>NW_022630995.1:54124630-55370344 GCF_010015895.1 Lontra canadensis
CAGGGCCAGACGGCTTCCCGGGGGAATTCTACCAAACATTTAAAGAAGAACTAATTTCTATTCTCCTGAAACTGTTCCAAAAAATAGAAAGGGAGGGAAAACTTCCAAACTCATTTTATGAGGCCAGCATCACCTTGATCCCAAAACCAGACAAGGATCCCATCAAAAAAGAGAACTACAGACCAATATCCTTGATGAACACAGATGCAAAAACTCTCACCAAAATACTAGCCAATAGGATTCAACAGTACATTAAAAGGATTATTCACCACGACCAAGTGGAATTTATTCCAGGGCTGCAAGGTTGGTTCAACATCCGCAAATCAATCAATGTGATACAACACATAAAAGAAAGAACAAGAACCATATGATACTCTCAATAGATGCTGAGAAAGCATTTGACAAAGTACAGCCTCCCTTCCTGATCAAAACTCTTCAAACTGTAGGGATAGAGGGTACATACCTCAATATTATCAAAGCCATCAATGAAAAAATCCACTGCAAATATCATTCTCAGTGGAGAAAAACTGAAAGGTCAGGAACACAGCAGGGATGTCCATTATCACCACTGCTATTCAACATAGTACTAGAAGTTCTAGCCTCAGCAATCAGACAACAAAAGGAAATTAAAGACATCCAAATCGGCAAAGAAGAAGTCAAACTATCACTCTTTGCAGATGATATGATACTATATGTGGAGAACCCAAAAGACTCCACTCCAAAACTGCTAGAACTTGTACAGGAATTCAGTAAAGTGTCAGGATATAAAATCAATGCACAGAAATCAGTTGCATTTCTCTACACCAACAACAAGACAGAAAAAAGAGAAATTAGGGAGTCAATCCCATTTACAATTGCACCCAAAACCATAAGATACCTAGGAATAAACCTAACCAAAGAGAATAAGAATCTGTACTCAGAAAACTATAAAGTACTCATGAAAGAAATTGAGGAAGACACAAAGAAATGGAAAAATGTTCCATGCTCCTGGATTGGAAGAACAAATATTGTGAAAATGTCTATGCTACCTAAAGCAATATACACATTTAATACAATTCCTATCAAAATACCATCCATTTTTTTCAAAGAAATGGAACAAATAATCCTAAAATTTATATGGAGCCAGAAAAGACCTCGGAAAGCCAAAGGAATATTGAAAAAGAAAGCCAAAGTTGGTGGCATCACAATTCCAGACTTCAAGCTCCATTACAAAGCTGTCATCATCAAGACAACATGGTACTGGCACAAAAACAGACACATAGATCAATGGAACAGTATAGAGAGCCCAGAAATAGACCCTCAACTTTATGGTCCACTAAGCTTCGACAAAGCAGGAAAGAATGTCCAATGGAAAAAAGACAGCCTCTTCAATAAATGGTGTTGGGAAAATTGGACAGCCACATGCAGAAAAATGAAATTGGAACATTTCCTTACACCACACACGAAAATAGACTCAAAATGGATGAAGGACCTCAATGTGAGAAAGGAATCCATCAAAATCCTTGAGGAGAACACAGGCGGCAACCTCTTCTACCTCAGCCACAGCTACTTCTTCCTAGGATCATCACCAAAGGCAAGGGAAGCAAGGGCAAAAATGAACTATTGGGATTTCATCAAGATCAAAAGCTTTTGCACAACAAAGGAAACAGTCAACAAAACCAAAAGGCAACTGACAGAATGGGAGAAGATATTTGCAAACGACATATCAGATAAAGGGCTATTGTCTGAAATGTATAAAGAACTTAGCAAACTCAACACCCAAAGAACAAATAATCCAATCAAGAAATGCGCAGAAGACATGAACGACATTTCTGCAAAGAAGACATCCAGATGGCCAACAGACACATGAAAAAGTGCTCCACATCACTCGGCATCAGGGAAATACAAATCAAAACCACAATGAGATACCACCTCACACAAGTCAGAATGGCTAAAATTAACAAGTCAGGAAATGACAGATGCTGGCGAGGATGCAGAGAAAGGGGAACCCTCCCACACTGTTGGTGGGAATGCAAGCTGGTGCAACCGCTCTGGAAAACAGCATGGAGGTTCCTCAAAATGTTGAAAATAGTACTACCCTAAGACCCAGCAATTGCACTACTGGGTATTTACCCTAAAGATACAAACGTAGTGATCCGAAGGGGCACGTGCACCCGAATGTTTATAGCAGCATTGTCTACAATAGCCAAACTATGGAAAGAACCTAGATGTCCATCAACAGATGAATGGATAAAGAAGATGTGGTATGTATACACAATGGAATACTATGCAGCCATCAAAAGAAATGAAATCTTGCCATTTGTGACGACGTGGATGGAAATAGAGAGTATCATGCTTAGTGAAATAAGTCAATCGGAGAAAGACAACTATCATATGATCTCCCTGATATGAGGTAGTGGAGATGCAAAATGGGGGGGGGTTAAGGGGGTAGGAGAAGAATAAATGAAACAAGATGGCATTGGGAGGGAGACAAACCATAAGTGACTCTTAATCTCACAAAACAAACTGAGGATTGCTGGGGGGAGGGGGGTTGGGAGAGGGGTGTGGGGTTATGGACACTGGGGAGGGTATGTGCTATGGTGAGTGCTGTGAAGTGTGTAAACCTGGAGATTCACAGACCTGTACCCCTGGGGATAAAAATACATTATATGTTTATTAAAATAAATAAATAAATAAATTTAATTAAAAAATAAATTTTAAAAAATGGGGAGAGGAGGAGGAACCTGGGCGGCTCAGTCGATTGTCTTACTCTTGATTTCACCTCAGGTAATGATCTCAGGGTCATGGGATCAAGTCCTGCATACAGCTCCCTGCTCAGCAGGGAGTCTGCTTATCCCTCTCCTTTTGCTCCTCCCACTGTTCACGCTCTCTCTCTCTCAAATAAATAAATAAATAAGTAATATTTTCAATTTAAATAATAAAAATTTTTAAAAAGGAGCAGATTCTCTGGAGCCACCACCCTCCTCATGAGTGAAGCTCCCTATGAGTTGGGTTCAAGAATATGTATTTTTATAAGTTGTTTTTTCTGTGTATTGAAGTGTGAGAACCAACAGCTTTGGCAAAGTGATGGTTCAAGCCATGTATGGAGTTTTCAGCCAGTCCCTAAGTGCTTTGTAGCCATTTTAAATATTGGCCAGAATTATTTACCTTTCCTGATAAGATATTACCAATAGGAAGGTTCTTTATAGTGACAAAAATCAAACATAGTAAGGATCAGAGGCCCCAATAGTTGTGGATGAGAAATCAAGTTGCTCAGCCCTCTTTCTCTTTGATCAAAAGGATAACCTTCTAGAATCTCAAAAATAGGTGAAATTGTAGAGCTATCAGGGATGCATAAATCCACTCCAATTCCTTTCATGTTACAGATGAGAAATAGAACATTGACATGTGTGTCAGTTTGGATCCTCCAAAAAGTGAACACCAAGACCAATTTAGATGTGCAAGAGTTTTATTGGGAGAAATGTCTGAAGAGCAAAGAGAGAGGGAAAAGGAGTAGACAGGGAACACTCCCTTGATGCAGACCTGGCATCTATGAGAGGAGAAGGAAAGATGCAGAATTGGGTGGGAGAACTAGCAGACCACAGTATAGCTAAGAAGGTGTTTTGTCCAAACCAATGAGGAGCTTTTGAAAAGACAGAACATTATAGAAATTTTGTGTTGGGCAGAAACAGCTCAAACTTGGCATTCCCATTGAACTTGGCTGTTGGCTCAAAGCAGCTTTGGGGGATCATTGTCTTGGTGTGAATGTCGCAGTGAATCCAAGGATGTGAAAGGTGGAAGCTGTCAAGTGACTGTACTCCTGACATCAGTGTCTCTGGAAGGCATTTCTGTGTGGCAGACCTCCATGACTACAATGGCATGCTCAATGTCACAGTTAGTAGCAGAACAAGGACTACTCTCTAATCTAGAATTCTTTCTAGGTTATTATACAAGGCATTATTCCTTCACTAATCCCATCCCACACCCCCAGCTGGTGTAGGTTTGAACTTGATCTTGTGGATACTGGAACTAGATCTCAGTCCCCTGAGAGGTGAAGAAAGTAAGACTAGTCAGGTAAGAAAAGGAAAGGGAGTGATGCAGGGAAGATTTTAAGTCTTTGGGGGAAAGAGTGAGACTGACAGCTGACTAGGGTCACAGTGGGTCTGTTTGTCTGTCTATCCAGAGTACCTTTTATTTCCCTCCTTTGGAGAACTTTCCTTTTTCAAATGGCTCTGAAAGCATCTCAGTCCATTTTCCATTCCAGCCATAGTACATGACCTAGGCAGGGAGATTCTTCTCTGAATTGATATTCAAACATTAGGAAAAAGAAAATTCCCTTTCTGCTGGAATAGTAGAACTGTGAGAGCAGTAACTAGAGCAGCTGATAGCTATCTTTCTTGTTATATGGGGGAAAAAATCTGCAGAAGGAAGATGAGAAGAAGCCAGCAGAGTTAAAGAGGTGAATGGAGAGACAGTATGAGTAAGTCAGGGTGCATTGGGTCCTAGTGTCAGTCCTGAGGCCCTGCTGGCTCTAACAGCAGTGCTTCACTCTCTGGGAGGTCTTTCCCATACACATGGGTCAGTGTGTTTTCTTTTACTTGGTATATTAGGCAGAATTCTAAGATGGCCCCAAATTCCCCATCCCTGGTATATACATACCTTTTCCTGGTTATTTCGTCAGTCACTAATCTAGGTTTTGCTGTGAAGGGATTTTGCAGTTGCAATTATGGTCCCAAATAAACTGACCTTAAAGTGGAGAGATTAACCAGGTGGACCTGACCTAATCAAATGGGCTCTTAGCACCAAGTCTAGAAATTAGAGAGAAATCAGAGAGATCTGTGAAGTGTAAGAATTCAGTGAGGGAGATGGAAGGCCATGTATTCAGGACCATAGGTGGCTTCTGAGAGCTGAGAAGAGTCCCTGGTGACAGTCCTACAACCATAAGGAGCTAAATTATGCCAACAACCTGAAGCCTGGAAACAAATTTCACTCCAGTGCCTCCAGACAGGAACTCAGTTGGCCAACACCTTGATTCAGCCCTCGCAACCTTAACAAGAAACCGGCCACTCCATACCTAGACTTCTGACAAATATACCTTATATTAAGTGGCTAAATTTGTGGTAATTTATCAAAAATAGAAAATGAGTATAGTTGGATTAGTTTTGCTTACACCTGAAGAAGTCCTAACTAAACAATGAAGACTATAAGCCCACTTTAGCTGCTCTGTGAAGACTCTACCAACTTTTGTTCTTCACTCTGCTCTTCTTGGGTTTGAATTTGTCACAATGGCATATGTTGTTGACTATCTAGTGTGATTAAAGAAGCCAAAAATACATTTTGATGGGGACAGAGGGAGCCCAGAACTGCTAGTGATTCTGAAGTGGCTTGGGGAAGAAGATCACTGAAGGAATGAAGAGGGTAGAATGGCTGGTGAGAGACAGTGTCTGGAGATCCAAAGAGACAAATCCTGATTAATCCTGCTTTCATTGTTCTCAACATGGGAGCCAAGGTAATTGTTATAAAATGTGCCTCAGATCATGTCACGGTGCTCAAAACTCTCCAGGGCTTTCATCTCCCAGGGGCTAAAATCCCAGTTTCTTTGATAACCTGTGAAGCCTCCATGACTCGGCCCCAGCACCTCTAACCTGCTGTGCATTCTCCATAGCTCACCCTTCTCCAACCATACCTGCTGATATTCTGCCCACACACAGCCTTGCACCTCTGTCAGTAGTGCTATTTCCTTAGACACTGCACTGTTTGCTCTTTCCTTTCATCACATTTTCCCTCAAATGTTACTTTCTCAGAGGAGCCTTCTTTCACCATCCTCTGTAAAATTTTAACTGCAATAATCCAAACATCCCTTCCTTACTCTATGCTTTTCTTTAGCAGTTATCACTAACTAACAATTTGTTTACTTATTTCACATACTTATTGTCTGACTCTCTCGCTAGAATGTTAGCTTCGTGCACGCAAGTGTTTGGGTGTGCTTCAAGTGTGCTGTACCCCCAATACCCCCAATACTGAGAACCATACCTGAAATATAGCAGGCCTTCAATACAATGTTTGCTGAACAACTGAATGAAAGGGGAATGTGTACATCAGGAGAGATATACTTCACTTCCTAAGAGTAATTTCTTGTTTGTTCAAAGAAATTAATAATAGGTATATTTTTTTAAGAAAAACAGTGAGTTGGCTCTTTCTTCCCTCCAGCTACAAAAATCCAGAACAAATGACCATATGGTTTTGTAGTTTGCTTTACATGTGGAGCCAACAGTGAAGACTACTATGATGGAAAAAGAAATACAGGATATAAAACATAACCTCTCATGAGGCTTTATGATACAAATTACCTGGTAGCTTGGAGGTTATTTTTTATAAATATTTAATAAGTATCATCATGAAAACATTCATCTCTCCCAGCCAGCTTCCAGCTAGGCAGCTGCCACTCTTCCTTGTCTGCCTATTGTGACCCAAACAACGAGGCCAGCCTGACAGTGGACTCTTCCAAAAGCAAGATTATGCGTTATTTCAGGAAGTGAAGAGTTTAAAAAGCACTCAATTGGGTCTTAACAGCTACAGCGAAAAATCCCTGGTTATCCCCCAAATATTCCCTGAACTACAAATATCTTTACATGTTTTATATATGTATGCACAATATTAATTTTATATTATCTTTGTGGTATGGCCCATTTAATACATACCATTTGTTTACGAGATACAGTCACAGGTTGGGATTGAAGAGTTATGTTGTAGGGAGCCAGGCTTTTATATCTCTCTACTCTGCCATGCTAGCTGCAAGGCTTCACCCTCAACATCACCTCATGGTTCAAGGTGACTTTTGGAGCTCCAGCCAGGGCAACCCCTTTCTATACTGCTGGAAGGAGAGGGGTGAACATGGGTGCATCTCTCCCATTTAAGGAGGCTTTCTGGAAGCCCTCATAATACTCTTTTTTTTCTTTTCTTTTTTTAATTTCTTTTCAGTGTACCAGAATTCACCATTTATGTACCACACCCAGTGTTCCATGAAATACATGCCCTCTATAATACTCACCACCAGGCTCACCCATCCTCCCACCCCACACCCCTCAAAAACCTTCAGACTGTTTTTCAAGTCCATAGACTCTCATGGTTCATCTCCCCCTCCAATTTCCCCTAACTCCCTTCTCCTCTCTATCTCCCCATGTCCTCCATGTTATTTCTTATGCTCCACAAATAAGTGAAACCATATGATAATTGAATCTTTCTGCTTGACTTATCTCAATCAGCAGAATCTCTTCCAGTCCTGTCCATGTTGATAAAAAAGTTGGGTATTGATCCTTTCTGATGGAGGCATAATACTCCATAGTGTATATGGACCACATCTTCCTTATCCATTTGTTCGTTGAAGGGCATCTTGGTCCTTTCCACAGTTTGGCCACCATGGCCATTGCTGCTATAAACATTAGGGTACAGATGGCCCGTATTTTCACTCCATCTGTATCTTTGGGGTAAATACCCAGTAGTGCAATTGCAGGGTCATAGGGAAGCTCTATTTTTAATTTCTTGAGGAATCTCCACACTGTTTTCCAAAGTGGCTGTTGTTAACAATTCATTCATTCAGCTACGTAAAGCTTAGCCACATGGTCACAATCACCTATAGGGGAGTCTGGAAATGGTGTTAACAGGATACCAGCTAAAAAAAAAAGATTCTGGGGATAGGCAAATTGGTGAGCAGAACACTGTGCCCTGGTTACCAGGGCCAAAGGAAGACTCCAACTACACAGGGGTAGCAAAGATCAGCATGAGGCTAGCCACCAGGAATAGAAATCTAAGCAACGTGTCCACTGCATCTTGGTATCAGAGTTGCCAAGGAAAACACACTGGATGGAATGATGATTTACTCACATGGAAAGAGATCTGCTGCAGTCATGTGCATGGGTCCCTCATGGCTAGTGAATGCCCAGTAGCTGACACAGCCCAATAGTGGCAATTGTACATCTGTAGAAGGACCCCTCCTCCCTTGTGGTGTCTGAAATACTGAAATCTGTGAGTATGCCCAGGAGCCAGTGGCACACACACTCAAGCAGAGCAAAGGAGCACATATTGAGCCTGAAACAGGGAAAGAAGTTTCCATACAAATCAATACGCTTGGCAGAGGCTGCGTGGGTTCTTCATCTCTAGGTAAGGAAGCATTCCAGGCCAAGGCCCATTCGTATGTGACTGAGCAGGGGTGCAAAGTTTTTATGCATGGGGATGCCTCTTTCAACACTTGGAGCCTCAGCCACAGATCATGATGTGCTGTGATCGGGGCTCCAAGGGGACGTCGACAGATCCCATGGGGGTGCACAGAAGGGAGTAATACATTCATCTCTACCCTCTTTAAGAAAAGAAAGCAATGGAAATAAAAGGACCCATATCTTTTTCTCCGTCTTCACACCAGAAGAGAATTGTCCTTAGGTTAGGAGAGAGTAACTCACGGTGGCCAGTTGATTGCCTAGGGACTCAGGAGATATTTCTTGAATGAGTGAATGAATGAATGAATTCCTCATAGTGGCACTGGAGGAGCTTTTGGAAGGCAGGTGACATCATCACATCTGGAACTTAGCATTGAGGAGGGTTTCACCAGGGAGAGGATGGCAGGAAAGACAGAGGGAGAGGTGTGAGCAAAAGTAGGAGATCTGAAGGTGCATGGCATATTTAGGGAGCTGTGTGTAACCCCGTGTCACTGCAGCTTGGGGTCTCAGGGAGAGGTGGCAGGATTTGCAGCTTGGTTGTGTGGAGCCTTGACTGCCATGCTGAGGAGCATCATTTGATTCAGTGTGTAGTGGGGATCTGGGGGCAGTGCCGGGGTAGTGACTTGGTGTGTGGTGTGGAGGACAACTGGAAGGGAGAGAAGGAGCTGCACAAGGGGAGGCTTAGCTGGGATGAAAAGGTCTTGAGGTCAGGACAAGGAGGAGGAACAAAAGGAGGAGGGATGGAAGTGAGGGCTTCCCTGCGGTCAGGGAAGTCACCTCAGTCTTCAGTAACCAAGTGTTGTGGGCAGAGGAGCAAAGGGCCAAAGTGGACATCTGATTTCCTACCTGGGTGACTTCATCATGGCATCAAGAAGCAGGTGGGCATTGCTGGGAGAAGACAGACTGAGGGACACGTTGTGTGGTGAGTCCTGCATTATTGCCCCTAGACTGTTTCCTCCTGTCTCCCTGCTTCTACCCTGCTTGCCTGTGATTTATGCTCAACTCAGTAGCCAAAATGAGCCCCTCCAAGTCAGGTTATGGCCACCCTTCAGCTCAAACCCACCAGTGGCAGTCATCCCTGGGTGAAAGCCAGAGTCCTTGACTGTACCGCTCAGGTTCCCCCCACCTCCCTGACTTTATTCCTGTTACTGTCCCCTGGGTTGCTCCCTTCCAACCCCGACTGGCCTCAGGACCCTTACTTTGCCATTGAGTTCTTCATGCACATGTCTGCCTGGCTCCTTATCTTTGCCTGAATCTCTCAGTGAGGCTAACCTGAACCATCTTGTTTCACCCTCTGTCTCCATACTCCTGATCTCCCTTCTCTGATCTACTTTTTCGAGTTCTGCACTTACCACCGTCCAATGTGTCATATTAAGCTCATTCATTATACCTATTGGGTTTTTTTTAAAGAGATTTTACTTTATTTTATTTTTATTTTTTATTTTATTTTTATTTTAAAAAACTCTATTTAAATTCAATCTCTTGGGTTTTCTTTAAAAAGATTTTATTTTTAAGTAATCTGTATACCCAACATGGGACCCAAACCCACAACCCTGAGAGCAAGAGTCTCACGCTCTACCCACTGAGCCAACCAGGTGCCCCTATTATATCTATTGTTCATTGTCTGTCTCGCTGTCACCACTATCCCCTTCCTGCCATCCTGAGACTAGAATTCAACTCTGTAAGGGTAGTCATCTTTGTATATTGTGCCCACTTATGTGTTCCAAGAACCTAGAACAGTGTCTGGCACATAACAAATGCTCAATAAAAACAATTTATTGAATACCTGCGGAGATATTGAGTGGGTGTGGGAAACGGTCGCCTATTCTGTACAGAGGTGAGAACTGAAGAGGGAAAATCTAATGTGGACCCTGGGGCAGCTGTTCTCAGACACAGGACTTGAGATTTCTCTGCCTGGGGAGAGGACTTCTACCCATGGTGGTAGGGGGAGGGAGGGAAATCAAATTAGGGAAGAGACTCACCAGAAATCCACACAGACAAAAACCCAACCTCAGAGTCCATCCAGCCGGGGGGTAGGGGGGTATCACATGGTGTGGATACTTGAATCCTAGTTCTATACAAGAAATTCAGGCTGCCTGCCTTAATTCAGAGAATAGTGCCTTGTGGCCTCAGGGCTTTCTGTAGCAGTAGAAAGAACTAAGATTTTGGAGTCAGACAAGTTTAGGTTCATGGTGCAGTTCACTCACTAGCTGTGTGACCTATGGCAAATTATTTGTTCTCTTTGTTACTTAGTACTTTTCTGTAAGAGGATCATAGTACTACCTTCATAATTTTATTAATACTACTATCATCATTATTAAGTGAGATGATGTCAAGGTACTTATATAGGCACCATTCCTGACATAAAATTAAGGTACTTATATAGGCACAGGTACTTATATAGACACCATTCCTGACATAAAATTAAGCACTGACAAATGTCGATTATGGTGGTGATAAAGAGGAGAAGGATGGGCATCCAAGCACCTAAGAATTATATTAAACACATATCCTTAACTTTTCTCTCACTCATATCTCTGTACTTGTCTGGGTAGTAGTCATTCTTTTTTACTAATTGGCTTTTTTCATGGGATGGAGAACAAGGCCACAAGTCACTGTGAATTCATACTCTTCCAACCCTCAGATCCAACAGGTGAGAGAGAGATTCTCTCCCACTTCAGTGGAGAAAATCCTGGGAAGGACCCTGCTTGCCCTTGCTTGGATCATATGCCCATCCTATGCCAATCACTTTGGTCAGAGGGATGGGGTTCTAACATCAGCCCAGCTGAGGATACCTACTCCCCACCCTCTTCCAGAGAGTCTGCCATAGATGGCATGTGGGATATTATATTTCCTGGGAAAATAGAGAAAGTGGCCGCCACTCTATACCCAACTACTGTCATTTTGTACCATGTCATAGCTAATGGTTTACATATTTGTTGCTAAATTGGAGACTCCCATGGCAAGGACCATGGCTTCTGTATCTTTGCATCTCCTTATCCCTAGCATAGTGCTTGACAAAGGGAAGGAGTGCTATAAATGCAGAATATTGAATTGCAGTTGGCTAGACCAGAGAATAACAGGTTTCATAGGTGATGCCTGAGAGATAGAAATGGGATCTTCAGAGAGTCCCACAGGCTCCAACTTTAGGGTGTTCTGAGGCCCTTTATCCTTCTCATGAGGGACTTTAACATTCAGTGGAAGGAACAATGAAGATCAAGAGATAAAGCCAGTCATGACTTTTCCACATAAGCTATGTGGTTGGGTAGAAATCAGTAGATTCTGGGGGCCATGCTTGCCTTCTTTATGAAGTGAGGAAGATGGTTTCAGTGGGTGTTATCTTGCTTACAATCTTAAAATTCTGTGAATATAGTTACCTTTCTTTTTGGCATTTATTGACTCCTTTTGAACCTCTATTCAACACATGAGCAATGTCACCCAGGTAATATTTTTTAAAGGGCATTGTGTTTATCTGGCACAACTGAGAAATTTTATCAATTTTATCAATACCTTTTCAATTTTATCCAAAAACTCAATTTAGAAAAAAAGAACCATTGCACTGAAAATCAGGGGACAAGTTCTAGATTCATTTCTGTCCTAATGAGATGAAGGTTATTGGCAAAATTGCATAAACCCTGTGAGCCTTGATTCCTCATCTGTACATAAGACAATTAGTGGAGATTCAGTGAAAGGCAAGACCTGGCTTTTCACTTTCTAAGGCCCTGGTGTGGGGGAAACAGACTGTCTCCTCTTTCCCCCTTTATTTTTATTTTTTTACTTTTAAGCTTTATTTATTTATTTTATGGAGGGGAGGGGAAGAGAGAGAGAGAGAAAGAGAATCTCAAGCAGACTCCCCACTGAGCATGGAACCCACTGTGGGGCTTGATGTCATGACACTGAGATCATGACCTGAGCCACAATCAAGAGTCAGATGCTTAACTCACTGAGCCACCCAGGTGTCCACTTTTTTCATAGTTGTCATCCTTATATTTGCTTTTTGATGATGGAAAAAGAAATGCTCATGACAGAGATTAAAGAAGTTACCAGCTTTTAATTTAAAACATTCCCACTTTATCAAATACTAATATTGGTTGTAGAAAAGCTACATGGTTAATTGGTTCAGACAGTTTTTGTGCTTTATTTAATGATTTTATCTATTTTGAGAGAGAGAGAGCAGGGGGAGGGGCAGAGGCAGAGGGAGAGAGAGACCCTCAAGCAGACTCCATGCTGAGCTTGAAGCCTGATGCGAGACTCAGTCCCACGACCTGGAGATCACATCCATCCCTTTGGGAACTATCAGTTCAGTATGATCATTTTGTTTATTAGGAGAGGAAACAGTTTTCTCAGAGAAACAGAAGAACTTGCCTTAGGTCACACTTCTTGAAAGGGGCAAAATGGGGCCTTGGAGCTCGGATCTCTTATCAGCTGGCCCTGGGCTTCCCTCATCACCTCACAGGGTCTTGGGCCTGTACCATCTCTCTGCCTGGAAGTTTGCCTCCTCCTTTGCATATGCACGTTTGCTTCTGGTTTCCTCTCTGAGAGTAGAGACCAAGTCCTAATCTTTTCTCTGTCTCCTCCAACTTTGGAGTTGGTGCTCTATAAACTGCATAGGGTTTTCTTGGAAGGATCAGGAATATGAGCTGTAGTGGACATCTGTTCTTGCTGGCACAGTGTACCCCACTGCAGTCTCTAGTCTTTGTGGCTGAGGCAGGTCAACCCCATTTTCCTGGATCCCACATGACCTGAGCTTAGCTGATCAGTGTAGTCTATCCCATTGGCTACAGGAATTCATGTGAGAAACCATGACTCTGATGGGGTGAATAGAGTCTGCCCTGAGACTTGCTGAAATGGTTGACAAAGAGGTGCTGTCTTTCTAGGGGCATGCTAAGTTTGGAAAATGTAATCCTAAAGCTGTCTGTGTACTTTGCTAAGAACCTCCTGAGGGATAAAGCCAACTCAAAGAAAAGCAAAACTATGAGATGGAAGGAGGTAGAGTCAATATGACATTTGAGAGCCTGGGTCTATCCATACCTGAAGCTAAGTCTGGCTCTGGACTTTTCAGGTACATGAGTCAATAAATTGCCTTTTTCCCAACATGGTGAATCTGGGTTTCTGTTTTTGTATCTGGGAGAGCCCTGATTGTTAAATCTGCACATTTCTAGGATTTGGTTGCTACAAAATAAAGATTTTTTTTCATTAATTTTAAAATATTTTATTTACTTATTTTAGAGGGAGAGAGAGAGCCCATGTGGGGGCTGGGAAGGTGCAGAGGGAGAGAGAGAATCTCAAGCAGGTTACATGCTCAGCGGGGAGCCCAGAGGGGCTTGATCTCACAAGCCTGTGATCGTGATTTGAGCAGAAATCAAGAGTCAGACCCTCAACTGACTGAGCCACCCAGTCACCCCATAAAACATAAAGATTTTAAGGGGAAGTTTCACATATTTTTACTGGACAAGAAGGATAAAACCAAAACATGCTGGGAATGCATTATTCCATAATCCCTGGATCTTTCTTTCTCTTTTAAAAGCAAAGAAGGGACTTTCAGAAGTATGTAGTAAGTACATTTTTTGTCCTTTAATGCTGACAGATTTTTTAAGATTGGCTTGGGGAACTCAGCCAAGAGAAGGAAGATTGTCACTGTTAGTGAAAATAAAGTGATTAGATGATTTTACACATAATTTTGTTATCAGAACCCACTCTGGCAACCTCCCAGATGCTTACCTACAGAATGTTCTATTAGGAGTTTTTGCAAACCCGGAGACAGCTGTGAGATCTGAACTGAGTGAAAAGAGCACTGGATTTAGGGACTGACACATATTAGGTTTTCAGTAAATGCTTATTGAAGAATAATTTATACTATTTTCTTTTTTTAAACTATTTATTTATTTATTTATTTATTTATTTATCTGGGAGAGAGAAAGTGCAAGCTGGGGGAGGAGCAGAGAGGGAGAGAAAGGGAGGGGTAAAGAACCTCAAACAGACTCCCTGCTGAGCACAGAGCCCATTATGGTCTCCATCTCAAGACCCTGGGATCATGACCTAAGCCCAAACCAAGAGTCCAACACTTAACTGACTGAGCAACCCAGGACTACTCTACTATTTTCTGACCTTATTACCTAGGTGAATAAAATTGCATTTTTCCACCAGTGACATGAAGATAGTAATTGTGTGCTCCTCTTCCCTGGCAGCTCTGCATAATTTCACTTGGCATATATCACATCTGAATGGTGTCCTCTCTCTGTCACATGGAGTTCTTCATTCACTTTTCCATCTCACTCATTCATTCCTTTAGTTTCTGTCCAATTCTAGACAAGGGATTCTGTTAGGTGGTTAGGATACAGTGCTGTGTAACAAATAGTCCCTGCTAGTTTACTCCACTAACCTCTCACTGAGGACCTACTGTGTGCCTGCTAGATCCCTGGCCCAGGGCTGGGTGTCTGGACTCAAAGGTGGAGAAGTCATGGCTATACTTACAAAACCAGCAGGCTCTACAGTGATGAATCCCTATAAACCCTGTCCAACCCTCAAGGGCACTGGGACAAGAAAAGGTTGAGAGCCACTGCTGTGGTTGATAAAGGGCCCCCCAAAATTATTCAGTAGGATTGTCATGTAGCCCACAGAGTTAGAAAGAACACTCCGGTGAGCAAGGGATAAAGGGGAGAGTGGTTTGGGGAGATTATTCCAGAAAGGTAGAGGCCGTACAGAGGGCCCTCAAGTTTACAAAAGCCGAATGCTCTTGCTGTTGTTGTTACATTTGTTTCAAGGAGAGGTTTATGGGAGGTTGACCTCAAGAGCTCAGCTCTGAAAGCAGACAGGAGCTACACCTACTATGGCATCCACAGCATCCATTATTTATCTGTGGTTCCCTGTCTCCTGGTTCAAAAAGCTTTTCATACCTCATTACACCCACAGCAGCAAGACTCTCTTAAACTCTTCTCCTCTGTGGAACCAGGGACCTAAATGGAAAAGACAACACATATGTCATTGGGCCATTCAGACCAAAATAGACCAGCCCATGGAGGCATCACAGTTAATGCCAGATCTCTTGGGGGGAGGTCTCAGGACTTTATTTCTTCCTTGTCAGGTTGCCAGACCTGTGTCTCAGACCCAGACACTTGTGGATGAACTGATGCAGAACAGTTTGATGGTCTAACCCTAACTTAAAAAAAAAAAAGAAAAAAAAACCTGGATTTTTTCTGATTATAATTGAAGCATATACTCATAGAAAAAATTGGGGAATGCACAAAAAAAAAAACACAAGAAAGGAGAAAAATTGATCACCCTTCATTTTTATCATCCAGAAATAACCCTGGCTATGTTTTGTATATTCATGACACTTTTCTTTGTTGACGTGTGTGTGTGATTTTAAAACACCGTCTCACAGGGCACCTTGGTGGCTCAGTTGGTTAAGCATCTGACTCTTGGCTGGATCACCTCATGATCTCAGGGGCCTGAGATCAAACCCCGCATCGGGTTCCATGCTCAGCACAGAGTCTGCTTGAAGATTCTCTCTCTCTCTCTCTCTCTCTCCCTCTCCCTCTGCCCCTCACCCCACTCACTTCCTCTCTGTCTCTCAAATAAATAAATCTTTTAAAAAAAGAAAAATGAAACACCGTCTTGCATCTTCAATTTTATATCTTTAATTTTAATTTAATATACTCTAACTTTCTGAGGCCCCTGCTATGGTGGATGGTCATGGACTCTGTTTTCTCTGATAGCATAAGCCAGAGACAAAAGATGGTCCAGCCCTTGAGCTTGACCCAGTGTAGCTCCTCCATTTTTTGTGTGCAGGTTAACTGAGCAATGTCTACCCGTCACCCCAACTGAGAGTCAAACAGAGAGAGCATCTGGCAGAATTCCCTGCTTCAGTACTCAAGTCCTCATGTGGTCAAAGCACAGAAACTCAGCTGTGGCTGGGAAGACAATTTGCAAAAGTGCCCTGAGTATCATAAATGGACCTTTGGGTTAAGGTGTTATTTGGACAAGAATATTTAGCTTGAAACATACCATATGCTGAGGTTTATTCAGAAGGAACAATATATGGATTGGAAAATGATTAAAGAGATTTTTCTCCCCCAGAGAACAGTGGAGAAAATAAAAATTCATTTAGAATGGCCATTCAGTATATTTATCTTCCATGATGTGGGGTTTACCTTTGAAAGTTGCTTTGTGAGCCAGAAAGTGCTGTGTAAAAATAACATTAGCATTCATTGTTAGATCATCTGTATGAAACAAATGGATATGCATGTCTTTATAGACATATGCACAAAGCCTGCTTTCAGAATTTGAATTTATAAAATCGTAATCAATATGAGTAAATTTGAAGAGCTTTTATTTCTGCTTTTGAGTTCACACCATTTTATTTATATACATTGTTATAGATATTGATATCCCAATTTGGCTTACTTGTCTGTTACAATATTCCCTGTGGGCGATATTAAGATTTCTTTGTATTACTTTTACCTCCCAAAGAAGTATCACTAACACAGATGTGTATCCAGTGACCACTGTTGGCTAAGTAAAGGAGCTATCCCTAGTCTTTGCTTTCCAAAAAGCTGTAAGCAGGTCTTTTGAGATTTGCAAGACAAGGTGGTCCCTTTCCAGGTCTCACATTTTTTGCACCTGTTCAGCTCCCGGGAAGGCAGGCAGGTCCATCTCTGTGTGAGTGCTGACTTGAGCCAGGAAGAGGAGGTACTCTAAATAAGAGCCTTCAGAGGTATGGCCCTTACCTTTCAGCTAAGTTTCAGTCTAAATTGGTTTGGGAGACTGTGGGCTTCAATTATTCAGAAGGCTAAGCCTCACAGCCCAGCCATGCGCAGTTAGGCACCTAG
The DNA here is from genome assembly GCF_010015895.1 of Lontra canadensis. Classification (NCBI taxonomy): domain Eukaryota; kingdom Metazoa; phylum Chordata; class Mammalia; order Carnivora; family Mustelidae; genus Lontra; species Lontra canadensis. The sequence continues at coordinate 54,141,654 of NW_022630995.1, forward strand.
CAATGGCTCTCTGATGGGTAATGGTGAGATTTTAATTAGCATCAAGGACTCCTTCTAGAAATCTTTCCCAAGTCCATTTACCTGCAGGAGCCCAGCCTTGTTTGGGACCTATTCTATCCTGTTTACACAAAGGAAGGGACAGCTACCACATGACCTCTGCTCTTCTTGGACATTTTGGCACCCAAATTCAGGTCTTCCTTCATAAGATCTAGCTTGTCCTCTATTCTGACTTTGTGCCAGGAAGTTGGGGCTCCTCTATGTGTGCAGACATTTGAGTCAAGATCAGTGACCATAGACTTTCCATGTTCTGGCCTCCCAGGATGCTATGCTTTCAAGGTGGGGTGACATGGACACCCTCTTTTGTCATGCAAGCTGGAGAATTCTCTGGACTCTTTTCCCTCTTTCCCACCCTACATGTAGAAAGTCCCTGGACCTGCCATTATTCCTGGTACTTCTTTCCCTCCCCAGCTCTAATTCCAGCTTTTGCAACACCCCCCCCCCCACTTCCCAGCTTGGCCTCCTGCCTCCTGCAGTTCTCTCCTTGCTCTCTTCAGGACTCCCCTCTGCAGCCAGGGCAGTGTCCCCAAACTTATGAAAGGGAGAGTGTATTAGATAGGGCTCTCCAGAGAAACAAAACCAATATACATACGAATGATATTCTAGAAGAAATTGGCTTCCATGATTATGGAAGCTGAGAAGTCCCCTGAAAAGTCCATGATCTCCTGCAAGCTGCAGGCCCATGAGAGATGGTGCTATAAATTTCAGCCCTAAGTCCTCAGGCCTGAGAAGCAAGAGAAGCAGTGGTGTGAATCCCGGTCAAAGCGCAGAAGAAGGCAGAGTCTACCTCAAGCAGTCAGAGTAAATTCCCTCTCCTCACCCCTCTGTGCTCTATTTGGTCCTCCAGTGGATTGGCTAGGCTCACCTACACTGGGGAGGAGAATCTGCTTTTCTCAGTCCGCTGATTCAGATATTGATCTCATTTGGAAACACTCTCACAGACATACCCAGCATCATGTTTTACCAAGTATCTAGCACTCCATGGCCTCATCAAGTTGACACATCAAATTAACCATTACAGAGAGTTTTATTCCCCATACTCCAAAGGCAGAATCTTGTGCAAAAAGCTTCCTGCAGGGGATATAAAAACTGTAGCTCCCCAAGTATGCACAGGTCTGCTTTCAGAGTCTGAGGACTCAGCAAATGAATCAGGAAAAACAAAATCCCTGCACCCTCCACCCCACCCCATGACTTACACACTAGGCTTTCTGGGGACAAGACCCCTTAGGAATTTGCGTGATCACCATGCACTGTGCAAACAGGACAATCTCAAGTCAACATGGATGCTGGACCCTTAAGGGTCCAAGCCTTGCCTGTCCAGCAGCTTGTCACACTGTCCTCAACTTTCTGCTAATGCCTCTCCCTGGGAAGGCTCCCCTTGCTTGTCCCCTCCCAGTCCATTCTGTGTCACACCTTTGTGCTACTTCCATTCCTGGCATTCCCCCTACTTGTGTTTTCCTCCCCTTTCTGACCTCCTGACTGACAACCACTCATCTCTTTAAACCCAACTCAAGTATCCTCTGCACTCTGATTCCTTTCTGCTAGGATAAAGAGAGATGTCATTTATTTAACAAATATTTGCAGAGTCCGGCACTGTTCTGAGCTCTAGTAGTAGACTCAACAAAAATCCCTGCATACAATTCATTTTCTAGAGAGGGAGACAAATAAGCAAATTTTTAAAAATAACATGTTAAACATATAATATATCAGATGAAGGTGACATGGAGAAAGATAAAGCAGGAAAAGATACAGGCATGGATTTGGAGTAATCAAGGCAGGTATCTCTGACAAGGTGGCATATGAGCAGAAACCCAAAGCCATCTAGATGTCAGATGGGAGAATGCTAATCCCAGAAAAGGCAACAGTGTATGCAGAGATAAGAGAGAGTGTGCTTGAGATGACTGAGGCATGGCAAGGATTTCAGTGCAGTGGAAGACGGCTAAACCAAAAAGAGGATGAGGTGAGCTCAAAAGGTTATGGGAAACCAGGTCATATAACACCTTTTTGGCCATTGTAAGGCCCTGACTTTTCCTAACTGTTTGCTGGAAAGCCAAGGGAAGGTTTTGAGCAGTGGAGGAATATGATTTGGCTGACTTTCAGAGTACTGTAGGGGGAAGGTGGAAGCCAGGATTGGGAGGCCTATGTCATGGTCCAGGTGGGAGATGCTTAAGACTCAGGTTAAAAGAAGGATGGGGTGGTGAGAAGTGAACACATTTAGGATTAGCTGATGGAGTGGATGTGGGATATGAGGGTTATATTTGAACCAGGGATAACTCCAAAATTTTTTTAACTATTATTTTTATAGTTGCAAAATAGAAATAACATGAATTTGATCATTTTTAACTGTACAGTTTAGTGGCATTTAAGTTCATTCACATTGTGCAACCATCACCATTATATCTCTAGAATTTGTCCTCTTCCTAAACTGAAGCTCTGTACCCTTTAAACAATAACTCCCCATTCCTACACCTCCCCTCAGCCCCTGCAACTACCGCTACTTTTTTTTTTAATTTCTTTTCAGCGTAACAGTATTCATTGTTTTTGCACCACACCCAGTGCTCCATGCAATTCGTGCCTTCCCCAATACCCACCACCTGGTTCCCCCAGCCTCCCAACCCCCGACCCTTCAAAACCCTCAGGTTGTTTTTCAGAGTCCATAGTCTCTCATGGTTCACCTCCCCTTCCAATTTCCCTCAGCTCCCTTCTCTTCTCCATCTCCCCATGCCCTCCATGTTATTTGTTATGCTCCACAAATAAGTGAAACCATATGATAATTGACTCTCTCTGCTTGACTTATTTCACTCAGCATAATCTCTTCCAGTCCCGTCCGTGTTGCTACAAAAGTTGGGTATTCATCCTTTCTGATGGAGGCATAATACTCCATAGTGTATATGGACCACAACTTCCCTATCCATTCGTCCGTTGAAGGGCATCTTGGTTCTTTCCACAGTTTGGCGATTGTGGCCATTGCTGCTATAAACATTGGGGTACAGATGGCCTTTCTTTTCACTACATCTGTATCTTTGGTGTAAATACCCAGTAGTGCAATTGCAGGGTCATGGGGAAGTTCTATTTTTAATTTCTTAAGGAATTCCACACTGTTCTCCAAAGTGGCTGCACCAACTTGCATTCCCACCAACAGTGTAAGAGGGTTCCCCTTTCTCCACATCCTCTCCAACACATGTTGTTTCCTGTCTTGCTAATTTTGGCCATTCTAACTGGTGTAAGGTGGTATCTCAATGTGGTTTTTTTTTTTAAGATTTTATTTATGTATTTGACAGAGATCACAAGTAGGCAGAGAGGCAGGCAGAGAGAGAGGAGGAAGCGGGCTCCCTGCTGAGCAGAGATCCCAAAGCGGGGCTTGATCCCAAGACCCTGGGATCATGACCTGAGTCGAAGGCAGAGGCTTTAACCCATTGAGCCACCCAGGCACCCCTCAATGTGGTTTTAATTTGAATCTCCCTGATGGCTAGTGATGATGAACATTTTTTCATGTGTCTGATAGCCATGAACAGACACTTCTCCAATGAAGACCGTGCTACTTTTTATCTCTAGATTTGACTACTCTAGGTTCCTCATATAAGGAATCTCACAATATTTGTCCATTCGTGACTGGTTTATTTCATTTAGTGTAATGTCTTTCATACAAATCATGATATGTGTCAGAATTTTTCTTTTTAAGTCTGAATAATATTTTGTTGTATGTATATACTACATTTTATTTATCCATTCATTCATCGATGGGCACTTGGGGGGTCTCCCATCTTTTCACTATTGTGACTTAATGCTATGAACATGGGTACAAATACCTGTTCAAGTGCCTGCTTTCAATTCTTTCAGAAATGAAATTCCAAAAATATAATTGCTGGATCAACTGGTAATTTTATGTTTAATTATTTGGGGAACTATCCTATTGTTGCCTACAGTGGCTGCATCATTTTATATTCCCACCAGCCATGCTCAGTGGTTCCATTTCCCTACATCTTATCAACACTTGTGTTCTGGTGTTTTTAAGAATAACCATCCCGATGGGTGTGAGGTGGTATCTCATCATAGATTTGACTTGCATTTCCCTAATGATTAGTGATGTTGTGTTGAATATCTTTTCATGTACTTGTTGGTTAACTCCAAAATTTGACCTAAGCAACTGGAAGAAGGGAGTTAGAGAATATTGCATGAAGTGAGATGGAGAATATTGTGGGAAGAACAGGTTTTGAGGGGGGGAAAATAGAACTAAATTGGAGATGTATATTAGATATCCAAATGGAGATCTTGGTAGCAACGGGACACACGAGTCTAACGTTCAGCTGACGAGTCCAGCCTGGATGTGCGAATTTGGGAATCATTAGCAAACAAGCATGCATAAAGTCATGAGGTTGGATAAGATCTCTAGGGAATGTCTGCAGAGAAGGAAACAGTCTGAGGCCTAAGCAATGGGGAACTTCTACTTGAAGGATGAGGGATAAGAAAGAACTAGCCAGATGAGGAGTGGCCAGTGATCAGGAGGAGGGTGATGTATTCTGGAAGCCAAGTGAAGACTGCTCTGAGGAGGAGGAAGTGATTGCTTATGTCCAAAGCTGCTGAAAAGTTGAACAGTTGGAGACTAAGAATTGGCTATTGTTTTAGCAACATGGAGATCATTAGCAAAACGGTACCAAGTTGTTTTGTTGCATTGGTCAGGTTGGAAGCCTGACTGAAGAAGGTTCAAGAGAGAAGAGAATGTGGGGAATTAGTGACAAGAGGTGTAAACTCTTGTGAAAAGAGGTGTAAAAAGTAAAAAAGACTGAGAAGTCTTTATAAAGGAGTGCAGAAAAATGGGGGACTAGGTTTAAGAAGGATTTTTGTTAATGATAAAAATCACAGCACATTTCTACATTGATAGAGGTGATGCATTAAGGAGGGTGCCGGAAGGAAGGGTGAGAGTTATGGGAGCAGTATGACCCTTGCTTCGGTGCTTTTCCCTGCTCCCCTGCAGACTGCTAACAAAGTACCTCAGAGCCTCTTAAATGTAGTAGTTGGCTTACTAGTCTCTCTTTGGGTTTTCCAGCAATAACACTGTTTTATAAACAGCCCTAAAACCTCTGTGGCCTATGACAATAGTGATTTAAAGATTTATTTATTTTTTTTGACAGACAGAGATCACAAGTAGGCAGAGAGGCAGGCAGAAAGAGAGGAGGAAGCAGGCTCCCCGCTGAGCAGAGAGCCCAATGCGGGCTTGATGCCAGGATCCTGGGATCATGACCCGAGCCAAAGGCAGAGTCTTTAACCCACTGAGCCACCCAGGCGACCCAACAATAGTGATTTATTTCATGCTCAGATTGGCTGCTGTTGGGCAGCTCTCTGCCAGAGTTGGCTGAGCCAGGAGAGTGCCAGGCTTTGAGGTGGGCTCTGGACTGTTCACGTGTCTCTCATTCTGGGAATTGTGGCTATCCTGAATCTACTCTTCTAGTGTAGAAGGTAGAAGCACAAGGGGGAAGCCGAAACACAAATACATTTCAAGCCTCTGTTTGCAACAAGTCCACTCAAATTCCATTCATCAAAGCAAGTTATAAGGCAAGCCCAACAAGGAAGAAAAAGCAAATGAGATACACAGACTGGGAGGACCAGGACCAGGAAGGGGATGGAAGGGGGAAAAATTGGACAAATAATGCAATCTACCATACCTGATCTAAAATCCTAAACAGAATGATTTTATTTCTTCTGTTTTTCCAGCACTTACCACCATGCCTGGTAAATTTTGAAACTGTAGTAAATGCTACAAAAAATCTTGAAAGGAGACTATTACCAGCTCTTTTCTAACCATGGTTATGGTTCTGTTTCTTTTAACTTGGGATCCAGAAGAATTTGGGTTTAAATTCCAGCATTCTCACTTTTTAGCTAGATGGCTTTTGGTAACAATATCAATAATAGTAAAAAGAATAACAGATAGCATTTCTTGAGTGTTTACTGTGAGCTAGGAATGCTGTTAGGGTTTTTGGTTCATTATAATGTGCATTATATGTTATATGCCCATTATATATCCATATAATGTTCATGATAATGTCATTTTAGTGTTCAAGCAAATCTACGAGGGAGGCATTGCTTTCTCCATGTCATAGATGAGGTGACTGAGAATCAGAGAGGTTCAGTCACATACTTGAGGTCACACAGCTAGAAAGAGGTGGAGTTATGGTAAAAACCCAGCTCAGTAGGCCCAGTAAGGCCTCCTTGTGAGCATCATGTTATGTCACCCATGCATGTGGAGTTAGGATGCCCATCAGTTTCCTCATCTGCAAAATAGGGCCAGGCATGAGAACGTTCACTTTGTAGAATCATTAGAAGATTAATTGAAAAGTCCTATAAAAATTACCTGGCCCAGTGAAGCTGACACTCTGGGCACTCAATAAATATTCTTTCCTTTCTTCCTTTTTTGTTTCATTTCCAACTCCAGCAGCCAGACTTGATGGAAAACTTTCTTCAAAATCTCGTGCCCATAATACATCAATTATAATTTTGTTAAACCTACAGTTCTCAACTTCTGAGACCTCTAAGACCCTCACAGGCCCTCTGCTGAAACCATTAGCAGTGGATTTCTAAAACCCTTGGGAAGACGTTTGGATGGGTTCAGTACTTCTCTTGGCTGCTGAATTATTCATGTCCCTTGATGGATTGTGAAGCTGGCCTCCTACTGAAGAGGTGGATTTATAAGGGAGCCTCAGGCCAGTCCTTTGCTGTTTCAGTCGAGTAGGTGGTGAGTGAAGGAAAGCAAGGCACCAGGCCCAGGGGAAGTGTGGGTCTGTGCCAATTCTGCTCGGCAATTGTAGACCGAGAAGGTGGGAGAAGCAGATTGTGCATCCAAAAGGAGATGTTTCTTTCTGAGGGCAGAGTGTGGGAAGAGAGGAGGAAGAAACATTTAATGAGTACCTACTATGTACCAGACACCTCAGACGTGTAATCCTATTAGATCCTAAAGAAAAAAAGAAACACAAAACAAACAAACAAACAAACAAAACCCAGGTCTGTTTTAGAAGAAAGAAACTGAGGCTCCAAGAAGTTAAAGAACTTGAGCAATTTAAAAAAAAAATAAGAGTCAGAAAGCAAATATATATATACAAACTGAATCAGATTTGTCCAGAAAACCCAAACACAGTCCAGCTGGAATCAGTTCAGGGTTGGCATAGCCTTGCTGGGCATCAGAGACCCCAGAACCTCTTAGCTCACTCTGCTGCCAGCCTTAGCCTCTGGTGTCCACTGCGTGGTCCAAGAGGACTGCTCAGCCATAGAAGGGACTCATCCTGGAAGAAAGGAATAATAGGTCTACTTCTCTCCAGCGGGGCAGAACTTGGTCTCATGGCTGCTGAGGGCTGGAAGGGAAGCTGAGAAATGTGGCCAACTGCCCATGGAGAAATTAGGGCTTCTATTTTTAAGGATGAAGGAAAGAACCAGATACTGGGCACACCAGGAATCTCTGCTGTGAGGAAGGTAAGTCTCAGTCCTTCTCACTCCAGAGGACCCAGCTAGCTCCATTGCTCCTGCCATATTGCCTTCCTTAAGAGAAATGCCATTGCCACCGAGACCTCTGTCCAGCTTAAAGCACCCTCTAGACAACCATGATAGGAACAGCTGGGTCTTATCAGGTGCTTACTGATGTGGGAAACAAACACAAAAGAAAAATGAAATTTCCTCACTACCCACAGTCAGTGGGTAATAGTGAAATAGTCAGAGTGGCATTTCTCTTGGAACTCAGCTGCCTTAATGTTAATACTTTGCTAAGAGCAAAAGGCAATCTCAGCCCAATCCCCAGGATCCTGTAAGGCTACTTAAACATATAAAAATTCCTTTGGAATACATGTTGGGAATCCTCTCCCAAATATATGACCCACCAATCCATGTGAAGTGTCTCATGACTAGGGTTTTACTAGGCAGTAATAAATGACCTTTTCCAACCATTACTAGCTCCCTCAAGGTTTGGGAAACCTTTCTTCCAAAATTCCTTAGAGACTTTTGCTATCCCTAACCCCTTCCCAACTCGAAAGTGTACAATCAGCTGCTCCTCTCGATCCCAGTGCAGCTCTTTCTGCCCACAGTCCTGCCACCGTGCTTTAATAAAACCACCTTTGTGCACCAAAGATGTCTCAAGAATTCCTTCCTGGCCGTCAGCTCCAAACTCCATCTTTCTTACATCACTTACTATAGACCAGGCACTATGCAACATGTCTTGTAGCAATATCTCATTTAATCCTTCAGTCACCTATAAAGCAGGAACTTGATTCTCCCCCTTGTACAAATGAGGAAACTGAGACCCAGGAATACAGCACGTGCAAGGTCAGACAGCTAGTAAATACCATCAGGATCCATACCTTGAATGATGAACAGGATCTGCACTCAGGCAGTGGACTCTTTTCATTGTTATCTTTGTCTCCTTCCTGTCTGTTCCCACTTTAGGGCCTCTGCTCCTGCCCATCTCCCTTCCTGAATCCTATTCTTTCAATCTCTCACCACCCCTTACAAAGTCCTCCTTCTATTTACCAGTAAACACTCTGAGAATCCGAATGAGGCCAGGCATTGTACTAGGAACTTGGAACTACGTAATATAGAAAGGGCCTTGTGGAGGATCCCTGAGGTCCCTACTCCAAAGAAGTTCACATGTGACTTCGACATCTAGCACCCAAGTGTCCATAATGGGACACAAAAGGGCCATAACAATCAAGTGGTGCAAAGTGCGCAGGGAGAAGGATGAATTGGATAAGTTTCTGTTGTCTGCAGGGAAGATAAAGGACACTTTATGCAGGAGGAGAAATTCCTTCTACTTTTTTCCAGTGGTTCCAAGTAAAATATTTTATGCATCTTTTCCTTTTAAAAAAATTTGTCTCATCTGCCTTTCTCTAGTGCCCCTGCCCACCTGCTTTGATCCTATTTTCCCATTTACCTGCTCTATCCCTCTTCCCTTCACCAGTAGCTTTGGGGAAGAGTGGCATCCATCCATCACCTCCCCTTCCCTGCCCTCCATTCTCTCCTTAACTGCACCAGTCTGCTTCAGTCCCAGCACTGCACTAAATCCTACCACCTCATGATTAATAATACACATCTTTTTTCCCTGGACAGCAGGTACATTAATTATGCAGTTATTTGGTATCTGGTGTTTCTATGCATTGTCTCATGTAGCTCTCAGGATAACCCTAGGAGTTTGGTGCTGCTGTTAATTTCATTTTGCTGTTAGGAAACTGAGCTCTGGAGAGGCTGAATTACTGCGCAAGGTCAGCAGCTAGGAAGAGTGAAGCTGGAGCTCCAACCCAGGTTAGCTAGCCCTGGAGCCCAAGCTCTTAACTATTCCTTCTCTAAAAAGCAAGAGACAACACTGTAGGGAAGGAGAGTAGAAAGGGGCCAAGAACTGGGGATGTGACCTACAAAATGTGGTAGAGAATTGAATAACCCCTATGGGAAAAAGGAATAGGGAATGATTATGAGACATATTGATTAAAGTGTGAGCGTGGAAAACACAGATGAAGTTAGGCATCTTTCTTTTTTTCATTCTAACAAGGTCTTTAATGATCCAGATGACCTCAAATCTATAAAGATCATGTTTCTTTTTTTATTTTAAGTTTTTAATTTTAGTTCCAGTTAGTTATCAAACAGTGTTATATTAGTTTCAGGTTTCAGGTGTACAATGTAGTGATTCAGAGGTTGGGAATCTTAAGGATCAGGTGGGAGTATTTGACAAGGGTTGAGATGGTTGGGTTGATCTGCTATTTTGAGTACCAAGGATGTGAGGCTAAAGATGAGATAGGCAGGGGGTTTGAGGATGTCATTAAGAAGTAATTGAAAACCATAAGAGACTCTTAATCTCAGGAAACAAACTGAGGGTTGCCGGAAGGAGGGGGGTAGGGAGAAGGTGGTGGGGTTATGAACATTGGGGAAGGTATGTGCTATGGTGAGTGCTGTGAAGTGTGTAAACCTGGTGATTCACAGACCTGTACCCCTGGGGTTAATAATACATTATATGTTAATAAATAAATTTAAAAATTAAAAAAAAAAAGAAGGTAGTTGAGATGTTTGGCCATCAGATTAAAAAGGGCAGTGGGGAAGGCACGGAGTTAAGATAAAAACAGACTATTGGACCAGGAGAACAAAGAAATATCAAGCTCAGAAAAAAAAAAACTTGCAAGAGTGAGGAAGTGGAGAGGGTAGAAAAAGAAGAGGATATCTTGAAAGTCAGCAAGGTGTCCCAGTAGAGTCACCTCGGGAGTTCACAACTATGAACATTCATACATGTCTCCATGTTGCATAGGAGGACAAGTGTGAGGCTTTTGAAAGTTCTCAAAATTCTTTGAATTAGTTTTTTGACACAAAATCGCATTTTTTCCTCCTCCATCTCTTCACTAGGATTCTGTATTAACTATGAAGACGTTAGGTTTTTTTAAGGCCAAGCTTTGGAATTTCATTCATAAGCGAAGAGGTACCCAGGGTACCTCAAGTTTATTGGCAAGAATGGAAAAAGAAAATATGTTTGCTTCATAACAGTGAAATAAAAAAAAAAAAACATGGAGAAACAACTCAATGTCTGTCAGTAAGAAACAGAAAAAGAAATTATAACACAACCATACAATAGCATATAAAGTAGCCAAAAATAAAAATGAGGCATCTCTTTATGTACAGAATTACAGTCTTCAAGATCTACTGCTAAGTAAAAAAAAAAAATCATGATCTAGATTAACATGTATGTGTATTACAAGAAGATGAGGAATATAATATGATATGAAATATAAAATAACATAACGTACTTTCTTGTTTGTGCACACACCATCCTTGGAGTACTTTCTGGGCAAGGGTGTCAGGGAAAGGGAGGTGAGTCTGGCACTTGTTGAAAGCCAGGAACCCTGTAGCCAGATCTCAGCCAAGCAGAACAATTGGAGCAGACCCTTGCTGGGGATTATTTGGAGACTTTTAATTGCGAGACACCATGAGTAAATATACATATGCCAAAGGGCCCTCAGACATTGTGTGCCCACCCACAGTGTGATACCTTCTCTACTACCTCTGATCTTGTGTTAATTCAAGGGTATGCATGTGGGGAGAGTTTTCACAAGACAGAGAAGACTCATATGAGCAAATGCTGGAAAGAGATATAGACCTGAAAACCCAGGGGACAGTGGTTTTACTCAAAGGGGTGGAACATTTGGGTTCTTTCTTTATTGAGTGCTTTTGTGGCACTGTGATTCAACCAAGTTTTCTGTTCTTCAGGTATAGTTGAATGTCGGAACTCCATTCTCCCACATCACCACCAACACCAGTAGTTGATTTTATCCTTCATGGAATCAGTATGCCAAATTTCATGGAATAACCTTTTTGAGGATGTTTTGTTCTTCACCATGAAAACCTCATTTGTGTTCAGATTTACTCATGGTGCAAGCTTGACTCTACTGAAAAGAACTTTTGTCAAGTTGGGTGTTAGGTGTACAGAAAGAGTTAACATAACAGGCCCAAGACAGCTTATGCCTAGAGTGGTCAACTTGGAAAGCGGCCCTCAGTTGGCATCTGGGAAATTGGATCTTCAGAGGGTTCCCACCACCCAAATTGTTAAGAGTGACTCACTATGCCTAAATTGCTTATGCAAACATGTGATTTATGCTGAGCACCTGCTTTCCTACTGGGGGGTTGCAATTTTGGTATTGCCAATAGAAGTTGCCTACTTGACTAGCCCCCTGTAAAAACCTTGCTGAGTCTTTTTTTTTTTTTTAATGTATTTATTTGACAGACAGAGATTCCAAGTAGTAGGTAGAGAGGCCGACAGAGAGAGAGGAGGAAGCAGGCTCTCCGTGGAGCAGAGAGCCCGATGTGGGACTCAATCTCAGGACCCTGGGATCAGGACCTGAGCCAAAGGCAGAGGCTTAACCCACTGAGCCACCCAGGCGCCCCCTTGCTGAGTCTTTAAACAGCTATTTGGTAAACAATAGTTCACAAATATTGCTACAACTCCTTGATAGGGAAATTCAGCAAGTCCCGTGTGATTGTACTGGGAGAGGACTTGTTGGGGGAGGACTCTTGGAAGCTTGAGCCTAGTTTCCTCCAGACCTCTCCTTGTTCATCTTTTCCCTCTGTCAAGTTTACTTTGTATCCTTTCCCTATAATCATAATAATCCCATATCTATGTGCTGAGTCTTTTGAGTTTTCCTAGGGTAATGGTAGCTATTGGAACAGATAACTACCAGGACTTCAGAGGTCCAACACAATAGTTTATTTCTTGTGCATAGAAAGATCAGTGCCAGTGTTCCTGGTGGGTGGATGACCTTCTAGTCAGTCATCAAGGACCCAGGTGCCTTCCATCTTGTATTCTACCTTCTTCTGAAGCCTCTGAGTCTTGTCTGGTAAGTTTGCAGATGAGAAAAAGAGATGTGGAAAATACATGCCCCTTTCTTAACCCTCCTTGTCACCTTAACCCCAAAATGTTGGCCCCAAAATGACATCACTACCGCTGGCTATATTCCTTTGGCAATTACTAGGCATATGGTCTCATGTAGATACAAGAGGGCTACGAAATGTGATGTCTGTTCAGTGGCTGTTCTGCTATAGCAACTCTGTGGAAAGAAAGCATAAATCCTTGATGACCTGCTGTAGAATCATAATGATCTACTTATTATGAACTTACGGTGCCCTCAACTTCCTCCCAAGTGCTATGAGACAGCACACAGAAGTCATATTGTTCTTGCCCATATGCAGGTTGACATGTAAAAGGGAACAGGTCACCCCAAGTTTGAGTAGGTAAGGCTAACTTTTCCTGGGAAGTTTTCTTTCCTTTTAGACCCCTTCTTCTGTGTTTCCATAGTAACTGGTGCTGATCCCTGTCACAGCACTTATCACAAGGTTTTGAAACCTTACAGATTCTTGTCTGACTCACCCATTAAATTAAAACATTTCTGAGGTCACAACTTTTAGTTGTCCTATTGACTAGCATGTTCTGTGCCCTTCACAGAATCTGGCACTTCTGAGAAGTGCAGTATGCATAAAGGACTAAATGATTGAATGGGACAGTAAGATGCAGTGTTGTACCATGCTGTGAGCATGTGCTTCAGAGTTAGTCAAAGTTTCTTATCTCTTGTGACCTTGCAAAACTTACTACACTTCTCTGAACCTCAAATTTTCATTCTTAGAATGGGGAGGACAATACCAACTTTGCAACATTGCTCTGAGGATATTCTGAGATTCTGAATGTGTATGTAGCACCTAGCCTTGTGCTAGGCACATAGTAAACTCTGGAAAAATAGTATTTATTATTAACACAAATGATAACCAGTGGGATACTGGTTTCAGCATTCACTTACTCTAGATCCAATCTTAGATGCAAGCCAGGAGAAGCCATAGAAACCAAAGGTGGCCAAATTGTGTGCAAGGATGATGAGAAAGAAGAGTTGTGGGGACAGCAGCTTTATTTCATTGGGGTGGGGGTCTTCTTGGGAGGGAGACCTTCCTTCCTTTGATCTTCCTGGGAGGGAGGTCTTCCTTCCCTTGTTCTTGCCATCAGAGAGTGTTAGATTCACAATTCTTAAGACAGTACTTACTCTCCCAAGAACTCACAAGATGTCAAGCCCATCTCATACCTTTACAACTACATCATTCAAGACAGAGCTCTGATTCCTTCTTCATTCACTCATCCATTTAAGAAATATTTTTAGAGCGTCCACCTTGAGCCAGGCACTGGGGATGAACGGTATTGAACAAAGAAGACCGAGCTCCTCTCTCACGGAGACTTCATTTTAGGGAGGGAGACAGACAACCCATCAGTAGTTAGATCTCATGTAGACAGTGAAAATAAGATTTTCGGCACATCATGGATATAAGGCTCCTCTTTCTCAAATTGTGCAGTCTCGAGGTAAACTGCTATTAAATGAATCACGAATGTCAGCCCTAGTGGTGCCATTTGGCCTTCTTCAACAACTGTTTCACAATTACACACACACACACACACACACAAAAGTTAAGGGTCTGTTAGTGTGAAGCTGTGTGGGGACTTTTCGGAAGGATGTTTTTAACCTCAGCGCCCAAGGGAGCTGACGGGTAGCGCTTGGCCCCTGACTCTTGCTCACCTTCACCAGCCCAGCTCCTCTTGAGTCATTTTCAATGAGTTCAACATCCCATGTGGGGACCACACAGCCCCTTGATTTCTCAGTCTCTTGACCCCTTCTCATTCAGTGACCTTACCCTCTTCTCCACTTTCACCATCCTTTGACCTTGTCACCACCAAAAATCTACTCCTGCCCCCTCCTTCCAGATTGTTGGCTCTAGAAAATACCTCTGCTGCCTTGTCCCTCTCTCCACAATCACCATGTAAAACCCCACCCCAAGATGACCTACCCCTCTTCTTTTCTTTCCCTGAACTCACTCAGCTAAACATGGCAAAAGAGAGTCCAGATCAGAGAACTTACTGCAAATTCAAAGCCTTTATATTGCCTTGTATTTTATAGTTCCCTTCCCCCAAACTAGTTCACAACTTGTCCCTCCTCAAGCCTCCCACACTTCCCACTTCCCTTCCAGCTCAGCACACTGTCCGTGAACAGCCTTCCCTCCATCCTCCCTGACAGCATAGAAGCCACCTTCTCGCCTCTGCCAGGTGAGCTCCGTCAGTCTCCTGTCCTACGTTCTTTATGCCTCTGCCCAGCTTCTCCTTCCCTCCTGCACCTGTGGGGTGGGCGGTGGCATATGTAGATAGACTCTGGACTCTCCTCAGTCAAACAACAGAAACAACAAAGCTATCCTAATTCTGTATGCCCTTCATCTCTAGCTCAGGCTTCCTCCTCTGAGCTCCAGAAATTTCTCTGTCTGCTGTGATGCCCCAGGAGGCAATCAAGTTTAATTTGTCCAGTGCAGAATTCTTTATTTTCTTCCCCATGCTTGTCCTACCTGTAGTTTTTTGTTGTTGTTGTTGTTGTTTTTCCCTTTCAGTAAACATCTACCTGTTGCTCAGGCCGGTTGCTCGGCCCCACCACACTCCCACCCCCCTGCATTATCTTCTCTGGGGTAACAAAGTGTCCCTATTCTTGTTCCTGAAGTTATGGAGAAACAGTCTTACACCTTGGATACATTTCTAGATTGTCGAGTGTTGCTATCACAAAGGAGTGTTGTATTTTATCAGATGCTTTTCCTGTGTCTGTCGACACATCCTGTGCTTTTGTCGTTTATTCTCTTCGTATGGTATATTCCATGAACTGATTTTTAGATGTTTAATCAACTTCACATTCCTGGGGTAAATCCCACTTGATCATGGTATATAATCATTTTATATGTTGCAGAATTCTATTTTCTGATATTTTGTTGGTTTTTTTTGAGGCGTGTTTGATTTTTTGTTCCAAATTGTTCTTCCCACCCCGCCCCCCTAAACTGGAGTTATTAAGCCCTTTGCTGGATTCCCATGGCACTCCGGAGGCCCCCTAGGGATCTCTGCCACAGATCCCCTCTGTGGCCTTTATGTGTCCCTCACCTGGCTTCCGCCATGCTCCTGTCCCACTTCCCTGCTTCCTCGCGGGTTTCTCCTGGGGACAATTTCTAACAAACCACTTCCACACCCGTCCTCTTCTCAGGTGCGGCTGGTGGGGACCCGCCCCAGGTACGGCCGCGGAGGAGGAGCAGCTGCGGTCACGTGGCCCCTCACAGCCCCTCCCACTCCTCACACTAACCTGGCTCCCGGGATTCTCCTGCAGGTGATTTACGCCCTCAACATGCGCCAGGATGAGGCGGAGGCCAGCATGGAGGCGCTGCGCGAGGCCCACCAGGAGGAACTGCAGAGTGCCGTGGCAGAGACCAAGGCCAGGCTCCTGCAGGAACAGGGCCATGCAGAGGAGGAGGCCCTGCTCCAGCGCATCGAGGCCCTGGAGAGCGCGCTGGAACTGCAGAAGAGGCTGACGCAGGAGGCGCTGGCGCAGTCGGCCACGTGCAGGCTGGAGACCAAAGAAAGGGAGCTGAGGGTGGAGGCTGAGCACGCCGAGCGGGTCCTCAGCCTCTCCAAGGAGATGCTGGAGCTCAAGGCTGACTACGAGAAGAGGCTCAGGCACCTGACAAGCCGCGAGGCGCCCCAGTGGGGCCGGCTTTCCCAGGAGGGCCCAGACCCTAAGGGAGAGCCAGGCCATGGCCACGAGATGCGGGAGGTACTGCTGGAGGTAGAGCGGCTGCGCGTGGAAAACCAGCAGCTGAGCAAGGACTATGCCCGGAAGGCAGAGGAGCTGCAGGCCACCTACGAGCGGGACACCGAGGCCATCCGACAGGCCATGCAGCAGTCGGTGAGCGAGGCCCTGTGGCAGTGGCAGGAGAAGGAGACGGACCTCCGCAAGAACTTCCAGGTCCAGGAGTCGGCCCTGCAGGCCCAGGTCAGGAAGCTGGAAGGGGATCTGGAGCACAGAGGCCGCAAGATAAGTGACCTGAAGAAGTACGCCCAGAAGCTAAAGGAGAGGACACAGGTAAAGCAGGGTCTCTTGCTAGCTTTCCAATGGGATCATAAACACGGTCTCTAATTTAAATACCTACTCTGTGTGGGGCACTGTGCAAGGCACTTGACTCCCACCCAAGTGACTCTTATTTCCCTTGAGGTCAACGACATTCTGTCAGCAAATGTTTATGGAATTTCTACTGACCTGGGGCCACAGGTAGGGGACACATGGCAAGCCGGACTGGGTCCCGGACCTCAGAGAGCTTCAACACTTAAAGTTAACAGAGATGATAATTTCGGTCTAGAAATGGAGAGGCTTAAAGACTAACCTTGCTAGGCACACAGCTCGTAAGTTTCTTAACTGATGCCAGCCTCATTCTAAAGCCCTGCTCATTCCCTAACAATTTACCTGTCCTGAAATCCTGGGACATGGCTTTCATGGCAAGCCCAACCGTTGACAAGACAGACCCCTGACAAACCCCACACACTCATAGAGCCCCATCTCTGAAAGTTGCAGCAGCTAATATTCTTAGTAATCCTTGAGCACTTTTTCGGTCCCAGGCACTTTGTCTCATTTAATCCTCATGACTGAAATGTTAAATAACATGCCCAAAGGCACACAGCCCATCGGGATGAGTAGGGATTGGGTGAACAGGAGCCCCTGAATTCCAAAGACAAGAGTGGCTGCTGTGCACTGACCCACCTTTCAGATCTGTGCACATCGTGCGTCTCCACTGCGAACTGTTCCCAGGGCAATGAGACCTTTTCTGTCTGTTTAGGACCTGGATGTGCAGCTCAAGGAGGCTCGGCAGGAGAACTCAGAGCTGAAAACCACTGCAAAAAAACTTGGGGAGAAGCTAGCTGTTGCCAAAGACAGGCTAATGCTGCAGGATTGTCACGTGACACAGAAAAGCGGTGAGAGGCACTGTGAGAGTTTTTGTTTGTGGGTTTTTTGTTTTTGTTTTTCTTAACAGAGAGAAGGGCCGCTGCCAGGTTGGCTGGTGCTGCTTGCACCCTGAGACTGTTGAGGGAGCAGAATGAGGGCAGGCTGTTTCATCTGATCCCTGTTGGGTGAGCTCAACCCAGGCAGGGTGCTCAACCCAGGCAGGGCACAGGTGAGCTGCCACAGTGTGGAGAGCTAAAAGGTATGGTGCAGCAGGACCCCTTGCCCCTGAAACCTCTTGCTTGAATGGCTCAGCACTGCCTTCTCCTCCACACTGAAGCAACACTTCATATTTTTCCCATCATTTCACAGTGATGTTACTGGGTCTCCCCAGTAGTACTGTGAGTGGGCGTGGTCAGTGTCTCCCATGATGCAGATGAAGAAACAAGGCTGAGGAAGGGTAGGTGGCTAGCTCAAGGCCACGGGTCATGATAGAACAAGTGTATCTGAGCATATCTGACTCCAGAGTGCCTTCCTCTGAAGGAGGAGACTCCTTCATCAGCAAGTTCTTAAATACTACAGTGTGATCAGCTTGATCCTAGGAGATATAGAAAAGACACAAAACATGGGCTCTGCCCCCAGGGAGCTTATGGGACAGTGACTTTATAGTCTGGAGCACCGTTTGGTATCATGCGGTGGCCCAGGCAACAGGGGAGTGAAACATTCTGGAAAGAAGTCACCGTGGGCTGGAAAGGTGTGGAGGAGGAGAGGTTTGAATTGGAACCAGAAGTGTGTGGAGGAGTTTGTGCAGTGTTTTCAAAAGTGGGGCAGGGATACCTCCTAAGAATATGGGAAGAAAACAATGAGCATTTCTAGTTATATTTATTTTTTGTCTTATCTTTTACATTTAAATCTTTCGAATGTATATATATGCAGGAACATGCTCAGTGGTTTTTTTCAACGTATGGAAAGCATGATCAAAACATTTTGATGATGATTAGTTTAATAAGCTAGAACAGGGCAACTTTTTGAACTCAAGATGCTGCCTGAGCAAAGACAACAATCACCACTTTGATTGTGCTTGACAGCTAGAAGGCCACAGAGCAGCAAGTCCACTGGAGAGTGGGGGTAGAAGAGTTGAATAGCAGAATGGGTACCTGACTGCAGAAGACCTTGAACACAAGGGCATTTTAAATGATGTTGAAACGTATACTTGCAGATGACATGAAGACGGAGCTAGTTTCAGAGAAGGAAGTCCTAGGAAAGGCGAATGACCTGGAAGGCTGCAGTCTCCATCCTCAGCAGGAGCCAGACTTCCCCAAGGACTGTCCGTGCACCAAAGGAGGCCCAGAAGCACAGGTAGTGTCTGACCCAGCCCTGGGAATGAAGAAGTCACAGGAAGCTTTGCTGGAATGAGCTTCGGGTAGAGGCCAGTTCCCAACTATGACAGAGCCACTTGGCACCAGCAGGTCCCATGGTTTTAGGGGTGGACATGTGGGTGTGAAGTTCCAGCTAACTTCCTGCCATTTGAAATTAGGAGACAGAATATAGCAGAATTCTCCCCACTTCTTTCGCTGGTTCCTGGGAAACTAGAAACTTGCATAGGACTTCCACTATCTGTTCCCCAATCAAAACAAACAAAGAATTCTTTAGACCCCGCTGGAGTGGGCTGGAATATCCAATCCCATGACCGTAGGTACACGTTTCCAAAGAGCCTTTTGCTGATGGTGGATAAAGTGAAGGCTGTTACGAATATCAGATCTATAGTCCTATGAACTTTATGGCCCCTGGTGCTACGAGCAGTAAAACCAGTGTGTAAATGTTGTAAACTCTGTACCAAAGAGAAACGGTGATGCCCTGCCCCTCACCCCACACTGGCAGGTTTACAAGGCCCTTTCTCTTGTTTATAGACCAAGAAAGAGGCAAGTATTGAGACGGAATATATGAAGCAACAATATGAAGAAGACCTTCGCAAAATCAAACATCAGACAGAAGAGGAGAAGAAACATCTCAAAGACCAGCTAGTGAAGCGACTGGAAGACTTAGTGAAGAAGCACACGCTAGAAATCAAGTCTGTTCGCTTGTCGGTGGAGGCCGAGAGGAGGAAGCTGCAGAAGGTGGGATCCCCTTCCGTAAACTCTGTTCAGATTCTTTCTCCTCTCTTCTCCCTCCCTCTTTTTCTCTTGTATTTCTTCTTCCCTTCTTCAGACACTTACTGAGCTACTGCTGTCTGCACATCTCAGTTACTTGTCTGACCAAGGGAGTGGAGGGTCTTTGGAGGAGAAGGGGACGCCCCTAAGGCTGGGAGCAGGTAGGGGCTAGAGTCATTGACATGAGGTAGAATTGTATCCTCTGAGCGCTGAACTGAGGGCATTCAAGTCTCCTCAGCAAAACCAGACAGACATTACATGAAGAAAGCTCTCTGGCCCTAGCCGACTGCCTGGATCCAAATCCGAGCACTGCCACCCTCCAGCGTCAGGAGCCCCGTGAGTTATTGAGCGCTGGCCCCTCAGAGGGAAAGCTGCCTTAACTGAGGTTCCTCATTTATAAAGCAGACGATGTTAATAGCACTTCCTGGAGTAGCTGTGAGGATTAAATGAGGTAATCTGTGTGAAAACACAAAGCATAGTGTGTGCCTGGGGCATAATACGTAGATGCAGGTGATTAATCAGTGGCTTGCCAATGTGAGAGAAGAGTCTTGCCCTCTGGGTCCTGTTCCCACTTCCCACCAAAGGGGGCAGCTTTCTGCTGAGAAGGAATGCAGAGCCTCGTCTCCACATGTCTGCTGGGTAAAGCAAGTAACATCTGTGGTGTTTTAGGGAAAGAACGGAGTGTAGATCAGTAATATTATGAACACAGCCTCTTTATCATGCGAGAGCCTGCGTTATCAGCTTTGACTCTTTGCTGAAAGATGGTCATATAGCCCTGAGGAATGCAGTGTTGTGCCCTGGTGAGGAGTAGTGGGTCTTGGGGTATGGAGTAGTGGTACTCCATAAATGGATGTGTTGGGTAAATAAACGAACTCACAAAAGACCCAAACTGGTTGTGGTCTAGGAAGTCATGATGCATCCACTAGCTGTATGACTTAACCTCTCCGAAACATGATTTCTAAAATAAGGATAAATACTTTGAGGGCTTGTTCTGTGGATTCCTTATGGTATTATATAAAAACTCTTAGTTCAATGCACAGCATACAGTAAAAATTCGATAAATGGTGGCTATGATTAGTTACTGTGTGCACAGGGTGACATCATGTGTGTTAATATTGGTTAGTGCCTACTATACTTTTTTTCTAATTTTTAATTTTTTGGGTGTGCCCACTATAATTTGTAAAGCACTTTATTCTTAGGAACATATTGACTCTTCCAAACAGGATTACAAAATGGGTGTTCATATTTCATTTCTTAAAAATTTTTAGGTATTTTATTTATTTATTTGAAAGAGCGAGAAAGCACACAGGAGCTGGGGGAGGCACAGAGGAAGAGGGAGAAGCAGACTCCCCGCTGAGCTGGGAGTCATATGTGGGGCTCGATCCCAGGACCCCAGGATCCTGACTGGAGCCAAAGGCCGCCGCTCAACCAACTGAGCCACCAGGCATCTCAACAGGTGTTCGTATTTTAGAGATAAGAAAACAGAGGCTGAAAGATATTATGTATCAACTCACACAGATAGGGAGTGCTGGAGCTAGTATAAAAACCTGATAGCCTGAGTCCAGAGTCCATGGTTTCCACCCCTGCGCTGGGGAGGAAGCAGCTGTGTACAAAGCATTTTCCTCCCTCCTCCCGTGAGCTGCGAGGGGTCACACAAATCCAATCCTCAGACAAACAGCTGAACACTCTATCCAAAGCCACAGTCAGTGGGAAGAACAGTGGCTCTCCCAGAGCGACAGGTTACCCTGGTAACCTATTAGCCAAGCCTGACTCTGACTGTAGAAATCTCATTGCGGCTTTAATCAAGGGGCATGAATCCATATGGGAAATGAATCACATAGAAATAAATTTTGTTCCCCTCCTGGTTTGGGGTGGGAGTGTGCTTCCCCCCACCTTTTTTAAGGGCCCTTTAGACCATTTACAGGGAATGTAATTATCACTTAGTCTGCCATCTTGCTGTTTTTGTTACATCTGTTCTCTTTTTACTTCTTTTTCTATTCTTCATTTATTGAATTTATTTCTTATATTTCCTTTTTGAATCTTCACTAATGACTTATTAGCCATTTTTCCTTTTTTGTCTCTGGGAGAGGTGCTCTTGTGGTTGCTCTAGGATTTACAACATGTGTCTTTAATTTATCACCGCCACCAAATACTATTTTACATCCCGTGTATATATTACTTCATTGTACAAACCTTACAACAATACATCTCCATTTATCCCTTCCTGACCTTTGTGTAGTTGCTGTCATATGTTTTACATTACATGTTACAAACTCAACAGTGCATTGCTTTTCTATTTCTTTGAAAAGCCAGTTATTTTTTAGGGAAGTTTTAAATGAGAAAAGAAATATTTCTTATATAATTTTTATTTTTATGTTATAATCTTATAGTTATCCTTTCCCATTTCCCATTTCTACAGTCTTTGTTGCTTTGGCCTGAAGAATTCCCTTTCACATTTCTTGTGGTATAAGTCCACTTACAGCAAATTCTCTCTGTTTTTATATATCTGAAAAATGTCTTTATTTTGCCTTTATTTTTGCTAGATGTAGAATACTAAGTTTACAGAGGTTTTTTTTTTTTCTTTCAAAAGAAAAAGATGTCATTCAGCACTTTTGGGGTTGCATTTTCTTCTCACGAAAGCTTGGCAGCCCCTCTTATTTCCCCGCATATATTATTATATATATTATTCTCCCTTTTGTTTTCTGACTGCTTTGAGTTTCTCTTTGTCACTGGTTTCCACACCTTGATTATGGTATGATATGTATGATTTTTTTGTATGTATGTTTTTCTGCTTGGGGTTCATTGAATGTCCTGATCTGTGGGTTTATAAACACATTGTTTTTCCAGTTTGGAAATTTTAAGGCCATTTTCTCCTTGGACCTCCCCTCCTTCTGATATTGTCCTCCAAGTCCCTGAAGCTCTGGTCATTTATTTTTAGTCTTCATGTCTCTCTGTGCTTCAGTTTGGAAAGTTTCTCTTCTGTATCTTCAAGTTCATTCATCTTTTTTTCTTTTTGCGCATCCTACAATTTTTTAAACCTATTTGGTTTATTTTTTCATTTCCGAAATTCCATTTGATCCTCCTTTATAATCTCCCCTTTTCTCCTCATTCTATTTGTTTTCCTTTAAATTCTTGGGTATGTTTGTAATTGCTCTTTTAGCATCCTCATCTGTCATTTGTTTTTTTTCCACCTATGGTTGAGTCTTCTGGTTATGAGTCCCATGTTCCTCCTTCTTTGGATATTTAGTAATGTTTTATTGGATGCTGAGCATTAAGAGTGTTAACTTTGAAAGACTGCATTTTGTTAGTACCCTTTCTTGAGTGCTGAATTTTGTTTGGGCCAGCAGGTAAATTACTTGTGAGTCAGCTTCATCTTTGCCAGACTTATTCTTTTTATTGTTAAAAGATACCATTTTCTAGACTTTTTAAAAACTTCGTTAGGATGAGTTTAGAGTAGCGTTTGCTCTGGTACCACCTTAACTTTACTACTGAAGTGTGAGCCTTCGTGGGGTCTAATGCCAAATGTACTGACTAATACTGTTGTTACTATGATTGCTGATGGTGACTCTAAGTGACATTTTTGAGTTCCTACTCATTGACTCTGGCTGCTGTACCACCAACTTTATTATAAATACATTCCAAATAGTAATGTTTCTTCTCAAAACAGGTTAGCATATTTTTCTTTAAAAACATGGAGTTCAGGTGATGATGTCAGGTTGGCCACAGTGAGAACCACCTGGTAATTGGCCACATGAGCAAGACCAAGCAGAGAGCCCCCTGGTGATTGGCTGGGGTGCAGTGATATGCTTAGGAGGCATCGGATGAACGGTGGCTGTTAGAAAAGCCCAGTCAGTAACCAGCAGCTATAACTGGGGTACTCTTCAGGGTTCTCCGTTCCTGCTAATGGCAGCTTCTCTCCGACTGGTCTTGCCCCATCCTCTCGCCCACACCTTTCAGTCCACTTCATGTACGCTTCTACTTTTCTGCCCCTCTGATGTCCTGTGAGTACTTATACTGGCACTCAGCACCACCTGGACCCAGGCACCCCTGCAGGGCTGGTCAGATCACCCAGTTACTCAGTCCCATTTGGCAGAAAGGTAGGGGGCTCTGGGAATCATAGTTCAATAGACCCTCACCCAGTCGGGCAGAGCCCCTCTAGTCCTCTGGGATCATAACCTGACTCAGCACAGGGAAGTCAGTGGCATGTCCTGAGGATCCCCTGGACATTCTGCTGAGCTAGAGCCTTGTGTCCAGGGTCAGCACAGGAGAAACTAATCCTCTAGACACATGGCGAGGTGGGAGCGCACCAATCCCACAGAGCAGAGTGAGACACTCTCCCAGAAATATAGCTAATGGGCACATCTCTGAACCAACTCAGCATGGAGCCAACAAGTCCCCAGGATGCTAGGCTGACCAAGAGACGCCCTCCTGGAAGCCCTCCAATGCAACAGAGCACAGGACAGTTGAGACTTCTGGCTGGGCCAACCAAGAGCCCTTTGAGCAGGAGTCCACTGACCCAGATCATCACTAGACAGCCAAGTCCCCTAGACATCCAGATGATGGGGACTTCTCCAAACCAGCTCAGCTAGGATTAACAAGTCCACAAGACAGTGGGCCCACTAGGCCCCATTCTGCTCCAGCTCACCATAGGGTAAACAAGTTGCCTAGACAGTGCACCCACCAGGAGTCTTCCAACTGGCAGGCCTCAACCCAGCAGAACACAGGGCAATTAAGTCCACTCAGACACCAGGTTAACCAGGAGCCCAGTGATCTAGCTCATCACAGGATGAACTAAACCCCCAGATATCCAGTCTACTACAAGTTTTCCGACTCACATCAGTACAAGGTGAACCAGTACCCCAACCCTGGGCCAATGGGGAGTTCCCTGAACCAAGTTAGCACAGGGCTATGGAGTCCCCCAGACACTGGGCCCACCAGGAGCCTACCATCCCAGTTCAGCACAGGGCAAACTAATCCCCTGGACCTTTGGCTGATGACCATCCCTTTGATGAGAGTGAGCCCAAGGCCACCAAGGCCACCAAGGCCCCTGAATACCTGGTCAATGGGGAATTCTCCAAACCAACTCAGCATAGAGCTAACTAGTCCCCAGGACAGTGTGCTCATTGGGTACTCTCATACCAAAAGCCTTCTGACCCAGCTCACCATGGCACAAAAATGTTGACTGGACACTAGGATAACTGGGAGCTCTCCAGCTCAGCAGAGCACAGGGCAATCAAGTCTTCCAGCTGGGCAAACCAGGAGTCCTTCAACCAGGAGCCAACTGACCCCGATCAGCCACAAGGCAATCAAGTCCCCTGGACCTTCCACCAATGAGGAATTCTCTGAACCAACTTAGCAAGGCAATGGACTCCCCCAGACACTGGGCTCACCAGGAGCCCACAAACCCAGTTCTGGCAGAGCAAACTAATCCCCTGGATACCTGGCTGATAACAAGCCCTTTGACCCATATCAGCTCAAGGCAAGCCAGTCCTCTGGAACCCTGGCCAGTGGGGAATTCTCTAAACCAACTCAGTGTAAGACTAATGAGTCCCCAGGACAGTGATCCTACTGGGTGTCCTTGTACCAAAAGCCTTCTGACTCAGCTCAGCATGGTGCAAAAAGTTGCCTGGACACTGGGCCAACCGGGAGTCCTCCACCTCAGCAGAGCACAGGGAAATTGAATCTTCCACCTGGGCCAGCCAGGAGCCCTCTGACCAGGACCCACTGACCCAGATCAGCACTAGTCAACTAAGTCCCTTGGACCCCTGGCTAATGGAGTATTCTCTGAAGCAATTCAACATAGGGTTAAGGAGTCCCGTCAGGACCGTGGGCACCCTGGGTACCTTTGTACTACAAGTTCTCTGATCCAGCTCAATATAGGATAAACAAGTTGTCTGGACACTAGACCAACTAGGAGCTCTCCAGCTCGGAGCCCTCAACCCAGCAAAGCACCGGCCAACCAGACAACTGAGTCCACTAGATATACTAGGCCAACCAGGAGCCCTAACACCGCTCATCATAGGGTGAACTCATCCCCAGGACATCCAGCTGACCACAAGCTTTCTGACCCAGATCAGCACAAGGCAAACAAGTCCCCCAGACCCTTCATTAGGGGTGAATTCTCTGAACCAACTTAGCACAGGGCTATGGAGTCGCCCAGATGCTGGGTCCACCAGGATCCCACTGACCCAGTTCAGCACAGAGCAAACTAATTCCCTGACTACTTCTCTGATGGGCAATTCTCTGAATCAACTTAGTACAGGGCAAAGAGTCCTCAAGACAGCAGACTGGGTGCTCTTGGACCAAGAGTACTCTGACTCCACTTAGAATGGGGCAAATGAATTCCCCAGACATCTGATGGACTAGGAGCCCTCTAGGCAGTAGTCATCCCACCCAGCTCAGCACAGGGCAAACAAGTTCCCCAGACACACTGCAGACCGGAAGCTTTCTTACCAGTCAGCAAAGGGCAAATGAGTCCCCTGGCCACCCAGACACCTGCAAGCCCACTGACAGAGTTCAGCATAGAGCAAGGTGAGTCTCGCAGACACCACCATTTGGGAGCCTTCCAACTGAAAGCCCTATAACTTCGCTTAGTTCAGGGCAATGAGTTTCAGTATATCCAAATGACTGGGAGACCTTTGACCTAGCTCAACACAGGATAAATGAGGGCCAGGGACACCCAGGCAATTCTCTAACCCCACTCAGCACTGGATAAGCAAGTCCCTTGGACAATCAACTGAACGCATATCCTCCAATCAGGAACACTCCAACCCAGCTCACCACAGGTCATAAGAGTCCCCTGGTTATCTGACCAACTGGGAGCCCTGCCACTCCAGCTCAGCGAGAGATGAATGAGTTTACAAGGCACTCAACAGGCCAGGAATTCCACCCAGCTCAGCAGAGGTCCAAAGATTCCCTTGGATGCCTGGCTGACCAAGGGCTTAGCACAGGGAAAATGAGTCCCTGGGACATCTGTCTTCCAGGGGAAGAGCCAGGACAGAAGCTATCTGTGAAGGTAGAGTTTCCTCCCCCTGTTGGAGGCTAGCTCCCAAATGTCACTGAGTTGTGGCTGAATGCCGAGGCCTGACCAGTGCTTGGAACCACTCAGACTACAGTCCCTGTGTTAGGTCACTGTGTAGACATACTGGTGAGCTATGGCCCTCAGCCTTCTGGCCTGGAACCAACTCCAGCCTGGTATCCTGGTGGCACATCATTTGAGGGGTCTTCATCTTTTGGGAAGTTCTCTTTGGAAGGAGCGAAAGACACCATGCCTTAAATGAGATAGAAAGCGGAAAGAGCTGCCCCTGGAAATGAAACACATCAGTAAATCTTTGACAGCGTTCAACAGAAAGTCTGAATTTATGAAAGAAGCTTTTAATACAAGGAGGGGAAGGAATAAATCTCTCTTTCAGAAAGTGTCTGAGCTAAAAGATCTGATTTTAACGTGTGAAGAAGAAAACCAAAGATTGAGAAATCTGCTCTATCACTGGGTGTCACAAGAATTAAAGAACACCTTGCCTGAGAGCCAGGCATCCCTGGACATGGCCTGAGACAAAGAGGAGGTTGAGAGGAATTTCCAGAGGACACCCAGGCCAGCATGGAAGAATCATCAGCTGAACTTCTCCAGGCTCACAATAGGTGTTCCCACCTGGAGGGGGAGTGAAGGCCTTACAAGAATAGGCTAACCAGTGGGGTCAGAGGCAGGCCAATGTCTGGGAGCTGGAGAGCTTCATCAGCAACACTCATGGCTTCCTGGAATTGTTGGCCCATGGAAATGGTGATGTCCCCACCCATGCCACCCAGGAGGGCAAAGAAAAGGAGCTGGCGTGGATTGGGGGTCACATCCTGGAGTGGGAGGTGACACAAATTTCAGGATTTATAGGAACTTTAAATAATTTAAAATAATCATTTAAAAATAATTATTTTATTTCGTTTTTTTTATTCTGTTATGTTAGTCACCATACAGTACATAATTAGTTTATGATGTAGTGTTCCAAGATTCATTGTTTATGTATAAAACCCAGTGCTCCATGTAATACCTGCCCTACTTAATACCCACCACCAGGCTCACCATCCCCCCACCCCCTTCCCCTCCAACATTCTGTTTTTTTCTCTGAGTCCAGAGTCTCTCATGGTTCATCTCCCCCTCCAATTTCCCTCCCTTCACTTTTCCCTTCCTTCTCCTAATGACTTCTGTGTTATTCCTTATGTTCTACAAGTAAGTGAAATCATATGATAATTGGCTTTCTCTGCTTATTTCACTCAGCATAATCTCCTCCAGTCCTATCCATGTTGATGCAAAAGCTGGGTATTCATCCCTTCTGATGGCTGAGTAATATTCCATTGTATATATGGACCACATCTTCTTTATCCATTCATCTGTTGAAAGGCATCTTGGCTCTTTCTACAGTTTGGCTATTGTGGACATTGCTGCTATGGACATTGGGGTACATATGGCCCTTCTTTTCACTACATCTGTATCTCTGGGGTAAATACCCAGTAGTGCAATTGCCGGGTCATTGGATAGCTCTATTTTTCATTTTTTGAAGAATCTCCACACTGTTTTCCAAAGTGGCACCAACTTGCATTCCCACCAACACTGTAAGAGGGTTCCCTTTTCTCCACATCCTCTCCAACATTTGTTGTTACTTGCCTTGTTAATTTTTGTCATCCTAACTGGTGTAAGGTGGTATCTCAATGAGGCTTTGATTTGAATTTCCCTGATGGTTAATGAACATTTTTCATGTGTCTGTTAGCCATTTGTATGTCTTCTTTGGAGAAGTTCGTGTCTTCTGCCCATTTTTTGACTTATCTGTTTTTTGGGTATTGAGTTTGAGAAGTTCTTTATAGATCTTGGGTATCAGTCCTTTGTCTGTAGTGTCATTTGCGAATATCTTCTCCCATTCTATGAGTTGCCTCTTTGTTTTTTTGATTGTTTCCTTTGCTGTGCAGAAGATTTTGATCTTGATGAAGTCCCAAAAGTCAATTTTCGCTTTTTTTCCCCTTGCCTTTGGAGATGTGTCTTGAAAGAAGTTGCTGTGGCCAGCGTTGAAGAGGTTACTGCCTATGTTCTCCTTTAGGATTTTGATGGATTCCTGTCTCACATTGAGGTCTTTCATCCATTTTGAGTTTATCTTTGTGTATGGTGTAAGAGAATGGTACATAGCTGTCCAATTTTCCCAGCACCATTTACTGAAGAGACTTATTTCTACTGGATATTTTTTCCTGCTTTGTCAAAGATTAGTTGACCATAGAGTTGCATTTTTTTCCATTTCTTTGAAAAAAAATAGGTGGGATTTTGATAAGGATTGCATTAAATGTGTACATTGCTTTAGGTAGCATAGACATTTTCACAATATTTGTTCTTCCAATCCAGGAGCATGGAACATTTATCCATTTCTTTGTGTCTTCCTCAGTTTCTTTCATGAGTACTTTATCGTTTTCTGAGTATAGATTCTTAGTCTCTTTGGTTAGGTTTATTCCTAGGTATCTTATGGTTTTGGGTGCAATTGTAAATGGGATTGACCCCTTAATTTCTCTTTCTTCTGTCTTGTTGTTGGTGTAGAGAAATACAACTGATTTCTGTGCATTGACTTTATATCTGGACACTTTACTAAATTCCTTTACAAGTTCTAGCAGTTTTGGAGTGGAGTCTTTTGGGTTTTCCACATATAGTATCATATCGTCTGGGAAGAGTGATAGTTTGACTTCTTCTTTGCCGATTTGGATGCCTTTAATTTCTTTTTGTTGTCTGATTGCTGAGGCTAGGATTTCTAGTACTATGTTGAATAGCAGTGGTGACAATGGACATCCCTGCCATGTTCCTGACCTTAGCAGAAAAGCTTTCAGTTTTTCTCCATTGAGAATGATATTTGCGGTGGGGTTTTCATAGATGGCTTTGATAATATTGAGGTATGTGCCCTCTATCCATACACTTTGAAGAGTTTTGATCAGGAAGGGGTGCTGTATTTTGTCAAATGCTTTTTCAGCATCTACTGAGAGTATCATATGGTTCTTGTTCTTTCTTTTATTAATGTGTTGTATCACATTGATTGATTTGCGG
The DNA here is from genome assembly GCF_010015895.1 of Lontra canadensis. Taxonomy (NCBI): domain Eukaryota; kingdom Metazoa; phylum Chordata; class Mammalia; order Carnivora; family Mustelidae; genus Lontra; species Lontra canadensis. The sequence goes on from NW_022630995.1 coordinate 54,171,200, forward strand.
ATGTTGAACCAACCTTGCAGCCCTGGAATAAATCCCACTTGGTCGTGGTGAATAATTCTTTTAATGTACTGTTGAATCCTATTGGCTAGTATTTTGGTGAGAGTTTTTGCATCTGTGTTCATCAAGGATATTGGTCTGTAGTTCTCTTTTTTGATGGGATCCTTGTCTGGTTTTGGGATCAAGGTAATGCTGGCCTCATAAAATGAGTTTGGAAGTTTTCCTTCCATTTCTATTTTTTGGAACAGTTTCAGAAGAATAGGAATAGTTCTTTAAATGTTTGGTAGAATTCCCCCGGGAAGCCGTCTGGCCCTGGGCTTTTGTTTGTTTGGAGATTTTTGATGACTGTTTCAATCTCCTTACTGGTTATGGGTCTGTTCAGGCTTTCTATTTCTTCCTGGTTCAGTTGTGGTAGTTTATATGTCTCTAGGAATGCATCCATTTCTTCCAGATTGTCAAATTTGTTGGCGTAGAGTTGCTCATAGTATGTTCTTATAATTGTCTGTATTTCTTTGGTGTTGGTTGTGATCTCTCCTCTCTCATTCATGATTTTATTTATTTGGGTCCTTTCTCTTTTCTTTTTGATAAGTCTGGCCAGGGGTTTATCAATCTTATTAATTCTTTCAAAGAACCAGCTCCTAGTTTCATTGATTTGTTCTATTGTTTTTTTTGTTTCTATTTCATTGATTTCTGCTCTGATCTTTATGATTTCTCTTCTCCTGCTGGGTTTAGGGTTTCTTTCTTGTTCTTTCTCCAGCTCCTTTAGGTGTACGGTTAGGTTGTGTACCTGAGACCTTTCTTGTTTCTTGAGAAAGGCTTGTACCGCTATATATTTTCCTCAGGACTGCCTTTGTTGTGTCCCACAGATTTTGAACCATTGTGTTTTCATTATCATTTGTTTCCATGAATTTTTCAATTTCTTTAATTTCCTGGTTGACCCATTCATTTATTCTCCATGTATTTGGGTTCTTTCCAAGTTTCCTCTTGTGACTGAGTTCTAGCTTCAGAGCATTGTGGTCTGAAAATATGCAGGGAATGATCCCAATCTTTTGATACTGGTTGAGACCTGATTTAGGACCCAGAATGTGATCTATTCTGGAGATGTTCCATGTGCACTAGAGAAGAATGTGTATTCTGTTGCTTTGGGATGAAATGTTCTGAATATATCTGTGATGTCCATGTGGTCCAGTGTGTCATTTAAGGCCTTTATTTCCTTGTTGATCTTTTGCTTGGATGATCTGTCCATTTCAGTGAGGGGAGTGTTAAAGTCCCCTACTATTATTGTACTATTGTCGATGTGTTTCTTTGATTTTGTTATTAATTGGTTTATATAGTTGGCTGCTCCCACGTTAGGGGCATAGATACTTAAAATTGTTACATCTTCTTGTTGGACAGACCCTTTGAGTATGATATAGAGTCCTTCCTCATCTCTTATTATAGTCTTTGGCTTAAAATCTAATTGATCTGATATAAGGATTGCCACTCCTGCTTTCTTCTGATGTCCATTAGCATGGTAAATTGTTTTCCACCCCCTCACTTTAAATCTGAAGGTGTCTTCGGGTTTAAAATGAGCTTCTTCTAGGCAACATATAGATGGGTTTTGTTTTTTTATCCATTCTGATACCCTGTGTCTTTTGATTGGGGCATTTAGCCCATTAACACTCAGGGTAACTACTGAGAGATATGAATTTAGTGCCATTGTATTGCCTGTAAGGTGACTGTTACTGTATATTGTCTCTGTTCCTTTCTGATCTACTACTTTTAGGCTGTCTGTGTGCTTAGAGGACCCCTTTCAATATTTCCTGTAGAGCTGGCTTGGTGTTTGCAAATTCTTTCAGTTTTTGTTTGTCCTGGAAGCTTTTTATCTCTCCTTCTATTTTCAATGATAGCCTAGCTGGATATAGTATTCGTGGCTGCATGTTTTTCTCGTTTAGTGCTCTGAATATATCATGCCAGTTCTTTCTGGCCTGCCAGGTCTCTGTGGATAAGTCCGCTGCCAATCTAATATTTTTACCATTGTATGTTACAGACTTCTTTTCCTGAGCTGCTTTCAGGATTTTCTCTTTGTCGCTAAGACTTGTAAATTTTACTACTAGGTGATGGGGTGTGGACCTATTCTTGTTGATTTTGAGGGGGGTTCTCTGCACCTCCTGGATTTTGATGCTTGTTCCCTTTGCCATATTAGGGAAATTCTCTCCAATAATTCTCTCCAATATACCTTCTGCTCCCCTCTCTCTTTCTTCTTCTTCTGGAATCCCAATTATTCTAATGTTGTTTCATCTTATGGTGTCACTTATTTCTCGAATTCTCCCCTTGTGGTCCAGTAGCTGTTTGTCCCTCTTTTGCTCAGCTTCTTTATTCTCTGTCATTTGGTCTTCTATATCACTAATTCTTTCTTCTGCCTCATTTATCCTAGCAGTAAGAGCCTCCATTTTTTATTGCACCTCATTAATAGCTTTTTTGATTTCAACTTGGTTAGATTTTAGTTCTTTTATTTCTCCAGAAATGGCTTTTATCTCTCCAGAGAGGGTTTCTCTAATATCTTCCATGCCTTTTTCAAGCCCGGCTAGAACCTTGAGAATCGTCATTCTGAACTCTGTATCTGACATATTACCAATGTCTGTATTTATTAGGTCCCTAGCCTTCAGTACGGCCTTTTGTTCTTTTTTTTTGTGGTGAGTTTTTCCGCCTTGTCATTTTGTCCAGATAAGAGTATATGAAGGAGCAAATAAAATACTGAAAGGGTGGCAAAGACCCCAGGAAAATGCACTTTAACCAAATCAGAAGAGACCCCAAATCATGGGAGGGAGAAAGGGAATAAAAAGAAGTTCAGAAAAAAAAAATTTTAAAAGAAAACAAATAAAGAAAAAATATTTAAAAAGTATATATATGTATATATGTATATACATATATATATTAGATAATATATACATATATACATATGTATATATGTATATACATATGTATATATATACACATATACATATATACATATATATTAGATAAACTAGTTAAAAACCGTTAAAAAAGAAAAGGGTAAAAGTTAAAAAAAAATTAGAAGAGAAAAAAATTAAATAAAAAAAAATTAAATTAACCACAAGTCTAAAGAATCATGGGGAGAAAGCCATGAGTTCTGTGCTTTGCTTTCTCCTCCACTGGAATTCTGCTGCTCTTCTTGGTAGGTGAACTTTGTCTTGGCTGGATTTCTTGTTGTTCTTCTGCTGGAGGGGCCTGTTGTAGTGATTCTCAAGTGTCTTTGCCCGAGGAGGAATTGCACCGCCCTTACCAGGGGCCAGGCTAAGTAATCTGCTCGGGTTCGCTTTCGGGAGCTTTTGTCCCCTGAATGCTTTCCGTAGAGTTCCTGAGAACGGGAATGAAAATGGCGGCCTCCCAGTCTCCGGCCCGGAGGAGCCGAGATCTCTGGGCCCCACTCCTCAGTGCGCCCTCAGAGAAAAGAGCCCAATCACTCCCATCTCCCTGGCCTCTGGCCACGCTCCGAACTCACCTTTTGGGAGGTTTTCGATCACTGCTTCAATCTCATTACTGGTTTTGATCTAGTCAGGTTGTTAGTTTCTTCCTGTTTCAGTCTTGGAAGTTTATAGGTTTTCAGGAATGCATCCATTTCTTCTAGGTTGCTTAACTTATTAGCATATAGCTATTGATAATAATTTCTGATGATTGTTTCTTTTTCCTTGGTGTTAGTTGTGATCTCTCTCCTTTCATTCATAAGTTTATTAATTTGAATCCTTTCTCTTTTCTTTTGGATTAGTCTGGCCAGTGGTTTATCGATCTTATTAATTCTTTCAAAGAACCAGCTTCTAGTTTCATTGATGTGTTCTACTGTGTCTCTGGTTTCTAACTCATTGATCTCTACTCTGATCTTAATTATTTTCCTTCTTGTGTGTGGGGTAGGCTTAATTTGTTGTTGATTCCCAAGTTCTTTAAGGTGTAGAGAGAGTTTGTGTATTTGGGATTTTTCTATTTTTTTGAATGAGGCTTGGATGGCTATGTATTTATCTCTCAGGATCGCCTTTGCTGTATACCATAGGTTTTGGACCGATGTGTCTTCATTCTCATTGGTTTCCATTCTTTGATTGTTTAAGTTCTTTGATTTCATGGTTAATCCAAACATTCTTGAACAGGATGGTCTTTAGCTTCCAAGTGTTTGAATTTCTTCCAAATTTTTCTTGTGACTGAGTTCCAGTTTCAAAGCATTGTGGTCTGAGAACATGTGGGGAATAATCTCAGTCTTTTGGTATCAGTTGAGACATGATTTGTGACCCAGTATGTTGTCTATTCTGGAGAAAGTTCCATGTGTGGTCAAGATGAATGGGTATTCTGTTTTAGGGTGGAGTTTTCTGTATATATCTATGAGGTCCATCTGGTCCAATGTGTCTTTCAAAGCTCTTGTTTCTTTGTTGATTTTCTGCTTAGATGATCCATCTGTTGCTGAGAGTGGCATGTTAAGATCCTCTACAATTAACGTATTCTTATCAGTATGTCTCTTTATTTTGATTAACTGTTGGCTTATGTAGTAACAATTTACAGTTCTTAGATCTTCTTGTGGGATAGACACTTTGAGAATGATGTAGTGTCCTTCTGTATCTCTGACTACAGTCTTTAGCTTCAAATATAATCTCTCTGATATTAGAAATGTTACCTCAGGTTTCTTTTGAGGCCCAGTGGCATGAAAGATGGTTCTTCATCCCTTCACTTTCAGGCTGGATGTATCTTTAGGTTCAAAGTGAGTCTCTTGTAGATAGCATATGGAGGGTCCTGTCTTTTTATCCAGTCTCCAACCCTGTGCCATTTTATAGGAGCATTTAGACCATTCCACATTGAGAGTCATTATTGAAAGATATGCTTTTATTGTCACCATGTTGCCTGTGAGATCCTTGTTTCTATTGATTATCTTTCTAAATTTCTCTTCTATATCACTCTTGGGGTCTTTCTTCTTTTATAGAGCCCCCCCTTAATATTTATTGTGGGGCCGGCATGGTGGTTGCATATTCTTTTAGTCTTTGCCTATCTTGGAAACTCTTTATCTCTCCATCCATTCTAAATGACAGCCCTGCCAAATAAAGTATTCTTGGCTGCATGTTCTTCTCATTTAGTACCCTGAATATGTCTTGCCAACCCTTTTTGGCTTTCCAGGTTTCTGTGGAGAGGTCTGACATTATTCTGATATTCCTCCCTCTGTACATAAGGAATCTCTTCCCCTGAGCTGCCCTTAAGATATTTTCTCTGGTGGGTTGCCTGGGTGTCTCAGCCAGTTAAGTGTCTGCCTTCAGCTCAGGTAATGACCCCAAGGTTCTAGGATTGAGCCCTGCATTGGGCTCTCTCCTCAGTTGGGAGCTTGCTTCTCCCTCTCCTTCTGCCTGCTGTTCTGCCTGCTTGAGCTCTATCTCCTTGTCAAATTAATAAATAAAATCTTAACCAAAAAAAGGTGTTTTCTCTGGTCCTATGATTCACAAGTTTCACAATCACATGCTGGTAGGTCGTTCTACCCTTGTTGATCATGGGAGTGTCCCTATTCCTCTAGGACACGAGCACTTGTTTCATTCCCCAGATTAGGGAAATTCTCAGCTAGGATTTCCTTGACTATATCTTCTAGTCCTCTCTCTCTCCAACCCCTGCAGGGATCCGAATAATTCTGACATTGGAATGTTTCATGGCATCATTTATCTCTCCAATTCTGTTTTCATGGATCCTAAGTTGTTTGTTCCAGGCCTCCTCCTGATCCTTCTTTTCTATCAGTTTATCTTCTAGATCACTAATTCAATCTTCTGCCTCATTTACCCTAGCTGTTAGAGTATCTAGATTAGATTGGATCTCATTGATAGCATTTTTAAGTTCTGCCAGATCAGTTCTCACTTCTGTCCTTAGAGAATCTATGTTGCCGCTAATGGGTTTCTCCAACCTAGCCATTGTCTGCGTAACTGTTATCCTGAATTCTATTTCCAACATCTCACTTATGTCCATATCCATTAGTTCTGTGGCAGAGGTCACAGTCTCTGAATTTTTCCTCTGTTGGGGGGGGGGGGTTCTTCCTCCTAGTCATTCTGGTAAGAGGTGATTGAGGGGATGTATAGCTGAAAATATCAACCACAATCCAGGCCAGGTTCACCCTCTCTACTGATGATCCTCTGCCCCCGTAGAGATTCAGAAGTGTATAATATTACATCTCAGGCTGATTTCATGGGTGTTCAGAGTGTTCTGGTAGATATCTAGTTCAATTCAGGGGACTGGTTAAAATAGGGTCTCCTACTTCTCTACCATCTTACCTCCCTCTCTAAAAATAATTATTTGAAAATAAATAATCCCTGGGTGATCGCAATGCACACACTGGAATTGCAGACACCACCATGCCTCATGTGTCACTGTATTCTCCAGATGGTGGGTGAGGTTCACCGTGGCTCTTTACGGCGAGCTGCTGCTGAGCATAACCTGCTCATCCCCATCAAATACTTTCACACAATTTGACTCCTCTTGACCTCAAAGCCAGCCTCTGAGGTGGGTGCCATCCTGATAATAAAAAGAGAAGCAGAAAGTCCTCACACAGATAATTCTGCAGAGACCATCTCTGGTCCAAGGTCTCACAACCTGTTTATGGCAAAACTTGGGTTTGGACCCTGAAGTTACAGCTGTAAATTATGGCCACAGCAGCAGGTACTTCTCAGTTGCAGACTCTTTGCCTTCGAAGAGAATATGTGAGGTGAAGACCAGGGTGGAGAAGGCCAGAGTGGAAGAGCATTCCCTATCTCTGGGGGAGGTGGTGTGGAGTGAGGGCGGTAGGTAGAGACTGGAGAGGGGCAGCATGTTGGGCTTCATGCTCTGAGCCAAGGAAGCAAGGATTTGCAGGGGGAGATGTGGGATTCACTCTGGCTGCTCTAGCTGTGGGGCTGGATGCAGGTAACAAGGCAGAGCAGGAGATAGGTGGGAACGGGTGCATCTGGGAAACTGGAGGGTGTCTGTGAGCCTGGAGGGAGGTGGCCACTTCCAAGAGGCAGAGCTGAGAATAAGTGATGAATTGAATGGTGGGGTGTGAGGAGGGAGGAGAAATCCCAGGTTCCAGGCTGGGTCCCTCCAGCTCCAGGTACAGTAGGGTAGGAGTTTAAGGGAGGGATGGATCCCAGTGAGCTGGGGCCCATCTGCAGCTCCAGCCAAGGTGAAGGTGGAGAGCCTGAAGTTGAGGCCCCTGTGGGGTGTTCAAGTCAATGTGTTCCTAGCAACTGAGGGTAAACTAAGGAGAGTTGTGAAGAAGCTGGATATGGGAGGGGGTACAGTGTGAACTTGACAGGGAGTTGGTGAGAGAGAGGGAAGTTTATGCTTCCCTCAAAAGCCATTTTAAGGATCGTTGGTTGTAGGATCCAGCAGGGAGAGTGGTAGAGTTCAGGTATCTGGGACTTGAGGAGCGAGTGGGTCACTTCCATGATCCAGCATTGAGAACATCCTCTCCTCAGCTGCTCAGACCCAGCTCACATGTCCCCCAAACATAGCAGGTCCCCAGACATAGCAGCTTCCTGGAGATGAAGGGGCTAGGACAGCACTTTAGGGATGTGATCTACAGCTGCTCACCCCTTTTGAGTCCCTAATTCCTTCATCTGTAAAATGCAGACAACTCAGGTAGGGGTGGAGGTCAGGGGGTGAGTGGGAGGCAGGAAATGACAGATTGGGGAGTGGATCTGCAGGATCAGGGGGACAGATGGGATTCCTGAGGAGGATGGGAGGGAAAGAGGGCTGGAGGGTTCACTGCGAGCTGGCTCCTTATCCTGGTTTTTTCCTTCCTGAAGGCAGAACATCAGTTCTAGGAGGAGGGTGTTCTGGGTGCTGCCTCTGCCCCACACTTGTCCTTCTCTGCTCTGTTGGTCCTGGACTACCTCAGCTGAGCACCTGCCCAGCCACAGGCTAGCACTAGATCCCTCCTTCCTCCTCCACCACTGCCTGGCACCCACAGGATGGGGACACTGGACCCACAGGGAAGCCTTGAGCTCTAGAGAGCCAGGGTGGAAAGGCTAGCTTTAGGGAGCTATTTTGGGACATGCTGACAGGTATGGCATTAGGATAGATAGATTGATTGATTTATAGATCCAAAGGTAGCTGCAGGTAGTACAGGAAGATCCCTTCATTAAGGTACCTATCATCCATTTTACCCCACTGGTAACATATTACATCACTGCAAAACAGTGTTAACACCAGGAAACTGACATGGGCACAATGTACCTGTCTGGTTTCATCATTGTATTGTGTCCATTCACATAGACAATAGCACAACCCAGGTGCAGAGCTGCTCTGTCAGCACGAAGATCTTCCTCATGCACCCACCTTTGGCCCCACGATTCCTGCCTGTGACTACTGCCAATCTGTTCTACATCTTGAGAGTTTTGTTCTCTTGAGAATGTTACATGAGCAAAATCCTACAGCAGTGACCTTTTGAGGGTGGTTGGGTTTCTTTTGGTTTTCCCTCAGCATAAGGCCCCTGAGATCCATCCAAGTTGTGTGCCTCAATAGTTCTTTCTTCTTTATTTCTGAGTTGGATTCGATGTTATGGACATACTACAGTTTGTTCACCTGTTCACCTTTGGGGGACATTTTGGTTGTTTCCAGTCTTAAGGCTATTAAATATAAACCTGCAGTGAACATTTGTGCACAGTGTTATGTGTGAACTTAATTTTTCATTCTCTGGGGTAAATGTCCAGGAGCATTATTCCTGTGTTGTAGTATTTATGTTTAGCTTTTGAAGAACCTATAAAACTATCTTACTAGAGCAACTGTAGCATTTACATTCCCACTAGTAGTGAATGAGAGATCCACATTCTTTCCAGTATTTGATGTTTTCACCATTTATTTTAACAAGCTATCTTAATGGGTAGGTAGTGATATAAAGGTTTTCATATGCATTTCCTTAATGGCTAGTGTTGTTGAATATCTTTTCGTGTACTTATTTGCCATCTGCATACTCTTTTTGGTGAAATGTCTATTCATGTCTTTTGCCCATTTTCTACTTGGATAGTTGTGGGGGTTTTTTTCCTGTTGAGTTTTGAGAGATCTTTATATAGTCTAGATACACATTTTTGTCAGATATGTGGTTTGCAAATATGTTCTCTTCTGTAGCTTCTCTTTTCATTCTCCTAACAGGATCTTTAATAGGGTAAAAGTTTTTACTTTTTAAAAAAAAATAATTATTTATTATTGGGGTAGGGGGCAAAAGGAGAAGGAGAGAGAGAATCTCAAGTAGACTCTATGTGGAGCACAGAGCCCGATCCCACGACCATGAGATCATGACCTAAGCTGAAACCAAGAGTCAGATGCTTAACCAACTGCACCACCAGGTACCCCAAAGTTTTTATGTTTGATAAAATCCAGTTTATCAAATGTTTTCTTTTATGGATCATGCTGTTAGTACCACATCTAAGAACTCACTAAGCTGTATGGACTTAAACAATATATATTAATTTTCTCACAGTTCTGGTGGCTAGAGGTCCATCATCAGGCTGACAGTATGGTCAGTTTTCTGTGAAGGGCTCTCTTCCTAGCTTGCAAACAGCTACCTTTTCACTGTTTGCTCACATGACCTCTCCTTTGGGCATGTGCATGGAGAGAGGGCAAGAGCTCTCTAGTGTCTTTAATAAAGATGCTCACCACTTCATGAAAGTCCCACCCCCATGACCTAATCTCAACTTAATTACCTGTAGAGACCCCACCTCCAAGTGTGTGGGGGTATAGGACTACAAGATGGAAATTTGGGAAGGACACATTTTAGTCTGTAACATGTGTGTGGATTTCTTTAGGTTTAACCTGTTCAGTTTTTCTCAGTTTCTTGAATTTTTAGGTTTATATCTTTTGCAAGTTTGGGAGATTATCATCCATTTTTTTTTAAAGATTTTATTTATTTATTTGTAAGAGGGAGAGCAAGAGAGAACACAAGCAGGGGTAGGGGGCAGCCGGCAGAGGGAGAGGCAGGCTCCCCACTGAGAGAGGAGACTGATGCGGGATTTGATCCCAGGACCCTGAGACCATGCACGACCTGAGCCGAAGGCAGATGCTTGACCAGCTGAGCTGCCCAGGCATCCCCAGTTTTTTCTTGAAATGCTTTTTAACTACCACTTTTTTTCTTTTCTTGTTCTTGGATTCCAATCACACAAATGTTAAGAGTTTTTGCTACATTTTTCACAGGTTCTGTTCTTTTTCTTTTTCCTTTATCTTTTTTTCTGGTCATTTTATCTCTGTTGTTCAGATGAGGTAATTTCTATTGTTCTGTCTTCAAGTTTACGATTCTCCTCTAGACCTCTCTCCACTATGCTACATTGAGCCTATTTACTATGTTTTTAAAATTTCAGTTATTGTATTTTTTCAGGTTTTTTTAAAAGATTTTATTTATTTATTTGACAGAGAGAGAGACAGCAAGAGAAGGAACACAAGCAAAGGGAGTGGGAGAGGGAGAAGCAGGCTTCCTGCTGAATAGGGAGCCCAATGCAGGGCTCGATCACAGGACCCTGGGACCATGACCTGAGCTGAAGGCAGACACTTAACTGACTGAGCCACCCAGGCACCCCGTATTTCTTCAGTTCTTAATTTTCAACTTATTTCTTCTGTTATTTGCTGAGACTTACTATTTTTCTTTTGTTTCAAGCATGTTTATGGTTGCTTCTTGAAGCATTATTATGATGGCTACTTTAACATTCATCAGGAAATCCCAAAACCTGAGTCACTTCAGTGTTAGGGGCCTTCGGATTGTCTAACTTGTTTAAGATGACATTTTCTTGGTCCTTGGTATGATGACTGTTCTTAATTATATCTTGGATATTTGGGGTGTTATGTTGATACTCTGAATCTTCTTAAATCTGGTATGTCAGTGGGTGGTGGGTCTACAGAAGTGTGACTGGCAAGTATAGCCCCAGCTATGTGCCCAAACCAGAAGGAGCAAATCAAAGCCTGGCCAGAACTACAACTACTCAGCCTGACCAGACATGACTGGGAAATTAGAGGACAGACTGTGTGAAAGGTCACATCATCATGGCATTCTTCCCTGCAGACAGCAATGAGAGCACATGACAACTGAAAACATGTTGTTTGTTGAATTTATTCCTAAGGATGGATGAGAACTTTGTAGTGACCAAAACTCTGGGTGGGAGTGGGGAGTCTTCAGAAAATGTCTGCTTCTGTGTGTTAAGCACATTTGAGAAATTTAGTTGATGCTGGTGGAAATCAATAGGGATGTGATTACTAGGATGGTTGGTATTGATGTTGGACTTGCTCAAAACTTACATCAAAGTAGCCCTGTCTTACTAGTGTTGTCAACCTAGGCTTTATCCACCCAATACCACTCCCCAACCCCCAGAGGGAACCTGGGCCAAGATTCAAGCCCTGAGGATGGATGGACTAGCTCTGCCAATGGGGTGGTGCCCTGCACTGACGTGAGACGGGACACATGTTTCTGTCCCTACCCACTCTCCACTTCCCCCAATTTCCTGCTTGGGAATGACTTCTGCCCTCTTTCCTATCACCAAAGTGTAGTTACAGGGGAAGAAAAGCCTGGTGATCAGCACACCTGGAAACTTCAAATGTCAGTCTCTCCTTCCTCCATGTCAGCCTGGGGTCCTCCCACATCCACCTGGACACTCCCTCAGGGACGTGGACCCTTGCCAGTGACTCTAGGACCAGGGGTCTCAAGGAGGGTTCCTTCCTCCAGGCAGCCACCCAGGACCATCCTGAGGCCTGACCCAGCTGTGAGTCTCAAGTACCTGCCTCCCAACAGGTTCTCTCCTGCTTAGATTAGCAGTGCTTCTCCCCTGGCACTGAAGAACCCAGATGACACAGAACTACTTCAATAATTTGATTTTTCACATCACCCCAAACTAGAAAGAATGAGGGGAGTATCCTCATCTTCCCAAAGCAGGGATCAGGCATTTCAACCCAAATCTGTCTAGACCCAGAACGCCTGCCAATACGCCCCGTCGTGTCTGGCCCCAGACGGAGGAGTTCTTTCACTCAGAGCTAATGAAAATGTATCTTTGGGAAATTCTTTTGCCAAAAATAATCCTGAAAATTTTCCTGCATAGAAGTGGCTTTTTTTGAAATGTAAGCGATGGCCTGAGCCATGCTCTCAAAATCAGGCATTTCCATTCCACAGAAGAAAACTGAAGATGAACACACCCCATTCATGCCATGCTCCTCAGTGTGGAGGACTGGACTACAGGATGGGGGACTAGGGAGGAGGGGTGGCTTGGGTGCAGCAGCAGAGATGCCCTGGCCTGGCCCACAGGAAACAGATTATGCAGCTGTCGCAGAACGGTCAGCCGGAAGGGAGCCTGGCTGCACAGCACTTGTAGAAGCCTTTGTAGACATGTTTCCCACTGTGAAAAATGAAAGAAACATTCTGGGACAGTGGTGCGCAAATCCACAGAGAGGTTCATCCCGAGTCCCCATCAGCAAGTGGTCCCATTCTCCTACTTACTCATGCCCCAAACCCAAATGTCCTCCTGAACCCCCTCCTCTCAGAATGCATGTCACCTGGGCTGTGCACCCTGGCTGTCCTCCTGAGCTCCCTGTCCAGAATGCCTGAACACCTGGCTGCTGTTCTCCACAACCACACCCCAACCCAACACTGACCAGGGAGCCTGAACGATGGCTAAGCATATCCACTGTGTCCTGCCGGGCCTTGTTTGGACTTATGGTTTCCCGGACACATTCTTCTCCACCTGACACTGGGGAGACTCCAAAGGCTTTGTGTCAACCCCGCCTTTTCTTGACACCTCCCCCAGGGTGCTCCTCTCCATCTCTATGCTCTTTGGCCCCCTGATAATCCCCCTTCCCAAATATATGGCTTAATACCTTCTGTAGGCTGATGACTCACAAATGCACACCAGCAATCCAGAGCTTTCCCCTGATTTCCAGACCCATGTGTCCACCTGCACACTGGACATCTAACAGAGGTCTCAAACTCAACATATCCCAACGAGCTCCTCCTACTGTCTGCAAACCTGCTTCTTCTTCTGTCTTCCTCCTTTTTGTTAATGGTGCACCATCCTCCCCCCGCTCAGGTTGGAAACTTTGGTGTTGTCCTTGCCAGCAGGCCTTCACAGTCTACACTGAGAAAACATCTGTGGTTCTATACTCATTCCTAGGCACACTGTTGCCTCAGTCCAGCCCCCTTCAGCTCCCACCTGGGTTACTGCTGCAGCCTCCTCACTGGCCCACCTGCTGGCCCCCCCCGCCCCATGTCTTCTCCAGCCTGTCCTCAAGACTGAAGCCAAGTGACCTTATTAAAGCTGAATTGTGCCACTCCACTTTCCAGGTGTTGGTTGGCCTTCATCTTGTCTGTCTTTACCAACGTCTGAGGCTTCCTATGGTTTCCCCCATGTCCTCTAGCCCCTCCCCCACCTCCTCTCCCTTGGTCACTCCACTCCAACCACAGAGCCCTTCTCTCGTCCTTAGAACATGCCAGGGCCTGCACAAGTCCAGAAGTATGCACACTGAGACATCTCATTGGCTACGCTCCTTACTTAACAACACAGACATTTACCCCAGAGTCGCTTTCTCCCAAGGATTTCTCTGGCCAACCTATGTGAACTGAACGCAACCCCCCAATCCTCTATAGCCCCCTTTCCTGCTTTGTTATTTGTCCTCAGCACTTGTCACCATCCAACATAGCATCTACTAAGTTGTGCCTATTGACTTTGCTGCCAATTTTATGCCAATGTGAGCTCCTCGCAAGTAGATATTTTGTCTGTTCTTATCTCTAGCTCTGAGAACAGTGCTTGGCACGTTGTAGGTCTCAATAAGTATTTGTCGAATGAATGAGCTGTTATCTAATTATGAGGCCAGCTAAGAGGAACAGGATATTTCATCTGCTCCTCTAGATATCCTCTAGACAGATAAAAGATTCCTCCCAAAATAGACTAGATTGGAAATGGTAGGCATCTATCAGAATAATAGTTGTATTCATTATTTATCCATCCCTCACCCAGTCAGAACTGTGCTAGGCTTGGAAGGAACACAATGAGTCACAGAGAGGGTAGGAAATGTACTCAAGATCACACAGCTAAAAGGCTGTGCCATCCGCATCGTCCCCAGAATGTTCCTCTGTCTGGATCTTCTGTGTGAGATAGTCAAGCTGGAGTGAGGAACCATGGAGGAAGCAGCTCTGTGAGCCCTGTCATTTTGACTGAAGTATGGAAGCTGTTGAGAAAACCAGAGGAAAATTTTACTCTGATTTTAGTATTTCCCTGCATCTGAGAATGTAGTTGGATTTTTGATTTATGGAACACCGAAAATTATGTCAGTAATGAGCATTCTCTTCGCTCATTTGACACTATAAAACTTAAACCCAGATGTCTACTATATACACCCCGCCAGTATATATCAGATTTGGGATATGATCTTAACATTTGTTTTCTTTTGAATTTCTTTTCTCTCCCTCAAATATTTTATTTATTTATTTGAGAGAGAAAGAGAGAAAGGACCAGTGGAGGAGAAGGGCTGAGGGGGAGGGAGAGAATCTCAAATGGACTCTGCGCTGAGCATGGAGCCCCGCATAGGCTCCATCTAATGACCCTGAGGTCATGACCTGAGCTGAAACCAAGTCGGATGGCCAACCAGCCAGGCTACTCAGGCACCCCATTGTTTATTTCTAATTTGTGTTTTCTTAAAATATTTTATGACTATTGTAGGCTTCTTTTTTTTTAACTTGGAAGTAGAATTCAGTAATTTTGCAGTTATTTCCTTTAAGTAATATTAAAAGCTAAGATTCAGAAGTATATCAGTGCCAGGAATGAAGTAATTATTTTTATAAAATGCTGCTGACTCTGGATTTATTCATTCCATTGACTTTTTAAAATTAATTAAGCAATCATTTTTTGAAAATTTCAATTCCAGTGTAGTTAATATACAGTGTTGTGTTAGTTCCAGTTGTATAATATAGTGATTCAGCAATTCTTTGTATTACTTAATGCTCACCGGAAGTGTACTCTTTAGTCCCCATCACTTGGTTTACCCATTCCCCCACACGCCTCCCCTCTGGTAACCATCTGTTTGTTCTCTATAGTTAAGAGTCTGTTTTTTTGCAAGATGAAATCAGAGAGGGAGACAAACCATAAGAGACTTAATCTCAGGAAACAAACTGAGGGTTGCTGGAGGGAAGGGGGGATGGTAGCTGGGTAATGGACATTGGGGAGGGTCTGTGCTATGATGGGCACTGTGAATTGTTTAAGACTGATGAATCACAGACCTGTACTCCTGAAACAAATAATACATTATATATTAATTTAAAAAAGAGTCTGTTTTTTGGTTTGTCTCTTTTATTTTCTCTGTGTATTTGTTTCTTAAATTCCACATGTGAGTGAAATCATATGGTATTTGTCTTTCTAATTCTGACTTATTTCACTTAACATTATATTTTCCAGATCCATCCATATTGCTGCAGATGGAAAGATTTCATCCTTTTTTATGGTTGAGAAATATTCCTGTGTGTGTATGTGTGTTTACCACATCTTCTTTATCCATTCCTCTGTCAAGGATACAGGCTGCTTTCCTTAATCTAGCTCTTTTAAATAATGTTGCAATAAACAAAAGGCTGCATGTATCTCTTTGAATAGGTGTTTTTGTATTCTTTGGCTAAACACCCAGTAGTAGAATTACTAGATCATATGTAATTCTACTTTTAATTTTTTGAAGATCTCCATACTGTTTTTCACAGTGGCTGCACCAGTTTGCATTGCCGCCAACAGTACAAAGGTTCACTTTTCTCTACATCCTCGTCAACACTTGTTGTTTCTTTTTTTTTTTTAAGATTATTTCTATTTATTTATTTATTTATTTATTTGACAGACAGAGATCACAAGTAGACAGAGAGGCAGGCAGAGAGAAAGAGAGGAGAGAAAGAGAGAAGAGAAAGCAGGCTTCCTGCTGAGCAGAGAGCCTGATGCGGGGCTCTATCCCAAGACCCTGAGATCATGTCCTGAGCCGAAGGCAGAGGCTTTAACCCACTGAGCCACCCAGGTGCCCCAACACTTGTTGTTTCTTGTGTTTTTGATTTTAGCCATTCTGACAGGTGTGAGGTGATATCTCATTGTGGTTTTGATTTTCATTTCGCTGATGATAAGAGATGTTGAGCATAGGTCATCTGGATGTCTTCTTTGGAGAAATGTCTATTCAAGTCTTCTCCTCATTTTAAAATGTGTTATTTTTTGGTGTTGTATGTTCTTTTTTTTTTTTAAGATTTCATTACTAAGTAATCTTTACACCCAATGTGGGGCTCGAACCTACAACCCCAAGATTAAGAGTAACATGCTCTATGACTGAACCAGCCAGGCACCCTGAGTTCTATGTTCTTTATATATAATTTTGAACACTAACCCTCTATTAGATATGTCATTTGTAAGTATCTTCTCCTACTCAGTAGGTAGTCTTTTAGTTTTGTTGATTATTTCCTTTGCCATGTAGAAGCTTTTCATTTTGATGTAATCCCAGTAGTTTATTTTTGCTTTTATTTCCCTTGCCTCAGGAGACATATCTAGAAAAACATTGCTATGGTTGATGTCAGAGAAATGACTGCCTGTCTTCTCTCCTAGGTTGTTTATGGTTCAGGTCTCACATATAGGTATTTAATCCATTTTGGGTTTATTTTTGTGTATGGTGTAAGAAAGTGGTCCAGTTTCATTCTTTTGCATATAGCCGTCCAGCTTTCCTAGCACCATTTGTTGAAGTGACAGTCTTTCTCCCTTGCATATTCTTGCCTCTTTTGCCAAGAGGCATATAAACATGGGTTTATTTCTGGGCTTTCTGTTCTGTTCTATTGATCTGTGTGTTTGTGTGGCAGTACCATACTGTTTTGAGTATTATAGCTTTTTAGTAACTCTTGAAATGTGGGATTGTGATACCTCTAGTTTTATTCTTCTTTGTCAAGATAACTTTGGCTATTTTAGGGTCTTTCATGGTTCCAAACAAATATTAGGATTATTTGTCCCAGGTCTGTGAAAAATGCTATTGGTATTTTGACAGGGGTTGCGTTAAATTTGTAGATTGCTTTGGGTAGTATGGACATTATAACAGTACTTGTTCTCCCCATCCATGAGAATGAACTATCTTTCCATTTGTTTGTGTTTTTTTTAATATCTTTCATGATTGTTTTATAGTTTTCAGAGTATAGGTCTATCATCTCCTTGGTAAAGTTTATTCGTAGATATTTTACTTTTTGGTGCAATTGTAAATGGGATTGTTTTCTTAATTTCTCTTCCTGCTGCCTCATTATTAGTGGATACAAATGCAATGGATTTCTGTAGATTAATTTTGTATCCTGCAACCTTTACTGTAAGCTTCTTTGAACTCCTTTGGGATAAGGCAGGGTGTGAATATGTACATGTGCTGTCCACGCATTCATGTCTTGTGTGGATAACTCTTCTAATTACCATTTAGGAAGTAGAAACACAGTTGGAGGAAGTGAAGAAGAAGTCAGAAAATGAAATCAAGCAGCTGGAAGAAGAGAAAGCAGCCCTAAATGTGAAGCTCCAGAATTCCCTGCTTGAGGTAAATCCCAAATTAATTCAGTGCTTGGGAGTGATGGGTGGGAGTCTTGGCTAGCTGAGATGCCAGGAAGCACAGAAAACTGCCCTGACTTCTGTACGTTCAGCATCCTTGGAAGAAAGGAAAGGACTTTGGCCTGACAAGAAATCTGTCTCTTGGGGCATAAATTTAGCTGTGAGTAACAGAGAGCCTGATTTATGGAGGCTTAACAAAGAGGCGTTTAATGTCTCACATAAAAGGAGGCAGTAGGCTGCTGGGGTGGATTCTGTGGCTAAATGACATCAGATCTAGTATATCTGAGATTCCCACAGTCTCTCCTCCTCCTGGGCTGGGTCCTCACTTTCCTGGGTTTTAGATGCTTTTGCCTTCATGGGCTCCTTCCTCCACTGAAAAAAAAAATATCAAAAATTGTATTTTATGACCACATTGATATAAAGATTAATATAGCCAAGGTGTATTTTTACCACCTGACTTTAAAAGAAATTCAGACACTGTTGTGGCCCCTAAAAGTTGTGTAGTCCCTAGGTCCTGTGCCTGTTGCATCTAAGGGGAAAGTTAGCTCAGATTCCCTCAGGCTTGGAAAATGAGTGTCACCACCCTCTTGTCAGGTCCAAATTTACACCAGGAAATGGGGCATGGGGGAGGTGATGACCAGGCCTGCCCACTTCATCAGGAAACCACAAGCCTTCACAGAGGGCTCCCACTGACTCCTCCTCCCATCGGTCATATCTCTGTCACCGGGCCATCCTGGGGAGGCACAGAGGAGGCAGGCAAGGGAGAAAGGAGTAGAGAACGCCTATAGACCAGCTGAACATCACATTTGCTCTGTGTGCCCACCTGTCCAGACCACCCAGAGACCAAGGTCAAAGTTTAAAAGAACGGTTGACCATGTTCTGGTGGGAACTCGCAGGAGGGACTGGAAACAGGCTTCACTCTTGGCTCATTAGACCCCCCAAAATGTGAAGGGGTTTCCTTGTTTCCCCTGTCCTCTCTCACATCTTCCAGATAAGCCCTGAGTCCATGCTCCCCTCAGGAGTCCATGAAATTTGTTCCTTAGCCCTGACTGAGTGCCACAACCTCCTAGGGGAGCTTTTAAGCATCTAGAAGTCTTGTACAAAACAGTACCGATTGTTTAGAAATGCGTAGTGGAGTCCAGTCTGGAGACACGCCTGAGAATGACAGAAGGAAATCTGAACCGCAGCTTGTTTCTAAAAGGGAGAGAGGGTGGTGGATCAAGGAGACACTTAAGGGCTGCAGCTGTATTTGTGATATGTTACCTCTTTGGCTGTGTGAGACGCATGTACACATTACGGTTTTCTCCAACCTCTTTTTCTGTGTCACAAGTTAACATGTTTCTAAAAGCTGAGCCTGCCAGACCTCAGACTTAATATATTAGGGGCTCAGGAGGAGTGGTCCTGGAGGCAAGGCTCTGCTCCAGAGGCTTCTGTTCCACCTCAGCCAAGGTGAAGACATCCATTTCTTTCTTCCTCCTCTCTCCCTCTCTGTCAACTTGTACTGTCAGTTTTCACATTGGCTCTGGACTATGCTGCTCTGCAGAGCTTAGGGAGGCTTCCCATATCTGTGTGGGACCAGCCCAGTCACGCTTCTGACACAGGACACTGGGGTCCCCCTGCTGACTTTCTCTAAATGCCCAGGAGAGCTCCTCTCTAAAAATGACAACAGTTAATTTTGCTGAGTGTTTACTTTATTTAAGGTGCTGTCTAAGTCATTTACATGTATTAACTTTTTTTTTATTTTTTATTTTTTCAGCGTAACAGTATTCATTATTTTTGCACCACACCCAGTGCTCCATGCAATCCATGCCCTCTCCAATACCCACCATCTGGATCCCCCAACCTCCCACCCCCTGCCCCTTCAAAACCCTCAGATTGTTTTTCAGAGTCCATAGTCTCTCATGGTTCACCTCGTGTATTAACTTTTAATCCTCACTACCACCATGTAAGGTAGATATTAGGATTATCCCTGGTTTACAAATGAGTAAACTGAGGCTCAGAGAAGGTAAATCACTTCCTCAAATCCACACAGGTAATGACTAGTAGGTCTAGGATTCAAACCCAGGTAATGGGGCTCTGAAGACCCCACTCTTAACCATGATGCTAATACTCCCTCTAGCACGGTGTGCCACACATTTGATGACAAGGATCATTCAGGACCTGAGTATCTGCAGATGGCTGGCCTGACCCAGAGGCTGATCACGACTAAGCACCTCAGGCCTGCTCTTCATCCTCCATTTTTTCCACCACCGCTTACCAAAGCTAGAAATGGGCCTGACCTCCTCCATCCTCACCTGGAATCCCCACCCCTGCCCCATCATCACATCTAACAGTTGTCAAGTCCTGTGGATCCTATCACTAAGATCTCCAATCCTCTCCTCTCCCTTTATCAGAACCCCAGGATGGCTTGCCTAGACTCTGTTTTTCTTTACCTCTTTCAGATGTTACACAAACAATTGCATAGGACTCCCATTTGGATATTTTGTAAGCCTTAGCAAAATGCAGTATAAATAGTTTCATGATCATCTTCTGGGATGTTGCCTAGTCTGTCAAGAGCATTGGCCTATATCTCCCTGCCTCCACATTCTCCCTGGGCCAGCTAATTCCAGAACTAGCCTTCTAAAACCCAAATCCGCTTAAGACCCCACTCCTCCTTCCCCCAAATCTTTAATTTCCATGTGTTTCATAATTGGGGCCCAGCCCAACCCACCACCACTCTTGCCCAGGACTCTCTTTCCTCCCACCCACTCCTGCATGCCAGGTCCCCGACATGGAATTTTCCTAGTCCTCATGCACATCCTGCCTTCCCTCTGCCATTGCACCTGCTACTCCTGTCTCCTGGAATGTCGCTTGTCACCCTCACCACTGATGGACTCCTATTCATCCTTCAGTGCCCCTGAAGTGCTCCAGACCTCCCTGGGCAGAGTTTTTTTGCTGTAAATTCTCTGCAGTGGTATGTGTCTCATAGTAGTTGTTGTGAGGATTAAACAACTTTATACTGCAAAATTCTTACATCTGTGCCTGGCACAGAGAAACACACCATTCATGGTACTGTTATCATTTTGTCTCCTGAATGTTTCTGTGATGATAACCATTTACCTGCTGCCTCCTCCATAAGATGAGAGCTCCTGGAAGGCCTGGGCTGTATTTTATTCTCTTACCATTTTGCTCTCACTCTGTCTTTCTTCCTTACCTCCTTACACCTGGCATGGGGCCCGAGGAGGGTTAGGTTTCCTACCAAGATTTGTTAGCAAATCTGAGTTTTCTTTATGGTTATTCGCCTTGTTCTTCTCAGAGTCTAGAGCAGAGAAACCAGTCTGTTTAATCGATATTCTACAATTAGCTGGCTAATCATCATCATCATAATTAGGACTGTACACTTGAGTAGTACCTCCTAGCCACTCTTTCTTTGGTATAATTCTTAAATATTATTCATTTTCTTTACCAACTAGCTTTTTTAAAAAAAGGAAAGGAGTGATCTTCCAGGAGTGGTGTGAAAGCCAAGGAAAACCACCTTACAGCTCCCATATAGGTGTATTTATGGCCATAATTTAAAGGGAACTATACAGTACTCTACCTCTGCCAGGCTCATCTTTTCTAGAAAGATGAAACAACCAGCCAATTAGAAGTGGCCTTTCCAGAAACACGTTTAGAAGCTGTCCAATGGGGCACTGTCCCCAGAACTGATTGACCCTGGAGAATGGTTTCCCAGATTAATGACCCCATCAGGAGATGGGGGTCCATATCATTACCAAGTGTTTGTTTTCTTCTATTTTAGGTTTTGAGACTGGAAGAATTTATCCAACAGAATAAGGTATGTCCCGGAAAAGGCAAAGAAGGAACTGGAAGGCCCCAGGAACTGGATTGCCAACAGCACAGCATTTTAAAGACCCAGGTAACCTCTGTTTTTTTCCTGCTTTAATTAAGGATGTATCCCTTCTCTCAGCACTTCATCGTCCCTAGTGACACATGTTGGTGTTAATGGGTTCTTTTATCTCCCCGCTCAGAGCTGCCAAAATGTCTGGAAAAAAAAATCACCACAAAATCCATTTGCAAAAGCCATGAAGAAAATAGAGTTCTGAGTAATTATCCACGTGGTTTGAAAAAGAACAAGGCTTGTCAGATGAAATCTTCCTTCCCTCTCTGAGAGGATCTTGCCTGGCAGATAAAAGGGTACTCGCCCAGAGGCGGCCTTGGGCTCTGCCCAGCAGGAAGCATAACAATAATGCCCCTGGCCGCCTCCCTCTGCATGGAGATACCAGTTACTCTTACACTAGACCTCCCATGAGGCTGCCCTTTTACAGACCCTACTCCAGGGTGGAAGCTGGTTCCCATGAGTCCTCTGTCCACTCATGATAAGCCGTTTTATTTTCCTAGGGCCATCATAATGAATCACAACACACTTGGTGGCTTAAACCACAGAAATGTGTGGTCTCACAGTTTTGGACATCTAGACGTCCACAATCTAGATGATTGCAGGGTTGGTTCCTTCTGGCATCCGTGAGGGAGACTCTCCTGAGTGCCTTTCTCCCAGCCACGGATGGCTGCTGGCAATCCGTGGCATTCTGTGGCTTGCAGATGCATCACTTCGAGCTCTGGCTCTGTCCTCACGGGGCCATCTTCCCTGCATGTCTGTGCCTCTGGGTCTTCACAGGGCATTTGTCTACGGACCCTCGGATCCTTGGTTAGGGTCCACCCTAATCCAGTAGGACCTCATAGTAACTAATTACATTCACAAAAGCTCCTATACAAATAGGATCATATGAATAGGTACTGGGGACCAGGACTTCAGTATATCTTCCCAGAGCCACAGTTTAATGCAGCAGAACATACGCTCTCATTGAATATTTGCTGCATGATGTCAAACACATAAATAATTCCTGTGAAGTCAGCGTTTGAGTGTCCTGGCTTCATTGACCCTCTTGGTTCAGCTTCCCTATTAACCTCTCCAGCTGCAGCCAGCAAAAGGCCATCACCGTAACATTCTATTTTGTTGCTGTCCCAGATTTTCAGTCCACTTCATACTCCAGGTGAGAAAACACACATGAGTCTGAATCTCATTGCTTCATCCTCACCCATCTCTTATTCACCATGTCCATGTGCCTGAGTGTTGACAGGAACTGCACTTTCTCTCCTTCAACCCCAGACTTCCAGAACTTGAGCCCTGGTCCTGCCAGCAGTCCCCAAGGCCCAGCCCACTGAGCTGGCCCCTATTTAACCACATATTCACTGGGGTAAAAATGAGCCAGAAATCTGGGAGATATGGATGTGAATGACAATGTTTGTACGGGACCCGTCAGCTCTCGAGCATGGTCCCCATCTATAACTTCTTTGGAGTCTTCCAACAACGCTGTAATCCCCTCATTTTACAGAGGAAAAAACTGAGGCACAGAGTAGCTGGGTGACTTGCCCATGATCATAGGCATGTAAGCACCCAGGACAGGACAGAGCCGCTGGGTCTGTGGCTCTGAGCCCCATTCCCCTTGTGAGAGTATCAACACATGCCCAGGATGCCTCCCAGGTAAAACAGACCTCAGCTTTGTCTTGGGGTTGAGCAGGGCAGCCAGGATGCCCTGGGTTTCTCCCTCTGACACCCAGACTGGGGGAGAATCCTAGAGCACCCTCTTTGCCCCACATAAGCCTGCAGGAGAAGGCTAATGGAGCATACGCACCTACCTCAGTGGGACTGGTCCTTCCTGCTCTGGGGCCATGCATCCTTTCTGATGGCGTCTGCCTGAGAAGTATGCAGATATTTCCATCCTCCCTCAGTTTCTCACGAACCAGCCCCATGAGCTTGCATTCCACTGGAAGAGCACCTGGCCCTGGGGACAGTTGAACTTTCCACCAGCACCCTGCGCCATTTCCTGGAACGATTCTTTCTCAAATATTCAACTGTTTCTCAGCTCCTCACAGTGACTGTGGCAGGGAGGTGGGACAGAGTTGGCTGGGCTCCTGAGTGATGAGATTCCAGTGAAAATAAGATTAATAAGCTCAGGAAGATGGAGCATCGGCTGGATTTTGGGGGGAGAATACACACACCTGAAGTTCTAGGTATGTCCCAGGGCAGGTGAATAAAGGTCAGAGCTGTTATGATAGCTCAGAGTTTCTCTGCCTTATCCCCAGCCACTGCCCACCAAATGCCAGGAGCATCTCCCCAGTAAAATGTCCCAGTCAAAAATGTCTCCAGACGCTGTCCTGTGTCTCCTGGAGGCAAAATTGCCCCCAGCTGAGAACCACTGATGTAATTAAAAATCTTGAGGAAGTTCAAAGTACACATGCATGTTAACAACCCTAGGTTGGTTCACCATGAAACTTGGCTCTCCTCCCACCCTGCTTGGTCTAGAATACTGTCCCTCATGAGCCCGGTTTCTAGAGAGCAGTACACACCCCTCCTGTGTATGAATTGCACATGGAACTTCAGAGAACATCAGTTCCATTTGATTCAACTCTATATGCACGTTATTTATTCATTCCACGGTCATTTGTGGAATACCTAGGTTGGGCCAGCCTCTGAGCTAGACCCTGGAGGAGAGAAGCATTCATAAACCAACAGCTTTAAAACCAAGTGGACACTTAGTAATAGAATTAAACATCTAGTGCTGTATTTTCTTTCTTTCTTTCTTTCTTTTTTTCTTATCAGAAATGCTGGGATAAACCCAAGCATCTGTATTTGTATTTTATTTTATTTAAAGATTTTATTTATTTATTTGACAGAGAGAAAGATCACAAGCAGGCAGAGAGGCAGGCAAAGAGAGAGGGGGAAGCAGGCTCCCTGCTGAGCAGACAGCCTTATGCAGGGCTCAATCCCAGGACCCTGAGATCATGACCTGAGCCGAAGGCAGAGGCTTAACCCACTGAGCCACCCAGGCGCCCCTGGTGCTGTATTTTCTATTAGGCAACTCCTATGTGCTTTGCAGGCATGACTTATTCTCTTAAATTGTTTTCTTTTCAAATAATTAATCCATATATGTGGCAGAGGATTTAGAAGGTGTATAAAGGCATACAGTGAGAAGCTTCCCTCCTCTCCCTAGTTCCTTGTCTGGTTTCGTTGTTTTATCTCTTCTTGTGTATCTGCTCAGAGCTATATACCATGCATATTCAAGCATAATTATAAATTTATTATTTTTTTCTACAAATGGTAGCATACTGGCCTGGGCTCTACTTTTTCTACCTCATTAAATTTTCATAGCTTGGGGATTGCAACACATCAGTACACTTCCATATCAACCTCCTTTCTTTCTTTTTTTTTTTTTTTTACCTCCTTTCTTTCAAAGAACAACTGTTCTTTGTTCTTACAGTTTACAGTTACAGAAAACTGTTCTTACAGTTTTCCCCGTACAGAAAACCGTAATATACTCTTTCCCTTATGACAGATATTTATGTTGGTGTTCTCCATTACAGATAATGCTTCAATGGATAGCTCTATAGAGGGATATAGTGTAGTATCACTGTTAGGCGAGCTCCCCCTAAAACAGATCCCTGTGCTTTTACTGGCTGGACAATCTTGGACAAATGATTTAAAGTCTTTTTTCTTGAGCCTCCTCATCTGTAAATTGGGGCAATGATATCACTTACCTCAGGGGGCTTTTTTGATGATGAAATGAATTAATATATGTACAGTGTTGGAAAGTACCCAGCATGTGCAAATGCTTGGTAGATGATAACTTGTGATCATATAATTTTCTGGGTCCGGTGGCATGTGCGTCTCTAACTTTGATAGTTGTGCCACATTACCTTCCATTGATGATGTCTCAATGCACACTCCCAACAGCAGCACATGTGACCATCTGTTTCCCCATATCCTGGCCAACACAGTGCATTATAAAACTTTTGGAACATGACCCATCAGAGAAAATTTGGAATTTAGTTCAAATATTTTTGGCAAGCTGACTATATGTTAGCCAAGTGAGTCAAAGTTTGTCTTGGGCCCTAAAGATACAAAGTCCTGGAGAATTTCTTAGGTTGGTGGAGAGGCTGTGTGAGTGGCCCCCTGCAGCACAGTCATAGAAGGCCCACCACATGGATTGACCCACAAGGGGCCATAAAATTTAAGTTTGTTCAAGACTCTGGAATTTCAATTTAGGCCGTTGGCTTTTCTGCCAGAGCCCTACAGTGAGTCAAGAGAGATAAAAATAATAATGTCAGCTGAGACTTGAGCTGTTTTCCCTCCACTCCCAGAACATACTGAGAGAGGGTTGCCAAGCCTGGGTGTGGCTCTGTCCCCAGCACAGTTAGCTGGGACTTTGTCGAATCTTTTGTCTTGTCGAACCTCATGTTAAGTCTCTTTGATTCTCTTAGTTTTTTTTATAGCTTTTTTTTTTTTTCATTGGTTTTCAGAAATCCATGTCAGCCTTAGTACTTCTGAAGGGAAATTTTTTTTCTGGAAGACTCCTCTGGTGCCTAGGTCACAGTGAACTAGGGCAGAAAAAGGGGTAAATTTTCCACAGAGTCTCATGCCTCTACCCCTCCAGAAGAAAAAGGAGAGTCATTGATGATCATTATTATTCAAGTTTTTTTTGCCTCAACAAATATTTATGTGTGGCGTCTACAGGGCATGGGAGCTGGATTCTGGGTCAATAAGGCCCAGTCTTGGTCCTTGGAGAGTTCCATTTCTAGCAGGGGAATAAGTATTTACTTAAATAGTCACATGGTATGATAAATACTGTAATAATGGCAGGAAGATTCTTTGCAGTCAAGATGAGAGAGGCAGGTGTCTGCCCAGGGAAGTCCAGGAAGATTCCGCAGAGCAGTGACATTTGTTGCCATCTGCCTGGACACTGAAAGTTGAAGATGTCTTCCTCAGGGAGGGAGCGGACAGGAAGAAGGAGCACAGTGAAAGGTCTCAAGGCAAAATCCCCGAGGCCTGGAGGAAGGGAGACAAGGGGCACGCTGAAGCTCTCCCAGGCCTGGGACGTGTCCCCAGCTCACAGGGGACCCCATGCAGTTTGCTGGGCAGCTGACACCGTGTGGCACACCCAGTGGATCATAGGAATCCAAGGGTGTCAGCTGTCTTGGGGGTGGGCAGACAAACCACCACTCAGCCCTCGAACAACTTCAGTGAACCCTCTGTGCAGTGTGAGTAGGGGGCCTGGTTCGATCTGACTTGGAGCAAGACGGGCTGCCCTGAAGACTGACTCTCTGGAGAGATTCTTGGCTGAGAATTGGGCTGAGATTTGCTGAACCTGGGAAGACAACATAGGATGGGCAACAGCTCCAGTCTGAGCTTTCCCCCAGACATGTTTGGAGGACCTCAGGCAAGTCCAGAAACCTGAGATCAGTTTCCTCATTACTGTAAGTAGCAGACACGGACCAGGCCATGACAGTGTGCCAAGAACAATAGTTTACAGAGCCCCACAACAATCCAGATAGACAAGTGTCATTGTTATCCTCATTTTACAGGTAGGGAAACTGAGACCCATTCTCTAAACCATAACTCCATACTCCTTCTCTTCAGTAAATTGGCAGCAATAATCCCTACTTGGCTCCACACCAGAGACTTGTGGTAATGAACAGAAGAATGTATTTGAAGGCACTTTTCAAAACAGTTCAAGAATCTATAAATGTAAGGTGACTTTATAGTATCTATTACAACCCCTTATAATCATTTCAGCAAAAACCCATTGCATTAGGTATTCTATTTTAAGACATACATAATGCCACCTTTGAAAGAGTGTCAACTGAACTTGAGAATAACTTTGAATATTCCCTTCCAGGAGATTTCCTGGGCGTGGGTGTTCCTTTAAAATAGAAACAATCCAGAAGACGTTAACTGCCTGGTAGATGAAAGATGAAAACCTAATGTGAACACAGGATTAAAATAACCAGCCAGCTCTTTGCTTGGGAGGAGTTGGGAGGAGACTTTGGTGATGGACGGTTGGAAGAGAAGCAGAACTATTTATTTTTCTGTGTACAATTTATGCCCAGGACATATTTGGCCCTGGGCAGAGAGCACTGGGTAGAACTGCAGCAAAATGCCTGATGGGGAAACCAGGAGTGTGAATTAGGCGTGGATAACTCCGAATACACCAGGAGTGGCTTAGGGTCATTCTTGGAGGAACTTGCTGAGATCCCAAGCAGAAAACCAGGAAAGGGGCAGCTGGAGAATCTGTTCCGTTTGAAGGTCAGAGAAGAGTACACCATTGACATGAGTATCAGTGAGCTTGAAAGCACTCGTTTCAGCCAACTGTTGATCTCCATGGTCATGTCTATTTGTGAAATATTCTGATGGCAGCCTAGGGCCTCTTGAATTATGTACTTTGACCTCAAATGCCAGGTACACAGGTAGAGGGAGAGAGGGAGGAAATATTTTTGACATTTATATAGTCTGTTCGTCCCGCCTCCCCACTGAACTGTAAGTTTGCTGACATCAGGAACTCTGTGTTCTTAATTTTTACCCTTCCATCACCTAATATACCTGTATATGGCAGATGTCAAGCACTGTCTTGTACACAAACTGATACATGACAAGACAACTGAATGAATGGAATTAAAGGTACCATTTTGAGTCCTGGTAGTTCAAGGTTAGATTAGGAACCCCTTCAGAAATTAGTCCTGGCTGGAGGATGATTTAGAAGAACACTGGGGTCCTTCTCCAATTACTTGTGGAAGAAGAGGAGGATTCACCTTCTTTCTAGAAAGAATGTCCCTGTCTCTGGTCCTGGAGGATGGGAAAAAAAAGTGAATAGACAGAAAGGATTACTGACTTCACCTTCCTGTTGGTTAGGAAAACAACCTTCATCTTTCAGGTTGATCTTAAGTGTCTGTTTCACAGATATTTCTCACAGCATGTTTGTACAACATGGTTTGAACTCACACCCAGTTAAGTCCTGATGCTGGCAGCTGGCAATCTTACCAACATTGTAGTGGCAAGTAGCATTGTGGTCATATGGAATCACAGGGCAGGCAGCAGGACAATCCAGGGGTCCAGTCCTCAGGCCATCTTCCAGTGGCCATGTGACCTGAGGCAAGTCGCTAGACTATTCTCTGATCTCACATCCTCATCTGTGACATAAGGATGGTAGGGTGTCCACCTTATAGAGTCCTAGGCATCCATCAGTCAATGTATGGGAATAGAAAAATGGGAGACAGCTGGGAGCCGGTGTAGTCCTCCCGGTGCTTCATCAGCTTTTCATAGTGTCTCCCATCCTCTCCTGTCTCTGGACTCCTGCCCGGGATGCCTTTAAATATATCAGTTGTCAATAAGGTGGCCCAGAAATTACATCCTGTGCATTTCCTTTCACAGTCCTCACAGTGGCTCCGAGTACATTTGGAATTCTTTTTAATCTCTATAGTAACTTTCATGAGCTATTTGTCCATTATTCATATTGCTTTAAGTTCCTTCTCGTCTTCTCCTGGATCAGACTTCATGTGTCTTTCCGAAAAGCCACCTTTCAGATGCATTGCTTGGATCTCTTCTTTTCTATGTCATTAATTTTGGTTTTTTTGTATCTCTTTCCTTCTTCTTCCTTGGGATTTATTCTATTATGCTTTTTCTAACTTCTTGAATGCTTTCTAATAAATACAGTGAAGGCTGTAAATTTCCCTCTAAGTGTATGTCTTTGGCTGTATCTTGGAGTTTACTTTTTAAAACCTATTTCTTGTTGCTTTCTAATTTTATTGCATTGTCATCATCAGATCACATGATCACAGAATGTCAACACTTGGAACTGTGGTGAGATTTGCTTGTAGATTTCTGTGGGGTCATTTTAAAAATATATATTTTTATTTATTTGAGAGAGAGAGAGCATGAGCAGGGGGGAGGAGCAGAGGAAGAGGGACAAGCAGACTCCCTGCTGAGCAGGGAGCCCAACGACAACACAGGGCTCCATCCCAGGACCCCAAGATCATGACCTGAGTGAAGTCAGACATTTAACTGACTGATCCACCCAGGCACCCCTATGGGCCCATTTTTAATTGCTCCCAATGTGATAGGAGAAAACCTACATTCTCAGTTTGGTCATTTAAGTATATAATTAGCCCTTGGATAATGCTAGTGTTAAAGCTACCAGCTCCCTGCATAATTAAAAATCCACATGTAACTTTTGACTCCCCAAAAATTTAAATACTAATGACCTACTATTGACCAAGAAGATCTACCACAAACATAAACAGTCAACGCATATTTTTTTAATTTTTATTTATTTTTTAAATTTATTTTCAGTGTTCCAGAATTCATTGTTTATGCACCACCCCAGTGCTCCATGCAATATGTGCCCTCCATAATACCCACCACCAGGCTCACCCAACCTCCCACCCCCCACCCTTCCAAACCCTCATTGTTTTTCAGAGTCCACAGTCTCTCATGGTTCGTCTCCCCTTCCATTTTCCCCCAACTCCCTTCTCCTTTCCATCTCTCCGTGTCCTCCATGTTATTCCTTAGGCTCCACAAATAAGTGAAACCATATGATAATTGAGTCTCTCTGTTTGACTTATTTCACTCAGCATAATCTCTTCCAGTACTATCCATGTTGCTACAAAAGTTGGGTATTCATCCTTTCTGATGGAGGCATAATACTCCATAGGATATATGGACCACATCTTCCTTATCCGTTCGTCCGTTGAAGGGCATCTTGGTTCTTTCTACAGTTTGGCGACTGTGGCCATTGCTGCTATGAACATTGGGGTACAGATGGCCCTTCTTTTCACTACATCTGTATCTTTGGGGTAAATACCCAGTAGTGCAATTGCAGGGTCATGGGGAAGCTCTGTTTTTAATTTCTTAAGGAATCTCTACACTGTTTTCCAAAGTGGCTGCATATTTTTAAAGTAAGCTAGAGAAAAGAAAATTTTAAGAAAATTATAGGAAAAAATACATTTATAATACTATACTGTATTTACTGAGAGAAAAATCCACAAATAAGTGGATCCTCACAGTTCAAATCTACATTGTGTAGGGATAGACTGTATATTTGAATTCTAGCTTTGTGATATATTCATCATATGATCTTGGGGAACTTGCATATCCTCTCTGGCCTCAGTTTTGTCACAGATGATACTGCCCATCTCAGAGTTGTGGGCCTGGCAACACTTAGCACCATATAAATGTTAGCACTGATTAGTATTTTTTTTTTTTAGGTATTAGGTTTAGCTTATTAATCTTGTTTAAATTTTCTGTATCCTAGCTCATTTTGTTTAGTTACTATATCAGTTCTGAGAGGTAGTTATTAAATTCTCTCATTATAGTTGTAAGTTTGCCCATTTCTTCCTACAGTTCCAAACATTTTGCCTAGTTTTCAGGCTTTATTGTTATATGCCTACAGGTTCATTATTAGAGAGTTTTAGTGAATGATTCCTTTTATCAGGATAGATAACATGTTGAACTTAGCCAGTTCCTGTTTATCCTGATTACTGATACCCTTAGGGTTGCTTTTACCAACATATTTTGTGCTTTCTATTTACCAGTACTTCTTTATAACATCCAATTTTCCTTTAGAAACCTGGATGATTAATTTTAATAATTCATATATATTTATATTGTAGTATTATGCTATTTTGATTCACTGCTGTTGTTCTGCATTTACCATGCAGTTTTCCCTGGATTATCCAGAACATGGATTTATAACAGGTGTCTCAAAAATCTGTTTTGCTTAGACTGTGATATTTGCTTCTGGGATTTATAGGAATTGGGAGACACTTTGAATGCCCCAAATACTTGAAAGTGGGAAGCAAAAGTGGGCCTTGTAGTTTACGGTCCACACAGAGATTACAAGCTGGTTGATGACATCATTTTTGAAAGTACACAGCAATGAACGAAACTCACTGGTCCCTGTAACAAATAGCATATCAGTCAGCTGGATTTTAGTACCCAGTTACACACACTAAAGAAAAAGGATTCAGGTAAAGGAAAATGACCATGCAGCATGTTCTCAGTTAATAGCTGGAGGATTTATAACATTTTTAAAACTATATCTGGGATTACTTTTACTTTCCAGAAAGGGAGAAAGAGAACACTCCTATAATTAATACAAAGCAGAAAAAACTTTCATCTGTCTTACTGATTGCTGTGTCTCTGGAAGAGTGCCTGGCATATAGTAAATGCCCAAAAATATTTGTGAGCAAATTACAGTAGCAAAAAAAAAATTGTTATGGGACCTTCAAGAGCAGAAAGGATAGTGCCAATAAAAAAGATTGTGAGGGCTTCATAGAGGAAGTGGCAATTGAGTAGGGCTTTGGAGGATAAGTAGGATCTAGAGAGAAGAGTACTCTAAAGAGTACATGAGATAGAGTTTGGTCAGAGAAACAGACTACTAGAAATGAACATAGGAATTCA
Source organism: Lontra canadensis (assembly GCF_010015895.1). Classification (NCBI taxonomy): domain Eukaryota; kingdom Metazoa; phylum Chordata; class Mammalia; order Carnivora; family Mustelidae; genus Lontra; species Lontra canadensis. The sequence continues at coordinate 54,203,003 of NW_022630995.1, forward strand.
TTTGAGAATTCATGAGAACATGGGATTCATTTTTGGAAAAACATGGAATAATTGTGGGAGCCAGGTGAACACCCTATGAACACTCTATAAGTTCAACTGTTGCATCCACGTCCAGTGTCAGGCCTAAAGTGGGCCTATAGCTGAGCAGGCAGTCAGAAGCAAAGAAGGATTAATGTAAAATGGGGAAGACCAAAGACGAATGCAACCCATGGGGCTGAGCTTGAATAGTATTGGTTTCTGAAGCCAGTGAACCTCCAGCTCAGAGGATTTTGGTGACCTGTAGGAGAATCCAACATCCTTCCTCACAGAGCTAAACATGCCTTGGGTCCTGGGAAATGGAGAAGCCTATGGAGGGTCCAGTGGGAGGTGGAGGAGCTGAGAGCCCCAGGCAGCCTGGGCCAACCAGGTGAACCAGCACCTGATGTCCTGTGGCAAACATCAAAGAACAAGAAAAAAAGGCACATCCATCTTCCAGATCTTACACAAAGTCACATGGTCCAGAATTACGCAGGGAAGGAAAGCCTGGAAAAGGCAGTTCTGGCTTAGCTAAGATGACCCAGGACACATTGTTCCAGAAGGGAAGATGAGGGCTTAGATAGGAGTGGTGTGGGAGGCAGAGGGAACCCATACTCTCCAGTGGGCCATCACCTCTGGGCACCCTTCCACTGGCCCTCCTGGGCAGAGATGGTCATTTTCTTTCTGACTGTCATCTCCACCCTGAGCCTCTGAAAGTGAGGGTTCCAGCATCACATGGTTTCTGCTAGGTTTAAAGGAAACACAAATGACTCAAACAGAACTTGGAACTTAAGAATCAGGAGCACAAGGGGCCCAACTCTGGGCCATGGGATGTAGTGGGAGTGTGAGGCAAGTGTGGGAGATAAGGCCCCCCTGCTCTCTGAGAGATTTTTTTTGGATTTACTCATGTGTTGTTTACTGAGTGCTCTTCATGTGCCACACACTGCTTCTAGGAACCAGGGAAACAGCAGGGAACAGAGCAGAATCCCTGCCCCCATCCAGCTTACCTTCCAGTGAGGGAAACAGAGTGAAAGAGTAGACGTGTAATTGACATTAGGCCATGATATGTATTTTGAGGAAGACAGATGAAGATGGGAGAAAGTGAGATGGGGTGGTATTTTAGAGAAGGTGATCGGAGAACAATAATCCTGGGAAATATTAATTTGAGTATTCACTGTGTAGCTAATACATTTCAAAGACTTTATATTTATTGGTTTATTTAATCCATGACAACCTAATGTTCCCAAAATTACATCCTTAAGAAGAAGAACTGGGAACTAAATATAGGTGTCTGGTACCAGAGCTTAGGATTTAAGTCAGGGAAGGTCTCTTGGTTGAGGTTAGTGAAATGAGGGAGCAGGCCATGCAAATATTATAGAGAAGAGCATTGCAGGCAATGGAATAGCTAGTTCAAGGCCCTGGGACAGGTGCATGCTTGCTGTTTGGGGAGGGTAAGACCAGGAGTTCAGATCGGGACATGTTGAGGTTTGAGAAGTTTATTAAGCACCTAAGTGAAATCTGGAGGACAGTTGGATATTCAAGTCCAAACCTTAGGGTAAATCTTAGAAATAGATTAAGTTTGTTTATCATTGGTATTCATGGAACTAGATGAGATGCTGGTAAGAGAGAGATGAGGAGTGAGAGAGAGAAGTTCAAGGACTAAGGTGAGGGGCAGAAGAGCAGGGGACTTGAGCAGAAGACACTAAGAAAGAGCAGCTGGCGAGGGAGGAGAAAACCCAGGAGAGAGAACTTCTTGCTGGAGGGAGTGACCAGATATTTCCAGTCCTGCAGGGAAGCTTAGTTAGCTGAAGCCTGGGGAGTGACCACTGGATTTGGCAACACAGAGGTCATCATTAAACTTGACATTGGTGACCTTTAATAAACATTATAGTACCTGGAAGGGCAACCAAAGCAATTTCATGCCAGGTTGAGAGGGAATTGGAGCCCCATACCTCATCCTCCAGCCTCAGCTCTACCCCTTCTGAACTCTGTGGACCCCAGGGACATATCCCAAGGTCTCTGGAACACAAGTTGAAAACCACAGATGTAACCAACTCCTTTGCTTTACAGTTGATGAAGTTCTGGGCCAGAAAAGGGAAGAGACTAGCTCAAGGCCATGCAACTAATTGGTGGAAACCCCAGGCTGCAATTTAACATTATTTAATGAGATTTGCCAATGAAGACATCAGTTCCTAGCCTGTCTTACTAGTGTGTTCCATAGACAATGGTTACTGTGATAAGTAGACAAATAAAAAAAAAGAACATCCTTTTCACCTTTTATTTCTGTGGAAAGGGGAGAATGATAACATGAACAATTTTAATTCATAGAAAATTCCTAGGCCTGAGTGTTCACTCATGGTTTCCATATTCTCCTCCCACTACACCCCTTTTCTCAATTGTATGGTCATTCAGCAAGTTCCATGTTCTCTGATCCTATGTCATGAGATGTCACAGGCTGCCACCTTAAAATGGGCATTGTAATAATAGCGGTTATTCACATGGATCAGTAGTTGTTGCTGGCAGTGTTTTCTGATCTGCATAGCAGTCCCAGGGTCAGACCCACTGGCTGCATGTCCCATTTCCACCTCTCACTGATGGTGGGACCCTGGACAGGTTACCTACCATCTCTGTGCTTGACTTTCATCAAATGTGTGAAGTGCTTGGTCAATGGAAGATAGGATACAGGGATAAGGGCTACTGCTGCTCTTAAGCCAGGCACTGTAATAGGCATTGAATTGTCCCAGGTCTCATCATGCCAGGCCTGTGGACTGTGCACCAATTATGGATCACCGGGGCTCTTTCTCCTCTGCTTTCTGGTTTGATAAGCCTGGGTTGAATTAGGGAGGTGTACTCAGTCTCATCTTGCAACTGTTTTTACCTTAGGATCCATGCTTGAAGCTGAATAAACCTCAGAGCCTGCCCAAAGGAGAAGAGTATCACGATAAGTTAGCAGCTGAAGAAGGAACCAGCAGTGACGAAGAAGAAAGGTATAAGAGGACACGCAAGCTTGCAAGTGCTCCAGTGAATGAGGACTCAGCTTTGGGAGGATTTGTTCATTCATTCATTCATTCATTCATTCCTCAAGTGTTTATCACTGCCCCTTGCATCACACTTAGGAAGGGAACATATGTGTTTTGTATGTTCTCAGTACAGCTGTGGGCTTAACACAACTTATCTTATTCCATTGTTACACCAACCTAGAGAGGCCATTTTATAGATTAAGAACCAGAAACTCAAAGAGGTTAGTAAACCTGCCTAAAACTCAGCTGGCCACAAATCTCTGCTCCTTATCCTTTAACTAGGAGACATGAGGGAGCTTTGTCGCTGATGGGAGATACCCCATCTCTGTCATCTATATTAGTCAGCTTTTGCTGCTGTAACAAACATTCCCAAAATACCAGTGATTTTTACCTCCTATGTCAGCTACCTGTATCTTGGCTCCTGCCTGAAGGTCAGGCATCATTGCCTGCCCCAAACTGTGGGTTAAGTTCAAGTCTTGTCATTCTGGGGCTGAGACTGAAATATTATCCTCTACCTGGAGCATGTTATTGTCATGGTAAAGAGAAGAATCTCAAAAGAGCTGATGAAAATATGCAGTGCCTCCTAAATCCTGTGCTCAGAACTGCATCCTCTCATTTCTAGTCATATTCCACTGGCCAAAGCAGGGCACATGACCAAATTATCACTGGACAGAGAAGACTATGCAGTCCACATGTCCTATGGTCAGCTCTGGCTGCTGTAACAAAATCCCACAGATTGTATGGCCTAAACAACAAAAATTTATTTCTCCTAGTTCTAGAGGCTGGGAAGTCCAAGGATAAGATGCTGGTCCACTCAGTCTCCTGGTGAGAACTCTGCTCCTGGCTTGCAGATGGCCATCTTCTTTCTGTGTCCACACATAGCGAAGGGGATTGGAGGGGTGGGAAAGAGAAAGGTTTGTAAGGGAGAGGTCTCTTTCATGTCTCTTGTTATAAGGGCACTAATCTCACCATGAGGACTCCACCCTATTGACCTAATTACCTCCCTAAAGCTCCATCTCCTAATACCATTACACTGAGCAATAAGTTTCTACATATAAATTGGGGGGAGGAGGCATAACCATGCAGATCATAGCCTTGGGGAAGCAGGGTGTAAACCCCTCAGCCAGACCATAGCCTATAGCCCAGTGAACTCCCAGCTACTAATACTTCCACTGAATCCTCCAGATTTTGCCTCAGAATCTATGAGGCACATAAGAACAGCTGTGAAGGAGGACAGACTTTGGACTCAGGTTTCCAGATTACATCCTTACTACTGGCAACCAGAAACCTTGTCCTGCTTATAACTCACAATTCCAGAGAGAAAGAGTCTTTTTCCTAAAATTATGACAGAAATTTCAAAGAGGTCTCTAAGATACCCAGCTTGGGTCACATGTTAATTCCTGAGCCAATCACTCTGGCCACAAAGATGCAGTGCTCTGACTGGCCAGCATTTGTGACACATCCTCCCCTGGTCCCATCTGAGGGTGAGGGCAGAGTGAGCTGCTCTTAAACTCTGTGGACTAAAAAGAAGCACATGGAAAGAGGAAAAGCTTTCCCAGGGAGAGGATGCTGAGCATACCAACAGTAGGTGGTGATCACAACAGCTTTATCTTTTTCTCCTGTGGGTGGTGGTTTCAGTAAGGGATTGTCCTCAACTATAGAAGCAAAATAGGAGGGGCTCTGGCAGTCACTCCCACAAGGTTTTTTTTTTTTTAATTTTTTAAATTTTTTTTACTTTTTTTAAAATTTATTTTCAGCATAACAGTATTCATTGTTTTTTGCACCACACCCAGTGCTCCATGTAGTCCGTGCCCTCTCCAATACCCACCACCTGGTTCCCCCAATCTCCCACCCCCCGCCGCTTCAAACCTCTCAGATTGTTTCCCACAAGGGTTTTGGTGTGAAGAGAAGAGCTAAGCAGTGATAGGGAAGGACTAGAAAGGAAGGACTAGGCACCCTGAGCTCTAACATCAGAAGTTGCAGAAAAGAACAAAAGCAGTGGCTCCTTGGGGGCAAGGTTGCATATTTAGTAGTTAGCTTCATGGGGAATGCTGGTCAGGACACTGGATTTTTTGGCATGGTAGCTCTGAAAAGGGACGTGGCTTTTCCATGGGCTTAAGGTCAAATTCAGAAGAGCAGATTAGGATCAGCTTTAATGAGGAGGGATGGGGGACATTAGGAGAGTCAGCTCACTTAGTGATGGGTGGCAGGATGAAATTGGCTCTTTAGGAGGAGGTGAGGAAATTTGAGGCACTAGAATGGGGTCAGAGAGTGAAATCTCATTAGTAGTGTTCCAGGGAGTAATGATGGTGATAAAAATAATAACAAATATTTATTGAATGCTGAAGTGTGATAAGCACATTAAAATGATTAACCCATTTAATCTTCAATACATAGATATTATTATTGAAGTACCTCACTTCAAAGATGGAGAAAACAGAGGAACAGGGAGGTCAAGTAAATTACCCAAGGTTACACTGCTAGTACATGGTAGTATTGGATGAGTTTCTCTGATGCCAGAATCACAGTTTCAGCTACATCTCAATTAAGGGCATCTGTTCTGTGCAAAATGAAGAGACACAGGTCTTCCACTTTTCCAGATCACTTGATCCTTTAATAGTCAGTAATAAGAACTGAAACTTACACCTCCAGCCATGGACTTCCAGTCTGGCTTGAGTTCCTCTTTCTGTAAATAGCTATAAAACTGGGCAAAACATATGAAGGCACAATATGCAGAAGACTGTGTTCTTGAGAAGGGAAGCATGGGTCAAGTCCCATGATCACCCACCATTGCCCTTATTTTTCTTCCTGCGGGGAGTTGCCAGCTGTAGCAAAAGAGGTGGAGTAAGCTGAGCTGGGAAGGCAGACATCAGAGCTCAGGGGTGGTAAAGTGGCTGGAATCTGTGAGGTAAGGTATCTGAACAGGTAGTTCTATGTCAGGGGAGGAAGGAAAGAAGACTATGAAGATTTGCTGTAAGTCCTTGGACAAGGGCTTGAGAGAACACACAAGATGGTGTTCCATGGGGCTTGATGTGTGTGGCTGCTGTGGTGTTGAGTAAATGAAAAATCCCAGAGGACAGGTCGTGCTGGTAGATGTTGCAGTCCCAGCTTACTTGGGATAGAGAAATCTTCCAAGGCAATACAGGCTTTCAGTGGAGACCTCATGGAGGTCATACTTTATGGGTAAGAAACACATCCATACTCTAGAACAGAAGACAATATTGAAATGCACCAACTCTAACGAAAGACAAGCTCAAACCTAAAAGGATCAGAAAAGGCCTTCAGTAGTTTTAGCTGCCTGGCAGAACAAAAATCAACACCTTTGAAAGGAAGACATAATCTAGACTTCCTGTTATTCAGTATTATATTTATTATATTATATTAATTATATTATCCATAATATGCATCATACAATAAAAACATGAGAATGCAAAGAAGCAGAAAAATGTGACCCGTAATCAAGAAAGAATATCAGCCAATAGAAACAAACCCTAAAATGACCTTGATGTTGGAATTAGCAGAGAAGGACTTTAGAACAATTTTAAGAGGTATGTTCAATGACATGAAGGGGAGACCGTTATAATCAGTGAACATATAGGGAATTCAAAAGAGACATGAAAACCTTGAAACAAAGGGAAATTCTGAAACTGTAAAGTACAGTATTCAAAGTGAAAATCTCACTGGTGTGTGTAATAGCCAACTGGAGACCCTGAAAGAAAAATTAATCACTTGAATACAGATTAACAGAAACTATCTTATCCAGAGAATAAAGGGGGGAAAAATTTTAATGGAGAGATCCTCAGTGACCTGTGGGACAAAATCAAATGGTCTAACATGCATGTAGTTGGAGCCCAGGAGGAAGAAGAGAAAGAAAATGAAGCAGGAAAATATTTGAAGAAATAATGGCTGAATAGTCTTTCAACTTGGTGAGGAACATCAACTTACACAGTCAGGAAGCTCAGTGAACTCCCAACAATATAAATCCAAAGACAACATCATAGATACATCCTAGAAATCCCTGGATACATCCAAGAAAAGTTGCTGAAAATAAAAGATAACCCCCAAAGTCTTAAAAGACAAATTACAAATACAGGGAACACTTGAATTCTCATGAGTACTAGTGACAATTAACTCCTTCTTGGCCTTCCAGCCTCATACTCTTTCTGCTTTCCAAAAAACACCTGAACATTATCATTAAAGTCCTAAAAGGCAAAACAAACAAACAAAAACAAAAACAAAGGGGCTGATATCCAAGATCTATAAAGAACTCCTCAAACTCAACACTCAAAAAACAGATAATCATGTCAAAAAATGGGCAGAAGACATGAACACACACTTCTCCAATGAAGACATAAAATGGCTAACAGAAACATGAAAATATGTTCATCATCACTAGCCATCAGGGAGATCCAAATCAAAACCACATTGAGATACCACCTTACGCCAGTTAGAATGACCAAAATTAACAAGACAGTAAACAACGTGTGTTGGAGAGAATGTGGAGAAAGGGTAACCCTCTTACACTTTTGGTGGGAATGCAAGTTGGTGAAGCCACTTTGGAAAACAGTGTGGAGATTCCTTAAGAAATTAAAAATAGAGCTACCCTATGACCCTGCAATTGCACTACTGGGTATTTACCCCAAAGATACAGATGTAGTGAAAAGAAGGGCCATATGTATCCCAATGTTCATAGCAGCAATGGCCACAGTTGCCAAACTGTGGAAAGAGCCAAGATGCCCTTCAATGGATGAATGGATAAAAAAGATATGGTCCATATATACAATGGAGTATTATGCCTCCATCAGAAAGGATGAATACCCTACTTTTGTATCAACATGGATGGGACTGGAGGAGATTATGCTTAGTGAAATAAGTCAAGCAGAGAGACTCAATTATCAGATTGTTTCACTTACTTGTGGAACATAAGTAATAACACAGAGAACACTGGAAGTTGGAGAGAAGTTAGGGGAAATTGGAGGGGGAGACGAACCATGAGAGACTGTGGACTCTGAGAAACAAACTGAGGGTTTTGGAGGAGAGGGGGGTTAGGTGAGCCTGGTGGTGGGTATTAAGGAGGGCACGTATTGCATGGAGCACTGGGTGTGGTGCATAAACAATGAATCTTGGAACACTGAAAAAAAAATAAAAATAAAAACAAAAACAAAAAAACCTGTCCACTCCAAATTCTAAATCAAGTGAAAATATCCTTCAAAAACAAGAGTGAAATAAAAACATTTTCAGGTACATAAAAGCTAAGAGAATTTTCACCAACCAACCTGCACTATAATAAGTGCTAGTGGAATTTATTTAAGCTAAAAAGAGATTATACTTGATTTAAACTTGGATCTATAGGAGAAAATGAAGAGCATCAGAAATGGTAAACATATAGGTCAATATAGAAGAGTATTGTTTTACCTTCTTTTAATTACTTTAAAACAAAACACATCCAACTAAAGAAGAAGAAGAATTATAATGACATTAACAACATTTTATTATGGGAGTCATAATGTATGTTATTGACAATATATGACTATTAGCACAAAGGACAGGGTTAGGTTTTTTTCTATCCTCCCCCTCTTTCTTCTCCTCCTCCTCATTATTCCTTATTATATTCCCTGTGCCATACCTTTCAACCCTATGACCTATTCATTCCATAAATGGAACCCTGTACTTCCCACTCCCTTTTAACTGTTTTGCCCATCTCCCAACCCCCTACCCTCTTGGCACTATCAGTGTTTTCTCTATATTTATGGGTCTGTTTCTGCTTTTTAAAAAATCCGTTTGTTTGTTTTTCAGATTCCACATATAAATGAAATCATGTGGTATTTGGTATTTCTCTGTCTTATTTCACTTAGCATAGATGTCCTCAGGTCTTTCCATGTTGTTACAAATGGCAAGATCTCATTCTTTTTTATGGCTGAGTAATATTATATATTATACACACACACACACACACACACACACACACACTTTCATATCATATATACATACACCACATTTTCTTTACCCATTAACCTATGGATAGACATTTGGGCTGCTATGACAGGGATAGGGTTAATGGAATTTTATCATTGTAACGGACTTACATTTTACATCAAGAGTTACCTTATTAACTCTAATATATTGTTATAAATTAAGGATACAAATTACAATCCATAGGGGAACATTAAACAATACAAAGAAGACCTAAAAAAATTCAATGAAGGAATAAAATGGAAGACTGAAAAATATTTGCCAGGTAAGAAGGTAGAAAGGAGGAAGAGAAGGCAAACAGTAAGAAAAAGGATTAGGCAAATAGAAAGCAAATGGCAAGACATAGACTTAAGCCCAATCATTGCAATAATTACAGTATTCAAGAACCAAATATACCATTTAAAAGAAAGAGATTGTCAGGATAAAAAGGCAAGACATTGCTATATGTTGTCCACAAGAGAGACATTTAAATATAAAGACACTATTATGAGCAAAATTGTGTCCCTTCCCCCAAACTCATACATTGAGGAGCTTAGAATGTGATGTACTTAGAGATAGGGCCTTTAAAAAGGTAATTAAATTAAAATGGGATTATTAAGGCAGCCTTAATCCGACAGGACTGATATCCTTATAAGAAGAGACCAGCATGCAGAAAACAGAGACCGAGGAACGTCAGTGTAAGGACATAACATGAAGGTGTCCATTTGTGAGCCTCAGAAGAAGAGAAGCCTCAGAAAAAAAGCAAATCTGACACCTTGATCTTGGATGTGTCAATGTGTTTGACCTCATGACAGAGCTTTAAAAATAATGAAGCCAACAGTGAGAGAATGAAAGGGAGAAATCCACAGCCACAGTTGGAGATTGTGACACCTTTCTCTGAGGATTTGGACAACTAGCCTAATAGCAGTGAGGATACAGAAGATTTGAGTTACACTATCAGCTAACCTAATCTAGCTGACATTTGTAAACAATGGTCTGAACAATGCTGAACAGATCTTCTTTCAAGGCACATAGTACTTTCTCCAATGTAGGGCCACAAAATAAATCTTGATAAGTTTCAAGGACTGGAATCTTCTCTGAAATATACTCTGTCTACCACAAAAAAATTAAGTTAGAAATGCAGAATAAGGGGCTCCTGGGTGGCTCAGTTGGCTAAGCGTCTGCCTTCAGCTCAGGTCATGATCCCAGTGTCCTGTGATAGAGCCCCATGTCAGGTTCCCTGCTCAGCTGGGAGCCTGCTTCTGCTCCTCCCTCTGCCCCGGCTCCCTGCTCATGCTAGCTCTCTCTCTCAAGTAAATAAATAAATTTTTTTAAAGTAAGAAATCCAGAATAATAAGCTATTGAGAAAATCCTCAGATATTTGGAACTTCTACAGAATACTCCTAAATAATCTATTAGCCAAAAAATAAAATCACATTGGAAATGAGAAACTACTTCAAATTCAATGATAATAGGACATGTCAGATTTTGGGAGAGATAGCTAATGAAGGCAATCCATAGCTTTAAATACTCCTACTTTAAAAAGAAAGCTCTAACATCAATTATCTGTGTTTTTGTCTTAAGAAATTAGAAAAGGATAAGGAAATTAAATCTGGAAGGAAAGATATTAAGTAAAATTAGAAGGTAAAATAAAGATCTTATTAGGTAAAGGTAAAATAAAGATATTTTAAATAAAGATATAAAGAAGGTAAGATAAAGATATTAAAAATAAAGATATTAAATTAAATTGGAAAGAAAGGTAAGAGCAGAACTCCATGAAATAGAAAATGGGCTAATAGAAAAAACTGAGAAAACAAAAAATTAGTTCTAGAAAATTATATACTCAAACTAAGAATGATTAGGGAAAACAAGAAAGAGGAATGAAAGAGGGACATCCCTATAGATTCTATAGATATTAAAGGGAAATAAGGCAATTCTATGAACAATCTTTTTATCAGTGATTTCACCAAAAAGCAAATTCCTTGAAAAATACAACTTACCAAAAATGGCACTAGAAGAAATGGAAAATATAAGTAACTCATGGCTGGGTGATGGACACTGGGGAGGATATGTGCTATGGTGAGAAAATAAATTAATTTTTAAAATTATCTAAAGGACAACTCCAGCCCCAGTTGATGTCATTAGTGAGTTTTATCAACAATTTTATTTTTTTATTTTATTTTCAAAGATTTATTTATTTGAGAGAGAGAGAGAGAGCATAAGCAGGGGGAGGGGAAAAGGGAGAGAGAGAATCCCAAGCCGACTCCCGGCTGAGTGCAGAGCCTGATGTGGGGCTCATCCCAGGACCTCAAGATCATGACCTGAGCTGAAATTTGGCGTTGGATACTTAACCTACTAAGTCATCCAGGGGCCTCTTATCAACTATTTCAAAGAAGAAATAATAGTAGTCTTACATAAGCTCTTTCAGAAAAAGAGTGTAGATACCCCTTAATTTGTTTTATGAGATCAGCATAACTGGTACCAAAACCTAATGAAGACATTTAAAAGAAAAGAAAATAACAAATGGGCATTCTTCCTGAATGCAAAATCCTGTACAAAATATTTGGAAATCAAATCAAAGGATATATAAAAAGGATAGTACATCGTGATCAAGTAGGATTTCCCCAAAAATGTGTTGGCTTAACATGTGAATAGCATTCATGTGAATTAGCCCATTAAAAAATTAAGGGAAAAAGTAAATAATCATCTCAGGTGCAGAAAAGCATTTGACAAAAGTTAACATCCTCTCATGATAAAAAGTGTGCAGTCCATGAATAGCAGGGAAGTTCTTCAACCTGAAAAGATAATCATGATAAACTACAGCAATATACCTACTGGTGAAATGTTGAACACTTTCCTCCTAAGATTGGGAACAAGGCAAACATTCTGCTCTCACTATTTAACACTGTCCTGGCCTGTCCTATAAAGCAAGAAAAAGAGCTACAAATGAGAAAAAAAGAGTAAAAAATGTCTTATTTACAGACAGAATGATAAGATTGAAATACTCAATGGTGTTAAGACATTACTCTAAATTGAACTATAGACTCAGTTCAATCCCAAATACAATCCTAGCAGCTTTATTTGTAGAAAGAAATACGCTGTTTTCAATATTGAAGTGGAAAAGCAAAGGACCTAGAAAAAGAAAAGAAGAACCTTGAAGAGTCAAGTCAGAAGACTCAGGCTACCTGATTTCAAGACATTATGAAGCTAGAATAATACAGACTGTGTGGTATCAATATATAAATAAACAAGTTGATCAATGAAAAATAATGGAGTGTCCAGAAATAGACCCACCAAAAGATGTTGGATTCATTTTTGTTAAAAGTGCCAAGGCAATTCAGTGGTAATAGGAAGAGTTTTTCATCAAATGGTGTTGTAACTGAATCAACATATGAAAAAAAATGAACTTCAACCCTAACTTCACCCCATGTATAATAACTAACTCTAAATATATAATGTAAAACAATAAAGCATAGGAGAACCTCTTTGCAGTTTGGGGGTACATGATAATTTTTTTAGGACATAAAAGCACTAATCATCTAAGAAAAAAGTTGATAAATTGATCTTCATCAAAATTAAAATTTCTGCTAATTAAAAAATACTATTAAGAAAATGAATAAACAAATCACAGGTTGGAAAAAGTTATCCAGTCTGCATCCAGAGTATATAAAGAATTGCTATCAGCCGATAATAGAAAAGACAAATATAGTTTTAAATGGACAAAATGCTTGAACACACTTGCAAATAAAGAATGGCACATAAGGACATGAATATGCACTTCACATCAGAGTCAGCAGGGAAATGCAACTTAAAATTACAGTGAGATACCATTTCATACCCCCCAGAATGACTAAAATTAAAAGTACTGAAGACACAAAATGTTGACTATGCTGTGGAGCAACTGAAACTCTCATACGTTGCTGGTAGGAGCATAACATGGGGTAGTACCTCAGAAAACCGTTTGATGATTTTGTAAAAAGTTAAGCACACACTGGGGCACCTGGGTGGCACAGTCTGACTCTTGGTTTTGGCTCAGGATCTCACTGTCGTGAGATTGAGCCCTGCGCTGAGCTCCGTGCTTAGTGTGGAGTCCGGTTGAGTTTCTCTCTCCTTCTCTCTTTGCCCCTCCCCTCCAACAGCACATGCTCTTAATCTCTCTCTCTCTCTCTCTCTCTGTGTCTCTCTCTCTCTCTCAAATAAATAAATAAATCTTTTTTTTTAAAGAAAAATTAAGCGTAGGAAGAAAACACCACTGACATTCCAGCAAACTCTGCAGAGATGCCTACTGTGTGGCACCCTTTTACATCACTACACAGGACAAATATTTAAAATCCCCATCTCAACCAGTTATATTTGAATTTCTCACCTGGTTCAAAAGTTCAGCTCTAGGTAAGGGAAGGTGTCCTCCAAAAAGATCCATGAGCATCTGTGCTAGAATACAGAAGAAACCACTGTAGCTTTAAGCCATCATCTTCTCATTCATGCTCTATCCATAAAAACCTGTGTGCAACCCTGCAGTGTATCCCTGGGACAGCCAGTCAAAGGCATGAGCCTGCTTTGAAAAGTGTCAAGCACTGTATTCAAGTAAAGTATTATTATTTCACTTTTTTTTTCATCTGCAGGAAGTGTTGTGAATTTAGACCAGAGAGGCCTCTTTTTTTTAATTAATTTCTTTTCAGTGTAACAGAATTCATTGTTTATGCCCCACACCCAGTGCTCCATGCAATCTGTGCCTTCCATAATACCCACCACCAGGCTCCCCTAATCTCCCACCCTCCGCCCCTTCAAAACCCTCAGATTGTTTTTCAGAGTCCATAGTCTCTTATGGTTCATCTCCCCCTCCAATTTCCCCCAACTCCCTTATCCTCTCCATCTCCCATGTCCTCAATGTTATTTCTTATGCTCCACAAATAAGTGAAACCATATGATAATTGACTCTCTCTGCTTGACTTATTTCACTCACCATAGTTTCTTCCAGTCCTGTCCACGTTGATACAAAAGTTGGGTATTCATCCTTTCTGATGGAGGCATAATACTCCATAGGATATATGGACCACATCTTCCTTATTCATTCGTCCATTGAAGGGCATCTTGGTTCTTTCCACAGTTTGGTAACTGTGGCCATTGCTGCTATGAACATTGGGGTATAGATGGCCCTTCTTTCACTACATCTGTATCTTTGGGGTAAATACCCATTAGTGCAATTGCAGGGTCATAGGGAAGCTCTATTTTTAATTCAGAGAGGCCTATTTTTCAGAGCCCCAAGGACTAACTAAGCCCCATAACCAACTCCAAGCTCTCAGCCATTTTTGTTTGTTTGTTTGTTTTTAAAGATTTTATTTATTTATTTGACAGAGATCACAAGTAGGCAGAGAGGCAGGCAGAGAGAAGGGGGAAGCAGGCTCCCTTCTGAGCAGAGAGCCAGATTCGGGGCTTGATCCCAGGACCCTGGGATCATGACCTGAGATGAAGGCAGAGGCTTAACCCACTGAGCCACCCAGGTGCCCCTCTCAGTCGTTTTAACAGCCAATCATTAAGCACCCACTAATACCTTTGGGCTCCAGCTGAATCCTAATTGTGCAGTAACACTTAGAACTGTGTGTCAGGTTACGTTCTTAAATCCAAGGAAGATACTTCTCACCCCGATCCCTGCCATGGGAACTCCCTTCTCCCAGCCCCAGGTGGTCATGTCATTCCCAGCCCTGGATCTTTTGTGATTTGCACCTCTCTGTCTTCAAAGGATTGAAGTGCCCCTTAAGGAGGGAAGTGACCTGCAACCCCCACTGCACTTTTTGCTGAAGGAGAAGGCGCCAGAAATCCAGCGTCTACAGGAAGAGTGGCAAAGCCAGAAGGCTAGATTGCAGGCCCAGGTAGGACAGCCATGGTGGGGAGATGCCCTCCTGCTGGTGGAACCCCGCCTCCTTCTCCTCCTTCCAGACAATGTCGGAAATACATACAGAACCTGATTCATGTCTGGGCTGGGAGGGCATTCCAGGTCAGGACAAGGTAGGATTCTTGATTCTCTGTATTCATTCATTTATTTAATAACTCCTGTGGCCCATGAGCACCTCCTATGAGCTAGGAGCCTTCTAGAAACTTGGGGTACATTAGTGAACAAACCCAGGCAAATTCCTGCATTACAGCACTTGTATTATAGCAGAGGAAGTGGGAACAGACCCAAAATACCAAACATAAGAAAGAAGTAAAGCATATAGCATATTAGAGGATGATCAGTTTTTAGGAAAAAGGAAAAACAGAACAAGGTCAAAAGGATTGAGAGGCTATCTGGTCATGGGGGAGTGGGTGTAATACTCAAGGGAGTTATCAGGGAAGGCTTTAGGGGTCTCCTCTTCAATGTGTTGGATGGCTTGCATCTCAACCCATCTGCCCTTCTGACCTGACATTCGTGGCTCTAGCTGAGAAGCCCCCAGAAGACTGGCCATCACAGGGGTTTTTCAAAGTTACAGCACTCCCCTTCAGAGTTCCCTCAGATAGAGGAGGTTCAGCTGGGTTGAGGAGATATCCAGTGCACTTACTTGTTTTCAAGTCCCTCAGGAAGGGAAGGGGGAGGGAGAGGGCGCACCCTGAGGGCAGGATGCCATGGGGGGGGCAGGTCTCCCAGATGCAGCAGGCTCTGGAGCAGTGCGCCAGCACCTACAGGGAGGACCTGCAGGAGCTCAAGCAACTCTCCGACCACGAAAGGGAGAAGCTGCAGCATGAGCTCCAGGAGACCATTCAGCAGAACCAGGCCATGAAAGCCCAGCTGGAGGCCTCCCACCAGCGAGCCCTGCGCACGCTTGAGAAGGCCAAAAATCAAGAACTCAAGGTAAGGTGGAGAATTAGGAAGTCCACTACTTACTGAGCCCTTGCCGTGGAAGCATCTGTCATGTGCTAGACAGGGTGCATTTTGTACATGATCTCTAATCCCTACATGAATCTTCCAGGGTCACTATTATCACATTCCCTTCTTCCAGATGAGGAAAAATGCTCAGAGGGATTCAGTAAGTTGCTCAGGGTCACACAGCTAGGATATGGCCATGCAAGGATTCACACTTAGGTCTGTTTGGCTACTTGTACCGCGTCTCCCTGTTTCTATGTGATCTTGATAACATAAAAACAGCTTTATGACTTGGGCAATGTTGTGTGCGATGCATGCTGGGGGGTCGGACTCGCCTGGGAGACAAAAACAGAGAGGGCAAGTTGGAAAGTTGGGACAAAAAGGTCAAGTGCACCATGATGTGTAATCCAGCAGGAGCAGGTTTTGTCCATCTCCTACCTTCTACTTTCCCAGAAGGCCTTTGCTCCTGCTCCCTCAGGAGCTGGGACTCCCACTACGACTGTCACAACACACTGTCTTCCCCAGTTATAGCAGTCTTTATGCTCTATCTAATGACTTCCTTATATCATCAGATCTGCCACCTGAACCTGCTTGGGGCCAAGAAACATCTGTGTCTGTTCAGACCCTGAATCTCTTCCTAGTTCAGGATAGCTCCTTAGAAAATGGTCTCACTGAATTACAGTTTCAAGTTTAATTTCCCCTTCTGTACACTGGGGGTATTGAAATCCACCTCTTTGAGATGTCCATGAATAAGTGGAAAAAATGGATTTCTGGTTTTAAGGTGACAGAATAAAGGCTTTTGAATCCTTTCTTATTGGAAACCATCCAGGAAACAATAGGAAACACAAAGCTGAAGCATACTCCTATTCCAGATAAAGCAGGAGGCATCTGTGCCCTTGAGCCCCGCTACATGAGTACAGGACAGAAATGAGGAAATAGCATGTGGCCTCACAGAGTGGAGAAGCTTGAGCCAAAGTACCTGCAGAGAGAGGATGAGAATCAAGCTGATTCCATGGCAGAGCTCAGAAAGGCTCAGGAATTGGAGGTAGTAGTTATCACAGAGGCAAGAGTGAGATGAGGAATATGACTGACATAGAATGTCACATTCCCAGCTCAACCAGCACAGGCAAGCAATTAGCTCTCCCTTATTTAAAGACAAGAGATGGGGTGGGGGGAAATCCCTGGATAAACTGAGCCAGAGAGACTCTGAATTAGGAAATATGATTCACAGGGGCTGGGATGAAGCTTGGGTCGGAGAATAGGTTCAGGTGAAAATCTGTATACTGAGCTATTCATTGGACCACTGCCACCTCTCTGTGGTCCCCAGAAGTGCATTCTCCTGCTCAGCTCCAGAAGTCAAACAGCTAGAACTTAAACCCTTCCTAAGTAGGAGGCTGGAGAATGTTCTCTGGGGAAATTAAACCATCCTAGAGAAAAGACCTAGAGTCTCACATTTGTGGACTTCCAGTAAAATCACTGGCTCGCCATCTGGTCACCCTCCAGAGGAGCCCAGCACCCAACGGACCCTCTTCCAAGTAGCTCCATCTCAGTGTTCCATCTTTAATAAGAAAGCACAGCAATTACTAAACTTTTTAGGGAAGCCTCTAACATGGAAGTTGGGATCCAAAATAACTGGGGGAGAAGGAACAGACTCAGAAGAAATGACTAATGCAGTCAGCAGAAAGAAAAAAAAAAAAAGCTTCGATGATTATTGATCTCCTCAAAATTAAAAGATGATGTTTGCATCCGTGAAAGAACAACATGCTGTTTGTAAAGGAGGGGCAATTGGGTTAAGGAAGAGCTCTTTAGATAAAAAATATGATCACAGGAATTCTAAAAGTCAGGAAATGACTTGAAATGGAAAAAATGAAGAAACCTTCCAGAAACCAAAAGAAAAAACAAAACAGTGAAATGGGTGGTTGGAGAGAAGGAACACAAAGTGTAGAGTCACAACTGGGAAGCTCATATATAACAATTGGGAGCTCCAGAAAGAGATAAAGGAGGGGAAAGTATTTTCTTTGTTTTTTTTTAATTTATTTTTATTGTTTTTATTAAGATATAATATATTATTTGCCCCAGGGGTACAGGACTATGAATCATCAAGCTTACACACTTCACAGCACTCACCATAGCACATACCCTCCCCAATGTCCATAACCCAGCCACCCTCTCCTTACCCCCCACCCCCAGAAACCCTCAGTTTGTTTTGTGAGATTAAGAGTCTCTTATGGTTTCTCTCCCTCCCTATCCCATCTTGTTTCATTTTTTCCTTCCTTACTTCCCAAGCCCCCAACTCTGCCTCTCAAACTCCTCATATCAGGGAGATCATGTGATAATTGTCTTTCTTTAATTGGCTTATTTCACTCAGCATAATACCCTCTAGTTCCATCTACATCGTGACAAATGGCAAGATTTCATTTCGTTTGATGGCTGCATAGTATTCCATTGTGTATATATACCACATCTTCTGTATCCATTCATCTGTTGATGGCTAGGTTCTTTCCATAGCTTGGCTATTGTGGACATTGCTGCTATGAACATTCAGGTACATGTGCCCCTTCGGATCATTACATT
This sequence comes from Lontra canadensis, assembly GCF_010015895.1. Lineage (NCBI taxonomy): Eukaryota > Metazoa > Chordata > Mammalia > Carnivora > Mustelidae > Lontra > Lontra canadensis. The sequence goes on from NW_022630995.1 coordinate 54,221,402, forward strand.
TGTATCTTTAGGGTAAATACCCAGGAGTGCAATTGCTGGGTCATAGGGTAGCTCTATTTCCAACTTTGTGAGGAACCTCCATGCTGTTTTCCAGAGTGGTTGCACCAGCTTGCATTCCCACCAACTGTATAGGAGGGTTCCCCTTTCTCCACATCCTCTCCAACATCTATCATTTCCTGACTTAATTTTAACCATTCTGACTGGTGTGAAGTGGTATCTCATTGTGGTTTTGATTTGTATTTCCCTGATGCCAAGTGATGTTGAGGACTTTTTCATGTGTCATCTGGATGTCTTCTTTGCAGAATATCTATTCATGTCCTCTGCCCATTTCTTGATTGGATTATTCTTTGGGTGTTGAGCTTGAGAAGTTCTTCATAGATTTTGGATACTACCTCTTTATTTGATATGTCATTTGTGAATATCTTCTCCCATTCTGTTAGTTGTCTTTTGGTTTTGTTAACTGTTTCCTTTGCTGTGCAAAAGATTCTGATCTTGATGAAGTCCCAATAGTTCATTTTTGCCCTTGCTTCCCTTCATTTGGTGATGTTTCTAGGAAGAAGTTGCTGCAGCTGAGGTTGAAGAGGTTGCTGCCTGTGTTCTCCTCAAGGATTTTGATGGATTCCTGTCTCACATTGAGGTCTTTCTTCCACTTTGAGTCTATTTTTGTGTATGGTATAAGGAAATGGTTCAGTTTCATTCTTCTGTGTGTGGCTGTCCAATTTTCCCAACACCATTTATTGAAGAGACTGTCTTTTTTCCACTGGACATTCTTTCCTGCTTTGTTGAAGATTAGTTAACTATAGGGTTGAGGGTCTATTTCTGGGCTCTCTATTCTGTTCCTTTGATGTATGTGTCTGTTTTTGTGCCGGTACCATACTGTCTTGATGATGACACCTTTGTAATGGAGCTTGAAGTCCGGAGTTGTGATGCCACCAACTTTGGCTTTCTTTCTCAACATTCCTCTGGCTATTCGGGGTCTTTTCTGGTTCCATATAAATTTTAGAATTATCTGTTCCATTTCTCTGAAAAAAAAATTGATGGTATTTTGATAAGGATTGCATTAAATGTGTACATTGTTTTAGGTAGCATGGACATTTTCACAGTATTTGTTCTTCCAATCCATGAGCATGGAAAGTTTTTCCATTTCTTTGTGTCTTCCTCAATTTCTTTCATGAATACTTTATAATTTTCTGAGTACAGATTCTTTACCTCTTTGGTTAAGTTTATTCCTAGCTATCTTATGGTTTTAGGTGTAATTGTAAATGGGATCGACTCCTTAATTTTTCTTTCTTCTCTCTTGCTGTTGGTGTGTAGAAATGCAACTGATTTCCATGCATTGATTTTATATCCTGACACTTTACTGAATTCCTGTATGAGTTCTAGCAGTTTTGGAGTGGAGTCTTTTTGGGTTTTCCACATAAAGTATCATATCATCTGCAAAGAGTGATAGTTTAACTTCTTTGCTGATTCAGATGTCTTTTATTTCTTTTTGTTGTCTGATTGCTGAGGCTAGGACTTCTAGTACTATATTGAATAGCAGTGGTGATAGTGAACATCCTTGCCGCATTCCTGACCTTAGGGGAAAAGCTCTCAGTTTTTCCCCATTGAGAATTATATTTGCCGTGGGTTTTTCATAGATGGCTTTGATGATATTGAGGTATGTACCCTCTATGCCTACACTGTGAAGAGTTTTGATCAAGAAAGGATGGTGTACTTTGTCAAATGCTTTTTCAGCATCTATTGAGGATATCATATGATTCTTGTTCTTTCTTTTATTAATGTATTGTATCATATTGATTGTTTGATTTGTGGATGTTGAACCAACCTTGTAGCCCTGTAATAAACCCACTCGGTCGTGGTGAATAATCCTTTTAATGTGCTGTTGGATCCTATTGGCTAGTATTTTGGTGAGAATTTCCACATCTGTGTTCATCAAGGCTATTGTTCTGTCATTCTCCTTTTTGATGGGATCTTTGGTTTTGGGATCAAGGTAATGCTGGCCTCATAAAATGAGTTTGGAAGTTTTCCTTCCATTTCTGTTTTTTGGAACACTTTCAGGAGAATAGGTATTAATTCTTAAAATGTTTGGTAGAATTCCCCTGGGAAGCCATCTGGCCCTGGGCTCTTGTTTGTTGGGAGAGTTCTGATGACTGCTTCAATCTCCTTACTGGTTATGGGTCTGTTCAGGTTTTCTATTGCTTCCTGTTTCAGTTTTGATAGTTTATACATTTTTAGGAATGAATTTCTTCCAGATTGTCAAATTTGCTGACCTATAGTTGCCCATAGTATGTTTTCATAATTGTATTTCTTAGGTGCTGGTTGTGATCTCTCCTCTTTCATTCATGATTTTATTTATTGGGATCCTTTCTCTTTTCTTTTTGATAAGTCTGGCCAGGGGTTTATCAATCTTACTAATTCTTTCAAAGAATCAGCTCCTAGTTTTGTTGATTTGTTCTACTGTTCTTTTGGTTTCTATTTCATTGATTTCTGCTCTTTATGATTTCTCTTCTCCTGCTGGGTTTAGGCTTTCTTGGCTGTTCTTTCTCCAGCTCCTTTAGGTGTAGGATTAAGTTGTATATTTGAGACCTTTCTTGTTTCTTGAGAAAGGATTGTATTGCTATATACTTTCCTCTCAAGACTGCCTTTGCTGTGTCCCACAGATTTTGAGGAGTTGTGTTTTCATTTTCATTTGTTTCCATGAATTTTTTCAATTCTTCTTCATTTACCTGGTTGACCCATTTATTCTTTAGTATGATGCTCTTTAGCCTCCATGTATTTGAGTTCTTTCCAACTTTAGAAAGGGAAAGTATTTTCAAAGAAATAATGAAATCCTTAGAACTACAAGAGAAAGACCTCTACCAAGGTTCATCTTGAAATTTCAGGACACCAGGGAAACAGAAGAAATTCCAAAAAGCTCCCAGTGAGGAAAAGTGATTCCAGACACAAATTACTTGAATCAGAATGTCATGGGACATCTCACAGGCAGTAAAACAGTATACTAGAAGCCAATGCATAATTCTGAGAAATTCCATTACAACTATTAATAACTGTAAGAATTGAATACATATATCAACAGGCATGTGAAATATTAAGGAATTTGCCTTCTGTTCTCAAATTTCTGCCTCTCACCTTCCAATTCACTCTTCCCTGTCTGCCCTGCAGTAATGACCCAGATTCCTGAAGCATTTCTCCTTCACAGGGAGCACCATGTTAAGCTTCGTCAGTAGAGGACACTGGAGGCACCTTGTAGGAGGAGAGAGGCTTCTTCTCTTCCTGGTTCTGGTGGCTGTGTTTTTGCTTTGTCTCTGGCTTTAGCTGCTCATTGAAGAGTGACATGGCTGTGTAAGGACATCTGGTCTTCTTCTGCCCCAGTAAACTCACAGTGACCTCACAAACCTGGCCCGGGCCCAGTGACTGCTTTCCTGGAAGGAAGGCAGTCCTCATACCCACAAGGCTTACTCTGACAATCCCTGTGATTCACCCCCACCCCCCCACTGGCCACTGTTGCCTGTAGCCCAGACATTTGTTTTCTGTGAGCCTCCTCAGACAAATACCTTCATCTGCTCTGGCCCTTACACCTGCATGGGCACCCCCATTCTCTCCGAACATCACCCACCTGTGGCTCCTCTGTACTATGGAGGGTTGTTCCTGCTAACCAGTAACTGGACCAACAGTGGCCTGGATAGCCCAGTGATCTTCCCACCAGTGAGCCACCATACCTTCTCCGACAAGGTCTGTATCCCAAACTGGGGAAGGGTTCCCCCCTTCTAAATTGTCCTCATCTTGGGTACTCTCTCCCAGCCTCAGGACACCCTAGAGTTCTCTTTATATCTCTAGAGTTACTCTCCTGTAATAGCACAGTAATTTTTTATATTGAGCTCCTACTTAAATTACTGTGTGGTTTCTGTCTCCTGTTGGACCCAGGCTGCTATGTCTTCCACATGCTTTTCCTTAGGAAGTTCCTTGAAGAGTGCCCCACTGAAACGAGGGAGCAAGTCAAGGATTCCGGAATAAAAGGAATCTAGGATAGAGGAATTCAGGGTAGGAGAAGAAGGAAAAGGAAGGAGCCCAGCTATGCCATTGGCCCTGGCCAAGACAACAGCTCAGTCCAAGCTAGAGCCAGAGGACTGAGGTCTCAGAAGAGCAGCTCTAGGGGGAAATAAAACTACTAGATTTTCTGATCTGTTTGACCATGTAGAAAGTTGCATCGAAAGTGTTTAACACACACACACGCACACACACACAAATGTTTTACAAAGCTTTTAGATGTTGTAGGAAGACTTAGCCAAATATTTAAAGAAAGCTAAGCAAATTTTTAAAAAATGCAGCAAGTTATTAATGCAAGGAAAAACAAAAAGTTGTGCAGGTAGGCATTAATCATAATAGTTTTGCTCAGGAGCATACTGTATGTACTCATGATAACAAAAGTGTTGAGTATATTCCACTATATTAAAAGAATATATAATGATATGTGAGTAATGAAAGGGGGAGATTGTATGAACCTAAAATCCTCATCTACCCAAATGCAAAGACAATTCCTAGTCTCGAAAATAACCAAGACAGAGAAGAATGGAGATTCTAGCCTGCTAATGGTGGCAAATACCTGAAGAAACAACTGGAAGAGTTGTCAGAGGCTTCCTCCAGAGAACAAAGTGCAGAGAGAGGAAAAGGAGGGTTTTCCTTTCTTTTAATACTATTTAGCCCTTTATACTATATGCATGCATTGCTCTGATAAAAATATACAATAAGCCTTAAAAAAAAGAAAAAAGAAATAAAATAATACATGTGGACTCTTTGGTTTTTAAGAGGTGTCAAAAAAATGTGAGTTCTCTTCTTTTATTCTTTTAAATCTTTTTCCAGTTTGACTTGCAATTTACAACAGCTCTGGTTGATGAGATGCCAGGTTGCTAGGTGGTGGGTAATGCTGGCCTTTGTGTTCTCCTGAGCTTTACCCATCCAGGCTGTAGACTTAGCTCCCAGGGGAAGCTGGGGGTTGTGGCTCACCAGTGGGGGTGGTGTTCCAGGACTCCCCTGGAAGGAAGGAAGGAGCCTGTGAGCTCTGGCCTCCTCAGCTCTGCCCATCCCCCCATACGTTGCAGGTCTCTGCTCTAGCCCCTGGAGACCCTACAGATTCACGGGGTCCTTGTTGCTGGCTCAAGTCCGATGATTCCAAAGTGACACCAAAGAATCAAGTTCCAATTCTAATTTAAAATACCAGATATATAGTCATTCCTTGTACAGGATCGTGAGGAGGAGTGGGATGCATGGGTTCAAATCCTGGGTCTGCCACTTATAAGGTGTGGGCTCAGGCAATCTCTCAGTTTCTTTGTGCCTCAGGTTCCTCATTTATAAAATAATAACTACTAAGACTGTTGAGAGCATCAAAGAGATAACACATGTAAAGTACTTAGAACCATACGAGGCTGAGTAAGAGCTTGTCTTTGTCCATTCAGGTTCCTGTAAGAGAACACCGCGGACTGAGCCGCTTGGAAACATAAAAATGAATTCCCCACTGTTCATTCTGGAGGCTACAAGTACAAGACCAAAGCACCAGCTGGTCTGGTGTCTGTTGAGAGTTCACTCCCTAGTTCATAGACAGCCACCTCACTATAACCTCACGAGGGAGAAGGGGTAGGGGAGCTTTTGTGAATCTCCTTTATGAGAGCACTGATTCATGAGGGCTTCACTGTCCTGACCTCATCAACCTCCAAAAGCCCCACTCCTGATGCCATCCCATGGGGAATCAGTTTTCAACCTATGACTTGGGGGCGTGGGAGGGGGGGTTGGGCAGAAACATCCAGTCCATAGCAGAGCTCCATTTTTAAAGATTGGCTGTTACTGCTCACTCGTTGACCCTGAATTATTTATAGAACAGGTTCCGCCACCTACTCCATGCTGTGCTCTGCAAGCATCAGGATGATTAACACACTCTTGGCTTTCTGGACTGCACCTCCAGGGGGAAAGGCAACCACTCAGACAGGCTGTTGTAGTTCAGTGGGTAGGAGCCAGGGGACAGTTGGGGAGCACAGGGAAGGAGACTTTACCCAGGATGGGGATGGAGAGTGTGTTACTGTGATTTCTAAAAAGAAATCTTATTTGGTATTAGTCTCATTTCTGACACACTGCTCCTAAAACTCTTGGAAATTCCTAAGTGAAGAGAGAAGCCAAAGTGCCTTCTCTTGCATTAATGAGGAAGCTTGGGGACCCCACTGAGGATGAGGGGGCTGATTGCCAGGGGAACCCACCTTAGGATTTGAGGGTTGGAACTTTCAGTCCCACCCCTGACCTCTGGGGAAGGGGGAAAGGCAGGAGATCGATTCAGTCACCAGTGGCCAATGATTTAATTAATCATGTCTATGTAACAAAGCCTCTTAGAAACCCTAAAGCAGAGAGTGGGCTCAGAGAGCTTAGAGGTGGGCGAACACCGCCACATACCACAAGGGCGACGTGCCCCAATTTCATGGGGACAAAACCTCCTGTGACCTCTTCCTACATATCTCTTCATCTGGCTATTGATTCATATCCTTTACTATCCTTTGTCACAAATCGATAACCTAGTAAATAAACAGGTTTCCTGAGTTCCGTGAGCCGCTCTAACAAATTAATTGAGGGGTCGTAGGACTGCTGATTTATAGCCCGTTGGTCAGGAGCACAGGTAATGACCTAGTCTTCCAGCTAGCATCTAAGATGCAGGGCAGTCTGATGGGACTGAGCTCTCACCCTGTGGGATGCTTTCTCTTTCCAGGCAGAGAGTGTAAGGATTGAGTTGACTCGTAGGACACTGTCCTCCATTGGTGTTCAGCATTGTTTGTTGGTGTTGGGAACCCACTGGTCCCCCCCCCGCCCCCACACAAACACCTGCATTGTGACTGGTGTCATTATCTTTGAAGAAAGGGTGAACATGGGCCTTTTAGGAGGCTTTAAAACAACCACAACACAAGCAGAGTAAACCTCCCATAGGTTTACTGGAGTCATTCACCAGGGGTGAGTGGTTTGATGTAAACTCTGAGTGTTCAACTTTGCATAGTTCTCACCAGGGAGGGCTACTGAGCAAAAAAGCAGGCAGTGCTGATCTAAACACTGTGCTGTTCCCAGGGGACAGAGGGGCTGGATCATGGAGTGAGAGAGTTTGGCCCCATCTTAAAACCTTAGCCTGGATCTTTTCATTCCCATTTCCCTTGGGATAAAAATGTCACCAATTGCAGTTCTCTGAGCCTTGTAGCAAGTATAAGAGGAAGAAATACTTGAGAGTCTGAAGAGGAGGAGACTCTTCTGTCTTATGAAATAAACTCAGCACCGTTTGACTGAGTTTCCTAGAGGAGGAGTAAAACGGATTCCCAATTTCAAGGAGCAGGAGAGCCAAAGATGCCACTGTGCTCAGTTAGCTCCCTGCGGCTCTGGGGGTGGGGGGCTTGGTGCTCTGAACTGGAGCCTACTATCTTTGGTGAAACCCCATTTCTCACTGTTTCCAAAGGCTGCATGGGGAGTGTGGAGGGCCTGAGCCCAGGACCCTGCTGCCCAGGGGTGACTGTCCTGTTCCACCTTTACCTGTCTTCAGTCAGCTCACTTCCCTGCATCTGGCTGGCACAAAGGAGGGAGATGATGCTTCCTGCATCTTTCCTGCGTGACCTTGGGAAAACTAGTTCATCTCTCCCAGCCCTGATTTTTTCTTTTAAAAGATGGGCTATGTCTTTTTTAAATTTTTTATTTATTTGTATTATTTATTTATTCTATTTTATTGAGAGAGTGTGTGTGCATGCACATGGGGTGGGGGGTGCAGGACAGGGGAAGGTCCAGCGAGAGAGGGAGAGAGAGAATCCTAAGCAGAACCCTCACACTGAGCACAGAGCCTAACTCCCGGTTTGATCTCACAGCCCTGAGATCATGACCTTAGCAGAAATCAAGAGTCAGACGCTTAGCCCACTGAGCCACCCAAGTGGCCCAAGATTAGCTGTGTCTTAATTGGAACTCTCTGTTGCAAAACCCCCCTAAAATTGTATTAGTTCCCTATTGCTGCTATCACAAATACCACAAACTTGGTGGCTGACCACATCACAGATTTATTATCTGACAGCTCTGGAGGTCAGAAGTCCTAAATTCAAGGTGTCAGGGTGTTGGCAGGACTGTGTTCCTTCTAAAAGCTCAAGGGATGGATCTGTTTTCTTGCCTTTTCTGGCTTCTAGAGGCTGCCTGTGTTCCCTTGGCTCCTGGCCTCTCCCTGCATCATCCAAGTCAACAGTGTAGCATGTAACATCTTCAAGTACCCCTCTCTTCCTCTCCCTCTCCCCTAGCACCCTCCCTACTTCTGCTCCCCTCCACCACTGCTTCCTTCTTCCATCAGCACCTCTCCTCTGACTGGCTGTCCTGCTTCCTTCCTATAAGGACCTCTGTGACTACATTAAGCCTGCCCAGATAATTTGGGATAAGCTCTCATTTCAGGTTCCTTAACTTATTCACACCTGTAAAACTCCCTTTACCAAGGAAAGTAACATATTCACAAGTTCCAGGGATCCCCACATGGATACCTTGGGACCATTATTATTTTGACTCCCAGAAACCAACTTGAGCTAGCTTAGGCAGTGAAGACATTTCTATTAAAGTTTACAAAGCTACTCATAGAAACAGTTTTGGGTGTTTGATATATGAGAGACTTTCAATAAATGAATGTCACATAAAAGGATGACTGACTGAATGAAATAATCATAAATGAAATAAGAGAAGAATAATAAGTGAACCAGAAGGCAGAGAGACAGCCCGTTCTGGGGACCAGACTAGACCAGAGACTGGAAAGACTATAGGGACCCCTCCTTCTGTCATTCCTGCCCTGCTCGTCACAGACAACTCTTTCCACCTCCCTGGTCTTGGAGCAGGTGTAAGATGGTCACCGCCCCTCCCCCGAGTGTATTAAATCTGGAGCCAACTAGTCAGTGTTTGTCTGTCTGTTACTTGCGCTCTTTCTCCCTGGCCTCCTAACCCCAAATTCCCAATGACTGGCTCAGCTTGGAACAGGAATCCACTCTGGCCTAATCAGCTATGGTTTGGAGTTAGGTTCACATGGTATAAAACGGCTGCTGTGGCCAAGCCATCACCAACATCTCAGGTCGTTCTCAGTAGCCCAATAAGCCCTCCACCAAGGAGTGGTGAATGCTCAGTGCACCCTGGTGCATAGAAGGAAATTGGCAGAGGGGACAGGTCCCCCCTCCGTGCCCGCTTTATCCCATTTTCATCCTCAGGCCACAGAGGAGCGCTTGAAGAAGGAATCCAGCCACAGCCTCCAGATCCAGCACCAGGCACACCGATTGGAGCTCCAGGCCTTGGAAGAAAAGGCCCAGCAGAAGCTTCAAGGGGAGCTGGAGAGGATGCAGACTCAACAGGCTCTACTGTTAGGTATACAGCCCCCTGCCCCTGGAAGGGTCTAGCTACCTGGCAGGGTCCACACGTGGAGACCAGGGGCAAGATGGGGCCCCCATGTTTGGGGGCACACAGGCCCGGGTGACTTTCCGGGCTCCGCCTCCAACTAACTGGGAGACCTAGGGTAGGGGTGGGGGGCGTCACAGTCAGTCTCAGTTTCCTTTTCTAGAAAATGGAGTCACTATTGTCCCTACCCATAAGGACGGTGTGTGGATGTGATGATATTAAATAGAAAGTTCCTAGCATATAACAGGAGCCTGGTGACTGTTCCAGCTGTCCAAAAGCAGGGCGTTCCTGTGAAACATTCCCTAAATCAAAATGGCGAAAAGCAAAGAAGCAATTACCATTCATTTAAATGAACACTCTGGAGCGTTCCCAGACCCCCAAAGTCACCTGTCTTAGGCTTTCCTGATACCACAGGACACATCTTGCGAACGGATGCGCACAGTAGCTGGAGACGAAGTCCAGACGCTCACGGACATAGCGCGGTGCGCCGAGATGCTGGGTGTGACTCCCGGGGAAGGCGCTGGGGGGCGCCACTCTCACGGCCCGAGGTGCGCGCTGCTTCCAGACCCGCTCCCTGCAAAACCAGCCAAGAACGTTATTTTCCCTTTTCGCCTTTTTATGTAAAGATGAAAGTCTTCGGATTTCTCTAGGGCAAAGAGGTTCTAATGTAGGTCTTTTTTAAAATCAAAGCGGTGTTAGGTGAACTTTGGAAAAGCGGAGGCATCCGTATTATTATCATCATCATCGTTATTCAATAAAAGCCAGATCTCTGAGCCTTCGTGACACATTCATGGGATCGCCTCAACCTCTCATTTCCATTCTGAAGTTTTCCGCAAATCTGGGGGACTTACGCCTCCAGGCTCCTGTCCTTTGCCTGCCCCCACATCATCTTCGGCCAGAAACTCACCTCCTCTTCAGACATCCAAAACCAGTCACAGGGAGCATTCTGGAAGTTACCAGAAGCAGTAAAGATCTCTGGAGCCAAATTGTTTGGGCTTGAAGCCCAGCTCCAACACTCACAAGCTGCCTGACTTTGGGCAAGTTACGTAACTGTTCTGTGCCTAAGTTGCTCATCTGTGAAATGGGAATAATAGCAACATCCAGCCGGTATGCAGTGAATGCTAGGCAGATGTTCACTGTTATCATCACTGAATATTCCCACATTGCATGGCTGGCCCTCGAAGCCTCATTCTGGTTTTGTAGATCATCTTTTCCCTCATTTTCTCCTTTATTCTCATCTTCCATCTCACTCTTAAGAGCAAGACAAATGCCTCTCCTTATTTCATGCCTAGCATTGGCCTTATTAAATATATATATATTTTTCAAACCCAGGCAGGGTTCTCCTTAAGAGAATTTTGGGAAAGAGCATTTTCTTTACCTCCATAAGTGATTACCATGTACCTGCTGCTTGTTGAGCTTTTTCATTAGACAGTGTGTCCTGCAGACTGTACGTCAGCACATCAGCTCTGCCCATTTCTGGAGGAAGTGCATTGGGGAGAGAGAGAGTCCCATTGAGTCCCCAGTTAACATCCAAGTGGGAAATGCTAGCGTTGGCATCATCTAAGGAAGATGGATTACACAAGATAAAACCCAGGCGGTACCATGTGTCTCAGATACAAGACAAGATTCACATCATGTTGAACACCCCTGGTGATTCCAGCACCCAACAGCAGTTGTCCCTACCGCCACTTCCCTTGTCCCTCTGATCCCACAGCAACCTGGTCCTGTCCTGGACAGAATATTCAGGAGAGAGCCTGGGTACATGCTAGGATTCTCAACATAGCCCCAGGAAGAAGGGGCTCTATGAACTCTCTTAGGATAATAGAAAGTGGTTGGCTTTGTGGGTGCTATGGGGGGGGGGCTATCATGACAAGATTATTAAATTAGACATTCCTGGTCCCAATTACTGTGATTCCACTGTCTGTGTGAAACACGTTTGACCTGCAGTGTAGTTCAGTGTGTGAGGGGTAAGGGAGTGTCCATCAGATTACCTGATCCACTGGGGTGGGGACCCAGCCATGCTGGATAGACAGGTGGATGGGTTGAAGGATGGAAGGGCAGGTGGTTATGTGGATGGATGAATGGATGGATGGATGGGCTGATGGACAGATGGGTAGGTGGATGTGTAGAGAGGTAGAGTGGTTGGACAGATGGTTGGATAGATGGGTAGAGGGAGGGAGGGAAGGAGCAGGGGAGAGAAGGGAATATATTACTGAAGAGGAAAAGGTAATAAATGAAACCACTCTAGTTATGCTTTACTAAAGGTTTTATTGAACATATTTTTGTGATAGAGGATTTCAAAATACTGAATTGGGTTTAGGCTTTTTAAAGAAAATAGGCTATAGAGATCACTATTAAAATCCTAGTGGGGAGGAAAGATAAATCAAGTAAATTTTTCAACATATCATCAGAATAACTCAGCTTTGTTATGTTTAATATACTATAACTTTCAGAGAAGCTTAGTAAGTTTATGGGAAATCTTTTTGCTACAGATATATTTTTATAATACCATTAATTTCCTCTTTAAACATCACGTGTTTATTTTACCAACATATGTTGAGCATGTGCTCTATACTAAGACATCTAAGTCTACAGGGTTATCTCATGGCTTATGGAATTCTTGGAACAATGTTTCAACAATCCTTTGCAGCAACAAATATAGAGTCCCAAAAAGTTCCTAACAGAAAAGGAAAATATCAAATTTACTAGCACTTGAAAATGATCTTGTCTTTAAAAAGTAATAGCTCTTCCTTCTCCAGAGTCCCTCAAGCAGGAGCTGTCAGAGCAGCGGGCCGCCTGCTCTGAGCACCAGAAGGACCTGGAGGCGCTGCAGGCTGAGCTGAGGTCTCTGGGCAGCTTGGGCAGGCGACAGGCAATCGCCCAGTGTCCAGGGGACAGCGAGGACCACACCATCCCTGCCGAGGTCAGCACCGCATTCTGCCCACACTGCACCCCTCTTGCAGTGACATCAGGGCTGCAGGGAGAAAGTCATAACGGAGAGGCTCCAGGGGGTCATCATTCACTTCTGGAATGGGGAAGATGCTTCTTCTACAGTCCTAGGAGATCCTGGATGGGTCTGCAGCCTCCCATTTTGAAAAGCAAAAAACAAGTTTTAAGCGCTGTGTGTCATTTTATATTCAGACACAATAGCATTTCAGAGTGGCATTGCAACATGGGCCCTAGAATCAGCCAGTCAGGATTACTCCTTCAGATCTGCAGAGGATGTCTCAGAATGCCTCCTCAGACAGTCTTCCTGCCTTAACCTCCCTGATTCCATCAATGGGAGCTGCCTTTTTTGTCACCGAAGTTCAACACCAACTCTCCTTGAACTTCCTAGTCAGACTTGGCCCCTCAGCCCCTTCCTTATACATCCATATTCCCACCTGGCCAGCAGTGCAGTGACATCCTAACAGCCCAGACTCTCTCCCCTGAAGCCCACCGTGTACCATACGGTGACAGGTATGCATCTATATAAAGCTTCAGTGACTCCCTTCTGCTATCAGAACGACTTCCAGATGCCTGGCGAGGAAAAGCCTTCACCCACTGGCCACACTTCTTACTTTCAGCCATATCTCCCTCTGCTCTGAACATGGGCCCAGCATCATGCCCCTGGGCCTTTGCATGTGCCCAATCCCTGTTTGGGACGCCTTCCTCCCTCCTCAGTGCCCAGCTCACCCTCTGGGCCAGGGGTCTCCCCTTTGATCTGAGTATATGTGCTGTCGAGGTTTGGCTCTGGGGACCTCCCTTCCACACCTGCGGCTTCACCCCTCTCTGAGCTCCCCCAGCACTTCCTGTTACAGTCCTGCCGCCCTCGTGTCTACTGTATGACCCAGTTAGGCAGCCGTCATATATATCATGGATGTTCTTTACGGTTGTTTTCAACCGGACCAGGAGTCTTTTGAGAACCAGGCCAGTCTGCCTCGTTTCATCTCCACCCCCACTCTCCACATGGGCGCACCACCAAGTCTGTGGGTACAAATGATTAGTTGGGGTCCCAGCCCTGCTGGAGGTCCCGGGAGCATGGGGATTCTTCACTCAAGATATTGTCAGTACTGAGCACCTGAAGATGATTTGTGTTTAATGAAGAATATTAAATGATGAATCACAGGGAGCTCTGCCCAGTCAGTAAAGTGTAGCAGAGGGAAGACAGATCATGTTCCAGTAAGTGTTCTAGATCTGTTGGAGCCAGCCATACATATGGAAGGGGGCAGGGGAATTGTGGGATTGTGACGTCTGTGATGACAACCTCCCTGGGTGCCGTGGATAAAACCCTGGGATCACTGGGTGGATGAGATGATACCTGGCTGCCCCCAGGTGCCCTCCCTCACCTTCACCTCATTGGAGGGAGGCTCCAAACCCTCTGGGAGGAAGGCCCCAGAGGAAAACTCACACAGAGAAGAAATATGGGCATATTAGCAAGGAGGAACAGCCCCAGGCAGCAGAACCGAAAGAGGGAAGGGACGGGTACCCCATACAAGGATGAATCCTTAAGTTGTCCCCCACTGCAGGTAACTGGTATCCCACCTGCTGGGATCTACTGAGGAGCTCTGTGAAATAATTATCCTCTCTGTCTGAACTAGGGACAGACAGGGATGCATTTATTCATCAGGCTCTCGCATTAGTCAAGGGTGGTCCCACAGGACCTTAACCAAGCTCCTCCAGGCTTTACATATCTGAGTGCCTGGTGCCCAGGAGCCCATGAGTGTCATGCACATGCAAGCCCCAAGGCAGGAAGCAGGAGGTGTAAGGCGTGGCCCGCAGATGCTCCCTGTGCCAAGCTGCTCAGTCCTCCTGCGAAATGAGCAAATGCAGAAGCCTTAAAGGCACGTTTGAGCGGCCTTGAAAACCCTAGCATTCACTAAGCAGGAGTTAACTCTGATCCCATTGAATTTGGACATAGATCTTCGAATTTCTATCTGAACCACTGGCATTCAGGCACCATTTCATTTAGCAAGCATTTATTTGGCACCTACTGGATGCCAGCCACGGAGCAGGCGCCAGAGGACTGGAAAACTGGAAGGGAGATGGTGCCTTCCCGGGCCAGCTGAGGAAACCAGGCGCGCTGCCCTGTGATCTCTCCACAGCCAGGATTCGGATTCGGTGATGGCAGAGAGTAGAAAGGAGAGGAGAGAGGAGAAAGCTGATCGCTTCTTCCCCGAAGCAGTGCTATTTCGGTAGGGAGGGCTCTGTGGGCAGAGAGAAGGCGAGGAGGTCTGAAAAACGGGCAGAGTGGTTGGCTGGTTTTGATTTAATCCACGTTCTTGGCTGACCGGCCTTATTAAGCTTCGTGAGGGCGGGATGTGGCCAGCTCTCAAAGCGGGAGAACCTGGAGCCTGGCGGCGAGTTCCTGAATCCGAAGCAGGAGGCTGGGCGGACCACTGGTTCCGGCTTTGCGCGGCACGTCTGGGGCCCTCTGCGCCTCGTCCGCCTTGGCGGCCCCTGAAAACACCTCTCCCGGGTCCTTTCTCCCCAGGACGGGGACGGCCTGGGCCAGGCCCGCTCTCCGGAGAGCGCCGCCGAGCCGGGTCCGAGCGAGGCGTGCGCCCTCTGGGAGGAGAACTCGCGGCTCAAGGACGCGGTGCAGCGGCTGCGGGCCGAGGTGGAGCAGCACCAGCAGGAGGCGCTGCAGCTCCGCGACCAGCGCAGGTGGGTCTCTCCAGGCCGGGAAGCTCTCCGCCCGGGAGCTCCCCGCTTGCCCTAGCTCCCACCACTGCGCCCACTGCTCCTTGGCGAGCCTCTGAGATCTAAGGCTTCCCGCCTCACCATCTCTGCAAAGGAAAGACTCCCTAATGCTAGCACGTCACTGATGTTACTCCAGACCCATGAAAAGTACTAGTGCTTTCGGCTCAACACTGCAGAGGATTTGCCCAGGAATAGAAAAGGGAATCCTACTTCCCTACAAACAAGGAATTTATGGAATCAGACCTGACCATACCAAAAGCATCTTCAAAACCAGCCTTAGGGAGACAGGGCGATGGAATAGTTCAAACGGTGCTGGGCGCTCTTTAACTAGCTGTGTGAGCTCCTGAGAGTCCACTAACTTTCCCCTAGACGGTGCCGTCGTCTGCAAATGGAGGTAAGACCACTAGCTTTCAGGGCTGTCGTGGAGTGCAGTGAAACATAAGCAAGATTTTGCACTGGCTCTGGCCTGGAGGAAGCCCTTGGTAAACAGTGGCGGTTACTGTTATTACCTAATCCAAGCTGGATAGCTTCTATCAGTTCTGAATTCACAGCTGTTTCACCCCGTTGCTGGAAAGTTTATAACTACAGATGGAATGCTCGGGTAGGAGGTGCTGAGAAGGGGTCCCACAGGCAGGGTTCTCATGGACCCCACAACTCAGAGCGCCCAGGTCTTCTTCCCAGTGTCCTGACTTCACATTCATATAACCACTCCCCCAGACTGTCTCCCCAACCCAGCCACCCCGTGGAGGGTGGAGAATCCCCAGTGCCCACGAGGTTCAGTCCCCAGAGCGCGGGCCAGCCTAGCTGAGCTCCCACCCACCTGCAGGCTGCTAGAGGAGGATCAGCAAGCCCAGCGGGCCCGGGAGGTGGAGAAGCTACGCCAGGAACACCGGAAGGAGATGCAGGCCATGGTGGCAGATTTCAGCAGCGCTCAAGCTCGGCTCCAGGCCCGGCTGGCTACCCTGGAAACTGAGTAAGTGAGGTCTGGGGCCCCAGGTTGCAAGGGGGTAGTCGATGTACATTTTATTAGGGTGACCAGCTCATCCCAGTGTGCCTGGGACTCCCCCAGTTTTGAAACTACAAGTCCCGAGTTCCAGGAAGCACCTCAGTCCTGGGTACATGCTGAGAGCTGGTCCCCCTCACTTTGGGAGCCTGCATTCTCTGTGTGCAGAGCACTGAGACTTTGTGATGAATGATCACTGCCTTATGGACTTGGTTTGACCCTCACACTGGGAAGAAATCAGAAGGATCAAGGCTACGTTTTTTATAACATTTGCCCCTTCTCACATGCCTCATCTCATTGAATCTTTAGAGTAGTCCTTGTTCACGATGGAAACTGTTACTCCCCCAGACAGACAACAGATAAAGGAACCAAGGGGCCTTGTGCATATTTGGATGCATTCACTGATTTATTCAACAGTTGTTTATTAAGAGCTTACTGTGTGCCCTGCCCTATTTAGGCTGGGAACTGGGCAAAGACTATGCTCTTACAGAGCTCACAAATTCTAGATGGGGATTCAGACAAGAAAGAAGCAAATAAACTTTTGACTCAGAGAAAGTTCTGGAAGAAAAACAGGATCTGTGTCTAGGGAGTGGCAGCGGTAGGCCAGGAAGGCCTGTCTAAGGAGGTGACACTTAAGCACAAGCAGGTGGGGGGACTGAGAGAGCCATTTAGAGGAAGAGCATTCCCAGCAGAGACAACAGCAAGTGCAAAGGCCCTGGGGCCTGCTTCATGTGCCTGAACAGCCAGGAATAAGTGAGAGGGTGAGTGGTAGGAATTGAGGTTGGTGGGGTAGTTGGGAGGGATGAAGGAGACCCTGCACTAAACAGGAAGGAGTTTGGATGTGTTCAGAATTCACTGGGAAGCCATTGCAAGACTTTGAGCAGGAGTGACATGGTCTGATTTATCTTTTAATGGGTCATTCTGGTTGCTGGGAGAAGGGGGGGGTAGTCAGGATTAGCAGCAGAGAGACCAGTTGGAAGGTGACAGGTGAAGCCACTTGTTTAAGGTCAAGCAGCACTGAGTGAATCTAAAAGTCACTGGTCTGACCCTTAGTTCATGCTCTTTAAAAATGTTCTCCACTGTCTCCAATACAAAGCAAATCATGAGAAATCCAGAGGGGAAGGTTTTATGAGCTACCACTTAGTGGGCACTTACCACATGCCAGCCTTCCAGTATCTCACGAAATCTTCACAACCACCCTGTTTCGTGCCCATCTTAAAGAAGAGAGAACCAAAGGTCACAGGGAAAGGCTACGGACAGGGTCACATAGCTAGAAAAAGTCAGAATAAGAATTAGATCCCAAGTCATCTCGCCCTAAAGTCCTGGCCTCTCATCAGCTACAGTCCATAAGTCACGAACAGCCATAACCCTCCCCCCACCATGCAGAGATTTATTTCTCTCCAGGTTCGTGTCCAAAGTGCTAGCTAGCTCTGTTCCAGCGGCCCCGAGGCTCCGCCTGAGAACCGGCGCATGCCGCGTTCCGTATCGGCCAGCAGATGGCGCCAGAGCCACGTCGGCATTAGCCCAACTGCGGCAGCAGCGGCGGAAGGGGTGGGCATTTGGCGGGGGATTGGAGGGCATTATTTTGCTGAGGCCTTTGTCCAGTGACATCCCTGGTTCTTGAAGCTTCACTGAGAGCAGCGTGTGTATCACACACAGGCCTTTGGTTCCTTGGCCCCGCAGTCTCTGGGTAAGGTCAGACTGGGAGTTGGGGTCCTGGTCTCCCCCCGGAGCTCTGCAGTCAATTCAGTGGGTGGCCCTGGGCAAGCTCCCAGGGCCTCAGTTTCCCCTTTCGTGAATAGAGAGATTAGCCTGCCAGGTTAAGCTCACAGCAACGTCCCCACCACGTCCACCTGTTTGTTGTTGGGTAATGACAGTAAGGAGACTAACTGCATGCCTGCTCCAAACAGACTGAAAGATTCCGGAGAGAAGACAGGGAAGGGGGCGTCCAGGCCAGAGGACGTTCAGCTCATAGGCCGTCTGCAGACCCGCCTGAAGGAGAGAGAGGAGATCATCAAGCAGCTCATGGTGAGGCTGTCGGGGCAACCAGGGGCTCTGCAGAGTTTTTCGGGAGAGCCATTCACTTCGCTTGGGGCCCTTCGATTTTAATCCTGATAACCCTAAAATCCCCTCCAGAAGATCCTTGATTCCTTTTGTCTATGATCTAAAAAACAAAACAAACAAAAAACATACGCCTGAAAAAAAAATACAGGAAAATAGATGCAGAAAAAGCACTCAAGTCCCACAACTTTTACCTGACATTGTTTTTTTTTTTTAACCTACAGAATTGGAAAAATCTAGAATGGCTTGCCTTCTGAATTTTAGCAAATCAAGCCAATTATTGTTTATTGATCTTCCTTTTGCAAAAATGACTACCTGTTTTGCAGCTAGCAAGCCACCCCCCTGGACTCTTAGTTTTCTCTCTCTGGTTCTGCATCCAACAAGCCACCAAAGCCTAAGGCTGTTTCTTTAGAATGCCCCTCCCTCCATCCACTCCTGCCCTGTCACAACCCACCCACCTCATATCCCTATCTCCCAATAGCTTCATCCATTCCTTTGGGCACTAACCCACCTCTCCCCGCTCTCTCGTCTGGTTGAGAGCTGTATCACCACAGCTGAACTGGTTAGGAATGCTTCCCCTGGCTTACATTCAGCTCTGGAGAGTGTGGGTCTTGACTCACTCCTGTCAGTGTAGCCCACTAGGGGGGACATCAGTCCAGCCACCTCCCCCCACCCCATCTCTGCCTCTACCACTTTAGTCCAAGCCCCTCTCACACACAGTGGAGAACCACTGGTCTCCCACTCGAACCTCCCCCACATGAACCAGAGCAATCTTAGGAAAGTATATCACATGATAGCACAGCTCTATTCAGCACTTCCCATGGCCTCCCATCTTCTGGGAGTAATACCTACATCTTATGGTGGCCTCAGGTCCTCCCACAAGTACAGCCATGTCTCTCAATTCTAACTCCCACTCCCATCCCTGACCATTCCCATCATATTAGTACACTGATGAGACCATCAGGAAAATTTCACCACTAACTGAAAATTAGATATTAAGGAATAGCTTGTTTGCTAAATGTGACAGAAGTATTGTGGTTAAGTTTGGGGTTTTTTTGTTTGTTTGTTTGTTTGTTTAAGAATCCTTATCTCTTAGAGATACATATTGATGTTTTTACAGATGAAATTATACAATGACTGGAATTTGCTTTAAGAATAATACAGCATGGGGTGCCTGGGTGGCTCAGTAGGTTAAAGCCTCTGCCTTTGGCTCAGGTCATGATCCCAGGGTCCCGGGATCGAGCCCCACATCTGGCTCTCTGCTTGGCAGGGAGCCTGCTTCCCTTCCTCTCTCTCTGCCTGCCTCTCTGCCTACTTGTGATCTCTGTCAAATAAATAAATAAAATCTTTAAAAATAATACAGCAGGAAAGAAAAAAGTGGATAATGATACACATAAACAATAGCCATATGGTGTTTGTAGCTGGAGTTTTCTTTCTTTATTATTAACTTTCTGCAGTAGACTCTTTTCAGATGCTAAGAGTACCTGGACATATATATATGTGTATAGTGTTTCAAATAAGCTTGCTCTTTCCTATACAAGAGAAGCTAGGGACTCAAAGGCCACAGAAGTAAAGTTGCTTTCTCAAAGCTTCCCTGGACAGAAGCTTGATTCCCGGTGACCCCTGCTGACCTCCCCTTCCCTCCCCTGGGCTTTCTTCTCCTTGTGCTGTGATCTGCCCTCACACAGCCATTTTTCTTCAGGTCAAATCCAGTGCTGTATAGTTAGGCTCATGTAGACTCAGTTGTATTGTTTTTCCAGGAGGAGAGAAGATTTCACTATGCAGCCTTCCCCAGTGCCATGTCCCACCGGAATAGGTCCTTCTCTTTCAATCCTCACCCAGGATATTTGACCCCTTCCATGAAGGTAAATTGGTTTCCTGGTTTCAAGCATCACACAATTCTGCTGGTTTTGTTTTCCTAAAGGTAACTGTAGCTTATTTGTCAGGGGGCTGGCATACATTCAGAGGGATATCCACTAAAAGTAAGACTCACAGGAAATAGTCCAAATTAGTAGCAAACAGTATTTGTATCTGGCTAGGTGGATTATGTGTACTTATAATTTTTAAAATTTTTATGGGTTTTTGTATTCTCCAAACTTCCTATAAGTAAACATGTCACTGTTAATAACGATTAAATCTGGGTGATAGGGAGGAGAGTAAAGAGTAGGCATCTCCCACTTCTTAATTTTTTATCCCTGTATGTTTTCACAAGTTGTTATAATGAAAATATTCACATCCAAGTCTCTCATCTGCTATCACGAAATCTTAAAAGTGCTAAAAAATATTTTTTAATAGTTCAAAGGACAATAAACCTGATGTGAGCTCATTTCTAATTTTTATATATGCCCCTCAGTGCAACAAGATCTAAGTTTCACTCCAGAAATACTAATACATTTGAGGACAATGGGCCCAGCCCCTGCTAGGGGTTTTAGATGGCCTTCTAAAGCCTAAAACATTTTTTTTTTTAATTATAACACATCTATCCCCAGAAGTTTCTGATAAGAAATTGTAAACCTATGTGTCTTAAAACATAAAGCAGACTGGAGGAGAAAATGCTTTAAAAAATAACATGTAAGGGGTCCCTGGGTGGCTCATTCAGTTGAGTATCTGCCTTCGGCTCAGGTCATGATCCCAGGGTCCTGGGACTGAGCCCGGTGTCTGGCTACCTGCTCAGCAGGGAGTCTGCTTCTCCCTCTGTCCTTCACCCTGCTTGTGCTCTCTTATGCACATTCTCTCTCTCAAGTAAATGAAATCTTAAAAAACAACAACAAACAAACAAACATGTAAGTATACAAATAAAATTATCGCCCCCTCTCCCATATAGTTTTGGCTGGGTGGGCCTTTTTGCTTTTACAATAATGCCTCTTTGGGGTAGCACTAAAAAGCCTTCCTTCCAATACAAATAGAAAAAGAAGATGGAGGAAGTGCCCAGCCGAGTGGTCAGTGTGCCAAACCTTGCCTCCTATGCAAAGAACTTTCTGAGTGGTGATCTGAGCTCCAGGATTAATGCTCCTCCAATAACTAAATCACCCAGCTTGGACCCAAACCCTGGCTCTGGTCAGCCTTACAAACCTCCCCAGTCTCTAGATGCGAAAACTGCCACAAGGTAAGGGCTGGGGCGGGAGGGGAAGCTGTGATTTCTAGTTTCCATTAATAGGAGGGGAATTTGGATTCCTTTCTGGCACCTCTTAAATATCTGGCATTTGGGCAGATATAAAGAATGGCAAAACAAGCCCTGTCTTGGACAAATTACAATCAAGCCAAAGGGTTATGTAAGAGGAAGGAAGTATGTCATTCTTTAGAAGAGGTACTATCTTGGTACCAAATTCCAGAAAGCCTTTTTCCATGGATTGGATAAGGGACACTCAGCTGGCTGTGTCACTGTGGCTAACACAGAAGAGGGACTCTCATCATCTGGCCCTGGGGTCTGGATTCAAATTCTGATCCTTCTTGTTCTTAGCTAGGTTGCCTTGGGCAGATTACTTGACCTCTCTGGATCTCCATTTCCTTACCTCTAAAATGAAGATAGTGGGCGCCTGGGTGGCTCAGTGGGTTAAGCCGCTGCCTTCAGCTCAGGTCATGATCTCAGGGTCCTGGGATCGAGTCCCGCATCGGGCTCTCTGCTCAGCGGGGAGCCTGCTTCCCTCTCTCTCTGCCTGCCTCTCTGTCTACTTGTGATCTCTCTGTGTCAAATAAATAAATAAAATCTTTAAAAAAATAAATAAATAAATAAATAAATAAATAAAATGAAGATAGTATAGCATCTCCCTCATCAAACTGATGTGGGACTAAAGGAATGAATCTGTGGGACATGCTTAGCACAAGACCTGGTAGAGAAAGTATATTTCCACTGTTATTATTAAGGTTATTTCTCAAGATTTACTGTATCATCTTGAAGTTGTAAGACCTCTTAATCTATGGGTTTGGGAGCTCATTCATGATGTTTTCAGATACCATCTTACTTTCCCAGAAACCCTTGCAACATGTTTCTTTTGGGAATGTGAATTTTCCCTTTATTAGTTCTCCCTCCTATCCAGTATTCCATTCAGAGGCAAAATTTTACATTCTGGGCTTTGAATTTTCCATTTCAGAAAGGGCTCCTTCTGAAAAGTTCCTTTTCCAAAGGCCCGCAACCCCATGGCTGCTTGGACAAATGGGGAGGCACAGCCCTTTATGAATATCGAGCTGGACGGAGCCTCTGGCAATCACCAAATGAGTCCAGCCCTTTTGTTTCACAGCTGGGGTAACTAAGGCCTGGACCCCTGAGCACAGCCCTCTCAAACGGCTAGAGCCAGCTCCTAACTCTGGTTTCATCTCAGTAGCACACACGTGTGTGTAAAGCTTCACAGATGTAGACAGAGACCATTCAGGCAGGTATACATCAGACTTTCTGGCCTACTGTCTCTTTTCAATTGATTAGGCTAATTCCACTGTCTTATGGAGATGCTAGAACATATTAGGTAGCTTTTAGAGAAGCCAGACATTGTAAGGCTGTGATGATTAACTATTTCATTCCCTTTTTTATGAGGTTTATAGTTTATTTGTGCCTGAAATAAACAAGGCTGCATGATATGCCTCACTAGTCTAAAGTAAAACTGGAGACTGTGTTTTCAAAATGGGAATTGGATGTTCTCTCTCCACCCCCACCTTTCACAACTTGCTTCCAGCTATGAATGTTGGCCAGTTACACTGTGCTGTCTTTCCAAGAGTAACGAAGCAGCTTTCTTTCCCTGAAAGATAGCGGGGTTTTAAGGTGTTTGCTGAATAATTTTCAAAACCATCTAGGAAACTGTTTGTTTGTTGGTGTGTTTCTAGGACACAAGATGGTGAAACAGCCCAACCCAAAGAAGTCCAGCAGAAACAGAGCTCTGCCCACCAGGAATGGTTTACCAAGTATTTTTCTTTCTGAACTGGTTCTTGGGATCCATCAGAAAGAGGACATTTGAGAAACATTTCTTTTAAAGCATCTGATTGAAGGAATGAACTAAACAACCAACCAACCAAATAACTTGCTTGTGATATGGTTTATATATATCGGCCAAAACAAATTTTGGCCTTAACATTTCATACTATTTCATTGTGACACCAGTGCTTAAAAAAAATTCTTGCCATTAAGGTAAGCCCCCTGCCCCAACATGTGTTATCAAAAGGCACCCTAGGAAAATATTAATGTTGCTGATAACATTCACATTGTATTTCTAGTACCCAGAAGGTTTCATTCCACTTTATGGAGTATCAGGCTTTGTGATTTCCATGGTCTGCTCTAAAAGTGGTTTCATTTTTCCTTAGAATGCTCGTCATCTCCACTTAAAAAGTATTTCTATGTAAATGACACAATTCCAAAATGCACATTCAACCTCAGTAGGAAGAAGAATAAAAGTTCAAGATACTCATGAAAGCCAATTAAAAAAACAAAATGAGGCAAAACTAGGAGTGGACTATATAGCCAGCCTTGGCATACCTGGATTGAATGCTTTGACTTCATAGCTCCAGGACAAGAAGACTACATGTAGACTACAGAGGGAATAACACCTACCTCAAAAGGGGCTTTACAAGAATTAAGCAAAATATTATGGGGAATGATACCAATCATGAATTGGAATTAACCACTGCCAGAATTTTTCCGTAAATAACTGAGCCTTGCCCCGTCACACATCTCAGTTTCAATGACTGTAGTTCCAATCTGGTCACTTGTCAAGGTTTCTAGAGTATTCTATGAAGTCAAAGATCTACTGAACTTGTGGTCTTTGGGCTTGGGCCCTTTGCCTCATGGTGCATTGCTTCTCCATTGCATGGATGCTCAGTACATTAAAGGGACTCAGGACTGGCCATTCACGGTGCTGACCTGTCAGTCCACACTGAATGGTCTGACCTTCTGACAGAGAAGTGCGATTTGACAAGACTCAATCCATTTGGGCAAAATATGTTCTCAGTCCTTTGGTGCTGGCCACAGGTGGCCATAAACAGTTGTTTATTCTATGCACTGTCAAACCTTTGCTCTTTGAATAAAACTTCAAACAACTGGGCAATAAAAATGGCTGTGACTTGTATTGTTTTCCCAAAGAAAGGTGAAATTAGATGAAGATGGAGCGTGGAAATAGGACGTTCACATTAACCTCAATTAGATCATCTTCAAATAAAAAGTAACTGCTTCCATACGTCATTCTGAGAGAAATCCAATTACAACTCACAATTTAATAAAGGTAAAATCACTAATCAAAACATGTGGCCCTATAATTTCTTAAATGACAATACTTGTTCCCAGACATGTAATATACCATGTTATTTTCAGTGTCACTTTTTCTTTAATGATTTTACTTATTTGAGAGAGAGGGAGAGAGTATGAGAGACCACAGGTTGGGGGGCAGCACAGAGGGAGAGGGAGAAGCAGCATCTCCACTGAGCAAGGAGCCCAACTCACAGGACCGAGTTCATGACCTGAGCTGAAGGCAGATGCTTAACCAAATGAGCCACCCAGGGCCCCCAATATCACATTTTTTTTTAGTTATCTTGTTTCCTGCTTAAGGTGAGCATTGTAGGATCATGCTTCCATTTTGTGTTCTAAAAACTGTATGGATAGCTCTGTTTATTGAAATATTTTTCCAACACTGCAACTTCTGATGACTAGCAAAGCAGGCTGCACCTTGTACAACTGTCTCGTTTAATTAATTCAGCAGGATACAAGCTGCAGGGACAGAGTTTTATTGAGACTCTACATCTGTCTGATTTCTTTCTTGGTGCAGCTGAGTGAAAGATGGTTAAATTTCTAGATTCTATCCTGCAGTGATTACATCTTTGTTAACCAAATCCGTGCATGCTTCTACCATTTATTTCTTTAGGACAAATTCCTTGAGTGGAGTGAAGTAAAGCATCAAAGGATACATGCTTAAGCTTTCTGTGATATATCAAGATTATCATCCAGAAAGTTTCTATCAAGTTTACACCTTCACCAGCAGTGACTAAAATCCTACCTCTCCATACCCTAGAAAACACTGACAAAGAAACTCAATCTGAGAGAGAAAACGTTCTTCCAGTTTTTGTGTACATAATCTGATTCCATCAGTCTCTCAAGAGTGGGTGGTCCAGACCTCGCAGTGATGGCTTGGGGAGAACAGTGGAGATGAAGAGAAATGAAATGATTCAGGATTGTGTCAGGGGGAGAATCACCAAGATTTGGTGATAAATCTTGGTGGGCCCTATTATGAAAGGAGGAAGGGCTAACACTGCTAGAGTGAAACTGTAAAGGAAGATTGCTGTAAAGGGTTTCTTAATTAGGGTGGAAAAGAATGAACTCACCCAAGCAATGGCTGCTATCGTGTACCTGAGCCCTTATCACCTGCTCTAGCATCGATATAACAGCCAACACAGTGGTTGCACTTGAGGTTACCTGGTCTTTATACTCATTCTCCAGGATCCATCTGGATTCCGCAAGGACGAGGTTGGCCAGATTAACAACCCTGAGGTCGTAGAACAAAAGTAAAAACAACTTTTAAAAGCTTTGTTTAATCTACACTGAGGGGTTGACCCCAACTGGATACCCCACACACGTGCACAGACAAGAATGAGTAATAAGTATCATGCGTAAAAGATAAATAATAAATGGTCAGTGTATATTCCGAGAGGAACAATGCCTACTTCTCATGAGGGGCTCAGAAACGGATATAAATCTCTAACCCCCAGGGAGAATCAAACAAGGTCAGCAAAGAGAGAGAAGTCCCATGTCCCTGGGTGGGGTGCAGCATCGAGGGCATGCAGAGGCTTCAGGGACCAGGTGGCATCCAGGCCAAACAACCATGAATGGATGGATATCAACCTTATGGAGGGAGGACCCTTCAAGGCTGAAGGAATCAAAACAAGTCAGGATACAGGGTGTAGAAGCACTGCCTGTTTAGAAAACAACAGAGCATTTGTTTTCAGTTAGGAGGTGTCCCCTAATAAGTGACTGTAAACACAGAGAAAGGAAAATCTCACCTAGGGAGCACCACACTCAATGCCCTTCTGTACTTCTCAAAGGCAGCTCAATAGCAAATCTCACTGGCCTCTGTAACCAACAACAGGGTAAAATGTGTTCCCAAATGCTGAGGCTCCCATGATTTTTGAGGATGGGGAGTTTGCTGAGGGTCATCCTGCAGCCCACTCCCCACCCAGAGGCCTCAGTCCCTTGGTATCAGTCACTCATTAGCAAGAACCATCCTTAGTGGAAAATTCAGCTACAAAAAACCAGAAACAAGAAAGACACAAGCAAACTCAAAATGAAGAGATGATTTTAACAAGCTTTAATGTTTCATACTGCATATATGCCTCAAGCGTCACACTGAAAACAAAGTCTGCCCCCTTACAGTGATTCATCACTGGAGAACCTAACAAAACTTAGCTTATTACTGCTCCTATTACACAACTCCACTCCAAAAAGTGGAAAAACACCACACAAAATATAAAGGTTAGTCCAAATAAAAGTCAACATCAACGTAAGGATCGTACCATATTATTACTATACTAACTTAGGATATTATAATCCTTTCAACCTATTTACAAAATATCCTCATTCTAAGAGCTCAGATGCATTACAAATATCACTGAATTAGATTCTTCTTCTTAAGGTAATTTAAAGTCTTGAAACATGCAAATTTACCTATTTTTCTGCACAACTACTGAGGGATAATTGTCATGAAAGGCCTACAAACAAAATCCTCACCTGATTCTTAGATCAGATCATACAAGCTAATCTAAAACTGGAAACACAAAGAGACTAAGTCGTACAAACAGAAAAAAGAACATGAAAAGGAAATCTGTAAGTGGCATCACACTAACAGTCTAAACTTTGCTACAGATGGGAAAATTTACTTGATTTACCAAAACTATATAGGCATTTTATAAAGTACTCAAAAAATAACGCTTATAAAAATAAGGGGAAAATTTTAGGTGAGATCATCAACAAAAATCATCTTATTCTTTGGCAAAGAGTTCTTCCAAAATGTCATGTCCATAAGAAGTGATGTCTGTCAAGACTGTGTTTAGGCTGACTCACACACCAGATCACCTTCAGATCAGCTCTGACTCAGGTTTGCTTCATTGGTGCAGGGATATTAGCTGATGCCTGCTCGAGGTAGGCCAAGGAGCCCTGAGGGATCTCGGCTGGCTTTTTGTGCTGCACGTTGATGTCTTCCAGCACCTGCTGCCAATGCCTCAGTTTGGTCAAGTGCTTCTGGACCAGAGCATCTTTCCGCTGTAACTCATTCCTTAGTTCGGAGACATCCTACAAACGAAGACAACGAAGTAAGAGTAAGCTCATGAAAAGTGAAAACAGTTCCTGATCTGGTAAGAGCTCTAAGAAGTAATTCAAAACAAGAGAATCAATTAAACCATTGTACATCTATTATCCTGCTTGGCTCCACTATCTATAAACAACCTGCAGCAGCTCCTCCAATGGAAGATGCCTGCCTAACACTAAGAGTTTTTACTTTTCGTTTTAATTTAGTAAGTAATACAGATGTTCCAATATTCTAAAGTACCAAAGGGCAGTCTCTTTCCCATCCCAGTCCTCAGGCACCCAATACCTCCATTCAAAGGCTACTGCTGAGATCTAAAACACTGAGAACCTGAAACATATGCGAACAACTGTTTAAAAAGAGTCCAAAACCACTGTTCTATCAGTTCAGGATAAAGTGTTAAAATCTCATATTCAAGAGTTTTTTAAATGAATACCAGCATTGTAATTCTTTATTAAGGCCTGACCTCAAACACACCTATGTTCCTAGTCAAGTGTTCAAATCAGGAAATGATCTGACACGATAAACTAAAAATATCATTTTACCCTTCATGTTCTCAATAGCTGGTATCAGTGAATAAAAAGAATGTTTTTAATTAACTGGAGAACTTACTTCAAAAGTCCCCAAAACAAGCATTTCAATTTAGTGTTTCTCATTAGGGGCATCACAGGTCTCTTGGGCAAGATGATTCTTCTCCCTTCCACAATACATTTGGCAGGCTTTGGCCCAATACACTAAATACCAATAAAGCCTCCCAGTCATCATGGCAACCTCAACACATTTCCAAATGCCCCCGTTCAAACAACTGAGATAAATGAAATCCTGAGTCTCAAGGAAGCTGGACAAAAACATTTAATTTTTGATTCTTTGAAGAAACTTGAGCCCTTCCTGCGTCTAAGGCAGCTGGGGATACACACACCCCAGCTTCTGTCCAAAATGAGCTTGTCATCTACATTAATGGCTTCTCTACCTTTTTCAAGCAGAACCTTTCCTGAAGGAAAAGTCTTTCATGAAAGCCAGAAAATTAAACTGCTCTGTTTGAGTCCATCTTTCCTCCACGACCCCCTGGCTCCACTACCTGCCCAGCTTGTCATCAACACTGACACCTAGCAACATTTGTATTCAATCTACAAAGCCCTATGATAACTCATGGGAAAAGGATATATATCTTATTTAAAGCACAGATGGAATCCTGACAACATGTGTTTTTCCTAAAAGTTAAGGAGAAATGTGAGTTCATACCTCTTTGATAACTTGCTCTGGTTTCTGGACAGATAATTGCAATCTTTTCTGTAGGAAAAAACATTCCGTCTGTCTTGCAATATCCAGAAATTTCTGGATACACTGATCAACACCTTATGAGAAAAAGGCCAAAATATTAAGAAAAACCCTAGACACGTGTTATCTCCCTCATAAATGAATAGTCAAAATATCAAAATGGCACCTTCCCACAGATGTAATCTGGAATTTTAATTCTGGTCACAGCAGTGATATTGACTCCCAACCCCCATGTATTAACCAACATTAAATAGCACATAATTTGTGCTTTTATGAGTTGAATGATACCTCAGTACAACACAAAAGTTCTTCTGAAGAGAGATAATCCAGAGATCCAGCAATTAGCATCATGACTTCCAGTTAAAATGTAACATGTAAAATATGGTACAAAAAAAGTCAGAAACACTGGTTGCCTCTGAGGCGAACTTGGGTGAAGTCAGGGAAGCACAAGAGACTTTTCTGTGTAACACCCTCAAAAAATAATCAAAACTTAAGTTTTTGAAAAAAGCAGTATGCATTGTTGGTTGTCACTGACCTATACCAAAATGGAAAGAAAGCTCATTTTAAGTGGTTCATTATGAGTGACATGTCAATTAATAAACTGAACAAAGAACCATCAGTATACAGAAATGACTGCATAAATCTTATTCCCTGGAAAAGTTCTCTTAGGATACAAACAGAACTGAAACACATCGAGTATATATTCAGTAATTAGGAAGCTTGCTGAAGGTAAGAACATGGTCTACAGAGTAAATTCTTACCAGTTCTAATTTCTTCCTGATCCGTGCCATTGACATAGTCCTGACTCACAAGAGAAGCAAAGCAAGCCTGTGTGACCCAAAAAAAATGTAAGAAAAAATATGTCATTCACATGTCAAAAATCTTACTTCAGAGTAAGAAATAACTTCTCTTGAAGTCATTCAATGAGCTGATAGAGTCCGGGTTTGCACATCAGCTGACAAGATATACTACTGCTGATGAAGAAACTTGGTACACTGAGTCCACCAGACCCTTAGAGGGAGACCTGCAAATGAGGCTGCTGGTATTTGCTAACACCACCACCTGGTCCCAACTCCTGCCACTCACCCCCTTTCTCGCAGTCCCATTCCACACCAGGACTGACACACAACAGGCTCCTTCACTGTTTGACAAACATTCATCAAGCACTTGCTATGTGGTACCACTGCATTAGCACTGATGGAGGAAAGAGAGAGAGATGGCCTCTGACTTTATGGGCCTGGTTTAGTGGTAAATCCTACAAAAGGCACCAGGGGCAGATCCACTGAGGAAGTGATACACAATTTGGAGGAGGGGACCTGGAAACCCAGAGAGAACATAAACAGCACATGGAGAAAAAGTCTTCTGTGGTCAGAGTAAGAGGAAACTGCAATGGAGCTGAGAGTTGAATATGCTGAGCTAGGAATATCACACTAAACCTTCTGGCTTCATCTCAGGATTGACAGGTAGCTACTAAAGGGTTTTAAGCATTAGGGCACTGGTATCTGCTCTGGCCATGACTTCTACAAGGCCAGTCTTTCAGCAAGCACTCATGACTGATAGCCACCTCACCTCAATGCTAAATGCTGCTCTAAAGTTTACCAAACCCTCTCCTTTATGGCTTGGCACCACTGAAAAGGCATCTCATCCTCTTCCCAGATAAATTTCAATGTCTTTTAATCAGTTACTTCCAAGTTTTTTAATGTACAGTCCCAGGTAAAAGCATTTTTCCCATGCAGCCCCAATAACACATTCATTAACAACCTATACTCACGCTCTAATCTGCTATTATACACAGTATAAAACTCACATGACTAGGACTTAAAAGGTGGAAAAGTAGCTGCAATTAAAAGTTATTTTATTTCCACACAATAATGGCTCATCTTCCACTCTAGAGACCACTGAAAGTCATCTTATTTTTAAGCACCTATTTTTACCTCTCCTTTGTCTACCACTCCCCATTTCCCTTGCTAGAGGGGTTAACTTCTTGGGTAG
Source organism: Lontra canadensis (assembly GCF_010015895.1). NCBI lineage: Eukaryota > Metazoa > Chordata > Mammalia > Carnivora > Mustelidae > Lontra > Lontra canadensis. The sequence continues at coordinate 54,252,104 of NW_022630995.1, forward strand.
AACTCAGAATCTGGGTCATCCCTGTCTCCCTCACTCTCTCCAGCTTTTCTTTCCCCTCTAGTACCAAATTTCACACAGCAACCTTCACATAAGTCCATCTCATCTCCAAGACTCCATTAGTTTGGAGCCATCTGAGGGTAGAGCCCAACGGAAAGAACACAGAACGTAACAGTGTGACGTTACCTGTCCTAGATGAACCAGTATTAAGCACGCAGGAGTGCGGGGAAGAGCGCTCAGGGCTCAAAAAAGGATGGAAAAGGTACAACTGACTGGGAACCTAGACGGGTCTGAGGCTGGGGATAGGCAAACTTCAAGCTCACGTGCTTCCAGAAACAGAAAGTTTACATCTGTGCCAGCAGACCTGAGCAGAATGCCGGTCACCAATCAACGTGGAAACTAAAGCAAGTGACTTCCGTTCTCTGAGCCTGTTCCCCTATTCATAAGCCTGATGTGGGCATCGCTGAAAGAGACAACTGCCCAGGTGCAGCTTATGTTTCAGGAAAGAAGGTAGGCTGGGAACACAGACGCCCCACTCTCATCTTACCTCAAAAGAAGACTCCAACTCATCCACCAAAGTGCTGTTAGAAGTTCTCGGAGGGCCTGGCGCGGCCTGAAGAAGCGAAGCCTGGCCCCTGGAGTCCCCGGGGTGTCCAGGTGGCTGCCCGGAGAACATACCTCCTAGTGGAGCCGCCATTTCTGGAATGGCGCGAAAGAGGCACCCTGCGGCTGCGCAGGCTGGCGCGCGCGGCTCACGTGACAGCCCTAGTCATGTGACATCTAGGGCCTCCGCAGGCGTCCTTGGGGCTCCAGGGAAACCACAGGTTTGATAACCCTTGCTTTCTTCTTCTCTGCCGGTAGGCGGCCAGGCTTTTCTTTTATTTTTCCTAACTTAAGAATTAAAGACTCTAACAGGATTTGACACAGTTGTGGGGAGTGGAGAATCAGTAGCTACGGTGGAACTAGCCCTTTCCCCGGAGTCGGGATACTCCTGTGCCCAAGTCCCGCCTTTGCACTTGAGATTTGGAGTGACTTTGGCCAAGGATTTTTCTCTCTGGGCTCAGGTTAGCGTTTGGTAGGAGGGAGGCACCCATTCAGTCCACAGTAACTGAGCCCTTACAGTGCACCAGTGACTGATCTACTCACTGTGGATATAACGGGAACAAACTGGCAAAGTTGCCCCTAAGTTCTCTGTGCGGAGAGGCGGCTAACAGAAACACTACGTCTCTGTTCGCCTTAGATATTTATGGTTGCGTTAAAGCCACATATGCGGTCTTTCAGTAACTTCCTTTTAACATTTATCTTTTCAGAAGCTAAGGTTTCTTTTCCCATTATATTTAATTTTACAGTTATCCAGCACATTGAGCCTTCCGTGCCCTAGGCTCTATTTAATCTGGGGTTATAACAGTCACCCCCAAGTCTCTGTTGTCATGTTTACTGTTTTTGTGGGAGACAAACACACAAATATATATAGCAATATCTAGTGGAGATAAGTGATAAGAAGAAAAATGAAACCCAGTAAGCAAATGGCTAGTGATGGGTTTGAGATGGGTAGCTGTCCTCTCAAAGAGATCTGGGCTAGAATGACTAGAATGAAAATGTAACCAGAAAAGTTTTCTAGACAGAGTGGTCCTTGAAGAAAGAACCCGCCTGGCATAGTTAGGAACCACAGAAAGGGCAGTGGGGCTGGAGTGAGGGTGGCAGGGCAGTAGCAGCTAGAAAAAGCAAAGGCTCCCCTTTGCCCATCAGGTCCCAGATCAAAACTCATCTTCCCGTCAGTCTAAATTAGCCCACACTTCCAGCCACTTCACCATTTAATTTTCTTTATAGCACTTAATCATTACATGAAATTATGTGGTTCATTTGTCTTCATTAACAAAGTCACCTAACACACATGCACCAATAGGAAAGCAAGCTCCATGAGATCAGGGCCTGCCTGTCTTGATCACCTGTATTCTTAACACCCCAAACTGTCAGGCATAATTGTTGACCAAACAAAAATATAATGCTATAAGGAAACTAGTGGGCTCCAGCAGTTCTCAAACTGTTCTGGGTCTTAGGACCCTTTTACACTCCCAAAATATTGAGTACTACAAACACGTATGGATTGTGTTGGTATTTGTTCAATTAAAACTTGGAATATGTAAAATACCTACATATTAAAACTGAGAATTTAAATAATATATTTTAAAATAAGCCAGTTAATATTAGCATCAATATTTTAGTATTTCTCTTTTATAAAACCAAAAAAAGAGAAGAGTTGGGCTTACTTTACTTGTTTGCAAAAGTAGAAGACTGACACTTCTCACTCTTACATAGTCTTCAACCCCAGTGGCCATCTGGGACTCAAGGGAGCCTTGAGGCTGGGTGGTGATGCACATTTCCCACCCTGGATTTCTGGTGACCATGGGGCTGCTTCAGTTTTGGTTTCTTTACTTCAGCTACCTTTTAACGCTATTGTATTCTAAACCACTGCTGTTTTGGATTTGGTGCTTGCCATAGCCATGCCTGGTCCTCATGGATAGACATGGGTAATACCCATGGTTGAGCGTGGTTGAGAGGAGTCAAGGGTTTGTGTAATACCTGGCAGCCAAATGTACCTGCAATGATAACTAAATTTCATCTCAGTCAGATTAGATAAGCACATGAATCCAGGGCTAAGTCATGCCTTTTGGATCCCACATTCTGATAAACACAAGAGTTCTGTTGTTCCTCTGTTTCGCCTTCTGAGTCACTGAAAGAAATCTAATTCTAGTTTCCCTTCACGAGCCAGTGGTTCCACCTCTCCATCTTCCCTGACAAAAGAGCTCCTGGACATGGATACCCAGAGGAACCTGTTTACTCACTATTCCTGCCTGATTTTCTTTAATTCTAACAAATAAAACAGATATGCATGCCCATATCCATTCCCTTTCTATAATCCACTTGAGACATAACATCCTCTTTCATGTCAAATTTCTAAAATATTAAAAATTGGGGCACCTGGTTGGCTTTGTCGGTTATGTGTCTAACTCTTGATTTTGTCTCAAGTTGTGATCTCAGGGTTGTGAGATTAAGCCCTACATCAGGCTCTATGCTCAGAGGGGGAGTCTGCTTGAGATTGTGATTTTCTCTTTGACCCTCTGCCCCACCACCACACACACATTCTAAAATAAACATACCTTTTAAAAATAATAAAATATTAAAATTAACTCCAATAAACAGGTTTCTTATCAAATGCTTAGTCCTAAAAAAAGAAAAAAGTAGAGGGATCCCATTCATGGGTAATTTGTTCACCTAGATACAAAAGAAAAGAGGAGAGCTTTGTCCTAAATCTGCACAAGTACAATTTTTTGACTGGTTGTAGTACCAGGTGGTAAGCAAATATTTTACCCATGAACAGTCTCTTTTATTGGTCTTGTTCCTTAACTCAAATACATCCCACATCCACTCAAGTCACTGAACTGACAGAAGCATTACAATGTAACAATTAAGCCAGCTGTGGAGGCAGGCTCCCTCCTGTTTAAATCTCTGTTCTCCCACTTAGTAGCTTGGTGACATTTTTTTTTTTTTTCAGTGTTCCAAGATTCATTGTTTATGCACCACACCCAGTGCTCCATGCAATACGTGCCCTCCTTAATATTCACCATCGGGTTCACCCATCTCTCCATGCCCCCTCCCTTCCAAAACCCTTAGTTTGTTTCTCAGAATCCACAGTCTCTCGTGCTTTGTCTCCCCCTCTGATTTCCCCCAATTCACTTTTCCTTTCCTTCTCCTAATGTCCTCCATGTTGACATTTTTGACATATTCTTACCCCTCCCTCTCTCTGGTGACTATTTTCCTCATCTGTAACATGGGGATAATAGCACCTACCTCATCAACTGATAAAATCATTGCTGAGTGCCCTAAAGTGATTATTAACATTGAGAAAATACTGTAACATCTTACTTAGTTCACATAACACAGCCAAAAAAGCTAGTTAGACTACTACTGAGTATACAGTAATACAGAATACCAGAGCCACACCAGAAAGCACAAAAAGTTGATTTATTATTTCTGACAATTGCATAGTAACCTTTAATTTATTCCTAGCATCACAAATCTAAAAGACACCTTTGCTCAATTAAAAACATATACTCTGAAAATTAACTAGGTAGTTTTTAAACATTTAATGATTTATAGAATATCTTAGAAATCTTTGCCAGGCTAGAGATTAGCTTTACCTTTATAAATCTCCACACAAAATCAACAAATCAAGGCAATCAAATTTTCTTTTGTTCAACATTTTTAAATACCACGCTTTGTTTCCTTTGAAAGATTTTCATCCATCCATTCAAAAATATTTTGAGGCTCAACTGCCCATTCAAGACAGAATGAGAGAATTTTAGAAAATCTGAACTAAGCACTGTTTTGACTGAACTGAAGCAAGAATTCTATCAGGGTCCTTGTGGGCCTCCCAGTCATGCCCTTCCGCAGATATGGAACCTCATCTTTGTTGGTCATCACACCTGCTATATCTAAATGTGCCCACTTAGGATGAGTCACAAATTCTTTCAGGAATGCTGCAGCTGTACATGCTCCTGCAGACCTAAAGAGAAAGACAAAAATCATTTTTTAACCCCATGTAACGTTCACTGAACACTTCCATTAAGACTTTCTATTCTCACTAAGTAGCTTCTATGACCAGAAAGCAAAAGTCAAGTTTATGAGATTAAGAGCGTAACCCAAAACCACTTTCAGAATATTTATTTTCAGACATAGCTTTAAGCAATAAAGGATCAATTGTAGATTCCTCTTTCCCATAGTAATGAATTCACCTGTTTTTCATTTTTCTTTCCCTTATGATTTGTTTAAAATGACTTTTGGCCATAAAAACCTGCAAAATTTTGAGCACCAGATGGAAAATACCTTGAAAATTAAAGACATTTGAAATTAGGGCTTATGAGCACTGTATCAAAAGGAAATTGGCTACACTTTCTGTGAAAGGGCATAAAATTTAAAGTGGTCATTTTGGTAACCAGTGATTGTAAAAATGTACTTTTATAGCTCCTTTTACATACCTATATTTTCCAATGTTATTAACATCAGCAAGTTGGCAATCTACAACTTGTCTTGTATAATGTTCAAACAGAGGCATCCTCCAGACACGGTCCCCTGTTTCAATACTGGCCTGAAGCAGAAATAGTTACAATAGTTGGAGACTGCAAGAAGCAAGCTCTGGTTAAATTCACAGCACTAAAGTATTCAATGCTGGAAAGCCAGAACTGTTCTGACCTCCAAAACAGGGAACTATGCAAGCGGGTTCAGAAACATTTCAGTTAATCTAAAGATTTACTAAAGAATTATAAATGAAACCAGGGATATTATAAAACACTCCACAAATCTGTAGGGCATTTGCCAAAATCACCAATTCTTATGGATGACAATTTACAGTAAGATGGTATTCAGCAGTACATCGACTTTATGGGATTGATTATGGGGAAATGGCCTTTGTGATACTTGTCAGCTCAGAGTGCTAAGGAATACAAGTCTGAAACTGCATCACTGAAGACCAGAGCCCAAGACCAGGTGACCTTATGTATTCGCATTATCATACACACACTCATTAACATCAATCAGTTACTGAATCTTGACAGAGCACCACTAGGTGTTGGGGCTACACAGAAATTTAATATCTGAGCCATCAGAAGGCCCAGAGGCTGGTAAAGGAAACAGATACACAGACTGTTTTAATATACTGTGGTCAGAGAGAAGACCCAAAAGTGAAAAGTCAGGAAGCAGCAACAGAAGCCGTTATTTGGAGTCATGAGTAAACAGCAGCTGGAGCAGCCCCAGTGTTGAAAGCAGCTGCCTCTGGGAAGATAAGACTGTAGACTGTTGTAGACTGCTGACTGGTAATGTTCATGCACACAGAACTTTGATTTTTTTTTTTAAAGCTTAAATTTTAAAAAATCAGCACTGTAGGTGCTTAATAAAGAGGGACACTGAATGCATGACAGTCCAGAGGAGAGTCCCCTGCCCAGCCTGCACAGAGACAACTGAGCTGAATGTCACAAGGGGTAGGCATGAAGGGTAAATTTAGGACCATAAACTAACATCAAAGATGTATTCAAGGACATTCTGGATTTGTCTCTCACTGGCAGGTAGTAAGCTCCTGGAGGTACCAGAGGGAGCTGTCTCATTACCAGGCAGATACACAGGGTCTGGAGCTTAGGAAAGAGATGGGAGCAAGCAGCAGAGAGGTGCTAGCTGAAGCCACTGGGCTTCCCCATGAAGAAGGTGGTGGTGGGGAGGCAGGGAGAAGAGAATGTGGTCTAGGGCCGAACACCCACCAAAGGGGAAGATGAAGGAAAAACTGGCAGAGGCAGCTAAAACAGAAACCAGTGAAGAAGTGAACCAGAGTGATGATCACAGCAGACTGCGGCGCCACCAAGAGACTGGAGTTGCAGGCTGCCTCCAGCCAGGCTAAAGTAAGGCTGAGTTGGGTGAGCTGGGGAAAGCCGCAGGCAGTGGGTAAAGGAACTGGGGAGGGGGTGATAGGAGCTTGCTGTCTGGAAGAGGTAGGCTCACTATGAACAGTGTGCAGAAGGCATAGAGCATAGCAGTCAGAAGACGTCCTTATCACCGCCCACAAATGGATCAGGACAAGCCCTACTTATTCACAACAAGCATTCACTAAAGGTCATCCCTTCCTTGACAAAGCTGTTCTCATAACATTTTCTACCGCAGGGAGTCTGCACAATGGCCGTAGTTCTGTGAGTCACTTTCACATCATTCTGAGGCCACAGGAGGAGAGGAGAAATGTGGTATCTATCATTTCGGAACATTTATAGAGAAACCAAAACACACTGAATAGAGTGTATGGTATTTTCAATTCAAAGGCAAATCTATGACATAAAAATCACTTTAACACAGGGGTAATAAAACAGTAAAAATTATTATTCTACTACAACAATTCAATCATATGTCATTTTAGTCTCTACCTATTATTCTTACCTCAAATAGTTTGTTCCACAGCCAGGACGAATTGGTAAAGACCCCAGTGGCACCAGACCCCAAGGCTATGTCCATGGCACCTGCAAGACACAAGGCTTCAGGTCAGTGTTCAGTCTCTCCAGGCATGATGGGTTTCTCTGCTGCTGAAACCAAAACTTCACCCTGTAATTTGATTTTAGTATCTGCTTCACTTTCAAAACTAGAGAAGCTTCAGAAATCCTTAATGTATTTAATATCTTCCTACTTTCGCAACTAGAATTCAACTTCAATTATTAAGGAAAATGTAAAAAAGGAAACAATACCAAATATCATCAGTAACCTCATCCTCAGCATAACCATTACATGTTTTTAATATTTCCTTCCATATTTTTTCTGAACTTTTAAAAAACATAATTAAGACCATACTGTTCATGTCCAAGTATGTGTTCTTCCTCTTATGCTTCCTCTTTTAGAAACAAATGTTACAAAGTAGTTTTAATGATCTTAAAAGTCCATCGGGTAGAGGTTATCAAAATTCACTCCCTATGGGACATTTAGGCATCTCTAATTCCTCAATATTTTTAATCACATCTGTAAATACCTGCTATTAAGATTCTCTGCCACTTTTTCTTTTTTTGGGAAAAAAGTATTATTATTTTATTGTAACATATTTGTTACATCTGCATTTCCTTCTCCAACAAAGGTGCCTCCATTGGTTGACTTCTCTTTTTATATTTATGTATGTTTTTTAAAGATTTTATTTATTTATTTGCGAGTAAGAGAGCATGAGAGAGAGCACAAGCAGGGGGGAGGGGCAGAGGGAGAAGGAAAAGGATACTCCCCACTGAGCAAGGAGCCTAATGCGGGACTCAATCCCCAGGCCCCTGGGATCATGACTTGAGCTGAAGGCAGTTGCTTAGCCAACTGAGCCACCCAGGCGCCCCTATATTAATATACCTTTAAAAATCAAGTTAAAAATCCAGACTTCCAGGTTCTTTGCAGGCACACGTTCCTGAATGTCAACCACAATTAGGTGCTGCAGCTCAGCAACTCCTCTAGTTCTGGTACCAGCTCCTAACAGTTTCCTTTGTTACTCCCCTGGCCCTGAGCAAGCTCTGGGGCAGGGATCATGTTTGATTCCTAAGTATGTGCTGAGGGCCTAGCACTCTGGAGCTCAGTATTTATGCAAAAGGAAAAGCAAACCCCACTATCTTTCAGTAATAGGACACTCCAGGAACCTCAGAGGAGACACCACAGAAGATGAGGGAAACTTTATAGTTTTCACAAGTCATGTCCAGGTTGCTTTTTTTTTTTTTTTTTAAGATTTTATTTATTTGACAGAGTGAGTGAGAGAAGGAACACAAACACGGGGAGCTGAAGCAGGAGAAGTAGGGTCCCCGCTGAGCAAGGAGTCCGATGCAGGGCCTGATCCCAGGACCCTAGGATCACAACCTGAGCCGAAGGCAGACACCCAACAACTGAGCCACCCAGGCACCCCTCCAGCTTGCTCCTTAATCCTTAAGTATAGCTTTGCATGGTGGCTTCTCATGCACTGCTTATTAGTATCTCCCACAACAAAAATGGATAGTTGAAAATACAATTATATACACTGTTTTGTAGACTTTTTTTAACAATAAACAAAACTTCCCATATCCTCCCATTTCTTTGAAATTGGCATCACAGGTTGTAGGACATGCAGTGAGTGATCCCCTAGATTTGCATGTCTGTGGGTAAATATTTGCACACATCTCTGGCTAAAGGAATACAGCACAGAGCCATCATTTCATTTTGTTTATCTTGGCTAACCCCACCAGCCACACACACACCACAATTACACAGACTCTCCAGGGAAGGGAGCAACACGTAAGAAATCCATTCCTGTGTGTCACGAGGGCACTGAATTGTATATTTTCTCCAAAAGTCACAAGAAAATTACATTAATAGTTGGTTAATCATAAGGGATGTCAAACCGTTGATCATTTAAAACAAAAAGCAGTGACCCATTTGTAAAACCCTGTGATTCTGCATGACATTTGGGCAGCTCTGTCTGTCTGGTCATTTGTTCCTTAAGGTTTTGTTACTCTCTACCTCCCAATCCTCTCTCAAGCCTATCCACGTTCTCCCTACTGCTAGTGCTACCATCATCATCCACAAACTGGACTGCAGTAATAATGGTCTTAAAAATCAACAACATAAACTTCTGGGAATTTCCAAATACACATGAAGAAAACAGTGTAATAAATGCAGATACCTATTAATCAGCATCAGCAATTACCAACTCCTGGGCAAACCTGTTCCATCTACACCCCCTGCCTGACAGATTATTTTGGAGCCATCTGCACATACTGTAACATTTGTCTGTAACATACACTCATGCGTCTACATACACACTCACGCATCTACATGAGTCAACAAGCACACTGCTCACTGCCTAGCTGGCCTGCCAGTCCCCTCAGGCCCTTCTCCAGGGTATTCTGCACACTGCCAGCACCGGCCCTTTCTCAGCACAAACATGATCTTACTGCCCCCATAGCTTCCTGCTGCACTTAAGCTCAGGACAAACCCCAGAAACACGTCAAAGCCAAGCTGGGGTCCGGTGCCTCCTAATGCTGGCCTTGTGTGCCCACCCCAGTCACACTGTGCTCTTCCCAGTCCCGTTTGCCATTATCCTCACATGCCCCTAAGTGAAGGGCACCCTCCTCTGAGATGCTCTTCCTTCCCTCCTCCACCCAGCGATGCTTCCTCTTTCAGATCCCAGCTCAGAAGCAGTTCTCAGCAAGATGCCCCATCTTCAAGTAAGAATGTGATATCCTCTACTAAAGCAGTAGATGTAAATATTTCATATGATTCCAATTGAGATCAAGGCTCTAAAGCTGATTTCACTACATTCTTTAGAAAATGCTCTATTTTCTACATACAATGACAGAACTGCTACCATCACCAATTTCAGAATTACCAATAGCAGGGACCTACTTTCCATATTCTTTTCCAAGGCCCATATGGAGCCAACGGTGCTAACTGATCAAGTTACCAGAATTGTTATAGTCCCACAGAAGAATCAAAGCTCCAAGGAAGGTGCTGATGTCACCACTCTTTTTTGATCCTAAATCACAACGATGCATGAGGAAAATGAAAACAGGCAGCACTACTGAATGGCCATCCCCTGAAAAAGCCACAGCTCCTACGGTGTGGTACAGGCCTGCCTTTTCAAGGACAGTGAACACTGGTTTCATGTCTGCCAGGCCAGGGCCATCACCCTGTTTCATCTCATCTCATCTGCACAGAAACTCCACCTGTCAGTAAGGCATTATTACACCCTTTTTTACGGATGAGACAACTTTGACCTTGTCCAAAATCACATGCTATTATCTTGGCTAACATGTTTATCTTGTTGGTCTTGCAAGACCAACTTAAGATCAGGGCCTCCATCTCTAAAGACTGCGTACTTCCTCCCACCATGAACCTGGGGTTGCGAAGTGTTTCTTATTCTCCCCTTTGATCACAGCAATTAGAACTCAGAAGGGGCTCTGTGAGTGTGTGGGGAACTTCAGCCAGGCCAACGCCCGGGCAGTGTAAAGGCTCACCCATCAGCTTGCTCTTAATAACCTGGGGCCAACTTTCCCACCCTCAGACTAGGGGGAAAAAAAAAAAAAGGGGAAGGGAAGGGGGCTATGATTTCTTATTTACAGAAAGGGTATACTACCACCCATTTCACCACTGCCCCCCAACCACCGGTCTCAGCACCCCCAACCTCCAGCTCCCCTTTGCTAGATCGAGCAGGGAGAAAGACGACCACAAAAATACTGTAATGCTGGCTTAAAAAAAAAAAAAAAGGACTCCTAGCAAATCTATGCACTCTTGTTAGAGCCCCATAAAAGGGAAAACATGAATTGATTTCTGCTATAATAAAGGCTCACATGAGCAGAGGACAAATTAAACCCAAAAGATTTTTTTTAAAAATCTGAATTTTAATCTTAAAAGAGGCAGAGACAGAAACAGAATGAACCCCGGAAAGAGAACTGTTAGATGAAAGACTACTACTGTTTGCCACCTGCAGCAAAGCAATGCCTATTGTCATCCCTTAGGGAATGAGTTCAGGACTCACAGGCCCAGTGGGCTACTAGCCTTCCTTTAGCCAATGTCTGCCACACGCAGGGGCGGAGTTAAAGAGGCTTCCTAAAAACTCCTCCCGAACTCCACTACTCTGCTAGGGTAACACGGGCTCCTAGATACAGTGCTGCAAGGGGGGTCAGGTAACTTGCCCATGGCTGAAGGGCTGTAAGAGGCCCAGAAGGCGACAGCGAGCTGATCTGGACATTATGCCTCACTGCCTCTGTTAAAGGAGGACCTTCCCACCCCTCCACCATGTTTTTGTTTCTTTATAACAAGTACAGAAAGTTCAGAAAACTCAGCTAACATCAGATACACTGTGATTAATACAAAGAGCTCCTGATTTGGGGATCTATCACTAATATCTTCAGATCTGTGTCCAACAGCACTCATACCACAAAACACCTCAAGTCATTTGCAGAGGGGACTCTGGATGGGCTGAGGTAACCTGCTTGTTATTTTTTTGGAGTTGCAGCCTGGAATATTTTAAAACAACAAACCTAATGTTTAGAACAGCAGACAGCTGCAGAACAATTCCCCTGGTGAAAGATATTTGAGTGCAGGTAGAACAAGCCAACTTTCAGAAAAATCATGCCTTGAGTTACGGTGCGCACCCTACGCCAATGACTGTGGCTTTTTTCAAACAAAAGCAGAAAAAGCACGCGTCTGACCTGTCAAGGTGGCGGCATTTATGATGATCTTTGGGTTAAAGGTGTGTGCATAACAAAGGGCATCAGCCAGAATAAGCCTCCCCTCGGCATCGGTGTTATCAACCTGAGAAGAGAAGGGTCGAAAGAGTCAGGGTAAGAAAACACATGTCTACAATATCAACACAAGATACAACACTTCAAGTTAAAAGTGAGGAAAGCCAACGGGATACTTGCCAGCGTACCAAAAACATATGTATACGTCAATTAGAATAGGAATCTATTTAATCTGAAGAGCAAATATAATTTAATAATCCCTGTACACGGAGCTGATGCCCAAACGCTCGTGACTTTGGAAGCAGAAATAAATAGAAAATGTCCAGCCCATTGTACCAACAAGTATCTAGCAGGACCAAAGGAAAGGTTCAGAATTTTCTGAAGACACAGAGGCTAAAGAGTTTGGAAGGTTACAGTGAGGTGGTAGTCCAGCTCTCCAAACAGGAAAAACCCTTGCAACTTCAGCACCTTTGTAAAGTTTAAAGTAGGCTCCACACCCAGCATGGAGCCCAACGTGCGGCTGAACTTCATGACCCTGAGATCAAGACCTGAGCTGAGATCCAGAGTCCCTTCTTTTTTTTTTTTTTTTTTAAAGATTTTATTTATTTATTTGAGAGAGAGCATGAGCAAGGGGAAGGTCAGAGGGAGAAGCAGACTCCCCATGGAGCTGGGAGCCCGATGCGGGACTCGATCCTGGGATTCCGGGATCATGACCTGAGCCGAAGGCAGTCGTCCAACCAACTAAGCCACCCAGGCGTCCCAAGAATCCCTTCTTTTAAACAGTGGCCAGGCATTAGGGGCAGTGTGTGCACGCATGCAGGTGCCCCAGCAGAAGACCCTGCAGCCACATCCCTGGAGGTATGGAGTCCATGACTCAGGATGGTGTGCTCCACCCGAACACCAAAAGGGAAGAAGTTAATCATGCATGGCACAGGTCTAGCTCTAGAAAACTGCTCATACTCATCCTGTCTGGCCATGCTGTGCAAGGCTTGCTGCAGATTTGTGGTAATTTGTGTGCATGGTTTACAGGAGGAAGAGTAAGATAGAGAAAATACTTTTAAAATTCCCATGAAGAAATACTTCTGACTTTGTATGAACTCCCTGCAATGAAGATACCACCCTCCCCTAAATGGAGCCCATGCTCCACTTCCATTCAAGGTGTGCTTATGTGGTGACTGGAAGTTCCTCTAGGATCACCAGAATGGGCAGAGCTATGTCTGGCATTCACACACCTGTATGGTCTTCCCGTTCTTGGCTTTGACGACATCCCCAGGCTTGTTCGCTCTACCACTGGGCATATTTTCACAAAGAGGGGCCAAACCTATTGGAAAACCATATATGAAGGAACATGGAATGTGCTGGGTCCACACTCAACACCCAACAGACCCAGGCCACTGGTGGGCCATCAGAAGTATGCCACAGACACCCAAGTTATCAAATGTAGCATCACCAAGGACATCGTGTGCACCAGCCACAGGAAATGCATGTGTTTAACCAAAGAGTCTAGCCAAATAATCCAAATTGTGGACCATCACAAGACAAGCCTGAACTCTTCAAAACTGCCAATATCATGAAGGAAGAAAAGGGCAGGAAAAACATTCCGGATTAAAAAAAAATAGGGACCTGGAAACCACATAAATGTGTGATCTTTAACTGGCTCTTAGGTTTCAAAAATAAAAACGAGTGTGTTTGTGTGTGTGTGTACACAAAATGAACATTTTTGTAGACAACTGGGAAGTCTGAATTAGAAGACTATCAATCCCTGGGAATGATAATGGTATGGTCATTACACAGGATGTCCTTGTTCTTAGCAGACAGACACATGCTGAAGCATTCGGGAGTGACATGGCATGTCTGCAACTTACTTTTGCAAAACAAGACTAGGATATTGGCAGGGAAGGGGGAGGGTGCATGTGAGACAGACCTAACGGACGTGACACAGTTGAAGTCATTAACCAAAGCCTCCCCCCATCCCCACACTCCTCTGAAACATGGCAAACTCCCAGCATTGTGTCTGGCATCTGGAGCTCCACGAAGAGCTGCTGCGGACCGAACGCTTTTTCTGTCTCACGCATTTTCCGCACATCCTGCCTCGTAATCAGCCACAACCCCTATGAGACAATCACTGCATATGCCAGCAATGCCCTTCCACCCTGACTACTGAGCATTTTTCACTGGAGTAAATCACAGACTTGACATTATGTGCCCCTGCCTGCTAAATGCTTTTTGCAGAAGTACCAAAAAATCAATTCTAGCTATGGCCCGTGACTGCGAAACACATTTAACTCAATCAGTTCAGATAAGACAACACTTAGCTCAACAGGTCCTGCTTGATGAAAACCACTGCTTGGTCTTTTCAGGTTAGAGGAAACCATGTCTGCTGTCTGTTCTGTCAGACTCCCCAGGGCACCCCCTTTGCCCCCTCACCTATGATGTTAACGGGCAGGTTCAGCTTGGCAGCAGACACGATGGCCGAACAGATTGTGGCAGCTCCTCCCATGTCTGCCCTCATGAGGTCCATATTTGCAGAGGCCTTGATGGAGATACCACCACTGTGGGAGAAAAGGACAGTGTGCAACATCAGTGGCAACAGAGAGGACCCAAATCACTTCCTTAAGAGCGAATATATAAACAGAGGCACTATCTCCCTTGCAAAGGAAATTCAAATTTCTTAATTGAGAATCCGAATGATTTCAACATTTTAAAAGAGGATATTGCAAACTTTGCAAAAATATAAATGGGTCTCTTAGCTCATTTTATTTCTTTTTGAATGAAATGTAAGTCGTGTCAGTGGAAATATTACTATATCATGCGATCTGTGCTGCTCAAATCCCATCTCTGTATTTGCCCATTAACTCCTGACACCCACATACTCGTTTTTGCAGCAAATTTTATGAATTGATCAACTTATTGAACCTGAGGGTCACAAACTGTTAGGGAAGCAAAGCCAACAAGCTCAGTAGACTGGAAGGATCCCCTTCAAGCTATGGGACAGAGGGACACCCCTAAGGTGTGCTTCATCCTGCCGATGGCAAAATACAACCTGAATCAGGCAGACGCACAACGAAGATGCTCACCCAGGGGCGGCCGGGTGGCTCAGTGGGTTAGACACCTGCCTTCAGCTCAGGTCATGATCCTAAGGTCCTGGGATCAAGTCCCCCACTGGGCTCCCTGTTCAGCGGGGAGCCTACTTCTCCCTCTCTCCCCCTGCACCCTTGCTCATGCTCTAACAAGCCCTCTCAAATAAATAACTTCTTTTAAAAAAAGAATGAACCAAAGAAAAAAGATGCTCACCCAAAGCCTTAAAGACAGTGCTCAAGTGTGAGAGCTCTGAAGGGTTTTAGTTTTAGCAAAAACCCAAACTACTCCCCCAAACAGGCTTCTTTAACTACCTAGTGACTTCTCTGCTTCCAGTCTATAAGAGTGCAGAAACCACTTGCTTCATGGGCTGGGCTTGGGGCCCGGGCTCCAACTGTTGGGTTCTGAGACCTGCTGCCAACCTGCCCTTGTGACTCCAGAGTCTACTCCCTGCACGGAGGTCTGCTTTCCTTAGGGATTAAGTCCTGATTCTCATTCACCTCAGAAGCCCCTGATCATGGGATGGCTGTCAATTACACCTAGAATTAAAGATGACCCACTGGCTCAGAATAAGGAAAGAAACACACTCTTGGTTCAAGAAGTCCACAGAGAACCCCAAGGGGGCGGGGGGGCAGGGAACACACCAGTACATGAGGTCATTCTGTCTACTCACTCTTACTCTCCCTGAGCAGGACTATGGTTCAAAGTAACCGCCAATCAAAGAGCAGCAGTTATCACTGCGCACCTTTTAGATCCCTCTCAAATCCATACATTTCTTTTCTACTGCATCCATCCTGGTGAGGCCACCATCACATCACTGGGGTGTTTGCCATGGCTGCTGTAAATCAGGTCTACCTGTATCAGTCTTACCCCCCTCATTTTATTCCTCACACAACTACCTTTTTTACCAAAATAAAAAATTCCTACCTCAACAAACATCCTGGTAGCCTTTATGTGTGTTATGTGTGTGTGTGTGTGTGTGTGTGTGTGTGTGCGCGTGCACATGTGTGTGCATGTGAAAAATCGTAAGCTAATTCTAAAACTGGTATGTAAATGCAAAGGATGCAGCTAACGTAATTTTGAAAAAAGAACAGCAAAGCTGGAGAACCCATATATCACTACGTATCAAGACAAAGCTGTACTCATTAGACACTTGGTCGCAAGGTCCTGGGGGAAGGACAGAGAGACCAGAGTTAGGCCCACAATAATATGGCCAACTGATTTAACAATGGTGCAAGGTAGTTCAACGGAGAAAGGACAGTCTTTTAAACAAAGTTTTGCAACAAATACACATCCATATGGAAAGAACAAAAAAAAAAAAAACCACAATGCTTTCAACAGCATGCACAAAAAATCAAAATGGATCAGAGCTTTAAATGTTAAAACCCTAACACTTACAGAAGAAATGGGCTTTCCTTAGCTAGAAACCCTTCAGTTACTTCAATTATTCTTAGAGCAAAGTCCAAAATTCAACTGGGCCCAGAACCACCCAGCTCTGCCCACCTCTCCAGCCACGATGTGCTTCCTTCCCTGCTACTCTCTGCTAGAGCCACTCTCCCATCTCTCAGGGCCAGGAGTTCCCTCGTCCTTCCCACCTTGCAGCCTCCACCAAGCTCTTCCCTGCCCTACTCCCTGCTGCACTAACTCCTCCTACCATTCCCACTTTTTTTTTTTTTTTAAGATTTTTATTTATTTATTTGGCAGAGAGAGAACACAAGAAGGCAGAGCAACAGGCAGAGGGAGACGTAGGCTCGACTCCAGGACCCTGGGATTACGCCCTGAGCTGAAGACAGCTGCTTAACCGACTAAGCCACCCAGGCACCCCTACCATTCCCATCTTCAGCTTAACCTGTAACTCCTTTAAAGAAGCTTTCTCTAAACCCAAAGACTAAGTCAGGTTTCCTTGCTAAATTATTCTCATAGCACAAATTCAAGTATGGATTAGTATTAACCATAAGTTTCATACTGAGCATTAATGCTGCACCAAGATATTAGCTCCAGGGCGCCTGGGTGGCTCAGTGGGTTAAAGCCTCTGCTTTCGGCTCAGGTCATGATCCCAGGGTCCTGGGATCGAGCCCCGCATCGGGTTCTCTGCTCGGCAGGGAGCCTGCTTCCCTTCCTCTCTCTCTGCCCGCCTCTCTGCCTACTTTGATCTCTGTCAAATAAATGAATAAAATCTTAAAAAAAAAAAAATAGCTCCAGACAGTATAAAATCTTCACAATTAGCAATTTGACAGACACGTAAGTCTTATGTCTATGATTGCCTACGGATGTAACTTAAAAATCAATATGCATAATGTGAACAATATGAGCTTGAATCTTTTAGTGATGGGCTACAGAATGATTGTTTGGAGACCAATGCTTTGAAAGAGCGAAGGTGGACCTCTGGGTGGAAGACAGAGGAGGCTAACATAAGGAAGACACTGTTGGCCTCCAGCTCTGCCCGGGCTGGGTCTCACAGCACCTGCAAGCAAGCATTCCTGGGAGGACTGCACTCATTCACATTTCAGGCAGAGCATCTGAATGGGTGCACACGTGTACTGGGGACACCCAGATTTTATGGATCCGTACAAGCATTTTCCAAAGTAGTTTCCATAGACCATGAGTCCCAAGAGAACTAAATTCCCTCCAAAAGGATGCCTAGAAAACACTATATTCTGTGCCCTGAGAAGTCCTGTAGTTAAAAAACAAACAAAAAAACCCCACAACAAATAGCTCAGGTGTTTTATCTACTTTAGTTTTTGCCCAAGTAATCCTTTTTAACCCTCATGCTTAATTAGCGGCCAGTGCCTCCCACGGGAAATAGGGACCTACACCACCTCCTCCACCTCAGCTTCTCCTTGTTTGGAATAACCAGTTCTCAATTCTAAAATATACTTATGGTTCAGTAAGATTAATGAGAGCTAGGCTGGTCGGCTAAAGCAAGCAATCTGAAGCAAGCAAAGGGGCAATGCCATGATCCAAACAGCTGTCTCCCATTATCCACATGAAGGAGCTTTAATATCCATACAGGAAAGTCAAGGTGTACAGTGGAAAGATCTTAAGTCATTTTCAAGACATGAGTTTGACATCCGACTCTATGTATGAGTTATGGGGCTCTGAGCAAATTACTGCACCTCTCCAAGCCATGCTTTCCTTACCTGTAGAAGGTCTGCCTAACTCCCAGGAGTAAGATCAAGGATAACACATGTAAGATGCCCAATAGACTGTCTGAGACACAATAAGCATTTTACAAATGGCAGCTTAATATATTTAAAGTAACATATAAGCCTGGACCAGACACCATGCTTGTGAAGCAAACTTTAAATAAACGATACAAGTACATACAGCAGCGAATTCACCAAATGCAAAGCACAGAGACATAAAGAGGTACCTGTCAAAGGTAATTCCCTTCCCAACGAACACCAGGGGTGCTTCGCTTGCATTGGGGCTGCCTTTGTAGTGAATTTCCAAGAAGACTGGAGGCTCATCAGATCCTTTGGCCACACTCAGGAATGATCCCATTTCCTGTTCCTCAATCCAAGATTTGGGTCTATGGGGCAGAAGAAGAGAAAAATCAACATGTTTGGTTATCTCTATTTCAAAATAACTTAGAAATTCTTATGTAAAACTCTTAAAATGTATACACGTGTTAATGCTTCAATTATCACATCCTACTTGCTTTCTGTATATTCTTGGGCCACTTGATTCTGAGCCTGTTTCCTCATCTAAAAAACGAGGCTGGGGCACCTGGGTGGCTCAGTCGGTTAAGTGTCGCAGCCGGCGCGACAAATCGACCAGGAACGTGAGGGTAAGAGGATGAAGAAAAGAACTCGAGAAGCAGAGAGATGGGGGCAGAAGGAGCACTGAGGAGGATGTCCAACAGTGCTAAGTTTATTGAAAGCATTAAGGCCATATATATAGTGATATTATCATAGGAGAAGCACTACACCTGTGTCTAGTTAAACAACCATGAGTTCCCATAATAAGTTTCACAACTGACTATAAGCAGACCTCGTGATGCCAAATGGCTGATGCCAGTACAATTGTTCTGTATTGATACAGCAAATCTGAAAGTAATTTATGGGCTGTACTAGGGCAGCAAGGACCAGCCACGAACTTATGACCCCAACTGAATTGTTCTCATTTGTTTAGCAAGCGTGTGGGAAGTCACGTAGGCGAGCACACAACACATAGCACAGACCCTTTCTCAGTGCTACTCGACTTTATCGACCTAAGGCTTTTGTTTGGCTATTCAGCCTTTAAAGAAGGCACAAGTCAGGGCCTGGTTTGGTCCTCATCTTAAGCCTTAACGTGGCCTCCCACAGTTAAGCCTCTGCCTTCAGCTCAGGTCATGACCCCAGAGTCCTGGGATTGAGTCCCATGTCTAGCTCCCAGCTCAGCGGGGAGCCTGCTTCTCCCTCTCCCCACTGCTTGTGCTTTCTTGGTATCTCTCTCCCTTGCTCTCTCAAATAAATAAAATATTAAAACAAACAAACAAAAAACCCAAAAAACGAGGTCAATGATAGATCTGTCAAAAGACAAGCCACCGAATTACCAAGAGAATTCACCTATAACGTACAATACAATGTCAGGTAACAGGACAGAGTCAGTAAGTATTGCTTGATTTGTTCCCCCTAATCTATTGATCTCTATCTAAAGATTTCATGTTAGATAAAGTTAGCAAAGCTTTGAGACCATAAAGGATGCAATTTCTGGGTGCAGTGCTTTATTTTTTGTATTTCTAAAAATGATTCAAAAAACCAACCGATAAAAACAAAACAAAAACAAAAACAAAAAAATCCGACAAAGCTACAGTCCAATGACTGGACTAAAGCATCACAATTCTTTGCGGTTTCAGAGTTGCTGGAATTTGACCTTTTCAACACTGTCATACTACTTCTCACGGCTTCAACTGCAGTCTGATGTCTGCTTGAAGTGGGAAAACCAGTAATTACTTAACAAACACAGGATCACCAGGGGTGATCCCAATGGGGCAGCGTGTAATGCTACCCAGGAAACAGATGCCGTATCACTATTCCTGGTAGGTGAGGGGTACAAAGGTCTTTGTATTGAATTCTGGCCACAAGAACTAGGCCAGGAGAGAAATCCTACACTCCCAACAGGCAAAGCAGAAAAACACCACACCAAGGAGCGTTCCTCCTACACTTGCCCAACCATTTATTACAACTATTAAATGTGAAAGGTATGTATATGTATGCTATTATCCCTGTGTTAAGCCACAAATATTACTTCAGGGAGAGAAGAACATAAAAACAGAAGGGATGACAATGAAAACACCACTTCAAAAGCAGCAGGGTTGTATAACGTCGGTATTTTAACCACAAACTCCCAGTACTTGATGTACTTTATGAAAGCCCTGGTCTTTTGAAAGTCCCGTCTGTACTTCTCTGACTTAGAGCCACCTACACTAGAGCAGATTTGGTGCAGCTTTCTCTGTTTAATGGTTAAACCCTGCCTGCCTGACCTGCCTCATCCCTGCCTGAACCTTCCCTTGGCTGGCTCACAAGCCCTGGCAGTTTCCCAAGGGGCCACTGCACACGAGCTTCTGCATCTGAAATGCCCCATCCAACTCTCTTTCCATGGCTAACCTCTGTGCAATCTCTCAGACTCTGCTTAGGCCCCATTTTCGTTGGCAAGCCTTTCTGGCTCTCCCAGAACCCTCCTAGACTAGGATCCTCTGCATACCCCTTTTCTCTGCCTATTCCTGCTTATAAGCTCCTCCTTGCTTTGAGGGCAAAGACCACCACCCCCAACCTTTATATGCCAAACACTCAGGCACACACAGGAAGTGCCCTCACAGGTGTGTAACCACACAGTCACTGTTTGCTAACATAAAACAGCTCTGGTGTCTCCTCAAATAAGAACAGTCTTTGCCAAAACACCTTTATAGAGACTAAAGCTTACCACAGGTTAAATATGTGCCAGCCATTCCAAAAGTGTCATCAAGCTCTAAGTCCTTTGTTTTCTACAGATTACACATTTTTATTCACTCTGTTGAGACCACAGGGATTTTCCTAAAAAATGTGAACTGTGGTCACAATTAAGCACTGAAGAAACCTTTTAAGTGCAAGCTCCCTTGAGATACAACATTGGACATAAAGAACTATTTAGGTAAAGCAAGTATCTGTTGATTCTTTTTAATCCTAAATCCCCCAATGCTCAGACCTGGTTTGCATTAGGGTTATGGGGAGACCGCCGGAGGATAAAGGAAATGGAGGGGAAGGCATTTACATCCCCCAGCCCAGCTGCTGACAATGACCACTCAGGCCTGCTGGAGAACACCAGCTCTGGTACTGAATCTGGGAGTCTACAAGACACAGATTCTCATTTCATACCAACTTATGAATGCTGTGTTCTTTATTTCTGTCAGAAAGAGAAAAAACAGAAGGATCTCACCCAAAGGAAACAGGATACATAAATTCCTCAACAAACAAAACAGAGTTACCATTTGATCCAACAATTCAACTTCTAAGTACACACACTAGAGACACGAGAGTATGTTCACACAAAAAACATACACTAACACTCACAGCCCTATTACTCAAGGTATCCAATCGGTAGAAACAACCCAACGTACACCAACTGATGACTGCAAGCTGGGGGTGGGGGTGAGGGACAAGACAGAAACAAAGAGTGCCTCCTAATGGGTACAAAGTTCTCTTTGGGGTAATGAAAACGTTCTAAAATTGACTGAAGTAATGGTAGCACAACTCTGTGAATATAGTAAAAATCGGTAAGTGCCCCCCTTTATGTGGTATTTATACTGTATGCTTTGTGAATTGTATTTCAAGAAAGCTGTTACAAACACACACACACACACACACACACACACAGTATATACTGTGAAGTCAAGGTGCTCGTTCAAAGGCATGAAAAGAACCTCAAATTGAGCCCTTATCCTAGCTTGTCTGTGGCTGCCAATGGGTCATCTTATCTTCCTGGTCTTGAGTCACTCCTCTGAATACTGAGGGTGCTGGACTTTTAGGAACTCCAATACTCCTACCTGTAACACCCTGAGTCTATGACAGGACCCTTCATTACCTGATGTGGACCTCTGTTTTACTACTAGCACTTCTGAGATTCTTCTCAATAATTTCAGCAAATTTAGTTGGCGTCATCTCATTGGCTGGAGTCTCCATCAAGTGGCGTGCCAAGTTCTGCCCAGAAGCAAAGAGGACACCCTTCTGCCAGGCCTCCTGGTCCCCACTGGTGGAAGAAAGCAGAAGATCACTGTCAGACAACCTCTCAAGATACTGTGTTGCAACTAGGAGGGCTCTTACCCTACAAAAACAAAAGGAGAAGACCCCAAGTGCAAAATGGACACACGGGACCTGGATCTTTCTCTGCTCTGACACAGGGTAACAGGTCCCAAGAGCTAGAAAACAAGGCCCTGGCTGAGCCAAGTTAGAGGAGGGAAGCATTTCACATTTCATGTGCATGAAAAAGGGTAGATTGATGGGTCTCCAAAGTCCTAACTCTAACACACAAACCCAAGGAAGAGGTTTCCATCTTTCCAACAGTCCACTGTGTCCTCCTTCACTGCAGCAGGGTTGAGGCAGCCCCCAGTGCTTGTATGGAGCAAACACACTCAACAGTCCCGAAGTGAAAGTGAAGGCCTTTCTGCTTTCTTTTTGCCCAGGTCAGGGCTCTGAACACAAGTCCACCAAAGGGCAAGGACCAGCTTGCAAAGAAAAGATACAGGCACGCATGTCATGATCTCGGCTCTTCTTAGGCACAACAGGAATTAATTTGCCATGTGCTGCACACTTGACAGTGTCTTTCAATCATAAAAGCCCTATGACATTGGCATTGCAGCTCTACTGAACAAATGAAGGAAGTGAAACAGAGATTTTAGTCATTCGCTGAGGTTACCCAGCTAGCAAGTAGGAGAGTCAGGATTCAAAGCCAGGCTGAATGGTAGCAGAGCTCTCATTTCAAACTACCCTCTCACAGCTGCCAAACCCCAGACTGTATCAAGACCCCACTGTCCTCATAGCATCATCTCCTGAAGGTCCCACCTCTGTCTATCCCTGACGGCAGAGGCTTTATCTCCTAGAACCCAGGACAGATAGGGCTGCAATGTAGTAGGTACTCAGTAAGGCTGCTGAAAAATGACTCTCCTCACAAGACCATGAGGGCAAGGACCCTAAGAGCCCTCTATCTGTGTATCTTGGCATTTGACACAGTGCCAGCAGATGCTGGCTAAATGGAAATTATTCATAACAACACTTGCTGGGACCTGTCACCTCATTCCTCCCTCTTCAGAGAGTCGACTTTGTTTGGCTTCCCAGTAACCAGCAAGCATGTAAGGGCCTAGGAAGCCATGGGTTGAAACCTGCACCTGGTGAAAGCCAGGAGCAGAGCATAGGGACAGTCACCACACTTGTAAAACGGCTGAGGTGATGGGGCCAGTCCCAGACAAGCTGTGTGATGTGCCCACAGTGAGAAGCAGGCAGCTCCTAACCAAACGCCCCACTATCTGAATGTCCGGAAATGCAAGCCTGATCTTGGTTTTGTTCCAGCACCTTCCATGGAGCTTCGCAGATACGACAACCTTCTTCTTCTGCTTTAGGTCATCATACTCGTAGAGACCAAGCACCGCTCCTTCCGCAGCTGCCTGGGCATCTCCACAGGGATCCACCTCCACAGAAGAGATTTCCAGATCTTGAACCTGCCTGCACCCCGCTTCAGAAGGACAGAGAAAAAACAGAAAAAATGGAGTCAGTCAGAGGCAACCCAATAGCAGAAGCAGAGGCATGGTAGTGGGCTGAGAAAATAAGAGATCTGGGGTTCCAATCCCACTGGCACTTGACCTCTCTGAGCGTCCTTCTGTGAAGTGAGCCTGTGTCCACACACAGGTAGTGGGAGGACAGACTCACAGATAGAAGGGCTGGCCCGGCCCCTCGTAGAACGGGCCCTCAGAAGCGGCTGCTATTACTGTACAACTTCTGAAACACCAGAATCTCCTGACAAAGCTTTCCAGTCACCAAGAGCGGGCCAGATTAAAAATGGGAGAGGAATGATGACACTGAAATTATGTCCACAGAACTGAGTAAAGTCCATTAATAACAAAGCATTTTATGAAGATCAGATCAGCAAAAAAAAGTCCCAAATAAAAGTTATGAATGAATCACTCAACATGAACTTTGAAAGCAGATTTAACAAGGAGAGATGCTATCCACGGGGCCAAAGATCAATCAAGCTAATGATCACTGCCTCAGCAATGTCTCTCAAAGCATCTCTGACCAGTCTCTGTGGTAAAGGCCTCATTCTGCTGCTCAGCCCCTAAGTGACTCAGTGGCATCTACCTCAACGTGTAAACCATGCACATGGCAAACTGGGACAGACACCTACCTCTGGTAAGGAGCAAGAAACAAGCACCCCACACTTTGCCCCCATTTCTTTTAATTTTAAGTAAGAGGTTTCTACATCATTTAAGCCAAGCAACACCAGGTTTGTATTACAAAAGGGAAAAAAATCCACCATAACTTTCTGGTAAAAGAGAGCTCTAAGGTCTATAATGCAGGAGGCAGTAAGTAAATGGTCGCAAAACCTCCAAACACAAGCTATGGAAATATCAAAACTAAAATTTCAAAAGCTGACCTTCTGTATCTACATTAAGGCCAGGCATACATGTAAGGGAAACTGAGTATTTGCTCAGGTGAGTGTTTTCCCTGAATGTGGTGGAAGGTGGTGACGGATATAAGCACCAAGTGAGCGGAAAGAGACTATCTTAAAGAGGACATCCTCGAGACTCTCCATCAACCTTGAACTTCGGAAGTGCAATCACCTGCAACAGCGACTCTGATGTTTTCTTTGCCTTCATGCCAGTTTTCCTGGTCATCGACTCCAGCTGCCTTTCTGCCGAGGCCGACCACCACCACGCTGGGGAAGTCCTGTTCAGCACACGCACAAGATCAACCCCTTCATGTGTTTACAACATCCATTTCCAGCAGGGAAGGGTCTGGGAGCTCCCACACAATTACCTTCACCTCCTCATAGGAACCTCCCCATGAAATTTGGTTATTCTGTTCTATTTTACCCTGTATTCTTGGTAAAACTGTACCATTTGCGGGTTTAGATATTTATTTATTTATTTAACAGACAGAGATCACAAGTAGGCAGAGAAGCAGGCAGAGAGAGGGGAAAGCAGGCTCCCCGCTCAGCAGACAGCCCAATGCGGGGCTCGATCCCAAGACCCTGAGATCATGACCTAAGCCAAAGGCAGAGGCTTTAACCCACTGAGCCACCCAGGTGCCCCCTATTTGTGCGTTTAAAAGGTAGAGTAAGGATAATCTTGCAAATAATTCTATGTAAGCCTGTGCCACAAATATGGAAACTGAACAAAGAAAGCTCACAGACTGCAATGCAATGCTTCTTAACAGCCAACTGTCTCTTCACAATCTTAAGTAATATTTGTGGGTTAACACAGGGATAAAAGCATACACACAATCAGATACAAAAATTTTCTGAATGACTGTGCAGTCACAGTACTTGGCACTCAGGAGGGGCTCACCAAGGCTTTGCCAAATAAAAATTTATCCTCATCTCATACCTCATGCAGACCATAAAAGGTTCGGGTTTTGCCTGCTTTCAGAGGAGGTCCAGATCTAAAACAAGAGGAAATTTTTGTTTCAAAAACTAGTTGTCTCTGCTCCTTTGGAAAGTGACATATATGTACCTTTCACGTTATTACAATACTCTGCTGCTTCTGTGAATTTGCTGCATTTATGTTTTTATCAAAATACAGATTTTTTCAGATGCAGCACTTCTAATTCTAGCTCAAGAATCATTTAGGAAATTTCCACATGGGATTTAGTACATACTTCTTTGAAAACAACTACAGAAAGCAATGCCTTGGGTGGGTAATGTGTGGCTACAGAGGGGGAACAGAGCACTGGATGAAGGCTAGCCCCGAATCTCCCATCTTTCGTAACGGCCAAGCTGACAGCAGTGTTCAGCAGGCAGGCTCTTGGGTGCGTGGGGGGTTCTGTACAGATGGGATAATGGGCAATTTCCAAACAAAACAGGTGGCAAAGAATAATTATAGCCAAAAGACTGGATGCCCTGATGCCACAGCTGACAGTTATCTGTAGGAAGGCCAGGCTGTACTGTCCTCTAACAGGGGATTTTGGATTAATGAATTAATTACTGTCTACTGGTGAAGGACTGGGAATTGAGAAGGAATGCACATTCTATTACTCTGGTATTAGACAATTACTGTAATTATCAGACTGTATTCCAACAGGTTATCTATAATCCAAATAATATATACTTGCAGTGGCTTTATGCTGACACTTCCCCTTCTGCCAAATGTGGCCAACAGCTCAGAAGGTGCTGGAAACTCCAATTTTTCTGTACTTCCTCTAAATTATAGCTAATCTGAGTACTCTCAGTAGCAGCCCCCCCCCCCAGATTTACTGAATTAGAATCTGTAGTCTAACTATACCCTCAAGGGATTCACTTGGGAGACTCTGAAAGTCAAGGCACACCAAGAATGGAGCTGTACCATAAACTGTTTTGAACTAGTCCAGGGACTAGGATGAGTGTGGGATGAGGAAATCTGTACTTTCCAGATCTTTCTGGGTCGGTCTCTCACAATCTGTTTCTGATTTGAAGTGGCCTGACTTCCCAGAATTGCAGACTCACCCCTACTGAAAGGCAAAGTACCAAAGTGCATTCCAGGGGCAAATACTTTCACTTCCACTGAGAAGATAATGGCCAACTGACTTCCGTTCATTTTTACGTACTAACAATAAAGCACTGAAAAAAAATTCTCTTTCGATTTCAGGGCATTTTAAAACCTGGAGCTCATAGGTGAATACTTACATGTTCAAAATTTCTCTCAACTTTCCAGACACCAATTTATCGAAATTCTCTCCTGCACTCGTAAACTGTGGCACATCATCTTCTTTGTCTTTACTATATATTCCTAAAACAAGACCCTGAGAAAGAATAAACAAGAAAAAATAAGTATAATTAGAGATCGCCGGGAGACTCAGAGTTCCCCACGTTCCAGAAGCAGCAAATAATTCCACCCAAACTGTGTTCCCCTCAAGGACAAAGCCAAAAAAGAAGCAGGTGCTGGGCAGTCAGCTACACTTACATCCTGCCTTAAGCAAGACTCCCAAGTAGTACCTGTCCTGGGTCTTCATGGTGCCTCCCAAGAAAGGGCTTTCACAGCATAAAGGGTTTCCTTTACTTCCAAACAAAGAAGGGCAGAAAGGTGTTTTGTTTAAGAAAACAAGTCTGTTTTTAACCAAGTTAGACCACAAGGGGATTCAGAACATGCCACCCCAAAATATGCCACTTCTTACCTAAAAGCAGGTGAAAAAATTGCCTGTAAGAAAGGTGCTCTCCCTGTACTAAGACGAGAACATTCTTATCCCCAGAGACTGGGAATTAGCACCAAAATGGACCCACACAAACAAACCTACTAAAATAATCCTTAACTTCCATTAATCTCCCCTCTCCATACTTCAGTCACTGTCACAAAATTTCCTGCCCCAGCCCAACCCCCCCTGTCTCGTCACATCCCAACAACTGCTCATTCTGTTTAAAAAGGTATACAGGCTATCAGGCCTCGAGGCTTATGGGTGGGTCTTCATTCTCCTTTCGAAGATTCCCATGTCCATGTAAAAATATCAAACAAATTTTGTATACTTTTCCCTGCTAACCTGTCATACATCCCTTTAATTCCCAGGTCCAGCCACAGAAGCCTGCTGAGTAGAAGGAAGTTTTCCATTCCCTACAATCTCCAAATGCAAATCTCAGGTATTCTGGGATGCCACCACAGTAAAGCCAATAGCTGCACTTGCCAATACAAATATGCACTCTGGCCAATTCCTAGGCTGAAAGAAGGATGCATCTTCACAGAGAGGCAGCAGGGGCAGGAGTAGAGCCCTGTGCCCAGCATTTAGCAGCTTATCCTGTCACGCCTCAAACAACTGAAAGAAGGAAGTCAACCTGGGAATCACTATTTGTCTTTGCACAGCAATTTTTAACTTTAAAATGTTTTCTGCCTTACAGCCACGCTGTGAGGTGGAAAGAACACGTACTCTTCTTCCCACAGACTAAGAGAGAGAAGAAACCTGGTCTGATCTACTAGCCCATGTCCACCAGAACTGAGCAAGAATCTTGATTCCTTCTCTGACAATCTCACCACCTTTCCACAAAATCACACTGGTACTTGGAGCAAACTGTTCTTTCTCTTCTTCATCAAAAAGATAATTTTTCTTTGGTGTAAATTTTCCAGATTCTAATTTTCCTAAGATTGCCCATTGCCTGGAATTCGGTAGAACCAAGTGGGGAACTAGGGACACAGGACCCAGCTGTCACCTGGAAAGGATGTTGCACAGTATTGGAAAGAACACAGGACAAGGCATCTGGTCCCCCTGCCACCTGCGATACTGCTGGAGGCCTGAGCTCAGTCCCTATCTAGAATATTCCTTGCCAGACAGAGCCATTTTCTTCTGGTCGGTCCTTAAGCGTGATACCCAAGCTTGTGGCTTCTTCCACGAACCATTCACCTTTCCAGATCCTCCACATCCCAATAGGGACCTTCATAATTTTTTTTAGTTCAATTAGATGGAAAACGCTTTTCTCCTGCAAGACGCTCTCCTTCTAATTTCACAAAGATATGGGTCCCAGTGCAAAGCCCTTTTCCCTAGAGAAACGCTATTTTTCCTCTAGAAACTCGGGCAATTAATTTAGTTCCGGAGGAGCTGTTGTCCTGACATTCCATTTCAGGGGAGACTGCGTGGGGGGGGGGGGTGAGTGGAGTCCGAGACCGGCCGACTCTGGGACCTTAGAGGACGTTGCACCTCACCGAACGCGTGCTCTGTCCTAGCTACGGTGGCAACACCACCGGCACTGTCCTTTCCTGGGGCACAGCGCGGGCTAAACAAAACAAGGACTCAGGACACCGCACAGAGTGCGAGCTCAGGACACGGTGGCCGCAGGTATCACTCTCTCTCGGCCGGAGTTCGGAACCTAGCTCTCTCCGCCGCGCCGCGCCGCACCCCCCCCGCCCAAGCAAAGGATGGAAGAACGGACACCCTCGGCAAACAGCTTGGGGGATGGGCAGCCCAACGCCACCTGCCCGGGCCAAAGCCCAGCTCGGCAATGCCAGGGAACTTTTGAGCCGGGTTTTCGAACTTGGCGCAGAAGCCAGACACCGCGGTCTCGACTACCCCTCGAAGCTCCGGTCGCCCGGAGCGGGACTCCTGTGACAGCCTCTCACCTTCGTCATGTCTGCGGCGGCGAGACCCCGTGCCCAGAAATGCTTCACGCCCAGACGTCGGAGGAAGACTCGCCCGGCAGCCGGAAGGGGCAGCAAGAACATCTTCCCAGCTCAGCCCCTGCGCCGCCCTCCAGCGAGCACGTGGTGATTTGGGCGGACCGGCGCTGGTCTGGGGGTGGGGCTTTCGGGGACAGCGTGCGCGCGCCCGGTAGGGTGGGGGGCAAGGAGCCAGGGAGAGGCCCGGCAGGCGTCAGGGGCGTGGCTGGAGGCCACGAGGGGCGTGGCTTTTGGGTACGGTCAAGCTTGTACGCGGACGAGCTTGGGCGGGACAGAGCGGACGGCGCTTGGGGGCGGGGCAGATGTCAGGGGGCGGAGCGGGAAGGCGCGCGGCCGCGTACTGGGCGGTGCTGGGATGGACGCGCGGACCTGGCGCAGGCTCAGGAGTGTGCCAGCCTGCGGGTCCCGGTGCCGGCTAGAGCTAAGAGGCTGGCGGAGTCTAGATTACGCCGTAGGGCGGGGGTCGGGAATGGAGGTGGGGCTCCGGGAAACCCGGGAGAGGTAGGAGACATGGGGTTTTACTGTAGAGGTCTAGCCAGGTATTAAAGGCTCTCCTATCGAGTTTTTTTTAAATTCGTATCCTTTTTGGGAACTCTTTTGAACTTGCATGTCGTCCAGGGATGTTAAAATGGAAGACACCCTAAGTATTACTTTGGAAAACAGGATCCTTGTGAATAGTGCTCAATGTTTTAACACAAGTTTCCTTTTTTAAAAAAGGTCTTAAATTTTTTATTGTAAAAAAAAAGTACATGGTTGGGGGCACCTGGGTGGCTCAGTCGGTTAAGTGTCCTACTCTGGATTGCGCCTCTGGTCTTGGGTCAAGAGGTTGGCCTCACCTTGTCTCTGCTTTCAGCCCAGTCTGCTTGTCCTCCCTCCCTTTCTGCCCTTCCCTTAGCTCCTGCTAGTGCAGTCTGGCTTTCTCTCTCTATCTCTTTCTAAAAGTGAAAAAATAAATTTTTTTTTTTTAAAGTACGTGGTTGAATGCAACTCTGAGAACATTGGGAAGCACACGGAAGAAGGCATTAGGGAAGCTATCCTTAATATTACACCAGTGTCCGATCCTAATTTTAGCTGGATCTTTGATTTTAGTTTAGGGCACAGGGAGGTGGTGGGGATACACCAACTGCACAGTGTGCTTCAAGGACCACAGCATTTACATCTTCATATACTTAATGGGGTAAGCGAGAAATAAATGTCATAGCCTCCCAATAACTCTTGTCCTTACCAGACAGTATTATTGACCACTTTGGGGTGTAAGACTTAGCCATTGATCAAACCTTAAGGTTACAAAGTGTTCCCTAAGTTCTTTGTTAGAAACTGTAGGTTTAAATATCCACGGCTTCAAGGACTTCATTATGAATAGAAGCAAGATACATCATGAGTGTAAGAGATAAAAAGAGACAGTCTTTCATGATATGTGCCTATGCCCCAATTCCTTCTGTCCCCTTCTCAGCTTGACTAAGACTTTGATGGCACACCATCCGGAAACTTTGATAACATTCCATGTGTGGATTATGTACACTTCGTTTGCTCTCACAGCCCCTTGTCTCAAAGAACTAATTACCTGTAGGCTCATTGTATGTTTCCCCCCAATGTTTTTGTCTCTTGATTTCCAACGCCTAGCTCTAGAGTGTAGACAGTGTCTGGCACATACACAAGGTGTTCACATAATGTTTGAATGAAAGCATGATCAAGGTCTAGTGGATATAGATTTGATAATTGAAGAATAGGATAGGTCTCACTTGTGGTCTTTAGATAATAAACGCAAAACCAAAAAAAAAAAAAAAAAGCTTGAAATGAGCCAGCAGACTGAGAAGGATATAGATGGTTGAGGAGGACATGAAAATATGGAGATGTATGAGGGAGGGTTTTGGCTTGGCTTGGGATATGAGGATCAGGCCTGCCTGGAATGAAAGGTGGTTATAAAAAGAGTGATGCTGAATTAAAGAGGATCTTGAAAGGCTGGGAGAGTTTATAATTGATGTGGGAGTTCACTTGGACTCATTAAGTACTTTGTAGGAACTGGGAGAAGTACAAGCTGTGCTTTAGTATGATTGATAGATATGGCATGAAGGGTACAAAAAGATTGAGCAGTGTAGGTAGGGGAAGGTTATGCTTGCCTGGAAACCTGTACCTGGTCCAGAGAGACTGCCTGGAGGCTCCTCTGCAGTATCTGATTCGGATTCCAAGGAACTTCTTTCACAACTCTGTAAATTGTTATGCAATGCAAATCTTGTTTATAGACAGGATAATGTAGGTCATAGTTGGAGCACTTGGGATGGTGAACATGTGGAGATTCAGGGAGAGTGATGCACTTGGAAAGGGCATGGAAGCTCCACGCCCCTTCCCACATACCTTGCCCCATGCATCTCTTTCATCTGGCTGTTCCTGAGTTATGCCCTTTTATAAGATACCTGCAATCTAGCTTCTATATGCCATATACCATTGATTCACTTTGCAGGAGAGAGTGCTTCTTCTCCTCACTCCTCTTCAGGATGGAGTCAGCCAGGCATTTGAAACTTGGGTGAAGAACACTCCAAAGCTGAAATCCTCGCAGGATGAAAACTGTGTTCTAGAAACCATAAATACTGAATACTATAAACATTAATGATGAAACATGGAGAAGAGAGATGTCCAGTGAATAATCTGACTCTGAAGGCTAAATATCTAAGGAGTGGAAAGAACTGACCATCAGCTGCTTGAATACTCCTTCCCTGCTGAGAAGTCCAACATAGCCCATAGACCATGTGGAAAAGCCAAGAGGAGAGGAACTGAAGTCCAGGAGATATCAGCCAGAATCAAGCTCCAGTGTGATAACTGGAGTTCACATGATGTCAGCCAGAATCAAGCTCCAGTGTGATAACTCCATGTGTGATAACTGGAGTTCACATGATTCCAGCCACAGCCTTTGAGTATTCTTGCTAATATGTCAAGGAACAGAGACAAACCCTGTCCGCATTATTGCCCCCACAGAATCTGTGAGCATAATAAATACTGGAATTTTAAGCCACTCTTAAAAAACGTAGGCCAAAGTTGATGGTGGCTCAGTCTAGGGTGCTGAAGTGGAGGTATTGAGAAATTGTCAGATTCTGGGAAGTGGAGGGATACCTGGGTGGCTCAGCTGGTTAAGTGTCTGCCTTCACCTCAAGTCATGATCCCAGAGTCCTGGGATCAAGTCCTGTATGGGGCTCCCTGCTCAGTGGGGAGCCTGCTTCTCCTTCTGCCTGCCACTCTCCCTGCTTGTGCTCTCTTTCTCTCTCTCTCTGACAAATAAATAAATAAAATCTTTAAAAAGGAATAAATAAAGTGGGACCATCAGAACTTCTTCATGAACTGGAGTTTGGGTGTGAGAAAAAGGAGTCAAAGATGACTCCAGTTTATGGTCTGAGCAACTATAAGGAAGAAGTGGCCTTCACTGAGAGTGGGACCTAGGTTGCCATCAACTAGGAAGGCTATGGGTGAAGCAGGTTTGCAGGAGGTGATCAGTGATGTAAGATGTCCACTAGACATCCAAGTGCAGATGTGGAGGAAGTAACTTGATGTAAGTCCGAAGCTCAGGAGAAAGTTCTGAGTTGGAGATATACATGTGATAGTCATTGGCATGAAGATGGTACCCAAAGCCGTGAATCCATGAAAGGAGAAAGCTTGGGAGAAGGGGGGGCTGGGAAGCATAGGAACAAGGACTGAGTTCTAAGGGCCTTCAAAAGAAAAATGTTGAAACAAAGAAGAACCAGCCCAGAAAACAAAATGTAGCAACCAATGGGGCAGGAAGAAAATAGAGAATAGTTCCTTGAAAAAAAAACTTAAGATTTCTGTAAAATGGAAGAGAAGACTTCCTCCTCCTCCTTCTCTCCCCTTCTCTGTCCCTGGAATGCAGCCTTAGTGGGAGGAGCTATAAACCACAAGACACAGGAAGCTTGTCACCAATAGCATGAGGCCAATGAATTATTTCTGGACTGCTAACATACCAGCTGTTACTTTGTTTAAGCTACTGTTATTTTGTCCTTTCTTCTAACAGTTGACATGGAATTCTAACCAATACACACAAATAACATTACAAAGCCTGGCTCCGGATATTTCAATTCTGCCACCCTGGTTTTATAAAATGAAGTGTTTCCTACTTCTTATTGGTTCTCATGCTTACTTTGGTTGTCTTTTTTCTCTTCCAAACTGGACAAACTCTTGTGGGGGCTTGTTGGAAGTTCAGAATTGCGATAATAAAACACATCATGATGCTACAGCATTATCTGGTTTCCTTTGACAGTGAGTGTAGGCAGAGAAGCAGTCAAATGGGCTGGTCTGAAGGAGAGGGATGTGGTCTGCTGCTGCTCCTTAAAACACACATTTAGGGGTGCCTGGCCAGCTCGGTCAGTAGACTGAGTCAGTGACTCTTAATCTCGGGGTTGTGGGTTCTATGCCCACATTGGGTGTAGAGGTTACTTTACAAAAATAAAATCTTGGGGCGCCTGGGTGGCTCAGTGGGTTAAGGCCTCTGCCTTTGGCTCCGGTCATGATCTCAGGGTCCTGAGATTGAGCCCCGCGTCAGGCTCTCTGCTCAGCAGGGACCCTGCTTCCCTCTCTCCCTGCCTGCCTCTCTGTCTACTTGTGATCTCTCTCCGTCAAATGAATAAAATCTTTAAATAAAAAAAAATAAAATCTAAAAAAACAATCTAAAAAAATACATATCTAAACTAATATAACATCATATGTTTATTGCCCTTCAATAAAATATATTTTTTAAGATTTTATTTATTTATTTAACAGACAGAGATCACAAGCAGGAGGGGGATGGGGGAGGAAGCAGGCTCCCCACTGAACAGAGAGCCTGATATGGGGCTCGATCCCAGGACCCTGAAATCACGACCTGAGCCGAAGGCAAGGGCTTAACCCACTGAGCCACCCAGGTGTCCAATAAAAATATTTTAAAAATCTTACACATTTTATTACAAAAAATAAATTCACAGAGAACAGTAGCATTGCGAGGAGTGTTTGATTTTCATTTGCAGGTATTATGCACTGTCCCAGGAAGTCATCAATTTATATTGCAGTAGATGTATGAGAATCAAATTGGGAGGAATTTGAGGAAGTTGGCGCCATATTTCTGATTTGGTTCATTGGTATGTTAGTCTTTCACCAAGCCCAGCTGCATAATTTTTGGAGCTCAGCATAGAATGAAAATATGGGGTCCCTTCTTCAAAATGATCAAGAATTACAAGATGGTGACAGCAAATCATTAAAGCAAGTGTTGGGCCCTACTAAGCCTGGGGACATATGCAACCACACACACCACCTACCCCTTACATTATAGATTTGTGTGCTGAGAGCCTCCTGGCTGGAAAGCCCTGTAGGTAGCTCTGGTGTTGAACACCATGCTCAGCTTCATAACATGAATGGTGTAGCATCACCAAAGGAAGGAGGGAGGTTGCCTACAGATCGAGAGCTCAAGAGTTTCAAATGCTCCCAAGATTACAGAGCACAGCGAGAGAATATTTCATCATATTTGTCAAGAAAGAGGCCCTGGATTCACATCTCCATGACAACACCTAGCACTGCTTGTTTGTATTTTTGCCCTAAGTTAGGAACAATTTCAGCTGTAAGCAGCAGAATATTTGACTAATAGAGGCCCAAAGAAGCACCAGTTTGTTTTTCTCATATAATAGCAAGTCCAGTGATAGGTTTTTCCAATGTTAGTTCAGCTGCTTCATGATGCCCCGGTGTTCTTGCTCTTTGCTTGGTGGTTCCTTCATGGTTGCATGGGCATATAGGCATCCTGTCCAGACTCAGGGTGGTGGGAAGCAGGAAGAGATGACACCAGCTACATCTGTCTTCCCTTTGCCTTGAACCTACCAGCAATGCTGATCCCACATGGCCTCCCTCCTCAGGGTGCTCTCCTCCGAATTGCAGTCTGCTGAGGGTGGCAACACTGGCAGAGTCAGGTCCCCTATCTAACCCCACCCCCGACTGTGCTGGGAAAGTGAAGCTTCTGGCTGCTCCCTGAGGAGGTGGGACTCCAAGGGGGGAACATTTCCCTCACCAGAGGAGGAGGGTGTAAGAGGTGCTGGGAACCCAGCAAACCTGAGAGGCCCACCCAGCCCTAGACAGCTTCATTTTCTGTGATTTCAGTTACCCTCTATCAAAAGGCGATCTAGAAGCAGGTGATCCTCCTGACCGGATCATCTAATGGAACTTCCAACCCAATGCTCCCTCATGATGCCTACGTCATTCCACTTACTTCATCTTGTCCTGCAAAACTGTTACCACCTCACATCATCACAAGAAAAAGAAGGGTGAGTAGAGTGCTAACAGATATTCTGAGAGAGAGACCAATTCATATAACTTTTATTACAGTATATTGTTATCATTATCCTAGCTTAATAGTAGTAGTTCTTGTTGTTCATCTCTTACTATGGCTCATTTTTTACTTTATTTTATTAAAGATTTATTTATTTATTTAATTGAGAGAGAGAGAGAGAGAGAGAGCATAAGTGGGGTGAGGGTCAGAGGGAGAAGCAGATTCCCTGGTGAGTACGGAATCTGACGTGGACTCTAGGATCATGACCTGAGTCAAAAACAGATGCTCAATGACTGAGCCACCCAGGAGCCCTTGTGACTGATTTTTTAGAAATTAAACTTCATCATAGGGATGTACGCATAGAGTTCAGTACTATCTGGTTTCTGGCATCCATGAAACATTATGTAGCTTCGTGTGCATTTTTAAAGAAATTCTTAGGCAGAGGCTTAAACATATTAGCAACTCATCATCTCATGTGAGATAAGACAAAGGCTGGTACATTGGCTGCCTAAACTTATCAGAGGCTCAAATTTCTTCTGTCTTTCTGCTCTACCATATTTAGTGTTAAGCAAAAGACACCTATTGCCGAACAAGCAGAGCAGGAGTCCAAGCTCTTGTGCCTACCACCATCTTGATATCAGAGCTGTCAAAGAAAAATGCAATGCAGTGAAGTGCTGGATGGAGCAATGCTTTATTTCATAGAGCAGAAATGGCAAGGTACGCTTCAGGAGTGGTGGTCTGTCTGCCATGGCCGATGCCTTTCCCCAAAAGCCAGTGCAGGGCCCCTGAACTATTCATAACCATCTCTCGCCTCAGTAGCAGGACCCCTCCCCTTCCCCAGTGCACTCTGGAATACTGAAAGCTGAGGGCAGACCTGTGGGCCACTGATTGACACACATGCTTCAGAAGAACAAAGGAACACACATTGAGTATGAAACAGGGAAAGATGTTCCCATACAAGGTGATGAGTCCAGCCCAGCCTGTGTGGATTCTTTATCTCTAGGTAAGAAAGTATTCAGGTCCAAGCTCCACTGTTAGGTGGTCGTGTGGGAGTTGAAAGACAGAGTAAACAAGAGGGCCTCTTCCACCTGTTAATGGAGAGTTTGCATCCTCAAGGTCATCTGGTTGCTGGAAAGTCAGCCATTGTCTCTGTCTTCCAAATAGGATGAAGGGTAAAGACCAAGCCCCCACCCCACCCCACCCCACCCCACCCCCCAGCAGAGTCATTCCCTTTACAAAATGTTTTGGAAGCTCCGCCCAAGGACTTCTGTTTACAACTGGTTGGCCGTCCCTATCTGTAAGAAAGGCTGCTACGGAGGTTGAAAATCTGGGTTCTAAAATTAACAGTGAAAGAGAGACCGGACGTTGTTTAGGCAACAGGCAGTGTCTGCCTACACAGTAATTGCTATTCATCTCTCAGGTCACAGTTCTGATTTCATTTCCCAAAGGAACTCTTTCTTGATGCCCTTGTTAGATCAGCCCTTCTTTGTCTACATTCTTTATCATTGTAGAGGAGGTAGAATTTCTCCTTTACCCTTTTAAGGTCTCTGGCTGGACCTGAAAATTAAAGTGACACAGCAGATTAACAGGAGCAAAGCATACAAATTTTACTTATTAATGTTTACATGGGAGCTGTCACAAGAAAAACAAAGACCCAGAGAAGCAGTTAGAGCTGCAAGCTTGTACACTAGGTTGTTAATGTTTAAACCCATACAACTGCAGAGATCCCTGGGTGGCTCAGTTGGTTAGGCATCTGCCTTGAGCTCAGGTCAGGATCTCCAGGACCTGGCTCCTTACTTATCAAGGAGTCTGCCTCTCTTTCTGCCTGCCACTCCTCCTGCTTGTGCTCTCTCTCTCTCTCTCTCTCTCTGGCAAATAAATAAATAAAATATTTTTTAAAAAATCAATGCAATTGCAGACAAAGTATATTGTAAATGCTGAGCAAATTCATTGTTGTGTACACACCTAAGATTAATGTTCTAAAATAATATATGTGAGACTTTGAAATTTCCATTTTAGGGGCACCTGGGTGGCTCAGTGGGTTAAAGCCTCTGCCTTCGGCTCAGGTCATGATCCCAGGGTCCTGGGATCAAGCCCTGACTTGGGCTCTCTGCTCAGCGGGGAGCCTGCTTCCTCCTCTCTCTGTCTCTGCCTGCCTCTCTGCCTACTTGTCTGTCAAATAAATAAATAAAAATATAAAATAAAAGAAATTTCCATTTTAATGAACTATCCCTAGAAGACACATTCCAGTTGGAAGGAATCTCATGTGCAAAGATTACTGACAAATTTATCCTTTTTTTTGTTTTGCTTAAGATTTATTTATTTATTTTGAGAGACAGAAAAAGCAGGGGGATGGGCAGAAAGAGAGACTCTTTCACACAGACTTCCCAGGAGGAACCTGACGTGAGGCTCAGTCCCACAACCCATGAGATAAGATCATGACCTGAGCTAAAATTAGGAAGAGTTGGAGGCTTAACTGACTAAGCCACCCAGGTGACCCCCGCCCTTTTTAAAAGATTTTATTTATTTATTTGAGAGAGAGAGAGAGAAAGAGAGAGTATGAGCAGGAGGAGGGGCAGAGGGAGAGGAAGAAGGCCAAGTGGACTTCCCACTGTACCATGAGCCTGTCGTGGAGCTCAATCCCAGGAGCCTGAGACCATGACCTGAGTAGAAGTCAGATGTTTAACTGACTGAGCCACCCAGCTGTCCCTGACAAATTTATCTTTTGAATGAGGTAACGATAGCTACTCTGTAGTAAGAATCAATTATATTAAGAATAGAGGCTGACATGACTGAATAGAGGCTTAACATGGATTTTTTTTTTTAAGATTTTATTTATTTGACAGACAGAGATCATAAGTAGGCAGAGAGGCAGGCAGAGAGAGAGGAGGAAGCAGGCTCCCTGCTGAGCAGAGAGCCCCATGCGGGGCTCGATCCCAGGACTCTGGGATCATGACCTGAGTGGAAGGCAGAGGCTTTAACCTACTGAGCCACCCAGATGCCCCTTAACATGGATTTTTTAACATTGATATTATTTCCCATTTCCTTGGATTTTGCTCCTAAATTTCTTATTTATGCTACCAGAAATTTTAATTTCCAAGAGTTTTTTCATTTCTCATTGATGCAATATTTACTACTATTTTTCTCTCGATATTAATGATGCTTTCTCTGAAATTTGCTTCTACTCTGAATTGTCTGTTCCCTCTGAGAACCATCTGTTCTTTGTTTGAACCTCTAACTTTGATGTGGGTAGATTTCCTCAAATGCCTGGTGGTCTTTGGCTGTCTAATAATATATAAAAGTGAGGCACTGAAAAGCTAAATGGAACCCCTTTGATAATTAGCAGTTGTCACCCAAGGGTGATTAAGTAAGACCCAGTCATTTCATTGGGACATCCCCAAAAGTCAGACTCAACAAGCCTTTTCTCTTGGGTTTCTCCTTTTCCTCAAAAAGGATCCTTCAGTTGTATGTCTGTCCTTTAATAGCCTGGCTGCTAGTTTTTTTGGAGCATGTCAGGTGGAATGTGTCTTGATTTATGTAATTCAGTCTATAGATTTTCACTTAATTTCCCTATTTTCAATTACATGCATCCCCCTGACTGATCTGGGGACCCCAAATCTGGAACACTTCTGATTCAATCACTTGAGAGAGATAATCTAGACTTCTACAAAGTTGGGGAAGAGGTATTTATGCGGGGGAGCATGAATATAATGTGTAAAGATTTACTGAGATACCATTCCATGTTTCTGTGTGTATTTGCTTCATTGCTGTGTAATTTGGTCTTGTGATCAAATCTCTGTCAATTAAGGATTAAGAGGATGGTTCTCAACAGAACCGTATCACACACGGAATAATTTACTACTCCTCAGGCCACTGGAATGGAATTTTCCTATGTGTGCTCATTCATTTATTCAGCAAATATTTATTGAATGCCTAGTTCGTGTGAGGCACTGTTCTAAGTGCTGGTAAATACAGCGGTAAATAAGACAGGCAAGTGTCCCAAGTTACATGAACCCTAGGATCTATCTATTTACTTAATTCATCCTCTTAATAAATATTTTCAGAGCTCACAATACAGCAGGTAATGAGGTGGGCTCTGGGGATACAAGACAAATAAAAGGCACAATCTGCCTCCATTCAGCACATTATGCGGAAGGAAGGACAACTAAAAAAGACGATGCCAAAGGTATGTGATGAGTGAGGGCTGTGATAGGGAAAATACTAGATCACAGAGTAGGAGGCTTTCACCTGATTTGTGGGGCAGGAAAGTTTTCCCAGAGAAATTAACATTAAACCTATGACCGGTACAATGAGTAGGACTGATGGATGTGAAGAGAAAGGATGTGGGTGAATAGGGATGCTTGTGAATAGGGAAGAGTGTGTGGCTGGTCGTTCATGGAATTGAGAGGTCGAAATGGAGCTCTACAGGTAAGCAGGGTCCAGCAGTTGAAGACTTGTACAGACTTGTACGCTGGGGAGAGCTGCTGGTGGCTTGGACTGCATGGTGGCTGGAGCAGAGCAGAGAAATGGAGAATTATCATGCACTTAATGTAGAATGAAGGTGACATGGTGAGGGACCGGATTTGAAGAGTGAGGGACAGTGAAGGTTTTAAAGGTGACTCCTACATTTCTAGCTTAAGCAGCATGGTGGATAT
The DNA here is from genome assembly GCF_010015895.1 of Lontra canadensis. Classification (NCBI taxonomy): domain Eukaryota; kingdom Metazoa; phylum Chordata; class Mammalia; order Carnivora; family Mustelidae; genus Lontra; species Lontra canadensis. The sequence goes on from NW_022630995.1 coordinate 54,292,196, forward strand.
CTTGCTTTCAACTGAGATTGAGGACCCAGGAGTAGGAACAGTCTTGGGGGGCAGGGTTATGCAAAGAGGCAGTAGGAGAAACAGTTCCATTTTACTCCAGTTGGAGACATCCAAGTGGAAATAAGCAATAGGCAGCTGGATGGATGGGTCTGGAGCTCAGGTGAGTCATCCTGGCTAATGATACCAATTTTACAAGCATCAGCATATAGCTGAAACCAGGAGAGAGGATAAGAATGCCCAAGTGGAGTATTTGTACTTAGGTAATATGAGGGCCATATACATAATCTTGAGAAAGTCCAATATTATGAGACAGATAAAGGAAGAAACAGAGAAGGAGTGACCCCAGAGATAGCAGATAACGATACTGATTAGAGGACAAGAGTGATCAACAAACTCAAACACTGTAGAGGTGAGTCCACAGAAATAAGGACTGGGAAGAGTCCAACAGAGAATGTAATGTGGAGGTTACAGTTTACCTTGGCAAGAACAGTTGCAAAGGTCTATTCCATATTCAGCAGATTCTGTGAAAATGTAGGTTAGCTCATGTCACTCCGGAGTTCAGAACTCCCCAGAGTCTTTCCAATCACTCACTTTCAGACTTAAAATATCCAGCAAGTGATCTGATCTCTCTACTTCTGACTAGTTATCTCCTGGTCCTCATCTCCTATGACTGTCTCTATTCCTATCACACTTAACCTTCTCACTGTTTCTAGAAAAAAGCCACAGCTTCTGCCACAGGGCCTTTGCAGTTGCTGTTTGGTCTGTCAGAGACGATGCTCCCAGATTTCTGCCAGCTCACCCCTTTGCTTCCTTAAGATCTTCGCTCAAATATTACTTTTCAGTGAGGCCTTACTTGACACTGTATTTAAATGACTTATTTCCACTCAAGCACTATTTCCTATTTTGTTTTTCTTCATGGCGTTTATCACCATTGAACATAACTATATGTTTTATTTATTTACTTTATTGTGTCCCACCTCTACCTTCCCTCAGACGTAAGCTGTAAAGGAAAGAAATTCTGTTCATTTACGTGTCCCAAGAAACCAGAGTAATGTACATGACATCATAGTCACTTAATAAATATTTGATGAACAAATTAATGAGCTAAGTAGTGTACTGAAAATTGAAGAATAAGTTTGGCTGCAAAGAAGTAGAGAAAGATATTGTTGTACTTAGAGCGGAATGTGGGGTCTAGGGAAGATGCTATGTTTTTGTTTGTTTGGTGGACACTGACATTCTCCCTTTTCTTCTTAGTGCTTTATTTTGAAAAAAGTTATCAGTTCCCAGAAAGCTGGAAAAGAAGCCAGGAGATTCCATTTCTCTTTCACCTTTCCCCAGTGGTGACTTCTATATCGACATGATTATAGTACAGTATCAAACCCAGGAAGATGACATTGGTATAATATGTGTATATGTATATACAGTTGTAAGTCATTTTATCACATGAGCAGATCTACATCTGCATCTATGTAACTCCAGTACAATATCCAAACCAGGAAACTGATGTTAGTATAATGTGTGCATATAGTTCTATGTTACGTTATGGCTTCAAACTATTACAAAGAGCCCCCTCATGCTCCCCTCTGCCCCATCCCTAACCCTTGGGAACCACCAATTTGTTCTCCATGTATAATTTTTTTCATTTCTAGAGTATTATATAAGTGGAATCATATAGCATGTGGCCTTTGAGATTGTTTTTTCCTACTCAGCATATGCTCTTGAGATCCATACCAATAGTTCACTCCTTTTTCTTGCTGAATATTATTCCCTGCTATGGATGCTCCACAGTTTTTTTTCGCCATTCACTGTTGAAGGACATTTTGGTTGCTTCCAGTTTTTGACTCTTCCAAAAAAAGCTGCTGTGAACATAGTGTACAGGCTTTTATGTGGCTATAATTATCATTTCTCTGGAATAAATGTCTAAGAGTATAACTACTGGGTTGTACGATTAATTCATATTTAGTTTTTAGAGAAACCACCAAACTATTTTCCAGAAGGGCTGTAGCATTTTACATTTCTCATGTTTTTTTCTTTTTAAAGATTTTATTTAATTATTTGACAGAGAGAGAGAGAGAGGGAGAGAGAGAGAGAATAGCAGAGTGAGAAGGAGAAGCAGACTCCCCACTGAGCAGGGAGTCTGATGTGGGACTCAGTCCCAGGACCCCGGGATCATGACCTGAGCTGAAGGCAGATGCTTAACCAACTGACCCACCCAGGTGTCCTGGTTTTTTGTTTTTTTTTTTTTTTTGGTTGTTGTTTCCTGCTTTTTGTTTTTTTAAGGTGGGTGATGTGAAGCATGTTTATGTGTTGTAGGGGAGGACCTGGTCACCAGGAAGAGGAAAGATGCAAGGGGAGGAGGGGAGCAGAGTCCTAAGGAAGCGAAAGGGGCAGCCCTAGAGCAGAAGAAAGGGGCATCCCTTGACTGAAGAGCACAAACTGGTAACTGGAGAAGGAAGGAAAGAGTGAGGTCAGACGCAGGTGGCTTTATAGGTTTGGTGGCAGGAACTTAATGGCTTAATGGCTTCTCTTCTCACTAGTAAATAGAGAATGAAGGCCATGCTGAGAGCCAAGTGCTCTGAGATCAAAGGGTTTTGAGGTCAAACAGGATTGGGAGATGCTTCTTCTTAATGCTGCGTCCTGGTATGAGCTCCTTAACAAGTTTAGAAAAAAAATCCTAGGGTGAAAAAGAAAACTGGCCACACTCTGTGGCTTGAACAAATGAATTTATGTGGTGAAGGATTAAATGTTTTGCTCTCCACATGTAAGTCCTCCCCTCACCCGTCCAGAGAACTGTGTTCTTTGCAAACCCCTTTGGGGGCTCTGGAATAGAAGATAGCTGCAGAGACATGCATGGGCTTTTGCCCTAGCCACCGGAGGCAGAAGTCCAATTATGTGTGAGATCTGAGTATTATGATCAGATTTCTAGTAAAATCTCCTAATATTTAAAAAGTATCCCAATTGGGGTGCCTGGGTGGCTCAGTTGGTTAAGGATCTGACTCCTGATCTCAGCTCAGGTCTTAACTGGGGTCATGAGTTTGAGCCCCGGGATTGGGCTCCATGTTGGGCATGGAGCCTACTTAAGGAAAAAAAAAAAAAAAGTATCCTAATATAATTTGGCTTGTGCACAAGTTATGCCAAACTGATATTTAAAAATGAATTAGCATTTTTATAGGAACACTGGATTTCTTATAAAGTGGTACTGCAGAGTAATGGAGTCTTTTACATAATGAAGAAGCCCTTTGATCTCAGTGAATGAAGTGAGGCCAAGTGGGTGTGTGTTGGGGGGGGGAGGGAGTTTTGACCTTTCCCACACAACAAACACAAAAATAATTTCCAAGAAAATGTGAAAGGTCAAACAATAAAATCTGTGTAAGATAACATAGGAGATACCTAGGAGATAACATAGGAGATAACATAGGTACCTGGGTGGCTCAGGCGGTTAAACGTCTGCCTTCGGCTCAGGTCATGATCCCAGGGTCCTCGGATAAAGCCCCATGCTGGGCTCTCTTCTCAGCAGGAGCCTACTTCTCCCTCTTCCTCTGCCTCTGCCCCCACTGGTTCTCTTTCTCAAATAAATAAAATCTTAAAAAAAAAAAAAAGGGATAATATAGGAGACTTCAGATGAAATTGGGGCAGGCGAAGATTTCTTATACAGGGTCTAGAAAGCACTAACAATAAAGGAAGGTTGATAAATTCAATTACATTAAAATGAAGAACTTCCGGGGTGCCTGAATGGCTCAGTGGGTTAAAGCCTCTGCCTTCAGCTCAGGTCATGATCCCAGGGTCCTGGAATCAAGCCCCACATTGGGGCTCTCTGCTCCGTGGGGAGCCTGCTTCCTCCTCTCTCTCTGCCTTGTCTCTCTGCCTACTTGTGATCTCTGTCTGTCAAATAGATAAATAAAATCTTTAGAAAAGAAATTTCTATTAAAAAATGAAGAACTTCCACCCAACAAAAAGACATCAAGACAGTGAAAAGGCAAACCATGGCTTGGGAAAAGATATTTGCAATCTGGGCAATCAGCAAAGGATTAGTATCCAGAATAAATAAGCACCACCCAACAATTACTGAGAGTCAATGCAATAAAACTGGGCTCCAGAGCCAGGCTGTCTGTAGCTTCCTCACAGTGTGCTTCTCTGTCTCTCTTTCCTTATCATACGTAAGGCATGAATAATAGTACACCTTCCTCCTGCGCTTGCTGTGAGAATTAATTGACATAGATACAACACTCTGAGTAGAGTTTTGCACATTAAAAGGGCGCAACAGAAGTTTAGCAATTTATTATGGGTTCTTTACATTTTCAAACAGGGTAAAGCTTGATGCAGAGAACTTGGTATTTAGTATACTCCCATCATCAGAGTGCCTGTTGTTAATGCGAGGGACATGCCCGGCATCACATGTCTTACTACACAGCAACCATGTGTGCACATTGTTCAGGAGGTGTGACGCAAGCAAAGGTGACCCACCCCTTCCATAGTAACCGAGAGGCATTCTGGCATAACCACCAAGTACCTGCAGTGACCTTGCAGTATTCTTCACCCCATAATTTTGGCACCTGTATGATACCCTTAAACGAGGTCACAGCATCAATTGCATAATAGTGCAATTCACTGCTTCTACCAGTGTTATATTCGACAGTTTTACAGATATATACAGAATTCCTGGAGAACATTTTAGGCTTACCCTTTATCTTGTTGGGAGTTTGCATTTGTATAGGTGTTTATCTGAAAGGAAGTGCTTTTCTCAATTTTACCATTTCCATATTGAAGCATGAGAGCCAGGTTCTGGTCTCAGGGAGTCCAAGAATGAATCTCCCAGACAAAGGAGAGCTAGTAAAGCAATAGAGTTTTATTAAGCAAGGATACAGAAGAAGCTGTCAGGAGTGAGAGGGGTCCTGACAGGGTGGGCAGTGAGGGCTTTCATTGGTATTTTTTTATTTAGAATTGCCCAGGAGTATTGTGGCCTTACCACTCTCTTAGGGGTCTTTTGTTGAACAAGAATCTATGATAACATTTTTAATGCTTAACTTCTTTTTTGAGGCCTGGTCATTTTCTGTGGTCCTTTTTTTTTTATTTTCTGTGGTCACGATGTAATTATTAGAAAAACATTTAACCCTAGCAATTGGAACAGACTAGTCTGATTTTTCTTCCTGATCTTCATTTTTGTTCTCAGTGTCTACATACCTAAAATACCCACAGAACCTGGTTGGGGCCCCTATTGTTTCCCTACCTGAAGTCCCATTCTTTCCCTATTCAATAGGTGTGGTCTTGTGAGCCACTGTTCTTTCTGATGGCAGGGACTCAAGTTCAAGGCACCCCCACCAGGCTAGCATTTTCCTTGGCGGTGATTTACCAGACAATTTTCTCCAAGTTCTGCCCTAGGTCAGCGGGATTTCACTGGCATCACTTGTGTAACAGAAATGCTTGTAAAGCCAGCAACTCTCTGGCTGTTCTAATTAATCCCTCTTCACTCCCTGAGAAGTGCCTGTGTAAGCAGGAAGTGATCGTTAACAACCAGACCCACGTTTATCAAAGTGTGGTTGTGGCCCAGGTGGGTAAGTCTCACCTGAGCTGCTTGTTAAAAATGCAGAATTCTAGCCTCTCCGCCTACTTGTAATCTCTGTCTGTCAAATAAATAAATAAAATCTTTAACAAATATATATCTAAATTTAAAAATAAATAAATAAATAAAATGCAGAATTCTAGATCTCACACTAGACGCTCTGAATCAGAATCTCTGGGATGGTGAGTTGAAAGTTTGCATTTAAAACTGTCTTTCCAGGAGCCTGAGTGGCTCAGTCAGTTAAGGTTCTGCCTTCGGCCCAGGGTCCTGGGATTGAGCCCTGCACTGGGCTCCCTTTTCTGAGTGCCACAGAATCTGTTTCTAGAGTTAGAAAATCAATGCCCAACACTCCTGGTGGAATATAGTTTGAGCAAAGTGGAGGCCATTCAGGTCTACAGATTAAATTCCGGGAGGATGACTATGTGAAGTGGGTGGAAGGCGTCTGGAGCAGGTGAGCACTCCACACGTTGTAGTCAACAATTTCCTAGAGCCACGGGAAGGTTCTGCTCTGCTTCTAAGAAGTGAATTCCTCAAAAAATAGATTTATTTCATCCTTATCCATTCTACCAATGAATAAACGTAGAACTACGTTTCTGTATCTTGAGCTCTCTGTTCAAGAGATGGATACTCTTCTTGGATCTAGGAGTGCACTGATCGGTCTATAGATTAGGGTAATTCTGCCCTAACATGTGAACCCTCAGGCTGAAGGTTCTTCTAAGTTTAGTAATGAACAAGTCTGCTTTGGTCATTCTTTTTTTTTTTTTTTAAATATTTTATTTATTTATGAGAGAGAGAGAGAGAGAGAGAGCAAGCACAGGCAGACAGAATGGTAGGCAGAGGCAGAGGGAGAAGCAGGCTCCCTGCCGAGCAAGGAGCCCGATGTGGGACTCGATCCCAGGATGCTGGGATCATGACCTGAGCTGAAGGCAGCTGCTTAACCAACTGAGCCACCCAGGCATCCCTGCTTTGGTCATTCTTGAGGCTGTTCACTGACCGATACCAAAAGACCTGATCTCAAGTACATAAAATTGCCTTGGGGTCCTGTAAAAAAATGAAGTTTCTGATTCAGTGTTTCTGGGGTGAGATCTGAGATTCTTCATTTCTAACAAATTCTCTGGTGATGCTGAAGATGCAGGTCCATGGACCACGTTGACTAGCAGGCTTGCTTGATTTAGACACGCTGTCTTATTTCTGGCCTTCAGAGAGCTGTTTTTTGAGACTGTGGTCCCAGATCACTGAACTGGACAGCTGGTGGAGACAGATCAAGACCCAACACAAGCGACATACTATCGGACTTCGCTTCCAGCAGCTCCTGACATGGACACCGTGTTGGCTGCTGATGAATCATGAAGATCCTCTCCCTTTCGTACCTGATTCCGAGCTTTTAAACCAGCTTGTTCTTTCTCTGGAAAAACAAATTTGGAGTTCTGGCATGTCTGCCCCCAGCCATGTCCTGAACTGTTGACAATGAACTGTTGGACATCTCCCATGCCTTCAATGGCTCAGTGGCGTCCAGATCCCATGGTGGTTGTTTTTCTTTATTTTCCAGTTTTGCCTCAGCTTTCAGGCCCGTTAAGCTTTCTGTTCCTTGGACACATTCTAGTTCCTGGTCCTAATCACCCCTTTTTGGTAGGAGTTTCATCCTCAGGCAACTTCTGCAGCTCCCTAGTCATCCAGCCTGCCTAGCGAGGGGTCCACTCCTGCTTGTTTGTAAGAGCTGGGTCTCCGGGTGTCTACACTCAAACATGTGCCTTTTAAAGAACTTCCTTGCATCCTCCTACATCCATAAGCTACTAGTAAAGAAGACTAATTGTTACTTCTTAGTCTCATTTTGGTCAAGTCTGGGATTTTCCTCCAATAATCTCCTGAATTGGGGTGCCTGGCTGGCTCAGTCAGAAGAGCGTGCCACTCTTGATCTTGGGATTGTAAATTCAAGCCCTATGTTGGGTATAGAGATTACTTAAAAAAATATATATATATTTTTTAAAGATTTATTTATTTATTTATTATTTTTATTTGAGAGAGAGAGAGCACAAGCAGGGGGAACAGTAGGCAGAGAGAGAAGCAGGCTCCCCAGTGAGCAGGGAGCTTGATGTGGGGTTCTGCCAGGACCCCTGAGAGCATGACCTGAGCCGAAGGCAGATGCTTAACCGATTGAATTACCCAGGTGCCCCTGATAAAAACTTTTAAAGAGTAAATTTTTATGAATAAAAGGATTGATCCAGTGACTTGTCATGGTTGCCCTAGCTACTCTTTTATCCTTGGTGAGTTATCAGTTAACCAAATATTTTTATTTTTAGGACTCTGTTCCCTCAGAAGACTAAAGAGGCATACTTTTATGGCCATGACTTTACAGATTACTGGTAAGATGGAAGACCTCTAAAGCTCTAACAGTTTCTGTCCTCTACCGTCTGACAACACCTGCCTCCAGCCCCGCCCCAAAATGACATCCATTCTACATAGCCAGCATTGGTATATGTAAAATATAAAAAGGACGTTCCTTCTTTGATTGGAACTTGAAATTGAAATGTAGCCTCTTATAATCATAGAATGAATCTGAGTTGGAAGACCTGTTCAACATCCCATGTCCCCCTCACCACCGCACCCCAAGACACAATGTGTTTATTGATGGTGGATTGCTTCCCCCAGGTGGTGAAAGGTGGTCATACCATCTCAGTTTTTAAAAGTAGTTTAACTTCAGAATCACAGTTTATGCATTTTTGCACACCAGGTGTTGCTTTGACTATGATTATTACAACCTATGCTTTTGTGACAATATCACAGTAATAACAATGTTAAAACATTTAGCCCAGGATTTTAACAAAGCAACAGTATCTACAGGAAGGTGAAGTTTGTTACTTCTCTAATATCTTTTTGATTTGATGTTTCAAATGAAACAACTTATCTCTGATATATAGTACTTCCTCTGGTAAGAAATCTTACAAAAATGCAAGTCATTATTGTAAGTCAGTCCTTACCACACTAAACATTATAAGCCAGCATGGTTAATTTTCTGGAAATGGGAAATTGCCACCCTGTGGTGATAGAACAAAACAAACAAATCAAAGGGATCTTACTACCAGATCCAGGATTTGGTAAACAGTGCCTGCCTAGAAAACAGTTTGTCATTTTGAAGCAGATTGCTCTAAAGAACCACAGTGAGGGATGCCTGGGTGGCTCAAGCACCTGCCTTTGGCTCAGGTAATGATCTCAGGGTCCTGGGATTGAGCCCCACTTCAAACTCATTGGGGAGTCTGCTTCTCCCTCTCCCTCTGTGGCTCCCCTACTTGTGCTTTCTCTCTCTCTCTCTATCTCTCTCAGATAAATAAATTCTTTAAGGAAAAAAAAAAAAGAAACAACTTCAATGAGCTTAGTCCAGTTTTGAAATTACACGTTAGTGAGTGTCCTGGAGAAATTAGATATAATTATAAATTTTTCTTTTAAAAAGTGCTTTTATACCATTCCTAAAGGTTGTTTGCATATACTGTATTACTTTTATCTGATCCCTCAGCAACTCAGCAAGGTAGACAGAAAGGTATTATTTTTTAAAATTTTCAGTTTTTTTCTTACAATAGCACATAACATCCACAATATCCCTCACCCAGCCATCTCATCCCTCCCACCCACCTCCCCTCCAGCAACCCTCAGTTTGTTTCCTGAGGTTAAGAATCTCTTATGGTTTGTCTCAGGGAAGATAATATTATCTTGTCTTTTTTTTTTTTTCTTTTTCTTCTGGTTGAGGGGTGAGCACACAGCAAAAACAGTCCTGGAAATGGGCCAAGAATCACAGTTGTGCCAGCGTTTGTGAAATGCTTGATTCAATATTCAGTTTTTGGTTGTGCATTACATGGACGTCCCACCCACAGGCTCTAAGATATAACTGATCCCAAATTGTTCCTTCTCCTGGATTCCTGTGACAGTTAATGTTATCACCATCTAATAATCCCATCAAATGAGAAATCTGGTTGCCTCCTGGATCCTTCTCATTCCTCTGTCCCCGCTTGCAACCAACAAGTCTTGTTGGTTTTCCTGACCCTCCTTCACTTGTTTACTACCTAGTATTACTCCCCTAAAGCTGCCATAACAATGTATCACAGCCTGGGGGGCTCAAACATCAGAAACTTATTACTCAAGGTTCTAGAGTCTAGAAGTTCTGAGGTCAAGGTGTTATAGAGTTGGTTTCCTTCTGAGGCCTCTCCCCTGGGCTTGGCTGTCTTCTCCCTGTATCTTCACAAGATGCTAATGTATGTCCTAATCTCTTCCTATAATGAGGCCTTCCAGGCATACTGGATTAGGGCCTACCCTCATGACCTCATTTTAATGTAATTACCGCTTTAAAGGTCCATCTCCATATACAGTTATATCCTGAGGTCCTGGGGATCAGGACTTCAATATAAGAAATTTGGGGGTGCTGCAATTTAGTTCATAATAATCTTAAATCTTTCTGAACTGGTTGAAGTCTGCCTCCTTCTGCCCTTCACTTTGCAACATGTTTCCACCTGGATCTTCTGCCTCAATTTACTATCTACAGGGATCTTTCTAATACACAAGTCTGAGCGTGTCTGATCATGCCATCTCCCTGCTTCTAATCCTTTGATCAAGCCCATGTCCCTTCACAAGCTGAAGGAAGAGCTCTGGGAACCAGCCCACCTTTTGCACCTGCCTTCTTCTTTTCATGCTTCTTGTCCTGCACTCGACCCTCATTGATGCCTTGTGACAAGGCCATGCTGTTTCAGGGCTCAATGCCTTTGTTTTTATTTACAGCCTCATTCTTCAACCTTTTTCTTCACCTGCCTACCTTTTCTCTATTCTTCAAAACTGATAGTAAACAAATGGGACACTTTTCTGGTTCTACGGGCCAATCACAACTCTGGCTCCCAGAACGACCTGTGTATGAGTGCATCTTGGGGCATTATGAGGGACTGAATGTGGGTGGAACACGATCACTTACTGTTTGAACAGTTTGTCAAGGAAATGATGATCTGGCTCTGACATTAGAAACTTGGTGCATCAACAAGCTGTCCCCTGCACTTTGGAAGATGTCAGCTGCCCCTGACCAGGCAGCCTGTGCAAGCCCATGGTCAGGGAAGCTTCTTCACAGTTGTCCATAGACAAACCATCTTCTTCCCATTTATGGCTGGCTGTCTAGGTATTTTTGTGTTATATACATTTTAACTTTGGCTCAGACCTTTGAGGCTGGTGATTTATGGAGATACTCAATTACGTTTCCTTTTACCTACCCTGTCTCTATCCCCATTCCAGGTGATCTTGGGGCCCTTGTCTCTTTGCCTTGGGAGCTTTGTAGTGATGGGGTAAAGAAGGGCAATCACACTGACTTTCAGTGTTCTGGGTTTTCTAGGTTGTGAATTGCACCAACACATCTGCTCAAGGGTTCCATCAGAGAAGTGGCCCTGTTTTCACATTTTAGCCAACCCCAAGCTCATCATAAAGGTCAACCATGTCTAGCCTTAAAATAATATCGTGTGAGATCTTCCATACCAGTAACTTTATTGGAAATTTTACCCTCATGCCAGCATGTGGTTACTATTACTGATTTTATTTCCAAATCCTACCACTGCCTGTGGGAAGCTGTGTCAGGAACCAACTTTGCCCAGCCCCCAACCTCATGTTATAATCAAATGGGATGTTTGTGTTTTTCCTTCCTGGTCTGTAAACTGCCCAAACAATGTCCTATTCATCTTTGTAGCCTCAGGACCCAGTGCTGGGCACATAGTAATTCTCCCAAAATACCTACTGAACATAAAGTTAAAATAATCATATCTATGGGAGGACAGGGAAGGGGCATTCCAAGTAAATAATGGAAAATATCTTTAGTGAGAAGCTTTTGTCATTGGAGGTGGGAGAGAGGAGGTGAAGGTACAGATGAATCAAGATTAGCCAGGGGTTGATCATTGTTGAAGCTGGGAAAGGGGACGGCATTATAGTAGTGTCTCTGCTTTTAAATAGATTAGAAAATTTCCCTAATAAAAAATTTAAAAAAAGCCCAAAGTACATTTGTTTATAAACAGGCATGAGAAAGAAGTGTTAATGTGATAATGAAGATGTTCCGGAAAGCTTCATTTTTTGCATTTTGTCACAATGGCCCTTAGTTGAGGAACAATGGCAATGACTTCCATGTCTCCTGGGGAGAAGCCCAGAAGAGGATGTCACTGCTGTGGCTGGTCAGCCCTTGAGATGGTGTCACAGGTTCCTTAGGATAAAACCTTCATTTAGCTGCAGAGGGAACAATTGAGTATTAAAATGATCATTGTTACATGCTATCCTTTGACTCAGTTTTCGTAAACAGATTCGTCCTTAATGATGCTATGAGTAAGAGATTATAGGATCTGATGGGATTGTCTGAAATCTCAGACCTGGAAATTTCCACTGCAGGGGAATGTCATGAAATTCAATAGCCATTAAAAGTTATAAAGAACAAAATTGTGTGGAAATAAAAAAATAAGCTTGATGTTTTTATGTGAAGAAAAGGGAAGGAAAATAAGTACATGCTGTATTCTATTTGGGATGAGAGACACAATGATGACGTACAAAAGTTAGTGTTGGGACATTATGCTATAACATGGATGAACCAAGAAATCAGACTGATTGGAAGAGCCCAGTCACAAAAACCCCATATTGTGTAAATCCATTTATAGGAAATGCCCCAGAATAAGCAAACCCATAAGACAGAAAGTACAGTAGTGGTTGACTACGCTGGACTTGGAAGAGAGGGAGAGGAATGCTAGGGTACATGGTCTTCTTTCAAGGCCATGAAAATGTTTTAAAGTTGTGGTGACATTTGTATAATTCTGTAAACACTCTGAAAAACATTGAGTCATAGACTTCATTAATTTTTTTGAAATTAAATTAATTTTTTGAACCGTAAGTGACTGCAGTTCATGGCGTATAAATGAATCCTTAATGAAAGTGCTAAAAATGTTGGTGTTTTGGGATAAAAGTTTTCTTTTTTTTTTAAATGGTCTTTTTACATCATGATATAATTCATTACATTATCTTTTCCACAAACAGTGCACAATTTATGGTCACTCATAGTGAAAATCTGGCAAAGATGCATCCCATTCACCAAAGATAATGAATTTTTATTAAAAGAAAATCCCAGAGAAGGTGTTTCTGATAAACTTCATAATCAAAGTTAAATTCAATAATTTTTTCACTGAGTACTTGACATTTGAGCACTTATGATGATGACGTGGTATTTGGTTTCCTAACGGATGCCATCTTCTCTCTTTCCTCTGTTGCTTTGTCAAGGATGAGGTTAGCAAGGACAGTTCTCATACTTGTTGGTCCTCCAGAGTGGGTGAGCAGTGGTCCCTAATCCCAAATGGGACTTGTTCTGCCACAGGTAAGTAAGAGCTCAGAGAAGGGTGGACATGTCAAAAGGAGCTACCGGAAGGCACTCTCATGGTCACATCTGGGACAATTTGAGCATCAAAATAAATAATGAAATAGGAATGGATAATAAGCCATAGAGTAAAATAGGAATCTGTAAGTCCATACTGATAAAAATATATGAATGAATGAATATGTAGATTCTACCTTGCAGTAAAATGCCAACAAATACATGTAGAAAGAGTAATGGAATTAGGAAAAGAGCCATTTGGTAACCATCAAAACAACAATTGACTTAGGCAGGAAACATCAACAGATGCTAAAATTAGTGGATAAGAATTTGATGGGAAATAGGCTGTTTACATAGTCTCAAAATATCTCTCAAGAGGATACTGACTAATCTGAATAGGGAAGAGAGTAACCACAGTGGAGAAATCTGATAGTACCACTCCCCAAGTAATCAAAGTAAATACCACCAGTAATAGGACAAAAAGATATCAAATGCTCCTATAGGATATACTGAGATGGTCCCAACCTCATGTCAGAGGTGATTCCTGCTGAGAATGCCCAAGTAAATCTAACGAAACCAAACTGAGGGGGAGTCTACAAAATAAATGTCCTGTGTTCTTCAGCACAGGTCAAGGTTATAAAAGACAAAAAAGGGGGCGCCTGGCTGGCTCAGTGGGTTAATCCTCTGCCTTCGGCTCAGGTCATGATCTCGGGGTCCTGGGATCAAGCCCCGCATCGGGCTCTCTGCTGGGCAGGGAGCCTGCTTCTGCCTCTCTCTCTGCCTGCCTCTCTGACTACTTGTAATCTCTCTCTCTGTGTCAAATAAATAAAATCTAAAAAAAAAAAAAAGACAAAAAAGACTGAGGAATTGTTCAAGTTTAAAGGAGACTAAGGAGATGTGATACTAAGTACAGCCTGGACTCTGCATCATTTTAAAAAGGAAACAAACTACAGGGGCACCTGAGGGACTTGGTCAGTTAAGCAGCTGACTCTTGATTTCAGCTCAGGTCATGATCTCGGAGTCCTGGGATCAAGCTCCATGTTGGGCTCTGTGCTCAGTGGGGTGTCTGCTTGAGGATTCTCCCTCCCTCTCCCCCTCCTTCTGCTCACTCTCTTTCTCTCAAATATATAAATAAATCTTTTTTAAAAAGCAAAAAATAAACTATAAAGGACATAAGGGGGACTGTTGCAAAATTGGAATAAGATCTGTAGATGCGATAACAGAACTGTGTCAATGTTAATGTCCTGATTTTGATCATTGAACTGTGGTTATATAAGAGAATGCCTTTAAAAAACATTTTTAAAGGAAATACACACTAAAATATTTAGAGGTAAGGAGTAAGGTGTCTGCAGCTTACTCTCAAATGCTTCAGTGAAAGTTTTTGCACACATACACTTGCACACACAAGCGTACATACACACACCGTGCACACCCACATACATGCACCACACATTTGCACACCTACATGCATGCACACATAGCATGTATACACCTTGAGTACACACATGTACACACACAGTATGCACACACCTGCACACACATAGTGCACACACACACAAATTTGCACACATACACGCATGCACTCATAGTATGCATATGCCTGTGCACACAGTATGCACACAAATTGTGCACACCCACATGCACACACCTGCACAGGCACACAAGTGTGCACACACAGTACTCACACATATGCACACACTGATGTGCACACACCTGCACACATGCACACACTTTCACACACACAGAAGAAGAAAGGTGAAGAGAGGAGAGAGAATATGATAAAGCAAATGCAGTAAAATGTTCACATCTGGGGATGCCTGGGTGGCTCAGTGTGTTAAAGCCTCTGCCTTTGGCTCAGGTCATGATCTCAGGGTCCTGGGATTGAGCCCCACATCAGGCTCTCTGCTCAGCAGGGAACCTGCTTCCCCCCACCCCCCTCCGCCTGCATCTCTGCCTACTTGTGATCTCCATCTGTCAAATAAATAAATAAAATCTTTTTTTAAAAAAAGCTAAAAAATTGCCTTGGGGATTAAATGTGATAACACAGATAAATCTCATTAAGTGCTTAGTGTATTACCTGGCATGTAGGATATATTTTCTGCAAGATGGCGAATATTAGAAACTTATCTGCTAATATACAGCCTTCTGCTCTGCCCAGCCCATCCACCCACTGTCCACAGAACACACCCAGTCCATCTGTCCCGGATGCCCTGCTTGCTCGTGTCTCTCTTGGCCATGCATCCTCTCGGCCAGGGTGAAACACATTTACTTCAGTTCCAGTCACTTTCCCAAGAAACTTTATTAACTACTACTTATATGTGCCTTTCCCTTTCCTGAATTCCTGCAGTCAAAATGATTGACTTAAAAAGCAAGTGACAGGGGCGCCTGGGTAGCTCAGTGGGTTAAGCCTCTGCCTTCAGCTCAGGTCATGATCCCAGGGTCCTGCGATCAAGCCCTGAGTCTGGCTCTCTGCTCAGCGGGGAGCCTGCTTCCCCCTCTCTCTGCCTGCCTCTCTGCCTACTTGTGATCTCTGTTTGTCAAATAAATAAATAAAATCTTAAAGAAAAAAAAAAGAAGTAAGCGACAGCCTGTTTTGTCATATATGATTCTTCCCTTTATAAAAAGAAGAGTTATGTTGTCTGTTTTTTTCCAGAAGAAGGTGGTTTGATTATGAATATATGTTCCAAATTACAGAACAATATGTATATACATAATCCATTGTGTAAGAAAAAAAAGTGGTTGTATACTTGTGAAAGAATATAGGAAAATGTATAGAGATGTAGGAATGGTCACCTTTGGAAGTGGGGTTGAGGGAGGAAAGGGGACACTTTAAAAATTTTATTTGTGTATTTTAAGGTTTTTTTGTGTATATAAAAAGATTGTTTTCTGTATAATTTAGGAACGGTTCTGGGTCCTTGAGATACATCAGTAAATGAAAAACTTAGATCTCTATCCTAATGGAGACGACATTCTCAAGGGAGAAGACAGACAATAAACACAAATGTAATGTACATACCAATTATGTGGGATGTTAAAATTAAGTAAAAAGAACACTTAGAGCAGGGTAAGGAAGAGCAGCCGCTGGGGAGGTGGAAGACAGCTTCCAGTACTGAACTGGGTGATCATTTAGGAGGTCGTATTTGAGGCAAGACTGAGGATCATAATGTGACCTCAAGCCTTCTGAGAATTAATTCCTGAAATATGTGGGTAAGCAATTCCTGAAAACTTGAGAGATGGTATAATTATTTCCTTGGTGAGTAAGCATCTTGCCTTGACTAGGTTTCAAAATAAGTGTAAAAATATCTAAAAGACACAAAAATTGAAGTATTGATATTTTTCAGTTTAAAATCTGTACATATTTACTATTTTACATATTGGTGATGATTAAGAGGAGGTAGACTACATAAAACAGGTCAGACTTGCAATTCTAGTTGATACTCCATTTATACACAGCATTAGAACATTTATAAAAATGTAGGTTCACGGTATCTTTAATTTATTAGAAGGATTATTAAATTTTGTCAGTTAATTGGAGTGCTTAGAAAAGAAATTGAATAAATATATACAGGTTATTTCAAGATGTTTATTTAACTTCATTTGTAACTGGGACCAAGGAATCAAAAAAGCCTTTTGAAAGTGACCATTAAGATTTGCTAGCCTTATAAATAGAATAATAAGATTTGTAAGCTGGGCTTCAACTTAAAGAAGAACTGATTCTCTGAATGTATAACTTTAATAAGTGCAATAATTCCTATTTTACTGTAGTATTGTAATTTACGTGGACTGATATGAAACTTGATACATAAAGGAAACTTGAAAAAGTAATGCATTCCCACTCTGTTTTCTCAGTTGTAAAATAGTGTTTTTGTCATAATTTTATAAGTTCTAAGTAACTCGTTAATATTTGCTATAGTGATATCTGACAGAGATAAAGCCTTATAGATGAGAGTCTTTTAAAAAAGGCCCCCATGGGGGCCTGGGTGGTTCAGTCAGTTGACCAATCCACTCAGGTCATGATCCCAGGATCCTAGGATCGAGCCCCACGTTGGGCTCCCCGCTCAGCAGAAAATCTGCTTCTTCCTCTCCCTCTGCTGCTCCCCCTGCTTGTGCTCTCTCACTTTCTTTTTCTCTATCAAATACATAGATAAAATCCTAAAGAAAAAAAAAAAAGAAAAGAAAAGATAAGAAAAGAAAAAAGGTACCCTTACAAAACATGAAAAAGTGATCAACTTATGGATTTTCTAGGTTTTTTTTTCCCAGTATAAGAATCTACAACAGTAGAATCCATCAAGTTGGGGTTGTGTGTGTGTGTATGTGTGTGTGTGTGCTTATTTATATATTTTAGTGATCATTATACCCAACATGGGGCTCAATCTCACAACCAGAGATCAAGAGTCCCACACTCTACTGACTGAGCCAGCCAGGCGCCCCTAAAGTTGGGCTTTTAAAATGGCTCTCCTCACTGCTCACCATAAGGAACATTGCTTTTCAAAACCAAAGTAAAACTTTTAGTAATTTTCTCTGATGACAGAAATCACCCTGGCAATATAATTACTAAATAGTGGGTATATAGTGAGCTGTCTCTTGCATGGGTGCTCTAGCTGGGGATACCCAGGGTGACCATCAGCAGGACAACAGGGTTTCCCTACCAATTGGCTCACCGTTCTCTTGAGCAGTACCGAGAAGGTCCACTGGCTTCACATAAGCATCTCCTTCTCCGTAGAAGAATGGACTTTTTGACCTACCTTTCAAATCTTGAGAGAATTGTTAAACAAGGAAAGGAATACATTACATCCTATTGACTCTTTCCCAAATGGCAAAAGAAAAATCACTGTGGTTGCAAAGTTGTTTGTCATTGTTGCTTATTATTTTTATATTATATTATATTTATATATATATTTATATTTTATATTATATTTACAAAAAACAGTAAAACAAATCATCACATGCCCTGTATAAATTTGTTTTATTTAGCTAAGAATTCAACCTATGAATATCACAGAAATGCATATATATTCAAAATGTAGATGAACTGGAGGTTGGAACTGTCAAAATGTATATGTGTGGCATCTCCATCACCCAGTACCCAATAGCCAAAATGAAAATGCTGAACTTAGGGCCTGGAATGGAGTAGGTGCTCCATTTGTGATAAATCTGAACATATTACTTCCCATTAAAAATAACATTTTAGAGTGGGAAGAAACATTGGAGACTCTCTTACGCAAGCTGGTTATTTTACAAATGAGAAAACTAGATTTCTGATTTTAAAACCGATAATTAGAGTAAGTACTTCTCAGGGCTCTGGGGAGGCTAAAATGAGATGAGATGTGTGGTGTGTTCCGCACGAAGCCCGGCCTGTGGCATATGCTCAGTAGGGATCAAATGGTATTCCAGACAGGTGGGGACTCTCATTTGCTGACTAATTGTTGACATTGTGGTAGAAGAGAAAATGCAATTATAGGAGCAAAGGAGAGTGTGAAACCTAATTTATTTGCGCAGAATTTTGTATATGTCATAATTACATAGGTTTCTTATGATGCTCCACTTAGTTTAACAACCAAAACTCAAAAGGAGAAAGAGGAGGAGGAAGGGGGCAGAAGGAGGAGGAGCCGCAAGAAGAAGGGGGGAAGGAGGGGAGGGAAAAGAAGAAATCGAAATTCATCTCAAATGGGCACAGGTCCTCAGGGTCCTGGGATCAAGATCCCTGCTCAGTGGGGAGTCTGCTTCTCCCTCTCTCTGCCACTCCCCCTGCTCATGCTCTCTCGCTCTCTCTCTCTCTCTCAAATAAAAAAGTAAAATCTTTTAAAAAAAAGTAAAATGGGCATAGGAACTTTTCGTATCTTGAGATCATCGTTTACTTTTGACATACCCTGTGCCTTACCTAGTCTCCTTCTGTCCCCCCATGACTTCCAAATATGTACCCCATGGATTGTATAAGTATTTGAACTCCATGTGGGTGATGGAGGTGAGCACTGCTCTTTCAGCAAGAATTTTCTAAATTATGATGCCAGTCTAGTCGTGTTGACAATAATAACACGATATTTTGCTCATTTTTAAAAAGATTTTATTTATTTGACAGAGAGAGAGATCACAAGTAGCCAGAGAGGCGGGTGCTGAGCAGAGAGCCTGAGGCGGGGCTCGACCCCAGGACCCTGAGATGATGACCTGAGACAAAGGCAGAGGCTTAACCCACTGAGCCACCCAGGTGACCACTCATTTGTTTTATATCTAAACCTTATTAATTAATTAATTTATTTATTTATTATTTTTTTTTCTGGAATATTGTGAGATCAAGAAATTCTGGATTTGAGTAACATTGCTCTGGTAGGCAGAAAAATGTTCCCCAAAGATGTCCCAGGTTAGCTGGGTGGACCCAATGGAGTCTCAAATATCCTTATAATAAGAGGGATGCATGAGGGTCAGAGTCATCAGAATCATCACCTGTGGGATGGAAGCAGAGGTTGGAAGGACATCATTGCTGGAAAGAGCCAGGAGCCAAGGAATGCAGGCAGCCTCTAGAAGGTGGTGTAAGGGCCTATTTAGCCCGAGTGGCCCCACCTCGGTTGAACAGCCATTTTGTTGTTTATGCAGTAAAACTTAAACTGACCCTGTCATACCCACCCCCCTGCCGGGGAACTTACTTAAAAGCAAGTCCAGGAATCCAGTCCCAGGTAACAAAGCCCAAATACAAGGGTGGTGGAGGTATCCAATCAGTGGGCGCTCAAACTGTCTCCCTAGCTACCAAGGAGTGTGGGCCCCACCTTTTGGGCGCTAATTCTGACCAAGGTGATAAGCTAGTTCAAATAGCTACTAGGAGTAAATTGTAGTTCAGTTGGCCACCTGTGTGTGACCTAGCATGACCGTGTAGCTTTCTCTGTGTGTTACAATCTCATCGGCCACCTGTGTGTGGCCAGGCCCAACCACATGGCCTTTGATCTATAAAAGTTAGTCTGTAAGGCAGGAAGTTGTCGCCCTCTCTGTAAGAGGCTGCCCCGACAGGTCTGTTTGACGGTCGGTTTGATTCTTGATGCTTGGCGCGAAATAAAGCTTTGCTTGACCTTCACTTTGTATCAGTCTCACTCCTTTGACCATGGACCCATTATTGGGGAACCCAATGGTGGGAAAGCAGGAAAACACACTCTCCCCTAGAGCCTCCAGAAGAAAGGCAGAAGAAGGCCCATTGAGGATTCCTGGCCTCCGAAACTTTTTTTTTTTTAGATTTTAAAATTTATTTATGAGAGAGAGAGAGGGAGCACACACAAGCAGGGGGAGCAACAGACTCCCCACTGAGCCGGGAGACCAATGCGGGGCTCAATCCCAGGACCCCAGGATCATGACCTGAGCCAAAGGCAGATGCTTAACCAACTGAGCCACCCAGGCAGCCAGGCCTCCAAAACTCTTCAGATAATAAATGCATGTTGTTATCAACCACCAAGCTCATGGCAATTTGCTTCAGTAGCAATAGGAGACTAATACAATTGTCATTTTGGATTATGTTGGAAACTTTTGCTATAGCATGCATTAGTTCTCACTGATCACCAATTACTGCACAGCAACCTTACAATTTAGAAAACAGTTAATTTTTCCCCCCCAGTGGAAGTGCAAGCTCATTACATTCTTTGGAAGTGTGAAGAACTGTTTAATTCCCTTTTCACAGGGTTTCCTATTTTTTCTTGAAAGAGAGAGGAGTGTGTTTGTAACATAATGCTGTTCTGATTTGACATGGAAGCGTTCTTGCTATCCCAAAGTCTTTGATTAATTGTATACTTTATTGGTACATTTTCATTAATGAAAATCCTGTTTTATGGCCTGAGTGTTTGTGTTCTCCCCAAATCCGTATGTTGAAATCCTAACCCCCAATGTGATGTATTTAAGAGGTGGGGACTTTGGGTGGTTTGGGCCATGAGGGTAGAGCCCTTATGAATGAGGTTAGTGTCTTTATACAAAGGGACAGGGGTCTCTGTCTCCCTCTCTCTGCTGGCCTCCTGCAGGCCAGGACACAGGCTCTCACCAGCTACCAGATCTAGCACTTTGATTGTCAATTTTAGCCCCAGAACCATGAGAAATCCATTTCTGTCGTGTAAGCCAGTTGATGGTAATTTGTTATCGCAGCCCAAACGGTCTGAGACATCACGTATTACCCAAATGTCACAGAGTGAACGTGAAGTAGCACTTCGTTTTGCTGATAATGAATTACTTCTCTGAAATTAGCTCAGTCGCAATGGCTTTGATCTCCCCAGTGAATATCAGTAATAATATATCAGTGTGTGCTTATGCTAGTTACCTTTAAAGGACATACGAGAATTAATCATCATTATCACACTCTAACCCATGTTACAGAATAGTGTTATGGTTAACAGTTTGACTTCGCATGGACTGCTAGCCTAGAAGGAGTGGGTCCTGGGAGCCCATCAGACACTTCGGTGAGCATTAGAAGACACCCCCTCTGGGTGGAAACTTTCCTGAAGTTGCAGGCCATTGCAAGCAGGGGGTCATGGGCTAGATTAGAAGAGCTACCTCTTGGGCAGGGTGTAACCCTCACAGCCACATGCAGAAGCCCTGGGAAGGAGCCTTAGAGGTCTTTCAAGAAAGGTAGTCATGGTGCAGCAGGAAAACCAATGGCCTTGGCATCATGTAGATGGGGGTTGAATCCTTTCTCCATCACTTACTAATAGGGTGGCCTGAGCAAAATACTTCAGTTCTCTGGACCTAAAATCGCTCATCTGTAAAACAAAGACAAAGATACTTATTTTTAATAATTGTCAGAAGGAGGAAGAAAGTATGGAGGGTGCCTCGCCCACGCTAGATGGTGGTCATTGTCATGTAGTTTGGAATTTCTCATTTTGTACTTGAGGAATGGAGACCTTGAAAGGGCTGGACCTCACCTAAGGCACATTAACCTCTTTCCCCTGTTTGACCCCCAGCTGCTACTGAGGGTGACTTGAAGCATTAGGCAGGAAGTGAGTTTGGTGACTTTTTTCTAGGTGTGGGGAAAACATAACCATTTCAATGGGCTCTGGGCCTGAGATTTTCCATTCACATGAATGATATACTGAACAGCCCATTTTGGTGACTTTGAACATCAGACACTTAATTTTTTTTTAAAGGTTTTATTTATTTATTTGACAGAGATCACAAGTAGGCAGAGAGGCAGGCAGAGAGAGAGGGAGAGGGAAGCAGGCTCCCTGCTGAGCTGAGAGCCTGATGTGGGACTTGATCCCAGGACCCTGAGATCATGACCTTAGCCAAAGGCAACGGCTTAACCCACTGAGCCACCCAGGCGCCCCCAGACACTTAATTTTTAAAGAAGGAGTTTATTTCCTATTTAGACCGTCATTAGCAACAGGGAACCACTCAAGTCTGCAATTTGGAGGAGGGGAAATAAGAGCCTATGAATCACCTTAGTTACTTCATAAGTGGAGTGGAGGGGGTTCCCTAGGACCTCATGGAACACGATGCTGTGTTTATACCAGGTCAGTGTCACCTAGTGGTCACGGTTTAAAACTTTCAAGGTGTTATTGATGCTTCTGAAGCCCTTGAAAGCTCTGGACTCATTTTCCAGGAAAATTCACAAAAGCCTGCAGTTGGACTCCCTGGAACCCCCTATCTTTGTCCAGGTTAGCGTCTTGATGAGGTCATTCCACTGTTAGAGGCAAAAGTGAATTTGCTCTGCCGAGGCAGTCTGAACACCTCTGAAGCAGTGATCTGATCACGTTAAAGGCTGTGGCCGGACTAATGTTGTTAGTCCAGTGTGAATCACAGGGATTTTTGTCTGTCTGTTCTCTGCTCTACTCCCAGCCCCTAGATCAATTTCAGTACTCGCTGAATGAATAAATGTACCAAGACTCAGAGAGTTATCATAAATAAATTTGCCAGTCTTCTGTTTGATTTATTTTTCAACTGTCAGGAGGACTTTATGGTAAATTTAATAGGACATGGATATTTCCGCTTGTTTTCAACTCAGCACTGCACTCTGGCACTATCTCTTGGATCCATCTCCTATCACGTTAACCACCCCTTCTAGCCCTGTGCCATCTGCATATTTGATGAGTGACATCAGTCTGGTAAACAGTACTGCCCCTGTGTGTGGGATGGGGATAGAAGGCTGGAAGGGACAGATGGGCCCAGCAGGGAATCATGAGCAATTAGAACAGAGAGATGCCATCGAAGCCTCCAGAAGCTGAGCGTTAAGCAAAGTCGGGTGTCATTTTAGATGGAGCGAATTTAGGGAATGAGACAACTTTTACTTGGCATGAAGCCAGGAGACCTGACAAAGGAGTCAGCTCAGCTGGCATTGTAGGAAAGTGAGTTAATGGAGTTTTGTACCTGTATGAGCAAGGAGTCTCCAGACAAATAGAATCAATAGGATGTGTGTGTGTGTGCAAAGACAGAGAGAGACAGGCAGAGGGAAAGAGAATTTTTTTAAAAGATTTTATTTTATTTATGAGAGAGAGAGAAAGAGCATGAGCAGTGGAAGGAGCAGAGGCAGAGGGAGAAGCAGGCAGCCTGCCAAGCGAGGAGCCCCATGCGGATCTCGATCCCAGGACCCTGGGATCATGACCTGAGCCAAAGGCAGATGCTTAACCAAATGAGCCACCTAGGCACCCCAGAGGATTTTTTGTTTTCACTTGATCTTAGCCAAAAGGCCAAGAAGGGATGAGAATTTTTTTTTTTTTAAATTGGCTCACATGACTGTGGAGACTGGCAAGTCCAAAATCTGCAGGCTGGGGTGGCAGGCTGGAGATCCAAGTAGAACTGCAGTTTGAGTCCCCTGGCGGCTTGCTGGCAGAATTCCCAGTCCCTTGGGGGAGGTCCGTCTTTTTCTTAAGGCTTTCAACAGACTGGGTGAGACCTACCCACATGCTGGAGGGCAACCTCTCTTACTCAGTCTACTGATTGACATGTTGATCCTGTTCAAAAAATACCTTCACAGAATCGTCTAGAATAGTGTTTGACCAAATATCTGGGTACAGTGGCCTAGCCGAGTTGGCACATATAATTAACCATCATTGTACCGCTGAAGGGAAACCCAACACAAAGCAACTGGGTTTATCTAACTGGTGAATTAGAACAACATTCTAATCTGTCTGGGTGTTCGCATGTCTCTAGGCCCGCTGTGTAATTCCATCGCTTGTGCCCTCCCACCCCACCTCATTGCTGACTCATCCCAAAATGCCCTTCTGCAAACCTGCTTCCTTCCCCACTGGAAAAACTCTACTCATCTTTCGAAGTTCCGATCAAATGTCAGCTCTGTGATACTTCCTTTAGTACCACATCCCATGCAGGAGAATGAATTCCTTCCCTCAGTCCTTCATGCACCTACTGTCATAACATTTATCACATTGCATTCCAACTGCTTGACCATCCATCCAACAGCAGATTAGCAAAGTGGTTGCAAGTATACAGTTTGGTTCCAGACTTCCTCAACTGAATTCTGGACCTCAGCAAGTTACCCGATCTCTGGATACATTAGTTTCTTTATCTATAAGGTGGAAATAAAGTACCAACAATCTGAATTTATAGTGAGGACCCCATATATGTAGGACTCTTAGATCAGTGTCCAGTATATAGTAACCACTAAAAAAAAAAGCAATTATTTTTCATTCTTAGTGTTATTGTTGCTATCTGATACCTGTCATGTGGAAGGGCAGGGGTGTTACCATCTGCTTTTTTACTTCCACCCTCATATTGTGTAGAACAGAACAGGGTCTATAGACATTTATTGGAGTGTTCATTACCTTTTATCTGTAGAAGACTCTAATCCCAGATACATATATTGATTCAAAGGTTGGCAACATGTTGCCCATTTAAACCTCATCACAACCTTGTGAGGTCTTATTAC
This sequence comes from Lontra canadensis, assembly GCF_010015895.1. Classification (NCBI taxonomy): domain Eukaryota; kingdom Metazoa; phylum Chordata; class Mammalia; order Carnivora; family Mustelidae; genus Lontra; species Lontra canadensis. Next base: position 54,316,958 of record NW_022630995.1, read on the forward strand.
CTCCATTTTACAGATGAGGAAAGTGAGAAGCAGGCATTGAGTGAATTGTCCAGTGTCCACACAGCTGGCAAGGAGCAGAGTCTCTAACTCCAAGGTCAGTGAGAGGAAGGGCAGAGATGCCAGGAGTATGGGAAAGCTTTTTTTTTCTGGTCCAGGCACCGCCCTTCCTCTCTCCACTTTCTCCTTCTTACCTTCCAGAACAGGGGCGCTCTGGACTGCAAAGCCTGCGCGCAAAATGTGGTGGTGGTTCACACCGCAGAACTGACTCAGGAAAGGGCGTGAGCCGCAGAGGACGATCAATACAGGATATCCTCAGCCGTGACCGTGGCCTCTTCGATTTTGGTCTTAATCTCCGGGAGCGGAATTTGACTGATGGCCACGACTACCAAGTTCGCAGCGTGGGCGGAGGCACTGGCCACACAGATCCAAAAGGACTCTTGGTACCGTTCCTCCACCACCACGAAGCGGAAGAGCCTCTCCTGGAAGTTGGCGATGCGCTCGGTGAGGTCGTGAAACTCGACCGCGGCCATGAAGCTGGCGATGGCCAATGCCACGACTCCACCTGCAACCCAAAACGTCACCCTCGTTCAGCGCTCCTTGGTACAGCTGTACTGGCCATCTGCGAGAAGGCACTTCTGTAGCACATGCGACACATTTGCTTTGGGTTGAAAAATTCTTAGGGTGACACAACAATTTTTTTTTTTTTCTCAAGCAAACTTTACCTCCACTGTGGGGATCTACCTCTGGACTCCAAGGTGAGAAGTCTTTAATCATCCTTAACCACCCTTTAATCATTCCCTTTCCATTTAAGGATAAGAAGAGGAGGTAAGAGAAAGAGGAGAGGAAGCAGACAGGGGAACCTGGAACGGTTCCAAACTTCACTCACTTTCCTACCTGTTGCTTCCAACCTCCGTGTTCTGGGAGGTTCCTCGCTCTTCCTTTTTGCTTTTCTACTGGATGGTTTTAATTAATATTTAAAAAACACATTTATCACGCTTTTTTGCTTAGATTATTATGTCTTTGTTAAAGGAAATTTGGACACCAGAGAAAGTCACAAAGATGAAAATACAAATTCACTTTTATCCTAAAAGCTGGGTATAAATACTTTGAACATTTTAATGTGTTTCTTTACATTTCTTCCTCTTTAACAAAATTGTATTCTGAAGCTTTTACTGTGTAATGCTCTTTTTTCCCTCTTTACTTGAACATTTTTCTATATTGTTAAGTGTTCTGTTATAGCACCACTTTAAACTGGTGCATAATGTGTTCTTCAAGCAACACACCTAACCAATTTAATTAAGTTTAATTGAGTATGACTTTATTTCTGGATATCTAGATTGCATCTAAGTTTTGTTACTATAAAGTGCTGCAGTGAACACCTTTTTATATACATCTGTGTACTCTTTTCCAGTTATTTCCTTAGCATAAATCCCTATTTGGATTGGTTTAATTAAAAAATATTCATATTTTGGGGGTGCATGTGTGGCTTAGTTGGTTGAGCCCCACTCTTGGTTCAGCTCAAGTGGGGATCTCCGGGTCATGGGAAAAAGACCTGCCGCAAGCTTCACGCTCAGTGGGAAGTCTGCTTCTCTCCCCACCCCCTCTCTGCCCCTCCTTCTGCAGTCTTTAAAAAATATATATTATTTTTATGCCTTGTAACACTTTTAACACTAAAGTTTTGTTGAACTGCCTTTTTAAGATATTCTCATCAGTAGTTCTTGAGAGTGCCATCTCTCTGAAGCAGTAACTTGACAGAGAGGAGCGTTTATTTAATCCTAGGACTGAGCACTTTTTACATGTCAGCCGCTAGGAGGGTTCATGCAGATGGAGCCAAGATACCTGCAGTTTGGAAGGGGCCAGCCATGTATATAAGTAATTCTATAGGATAGTCGTGGTCTGCAAATGCAGGCAAATACACAGTAACTGATCTACTGACATTACATTACAATACATGGTAAAACAACATTATGTCCTTGTACACTTTTTGGTCACCCTGTATAACCTATCCCAAAGATAGGGATAGGTTATTGCCATCATGATCCTTGACCATTTGACTGTTTTCGGAAACAGCTTCATTTCTGGGAATCTTGTTATTTTTTTGCATATGGCTTTTTAAGTGCATAACTAAATGCTAAACATGAATTAAATATGTATATTATATAAGATATTATAATATAAAATATTATATATAAATATATATATCTATATATCTATATATCTATATATCTATATATATTTGGGAGTAAAATATAATCCCCAATCAATACACACTTTTGTCTTTTGTCTTGGAAAATAGGTCATGATGGTTATAATTGATACCATGATTAAAGGAAAGACAAAGGGCTTAGACTTAGTTGTACATTGGTTGGAATCCCACCTCTGCTACCTATTGTTGTGTGGCCTTGGGTAAGGCTTTTAACTCTCTGAGCTTCAGGATCTTCGTCTGTAAATATGGGTCTAACGATACCGCCTCATAAGGAGGTTGTGAGCTTTAAATGAAAAGAGGCCAGGTGCCTCATCTTCTGTCATTTGGAAGGCTCCCTCCCACCCTCACAGCTGTGGGCTCAACCTCTTCCCCTCCACCCACAGTGCCCTCTCTTCCCCCTTCCACCCCCAGCTCTCTTCTCTCTTCTCCTCTTACTCCCACCTCTCCTCTTTGCTCCAAGTCCTCAGCCACTCATGCAAGCCATCAATTTCGCTCTTTACTGTGACAGAGATTCTGCAACTTTCAGTAAAGAGGACATTCATGCCCATGAGGAAGGTTATAGTTTAGGGAAGTAAAGACTGAGGTGGGCGTTCTAATTCCTACACACCTTCCACCTACCTACTTGGAACTCAGCCTGGTGGTGGCAGTGGACATGAATTTCTCTCCCTGGGGGCCTTCCTTACCTGCGAGGACGTTCCATAGGCAGATGCCCCCGGGGCCATTGACTGCCCTATATGGAACCTGGATCATGTTGAGAATGGCAAAGCCCATGCTGACCAGAGCCAGGGCCAAGGCCAAGAAGAGGAGCAGCAGAATTGTCACATGGAGGCCTGCATTGAGTTCCTTCACCAGGTGTGGGAAGACTGGGAAGAGAAGACACAGCCAATATTTCAGTGTCAGAGCTGGGCTCAAGTTTAAACAGTCCAGGCTTGCTTACCCCAAGGCTTTACTAGAGTGGAGAGAGGGCAAGGCAGCAAGGTCTGGGTTTTCAAAAAGCAGGAGACTTCTTGAGATGAACGCATGGACCCCAGATTTGCCACTTCTCATTTGGCCAATAATCCTCTCTTTCTTGCAGTGGATGCAAAATCGGAATGTGCCCTGGCTGGCAATTTAAGTTGCACTGGCTTCAAAGCCCTGGGATCCAGTGTGAGCTAATGCACACAAGCCCTAGATGGTGGCTCTTTAGCAAAGGAGGTGGGCAAGAGAATCAAAGAGGGCCAACTGAAAAGATTTAATCTGGGTCAGAGAGTTGCTTTCATTAAATCAGACAGGTGCAAGAGGTTTCAGGTACATCTGTGAAGAGTGTAGAAGGGCATAGCAGAGTGAAGCCTAGACCTGGCATCCAAAGATCTGGGTTCAAATCCCAGTTTCGCTCATTTGCCGCAAGTATAAAATAGAATCCTCTGAACCCTGCCTCCCCTACCCATCTTACCAGATTGTTGAGTGGATCAAATGAAATGCATGGGAATAATAATGGTACTTAATAAGCACTGATAGGAAGCTAGAAGCATCACCTTGGATCCCTGGACAAGGTAGTCATTTTTCCCCATGTATGATGGACACTTACTTTTCATGTGGACCATACTCTATTAGAATATTAATTTTCCATATTCATGTGGCAGGATAATTTAGTGAGATCTTAATTTGTATCTGTTTCCTCTATATTGCTCACCACACAGTAGCTATGAGAAGTAAATGATACGGTATGGCAGATACTGCCTAGGAAAGACTGAGTTCTCAAGATGGCGGCTGGGGCTGTTGCAGTTCTATTGTTACTCTCTGACTTAGGGAAAGTCACATGACTCCACAGAGCATTAGTTTGCTCATCAGTATAATGGGGTAGCAATAACTGCATATGAACTGAGAGTAACCAACATATGCTGAGCACAGCCATGTCAAGTACCAAACCCTTTACTTTACATCATTATGTCATTCAATGCTTGTGACAAGGATGTAAGGTAGATTTTATTAAACCAATTTCCATATAGGCTTGGGCATTAAGTCCCTTATCTTTGGGCAAGGTGACTCTGAATTCTATATGAGATTATAATCCTGGATGCCATATGATATATGGAGTTTAGATCGCTGTTTTCAGTAATCACACTGAAGAATTTAAAATGACGGAAGCTAAAGAAAGCCCGAGCATACCCCTTCTTCTGCAGCTACTCCAGGGTTTCTACTGAGCACCTCCTGGTCAAATCAGGGTCCACTTTGTGAGTTTGAACTCTCTGCTTCATCCTTTGATGTCATGATCAGCCCCTTCTTGTCCCCCCTGGGGAGCCAGGACTCAAAGCTTTCCTGGTTCCACCTTACTCCCCTGAACCCCGTTCCCCTCTGGCTCTTTGCTGGCTCACCTGCCTCCCTGTAGTCACAGAAGGTTGGTGCCTCCCAAGCTTGAGAACTAAATATTGGTCCTTCTCCCTTCAAAATTCTTTCCACTGAGAAGTTCCAGACACTCCACATTTACATCCTAGTTCTAATCTATCTTTCTTTCCAGTTCTGTATTTCCATTTGTATTTATCTCCAGGTGGTTATCTTGTGGGCATCAGAAACTACTCTGAGTGTCTTTCCAAGGAATTTTTCTTGCAAGGTTTCTCTTTAACCATTGCTTCTCTCCTTTCTTAGTGTCCCTTAGATTTTTTTTTTTCTTTTCAAATGTTCAGCCCTGCATGAGTGAATGTTGTGATAGACTCAAGTCTGTCCTTGACCCACAGCAATGCAAAACCAGCCAACACAGCGTAGCTCAGCTCCAGTGAGTGTTTTCAGAGAGAATCAAACCCAAGGTGCTGTGATTGGAAGTTTATATTCCCTCCTCTGGGACACCCCATGGCAGCTGGGAAAACTAAACGTTCTTGAACGTTGTCCTACCCAGAGTTGGTACTAAAACATCTTTTATGATTCTCACACAATTCTGGTGCTGCAGAGAGCAGACCGTGTTAGATGAGCCCCCGGGGGGCTGTCTCTGGTTGGGGCATCCCTCTGGGAAGGAAGAGGAGGGAAAGGGACATTTATTGAGTTCCTCCAGTGGACAAACAGAAAGTGCTCCTTTCTTTGCTCTGGCTTCTGGCAGAGGGAGTTTACATTCTTGTGAGCTGGGATGGCAGGGGTTTAATCAGCACTGCTGTGGAAGGGTTCAGTCTTTGTCTGTTCTCCTCGGGGCTCCTTCTACTGCAAAGCTGGTATCTGCCTCAGCTCCTTCTCCAGAAATGGTAATTTGTGCTTCGGGATTCCTAAATTATGCTAGACCTACGAACTGCCACCTCACATCCTCTATTATCCATTGAACTGTGCTCTCCCTGTTATCCCCCACAAAAAAGAATTGTTGAAGTCCTAATCTCCAGCATTTCAGAATATGACCTTATTTGGAAATAGGGTATTTAAGAGCTAATTAAGATGAAGTTGTTAAGATGGGCCCTAATCCAATGTGATTGGTGTCCTGGTAAAAGGGGAAATTTGGACACACAGACACGTGGAGGGAAGACCACGTGAAGAGAGACGGGGAGGGTGCCATGTGAAGACTGGATGACATGGCCACAAGCCAAGAACCCTCGGGGCTACCAGGAGCTGGAAGAGGCTAGGAAGGCTCCTTCTCCCATAGGTTCCAGAGGGAGCATGGCTCTGTCCACAAGCTGATTTCTGAGTTCTAGCCTCCAGAACTATGAGAATACATTTCTACTGTTTAAGTCACCCAGTTTGTCATAGTACTTTGTTACGGAAGCTCCGGGGAACTAATATACCCTATGTTTGTTGGGGTAACCACTCAGTCATTTCTAGTGGGATCTGTCCACCCTGGAACCTCACACCCCTAGGAATCCCCGTTCACCCACCACTTCCCCACGACTCTTTGCTGGATTCTAGGAGAACAGTAAGGACTACTAGGGAGATGCCTAGCTTTGGGAAAGTCACCAGTCACAAATTCCAGAAGGAGCAACATGGAGGAAATTAAGAAGTCTGGGTTCAGACTAACCTGGGTTGGGGTCTGGCTCCAACATTGAGGGCTCTGTGACCTTCAGCAAGTTGCTTAACCTCTCTGAGCCTTAGTTTTCTCCTAACTGGCAAGGTTATGGGGATTAGTGTAGCATGGGTCACAAGTTTGGTGTCTTGCATGGGAACATTCAGAACAGATGAATTTAAAAGTACTTTATTGTTGGGGTGCCTGGGTGGCTTTGTGGGTTAAGCCTCTACCTTTGGCTCAGGTCATAATCTCAGGGTCCTGGGATCAAGCCCCGAATTGAGCCCTGCATTGAGCCCCGCATCAGGCTCTCTCCTCATCGGGGAGCCTGCCTCTCTGCCTACTTGTGATCTCTCTCTCTGTCAAATAAATAAATAAAACCTTTTTTTAAAAAGTACTTATTGTTATTCATTTGACCAGTGTTTTTGAGTGCCAGTGTTTTGAAGCATTCTTCTGGGCTCTTGAGATCATCAATGAATAAGACAAGATCCTTGCCCTCATGGCACTACATACTAAAGGGGTGGAGACAGATAATAAATAATAAACATAACAGATAAATTATCTAGTATGTAAGAAGGCAGTTATCATGGTTACATGATACATCTTGCTATATAATTACCAGGGGCTATTTTTATTATATTCCCTAAGCACTGTCTGACTACAGTCTCTGGAATCGTGCTGCTTTTAATTGTCACTCCCTTGTTCAAGCTTGAGAACTTCCTTCATGAGGTTCTTTCATTTCCATTAATGATGACTATTTAAAAATTGTGTCTTTTCTCCCTCAGTTGTGTGTGTGTGTGTGTGTGTGTGTGGTTTTGAAAGAATCCCAAACTGCCAAAAATTGTAAGAATGGTACAAAGGAATTTGTTTTTTTTCTCCTGAACTACTGCAGGTAAATTGTCTCTGCATCCCTGAGTACGTTAGGGTCTATTTCGTTCAGAAAGAGATTGCCTTACGGAACCATAGTCGCAAAATCATTGAGTTAATGCTAGCACATGACTGCCACTTAATCCTGACACTCCATTCAAGTTCCGCCAATTTTCTCACCAAGTGATGTCTTTTAAAGCAAACAGACCCAATGCGGAATCACCTAGTGTGTATCATGTCATGGTCTCCTTTTGATGACCTTTATTTTTAATTCTTTATGTATATGTGTTTTCTGTGTGTGGGTGTGTGTAATGTTTTTAATGGAATTTGGAATTTAATGTTTTTAAAGGTATTTTTCCAATACCCTTGGTCCAGTTTAATTGCTGGGTAAATATAAATATTCCCCGAGATTTCTTCCTGAATATCCATAACAAATATGTATTTCTTTTATGTATATAAGTGATGCCAGCTCATATTATCATATTTGTTAATGGCTTTAGCTTTCTGTCTTTATGTATTTTTTTAAAAATATTTTATTTATTTATTTGACAGAGAGAGAGATCACAAGTAGACAGAGAGCGAGAGAGAGAGGGAAGCAGGCTCCCTGCTGAGCAGAGAGCCCGACGTAGGACTGGATACCAGGATCCTGGGATCATGACCTGAGCTGAAGGCAGAGGCTTTAACCCACTGAGCCACTCAGGTGCCCCTATCTTTATGTATTTAATAAGATACTTAACCCTGGGCAGGATTCTAAAAACTACAATTCTGAAATATAGAAATCAAATGAGTACAAGTCCTTATCCCCTTGCATTGTATTATGTTGATGAATTATGTTTGTGTAGGACACTGTTCTCTGGAGCATTCTAGTTGATTCTAAAAACTTGCAGAATATTGACTTTTTTGCTTTGTTTTTTAATTCCCAGAAGACCCTTTGTAAAGCTGGGCTTGGATTTCTGCTCTATTTACACCCAGAGCAGCTCTGAGGTCAGCCTGGATGTCAGCAGATGACCCTGACTACTCATGTTCATGGAGGGCAGTCAGTGTCTTGCCCCAGGGCTCCCCTCCAGGGATCACCCAACTTGGGCTCTCAACCCAAGTAGTATGATTCCAGAGCCCAGGCACACAGCCTCTTTGCCTGTTCTCAGCCTGTGGAGGTTTTATATAAATAGAAGTGGAAGCGTGCTGGGCTGGCTGAGAACATCCCAGTCACGTGGCAGGTGTCTGAAGTCTGGCTCTGCCGTTTCCTGGCTGGGGGACCTCAGGCAAGTTATATAACCTCTCCAAGTCTCAGTGTAGTCCTCTGCAAAATGGAAACGTTAATAATTCCTTCTTCATAAATTTGTTTTAAGGCTTACGAGAGAGAAGCCATGTAAAACATTTAGCAGAATGTCTGATACTCATAAGCGCTCAATATTTTAAGTTATTTCTAATAGAGGTGAACTACAGAAGTATACAAATCCCCGTTTTTAATGTTTCTATAAGCCTCTTCAGGAAAGAAAGAAATGTTCTTGGTGGTGAACAGGAATGTCAACGTGCCTTAAGTTGAGGCAGAATTCAAATTCCACAGTTAGACATAAGCACTCTTACAAATTAAAAAAGAAAAGTGTCCTGAAACAGCTTGTGTACCCCAAATATACTCACTCGTGAATTGGGACTGGCGGCCCCCGAGCCCGCACTGTCGCACTTTACATCCTCGGAAGAGCCCGTAGTAAATATCCCCAATGAACTTGACCAGCTCTGGGTCGGTAGCATTGACCAGGTCCACTCCAGTCTGACAAAGGATTTTCCCACTCAGCCAGTGGGGTGCTGCCAGGGCAACAATGATCAGGATAAAGGAGGAGAAGCTGAGTAAAGATGCCAGCCCATACCACGCCTTTTTGAACCATCCAGGCATTCTAGTGGGTGCAGGTTATCCTGCAGGTGTCCCAGGGGCGGCAAGGGTGGTTGGCATTCTCTGGACACGCTGCGGTCTCCGGCTCCAGGGTCAGCTCTTCCAAACACGGCATTTCAGGATTTCGAGTGCATCTTCTGGTCCTCCCTCACTGCCTGCCTCCACAGCCTGTGTTTACTATCAGCACATCCGGAAGTTTCTACAGAGACCGCCTTCACCTGACTCAAGTGTAGAGGCGTGTGTTACTGAGGGAAGTAACCATATATCTCCCACTAGACTACTATTTCAACAGCGGGTTTAATTTTTCCTTTGAGGTATTTAAATAACCCTGGCGTGGACCTCTTGATGGCCAGGAAGTTATTAGCAGGCAAAAACTAGGTAGATCTGACTATAAAGAAACACTAACTATTCTCAAAAAAATGCATGCAATAGAAGGAAACTGAGCATGTAAGGGTTAGCACTTGAATGCTGCCCACAATGCATGGTGTCAAATGTCGAGCTCTGGGCTGTGTGCCTGGGCATTTCTTTCTGTGAAATGTCACTGCTGTCAGGATCTCCAGAACCGTTATTCATACCTTGGGATGACCTCTGTTCTCAAGGTTTTTTTTTGTTTTTTTTTTTAAAGATTTTATTTATTTATTTGACAGAGAGATCACAAGCAGGCAGAGAGGCAGGCAGAGAGACAGGAGGAAGCAGGATCCCTGCTGAGCAGAGAGCCCGATGCGGGGCTCGATCCCATGACTCCGAGACCATGACCTGAGCCGAAGGCAGAGGCTTAACCCACTGAGCCACCCAGGCACCCCGTTCTCAAGGTTTTTAATTGAAATGTGTAGACAGGCTATATGATGCGTGGATTTATCACTGGGTGAATCTGCTGTGGGTAAATTGCAGCAGAAGTCAACTTGTGGCTGGACTGGGGCAGTCTGGACCCCAACACTCACATTCCTGTCCTCCAACAGCACCTCCCCCACCAAAAACCTTGTGTCATCTGAAGTGGGAAAGAAAAGTCTTTTTCTAATGTGTTAGCAAATGATCGCCTTGTCAGGGACTTTACTTCTAATACTGAAAATTTGTGTGTGTGTGTGTGTGTGTGTGTGTGTGTGTGTTTTCTTTTAATGTATAGCCACTAGGAATGAAATATTTCCTACTTTCTATCTTATACCATGGCTTTTCAATTTTGATTTTTAGTCTATTACTGTAAGCCAACTTGACGTCATGTGAGACTGATAACAGCAACTCTCAATAGTTTTGGGAGGTCACATTTGGCAGAAGTGGCACAGGACATTGTTTATTTGGTCACCGAGGTCTGGAGGGGGGGTTCAGGAGTTTGCATTGTTAATGGACAGGAGTTCCAGAAACCTCACTTGGAAAGCAATGAGGGGACAGAGGGTCATGGGAATGGAAACATTAGTTTCCTTCCTTATAGTGGGGTTCACTTCTGTGGTCTCTCCATAATGAAAATAAACAAGAGTGTCTCTGAAGCTTGTGTAGATCTTTTCCTCATACAGAAGGCTTTTACTAGATGCTTGTTGTCTCCCCCGCCCCGGCCCCCACAATGCTGCAACAAGCCTTCATGGCAGGCAAGGGATGAGGGATGTTCTATCCTGATGAACCCTCTCATGAGAAAACTGGATATCAGGGCTGGGGCTGGAGTTTAGGTCTTTGAAATATAGCAGGTCATCTTCATCACAATGACCTTGAAATAGCAAATGTTTTTCTGGTAATGAAGATATACAAAAGGCTGAGAAGAGGAGTTGGTGTATTAATAAATGATCAATAACATTTATTATTCTTATAGTAATGTTAAGCATGCTTTGGACCTGTGTGATACCTTTGCATCATATTTCTCCCTCAGATGATGGGCCTATGTCAACTATTGGTGTTTTAGGGATTAAGCAATTATTTTTAGAATGATTATTTTAAGAAAAATATGGGAAACAAATGATTCCCAATAAGCCCTTGAGGTGCTGAATGGAAGTATGCTTAAGTATAACTCTACTGAGGACCTGAGTTCAAATTCCTACTCCTCTGGGCAAGTGCTTGAGGCTCTGGTGCCTCAGTTTCCTAATATGGCATGGGATTGTTGTACAAAGTAAAATGAAATAGCACATTCAGATTACGGTATACAGAGGGCATCAAATAAGTGGTGTTAATCTCCTCATCTAGACTTCTAGTAATTCTGTTCTTGGTAATGACGCTTCTGATAATAAATGGTGTTGCGGTTGGCATCCTGTTCTCCAAGAAGGTATTTCTGTGTCTTATCTGGCACAAGGGTACTTACTGAGCAAACATCTGTATGTCTGCTACATGCACGACACACTGCGTATGGGTGGAGGGTGACACAAACATGTATAATATTGCCAAAACAGTGATACAAAAATTGTAGTATACTATATTTTAATGAATAACACTTCACAAATTAATGCTTTTAAAACAAAAAAAAAACCCATGAAAATTATTACAAGAGTTCTAAAAAATATGACTACTTATGGTACAACAGGCCTTGGTCTGCTAGAGACACAGTTAAAGACGTGAGTCCAATAATAGGTCCTTGGACCTCTGTGACCATATGTAAGACCCCATGTGACAGGAATGGTAAAGGTCCACAGTGAAGCCCCACCAACTGGCCCCACTAACAGAGCCTGGCATTTTCTTTCTCGTAAACTCACAATCTCTAAGATGTGCAGTGATGGTAACAGAAGGAGTGGCAAAACTAATTATATTAATAATGTCAATGGGCATTTATTGAGCTCCTACTACTGGCCACACACTGCTCTAAGTAGTCTAGTTTTTTTTTTTTTTTTTAGATTGTATTTATTTATTTGATAGACAGAGATCACAAGTAGGCAGAGAGAGGGGGAAGCAGGCTCCCTGCTTGAGCAGAGAGCCCGATGTGGGGCTCGATCCCAGGACCCTGCGACCATGACCTGAGCCGAAGGCAGAGGCTTTAACCCACTGAGCCACCCAGGCGCCCCAGTATTCTAGTATTATTTTAAGAAAATCCTTTCCAGAACTATAGGAGGACAGACCATTAGTATTCCCATTTCACTGAGAGGGGACTGAGGCACAGAGCAGTTAAGCAAGTTGCTTAGGAGCACTCAGCTATTAAACAGGGAAGCCAAGCCGTGGAGCTTCAGAGCCTGCACCATTCATTCATTCATTCATTTATTTAAAATTATTATTATTATTGCCTGCACTCTTACTTAAAGGTAAAATATATACATGGTTTTGTTTGTGTCCCCAGTGGACTCTCAACATCGTGAGCGCACACCTGCTCTCCACCCTCCCCACCCTTAGCCCCGCGCCCTGCACACAGCGGGTGCCGGCACCTAGAGGCGGGCGGGCTGCGGGGCTCTGCTGGCGCACCTGCAGGGTGTCGATACTCGCCCAGCGTGGCCGCGCGCTAGGCGGCAGCAGCGGGCCCCGCGCAGGGTTGGCGGCCACGCGGTCCCTCTTGGCCGGGTCGGTGGGCGGGCCGGGCCGGGGCGGGGCCGGGCGATCCCGGGCGCAGCGTTCGGGCTCGGGGCATTCTGAGCTTCGGGAGCCCGGCGAGAGTAGTAGGATGGCGGCGGCAGCGGGCGAGGCGCGCCGGGTGCTGGTGTACGGCGGCAGGGGCGCGCTGGGCTCAAGATGCGTGCAGGCGTTCCGGGCCCGCAACTGGGTAATTCGGCCGGGTCTCCGGTGGCGGTAGCGGGCGGGAACGCGAATGACTGGGGAGCAGAGGGCCCTGCCCGTGCAGCCCGGGAGGGCTGACCGGACGAAGCCGGAGCCCCTGCGCGCCCCAAAACAGGAGAGCTTGCACGTGCTTACACAAGTCTGCTGTTCTTGACTACGAGTGCATGCTCACGCCCCAGGTGCCGGCCTTTGCTCTGCAAGGAGGTGGGGGATGGGCCGCTCGCTCGGTCTCCGCCGGGCCCTGGAAGTCGGGGATGGCTCCGGAGAGAATTCCAGAGGGGAATGAAGAGGAGCGGGTTTGAGGGTACAGGGAGAGACGGTGAGAAGGACGCTCTGGAATTTGGCTGCCTGGCACGGGTTACTACCTCTAAAATCGTGAACTTACAGCTTAACGCCCTCGAACCTCAGTTTCCCCATTTGTAAAATGGGGATGTTGTTAGTAGCTGTCCCTTAGGGGGTTGTGCGGATTGAATGAGATCATTTAAAGTACCTGACTCGTGGTAGGAGCTGTTGAAAGATTAGCTATTAGTATTACTGGAATTAACCCCATCATTTAGCCAGCCTTGGACGTGGTATTTTGAAGGCTGGGCGCCTCAAATGCTGGTGGCTTCTTCGTTTTGAAAAGATTTCAACTACTTTGCATAATCGGGTAATGCTCCCTGCAGGAAGCAAGTAGGAGTGGAACTGATCTGTGGTCAGAGACCCTGACCCCAGCCGCCAGGCAGGGCTCAGCACATTCCTGGTGGAGGTCCGCCCTGTGTCTTCTCGCTGCAGCTGTCACTTGCACAAAATGTCCTGGAGCTCTGGGGAGCTTCATCTGGGGGGTTTAGTTAGTAGCCGCAGGAGCTTGGGCCAGGGTGCCCAGGAACGAGGGAGAGAGTTTCCTTCTTGTTCAGAATCTGGTATAGTACTTAGAAAAGATTCTAAATGCACCACCGGCTTCTACTCTGAACTTGGGAAGACTGTTTTGAGGGGTCTTCCAAGGTCTGCGGAGGTGAGAATGGGAACAGGTAAGGAGTGCTGGCCGCAGGCTAGACACTGTGTTCCTATATACTCTTAATTTCATTTACTCTTCCCCAGACTTGAATATGGTGGATTCTGTTGGTATCTGTGTATTCAAGAGGGGAGGCTTGTGGGTTCCCCTGGTTGGGGGCACTTGGCACAATCTGGCAAGCTGATTCACCTCTCTACTCTGTCTCCCCTACCCTATCTCTTCATTTCTAGGAGCCCTGGGAGGGAGGGGCTGGGATACAACCTTTTCTTTGTGTCTGTATCCCCTGTGGCTGGTGACATAGAAGTAGTAAGTGTTCTTGAATGAATGCTGTGTTCTTCAAAGCTTGTGGTAGAGATATTTATCTGTGGGGCCTGCAGACCTTGGGTCGCTGGAACTTTCTGAGAAAGAACTGGGTGTTACACATACCAGGAGCTCTCGCAGTTAATTTTCACACTAACCCTGTTAATTGTTAACAATGAACAGGCATGAGAAAGGCACTAGTTTGTGGGATGAGGACCCAAAGCCATTCCTCTGTGCTTGAGGACAGGAGTCTGAAAACTCTAGCCCTCCAAGGGCCAGATCTGGCTTGCCATCTGGTTTTGTACACCTCATGATCTAAGATTGTTTTCACATTTTTAAATGGTTGGTGGGGTGAGAAAAATGAAAAGAATACTATTTTGTGACATGTGAAAATTACATGAAATTCACGTTTCTGGAGTTTTAGTGCCTGAAGTTTTATCCGGACATAGCCACGCCTGTTGGTTTATCTAGATTGTCTGTGGCTGCTCTGGGGTTTAAATAGCAGATCTGAGCCTTTCGACACAGACTGTATGACCAGCAAAATGTTTGGCCCTTTACAGACGAAGATTTATGCAGACCCCTGGTCTAGGGGTCTCTGGAGGTAGACGGTTTGGCTTCAGAGGTGAGAGGGGAGGAGGAAGGTGAGGTGTTTGGAAGCTGATGGGCTGGGCTAGGCTGGGGCTTGGTAATGGGTAGGCTGACTGAAGCCACATGTCCCTGTAAGGATGGCTTGGGGTCAGGAGTTGAGATCCTTTCTCCAGTGGGTTTTCTTTTTAAGCCTCTTGCCTGTCTCCATTGCCCCCATTTCTGGGTGTGGATCTTTAATGGAATTATAGCTTACTGTCTCTTGACCAAAGCTGTTTTCTCTTCATGCTAGTGGGTTGCCAGCATCGATGTGGTGGAGAATGAAGAAGCCAGTGCCAGTGTTGTGGTTAAAATGACAGACTCGTTCACAGAGCAGGCTGACCAGGTAATTCCAGAAAAGGACCCCCATGTTTGCAAGCACTGTGGTAGGGGGACCATGGAGGGGGAGGAGGAGTGGTTTCCACTGGTGACATGTTCTTTTTTTTCAACTAGTATTCTCTACTTATGAAAGCCATTTATTTATTCATTTGTCAGAGAGAGAGTGCGCATAAGCAGGCAGAGTGGCAGGCAGAGGCGGAGAGGGAAGCAGGCTCCCCACCAAGCAAGGAGCCCGATGCGGGACTCGATCCCAGGATCCTGGGATCATGACCTGAGCTGAAGGCAGTGGCTTAACCGACTGAGCCACCCAGGCGTCCCTTGGCCCATTTTCTTGTCTTTTCTATGCATACTATATGTTTTTAGTTTCATAAGTTGAGATAATCTTGTATTTTATATTTCATGGTGAGCTTTTTTTTTTTTTTTGACATAACACTTTATTTAAATACTTCAGATCACTTTAAAAAAAAACCTCTGGGGATACCTGGCTGGCTCAGTGGATTAAGCCGCTGTCTTCGGCTCAGGTTATGATCCCAGCATCCTGGGATCAAACCCCACATTGGGCTTTCTGCTCAGCAGGGAGCCTGCTTCCCCCCTCTTTCTCTCTCTCTCTGCCGTTGACTCTCTGCCTACTTGTGATCTCTGTCAAATAAATAAATAAATAATCTTAAAAAAAACAAAAACACTGTCGGTGTGTGATTTTTAATTTCCTTAGTTTCCACTTCCTGCACATGTAAGGGTTTTGCAGTTTTTCTTTTTTAAGTTACCAAGAATCCTGTGAACATCTTTGTCTCCATCTCTGATTACTTAGGATGCATTCTAAAAAGTGGAGCTCCCCAGTTCAAAGCATGAATACTAACAAAAGAGGTTTTTTTAATTATAAACTGATAGCTTATTGAAAACCAGAAGTCAAACAAATATGTAAGTAAACAGTGAAATAACCTTTTTCTCCCCATGATCCTGCCACTGCCTGGAAGGAACACTGTTGACAAGTTGATGGCCATCTTGGTGTAAATATCAGAGAAGCCCCTCAGTGGTCTAGTCTTTCCTGAAGAGCTGTTCCCACAAGCTGTTTGGGGGACTGTGCTGTCTGTGGTTCTCATGCTGGCGCTATAGCCCACATTCCCAAGGAGATCTCCACATCGTTCTTCGTGTGGTGTGCCATACTTTTGTGAGCACTCTGTGAAGCAGGTGGGCAGGTGGGGATAGACCCATGTTGGAGCTTGGGAGACCGAGTTTCAGACACTTAAGTGACATGGCGAACAGGCTGGCTGGTGGTGGATAAGGAGCATGGATTTTCTTTTCTTTTATTTTTTTAAAAGATTTTGTTTATTTGACAGATCACAAGTAGGTAGAGAGGCAGGCAGAGAGAGAGAGGAGGAAGCAGGCTCCCTGCTGCACAGAGAGCCTGATTCGGGGCTTGATCCCAGGACCCTGAGATCATGACCTGAGCCGAAGGCAGAGGCTTTAACCCACCAAGCCACCCGGGCACCCCGGAGCATGGATTTTCTAATAAGGGACTTATCGGGGCGCCAGGATGGCTTCATTGGTGGAGCATCTGACCCTTGATTTCTACTCATGTCGTGATCTCAGGGTCCTGGGATTGAGCCCCACATCAGGCTGAGCAGGGAGCCTGCTTCTCCCTTTCCCTCTGTCTTCCACTCCCCCTGCTTCTGCTCTCTCTCTGTTCTGTCAAATAAATAAATAAGATCTTAAAAAAACAAGATCTTAAAAAAAAGTGATACATATATGATGTAGAAAATTAAGTAAAGCAAAAAGAAGGGGGTGGATTTCAGCCCCACTATGTAGTTAATGTTTTGCAGTATTTCCTTCCAATCCATTTCTCCAAATGTATACATGTGTAAGTCTAAAAAATGAAAAACAATAATCCAGACTGAGCATACTGTCTTGCTCATTTGCTCTTTCTACAGCATCCATTTGACAGAGGTTAGGATGCAAAAAGCCAGCTGACTTATTCCAGAATATAGGTTTTTGTTGTTCTTACTTTTCTTGACATGATCCTAATGTTTGCTGAACCCGGTGATTACCTGTTGGCCTTAATGGGCTTAATAATAAAACCCAGCTAGGCAATGTTACATGTCAGGCTCTGGTCTAAGTGCTTCATTCACTTTAACTTGCTTAATCTCTGTTACACTCCCAGAACAAAGTTTCTGATTGATCTCTCTTTTCAAAATGGGGAATTTGAAGCAGAGAAAAGCTTTGGCATTTGCTCAAGGTCAAATAGGCAGGAGGTGGCAGAGTTGGGATTTGAACCTGCGCAGTGGGGTTTGATATCTGCGCTCTTGACTCCATGCTAAGCTGCCTCTCAGCAACGTAGCTCCATGTGAACCAAGTAACGAGAGCCAAAGTAAATGCAAGGAAGCACCTGGGCTTGGTATCGGCAGCTCTTCTGTGTTCATTGTCTTGTCTCTTCCTGTTAATTGCAGGTTTTTGAGGTCATGTGCGTTTTTGAAATTGACCCCATCTGAGACTTGACAGTGCATTTTATTTTATTTAAAAAATAATTTTTTTTTTAAAGATTTTATTTATTTATTTGACAGAGATCACAAGTAGGCAGAGAGGCAGGGAGAGGGGGAGGCATGCTTCCCGCTGAGCAGAGAGCCCAGGACCCTGGAATTATGACCTGAGGAGCTGAAGGAAGAGGCTTTAACCCACTGAGCCACCCAGGCACCCCAGTGCATTTTAAAGAGAAAGATGGAGCAATGGCTTAGTTATTACAAGTTCAGACTTTAAAACCTTTAACCCTCCCTAACCGCCACTCACTTAGTTAAGAATTTCTGGATAAACGGCATGACATCCAGTTTTTGTTTTTAAGGCTTCAGAAGAGGAAATTCAATTCTAATATAAGTAAAATTGACCCCTGAGGCAGGAAATTCACTAGAGACAGTGAGGAGATAAGATGTGAGAAAGGCATTAAATCTTTTTTTTTTCTTTTTTCTTTTTTTTTGGGGGAGAGAGGACAGAGGGAGAGGGAGAATCTCACATGGGGCTTGATCTCACAACCCTGAGATCATGACTTGAGCTGAAATCAAGAGTTGGAGGCTTAACTGACTGAGCCACCCAGGCACCCTAAAAGGCATTAAGTCTTTGGAAAACTATTGGGCAGAGAGTAAAATTGAAGGGGGAGAAATTTTAAAATGCACAAATGTAAAAACAAGTCAAACAGGCGCATTGTTTCTGTGGGCTCCATACTTCCCTGAAGAGTAGAACATGCACAGGGCTGTGTGTACATATGGACATTGGAAGATCTCCAGCGTCTGGCAGCTGAGATCTGGGCTCTTGGTAACAGGACTTGGTTTAAGAATGAGAGGCCGGGGCAGCCTGGCAACCAGCGTAATAGGAGGAAGGTCGACAAACGTAAGGCAGGATTAGGTGAGACACTCATGAGTAGAGACCAAGGGAAATTTAAGAGGAAAGATGTAGGTATGGGATGTAGGGAGAAGAAAGGTTGGTTTCCATTGCCCAACCCTTCTCTTGGAGGCAGTGATTGGAGTCCTTAGAAAATGACGGGGAAAGAGGTGGGGGACTGAAATGTTGCCACTGGTAACATTTGCCACTTGGGTCAGGTCTTCTTAGCCATTCTAGAGAAGTGCGAAAGGGTCATGTGGTTGATGGCCAGAATTGCCTGTCTTGCCAGATTTTTGTTCGGATAAATTGTAACAAAAGGACATGTGTATATTTTCAACACTTCAAAAATTTCAAACAGAAGTAGAGAGATAAATGAATACCATGTACCTGGTATTGACCAACATTTTGCCATTGACTATTTTTATTTTTTTTAATTGAAGTATAGTTGGTTATTTTTTATTGCTCTTTTTAAAAAATATAATTTTTCACTGGCATTTTGTTTTGGAGTTGCACTTCTGGGGATTTTTGTATGGAGGGGAGAAAAGAATTGATTATCTCAGATAGTGTTTCTATGATGCGTGAAGAAAGTCTGGAAAGAAATACACCAGAAGGTTAGTTGTGGGCAGTGAAGCTCTCGGTGAATTCTTTAAATTTTAAAGCCTTCTCCTAACTTTACTCCCGTTGTTTTATTCGAGGCATGCTTAGGTCCCAGCCTTTCAGGATGCTCCAGAGAAGACTCTAGATTGCTTGGTAAAAATCACATTGAATTTTCTTTATCCAAAATGCTTATTGTAGATTGGTCGTGCATCCAGTCTTTCAAAGTGTTCATTGCCAGTGCTGTTAACTGACTTTGAAATGAAGTGAAAAATAAACGGAGGTGTCCATGAAGATGTTAGCTTGTTTAGGTTTACCTGACGGTTTATGCACTTTTTTGTCCCCTTTGTTTAAGGTGACTGCTGAGGTCGGAAAGCTCTTGGGTGAGGAGAAGGTGGACGCAATCCTTTGTGTGGCTGGAGGCTGGGCTGGAGGCAACGCCAAATCCAAGTGTGAGTCCTTTTCTGCATTAATCATTCATTCCACTCTGCTCTTTGTCCAGCTGGCACGGATTGGGTCCATCCCGTGTGCCGGGCCAGATGTTTTCTGTATTCTCCCAGAAGCTTTGCAATAGCTCTGAGAGGTAGGGATTAACCTCCCATGTGACAGATAAAGGAAAAACTTCCCATAGAAGGGGGTTAGGGAAAAGGGACGTTGAGTTTGAAGTCAGCAGAAAGAAATCAGCATTGTGTCCACCCTAATCTTTCAGGGCCTCTTACTGGGAACTGGAGAATATGTGAGAAATGGAGAGATCCTTCTGAAAGTCAGACTCAAAACTGTGTGTGTATTAAAGCTGAGTATAGGGGCACCTGGATGGCTCAGTCGGTTGGGCGCCTGCCTGCCTTAGGCTCAGGTCATGATCCCAGGGTCCCTGCTCAGCGGGGAGTCTGCTCCTCCCTTTCCCTGCCCCTCCCCCCTCCGTGGGTGCTCTGTCTCTCGATTTCTTTCACTCTCAAATAAATAAATAAAAAATGATTACTTAAAAAAATAAAGCTGAATATGTTTTTCAACTTACTATGGAAATTTTCAAGCATACAGAGAAGTTGAAAGAACAGAAGTTGAAAGAAGTGGGGCACCTGGGTGCCTCAGTGGTTAAGCCTCTGCCTTCAGCTCAGGTCATGATCTCAGGATCCTGGGATCGAGCCCCATATTGGGCTCTCTGCTCAGCAGGGAGCCTGCTTCCCCCTCTCTCTCTTCCTACTTGTGATTTCTGCCTGTCAAATAAATAAATAAAAAAAAGAAGTTGAATGCACTGTGCCCTTACTTATATATAAGTGTAGGAGGTAAATTTAATATGTATATATATTTTAGTTGAAAATATATTTTAGTTGAAAACATGAACATCTGGAAATAATAAAATATTAACGAAATTTTTATGGTTGCCTGACACTGAAACATTTTTTAAAAACATATTTACTAGGGCGCCTGGGTGGCTCGTGGGTTAAAGCTTCTGCCTTCAGCTCAGGTCATGATCCCTAGGTCCTGGGATTGAGCCCCGCATCGGGCTCTCTGCTCAGCAGGGAGCCTGCTTCCTCTCTCTCTCTGCCTGCCTCTCTGTCTACTTGTGATCTCTGTCAAATAAATAAAATCTTTTAAAAATAACCAAAAACATATTTACTTACTTATTTTTCTTCCTTGTTATGATTTGTGTACATATCTAGATTAAGTAATTAACATTTGCTGGACTCCTGCTCTCTTTCTGGTGTGTGTGTGTCCTGTGTGTGCATTTTTTTGTTAACCATTTGAAAGTAAGTTGACATTGTGCCACTCTTTGGCATTCATCTTTAGGGAGTAAACCTATTCTCCTACATTCTCATATACCGTGGACCTCCCTAAGAAAATTAATAATGGTTCCATAAGATTACTAATACTCAGGCTGTATTCAGATTCCTTAATTTATTCCAGATCTTGTATCATTTTTTTTTCCCCCACCTAAATGTTCTAGTCAGGGTTTGTGCATTGCATTTTGTTGTTTTTAGTCCCTTAATCTAGAATTTTTTTTTTTTTTTTCTTATGATAGACTTGGTGTGTTCAGGGCACTTTTCTCATAGACTGTCCTACATACTGAATTTGTCCATTTCTTTAAGGTGTCACGTACCTTGTTCCCTTGTCCATGGTATTTCCTGTGAACTAGAATTTAGATCAAGAGACTTACTTAGATCCAGGTTAAATATTTTGGAGGTGAGTGTTCCTCCTGAGTGATGTGTGCTTCATGTGACATCACGTTGGGATACTTAACGAGGTCAGATCACGTCCCCACCCACAGTGATGTCAATTGGGTACTCGGTTAAGGTGGTAGCGACAGACTGCCATTGTGAAGGTAACGTTTTCGTGTTGGTAGTTAGTGATTGTGGGATGCTATGTGGGCATCGTGTGTGAATGTCCTATTTCTAAGCCCTTTGAGGGTCTCAAATTCCCCAAACCTAGTGGTGTTAAGCCTCCATTGATAATCTGTGCCTGAGTCAGTGGTTTTTAAATTCTGTCATTCCTTCTTTGTGTATCAGTCAAAGCTCTGTAAAAAGGAATTGATTTCTCTGTGAAATCAGTTACATGTAAAATTGGTATTTTGTGGAGTGATCAGATTGGCAAAACACCCTCATAGCCTTTTGTGTGTTTTGGAAACAAGAATTGATGACTTTTTTTTTTTTTTGGTCTAGTCCTTTGTAGCTGGGAAATTCAGTGCCCAGGTTATCTCTGCCTGATGACCTGTCCTCCTGTATCAGGAGGCCTTTCTCTCTGGCTTGTGGCTTCTTTCTCTCTTGCTTGGTGGGTGATGGGATGTACATTAGCACTTACTCCCCACCACATCTCAGGCAAGGCCAGAGGGTGAAAATAAGCGTGAAGTGGTTGTTTTATCAGCTCTCTTTTAAAGAATCTTTAAAGCTGGCATTAAACTTTCAGCCATAAAAAATGTAGCTGTATAAAATCCCTCTACTAGTCCCTCAGACTTTTATTCCAGGTAGAACCTGACTTAGACATACAGGTTCTTACTCTGAGTCTCTTGCCCTTTATAAAGAAGAACAATTTTTTAGTTAGAGCCAATCCGGAGTATTAGTTAACATTGAGGAAGCTGAGACTCCGGTAATCCTGTGGTCTGGCTTCGAACCCAAGTCTCTGACTACAGGCCCTGTGCCGTTTGGACTGGACCTTGAGCTGGGGACTGGGAGGGAAGGAGTGGCTGTTGGGGCCTCGTGACGCCATGAGTGGAGCTCACCTTCCACTGTCTTTCCTGCAGATGCTGAGCTCACATGTTTTTCTTTCTCCACTCAGCTCTCTTTAAAAACTGTGACCTGATGTGGAAGCAAAGCATGTGGACGTCGACCATCTCCAGCCACCTGGCCACCAAGCACCTCAAGGAAGGAGGCCTCCTGACCTTGGCTGGTGCCAAGGCTGCTCTGGATGGGACTCCAGGTAAGCCTTCATTTCCCAGTCTGTGAAAAGGGAGCACTCCCCCTTCTCTCCTGGGCTGCTGGGTGCGTCCCTGAGGTCAGGGACCTGGGAGCCCCTCACCCTCCAAGGTGCTTTACAACTGGGTGGAGTTGGCTTCCTTGAGGCCTGGATCTTTTTAGGGGGAGGACTCCTGACCCTTCTAGGTGCATTATCTTCATGCTGGTCTGGGGACAGAGTCCTGTAATCTGGCATTCCCACCAGCTTCCCTTGTCAGAGATCTACCCTTCAAGGCATGGTGCTGAGCCAGATACTGATCAGTTAATAAACAAGTTTTATCTTCATGGCAGAGTGTCTGCGTGTCCCCAGGAAGCAGCTCAGCCTCTGGAAATGGGGATTGTAGGGTAAGAGAAGCCAGCAGTGGTTTTTCCACCAGAGCCGAGGGGCTTTGAACAGATTCTTTGATGTCTTTGACCAAATTCTGCTGTAGTTTCTCTCACTGTAAGTGGCAGTAATGCCACACCGATGTGTAGCCATGAGGCATTGGAGGCATGGACGCATATCCAGTGCCCAGCACGGGCCCAGCCCTCTTACAGCTGCTCCTGTCCTCTTGTGTATATTCTCACTGAATCCTGAGGTGGGTAGTTCAGGCAGGCAGACTGGAAGTTCAGTGAAGTGATGGGTCATGATGGCATCAGTGAGCTGCAGATTTACTTTGAACCAAAACCCTGATCCTTTCTAAATTGTTTATCTTTTCTCTTACATCACACAGATGCGCGTTTTCCTTGGCGTTTTTACTTCCTCTTCGTTTCCTGGGGCTGCCGTGACCGTGGACTGTGTCCTCAGGGGTTAAACAGAGAGACTTATTTTCTTACAGTTCCTGGGGCTGGAAAGCCTGAGACAGGGGTGTCGGCAGGCTAGGTGTCTTCTGAGGCCTCTCTCCTTGGCTTTCAGACGGCTGCTCCCTGTGTCCTCTTGTGGTCTTCCCTTTGTGTGTCTGTCCTGATCCCCTCTTCTTGTAAGGACACCAGTCACATTACTTTAGGGCCCAAAGACCTCATTGTAACTTCATGACCCTTTTAAAGACCTTGTCTCCAAATACAGTCACGTTCTGAGGTACCACAGGTTAGGATTCCAACATACGAATTTTGGGGGTACAAGTCAATCCATAACCCTCCCTTTGGGATAAGGCTAATGAAATTTAAGTGGGGTAGGGGAACAGCACAGAGAGGCAGAAAGTGTCTCCCTCTGCTACCTAAGTAAGCTCTTCTCTTAAAAAAAGGAAGGGAGGTTTTTTGGGGTGGAGGTGCTTTTTAGTAAGTGGTAGAGACCTCGAGCACCTTTTTCAATTTTAATGTAGGTCACTGAAGTGTGAGGCTCTTACAAATTAACAATTTCTTGGCACTCGTTTTCATATTAGATGTCTTGGAGCCTGTGATCTTACACGCCCATGGCTCTTGCAGTAATTATAGCTCTGTAAATGTTAGATGTTAGTTTGGTTGAGATCTGATTTTTATTAAAGGTGACATAGAACAGAGGCACTAGAAAGTGAGTAGAGAAATGAGTAAGTTTATAGCTTGACGTTTAAAAAAGAAAACCTTATGACCAAAAGACTAATTTTTCTAAAGAACAAAACAGTCTTTTCCCTTATTTTGGCTTTTAAATATCTTTTTTATTTATAGTTTTGGATATTGGCTAAGACTGCATTGTTTTGGAACCACACTGATTGGTTTTCTGTTGTGGTTTGGTTGCTTACTGTGCAGTATTTGGCAAGTTATTTAACTTATCTGAGCCTCAGTTTTGTCATCTGTAAAATGGGGATAAATAATTGTACCACCTCTGTGTGGTAGTTGAGACTTGTAAATATCTTAATGGGTGTAAATGGCTTAGAAAGATTAAATTATAGAGTCAGTGGTCAGTGTGAACTTTCGTTGTTATTTATTCCAGACTGATGTTAAAAGCCCAACTATTTCTGCTTCGTATATTAATAAGCTTGTTCATGTTTAAGTTCTTAGTTAGATGTTGTTAAATGCATTTGAGTCATGAGGTCTTTTAAATTTGATTCAGATCCCAGAGTAATCTGGGGAAATCTATGCATAATCCAAAAGTAAATGATGAACAGGCTTAGTGGTCCTTCAAGCACATGAAAGATTTTTGTTTTTCTTTTTTTAAGAAAGGTTGTTTAAAGGGTGCCTGGATGGCTTAGTGGGTTGGGTGACTGCCTTCGGCTTGGGTCGTGGTCCTGCGGTCCTGGGATCGAGCCCCACATCAGGCTCCCTGCTCAGTGGGGAGCCTGCTTCTCCCTCTCCTTCTGCCGCTCCCTCTGCTTGTGCTCTCTCTCTCACTCTCTCTGAAATAGATAAATAAATAAAACTTAAAAAAAAAAAAAGAAAGGTTGTTCAAAATTGGAGAGTTTTCTCTTGGAAAAGTACTCAGAAAACCTCACCCTTCAGTGTCCAGGCTTATAGCTATAGCATCTCCTGGTGGATAAATGATTAGAAGGAAGGTGATTACTTGTTTACCACCTAGGGACCTGTGCTGTGTTTGGAAATCAGTCTTTAGGGACTACACTGATCATTTTAATAATTGGGAGGAAAGTGTTTATCTTCCCCATGAATGCGTCTTGCAAATGATCCCCTTACCTACATTGTGTGGAATTCTGTGGAATTAAGTCATAAAGGTCTCTGGTAGCTTGTTGCTGGTTTCTTTCTTCATCGTGTTGTTTGAATGGAAGGAGGAGGAGACCTTGCGTGTCTGGTGGGGCCTGGGGCTGCGTGCATAAGATTCGTGTGCTGGTTAATTTTAATCATGCAGAGTGTGTTAGATCTTTATATCATTGTTGGTTTCCTTTCCCAGATGAGACAGAGAAGCCAGAGATGGCGAAATCTTCTTGTGCTTCTCAATAGCGCTTTGAGACCTTGACCCTCTTTTGCAATTCAAGGTTGCTGTTGGAGAGCGTAGTGATTGGTTCCTTAGCTGGGCTGTGGTCCCCACCTCCCCTGGATTTTTGATGGCCTTCTCGTCTGTTAATACCTTGAACAGCATGCTTACTGAGTTTTTCTAAGAAGGCTGCTGATCTCCAGAAGAAACTGGTTTTTTGAAGGAGGAGAGGTGTTTACTTGCTTGGTTGTTGTTGGTTAGAGAGAATCTACAGCTGGGTCCCGTTGGGGAGAGAGACCGGTTCTTGCCACCTGTCCGTGGGACAGACGGAAACCAGACCTAGTGAAATGTATGCCTTGCTTCATTCAGCAAACATTCACCGACCAGGCGGGAGGAAAGGAAGATTAATAGATTGTGTGTATCCTTAAAACGTGAGAATTATTTAACTGCTATTCCTTATAAACAGTGAGTGGGGCACACTACTGCTGTCACTTTGATGGGAAACGTTTATTGAGCACCTGTCCTGGGCTGAACCCACAGTCAGGTACTTTCTCCCCATTTTCCAGATGGGGTAACAGGATTAGAAAAGTTTTGAAAACTTGGCTGTGATTTCTTCAGCGGTGAGTGGAGGAGCTGGGACTTGAACTTGGGCAGCCTGCTCTCCAGATGTTGTTCCATCTTTCCCTTGAGCATGTATTGATCTGAGGGTTTAGACGCAGCTCTTGCCTGGCCTCTAACCTCGATGCAAGTCTGTGTGTGAGCCTGGGCACGTTTTGCATCCTGTCTGCGCCTCGGTTTGGTCAGCGGTAAAAATAAGATCCACCTCATGGTTTTTATGATAAATGTGAACTGTGGGGTGAGTAACAGGAACACTTGAATATTATGTCCCTTTCCTTCTCTCTACAGGTGTCCATCCTTCTCTTCCTCCAAGACTGGTGCTATGGTCTCTGGACACACTCGTGGTGGCCACTGGTCACTGAACTGTTTTCTCCCCCTTCCCCAGGGATGATCGGCTATGGCATGGCCAAGGGCGCTGTACACCAGCTGTGCCAGAGCCTCGCTGGGAAGAATAGCGGCATGCCTTCCGGCTCTGCAGCGGTTGCTGTGCTCCCGTAAGTGGTGGGGCTTCCCGGTCCCTAACCACCTCTGCCCCACTGCCAAGAGTTAACATTTGAGTAGCTTTCCACCAGGGACTTGTGTGTGCTGTTGTCTTGGCTTCTAGAATTTGCCAGAGGCCCTGAAGATGTTTCTTCAGATGTTGGGCGTGTCCCCGGGCTGTCCAGAGTGGTTGATTGGCTGAGGGGTGGGTCTGTTTGTCTTGCCTCTTTTCTTTCCGGGGTTTTTTTTCCTTCCCTCTATCTGTCCCTCTGTTCCTCCTTATTAAACGTAGCCTACACATTTTATTTTGATATGTATAGTTCTTTTAAGTTATAAGGTCAGTGGAAGAGAGATTGTATTTAGTGTTTGTGTGGGTGTGTTTGTGTGTGGTAGGGGATGGGGTCTGAGGAGAATGTGGGAAACTGGGAGATGCTCTTATTTGTGACCAGGAGGAGGGTCCCTAGTCAGCCATCCCAAGGCAAGGCAGCTGCTTTGGAGGTAGAGTTCCTTCCTGCTAGAAGGATTCCAGCACTGACTGGCTTGCCTCTTGCCTGCAGTTCTAGAAAGTGGACATTGGAACCGAGAGGGTCCTGGGATTTCTGGTTCCCTTTCACTTGTGAGCTTCTGTGAGTCTGTGACCTGCTCCCCAGCTGTTTTTTTTTTTTTTTAAGCTTTTATGTATTTATTTATTAGAGAGAGAGAATAAGAGAGAGCATGAGAAATGAGAAGGTCAGAGGAAGAAGCAGACTCCCCACTGAGCTGGGAGCCCGATGCAGGACTCTAGGATCATGACCTGAGCCAAAGACAGTTGCTTAACCAACTGAGCCACCCAGCTGTTTCGAATGATTCCTGAGGTCTGAATGTTCTTGGGAGAGTCATACCTGTCTGCATTCCGTATTCTCTTGTTGAAAATCTCGAGGTTTTGTAGAAAACAGCCACAAAAACGAAGGATGAGACTTTTCACATATTTAAGGGAATATTATTTTTAGTACCCTTAAAAAATCCTGAGAGACGAGTCTGCTACGTTTTAGGGCATGGAGTAAAGATAAAAGCAGCAAAGCAGTTTACTTCATAAAAACTATACTTAAGAAATGGCAGGACTGTGTTTTAGAAAAGACTTTTTCATTTTGTTTCTGTCTGCCTGGAGGGTGAGTCATGGAACAGCTCCCTGAGTTAGGTTTGGACGTGATATCTATAAGTGTGGAGGGCTCCCTGGCTTCCCTCTGACTGTCCTCATGGGACCTTTCTGTGTAAGTGTGGCCACCCCTGGTGCCAGAGGCTCATTGTGCATTTTCCCAGCTGAGGAGGATGGGGAGGCTGTAATTCTGAGAGCCAGCATGTACACACAACAGCCCTGTGTCTGTGCCCTGCAGGGTGACTCTGGATACCCCAATGAACAGGAAATCCATGCCCGAGGCCGACTTCAGTTCCTGGACACCCTTGGAGTTCCTGGTTGAGTGAGTACTGACATGGTGTCATAATATGGGCAGCTGCCTGCCTCAGTTGTCCACCTTTTATAGACTGGGGGACAAGCCGTGTTATCTTAGCTAACACACAGCTCTGTGAGGTCACCAGGCCCCCGAGGGTGTGTCATACATCCGTGTGAATCTCAGAGGGGGCTTGATAGTGCTGACCTCTGAATCTTGAGCTGACCGGCCTGAGCACATTGTCTCACTGCTCCAGGCCTCAGTTTCCCGATCTGTATAATGAAGTCCTTCATAACTGTGAGGGCGGTTACATGTGGGAACGCTTGGCTTGTCACGATGTCTGACCCATGCAGTAGGTGTTCCGTAAACCTCTACTCCTGTTAACATTGTCATCTCTGCTAAGGGGAGCAGTGGTCTGGGGTAAGATGCTGATCTAGGGCACATCGGGGCTCCTGTGTCTGAATTAGTGCTGAGACACAGACCTACAGAAAGTGTCCTATATTCCCCAAATCCCATTCAGCCCTTTGTGAATTTGGGTGGCATTTGAAGATCACAGAGAAAGAGTGAGCTTTCTCACCCTGTTGTGTGTGTCTAGATCTCAGTTCCCCAAAGCTCTCCATGTGGTAAGACGTACTCCCTGAGCACCCACTGTGGGCCAGGTGCTGTGCTGGGCCCTGGGCAGGGAGATGGATAAGGAGCAGTCCCTGCCCTCACTGAGCTGGGGCTGACCTTTCCCCTGCTGGCGTCGGTGTGGGCCAGGTTTGGGATGTGCTTCTGGCCTGAGGTTACATCTCTTTTTCATTAAATTGAGAGATACCAGGGACTTTTATCTGATTTTTGGGACTAGTTTTAAGTAGTCCTTTCTATGTGCCAGGCACCATTTTAAATCCTTAACTATTATCTTATTTAATGTTCATAGCAAGTCAGTGGGGGAGGTGCTCTCATCTTTACTTAAGGTTTGGGGACTTGGAGGCCTGGAAGCTGGGGAGTAAGGAACGTGCCTAAGATCACGTAGCAGAGCCGAGATTTGAGCCGAAGGGTGTGGCTGCTGAGCCCGTGGTCTTAATAGGGCCCACAGTTCTTTCTGCCTCCCAGGGTTTGAATTGGGTTTTGCATTTAAGCTTCTTTTTAAAAGCCAACACTTCCCAACGACATCCATGACCTAGGTTCTAGATGCAACATCTGGGGTCATGTGTGTGAATTAGAGCCAAGCTGTAGATCCACAGAGGGTGGCTGGGATAGCCCTCCTTTGTCCCAGAAATCACAATACCATTTGTGGGATTTGAAAACTCACTTGGCAAAGTGGCATGAAATGTGCCTTGAATGTCTGGAGCTTGGTGGTCTCTCTCGTCTATGGCAGACTGATGAGGAAGATGAAGAAATAAGACCATTTGATACATGTGTAAGTAACACACATGTGCTGACACATCCAGCCTCAAAACCAGTCTCCTTCAGAGACTTCCCTAAGCCCTGCCTGGCCCCAGAGAAGGGTCATGGATGTTATGTCAGGGAGTTTCAGCCGTGCTTTGGTCTTTGGGCTCATGTAATAACGGCTCTCGGCTTCTTCAGCTGTCAAGGGTGGGCCCTTGAATGACTTGACATTAAATGTCAGCTCTGGTCAGGTTACTGATCGGCACTGAAGAATCTCCCAGGACCTCCTGAGTGCTTCCCAGTTAATGAAGGTGCAGAGTCCTAGCTGGCAAATTGTCCAAAGGACCATGCACTCAATGTAAATGTTCGAAAAATTATCAGCTACTTGTTAGGTATAACAAGTAGCTGATAATTTTTCGAACATTTACATGAATGTGCTGTGTCCTTTTTAATTTCTATCTTCTTAGAAGTCTTCCCAAGCAGGGTTCCCTCCCTCCACACAGAGTGTTAATCCCCCCCCCATTCCTGCATTTAATATATTGTATTTTAATATTCTGTTTTTTGTATCTTTGCCCATTGCTGTGGGTGTTCCATTTTTGTTTCCTTAAAAAAGAAAAAAAAATGAATTTTTCTTTTAAATTTCTAGGAAAGTAATAGAGTAAAATGCATCTCTTATCTCTTAGAATTAACTAGTTAAGGTTTCTTTTTAGTCACTTAAAATCACAGTGCTGGGTTATAAAGGATTCCAACAATGAAGAAGAATACAAATGTACTTCAGTTAAAATCTCGCTGAATCCTGCCACTTGGAAATTCGAATGAATATTGAGATTATGAGGGGCCCGGGTGTGTGTATCTGTGGCTTTTTCCACGGCTGCTGCTGCTCTCCTCTCCCTCCAAGCCACTGGTGGGAATAGAAGCATGTGTTCAGATTTTTGCTTTGAAAATGTAAAGCTGATCATCTTTGTTCTAGAACCTTCCATGACTGGATCACAGGGAAAAACCGACCGAGCTCAGGGAGCCTGATCCAGGTGGTAACCACAGAGGGAAAGACAGAGCTCACCCCGGCGTATTTTTAAGCTTTGTCTCAGTGCCTCCTCGGGACCTGCCAGACGAGTCGTTTGTCTCAGCGTGGCTGTGTCCAGCCCTGTGTTTTCTGTAATCCTGTTTGTGGTACAAGATAGAGAGTCCTGTTTTTCCTCTTTCCCAATGTGCATTTTTCCTCCCCGGACAGTGTAAAATGTTTGTGGGAAATAAAAAAGATACATGAGGGTAGAGGCCCGCAGATGGCATTTCAGTCTGTGTCAGCGATGCGAGTTTAGGAGGTGTTGAATGGGCCCCTCTTGTATCTGTGTCATCTCAAATTGCATTTGAGACTCCGATTCTCTGTCCCTGACGGTGGCTGTTGACCCGTCTGCCCAGTTCAGAGGTTTGTTGATATGGGGGATGTTTTGGGGGCCTGAGTTATTTTTGAATGTGACATTTATGTTGTGGATATTGTTGTTGGAGCCTCAAATTGAACTGCCTTACAACTCCTTTTGTGGTGTAACTAAAATCCCGTGGATTCTGTTGAGACACCTTTTTCCTGTACAGTTGCCAAAAGTGCAGCAGAACTATTGTGGTCATTTGGAGTTTATCTTGCTAATAAATGCACTTCATTTATTGTGTCGTCTTTTTTCATCAGCCGCGTCTTAAATACAGATACAGATGAACCTACAGCCGTCAGGGAAAGGGTAGACTCAAAGCCCGAAATAAATGTTTTCTTTCTTTTTTAAAGATTTTATTTATTTGTCAGAGAGAGAGAGCAAGAGCACAAGTAGGGGGAGCAGCAGGCAGAGGGAGAGGAAGAAGCAGGCTACCCCCTGAGCAGGGAGCCCCACGTGGAGCTCAATCCTAGGACCCCGGGATCCTGACCTGAGCCGAAGGTAGACTCTGAACCGACTGAGCCACCCCAGTGCCTGTTTTTTTGATTCTTTAAAAAGATTTCTATTGAGGTAAAATTCAAATAACAAAGTTAAGCATTTTAAAGCGGAAAATTCAGTAGCATTTAGTGTGTTCACAGTGTTCTTTAATCACCACCACCGTCTAGGTCCAGAATACACTCATCACCCCAAATGAAACCCCATCCCCACTGATTGGTTGCTCCTCATTCCGCATGTGTGCCTCCAGGCCCTGGCAACCATGAATCTGCTTCCAGTCTGTGAAGTGGCCTGTTCTGGATTTGTCATGTCCAGTAACTTGCAGCCTTTGGTGCCCGGCTTCTCACTCTGTGTGTTTTCCAGGCTCACCCACGAAGGAGCAGGTGTCCGTACCTTGTTCCTTTCTGTGGCTAACAGTATTTCTTTGTGTAGACTGCAATTACCCCTCCTGCGTTGATGCATACGTGGATGGTTTCTGCCTCTTGGCTGATGTGACTGGTGCTGCTGGGAGCATTGGTCGGGGGACCTGTTTTCAGTTCTTTTGGGTAGAGTGGGGTTGCTGGGCCATTTGGCAGTTCTGCATTTAACTATTTGAGGGGACTTTTCGGACCCTAGACACTGTACTTTGTGGGGACCAAGGGCAAGCCACCCCAAATGGGCCATTTGGGCCAGATGCATATTTTGAGCTGAAGGGAGGCAAGACCCCATGGGCTCAAGAGAAACTTGGGCCCCTCTCTTAACTACACAGAAGAATCTAAAGTGGGTGTCTTTCCCAGAATAAAGGTTATTAGCAGAGAAGTTTTATCTGAATGACCCATCTGTATGACAGGGCAAACATCGAATTACCAAACATCTGCTCTTCTATTGCTTGTGAATTATGTTTTCCCTTCGAAAACCCAGACCCCTACCCCCTGCTACTTAGTTCGGGATGACTTATGTAGCTCATTTTGCCTGTCTTTGGAATTTCCACGTCTGTGTGGATTCCCCATACGTTTATGTGTATTATGTGTATTAATGTGTAATAATGTATTATGTGTAATAATACACATAACGTGTATTATTAAATTTGATACCCTGTTAATCTGTTTCGGTGTCCACTTGGTTCTTAGACCAGCCTGAAGGACCTTTGAAGGGGACAGGATACTCTTTTTTTTTTTCTTTTCAGCATAACAATTCATTGTTTTTGCACCACACCCAGTACTCCATGCAATACTCGCCCTCCATAATACCCATCACCTCCCCCAACCTCCCACCCCCCGCCCCTTCAAAACCCTCAGGTTGTTTTTCAGAGCCCGTAGTCTCTCATGGTTCATCTCCTCCTTCATTTCCCTCAACTCCCTTCTCTCCCTCTCCCCATGTCCTCCATGTTATTCCTTATGCTCCTCAAATAAATGAAACCATATGATAATTGACTCTCTCTGCTTGACTTATTTCACTCACCATAATCTCTTCCAGTCCCGTCCATGTTGATAAAAAAAATTGCGTATTCATCCTTTCTGATGGAGGCATAATACTCCATAGTGTATATGGACCACATCTTCCTTAACCATTCATCCGTTGAAGGGCATCTTGGTTCTCCACAGTTTAGCGACCGTGGCCATTGCTGCTATAAACATTGGGGTACAGATAGCCCTTCTTTTCACTACATCTGTATCTTTGGGGTAAATACCCAGTAGTGCAATTGCAGGGTCATAGGGAAGCTCTATTTTTAATTTCTTAAGGAATCCCCACACTTTTCTCCAAAGTGGCTGTAGTCTCTTCAATAAATGGTGATGGGAAAATTGGACAGCTATATGTAGAAGAATGAAACTCGACCATTCTCTTACACCGTACACAAAGATAAACTCGAAATGGATAAAAGACCTCAACGTGAGACAGGAATCCATCAGAATCCTAGAGGAGAACATAAGCAGTAACCTCTTCGATATCAGCCACAGCAACTTCTTTCAAGATATGTCTCCAAAGGCAAAGGAAACAAAAGCTAAAATGAACCTTTGGGACTTCATCAAGATCAAAAGCTTCTGCAAGGCAAAGGAAAGAGTCAACAAAACAAAGAGGCAACCCACGGAATAGGAGAAGATATTTGCAAATGACAGTACAGACAAAAGGTTGATATCCAGGATCTATAAAGAACTTCTCAAACTCAACACACACAAAACAGATAATCATATCAAAAAATGGGCAGAAGATATGAACAGACACTTCTCCAATGAAGACATACAAATGGCTATCAGACACATGAAAAAATGTTCATCATCACCAGCCATCAGGGAGATTCAAATTAAAACCACATTGAGATACCACCTTACACCAGTTAAAATGGCCAAAATTAGCAAGACAGGAAACAACGTGTGTTGGAGAGGATGTGGAGAATGGGGAACCCTCTTCCACTGTTGGTGGGGACAGGATATTCTTGGTCCCTGACAGCTTCAAGGTGATGGTATCCAAATTGTACAGGAAAGCAGGAAAGAAGGTGGGGGCTCAGGAAGGCGGGACTGATTTGTTCAAATCCCCCAGGGCTATGGTCTGAATGTTTGTGTCCTCCCCATCTCATTCCCAAACTCGTATGCTGAAATCCTCATGCCCAGTGCATTGGCGTTGGGAGATGGGCCTTTAGCACCCTTATAAACATAGCTCCTGTGAGATCCCTGGCCCGTCCACCACTGACATCCAAGTCTGTGACCCCGAAGAGGGCCCTTACCCGACCATGTCCCCACCCTGATCTGAGACTTCAGCCTCCAGAACTGCAAGCAGTACCTGTCTGTTTACAAATCACCCCAGCCTGTGGTGTTTTATTGTGGTGCCCATGGCATTGCATGTCTGTTCTGGTGAGCCCAAGACGGACAGTTTCCATTCTTCATGTGAAGAAACAGTCCCATAAGTTAAGCGACTCTCCGGCAGTGTAATTAGTTTCAGGAGAGCTGATTTCATTCCACTTGGCAACCAGAACTTATGATTGATTATTTAGGCGTGTTTCTCTTTCCTTAGTGATGTACAAAAAGACGAGAAGTAGCAAGAGGTGAGGAAGAGGGGATGTTTTCTTTCATGCTTTAGCTTACCGTTCAACAAGTAGTTTCTGAGTGCCTCCTACATCATAGGCTCTGGTCTGTGACACACAGGTGCCTGAAGGAGACAAAGACTTCTTAAGAGTTTCATTCTGTACATTAAACAGTGTACTGGAACCTGGATATGTGTAGACTATGTGAAAAAAGTAGAGCCTGTGGGGGAAAAAAACATGGTAGGGGGTGGTAAAAGGAGTGTTGGGGTGGGAGGGGCTTACAGTTTTAAGGTAGGGGGTGGTATGGGCTGAGTGTCCTCCCCAAAATTCCTCTGTTGAAGACTGACCCCCCAATGCGGCTGTAATTGGAGATGGCCGCTAAAGAAGGTAATTAAGATGAAATGAGATAATAAAGTAGGGGGAATCTGGATCCCGTATAATCAATGTCTTTATGAGAAGAGACACCAGAGAGCTCTCTGTGCTCTTGCTTTGAGGAAAAGCTGTATGAAGTGTGGGGGGAAGGGGGAGACCTTCCCTGTGCTATGGTCCTAGCTGGACCGAGATCAAGTTGACATGTGACAGATTAACAAGAGAAAATGAAATTTAAGGGGCATAAATACAGAGAGTCCACACAGGCAGCAAATTCCAGAGACAATGAGGCAACAGGAAGCTTACATGAGCTAAGGAGAGGGGTAGTGCCTGGGGATACAAAGAGAAGCTCATTAGCAGGGAGAGGAGTGGAGATGTCTGGGGAAACAAGGTTGCCCTTTTAGGCAGTTAAGTTCTTAGGTGAAGGGGAGTGTCTGTTTTAGGCTCTCTTTTCTGATGTAAATTTAGGCAGCTGTGGGGTAGGGGAGCAGAGAGCTTTTCCTGAACCTGTTGGGTTATTATTACTTTTAACTGAAAACTATCTTTATGCCTAAGTGGCCATTCTTGAGGCAGCCTGTCCTGGGTCCCTGGAGCTGATAAGGCAAGAAGGTGGATGTCTGCAAACTAGGAGGAGTCCTGAGCAGCATCCTAATTGACTAGTACCTTGATCTTGGACTTCAAGCCTTCAGAAAGTAAACTGTTGGTTAAGGCCACTCATTGGTGGTATTCTGTTATGGCAGCCAGAGCTGACTAAGGCAGACAGTGAGTGAGGACCTCATGTTAGGAGGTGACATTTGAGCACATCTTAAAGGAGGTATAGAAGTTAGCCACTCATTTAGGTTTGTTTCTCACTTCTTAGGTGGGGGAACCAGGCAGTGCAAAGGCCCCAAGGCAGGAGTGTGCCAGGCATGGCTGAGGAGGCCTTGGTGGTGGAGTGGAGTGGTGGGGAGAGTGAGGGGCAGCTGTAGATGAGGCCAGAGACATGATCATGTGGAGCACAGGTTCCCAAACCATCTCGGTTCATGGTGCCCTTAGTGTCTTAGTAGTTTTTCACGATGCCTTACATCAAAGGAAATATAGAACAGTGTTTTTTTGTGTGTGTGTGTGTGTGTGTGTGTTTTTTTTAATTTGACAGAGATCACAGGCAGAGAGGCAGGCAGAGAGAAAGGAGGAAGCAGGCTCCCCAATGAGCAGAGAGCCCGAAGCGGGGCTCGATCCCAGGACACTGGAATCATGACCCGAGCTGAAGGCAGAGGCTTTAACCCACTGAGCCACCCAGGCACCCCCAGAACAGTGATTTTATAAGTGGTTAGATCCTCACAACTCAGTAGTCGAGTCTGGCAGATGTTGCCATGTTAACCTTGGAAATGGAAGCCATCCTGTGGTGCCCCTGTGAATGCACCGCGCTGTTCTAAGGTGCCTCGGGGGACAGTTCGAAAATGGCAAATGTAGGGTGGCCCATTTTCAGGACTTTGGCTTTGACCTGTGACAGCCATTGCTGGGATTCGGAGTGAAGGAGTCACAAGATACATTTTTTTTTTTTTTTAAAGATTTTTATTTATTTATTTGACAGGGAGAGAGAGACAGAGAGAGAGAGGAGGAAGCAGGCTCCCTGCTGAGCAGAGAGCCCGATGCGGGGCTCGATTCCAGGACCCTGAGATCATGACCTGAGCGGAAGGCAGAGGCTTTAACCCACTGAGCCACCCAGGCGCCCCTCACAAGATACATTTTAAAAGATTGGTTCGACTGTTGTGTTGAGGGTAATTCTGAGGCTAATTGCCATCATCCAGGCAAGAGATGATAGAGCAGCTAGGGAGGGAGACGTGGGTGTGGTGGGAAGAAAGTCATAATAGCATCTATTTTAAAGGTGGACTCAACAGTTTGATTTATTGTGAGGGGGAGAGAGAGCGAAGTCACTGATGACTTCCAAGGTCTGTGACATGAGCAGAAGGGAAGATTGGGTTGTTTATAAATGTTATGGAGAAGGCTGTGGATAGGACAAGCTGTGCTGGGGTATCAGAAGTGTAGTTTGGACAAAGGTTTGCTCTACTAATATCCCAGTGGGCAGATGCATTTGGAGTCTGGAATTCGAGAGAGAGAGTGATCTGGAGGCTGTGGGCATTTGAAGCTGTGTGATTAGACGGCTAAGATCATGGGAGTGTGTTGGTCATGATCTAGGAGGTAAGGACCACACAGTGAGGTGAACAGGGCAAGTTGAAGGTAAAGAATGGTTGAAGACTAAAGGATTAAGTCTAAAAAGCTAAAGAAAACTGAACCTTGGACTAGGGGAAGAGTACTCAAGGAAGGACAAATTTGGAAGGCAGACCTCTCCCCAAGGCTAGCATCTGGACCTCTTTCGAGAAGGTATGGTTGTGGCTCATTGGATAGCACAGAAGTTTCCTGGGTGTTCTAGGCCAGTGCTGGTCTATGATCACGGGGAAGCAGGAGATGCCCTGCCAAGACATAAGTAGACTGAGGCTGGGAAGCACACCAACTGGGGCATCTTTGAGATTCACTGGAGATTCTGCCCACTGGGAACTGCTGAAACTTAACAGGAAGCTATCCATGGGAGTGTTGCCAGATGTCCTCTGCAGGCACATGCACGGTGGTCATGAGGCAGGGGCAATACGGAAATGAACCAGGACCAGGAAGAGAAGCCCCTTTCTCTTGCAGTGTCCCTCCAGCACGCTCTACTGGCAAACGGAACATTGCATCAACATGCAGGAGTAATGCTTGCAAGATTCATCTCCATTCAAGCAGAACAGGCAATGAGATGTGACTTCGGAGCAGAGAGGCAATACACTGGTAACTGGCTGTTATGGACTGGATGTTTGTGCCCCCCCCCCAAATTCATATGTTGAGACCCACCCCACCCTCAATGTGATGATGTTGGGAGGTGGGGCCTTTGGGAGATATTTAGTATGAGATGAGTCACCGGAGTGGGACCCACACGATTCGTGTCCTTACGAGAATTGTGAAAGAGCTTGCTTCTCTCCTCTGGTTGCTGCAGATGTGAGGAGACAAGAAGTCAGCGTTCTGCAACTCAGAAGTGGGCTCTCACCAATCCCCAAATATAACGGCAGCCGGATCTCAGACTTCCAGCTGTGAGAAATACATTGCTGTTGTTTATAAGCCACTCAATCTGCGCTAGTGTGATACAGCAGCCTGGACGAAGATGCTAGCAATCCATTAAATACGTGTGGAGAGGAGAAGGCCAAGGACCCAGCGCTCTAAAACCAAGAGAATAGGGAGAGGAGATCACCTAGGCGCACTGAGAAGGAACAACCAACAAGGTGGGAGGAAAATTACAAATGTGGTGGGTGCCTGAATGGCTCACTTAGTTGAGCGTCTGTCTGCCTTCAACTCAGGTCCTGGGATTGAACCCCCATTGGGTTCCTTGCTCAGTGGGGAGCCTGCTTCTCCCTGTCCCTCTGCCTGCCGCTCCCCCTGCTCATGCGCTCTCCCTCTTTCTGTCAAATAAAATCTTAAAAAGTATAAGGATGCCTGTGTTTGAACATGGTACTTCTGCTTACTTATTGTAGAAACCTCGAGTCTATCGTTTAATCTATCTGTGTCTCATTCAGATGAGAGATGGGAGCATAATGGTAATGATCTCCAAGGATTAAGCAGATGAATTAATACAAAGGGACTGGTGCGTAAAAGTGCTCAGAAAGTGTTAGTTAAATAGATTAGTCTCTAATTTATCTTGAAATATGATGGGAAAACCAGAATGTTACCTTTTAAGAGCACATCATTCAGTAGTACAATTATCTGTTAAACACCTTCTCAGGGTCAGGTTAAAAACATGCACTTAATTGGAGAACATTTACTGACCTACTATGATTTGCAAAATGTGGTATGTATTACAAAGGTGGGTAAGAGATCTGCCTTAAGAGGCATTTGAAGACTTTTGGGGAGAGAAAGAGGAACACAAAGAGCTATCATTTACTGTTTACCTTATACTTTATAATTTATATTTATTTGTTTATATAATATATAGTATATAATATATATTATTTATATTTATTATAAAATTTATCATTTATTGTTTACCTTATACTTTCACTTCACAAGGGTCATGCGAGATTAAGTAATTTCCCCAAACCACATAGAGAGAATGTAGAGAGAAGCCAGGATTTGCACCGAGGTCTGTGGGATTGCTCACTAAACAATAAACTTGGAATATGTTTTCATTTGATTTTCACAAATAACCCTTGGTTTTGGTGCCTTGGTTTATGCATTCCCCAGATATGCATGGGTGGCTTTGTGCCCAGAGCAGCGCTATGTAACCTGTAGTTCCTGCAGTTCCAGAACTCGCCCCTGATGCTGCTTCCCCTTGTCTGCACCACCTGGCAGAGAGGCCGTCCTGCACACTGGCCAGTGGGACCTACAGGGGCTGGGCTCCCATGGTGGTGACCTGGAGGGGCCTGGTGATCACTCTGAAGGGGATAAGTTGCCATCCCGTTGGAGTGGGGAGGAGCCTGGAGAGAGCCTTTTGCTCCCTTGGATGGACTTTTCTGAGATGCAATAATTCATTCAGTCCCTCTGAAGACATCTTGCCAGACCAAGCAGCCAGCTGCCCTTGTTACTAAGCTGTGATTGGCCCAGGAGTGCACTGCCTAGAATTTGTTCTTTTTAATATTTTATTTGTTTATTTGAGAGAGAGAGTGAGAGAGATATGACAAGCAGGGGGCAGGAGCAGAAGGAGAGGGAGAAGCAGACTCCCTACTGAGCAGGGAGCCGGATGCAGGACTCAATCCCAGGACCCTGAGATCATGTCCTGAGCCGAAGGCAGATGCTTAACCGACTGAGCCACCCAGGTGCCCCTGTTCTTTTTATTTTCCTGTCTTGCTTCCTTTCCTCTTCATTTCTGCTTCCTGAGATTACATAGACCCCAAAAGAAAGTCTTAGTACATAAACTTCTTTTTTTTCTTTCTTTCTTTTTTTTTTTAAAAAGATTTTATTTATTCATTTGACAGAGAGAGACACAGCAAGAGAGGGAACACAAGCAGGGGGAGTGGGAGAGGGAGAAGCAGGCCCCCCGCCAAGCAGGGAGCCTGATGCGGGGCTTGATCCCCGGACCCTGGGATCATGACCCGAGCCTAAGGCAAATGCTTAACTGACTGAGCCACCCAGGCGCCCCCATAAACTTTTTTTCTTTAGGGAGCTCCTGTTATTATGGGATTTTTATCTATCTATCTATCAATCATCTATCCAATCTATCTACAGATTTGCTGAGATATAATTCACATAACCTATAATTCACCCATTAAAATCTACAACTCAACAAATGGCCTTTAGTATATTCATCAAGTTGCCAACATCACCACGATCAACTCTAGAACATTTTCATTATGCCAAAAAGAAAACCCGTACCCTTAGCCATCACCCACAAACCTTCCATCTCCCTCAGGCTTAGATCACCATGAATACACTCTCTGTCACTATTGATTTGTTTTTTTCTGGACATATCATGTAAATGAAGTTGTGAGGTATGTGGTCTTTGTGACAGGCTTATGTTCACATGACATCTTGGCAGGGTTGATCTGTGTTGGAGAGTGCACCCGTGCTTCATTTTTTGTTACCAAATAACTTCCCATTGTATGGATTTGCCATATTTTATTTATCCATTCTTCAGCTGATAGACATTTGAATTGTTTCCACTTTTTGGCTATTATGAATTACGCTGCTACAAATATTTGTGTACACCTTTTGCTGTGAATATGTGTTTTGCTTCTCTCGGGTATATGCCTACGCATAAAACTGCTGGTATTGTTATGGTAACTGTATCGTTAACTGTTTTAGGAATTGCTTGTTTTCCAAAGCAGACGCACCGTTGACATTCCCGTGATGATTCCATTTGGCCATCTTGCATATCTTTAGTGAAATGTCTGCTCAAATCCTTTGCCTTTTTAAATATTGTGCTTTCATTTTTCTTATTGAGTTCTGATAGTTCTTTACATATTCTACTACACGTCGCTTATCAGATACATGAGTTGTGAACATTTCCTCCCGTTCTGTGGGTGGTTTTTCACTTTATCAGTGGGATACTTTGAAGCACACACTTTCTAATTGTGGTGCTGTCCAGCCAGCACATAAGCTGTCACTTCCAGCAGCCGTATTTTAGGGAATCTCGACTAAGACCCCCAATGAGGTAGGTGAGAGTTCCATTTTACTTGTAAGATGTCTAAGGGTCGTAATTTCCCCAAATCCCATAGAGAGAAAGCATGTAGAGGGAAACCAGGATTTGCACCGAAGTCTGTGGGATTGCTCAGTGTATGGATGGGGTGGGACACACTAATTGTCGATCGAGTTTTCTCTTTGACGTCGTGCTCCCAGCCTGTGCTGCTGGTAGCAGGTGCCGTGCACAGACCATCTGCTCTGTGGCTGGTGCTTCACCGACCTTCTTGGCTGCTCTTCCTCAAGCAGCCTTGAAGGGTCCACATCTTCATCCTCCAAGACGGGAGTAATCATCTTTTCCTCTCTTGAGCTTCTCACTTGCTCCTTGACACAGGAGGAGGATGAGGGACATTTTTGAGAAGGGGGGAGTGGCGGAAAGACTGGTAGGACCCTATGGGCCAGCAGCTGGCTACTGCACGGGTTTCTGGTGGGGTGGGCTCCCACTGCCCTGCCCTCTCTCCTTTGGTCCTGAAGAACTGATTTGTAACACCCTCCCTCTGCACTTTATCTCTTTTTGTCTGCTCTTGATTGTTGAGGAACTTTGAGGAGAGGAAGAATGAAGGTTCGGTTCTCCTTAACCCTTAAAGCATCATTTCTGTCTTGCATCCTCATTGTTCAGGGAATGTTGAATGAGTGGACGAAAGACAAGCTTGAAGTTCACTCACCTGTATGTTCTTCGTAATCGATGGAGTCCTATATCCACAGCGGTTGGGGAAGTCAGACTGTAATTTCTCTCTCCTGAAGCCA
This sequence comes from Lontra canadensis, assembly GCF_010015895.1. Taxonomy (NCBI): domain Eukaryota; kingdom Metazoa; phylum Chordata; class Mammalia; order Carnivora; family Mustelidae; genus Lontra; species Lontra canadensis. The sequence goes on from NW_022630995.1 coordinate 54,358,139, forward strand.
AAGTTCCTTTTTTTTTTTTAAAATATTTATTTATTTATTTGAGAGAGAGCTTCCCAGAGCGACCACACTCTGTGGCAGGTCCCAGCTCAGGGCAGGATGGATAGTATGGTGTTGTCACTATGAGCCTTCTGACGCCGCGGCTGTTGAGAAATTCTAGAACTGGTAAAGGTTGAAGTGATGTGGCCAGGGAAACTGAAGGCACGCCCTGACTCCAAAGCACAGCTCTGAGCCTCTAGGAGGCTTGAAACGTGGGTTTGGAAGGTTCTGCTTTTAGGTCTCGGCCTACGGGAGAAAACTGGGATGGAGTCCAGATTTTTTCCCACAGGTCAGTTTCCACTGTGACATTGTTATCACTTGGATTTAAAATAAATGTCATCTGGCACATTTTAGGGAAAGGGGGGGGATGGGAAGCTCCAAGGAGGCCAAAAGAAGCAGATGAATAGTAAGAGAATCCTTTTAGCCAAAGGCTTCTGCAGTCCTTGGACCAGTCTGTGTGCAGGGGATTGTGGGTAGAAACCTGATGTGCTTCTAGAATGTTCTTAACAGTAAGATCACCTCTGTGTGTCCTGGGGATACTCCTGAGTCAAACAAGTCCCTTTTTGACCTCTGTCTCAGTTTCCTAGATACATGTTTGCCCTATTTTCAGATCGAATTTCTTACTAAAATGTTTGCAAATTATTTTATCTCTGGATAAAGTAATTTGGACTGGAAATCTGGATAAGAGAACAATGAAAATATTCCACCTCCCTGGTTATCTAAGGAATGCAAACTGAAACAATGAGATAGTGGCAATAGTAGTTAACAGACAGGCAGTGACTTTTAATGCATGTGGTGATGTGTCTTGTTGGACCCTGCTAGTAGGAAAGCCAAAAAGAACATTTTTTGGAGGATAATTTGAGGGTCTCTATCATTATTCTAAAAACTTTATACCACTTGACCCACATATGTAGTGCTATGGAATAATCAGAAACAAGGACGAAAGTTATAACAAATATGTTAATTCCTGCCTCATGAATTACTGAAATCCCTGAAGCAGTTCAAAAACCGACCAACAACAGAGTATTGTCAAATAATCACCAAAGCTGACATTTGTGGAGTACTTTCCACACTGCGCAGGCCACACTTGACAAAGAGTAACCAATCTTTTCAACTCCAATGAGAAACTCCTACTTTGATGTCCCTTTTTACAGTTAGAAGTATGAGGCAGAGGGAGAACTACTTGCCCCACGTCACCTGGAAATAGTGAGAGCCAGGATTTGAACAGGCACTCGGACAACAACAGTGTGCTCTCAGCCACCATGCTCTACCAGCCACAAATAAGCCAGAGAATTAGCATCACTTAGTTGTGCTAATGACAGATGTAATTTATTGTTATTGCCCTTATTAAAGATCACATTTTCAAATAATGCTTAGTGATATGAGAAATTTTTCATGGTGTAGTACCAAGTGAAAGTCAGGATGCATGATACATGTGATTATATCATATCATGGGACCCCAGTTAAACACATCATGCCGTATTTTGTCGATGTGAAGACACTTTGTGTATTTGTGTATTTCACTGTTGCCGAAACCAGTGGCGTCTTACCACTGATGATGTCTCGTAGCTTAATTGGTAGTGTTCTTAGTGCCCATAAAGTCAGGGTGTCACTTAAAACCAACAGCGTTCTAGACTCATTAAAGTACTGAATACAGCGAGGTGGGAAAAACAGGAAGGAAAGACACCAGAACAGCAGCGGTGAGGGGTCTCTGGGTTGTGGGTGAGGCCTTAAGTTTGTGCAAATGAGATGAATCTTTTTTTTTTTTTTTTTAAGATTTTATTTATTTATTTGACAGAGAGCAATCACAAGTAGGCAGAGAGGCAGGCAGAGAGAGTGAGAGGGAAGCAGAGGCTCCCCGCTGAGCAGAGAGCCCGATGCGGGACTCGATCCCAGGACCCTGAGATCATGACCCGAGCCGAAGGCAGCGGCCCAACCCACTGAGCCACCCAGGTGCCCAAATGAGATGAATCTTGACCATTGGACTCTGCCTCTGCCAGAGAAGGAGGGCTCTTTCCTCTGGTTAGCAGCTAGTTAATAATTGGTCCTCCTTTGTTTACCGTCCATCTTGCCTGCACGCGATAACAAACAAAAGGCAGACTCTGTTTACTCGGTGAACGCTGCATCCCACGCTATTCTATGGGGTTAGCCAGCGATCGAGCCCAGGACAGGACACACGGTAGCGGCTGCCAGTGCTGGTTCTCTTCTCTTCCCTCCTGCATCTTCGGGGCTGCTGACAGCATAGGGCGCCTCGTGCATGCCAGGCACCATGTCAGTTCTTCACTTCATCTGTTTCAGCCTCAGAATAACCTTATCCGTCATTAGTATTTTTCCATTTTACAGATGAGAACACTGAGGCACAGAGAGGAACAGCCGCTTGCACCGCACACAGCTCTGAGTGGTTGAACTGGGGTTCCTCCCTGGGAGGACGGCTCTGCACGCTGAGCTCTCCACCAGCCTGTTGGGAGTTTTGCCCTCAGTGGTATCACCTGAACCGCGGGTTGCTCCAGGAGGTTAAATAACCGGCTTAAAAGGTCACCTCTAATGGCTGACCCAGGTAAACTAAGAAGCTCATCCAAAGCTGGGGTGATGGAAAAAGGCTGGGAGTGGATGGGACATAAGTACTCCTCTCTCCTGCTCTACAATCCTGGCTTTCTCCCCCTCCCTTTTTCTCCCCTTTACCCTTTGCCTTGTCTCTATGGTCCTCCCTTCCTGAAAAGTGGTAAGATTTTTTTTTTTAAGTAAGCTCTATATCCAGTGTGGGGCTTGAACTCATGACCCCCAGATCAATAGAGTCACTTGCTCTATGGACTGAATCAGCCAGGTGCCCCAGTGATGAGATTTTTATACAGTGTTGGTTGCCCTACAAAAACGTACCGAGTTAAATTCTGTATATAGAAAGTAAAGCTCATCTTAAGCTCTTCACTGAATTCCAGCTAACTCTTAGCTAAAGAAGAAATGTGGTTGAGGAGGGCTGCTGGCTTTTTTTTTTTTTTTAAAGATTTTATTTAATTTGTTTGAGAGAAACAGCAGAGTGAGAGCAGGAGCTGGGGGTGGGGTGGGGGAAGGGCAGAGGGAGAGGGAGAGGGAGAAGCAGACTCCCGCTGAGCAGGAGTCCCCATGAGGGCGGGGCTAGATCCCAGAAGCCTGGGATCTCATCCTGAGCTGGAGGCGGCGGCTTAACCGACTGAGCCACCCAGATGCCCTGTGCTGCCTGGTCATTAGGGTCTTTGCATGAGTCTTCCCACTGCCTCATGGCCCTGTTATTTCCTCCTCATTTCACAGCATCACTTGGGGCACAGGGGGTGGGAGGGGAGGGTGGGGGTAATGTCGAATCCCACATTGCCAGTTTCATAGTCCTTTCCAGAATTGCAGTTTTGCCTTTGTTTGCATGATCATGATTAATGTCTGTCCCCCAGCAGCCTTTAAGTTCCATGAAACAAGAATAGCAGTGTTTGCTTGTTTTTTGTTTTTTTAAGATTTATTTATTTTGGGGGGGTGTGGAGCATATGACAGAGGTGGGGAGGGGCAGAGGGAGATAGAGAATCTCAGGCAGATTCCCCGCGCTGGATCTCACAATCCAGAGATGATGACCTGAGCCAAGATCAGCAATTGGATGCCTAACCGTCTGAGCCACCCACGCACCCCACTGTTTGTTGTTTAAACTCACCTTCATCTCTCCGACACACAGCGCAGTGTGGGGCACATTGGAGATATATATATTTGTTGAACGTGAACAGTGCCCTGGAACAGCGGAGGAAATCACAGCCCTCCCTAGAATATATAGGTTGCTGTGACCCCCTATGGGTGTCTGCTGTCATGGCCTGGGAACTTTGGTCCCTTGCTATGATATTGTGATTTAAAATAGAAATCCATATTTGGTCTTAGTCCCTGTTTCTGGCACAGAGCTCCTAAAACCAAAACCCTCTTTCTCCACAACAGATATCTTTCATATCCATTCAAATTTGGAATTTTTGAAGTGACAAGTGCAAGACAGCTGTGTTTTGTTTGAAGTGACTTTTGGACCACACCTGAGGTTGGGGGTGGTTGCCAGGAGGGCTCACCAGGTGACTGGAGGGTAGAACTTTTAGCCCCACCTCCCAAACTCTGGAGCAGGGAGATGGTCTGGAGACTGAATCAACTGCAGGAGACCAGTGATTTAATCAGTCATACCTACATGGTGAAGCCACCAAAGGACCCAAAAGGATGGGGTTTGGAGAGCTTCTGGAGTGGAGAACATGTGGAGATGGGGGGAGGGTGGTGCCCTCAAAGAGGGCCCGGGACCTCTGCTGTCCTTCCCCCAGAACTTGCCCTCTGCTGGTTCTTAGTTATATTCTTTGAGAGTAAACCAGTAAGTAAAATGTTCTTTTGAGTTCTGTGAGCCCCTCTAGCAAATTAATTGAACCCAAAGAGAGAATCTTGGGAACTTCCAGTCTATAGCTGTTTGGTCAAGAAGCACAGGTGACATCTTGGACTTGTTACTGGCAACTGCAATGGGTAGTGTCGTGGGACCGAGCTCTTACCTCGTGGGATGTGAGGCTGTTTCACAGTAGAGAGTGTCAGAATGGAGTTGAATCAGAGGACACCCAGCTGGTGTTGGAGGATTGCTTGGTGTGGGGGAAAATACCCATATGTAATTGGTGTCAGAATCCTTACCCGCCAAACTCCTCTGGCCATTCTATTCCTCAATCTTGCGCCACAGTGACAAAAAACGGCAGCCAGAGTGGCACAGGCAGGCAGGTGCTTTGGGCCAAGGGAGAATGACTGGGCTATAGGCTCTCAGATCTGCTGTGGTCTCTTGTCTCATGGGAGGCAATGCCTCGGGGTGGGCTCTGTGCCTCTGGTTTTCGGGAACAGTAAGGACGTCGGAATCAGTAAACTTGATACTGAATTCTTTTTATCCCTCACTCGTGCTCCAGCCTAACACACTTTTTTTCACCTGTTCCCGCAATGGTCTAGCGATCCTTTTCTTCCTCCAAGAGGTTCAGACAAGCCTCACGGAGATGTTTGGGCCACAAACTGGGCTAAAAATTTGACACGTCTTTGAACGGATATGAAAGATATCTGTTGTGGAGAAAGAGGTTTTTGGCTAATAAAAATTTCATGGAAAATGCTTCTCTTTTTTTGAGCTAATTTATTTCCATAATTAATTTCTAACATTTTGAAAGTACTTTTGCCACATCACTTTTTTGTAAAGATGTATTATGTCTTCATGATTTTCCTATCTGATCTTCCAAATCGGACTTCTTGGGAGGCCTGTAAAAAGGGCTTGTGGTTTAGGTGGCCAATGGCTGGGACACAGCAGAGAGGTAAAGGAAATCTGAATCAGCATTTCAGCCCACAGTGATCTGTGACTGCCAGTGCAGAAAAAGAAAACCGAAATGAGAGTTTTAAAAATGTCCACTTGGCGGCGCTGTCGGTTTAACTAGCTACAAACTATACCGGTGCATTTTAACTCCCTTAAAAATTCATGCCCTAGACCACTTTCCACAAACACAGACCCCACAATTACAACTAAAAAACTTGCAACTCAATGAATAAGTTCTGAAGATCTAACGCACAGCAAAAGTGGTTATAGTCAACAATGCTATATTATGTACTTCAACATTGCTAAGAGTAATCGTCAATGTTCTTACCACATACACACAAAAATGATAATTATGTGATGGATAGAGGTGTTAGCAAAGATGGTGGCAATCATATTGCAATATATAAATGTATCAGGTCATCATGTCCACTTTAAAGTGATGCAATGATATATGTCAATTATATCTCAATAAAAACAAAAATCAAAAAAGGAAGACAGCATTTGGTGTGCTTATTTGCCTGTTTTTACCTTTAGGACTGTAAAATTCATGGATGAATGTCAGTTCTCCCAGAGATGCTGCTTAGTTCTCTTCTTTCTCTAACTTTGTTAGTCATCAAAAGGATCATCTAGGGAGCTTATTAAAAATGGATTCCTGAGTTCTGGGATCAAGTCCCGCATCGGGCTTCCCGCTCAGCAGGGAGTCTGCTTCTTCCTCTGACCTTCCCCCTCTCTTCTCTCTCTCTCTCGTTTTCCTCTCTCTCAGATAAATAAATAAATAAATGAAATCTTAAAACAAAAACAAAAACAAAAACCAAAACCGGGTTCCTGTAACCCTCCCCAGTTCTGAATCAGTAGTTGTGGGATGGACCCATGTCTAAGTTTCTATTGTACAACAAATCACCCTCAGACTCAGTGGTTTAGAGGAATAGTACTTATTGCACAGTTTCTGTGGGTCAGGAATTTGGGGCTGGTTAATTTGGGGGCTCTGGCTCAGGGTGTCCCATGAGATTACTGTCAGATGTCACCAGGGCTGCATTCATCTGAAGGCTTGATCGGGCTGGTGCATCCACTTCCACGAGTGCTGGGAAGTTGCTTCCAGGACGAGTCCAGGACAGGAAAGGTGTGCTAGACTGGCTCAGCTATATTCAGCCACAGGTGCTGTCTGGGAATGGCAGTTTTCAATGCTGGTTCTTTTGTTGGGTGCATCCCTGCTGGGGTCCTCTGACTACAACCTCTGCCCAGTAACACTGAGCATAGTTTTCTACTCCAGCAGGTGTAACCTTTGGCTCTAGGCTTCCAGGTTTCCCTTCTGTCCTGGTCACTTTGTCCTTCCAGGCCATTCAAGATGGCTTGAGATTGGTTCTTTTCCACATAGCTCACACCTGGCTTGCAGAAAAACATGGGCCTTTGCCTCCTCTCGCTTTTCTGAGTGAAAGGAAAGGAGAAACACCACACGTCTCCAAAGCTCCTCCAAGACATTGTCTCTCCTTTTACAAATTCCCTCTCTTACAGGCTGGAGGGGGGTGTTTAAGGACCCTGGTAATGGATTCCCAGTCTCTTGATGGGCCCTGCACAAATGATCTAACACTCTGCTTGGGGACTTGGTACCTATCCTGTTCTCAGCCTGTGGGTATCACCAGAAACACTGACACACCATGTCCTTTCAACATCCTCCTCTAACTCTCCACACTCCAATGTTCAAGCTTCACCAACCAGACTCTGGTTCCAGGGAATGTCTTGACCCTCTGCACTTGGGTGTCCCAGTGGTGACCTGAACGTGGCATATCAGAGCCCAGTATCCATCCCTGTCTTAGCTTGGGTTGCTATAATAAAGTACCACAACCTGGGCAGCTTATAAACAACAAAAATTTATTGCTCATGGTTCTGGAGGCTGGAAGTCTGAGATGAGGGAGCCAGCATGACAGGGGGAGAGCCCATTTCTGAATCACAGACTTCTCATTGTATCCCCCCCATGGTGGGAGGGGCTGGGAGCTCTCTGGAGTCTCTTTTTCAAGAGCACTAATCCCTTTCACGAGGTCACGAGAGTTTGGTGCTATGTTAGGTGTCCCTCTTCCCCTCCTGTGATTCTCTGTGCCATCACTGGACCCTTCTTATGCCCAGCCTTGCGACTTGTTTGTCTGCATTTTACTCCAGCTGTTGCTGGGGCTGACAGCTTTGAGCAGGTTCAAGCTGACCCTGCCCCCCCCCCCCCCCCCCCCCCCCCCCCCCCCCCCCCCCCCCCCCCCGTGTATTCTGTTCCTATTTCGCTTTCTGCCTCTGGGGCTCACTGTATTGTGAGGCTCTGGATGCCTGCAGAAATGCACCAGGCATGTGCACATGCACAAACCCAGGAGGGCGGAGTCCCCATCCTAAGGGGTAATCTTGAACACTGGGGCACGGGGCATGGGAGCTGGTGGACAAACGTCTTCTCTTCTGTCTGTTTCTCAGCAGGAGACACATTCCTTGTGGCTATATCGAGAGTCCCAGAGGGATCAAGCCCCAATTGCCCCACATGATCCAGCCTGATGAAACATTATATACTGGCTTTCTTTTCTGTCTGGTTCTCTCTTCCCAAGCCCCCAGACCTCCATCCCTGTCCCCTAGGACCACTTCCCAAAATAAATGAATGCCTACAATCCCTTATCTTAGGTTTGCTTTTTAGGGGGATCTCAAACAATCTTTAACTCTACCACTGCCTTTGCCAAGTATGATAATTATTTGTCTATCTTTCTCTTCCAGCTATAAGATCTCTAAAGACTGTGCCTTATTTTGTGATCCATGTAGTTCATAATAAATGCTTGTTTATTTATTTTTATTTTTTAATTTTTAAAAAATATTTTATTCATTTGAGAGAGAGAGAGAGATCACAAGCAGGGGGAAGGAAAAGAGGGAAAAGCAGACTCCTCACTGAACAGGGGGCCTGATGTGGGACTTGATCCCAGGATGCTGGGATCATGACCTGAGGCAAAGGAAGATGCTTAACTGACTGAGCCACCCAGGCGTCCCAATAAGTACTTGTTTAATGAATGGCTCAGAGGTAGAAAGAATATGATGAGTTTACAAACAGCAGCTAAAGGTATTGGGGTGAATTACACTTGTAAGATACCCTTCCTGCTTTATCTCATTTAACTCTACAGCAATTCTAGGAGGCATGTACTACTATTACCCTGATTTTACAGATGAGGAACAAGTTTAGAGAGGTCAAGTAACAATAGATAGGGAGAAAAGAAGTCAGGATTTGAACTCTGGGCTGATTCTCACATTGGCTTCTTACCATCATTATTACTGGGGAACTACAGAAGCTTGTTCTTGGAGCATAAAGTGCCTGCGACGGACTCCATGGAAAAGAGGTTGTTTTGGCTGTTAGGTCTGGATCATGAGGGATCTTCGCCTAGTGGATTTTTTAAATCTTGCAGACAATGGAGAACCTCCAAAGGCTTACAAACATTGTCTCATTGTGAGCTTTTCCAGCTTTCTTTGCCTTTTAGAAAACACAAGCAGTTTGGAAAACATCCACAAGGGGGCAGGCGTTGGTTACAGATGAGAAATGGAGAAAACCTTCACGTGAAACTGTTCAATTTTCTTTTACTCATGGGGCCTCTGCTCAGCTCTTGGAGTAGATCTAGGATCGATAAGTAACCTCCAGCACCGGAGACTTGCTGCTGTTCCTTCTGCTTTTTTCCCTGGGCCTCCCTCTCTCCTTCCCTCCCACTCTCTCTCCCCTGCACTCCTTTTGTTTACTCTCTTTACCGAAGTGGAGAGTCAGGTTAAAAAAGTGGTAGTTTTCCTAAACATCACCACACTTACAACGTCTTAAAGCCCAGTCCACATACAAACAGATGATGGTATACAAACACACACACACACACACACACACACACACACACACACACCCCAGCAAGGGTCTGTCAGGAATCTCTGTAAAGTTTCCATCACCTCTACATTTGAAATGGCTATTTATTCCAATGCATCCTTAACTAAAGTTTACTGAACACACAGTGTGTGTCAGTCTTGGTGCTAGAGGACCAAGCATATGGTATTTCGTTGACTCTTCCCACAAATACTTTGAGGTTGAAAGGATTTTCCATATTTACAAATGAGGCACTTGAGTATCAGAGAGGTGATGATCATACCGCTGGCACGTCATAGAGCTGTAATTTAAACCAGGTTTTGGATTTCCACTCTACTGATCCTGCCCTTAAACCACCTTGATTGGCTGATGTATCACCATCTCTATGTGAGTCTGACTCAGAGTGACCAGAGTGGAAACGGGGGAGACGTTAACCAGCTTTTCTCTTTGATGTCAACTAAGCTTGGTGCATAGATGCTCCAAGGCCAAGAAGAGAAATGAGAACAGAGGTGGTCGTCACTCTGAACTTCAGCTTTCTGACCTTGAGCAGAGGGTGGAGGGCTCAGGGAAGAGGAGTTGAGTTAGGGGTCATGGAATGAGAGTTTTTCATTAACTCAACTGATCTGTGATCCCTTGCTCAACTGGGGACTGCCCTGGATACTCCTGGTGGCCAGTACAGGGCTGGGGGCTGGGGTCCAAAACATTCAGGTTCCACTGGATCCTTTGTACAGAAGGAAGACTAAAGACTAGGGGTATTGAAGTGACCAGTCTAATGCCAATCAATGAAAGAGCCAAGTGTGGAACTCTGGTTTTTCATCTTGGGGGTGTTGAGTATTCCCTCCCATCAGTTTTCTAAAGTGTTTATGTTCTGTTCCATGGGGGTAGGTATATAAGGAGATGGGGGTTGGGATAGGACACAGGTGAGAGTTTTTCACTTAATAATCATGTATTTATTTTACTGTGTATTAGAAGATCCCTAACAAGCGCTTCAAAGCCATTGATTCCATGGATACTATTGTTAGAATGAGGCTAAATAAGTAAGTAAATTAGTAAGTAAAAAATGGATAGATTTAAACATTACATAGAGAATATATCAGAATAGTCAACAGTATTGAAAGGGAACCACAATGTTGGAGGATTGATACTACCTGACTTCAAGACTTCCTGTAAAGCTAGAGTAATCAAGACAGTGTGGCACTGGCAAAAGAACAGATAAATAGACAAATGGAACAGAACAGAGAGCCCCAAATAGACCCACATAAATATAGTCAACCGATCTTTGATACAGGAGCAAAGACAATACAATGAAGCAAAGATAGACTTTTTAACATATGGCGCTGGAACAACAGGATATCCACATGCAAAAAATCTCAGACAGGCCTTCTATCCTTCACAAAATTAACTCAAAATGGTTCACACACCTAAATGTAAAATATGAAACTATTAATCTTTTAGAGCATAACATAGGAGAAAATCTAGAAAACCTTGGCTACGATGGTGCCTTTTTAGATATAACACCAAAGGCATCATCCTTAAAAGAAATAATTGATAAACTAGGACTTCATGAAAATTAAAAACTTCTGCTCTGGGAATAACAATATCAAATGAATTGGAATAAAAGCAGCAGAATGGGAGAAAATACTGGCAAAAGACACTTTTGATAAAGAACGGTCATCCAAAATATATAAAGAACTCTTAAAACTCAACAATAAGAGAACAAACAACCCAATTTAAAAATGGGCCAAAGATTTCAACAGACACTTCATCGAAGGATACATACAAATGGCAAAAAAGTATATGGAAAGACACGCCATATCACATGTCATCAAGGAACTGCAAACTAAATGATGAGATGCCACTGTATACCTATCAAAATGGCCAAATCCTGGAGCTCTTACGACACTAAATATGGGTGAGGATGTGGAACAGCAGGAACTCTCATTCATTGCTGGTGGAAGGCAAAATGGCGGAGCCCCTTTGGAAGACAGTTTGGCAGTTTTGAACAGAGCTAAATATACTCTTACCATGCGACCCAGAAATCATATATATTGGTATTTACCCAGAGGAGTTGAAAACTTATGTCTACACAAAAACCTGAACAGGGATGTTTATAACATCTCTATTAATAATCACTGAATCATGGAAGTAACCAAGATGTCCTTCCACAGGTAAATGGATAAACTGTGGTCCATCCAGACAGTGGAATACTATTCAGCATTAAAAAGTAACGAGCTATCAAGTCATAAAAAGACAGGGAGGATCTTAAATGCCTATCATGAAGTGAAGGAAGTCAGTTGGAAATGGCTCCACACTGTATGATTCAACTACTTGCCATTCTAAAAATGGAAAAACTATGGAGACAGTAAGAAGATCGGGGGGAGGGGGAGGGAAGAGATGGATAGGCAGAGCACAGAGAATATTTAGGGCAGTTAAAACACTCTGATATTATAATCATGGATATATGTCATTATACATTTGTCCAAACCCATAGAATATAGAATAGCAAGAGTGAACCCTAAGGTAAACTGTGGGTGATTATACTGTGTCATTGGATTATGATGTGTCACTGAAGACTCACTATGTACTATTCTGGTGAGTGATGTTGATAATGGGGGGGATTATGGTGTGTTGGGGAGGAGGTATACAGCCAATCTCTGCATCTTCCTCTCAATTATATTGTATACGTAAAACCGCTCTAAAAAATAAAGTCTTTAAAAAATACATAAGAAGGGGTGCCTGGGTGGCTCAGTGGGTTAAGCCTCTGCCTTCGGCTCAGGTCATGGTCTCAGGGTCCTGGTATCGAGTCCCACATCAGGCTTTCCGCTCAGCAGGGAGCCTGATTCCCCTTCTCTCTCTGCCTGCCTCTCTGTCTACTTGTGATCTCTGTCAAATAAATAAATAAAATCTTTTAAAAAATAAAAAAAATAAAAAAATAAAAAATATATAAGAAAACATTACATAAAGTATTAGTTTTTTATTGTTGCTGTAACAAATTACCACAAAGGCAGTGGCTTAATATAACCACATTTACTATCTTACAGTTGTGGAGGTCGGAAGTCCTAAAGTCCTGGTGTCAGTAGGCCTATATTCCTTTTGGAGGCTCTAGGGAAAAGCCAGCTCTAGAGTCCAAATTATCAGATATTATTTGCATGATTGGTATCCTTGGAGGTGCATCTAAAAAGACATCACCCTGCTTCAGGTCCTCCTATGTTGTCTTATGTCATCTTCCAGTTTTACATTTTACATTTAGGTCTGTGATCCATTTCAAATTGGTTTTTGTGAAGAGGTGGATTTTTTTCCTCTTTTCCAGATGCTAGAGGTGCCTTTCTTGGCTTGAAGCCTTCCTTGGCTTGAAGCCTTTCCATGCCAGCCTCATGCCTGCTTCTGTCTTCACACCCCCTTCTTTTGACTCCCACCATCTTTCTTCCCTCTTAACCATTACACAGGCCAACTGTTAATGTCGGACAATTTCCCCATTTAAAGATCCTTAATCTAATCATGTCTGCAAAATCCATTTTGCCAAGTAAAGTAGCATATTCTTAAGTTCTGGAGATGAGAACATTAACAGCTTTGGGGGAGCCTTATTCTATCACTAGTAGACCTGGTCTGAATATATGGTGGAAATCGTGAAGGTCTTATTTAAATGCTTGAAAACTGGGAAATTCTGTCTTACACCCCAGCTGCCTCCTTAGAGGATGTTTATGGATGTGACATCAGCTTCCTTAGGGATTTGTGTAGTTGAAGGGTTAGGGAGTGGAAAACGTCACTACTTGCGAGCGTTAACTGCCTGTTAATGAGGACAACTGTGTCACGGGAATGGCCGTCAGAGAGCTCGCAGATCTGGAGTAAAATCTGGGAACCGGCGCTGGGAGGAGCTGATTTGTTCCGCTTAAAAGCATGAGGAAATCCGAGCGAAGGGCGATGCTTATCCTTGTTGGGGTGGCACGGGGCCGAAGGACACCTAAAGAATGGGCTGCTGATCTTTGATATGGGTTTGTTTTCATTCTTGCCACGTCATTTCTTGGTGTTGCGTCATGCTTGGGGAGTGTAAACCTGCTGTGCGCATGCGTACGCTATCTTGCTGCACAGGTGCAGCCCTTGACAAAAATACCAGCTCCCGCGGGCCAGAATTTTTATCCCTACCCCTCCTCCTCCCAGTTAAGGGAAAGGCTGATTTTCACAGCTTGGCCTGGAGGGCCAGGTTCTGAGTGGATGGCGTTCCAGGACAGGTGTGATGGCCAAGCACAGGCAAAGGCAACGGCGAGAGGGAAGCATTGGCCAACTTTGGCCTCACACATCATCATGCCGGAAGCTCAGACCCAGAGAGGTTATGCAACCACTGCAGGTGAACCAGCCAGCAGTTTGGTCATCTGTGTGACGCCACAGCCAGTTCTGGAATTTGTGGGCATGGGCAAACATGCCTGGTCACTGAGTTTGGGAGACAGAATGGTCTCAGTGCTAGAGTTTGCAGTTCATCCTGAACTTAATGTCACATCATCTAGATCCTCCAGCATCAACTTCAATGAGTATTCATTCTCCAAAAACTTAAAAAGTGTGGGTAGCTATGCTACCCCATAGGTGGGGTATGCTGCAGTGTATTGGATGTGGATCTGTACTGTTTTCCAAAATATGTTCCTTAGAACACCATTGTCTCAGGTTGGTAATGGGTGTCCATGAACAAAGGAGTTCTACAAGTAAAGAAAATACTGAAAATCAATCAGTCAATCAATCAATCAATCAATCAATCATCTTCCTTTTGTCTGTCATTTATGTATTCCTTGCTGAAAGTCTCAGAACCTCTAATGTATACATTGGAAATCTCCAAGAAGGACATGTAGTACACAGCATTTCCTTGGGATCATTATTTAGGGAATGTGCTTCTGGCACAAAGAAAGTACTCTGTGAATGTGTGTGGCATGAATGAACGAATGAGTGAACGTTACAGATATGCACTGCAGGAGTTCTATGCAGGGAAAGAAAACTTCTCGGATCAATATACAGCTCAGGACTATGGTCCAATGTAAAATATTTATGAAACATTGATTATGCTAAAGCTACCATTTACCAAGTACCTACTATGTGCTAGCATGATGATGCTTTCTTATATTTATTATCTTTTCAGTTAAAATGGGATTGAGAGGTATGTCCAGTCATTTGGGAGGCTTCTGTTGTCTCCATGGAAGTAATCTTTACAAAGCAATTGTGATAGTCCAACAAAGACTTAACCGGACCTGCCATCATAATAGGAAGAACTAAAGACCATCTGACCCTTTAAGCCACTTGAAATACTAGCAATTAATGGCAGAGTGTTATGCATAATTAGACATCACTAGTGTGCAGCTCCTTTTAAAATGCAGCATTTACCCTGGATGCCAATCTTTCCTTTAGTCAGGGAACCACCCTTGTACTGTACATTGTTAAGTGAAAGCAAGCAGCTAGGTTAAATTCTAATTAAATGTTGCCATTGTTATTTGAAAAATAACAGCTTAGTGTTGGTGTCAAATGGACTTTTATCAGCAGATGGAATGAATGAAAGCATTTTTGTCATTCGAGGGCTATCTAATACATGTGAATGACACTGTTGGAGAAGCCTTCCTTGACTTTAGTTAAGGTTGAAACAGAGAATTAATATGGTAAGGATGTAAATGAGGGTGTCATTTAGCACAAGGAAAGGATTATGTCGTATCTGGTTTTCTTTGAGCTTCTACTGATGCTTTGTAAGCAGGCTGGAGATTTTCCAGTGCAGCAAATTCCAAATATAACTCGTGTTCCTGGTTGACAGTTCAATGGACAAGCTGTACTTTCTTCCTGTTGACAACTTCCGTAAACTGGCTATCTGAGCAGGAATAGGAGTGCCTTTCCCCAGGGGCAGAAGGATAAAATATGAAGGAGAACTCTGAGTTTTAAGAGAACATGTACTTACCAAGAGGACAAACTAATTAAGTGTTGTCTTAGGGCAGGGAGGAAACACAAGGCGGAGTTTCGCGTAGATACAGAATTTAGGGAGGCAACATAATGGCAGCATTGGACGTCAGAGATTTACTTACTAATTACTGGCTCAGTCCTCCTGTGTGCCAGTGGTATGTAGTGAGTGCCCTGGTAATTCAGGACAGTCACTGCCTCTGAGGCTCTTAGATTTTACAAGAGTGAGAACACTTACAGTTGAATGTGGCTGTAGAAGGATGGCAGAATCCAAATGCCAGATCTTTCTTTCAGTTTCTATCTGTGTGATCTTGGACACATCATCCCTATGAGTCTCCATTTCCTCGTCTTTGAAATGGGAGCACAAACATGTGCTCCACAGGTTCACAGAAAGGATGAAATGAGGAACTATATGAAAAGGTCTCCTTAGTTCTATATAGTTCCATGCATATACATAACTAGTCCTCAGCAACCTGCTGTTTCCTTTCTCGGATTGTAGAATAACTTCTGTTGGACTAGGCTCGAAGAGGGTTATGTAAAGAGAGGTAGTTCACACCTATCCTAGATAATAATAATGAATGAGAGCGCAACTTGATCAAGGTAACTTTTTCTTTTCTCACTGGGGTTGACTCTGAGCACATCTGGCTAGACAACATTCCGTGTTTGGGAATGATCTCAGGAGACTGGTATTATCTTCTTTTACTATCAGCTTGAACTCACAAGTGAGTGTTGATAGCATTTGCTCTTTTATCCTGCAGACATCCACTGATGATGTGGGTAGTGTAGGTGAATGATGGGTGGTCTTGACAGATGAATGGGAAGAGCTAGAGTCTCTTCTCTAACCCGACCCCTGGAGTTGGGTTACTTAGCACCTGTGTTCTTAGGAAAGTTGTTTAATGTCTGTAACATATGGAGACTAATTTCTATCTCACAGGGTTGTCACAATGCTTAAATAAGACAATATATTATAATGGTTAAATGAGATAATACATTATATAATTCATCTCTATATAATACATCTGCAGCATATAAGTGTGTTGGTACCAAAATTTACATATAATATTATGTTGTAAAGACCATAAGTTCCTTACTTGCCAGATTGTGTCTTATTAGAAAAGCAATGTAGTATCATCTTCGTAGTATCACAGTTAAGTGGGTGAGCTCTAGAATCAGTCCTGGAGTTTAAGCCTCAGCTCTGCTGCTCACCAGCAGGGGTTCTTGAATATAGTTTGTGTCTCTGAAACTCAGTATCCTAAACCTGGTGGATAATAATGCCACCTCACAGGGTGCTATGAGAATTCAGTAGTCTATATGAACCTCTGCTTAAGGATGAGGGACAAGCTAGCTGGTAACAGATTAACCCTTCCAAGGACACAAATTTACAGTTTGGAAAAATAACAGACAGCTGGTTGTTGGAAACATGACAAAGACAGCTGGTTGAATGCATCAGAGAACAGTCAAGGTAGAAAATAATTTTTGTAGTCTCGTACTTCTTCATCCAGCTAATGGTTACTTAAATATGTTCACCTTGTACAGATTGATTGAGTGGTACTCCTGTGAGCTTTTTTGCATGTAGGCTACAGTTCAATATGAAAAGTTATTAAAAAATGGGATAGGTTTTCAGAAGCACTGGTTATAGCACATTCTAGTGTGCTTCCAGATGTTATCCGCTAGGTATGTAGATATGTATGTGGATATTTACCCAGGCCTCACCCTGTACCCTACTCACAGGAGATGCTCAGTAGGTCTCTGTAGAATCTAACTGAACTGAATGCTCTGCTTTTTCCTGGTGCCTCTTGAAAACATGTTTTCTCTCTTTTGTTTTTCCTTTCTTTCTTTTTAATTTAATTTTTCCAGTGTTCCAAGATTCATTGTTTATGCAGCACACCCAGTGCTCCATGCAATACCCATCACGAGGCTCACCTAACTCCCCCACGCTCCTCCCCTCCAAAACCCTCTGTTTGTTTCTCAGAGTCCCCAGTCTCTCATGCTTCATCTTCCCCTCCGATTTCCCTCAATTCACTTTTCCTTTCCTTCTCCTAATGTCCTCCTTGCTATTCCTTATGCTCCACAAGTTGTTTTTCCTTTCTAAAACCCATTCTCATATCATTTTCTTCCTCTTTTGTTTATGGCAAGTTGATTATTTTGGCAGAAACTTAAATTGCACCCCTTGTCCCTGGGAGGCATCAATGACATACTGTTTCATGATAAAGAGATGTAATCGCCTTGATGCTATGATGAACCTGTCCACCAAGCTTGGGGCCAAGTCATCAAACACACCTGAACACATGACAAACCCACGTGTGGTGTCCTGTGACCACTCACCACCACGTTGGTGGCTGCTCCAAGCAGTGTACTGGTCACGCCCAAATCAGGGGCAGCAGATTTCTGAGAAGCAGAGAGAATCCTGAGCAGGTAGTCATTTTCCATATTTATGGTGAAGTAATGAAAATGTTAATACAGTAAAGAAAGCTTAGCTGTTGACTTAAAATGAAGGCACTGCTGTACTTTTTTACCCCTTGAGCTAAATAAAGAACTGAATTGGGAGGAGACTTACGTGAACTGGACTTTGGAGGTGTTCTGGATGAAATGTCTGAAAGCAGGGAGGCTTTCTTGTCCAATGGAAAGACGGGTCAGAGAACCTGGTTGTCACTCAGAATCCCTCTACTCACCTTTTCCCGTCCCTTCCAGATACTCTCCTTCTGAACAAAAAATTAATTTCCAGTTCCCTTTTATAAGTGACATATAGCCCTTTGTAGGATATGTAGGTTGAACCAACAGAATTGGAAGTCAACCTTAGGGGCGCCTGGGTGGCTCAGTCATTAAACATCTGCCTTCGGCTCAGGTCATGATCCCAGGATTCTGGGGTCGAGCCCCTCACTGGACTCCCTTCTCAGCGGGAGGCCTGCTTCTCGCTGTTCCACTCCCCCTGCTTGTGTTCCCTCTCTCTCTGTGTCAAATGAATAAATAAAATCTAAAAAAAAAAAAAAAAAAAAAGAAGTCAACCTTAGAAGGAGGTCAGAATAAGAAGAATTGGGCAACTTTAGCAGATTCTTGGTTTTGTTCCTGATTCCTTCTTCCCTCACCCTCTGTCCACCACTCAGCAAGCTTAAGGTCTGCAAAGCAGAGCAGAAAACTTTAGGGTGAAAGTCAGTTTTAGAGCTCAGTTAGCTCCTGCTTTTGTCTTGTTTGTTTTTGCCCCTGCACCTTCCTGACATCTGTACTGGCTTATTTAAGTGATGCATTTAAAAGATACCTTTTAAAAATTTCATTTAGTATTTTAATGGTTTTTCAGTGGACAGGTATCTAAAATACGTGGTCTCCTATCCTGCCAGAAATAAAAATCTCATCAACATATTTTCCAAGAAAAGGCAGTACTCATTCAGATCCAGCTTTTGAAATATTTTTTCCTCATTACCACCTTATATTCTTTTTCTTTCTTTCTTTCTTTCTTTCTTTCTTTCTTTCTTTCTTTTATTTATTTTTTAAAAGATTTTATTTATTTATTTGACAGACAGAGGTCACAAGTAGGCAGAGAGGCAGGTAGAGAGAGAGAGAGGAAGAAGCAGGCTCCCTGCTGAGCAGAGAGCCCGATGTGGGGCTCGATCCCAGGACCCTGAGATCATGACCCGAGCCGAAAGCAGAGGCTTTAACCCACTGAACCACCCAGGCGCCCCTATATTCTTTTTTAAAAAAAGATTTTCTTTATTTATTTGAGAGAGAGAATGAGAGAGAGCATGAGAGGGGAGAAGATCAGAGGGAGAAGCAGACTTCCCATGGAGCTGGAAGCCCAATATGGGACTCGATCCCGGACCTTGGGATCATGACCTGAGCTGAAGGCAGTCACTTAACCAACTGAGCCACCCAGGCACCCACCACATTATATTCTTTTATGTAGATCATGCCATTTATTTGTTCACTAGATACTTCCTGAGAACCTACTGTGTGCCAGCCATTGCTTTGGATGCTGAAGTTACAGTGAACAAAGTAGACCCATTGTGTAAAAAACAAACAAACAAACAAACAAACAAACACTCACACTGGCGTTAACCTAATTTTGTGAATAATGACCCCTGAACATGTGTGTAAAATGAAATGTAAGAAATTCTAAACAGGCTCCTCTAGTGTCAAGTGAAGTGTTCTCAAAGAGCTAAAAAATATTATAAAGCCTCTATTTATATCCTGCCTTTTAGTTGCAATTTTGCCAGTACATTTCCAACATGTCAGGATGCTTTTAAGTTTGTTTTTGTGTTTGCTCTGTCATAATTAAACACACACTTGATCATGTTAAGCCTCATGAGTACCTGTTTAGAAGCTAAAGATTTGTCACTTTGGACACATATAATGATCTTGATGTCCACTTCAGTTCTATTAGTTTATGACATTTACCCTTCCACCAGAAAATGGACATTTTAGTTTTTTTCAGTTTTTCACTCATTATATGAAATGAGGATCTAATGTTCTCCAACTTCGCCAGACAAGATAACAGCTGATCTTTATAAACTGCTTTGGGCACTGTGATAAATGAACATTATCTTATTTAATCCTGGTAGAGGAGTGCATCTGTGGACTATGTTATAGGACTGCATTCTGCTCAATGATTTATTGGAAAGAAAGAGAAATTGATGCATTAGAAAGATCATCACGGCAGAGTGAATAGTACACAAAAGAGATGATTAGCATTCTTTCAAATTTTAACTTACTCAAATACAGCTGTAGTTATTTCAATGAGTGAGTGGTCTCCTGATTATACTTTTCAAGCAATACAAAGTCTAAGAAAGGCTATTAAGTCAATAAATTCTAAGTTCTAATTGATTTGGGGTGAATGTGTGGGACTTTCTTATCAGGAACCAGATAGGAGTGGGTTGAGATCCCCACTTTCCCTCTATTACTAGCCATGACCTTGAACATTGTACTTAACTCTTTGAACTTTGGTTTATTTGGCTGTAAATGGGAGCCATCATGATAACTTCAAAAGGTCATGAAAAGGATAAAATAATTTGTTTGTAAAGTCGGTATAATTTGAAACTTGGATCATAGTTGTCCAATAAATACTTGGGTCCCCATTTTCTGCAGTCAGGTATTTTGTAAGTATTCAATGAATATTTGTTGGAGGTGTTGAGGTATGTTATTAATAATCAAAATGGGGTATAATATTAAAATAAAATTAGTTATTGAAGTTGGAAAGAAGGTTGAAACCTTTCAAGCTTTACTCATTCTTCCTTTCCTCATATGGAACTTTTTAAGGCTGGATGCCCTGGAATGACCAGTTATTTGTTTAATTGTTTTGTTTCTTTCCTGTTTAACCCTGGCAGAATAGCTCTATGACCTAAATATGTCCTTGGGCAAATAAGATTGTAGATGAAAAAGTTGGGAGTACGTATTTCTTCCTTCTGCTTTCTGAAGGCTCTCTGCTCTCTGCTCTCTTCTGCTTCCCAGGATGCTGAGGAGATCTTTCCTGGCTTAGTCTTTCTTGGTTAGTCTTTTCAGGACAGAAGGCAGGGGTGGGAAAAGCGAGCTGCCTCTGCTCATCTGCCTTTCTTCGGTCAGATGACATAGAGGGTCACATGTACTATGGGACTGGGCTTGATGGGAGGACATTTGCCTATTTTTAACTTATAAAGTCCTTGGGAAAGCCTTGGAAGTAGAGATCACCAAAGCTCCCTGCTACCTGGTTTTCCTCTTCTTCCTGGGTCTGCAGAGGACTACACTTCCCAGCCCCCTTGCCTGTTGGGGAGCTACATGTCTGGTTTTGGCCAAAGGGTTGTGGCTAATGTGATATGTGTCACTTCTGAGCCAAAGCATAAGGCATGAAGACATGAGATCTCCACGTTCTTGCTTCTTCACTTTGTCTTGAGATGTCAGAAGCACCAAGTGAAACTTATCTACGTTGCTGAGTTACTGCACTGGTCACAGTTGCCCTGGAGTCCACTGCTCCACAGTGGACCTTGCAAAAGTGAGAAATAAACTCTTATGGCATGAAGGCACTGAAATTCAGGGACTGTTTGTTACTGCCTCATAATCTAGTTGTTTTTGACCAAGAGAGTCTCTTTAGGAAGGTTTGAAATGGGGAGCATTCCATGCTACCAACAAAATATCATAAGATTCTGCCAGACAAAATACTCCTGTCTTACATTATGGAGGACCAAAGCTTGCAGTGGGAGGTGAGAGGAAGGGAAGCGATAAATCAAAATAAGCAGCAACAGAATTACTGTATAAAATAACATCTGATTATTTTGGGGGGGTTTTGAAATAACCCATAAACTTTCTGCATTCTTAAATTCTCAAATAAATTTCATACCCTTTGCCTATCTCAAAAGAATCCCTCTGAAGACTAGTTGTTTTCAGAATGCCTTGAAGTTTGCTCGCAGCAGAAAGCAGCTAAGTGCTTGTCTGTGGCTGAGCTCCTTTGCAAGCTGGGGATGGTAATGGTGAGATGTCAAGCTCCCATTCTTCCTTCACTTGAAGTGAACAAATTTGGGTCAACATATAGGGGTAGGGGGCTTTCCATGTCAAGCCATGTGTTTGGCTCTGGGATGCAAAGATGTTGAGATATCCTCCATCCTCTCAAGGAGCTCCCAGTCTAGGGGGAAAGAAAGATGCAGACATAATTCACTACAGAACAAGTTAGCCTGGGGAAGTGCTTCAGTAGAGGCATAAACAGCAACAATAAAAGCCAGGGTTCAGAGAGATTCACTGACTTGGGGAGCCTGGGAAAACTATACGTTTGCGCTTGCACTTGAAGGATGAGAAAGACCTTGACAGTTTTCTGTGAGATGTGAAAAACAGCCAGTGTTTGTGTCTCTACCCTTTAGGATTTTATTTCTAAAACCGTGGGAACTCTAGTTCAGGAGATGTGTAATTTGGGCATTTTCAAAGCCCAGGCAACCAGAGATCTGGGCTAATGGGAAAATAGTCATAATATTGTCACCAAATGCAAGAACTTGTTGATATATTTTGCTAAATTGCCCTTATTAATGATTCATCAAATCTTTTTTGCTTCCTGCTCTAAAAAAATCTTGTTACAGAAATTAACCCACACATATACACACCCAGTTCTTGGCCCTTGGCAACCTTCCTAAGCAGAGTGTGTTTTCCAGATGTGGTTGTTGACATGCAGATTTTGGAATTTGACAACAAAGAAGAATACAAAAGGGGGTGAGGATAGGAGACTCAGAACAATTCTTCCATCATATAAAAAGATCAGTGTTTCTTAACCCGTGGTTTCCAGAATATCATTTTTGAAATTTAAATAGAAGTAATATTTTTTTAAAAAGGCGTATGTGGTATGTTTTCAGTCAGTTGCTAGCTACCAATTTATCACCCCACAGCCCTAAATTCACCCTTCATTACCAGCTCCATCATGGAGTGTGCGTTATAGAGAACGTGGTATCTAACTTCGTCAGTAGACGGCGCTGGAGAGACATTGCAGGAAGAAGGAGCTGCTCTTCAGGTTCTAGACTCCTGTGTTCCTTTCTTTTTGCTGCTGCTTCTTCTTCTTCTTCTTTAAAGATTTTATTTATTTACTTGACACAGAGAGAGGGAAATAGAGGGATAGAGTGAGCAAGCACAAGCAGGGGGAGTGGCAGAGGGAGAAGGAGAAGACTCCCCCATGAGCAAGGAGCTCAATGTGGGGTTCTGTCCCAGGACCCTGGGATCATGACCTGAGCTGAAGGCAGACATTTAACCCACTGAGCCACCCAGGCACCCCTCTTTTTGGTTCTAAAAGCACCTTTGTCAACAGCATTTAGCTCCAGCTGCATGCGCAGAGCACACAGTTCCTCAGCAAGCTCATGGTCACTGCCTAGCCTGGTGACCACCTCACACAGTCCCCTAGTGTGGACATTGTGCTCTCAGGCTTGTGCTGCCCAGACAACTTTGTTGCCCACCCCTCTGTGCTCTGGACAGATGTTTGCTGCTTCCCTGCAGACTGTGGGCCAGCTCTAGCTAAGTGAACTTCTTGGCCATCCAGTGGGCTGCAGCCAAGCTTGGGGACGGAGTAGGGCCCTCTTTTCTAGGATTTTGTCCTTCCCTCGAAGCTCCTCTTTGGCTCTAGGGTGTTGTTTAGAATTCTCTTTACATCTTTATAGTTATTCCATTATTACGCTGACAAATTCTTTATATTAGAGCAATAGCCCTGTTCAGGTTTCTGTGTGGCGTCTGTGTTCTTGGCAGTGACAGGTTAACATTGGTTCTCAAACTTTCAAAGAGTTCTTATTTTCAGAACTCTTATACTCTTAACATTATTGAAGACTCCAAAGAGCTTCTGTTCATGTGGGTTCTATCTAATGATATTACCATATTAGACATAAATCTGACAAAATTAAACACATTTATTTATTAATTCCTTGAAAATGGTAAACCCATTACAAGTTAAATCACACTGAAGAAAACACATCTTTGAAAACAAAATGTAGGGCGCCTGGGTGGCTCTGTTGGTTAAGCGACTGCTTTCAGCTCAGGTCATGATCCTGGAGTCCTGGGATCGAGTCCCGCATCGGGCTCCCAGCTCCACGGGGAGTCTGCTTCTCTCTCTGACCTTCTCCTCGCTCATACTCTCTCACTGTCTCTCTCTCAAATAAATAAATAAAGTTTAAAAAAAAAAAAGAAAACAAAATGTATTAGTGAGAGGAGTAGTATTGTTTTACATTTCTGCAAGTGTCTTTCATGTCTGTGAAGACAGCTAGATTGTCATACCTGCTTCTACAATCTGTTGTGATTTATTGTTTAGCTTGAAATTTATGAAGAAAATTTGTCTTCTCACAAGTATATAGTTGGAAAGGGAGGAGTAGTTAAGCACCCTTTTTAGATGATTGTGGAAGGTCTTCTTTGATGCCACACCCAAACTCAACAAATGGTCATTTTCAAGAGAGTAGTTGTGATGTGGAATATGAAATTAAAATCCATTGATCTATCTTGTACTTTGACAGTCCATACAATATAAAAAAACCACATTCGTCAATATCACCAGTGATGTCATCAGAAAAATATCTCTAAGTATTAGAATCTGTCAGGCTTATAGTGATAGATACCAGTTTAACACAATTCTAATATTCAGTTGAAAACCTGAAGTTGATCAATGGCAAGAAAATGTTTGCCAAATAATAAAGTCTAAATAACCATAATTTGTCCGTCAGTCATCCTTTCCAATTAAATTTTTTTTTAAATGAAGAAGTGGCTAATTCAGCTTGCAACTCAGACAATTACAAGTGTGTTTCCTCAAAACAAACCACAATATTTAGGGATGCTACAACAGAGTTTTATGCTTACTTTCCATTTCATTACAAAGACAATTGTGTTTGGGGTGCCTGGGTGTTTCAGTCTATTAAGCATCTGCCTTTGGCTCAGGTCATGACTCCAGGGTCCTGGGATTGAGCCCCACATCGGGCTCTCTGCTCAGCAGTGAATCTTTTTCTGTCCCTTCCTCTGACCCTCTGCTTCATTGTGCTCTTTCTCTCTCTCTCTCTCTCAAATAAATATATAAAAATCTTAAAAAAAAAGAAGATATGTGTTCAAGACTGAGATTTAATGAAATCAGTCCTTTGTTTCTCTTCTGTTAAGTGACGAAATGAAACTTACATTTTTAAAAAATGACTTGTGCATGAGGTGGAGAATATCATGACTTCTCATACAGTTTGGTGTTACTGCTTTGAATTGTGATAAGGACCAGCAGTTTTACCCACCATTACTTTTCCAGCATTAATGTTAATGTCAGCATGTTGAAAAGGTAAACAATTAGTATCATTATGAAGATAATTTTGACTTCCTGGATGCCCTGAGAAGCTCTGAGGATCCACAGGAGTGGAAGACCACAATTTGAGGACCACTAGGATAGTTACACTGTGATAACAAATGGCTACAGATCTTCAGGAACATAAACCATAAGGGCTTATTATTTCTTGCTCGTATTTCATGTCCATATAGAATGATTAAAGGTTTGTTTTATGTCATCTTCACTACAGGACCCAGGATAGGAGCAAACTGCTCTTGGAATATTGATGATTGTCTTGGTAGATGGAAGACACAAGAGGAGCCATGAGCTGGCAGTTAAGGTATCCTTTTGGACATGGCTACAGGAGGTGACAGGTATCACTTCCACCATTATTTCATTGGCCATGCCAAGCCATATGGCCACACTTGACTTATTCAAAATGGAGATGTAGATTTTCCATCAGCTAGGGGAACTGGATGCATGGCAAACAGTTGTATAATTTATCACAGTAGTCATAGAAACATAGAAGATGTCTCATAATATGCTACTTTCCTGGAGATTCACAATAAATAAAGGCATAATAAAGACATGGAGAAATTCTGCAGTAAAGGAATACTCATTTGGTTTAATTGAGAGTAGGGCTACAGAGAGGATGTTTTAGAATTATGGCCTGGTTGCTCATTTCCCTCTTACTGCTTCACATTTTGCTGGTCCTGAGAAAATGCCAGCTGGTACCAGTTCTTTCCCCCAGGCTCAACAACAGGTGAAAGAATACTGAGGTCATTATTCAGTAACTGACCAAATGAGGCTCACTCTAAGACTTCCCTGATTGTTTTCTTTTTATTAAGTTTTTAACTTTAATTCCAGTATAGCTAACATAGAGTGTTTTATTAGTTTCAGGTATGCAATATAGTGACTCAACAATTCTATATATTACTTATTGCTCATCATAAGTGTACTTTTAATCCCCTTTGCCTATTTCATCCCCCCCTCACCCACATTCCCCATGGTGACCATCAGTTTCTTCTCTGTAGTTAAGAGTCTGTTTCTTGCATTCTCTCTATCTTTTTTCCTTTTTTTTTTTTTGTTTGTTTGTTTCTTAAATTCCACATAGGAGTGAAATCATAAGGTATTTGTCTTTCTCTGAATGACTTATTTCACTTAGCATTATACTTACTAGTTCCATCCATGCATTGCAAATGGCAAGATTTCATCCTTTTTATAGCTGAGTAATATTCCATTGTATGTGTGTATATATATATATATATACCACTTCTTCTTTATCCATTCATCTATTGATGGACACATGGCTTGCTTCCATGATTTGGCTCTTTTTTTTGGTAATTTTTTAAAAAGATATTATTTATTTATTTGACAGACAGAGATCACAAGTAGGCAGAGAGGCAGGCAGAGAGAGAGAGAGAGAGAGAGAGGAGGAAGCAGGCTCCCCGCTGAGCAGAGTGCCTGATGCGGGTCTTGATCCCAGAGGCTTTAACCCACTGAGCCACCCAGGCGCCCCTGACTTGGCTCTTTTAAATAAAGCTTCAGTAAATATAGGGGGTAGGGGCATCTGGGTTCCTCAGTCATTAAGTGTCTGCCTTTGGCTCGGGTCATGATCCCAGGATCCTAGGATCAAGCCCCGCGTCAGGCTCCCTGCTGTGTGAGAGGCCTGCTTCTCCCTTTCCCACTCCTCCGCTTGTGTTCCTGCTCTCGCCATCTCTCTCTGTCACATAAACAAATACAATCTTTAAAAAAAAAAATAAGGGGTACATGTATCCCTTTGAATTAGTGTTTTTGTATTTTTTGGACAAATACCCAGTAGTGCAATTACTGGATCATAGGTTATTTTATTTTTAACTTTTTGAGAAACTCTGTACTATTTTCCACAGTGGCTGCACCAGTTTGCATTCCCGGCAACAGTGCATGAGGGTTTCTTTTTCTCCACATCCTTGCCAACACTTGTTTTTTTCTTGTGTTTTTCATTTTTGTCATTCTGACAGATGTGAGGTGATATCTCATTGTAGTTTTGATTTGTGTTTTCCTGATGATGATGAGCAATCTTGCGCATCTTTTCATGAGTCTGTTGGCCATTTGAGTGTCTGTCTTCTTTGAAGAAATGTCTTTTCATATCTCCTATTTTTAATTGGCTTATTTGCTTTTTGGATATTGAGTTGTGTAAGTTCTTTATATATTTTGGATGCTAACCCTTTATCAGATATGTCATCTGCAAGTATCTTCTCCCATTCTGTAGGTTGCTATGGCCAATGTCCAGGAAACTACTGCCTGTGCTCTCTTCGAGGATTTTTATGGTTTTAATTCTCACACTTAGATCTTAATCTATCTTGAGTTTATTTTTTGTATAATATAAGAAAGTGATCTACTTTCATCCTTTTGCATGTAGCTGTCCAGTTTTCCCAAAACCATTTGTTGAAGAGAATATCTTTTTCCCATTGTATATTTTTTCCTCCTTTGTCGAAGATTAATTGGCCATATAATTGTGGGTTTATTTATGGGTTTTCTGTTCTGTTCCATTGATCTATGTGTCTATTTTTGTGCCACTGCCATACTGTTTGATTACTACAGCTTTGTAACATGATTTGAAATCTAGACTTGTGATATCTCCAGTTTTGTTTTTCTTTTTCAAGTTTGCTTTCAATATTCAGGGTCTTCTGTGGTTTCATAGAAATTTTAGGATTGTTCGTTTTTTCTCTGTGAAAAATGCTGTTGGTATTTTACTAGGGATTGCATTAAATGTGTAGATTGCTTTAGGTAATATAGACATTTTAACAATATTTATTCTTCCAAAAGATGATCATGGAATATCTTTCCATTTCTTTGTGTTGTAAGACTTCCCTTATTATCACTCGCAACTGTGCTAGTTGACAGGGACCCTGGATGGATTTGTTTAGCCAGAGGCAGTTACTGAAACAACTAATGATATTTGCCACCACCACAGTTTGGAGCCCTCCACTTGTAGAGTAAATCTGAGCAGAAAGTGAATAACAAACCGGTGTCAGAAAGTTGGATGAGCCGTTAGATTCTGGGAGGGCTCTGTGCATGACACCATAGTTTCATGACTTCCTGGGGTTGACCACCTGCTGGGGCCTAGAAGTCATCATAATTATTTTTGGTTATTTGTGCCCTCCTGCAAGGCCCCAATATTCAGATAACCTATTATTTTAGTTCAGACTCCTTTGATCATGTTAAATCTTGATTATTGCCTATAGCCCAATCAAATCCCCCCTCACTTCTAAATCTAAATTAAGTCCTAGTTCCCATGCCAGTTGTTCTTTCTCATGGCATTTTGTACCTTTTTTGCACAGCACTTACCACACTTTATAATGACATCTCTGTTTGTGTATTTCCTGTATGTGTTTCCATCTAAACAGCCATCTCCATTATGGTAGAAATCATGTCCATCTCACTCATCACCCTGACTAACTTGGTGTGTGGTATGTGATCCATTATCAATAAATATTCCCTGGGTGGATAAATGAGTTAATGAATGGTAGACTGTCCTGGAATTTTTTTGCGGTAGACTTCCATGGCATTTATTGTTTGTACCATTTAAATAGTGCTTATTTTTGGAAGTGCCAATATCACCTTGGTAAGTGGAAAATAAATTGCTAGAAAACAAAACTCTGACTCTTGAAGATGGTGGGGAATGTTTGATAGCATAACCTGGTAAATAATAATAGATTTGTTTTTTCCCTCAAAAATGGTGGAAGACTTTTGAGGACAGTTTAGAAAAACAATTTTAAATCAAAACCCATTATTGGCCAACTCCTTGATATCACATCTGGGAGAAAGAAGCTGCAGCACCAGGAAATTTTGCAGAGTATAATTGGACAAATATGAGCTTCCTTAAGTTTTACCACTGCATGAATCTACCTGGTATCAAGTTAGGGGTAGGAACAGCTCCAGCCTAGAAATATAGGTGATAAAACCTGTGAGCAATGCCAGATGGGGAAGCAGAGAACTCTCAATTAGCCAGTGAAACGGTACATGGTAGCCAACCTTCCAGTGTAACCTTACATATGAGTAAACATGAGGATTAAATGAGGGTTCTTGAAAAATGTTGAACAAGAAACACAAACAGTGGACCAGGACAGGAGCATTTCTTTCCTTTAGATTGAGGAGTTCCGTAATGAGAATTGTAGTTATAACCAGAATTGTACCATGGTTAAATCTTTGTATTTTGATCATTTGGCTCTCCATGAAAAAAGCTCAAGAAAACTATATAGTAAGCTTCATGTCTTACATAGTTGAGTTCAATTTTACTCCACTGTTCTTCAAAATGTATATGAAAAAGCGCCATGCCAGGATGTTTAAAGAAAAGGATGGGAATTGTGTTGACCTATCATTTGTATTCAAGATTTCAAGTGGGCAGAAGAGCTAAGCTGTACTCCTTACGAAAGTGCCCTGCTCATGTTTGGATATAGAAGAGCTTTACTTGCTCTTGTACAATTTTTTTCACATCTACAGATCATACTGATCATCCTTTAAATGCCTTGAAATCTAAGAATATTGTCTCATTCTGTTTTGTTTTTCTGCACAACATCCAGGATAGTTGCCTGGGGTTACTAGGTGCTAGATAAATATTTGGTATTTGTTGACCAACTGATTATCTATCTCTTTGGTCCTTTGAACCGTTCAAGTTTTAAGATGGGTCTTGAGTTATAACTGCTGTACGAAAGGCATCATGTGAATAGTCAGGTGGCTTACCAAATGCCATTTTCATTCTTGCCTTGAATCCTGCTCACACCTGCTCTCTCTCCTCTTTCCTCCTCTGGTTTCTCACTTTTCAAAGTCCGGCTCAGGTTTTATCCATGTAGCTTTTTCTGATTGTTGCCATCCATGGTGATCTCTCCTACTGCTAAACACCTTATCTGCATTAGTATTTTTGTGTAGGGGGGGTCAGATGGAGAGGAGGAGGGAGAATCTTAAGCAGATTCTACCCCTAGAGAGGAACCTGACATGGGGCTCAATCTCACAACCTTGAGATCATGACCTGAGCCAAAAACAAAGGTTGGACACTTAACCAACTGAATCACCCAGGTGTCCCTACATTAGTAGATTATATTAAAATAGCTGGTAACTTTTAGTTCAAAATGATCAACTTACTCAGATTGCGAATGGCTTCTTGGTTTGACTTTTTCCCTAAGTATATAATGATCTTTGTGCAAGGAGGGACCAAGTATTATCCATTTGGGGTATAGCTAGATCCTGGTGCTCAGCTGATGTCCTCAGGAATCAGTTGGCTCTGCCTCTTTCCATGTTGGTTTCATTCTCAGCTTCTTCCTATGTGGTGACAAGATGACCTCTAACAGGTTTGACTTAGCAACCCTTAGTGGAAAGGAAACAGGTCTTTTCTAAAAATTTCAGCAAAATATCAGGAGTTGACTCTCACTGGTTCAACGAAGGCCTTGGATTCAACTTTGAACCAATCACTATTGCCAGGAGGTTGCTCCGCTCTGATAAGCAAGCTAGAAAGTCTGCCCACTGCTACAGTAACCATATGTTCTGGATTGTATGAGGCAGCCCGAGTTTGTGCCTGTTGTCTTTGCTAAATGGCTTAGCATTTACCCCCGTTCCTTCATTTTTAATAAAATATTATTAATAGTGAACTAAAATAAGCAGAAGTGGGTTTTTGTAGACCTGCACTTTATACTACAATTTTTACTGTGGAGTCCTATAATTGAGTGAGACATACATACTGAACAGACTTGATTTTAGCCTCTGATTAAACCTACATATCATCCAGTCATGGTGACTCTCTTGTTCTGATTCTTTTCTGACATCAAATTACCAATACCTCCCCTCTAAGGACAGCAAGCTGGATGCTTAGAGAGGAGCAGCAAGGACTTTCTAACTCTTTAGATTATGGATGATGTTGGGGTGCTGTCCCTACATCACAAAAGTGACTGTGCCTTATGCCAGGCATCCAGCTGGTGGGATCAATAGGAAGTGTGCAATCTGTAGGTAAGATGTACATGAAGTATGTGGAGGAAATGTGTGTTTGGCACAGAGAGTAATCTGTATTCTCTGGCTATGGCGGCTTTGTCTATCATTGTTCAGTGAAATCTGCAGCTATTTATTTGATTGCTAGGAAATTCCTTTCTGTTTTGCAATGATATTTATGTTATTTTGATAACAATGAGTCAAGAAAGGGAATACTCAATGAAAAATTAGGGAATGGATTTCCATTTCTCAAGAGAGTTGATGATGAAGATTAGCTTGAGCAAGATATTTGTTGACATTTATCACCCACTGTTGGGGGGGCATAATATTATTACTGAACACATAAAACCAGAAGGCACAAATCTACTGGAGTATCAGAATCTAATGCTGGCAGTTGTCTTAAGAAGATTGTGGCTAATCATGATGAATTAATGTGCATGGTGAAAGCAGGGATTTTTGGGTTTCATTCTGTGAAGCATAACTCTTCATTCAGATTGACAGACTGCTCATTTAAAATGATTTTACTCATTTTCTATATACCAAGGTTTCTTGTGAAATATAAAAAGTGATATAGTAACTGTTAATGTTTTGACTCCACTAAGAAGAATTTTTTAAATAGTTAAGTGGTGCTAAATTTATATCCACAGCTTAAGATGCTTCAAATAGAAAATTAGTTAATTTCTGGGGTGTTGGGGGTGCTCAGTTAGTTGGGCGACCAACTCTTGGTTTGAGCTCAGGTCATGATCTCATGGGTTGTAGCATTGAGCCCCATGTTAGGCCCCATGCTCAGCTGGAAGGGTCTGCTTGAAAATCCTCTCCCTTACCCTCTTCCCCTCCCCCAACTTGAGCATTCACAAGCTCTCTCTCTAAAACAAATAAACAAAATTCTCTCTAAAATGAATACAGAGATTCTGCTTATTTATTGTAGAAAGAGAGAGCACGAGCAGGGGGAATGGCAGAGGGGGACAAGGAGAAGGAAAGAGAATCTTGAGCAGACTTGGCATCGAGCACCAGCCTGACCCAGGCTTGATCCAGCAACCGGGAGTTTACCACCCGAGCGGAAACCAAGAGTCAGAGGCTTAACTGACTGAGCCACCCGGGTGCCCCAATAAGTAAATATTGGAAAAAAAAGAGAATTAGTTTACTTCTATAACGGTTTGAGTTTTTCTCCAAACTATGGAAACAAATAAATCTATTCTATTGAAGGTGAAACATTGTAATAAAATAATTAATTATTAATTAATTAATTGTAATAAAAATAATAATAATAATAATAAAACATGATTGTGAATATTGATGCATATTAAGTTAAAAAGTTTAATATTGAAGATGAAATTATAATGTAATATGAATATAATTTTTGATGCAACACAATGTCAGAGTAAAACAAAATTTTTACTAAACTGTAAAACATGTAGAGCTAAATTGTGCTTGGAATTGGTTGCATACAAATAAGCTGTGATATTCTGCTAATTAATCTGGGGCACCTGGGTGGTTCAGTCAGTTAAGCATCTGCCTTTGGCTCAGGACATGATCCCAGGGTTCTGAGATGGAGCCAGGCATGGAGCTCCCTGCTCAGCAGGAAGCCTGCTTCTTCCTTTCCCTCTGCCTGCTGCTCCCCCTGCTTGTGATCTCTTTCTCTGTCAAATAAATAAATAAAAATCTTTAAGAAAATAAAATGGAGCTTTCCTGTCAAATTTTATACAATTTTTATACAAATACATTTTCTAAACATATTTTGCTATTAATTTAACGTTGGATTTAAAAAAAGATACTTGTTTTTTTTTAATTTCAAATTTATTAAACAGAAAGTGCAATCTGGAAAAACAGTACAACTTTATCAGAACATTTAAATTATAAAACCATTAATTCTTTAGAAAATACCTTTGAAATTGTAATAGAGACAGATATATGGTTAAGAAATTGAAGTACTTGATGTATGAAGAATAATCATTCTGCTTGTTATTTTTAATGTTCAGAAAATCAATATAAAGACATTTTTCTTCCATTGTGCTGTAATGGTCACGAATATTTTTTTAAGAAAAAATGTACTTAAAAAAAAAAGAGTTTATTTATTTATTTGACAGAGAGAGAGAGAGAGTGCATGCATGAGCACAAGCAGGGGGAACAGCCGGGAGAGGGAGAGCCCCATGCGGGACTTGATCTCAGGACGCTGGGATCATAACCTGAGCTGAAGGCAGGCGCTTAACTGACTGAACCACCTAAGTGCGTGAAAAAATTTACTTTTGAAAACATTTTTGAATAGAATTATTTTATAGGTGTCGACTAATTTAATAAAGCCAGTTTGTTCATCAGTAAATACATATTTCCAAAATTATATAACTGTAATTAAAAAAAAAACCCCTTTTACTTTAAAAAGTGCCACAGTTTGAAGGATAAATTATGTGGTAATTCTAGGGATGGGAGTGGTCAACCCCAGTGGAAATCCCCAAGCTGAGGGGAGGAGATGAGGGCTTCTCCAAAGGGAGTAAAGAGGGAGTGGGTGCTGGGTAGACCAGTCTGACTGTGTACATAGCCTCCCCTTATCTGAGGTTTTACTTTTCCTGGTTTCTGTTACCCATGATCCACCACAGTCCAGAAGCAGATGACCCTCCTTCTGACATCCTGTCACATGCCTACGTCATTCACCTCATCTCATCTCATCATGTGGGCATTTTCTTATCTCACATCATCACGAGAAGATGGGTGACTTCGGTATAATACAATATTTTGGGAGAGAGGGCCAACATTCACATGACTTATATTATTAAAATTGCTTTCATCTTATTGTTAATCTCTAACTGTGCCTAATTTAGAAATTAAATTTTATCATAAGCCTGTATATACAGAAAAATATAGTCTATGTAGGGTTTGATACTCTGTGAAGTTTCAGGCCTACCCTGTGGGTAGAGTGGGGACTACTCTACACCAAGAACCAGATCAGGACTCAGGCTTTCTGGCTATACCTCTTATGCTCCCGTACTGAAGTTCATTTTCTGTTCTCCTCTACTCTTCAAGGCATAACTTCCCATCCTAGTGGTCCTCTGTTTGCCAGCTTCTCAGGGCAGTTCCAAGGAGCATAGTTTTCTTGAGGTCCCTGACAGCAGCCAAGAGGTTCCTTCTTTCAATATTTCTAAAAGTTACAAAAAGCACACACGTCAGTTCACTGTAAAACAAATTCATAATGCTTAAATCATTGTTCTCAGCAATATGAGTCAAAATTGGAGCAGAGGCAGAAGCTTTCAAACAAGCCTTCAGGAAAGACGAGAAGAGACTAAAATACTTACTATTCAGGTAGTAGATTTCATCAGCTTCTCCCACTCCCACCCCAAGATTCTCCCCCAACCCCTGCCATAGTAAGCCATAGTTGCCAAAGCAAAAGTCATCACTCCATTAATTATGAAGTAAGGAGAAAAAAATGGATATTGATCTTAAGCAATTCTATTCTACTCATTTGGTATTAATTGAAAGTTATTCCTCTGATACCACTTTAAAGAAATCTTCTGAGGCACAATAGAAAATAGTGTTTAAAATATTCATTCAAGGTTAAGCGAACTCAGAGTTGAACTTCTATAAACAATATCTTAAGGACTGAGCTGAGTTTTATGTGCAGGAGAGAATGATTTCTGAATTCTCCTTAGAGCTCATGGTTCAAGAACTCACCTTCTGATGTGTGGGCTCATGGGTGGATGGAGTGTATGTCTAACAGGTGCTGGGGTAATGTGCTGTCCCTTACCCTGAAATGCCCCTTGTGAAAGTCACATCCATTCATTCACTTGCTTATTTATTCAATTACTCTTTCTGAACACCAGGATTTGGGTAGCACCAGTGCAGGTATAACATTATAACAATATGATATACCAATCTAGGTATAATAATATACTAACTCTAAATATAATATTTTTGGCTAATGCTTATATAATTCTGACTTTATGTAATATATTATAGTGAATGCTTTATACATATTAACTCATTTAACTTTCACTACAACTTAGGGGGGGAAATATAATCATCATCACTCCACTTTATAGACGAGAAAACTGGGGTATGAAGCTAAGTAACCTGCCAAAGGTCACACATCTGGTAAGTGGTACAGCCACAATTTGGACCCAGGCAAGCTAGCTTTAGAGGCTGTGCTCTTAATTTTTATGACTTGCTGTAGCTATTACAAATATCTTTTCTATCTATAGTGACATCCAAGATGTCCTTTAGTGACTGTAAAATGGTTTAGTTCAGAATGTCTATCCCTGACTCTATAACAAGAATGAATACAGCCAGTGTAGACATAAATGTATATGCTTTTTAAGTATGATACAGTGAGCTTTGGTATTTATTTTAGTCCCTTTTTAAAATAATTAGTAAAACCTTTATGTAGAAATGCCTAAATCTCTGTTCAGGTCAATTTCAGAATACATTATTTTAATTTTTTAGTGGAATGCATATAGATTTAAGGGTAAGAAAGACCTCATTTGTTATTGAAACCCCACCACTAGTTTCCTTACCAATAAAATAAGTAGATCTGTGCCATCTGGATAGGGTTTTGGGGGGAGTTAATAGAGACTATAGTTTCTTGACTCCAGGGATGCTCTACAATTTAATTTTTGCTGTAATTTATTACCTAACATAGTATCTCTTACCTCACAGGAATTTAATAAATATTGATTGAGTGATGAATAAAAGTGCCTGAAACATATTATATTTTATTGGCTCTGAGAACACTTTTTCATATTTTAACTTCTTCAAAGTTAGGACATGTCCCACAATCAATGGAATATCACAATGGAGCTCAGCCCAATGGATGTTGAGATATAGTTGTCATTGCCCATAAAGCTATGAACTTGGTTGTTATTCCAGGAGTATTTAAGGAGTGACTGTAAGTCCTGGTTGCTATTTGAAAATCTTCCATCAACTTTTTGGTGAAAGACTGTACACCAAAACTTGCAGAATGGGTGTTAGTAGTTTGGAAGAATACCCCCAGAGACAGAGTATATAGCACTTAAAAAACAACTGCTATATCATCAATACATTTGATGGCACAGAGGATGGTATTCTCTGGGAAAATAAAAAATATGTATCCCTCTGAGTCAAAAGGGACTTAGAAGGTTGAACACTGAGTGTAAGCATTTTGAGTAATAACTTAGGCAATTTATTCTCTCTCTCTCTATTTCTTTTTGTGTACCTATGAGAATGATGCAAGATAAAAGTCCATGTTGAGATGAGTCTAAAAAGTCCTTTCAAATAGAATTATGATTAAGCAAGCACTAAGTTGTTTAATTGGCAGTGGTTTTTTTTGGGGGGGTGGGTGTTGCATATATTAAAAAGTGCATTACATGGTTGGGTTTGCAATAACATTATGTTAGGCTCATAAAATATGATAGTATGAGTTTAATAAATTATAGATACTAGCTGTTAATTATTAATAATTATTATTTCACTTAAACATTATCTAATAGATTTATATTGAAAACAGATCCTCTAATATGTACATTCTGCACTGTACAGCATATAAACATATTTTCCCAGTCTGGAATTTTCTGTTTAGCAGTTTACTGCATTCTCATGTGTCTTGCTACTCCGTGAAGGGTCTATGCAGAGTTCAAGCCAAACTCTTAGCCTTCAGATCATGTTGAGAGTGTCTCAGTAGGATCCATATGATGATCTTGCCTTCCTCTTTTCTGGGTCTGAGGTGTGAATGCCTTTAGGAAGCCAGTGGTTCCTAACCTGGGTCTGAGAATGTAGTAATAAGAACACAAAAGCAGTTCAGAAAACTTAAATGGACATTTACTAACCGGAAGGCAATGAGGCCAAGGTTGAAAGACTTCATTTCACCTTCAATTTTAAAATGTATTTTTGGTGGGTATAGAATTCTAGTTTGATATTCTTATCTTTCAATACTTTTCTGATGTTGCCCCAATGTCTTCTCGCTTAGGTTGTTTCCAGTGAGAAGTCTGCTCTGATTATTGTCTTTATTCTTTTGTAGATAATGTGACTTTTTGTCCTCTGGGTGGTTAATGGCCTTATCTATTAATTCTATTGCCATGTTCATTTTCTTCCTTCCTTCCTTCCTTCCTTCCTTCCTTCTTCTTTCTTTCTTTCTTCCTCTCTTTCTTTCTTTATTTTCTTTCTTTCTTTCTTTATTTGAGAAAAGGGCAGGAGGGGCAGAGGGAGAAGGAGTGAGAGAAACTTCAGCAGACTCTGCACTGAGTGCAGAGCCTGACGCGGGGCTCAGTCTCACTGCCTTGAGATCATGACCTGAGCTGAAACCAAGAGTCTGATGCTCAACTGACTGTGCCACCCAGGCAGCGCCTCAGTAAAATTTCTGGATCTGTCCCTATTGATTTTTCACCTAGTTATGGTTTACATGTTCCTGCTTCTTTGTATCTCTGGTAATTTTTCTTAAAGATTTATTTTTTTATTTTAGAGAGAGAGAGGGAGGAAGCAAGTGCAAGAAGGGGCAGATGGAGAGAGATAAAACCTTTAGCAGACTCTGCATTGAGCTTGGAGCCTGATGTGGGGCTTGGTTTCATAACCCTGAGATCATGACCTAAACCGAAACCAGGAGTCAGATGCTTAACTAATTGTGCCATCCAGATGCCCCTCTGCTAATTTTTTTAAAATAAGACTTTAATTTTTAGAGCAGTTTTAGGTTTACAACAGAATTGAGAGGAAGGTACAGGATTTCTCATTTACACTTTACCCTTTGTCCCCCACACCTGCATCACTCCCCTCTTATCAATATCACTCACCAGAATAGAACCTTTTTTTTTCATCAAAGATGAACCTACATTGATGCATCATAATCCCCCAAAGTCCATGGTTTACCTTCGAGTTCACTCCTTATTTTCTATATTCTATGGATTTGGACAAATGTATAATGATATATATGCATCATTATAATATCATAATGAGTATTTTCACTGCCTTAAAAATCCTCTGTGCTCTGCCTATTTATCTCCCTCCAGCTCCCAGCAACCACTGACCCTTTTTATTGTTTCTGTAGTTTAGCCTTTCCCAGAATGTCATACAGCTGGATCCAAAGAGTATGTAGCCCTCTCAGATTGGCTTTTTTTGCATTTAAAATCAATGCATTAAGATGTACTTAAGATCTTCCATGTCTTGTCATGGTGTAATAGCTAATTTCTTTTAAGTACTGAATAATATTCCATTGTCTGGATGTAGCACAGTTTATCTATCCATTCACCTGCTGAAGGATATCTGGGTTATTTCCAAGCTTTGGCAATTATGAATAAAGCTGCTATGAACATTTGTGTGCAGGTTTTGTGTAGACATGGTTTCAAAACATTTGGGTAAATATCATGGAGTGTGACTGCTAGATCATAGGTAAGAGTATGCCAAACTCTTCCAAAGGGGCTGCACCATTTTGCATTCCCACCAGCAATGTATGAGAGTTCCTGCTGCTCCACACCATCACCATTATTTGGTATTGTCAGGGTTCCAGATTTTGGCCATTCTAATAGGTGTATAGTGGTATCTCATTGTTTTAATTTGCATTTCCCTTTTGATGTATGATGTGGAGCATTCTTTCATACGCTTACTTGCCATCTATATATCTTCTTTGGTGAAGTGTCTGTTAAGGTTTTTGGTCCATTTTTTAATTGGGTTGTTTTTTAGTTGTTTTTATTAGTTTTTTGCATATTTTGGATAATAATCCTTTATCAGGTGTCTCTTTTTAAAATATTTTCTCCATCCGGAGTTGTCTTCTAATTCTCTTGATATTATCTTTCACAGAACAGAAATTTTTAGTTTTAATAAAAAATTTATTTTTTATTAATTATTTTTATTTATTTATTAATTATTTCTTTCACAGGTTTTGTCTTTTTTGTTGTATCTAAAAAGATATAATCATACCCAAGTTCATCTAAGTTTTCTCCAATGTTACCTTCTAGAAGTTTTATAGTTTTGCATTTTACATTTAGATCTATGATCCATTCATGCCTGACAATGGTTTTTTTTTTTTTTTTTTTTTGCTGGGGAGGAACAGGAGAGAGAGCAGGGGAGCAGGGCAGAAGGGGGAGAGAGAGAGAATTTCAACTAGGCTCCTTGTTCATCAGGGAGCCTGATGCAGGGCTTGATCTCATGACCATGGGATCGTGACCTGAGCCAAAATCAAAAGTCAGATGCTTATCCTACTCTGCTACCCAGGAGCCCCAATGCCTGATAATTTTTGATTCAATGCCAGACATTGTGAATTTTACCTTTTTGGGTGCTGAATATATCTGTATTCCTATAACCATTCTTGATTTTTGCTCTGGGATGCAGTTTGATCCTCTCAAAGTTTACTTTTGGCTTTATTAAACAGGACTAGAGGAGGCTTTAGGTCTTACTACTGAGGCAGTACCTTCTGACTACTGACACTCTGTAGCTGATGCCCCATGAATTTCAAGGTGGTGGAAAAGAACTATTCCTGGTTTTTTTTTGAGGCTTGGTGACAATGCCTCTGATCCTTTAGAGCATTCTCTCTGCACACAACCCTGTCTCAGGTAGTTTCTCACAAAGCATCAGGACTCTGCTGAAGATTTCACAGGGAGATTTTCACAGCTCTCTTTTCTGTCTCTGTCTTTATGTTTTTCTCTCCTCTCTGTCTCTCATTTGTGTGTATAGAGCTCTCTCCTTTCTGGTACTCTGTCCTATAAACTCTGGCTCACTTGGCTTTTCCAGACTCCCAAATTTATCAGATGAACTCAGAGATTCTGCCAGATTTCTCCTATCTTTCCCCTTTCTGCTCTGCAGCTTGGAAATGCTTCCCACAGGGCATTTGTTTCCCTTTTCTCATGGAGTGCTGTTCTGTGCTGCTTGATGGCCAAGAAAACTCTTATTTCACATGTATTATCACTTTGTTTTAGTTCAGGGCTTTGGATTTAGATAAATCTAGATTTGGTTCCTGGGTCTAGTGTTCACTACCGGTGTGACTCTTTACTTTATTTATAATCATTTTAATTGAGCCTGTTTCCACAACTATCAAAAGGAAATGATAACACCAACTTTGCAGAGTTATTGAGGGATTAATGAGATAATGTATGTAAAATACACCGGAGTAGCTGATGTGTATTGGGCATTTATGGGATAGGCTTTTTGTAAGTATCAACCAATTTAATCTTTGTAATAATCTCATGAAATGGGTACTATTATTTTATAGAGAAGGAGACAGAATTTGTATTATTAGGACCAGCTTTCAAACCTAGGCCATCTGGCTCCAGATCCCTGTTTTCAAATACCACCCTCTACTGCCACTCTGGGCATACAACAGTCACTCAATAAGTGGTAATTATTATCATTCACTGCTTGGAATATCCAATTTTTACTTGGAATTACACCATACTGATCAGAAACCCATACTGACATTCTGATGAAAAAAGTATATAAAAAGAAATTTTACTTATATACAGCCTGGGAATTAAGATGTTTCAAAACAAGAGATCCCCAAGAGGGATACTTCCTCTCCATCTATGCTCTCTCAATCTTAGTATGGGTTTGTACTATGATAGACATATGTGACTACTTACATTTAAATCAATTACAATTAGATTTAGTTCTCGGATGGCATTAGTTATATTGTAAGAGCTCAGCAGCCACAAGTGGCTAGTGGCTACATCATAGCTCAGATATGGGCCGTTTCCATCATCATAGGAAGTTCTCTTGGACAACATTGGTCTATGTTCTTATTGTGTCTCTCACCCACATTGTCACCCCCGAAGTTATTGCTAGGTTCTTCAATATGTCTTCCTTGTTCACTCAGCAAACATTTCTTTGGCATCTCCCAGACCTTGGGGCATATGACAATGAGCAGAATCACACGTGGGCCACTTTCATACTTCTAACCCCAGACTCAATACCTCCCTACAGGCCATAATTTCCTGGCTTTCTTAGAGATCCACTTTAGCATGTAAGTCTGAGCATATCTCTCTTCTTAGAAGCCTCTAGGAGTACTTCCCCCAACAAGATAACCTCATTGCTTCATGGCCTTCCAGGATCTGGTGCCCACCTCCCCCTCTAGCCCTTGGCCTAGTGCAGAGGCTCATGGAATGTCTGCTGCCAGAAGACCTTCTGGAGCCATGACTCCAGCACCAGTGCTCTGGAGGTCTGTTCTGCAACCTTGCTTTCCCAGGCACTGAGAACCAGGAGCCTCGAGCTGACCCCTAACACAGGGGCTGTGGCAACAGCTCCAGAAAACCCTCCAGCCATGCAGTTCCCCTCTTTTATCTTGACTAACTCCAGCTCATCCTCCAAGATTTGGCTCAGATGGCAGCTTCCCCTCAGTGCTCCTTGGACATTGTACCTGTCTCTATCATGGGGCTTTATTATTATTATTATTTGTTAAAGATTTTATTTATTTATTTGACAGAGAGAGAGTGCACACAAACGGGGGAGCAGTAGAGGGAGAGGGAGAAGCAGGTTCCCTGCTAAGCAGGGAGCCCGACGTGGGACTTGATCCCAGGACCCTGGGATCATGACCTGAGCCAAAAGCAAATGCTTAACTGACTGAGCCACCCAGGTGCCCCTATTATGGGACTTTAAATACCAACAGTTCAACCAATATTTGAGTACCTCCTGTGTTCCACACACCATGCTAAGTAAGCTCTGTGAATGCAAAGCCAAATGGGACTGGTCCCTGCCTTCTAAGACCTATGCATTTGTAGAGGGAAATAATCCATTAACCCACCAAACAGAGTATACAGTGAGACAAACATGGTAATGGAAGGAACAAAAAGCAGGGAAGTAAAACAGACTCAAGAGATGTTGTTAAGATAGGGGCAGTAGTTTATGGGAGGCTTTTTTTCTAAACACAGTGATGGCTGCATAGTAGACTTCCACAGAAAACTGTGGAATAAATAAGTAAATAAATGCATCATAATAATAGCCAACAGGTGTTGTACACATATTATGGACCCATCCCTCTGCTAAGTGGTTT
Source organism: Lontra canadensis (assembly GCF_010015895.1). NCBI lineage: Eukaryota > Metazoa > Chordata > Mammalia > Carnivora > Mustelidae > Lontra > Lontra canadensis. The sequence goes on from NW_022630995.1 coordinate 54,399,858, forward strand.
TACATGCATGCTTTCACTATTCCACAGAACCACCTAGGAGTTATGTACATTGATCACATTTTACCAATGAGAAGACTAAGGCTTAAGTCCCTTGCCCACAGTCGCCCTAGCTAGTAAGTGCTGGAGTAGCATTTGCATCTAGGACTATCTCACTCCAAAGCCTGGTCTGTTTATCACCATGCCAGATGCTTGCCCATTATGAGTGCAGTAGGGTTTTGTGGAATGAATAGGAGTTTCTCATGGAACCCAAGGATGGCAGACTTCCATGGTGATGGGAAAAACAAAGGTATTTTAAAGGGGATTCTCAGAGAGGATAATTAATTTTCCCACGGTCACATAGTGGGGATTGGGAGTTTAAGAATGTTTCAGAGCAGTCATTAAATGCCAAGTCTGGAAATGATGAAATGAAAAATAGAAGTTCTTTTTAAAAACCCCCTTCGCTCTCCCAGTTACTATGTAAAAATGAAAAGGCTATTGATTGGGAGGGCAAAATGTGCAGCTAGTAATGAGATTCCCTCTGAAAAATCCTTTAAAGTCTCCATAATTAATTTATTTGGGAGATGGAACAAGCTGCACGTGCAATGCGTTGAAATTATGAACAGCCTTGCTTGGGTCAGTGCCTGAGGCTGTACAGTCTGATGCCAGGCGCCGGGCCGGTCCGCACGCCGCTGTTCCCCCGCCCTTGGAGTCATATTCCCTGCATCAATTATTGATCATGCCTGGTTCGAGCAGTCATCTCTTTCTTCACCACAGCAGCTCGGCTCTGCTGCGGCTTCTGCCCCTGCCCATGTCATGCTGGGCTGAGCCAGGAGCTGGAGGTCTGGGGAGGCGGCCGCGCAGACAACCCCCTGCCTTGCTCTCCCACATGGCTGCCCTGGGCATATCCTGTGGGGATCACATGGGATCACAGGAACTCTAGACTCAGAGAAGCTCCTTACAGCTCGGCAGGATTACCTGGTTTAGAAATGACTCATTGAATTCAAGAACCGGCAAAACTAATCTATGTGGATGAAGTCAGAATAGTGTTGTCTGGGCAGGGGAGAATTGGCTGGAAAAAGGACACGAGGGAACTTTCTGGGGAGATGGACATGTCTGCCTTGGGTTTGATGGTGTCCTAGTGCAGTTCAGGTTTGTGCATTTTATTGTATGTAAATTATGCCTTAAAAAAAGAAAAAAAACTGAATTGTGTTTTATAGCCTATCTTTTCTTTCAGTATAGAAAGGTTAATAATAATAATAATAATAATAATAATAATAAAATGGTAAGCTCTGAATGCATTCTTTATGCTAGCCATTGTTTCAGGCTTTTTTTAATTAAATTTTTTTTTTTACTAAGACTATTTTTTAAGGGGAGTTCTAGGTTTACAGCAGAGTTGAGGTGAAGGACTGAGAGTTCCCATATACACCCTGCCTCCCCTCCCCCCCGCTTCCTCCCCCATTATCAACAGTGCCCACTAGAATGGGACTTCTGTTAAAACTGATGAGTTTGCATGGACACATCATAATCACCCCAAATGATTTGCAGCAGGGTTCACTCTTACTGTTGTACTCTCTGTAGGTGGGTTTAGGCAAATGTGTAATGATTTGTATCCATCATTATGGTATCAGTTTTTTTTTCTGACCTAAAAGTCTTCCGTTTTTTGCCTTTTCATCCTCCCTCTCCCAATTCCAGGCATTTTTAAATCTGTCCAGTTCCAACAGTCCTGTAAGAAGCGTTCTATTACACCCTTTTTATTGATATTGAGGCACAGAGAGCTTGCCTAAGGCCATAGAGTGGCAGAGGCAGGACAGGAACCCTCCCTCTGCTGTTGGCCATCATGCTGCCCAGCAACTTTCCTCATTCTCAGTTTTCCCGCTGTCCCAGAGGAGAGTTAGTGCACATTAACTTCCAACACCAGACAGCAGAGCTGGGGCTGTTGAAGGGGGAGGGTGGTACTCAAGGTGTCGAAAGGGAAATGAGTATCTCACTCTCTCCAGTGAGAGTTAGATCTGGGGGATGGAGGTAGGTTTTTATGTCCCATCCCCCAAACAGCACACAAGTGTCAGGACCTCTAACAGAGGGACTGCATGAAGACCTGGGTACTGGACACCCAAAACATAGCCTTGACGGAGGCTTGGCAAGGGTCCAAGAGTTTGGTCTTTGTTTGGTATCAAGGGAGTGAATGCCGTAAGCAGTAGAGGGATCTACCTCCTATCACACTTGTTGGCTTGAAGAGTGAGCATTTCAGGGGCTCTACCAGGGATGGAGAACCTGGAGCACTTGCCCAACTTTTCTCTTAAAGCCCTGGGATTCTCATATGTCCGAGTAAAGGGTAAGCTTGCCACCTGGAGGCTGGGATTAGGATTCCCATCAATGCTGATATAAAATAAGAAGCATATTTTATCTGAATGTCACAGAAAAAGTCATACAGGTTACAGGATTTTGCAAAATATTTTTACAAATGCCATTACTTAATCTTAACGCTTGTATGAGAAGGATTGTCATTCTTATTTGACAGATCTGAAGAGAATGAAAGTTAAAGCAGTGGCTAGTGGCTGAGGCAATGCTGAAATCCAGGGGCCTCACTCCAAATCCATTGTTTGCTTTCTTATACCATGGTGTTAAGGGCATGCCTTGTGGAGAAAAGAATTGCCCAAAGGTGTCCCATGGGAAATTGTCTTGATACAGTGCTAACTCTAAGGGAGGCTATCACAAAGTTCTTGCAACAGAAGGGCTCAATGACTAGGTTAAGATACTTGAATCGCATGGTTTAGTGTAGAAGTTTAAAGCATATAGTGCTAAGCAAGAGGAACAGGGTGGGTAGGTGATGCACTTAGGAAAGGTATGTACAGGGGAAATGGGCTATACTGCCTGGATCCTGGCTTATGCAGAGCTCCTCTGTCCTGCCTCTCTGCTACCTCAGATTTCCCTGCTGATTGGAGAGGTTATGAAGAACAGAGTTGAGGTTGAAGAAGGAGCTTGACAAATGAAATGTGCCTGGAGCCAACACTGTACTTGTTCTATTGGAGGTGCCACGGCAATTACGCCTGGCCCATAATTGTAATCACAAATTACCCTGATGAACAGCTACAGATTTCATTTTGCAAAAGACTTGCAGGGGCCAGAATAGAAGTCACCAATGGGTGGCTGATTTAAGACCTCATAAATGTTGAGTGCCTCATGTATAAAGGATACATTGTGACTATTTGGAACTAAAGGCATTTCATGTATATTCAGAGAGTCAAGAATATTTGATGTCTGTTGGTCTTTCATCTCTTTCTATGTTCAGCACACACATGCTCTACTTCATCTGTGCTAACATGTTTGAACATGTAACCAACTTATTTATATACACTTAATACATCTAATGAATTCTGCCTGTGTCTCACAAGCTATTTGCTTCTATGCTTAGTTTCATTTATTCTTCTTGTTTGTATTTCTGATTTTCTCTAGCAGAACTGAATATCTTAAATAATATAACAAACACATTTTTAAAAAAGATTTCAATTATTTATTTGAGAGAGAGACAGTGAAAGAGAGCATGAGAAGGGAGAAGGTCCGAGGGAGAAGCAGACTTTCGGTGGAGCTGGGAGCCCAATGTGGCACTTGATCCCGGGACTCCAGGATCATGACCTGAGTCGAAGGCAGTTGCTTAACCAACTAAACCACCCAGGAGCCTTAACAAACACATTCTGAAGGTGTAGGGGAGTCTGTGCAAATGTCTTTGTGGTGAATGCTAAGTAGGAACTTTTTGGACTAATGGAAATGTAGAGGAAGTCAAAGGCAAGGACTGTGTGAGTGCTTTGGAGTTAGACCTGGGCTTGAAACCGCTTCTGCCATTGACAGGCTGGGGGGGCAGGTTCCTAAACTTAGGAACCCTTAGTTCCCCATGTTTAGAGGCCGTAATGACACCTACCTCTTAGTGTTGTTTGAAGATTTAATTTAATTATATTAAGCATTAATGCAAGTGCTGGTGTGCAGCAAATCCTCTATAAATGTAGTTTTAGACCCTCATGAAGGATTTACCTCCTTCCATGACTTGTTAACTCCACTTATGACTCTCTTGAAAAGTCAGTCACCCAAGGCCACTTTTACAACAAGAGACTATGATAGAAAGAAATTTATATTTGTGGAACCATTCTAGACACTGTGCACCTACTATGTCCTCATGGTGCCACCAGAGAGGGAAGCCTATGTGCAGATGGGACACACTTTAGCCAGTTGGGAGTAGGAAGAAGGCATTGGAAAGGCGCCTTAGAGTTGAAATTTATAGGGTGAGCAGGAGTTAGTGAATTAAAATTGGGAGGGCTGGAAAGTCTTACTTTAGGCAGGAAGAACAGTGGCAGGGATTAAAAACAAGAGGGAGCCAGGTACATGTTGAGATCCTGTGGGTGATTCCTCTTGGCTCCAATGAGCAGGACCATTGATGGGTGACTTTGGGCCACACATGGACCAGTTCTGACCTTATTAAGAGGCCAAAGGTGGAAGTAGGGCTGGAAAAATAGTGTTTGGAGAACTGCAGTGAAGTTAGGAATTTGAGTGAGAAGAAGGAAGAGTGAGAAATACCTGTGATAATGGAGGTTTTTTTTTTTAAATTTTTAATGTATGAGATGGTTTTAGCTTCCAAATAATAATACTCAATGTAAAAGGGTTTAGGTTTATGCCAGGAAGGTGGTGGGAACCAAGATCTGAGATGTCTCTTCCTGGATTCGTAGTTAATATGCATGAGGCTAAGATGACAGTGCACATATTCAACTTGGCAATAGCGGAATTGAAAAAGCAGCTTTGTGTTTTTTTTTTCTCCCCCTCAGGGAAAGTGTAGAGGTGGAAGATTTAGCATCAGCCAAATTCATTCTGATTTCTTCCTGTTGGAATATAGCTCTTGCTCCCTGGTCAGCTGCAATAGGAAGTGGCCTTGAGAGATAGGGTGGACGTTGTTTTAATGCAAGTGGAACTTAAAAAACTCCTTCCAGGAAGTAGCTCTCAGACAAACTCACTGACAATTCTGAGATTTTATTGTATTAAGTCATCCTTCCTGGGAAAAATGCAAGTGAGTCTGGCCATCCCTTACCCTGACACAAGCTTTCTTCAGGAAGGGACACATGAACTTCATTAGGGAAAGCAGAAGGTCCATTATGAACCACTTTAATGTAGCTTTTATTCAGTTGGCCATTTACTAATTTAATAATGATTGCATACCCCTGGTGGTTGATACTCAGAAATTTGAGAAGACAATTATTGAAGGGTTCAGCAGGTCAGTTTGAAAGAAAGCTAGAGATGCACTTCCCAGTTTCTAGGAAGGGAGCTGTGCCTGGCTCATGGTCCTAAAGAGAAGACCATGTGGGCCAAGAGAACAGTGAACTCAAAGTCACTGGTCAGACTTACTTGACTTTGACACTCTTAGGCTATGTGACTTTGAGTGACTTTATCTCTCTGAGTCTTAGTTTCCTATCTTTAAAACGGGTATAACAAAATCTACCTCCTAGAACTGTGAACATCGTATGAGGCGAAGTATATAAATTATTAAGCCTGCAACACTAAGTCTGACTTCAAGTGAAAAGGAGGGTGGCCTGGGGCCACAGGATGGAGAACTTTGCTCAGATAGTGACTGTGGCCAGATAATGACAGCCATGAGATTCATGCCTGAGGCAGGAGTGGGTGGAGGGGCTTGCTGCAGAGGCTTGGGCAAAGTGGGAGGGGGCCACACCTAGCTCTAGCTCTTCTGCCACACAAAGCACATTTTTAGGCAGTATAGGGCCTTCAACCAGGCACCCTAGAGTTAGGGAGAAGGTAAAAGTGCTCCTTTGTGGCAGGGAGGGGGATGGGTTATGCCACTGATGGTGAGATTGTGTTCTTCTGCAGCATCCGGAGAGGGCCAGCTGCGGGCTTCAGATATGTTGGTTGCAGGTCATGGTAACCCTACATGTGACCTATGCAGTGTTCAATGTTGCGACCATGACAGAGGGTCCCTCTAGGAGTGTAGAGCAGGGATTGAGACAGTGGGTAATCCTTAAGGCCAAGTATGTATGGGGAGAAGCTCCTGTTTGGGGAAAGAGCCTGAGCCTGGGAAGGACAGGACTCTCTGATGAAAGCCACTTCCTACTGCAAATGGCTTCACACTCAAAAATTACAAGTGAACTGAGGCATCAGAGTCAGAGGATGCAAGAAATGGTAAAATTTATATCCTAGTAACATTGATAATAAAAAAAAATCTAAGAAAAGCTTCCAAATTAGTAACTTTATAATGTTCAAAGAGATAAGGAAGGTAAGAATGGGATCATGGCAAAAGATCAGGTGGTTTTGAGGAAGAACCAAAAAGGAATTGCAGGAACAAAAAATGGAGTCATTGAAATGAAAAAAGAAAATCATTAAATGGTAGACTAGAAATAGTTAAAGAAAGAACGGATGAAGTAGACGACAGAGCTAAGGAAATGAGCCAAAGTGGAGCACAAAAGTGAGAGAGATTATAACAAAAGGAAGACAGATTAAAGGATTAAAAATGTTTCTGATGAAAGTGTCAGAAAGAGAGACAGGATATAATGGAGAAAAGGAATGACTGTGAGATGACATGATGGGAGAATTTTTCTGTTTTGAAGAAAGCTCTAAGTTGTCATTAATGAAATCCACAATGTTTTTAAATGTGTAAATAAAAACAAATGAATTCAGGGGCATCTGGGTGGCTTAGTTGGTTAAGTGTCCCACTCTTGATTTTGGCTCAGGTTATGATCTCACAGTGTGGGTTTGAGCCCCAGGTCGGCTCCACATTCAGCATGGAGTCTGTTTGTCCCTCTCCCCCTATTCCTCCCTCTCTCTCTCTCTTTCTCTCTCATAAATAAATAAATAAGTAAATAAAATCTTAAAACTAAACAGTTTGATTCATAGCCTTACCATAGGAAAACCAGAACATCAAAGAGAAAGAAAAATATTAAATTCTATAAAAGAAAAACATTGGTTATAAGAAATGCATGATTCTAATAGAAAATTTGAAAAAAAAAAAAAGGAAAACCATTATCTAATTAAATTATAGTCAACTACTATCACTTGGGTGTGTTTCAAGACTTTATTTTTTTCTGTGCATGTACATTTTTAAAAAAGATTTTATTTATTTATTGGATAGAGAGAGAGAGAGATCACAAGTAGGCAGAGAAGCAGGTGGAGAAGGGGAAGCAGGCTCCCTGCTGAGCAGAGAGTCCGATGTGGGGTTCCATACCAGGATCCTGAGATCATGACTTTAGCTGAAGGCAGAGGCTTAACCCACTGAGCCACCCAGGTACCCTGCATATATATTTTTGAAGAAAGCTGAACTCTTCAAGTATGCATAGTTTTAAGTCCTCCTTTTTTACTTTGAATGTATCATGAATTAGCCAATATTATTTTTGGAAACAATATTAATATTGAAAAGTCTCAAACTTACAGAAATGTTGTGAGAACAGGAAAATAAAACTTCTCTCCCAAACCACTGAGAGAAAGTTGCCTCTGCGGCTCTATCACCTCCAAATACTTTACTGTTTATTTCCTACAAATAAGGACATTTTCTCACAGTGCCACAGTACAATAGCTAGAGGCAAGATATTGATATTAATGTATATTAATCCTCAGATCCCACTCAAGTTTTGCCAATAGATCTAGCTAGTTCAGAATCATGCCTTGACATTAAGTTGTCAGTCTGGCCTGGCTCTTCAGTCTTTTCTTGACTTTCATGGCCTTTATACTTTTGAAGACTGAAGGCTACTTGTTTCATATGATGTCCCTCAGTTTGGGATTTGCTGATATTTCTTGGTGGTTAGATTCAAGTTTTAGTTTTTTGGTAGAAATATCACAGAAATGATGTTATGTTGCATTCAAGTGGTATACAATTTCAGTTTGTCCCATAGCTGGTGATGCTCACTTTGACCCCTAGATCAATGCATCATCTGCCAACCTTCTGCACAATAACATCACTCCTTTTCCTTTTATAATTAACAAGCATTTGATGGAGAGGTATTTTGAACTATATAAATATTTCATTCCTCACCAAACAACTCTCTATCGAGTTCTCTTTATTTATATCATATGGACTCATGGTTCCCTATTTTATTTAATGAGTGTAAATCTATTACTATCATTTTTTCTTTGGATGCTCACATTTTCCCAGATTTGGCCAATGGCATCCCTTCAAGCTGGCTCCTTTGTCCTTTGACATGCTCCCATCATTACTGGATCATTTCCTTACTTTTTGGAATGAATTGTTCCAGATACATCTTATACTTTTCTTTCTCCAGTCCTAGAACCAGCCACTTCTTCAAGGAACCCTGATTCCTTTTACTGGAAAGTGATATTTAGAAACCTATATCTAGACACTAGGTGTTTTCACTGATATTGGGATATTGTTGTTTCCATAGACTCTCAGGGGATGCAGCAAGATGATAAACACACACACACACACACACACACACACACACACACACAGTGTCTCTCATATACTCATATTTACATCTATCTATTATATATCTCACACTTTTTTATCCATTCATCTATGAATAAATGTTCAGATTGCTTCACTTTTTGGTTATTGTGAATAATGCTTGTGTCTCACTTTTGCTTTTATTTGCATTTCCCTAGTGATTGGTGGTGTTGAACATCTTTTCATGTGTCTGTTGGGCATTTGTATATTGTCTTTGGAGAAATGTTAAGTTCTTTGCCCATTAAAACTTTTTTTAAAAAATTTATTTATTTATTTTGACACAGAGAGATCACAAGTAGGCAAAGAGGCAGGCAGAGAGAGAAGGGGAAGCAGGCTCCCCGCTAAGCAGAGAGCCCGATGTGGGGCTCGATCCTAGGACCTTGAGACCATGACCTGAGCTGAAGGCAGAGGCTTTAACCCACTGAGCCACCCAGGTGCCCCCCCACCTTAAAACTTTTTGTTACTCTTGTTGAGTTGTAAGAGCTCTCTATATAATCTGGATATTAATCTCTTATTAGATTTACGATTTATAAATATTTATTTATACTCCCTTTCCATGAATTGCCTATTCATCCTGTTGATAGTGTCCTTTGATGCAAAAAAGTTTTTAATTTTCTTAAAGTCTTATTTATGTATTTTTACTTTTGGTAAAGTAAAAATAAAGTATCTGTGCTTTTGGTGTCTTATCCAATAACTCATTGCCAAATCCAATGCCATGAAACTTTTGCCTTGTTTTCTTCTAAGAGTTTTAGTTTTAGCTCTTTCATTTAGCTTTTTGATCCATTTTTTTGAGTCAGCTTGTATATAGTGTAAAGTATCCCATATTACTTCAAACTCTTTATAAGCATAGTTTAAAAGATGAGCAAAATTATCTTAAAATTGCTTTATTTTTGGACCTTTTCTATTTTTGCTTTTTTAATTTAATTACAAGAGAAACTCAAATATTTTCTGAATTTTCATTGTTTCCTAATGTCTGAGCTGGTGGTGGGAGACAATGTGGCTCAGCTGAAGAAAGCAGAAGGAGCAGAGGATGGGTGTGTCAGTGATGGGTGGAGAGATGGAGGAAGGTGGTATCTAAATCTCCTTTAGTATGAGTTGATAATAACCATGTCTTCTTCCATCCTTCAGCTTCCTCCTTTAGTCACTGCCTGTTCCTGATTCACAGGCAGCCTACAGAATTTTACTCTCTGATGAGAATGACTTTATTTTCCCATTACTATTTTGTGGCCATATTGCAAGCCATTTGTCCTCTGGGTGGTGCCAGTGGTTTTGTCGGAACCCAGAGAATCAAGGCCACTCAATAATAGCCACCCTTCGAGCTGTTGAGCTGGGAGATGAGCACTGCTGGAGAGGAAATGGCATCCATTATTTAACCCATGATCTAGGGTAATGATTTTTCCCTAAGACATCACCCAATTAGAGTGCTTAAGGATGTTCAATTGTAACTGCTTGCCATTCTTTGATTGATTTGAGGAATAAAAAAAATTGCTCATTGCAGACTTCCTCTATACAGGGAGGTCAGAGAAGAAAATCATAGACTATTGGACTATTAGAGCTGGAAGGACCTTGGAGATATTATCTAGGTCAGTGTTTTTCAAACTTTTTTAGAACTAGATATTTTATACAAGTGCAATCAATCATATGATCAATCCCAGTAAATAAAAATGAAAAAACAAGCTTATGCTTAAATTTCTCTCCTCCTTCTGCTGAAAAACCCTCTATCTAGTTTAACACCCTCCAACTGAGGACCTGAAAAAAGAACTAATGGGTTCAGAATCACCCAGCTTGTGATTGGTGAGTATGGGGCCAGAAATCACGTTTCCAATTCTTAGATCAGGGGTCCTTAAACCAGGCAAGACATGGCATACTGTTCTGAGCTATTTTGTTCTTCCAGGTCTCAGATGAGAACGAAAAAGAAGCAAATTAATTTGGTACCTTAAAGATATCGTCCCAACTCAGCAGGGAGTATGACTTAGCCAAAGGCCACATGGCTATTCCTTGTCAGCGTTGTGAGGAGAAAGCCTCCTGGTAGGGGCTGTCTAAGGGTGCCTCAGAGATCAAAAGCAAGTCTTCTCCAAGGACTGGGGATGAGAAACACTAGGAAAACAATGCAAACTGGCCTGAACTGGAGACTTGTACAAGCAAATAGAACATTCCTTTCATCAGAATCTCCACTAGAATTTCTATTATAAAAGGCAGGGGCTTCATGAGCTCCCTTCTGTGAGCTGTGAGTGAGTTAGGTGGTAGGAAACCCCTGGTTCTCCTGGTGGGAAGAAGCAGCCCTCCCTCCATGACTGCCACTTCCTTGAAGTTTGATGGTCTGGTGCTGTGGAATAGAATAGCAGTGTGAAGTGAGTGGGGATAGAGAGGGGAAGGTTTCTGAACCTCTGTGATGCTTGACAAACTCTTGGTAAAGAAAAAACTAGGTCCTTGGGCTAAATCTTAGTGGGGAGAGTTGGGGGATGTTTAGGGCTGGAGAAGAGAGTTTTTAGGAGTCAATGTCAGAGGGAGAATTTTTCTGGAGTCTGCTGCAGAGTGAGGGAGAGAGATAGTTTGAGGAGAGAAATTGACTGAGAAAACTACTTAAAGGACGGCTAAAATATTTTCTGTGCACTGTTCTTCTTTGTCATTTCCACAAGAGTCTGAGTAAAGGTTTACATTGGTTTAGAGCAGTCTTTTGGATTGTTGGACTCTGATTCTTTGAAACACAGAAATTACAACATGCGTGGTCTTTAATTGAGTTTGGAATACTTGTGGATGGTGACCTGAAACAGACAGGCAGGCGCTTAAGGCAGTGGGCCTTGGCTATACACCAATGGAAGGAACAATCCCATCTACTGAAGTAGTGGGTTAACTTGAGGTGTAGGATCAGAAACCTTTGAAAATAGGGTATTGGGGGAACTTGTGATCATCTGTCCCCGCTTACAATTGACAGGACATGAGTGATGGACATGTTGAGACACAGCTAGTAGTCTCTTTGCTGGGCTATCAGTGCCAACCTATTGGGGTTCTCTCAATTCCCAATCTTGAGTTTCCTCTGGAATCCAGAATCCTAGTTTTTTGTGTTTTTTTTTTTTTTTTTTTTTTTTTTACTCGGTCTGTCCTGAGGCTTATGTTATAATGTGGAGCGATTGATAGCCTTTGTTCTGATTGCTCCATGCCCATGTAGGTCTAGTTGTTAAATATTTAGAATATCACCCCTGGTTTATCCTACATTCCCAAGTGTGCTGGGTGAAAAATCTATCCTCACGGTGAACATATGAGATGAACATTCTGTTGCAAAAGATGTTTAAGTCTGTGTATGTGGGGTGTGATTGGGAGGTGGGGGTTACTTAAACTGGCAGACTAGATTTGTGGAAAGACTGTAGGCCACATGTCTATGTTTAGGCTTTGCATTCTTGCTTAGCAGGTTTTGGTTTCAAGATCTAGTTTCCAAAGGAAAATATGAGTGTCTCAGTAGCCCCTTTAAGTGATAAATATTATGAGCAAGTTTTGCATCCATTACATTTTTATTCATCTAGTCTATATTGGAAATTATACTAGAGATAATGGAAAATAGAACTGCACATAGTGGGTGCTCAGACAAGTTTGCCAAATTCATGAATTGAGTTTTCCTCAAGGGGTTTGTCTTTTGGATTAGATAGGTTTCTTGATTACAAGTGACAGAAATTCTCCTGAGACTAGTTTAGGTAAAAAGGAAATTTTATTTTCTTGGGTAGATGAAAAGGAAGAGGTAAGACTTGGGACAGCTGAAGCCAGTGACCTTTCTTTGGCTTGACTTCTTTCCGGATGTCAGCTTCATTGTCCCCATACTTTACATAAGAGATGAGGTATTGCTAATTAGTAGTTGAGAAAAACCATTCACACAATGTTCAGCAAGTATTTATTGAGCCCCAATTAGGTGGGAGCCATTGTGCAAATTTGCTTTCTAAAAATTTAAAAATTCTCTTGTAGTTTGGCTCAGGCAAGTTTTGCCTTTAATTTCCTATTAGTCATGTTAAGATAAGTGATACTGCATTAATAAAACACTCCTATTTCTCAGTGGTTCAAGAAACGAGATTTGTTTCTTGCTTGCTTAAGCCCATTGAGCTTCTGGGTGATTCTCTAGGACAAAGCATCAGTATTGTGGCCCCTGCATCTTATCACAAGGCCTCTGATTCTCTATGATCACCTCAGCAGGGGAAGGAAACACAGAGAGGGCTCACCAGCAAATAAACACTTCAATGCAGACTTGTTATATGACACCACCTAACCTACAAAGGTAAGGAAGTATAATTCTTCTATGTCTAGAAGAAGAAATCTAGATATGAGGCACACCAGAACTCCACCTTATTTCTGGAGTAGGATACTTGCTTCTGTCCTTCCTTCCTTCCCCCTCTCTCCCTGTTTCCTTCCCTCCCACTTGTCTTCAGGACTGGCTCTACAGTAAGGCTCTAGTCCTTGGACATAACTCCCAGAGACACTGAGTAAACTGATCATTATTTTAGTCTCACAGCTCTGATTTCAGAAAGTGTAACATCTGGACCAAGCTGCATTAGCTTGGGGAGACAGAGGGTGATTAATGACTGTGTTTGTGTTGGACACACAGTACTGTACCACATTTTCAGTCATATTGTGTATTGCATAACTCTAGGATTGATTGCACCTGCTCCAGGTGCAATGGTCTCTAGGAGACAACCAAAACCACTGCAGGCTGGTGTGGGGGTAGCTGGGCTGCCAGAAAGTCAGACTTCTTTAGCAGTTGTTCAAGTCTGAAATCCAAAGTGTTTGGAAGGTCTTTCAGGAAATATAATTCATTTTTAAGCCTTTTTTGGGTTGTTAGAGTCTTCTATGTATGATGTCCAATTAATTATGCATTTTTTGTTGCTTTGAAGTGATAATTTCTCAGATTACCTTGGCAACTTCTTCATCTGATGGGAGGGGGTCTGTGTGTCACCCCTCTATTGTCTGAATTATTTCAAACATACTCCTGCATGGTCCTCTGGGGTTGCCAAGGAAGCAAAAGAGGCACAAAACCATATTATTCTTAACACATCAAGCAAACTCTCCTCCATGGTTGCCCATCAGCAGGTGGCACAGACACATGGAACCATAACATTCATATTCTTTTGTTAGGAATATATTGGCAGAATAATATAATGGTTAAAAATATGGCTCCTACAGTCAGACCTTGGTTTTGATCATGGTTTTACCACTCACTGTGTGAGTTTGGGGACACAGCAACTTGTGCTTTGACTTTCTCATTGACAAAATTGGAACAATGAAAGTCCTGATCTCAAAGAATCATGAGTCAATGCAGAGAAAGCACTTAGTATAGCGCATGGTGGTTAATAAGTCTTCAATTCACACTGACTCTTATTACTAATACTTTTGTGCTGTTCATATGGAGGACAGATGTTAATCCTTTTTTTTTTTGTTTGTTTAATAAAACTTTGGAAAATGGAACTTTACTTAATAAACAGCATTTATTTATTAGTTTGAATCTGTCAAATCCTGAGGTCTAAATAGAAGATATCAAAAGAGGGCTTTTATCAAAAACCCCCAAATCCTGCCATTTGCAATGACATGGATGGAACTAGAGGATATTATACTAAGCAAAATATGTCAATCTGAGAAAGACAATTATCATATGATCTCACTGATATGAGGAATTTGTGGGGTAGGGTAGGGGGTTGTGGGGGGTAGGGAGGGAAAAAATGAAACAAGATGGGACTGGGGAGGGAGCAAACCATAAGAGACTCTTAATTTCAGAAACAACTGAGGGTTGCGGAAGAGGGGGGTGGGAGGGATGGGTGGCTGGGTGATGGACATTGGCGAGTGCTGTAAAATGTGTTAAGACTGATGATTCACAGACCTATACCCCTGAAGCAAATAATACATTATTGTAAATAATAATTAAAAAAAGAGAGCTTTTGGTGGTGAAAAAAAGATTAAGAATCAGTTTCCCAGAATAGAGCAGAGGTTGCAAACTAAAGCCAGCAGCTGAATGGGGCCTGCAAAGGAGCGTGATGTGAATAACATTTAGTTTGGGTTAAATGTGGTTTAGCTGCTAATGTTTAAGAAACACAAGATTCCACATAAAAATGAACATCTTCAAGGGGCCTGGGTGGCTCAGTTGATTAAGCATCTGCCTTCAACCCAGGTCATGATCTCAGGGTGGTGGGGTAGAGTCCCGAGTGGGGGGGAGATCCCTGCTCAGCATGGGGTCTGCTTCTCCCTCCCTTGACTTGTGCTCTCTCCCTCTCTCTCTCTCTCTCAAATAAATAAGTAAATTATTTTTAAAAAATAGCTCTACTCTCTGGTTTGTATCTGGACTACTTTACTGTTTTATGCAAAGTGCCTGAGGAAGGCAGAATAAAGGTCCCCCAAAGATGGTCCTGATTCTAGGAACCTATGAATATGTGAGGTTACGTGTCAAAGGGAAATGAAGGTTTTAGATGGAATTAAGGTTATTATTCACCTGACCTTGAAAGAGGGAAATTTTCCCGAATTGTCTGGGTGGGCCCAATGTCATCACAAGAGTCCTAACATGGGAGAGGAAATGTGGTTGTGGAAGAATGGTTTTGAGAATCGCAGTGTTGCTGCCTTTGGAGGTGGAGAAAGTTGCCCTCAACCAAGACATCTAGAAGCTTCTAGGTAGGAGCTGGAAAGGTAAGAACACAGACTCTTCCCTGGAACCTCCAGAGAGAAACAGCCCTGTCCACACATCGATTTTAGCCGGTGAGGCCCATGTTGGACTTCTGTCCTCTAGAGCTGCAAGACAACAAATTCATATTGTTTAAGTGATTAAGTTTATGAGAATTTGTTATAGCAATAATAAAAAATGAATACACTGCAGGTATCCTTATAAGAAAAAACTATTTTTGCCTATTCTTAATCTTCATGTTTTGTATGTAATTCTTTTGAAGTCCTTCGTAATACTGGCAAAGTCACTAAGTTGAACAGAGCTATGGAAGAAGCTCCTGGCTTCCCTACTGGAAGATGTGGGTCAATAAGAATTCTTGCTTCTCTTAATGTCAGTCATATGTATTGGCATCTACAAAGGAGTTTCAGCTGTACAAGAGAATGGTACTTTCAATATTTAAAAGAGTATTAAGTGATAATAATTACTGTGGAATATTGTATTCCTTATTGTTGAGATTTTAGCCCTGGATTTTCATGTGGTTTGCAAGAGTTCAGCATTTTTCTCAAAGACAGATTGGCTGGCTTGTTGGGTAATGTCGGTTGGAGGGGAAGATCTTCTCTGAGAAGGTGTGTTTCATTTATCTGTGCATAAATGACCACAGAGACCCTTGGAAGGTACGAGGGCTGAGAAAGTCAGGAAGAAACAGAATTATTCTAAAGAGACCCTGGAGCAAGAGCCAGGGGTCATTGGGAGCAGACATGATGGGGACCCAGACATGTATTAGAAACATGGATGGAGATGAGTCCTATGGGAAAAGCTGCAACCAGGGGACTTTTGGGAGTGAGATTCTGATACTAATTCCAATTGGTGTTTTTTTTTTTTTTCTTCACACTATCAAGCAATTCTCTGACACCCGCTGAGTGTCCTACAATTAAACTCAATTCTGATGTTATCTACTTGGAGATAGTGTTAGACCCCACAGTTAAAGGCTCAATCCTACAAACTGCACCACCCTCTGGTCCCCTTCAGATGTCAATTGCAAGTCCAGGTGGTCACCTGTGCTTCTGACAGACCAACTATAGATGGGAGGTTCCCCATCCTTGGGTTCAATTATTTTGCTACAGTTGCTCACATGACTCAGAGAAATATTTTACTTTCTAGGTTACCAATTTATTTTAAAAGATATAACTCAGAAAATAGCCAGGTAAAAGAGATGGGTAGGGTAAGTTATGGGGGAAGGGCAGGAAACTTTCAAAACTTCTCCAGGTGTGCCATTCTCTCTGAATCTCCACCTGTTCAAGCAACCCAGAAGCTTTCTGAACCTCATCCTTTTGGGTTTTTATGGAACCATCATTAAATGGGCATGATTTATTAAATCATTGGCCATTGACAATGAATTCAACCTCCAGCTCCCTCTCGTCCCTGGAGATTGGTGGGGGTACTGAAAGTTCTAACCCTTTAATCACATGGTTGACTCCCCTGGCAATCAGCCTTCATCATTAGCTGGGGTCCAAATGTCACCTCACTGACATAACAACAGACATCTTTATGGCTTTCATCACTTAGAAAATTCCCAGGGTTCCGGAAGCTCTGTTTCAGTAATAGGATGAAGACCAAATGTATATTTCTTATTATAGATCATAGTATCACAAGACAATTTAAGAAAAGTTTCTTCCTCCAGGTGGATGCATGCCCACCTGGCACATATCTTGGGGGAAAGAACATGGTTGGGGGTTCAGCACCCCCTCACCCCAGAAATTTTGAGGATAGGGCCTAGGTTCCAGAAATGGACAGGTAAGCCCTGACTGTTGGAATTTTGCAGAGTCATAAATAATACTTTTCTCCAGGTCTGAGATCTAGACCATGTGAGAGATTGATGCAGGCATCAGAAAAGTGGGAATTACAATTCCACTTCTGGATATATACCCCAAAGAATTAAAAGTACGTAAACTCATAGAGCCAGAAAGTAGAATAGTGGCTTCCAGGAGCTGGGGGATGGGCAATGAGGAGTTAGTGTTTAATAGGTACAGAGTTTCAGTTTGGGAAGGTAAAAAAATTTCGGGGATGGATGCTGGTGATGTTTGTCCAACCGCATGAAGGTACTGAGATGTATGCTTAAAAAGTGGTTAAATTATAAATGTTATGTTATGTATATTTTACTTCAATGAAAAAAAAGGTGAGAAAAAAAAGAAAGTCGGTAAACATTCCTGCTTTATTTCTGGTAAAGTTGGATTTGATTGATGAGAGCACAGATTGGATGTGTGGTTCTGAGGACATGCAAGCACTCCTTGAACTGAGTGACCCTCTTGTAGCTACCTCAACAGCTGGCCTCTGGCTTGCGGGGGAAGAGCAGCCCAGAAACCCATCAGTGTGGGTGAGCAGAGAATGGGAGTCTCAAGGTTAGCTCTCACAAGCAGCCTCCTTACAGGCCTGAGCAGATGTGCTCAGGGCTTCCCCCACTCCCCAAATTCTCCACTCAGATGAGTCATCCTCCTCATCCCTGGGGCCTGACAGTGAGGGAGGAGAAGGATGCTAGAAGTGCTCTTCTTCCCATTTGCACTTTGGGCATGAGAGATGGTTACTTTTATGTGTCAACATTACCGGACCACTTGACTGGTCACATTATTTCTGGGTGTCTCTGCGAGGGTGTTTTCAGAGGAGATGAACGTTTGAATCAGTGAACTGAGTGAGGTAGATGGTCCTCCCCTTGTAAGTGGGACTCATTCAATCTGCTGAGGGCCTCAATTGAACCAGAAAGTGGAGGAGGCTTGAATTTACTCTCTGCCTGAGGTTGGGGTGGGGCATTAATCTTCTCCTATGTTTGGCACTCCTGGTTCTCAGGTCTTCAGATCCAGGCTAGAATCTATACCATTGACCCTTTAGGTTTTAAGCCCTCAAACTATACTATTGGCTTTCTGGATCTCTGGCTTGTAGGAGGAAGAGTGTGGAACTTACCAACCTCTGCAATCATGTGAGCCAATTCCTTCAATCTTTATATATATATACATATATATATGTATATATATATGTGTATATATATATGTATATATATATGTGTATATATATATGTGTGTGTATATATATGTATATATATATATACACACACACACATACATACATATATGCACATATATTTGTGTATATATATGTATATTCTAGATGGATGCATATACTTCCATGTGTTTATGTATATATACCTATGAATATATTTAAATATATAATAATAGTTAATATAGTTAAAAATATAAATATATTTAGTTAAAGAATAAATATATGTATCCTATTGGTTCTGTTTCTTGGGAGAACAGAACCTGCACCCTGACTAGTATAGCTGGGAACTGTGGACATTCTCTTCCCTCTGCAGAGACTTAAGCTGTGGAGAATAAATGAGTCTACTTCCCATGTTTCTTTCTTTCTTTTTTTAGAAAGATTTATTAATTTATTATTATATATATCATATATAATATATGATATATATAATTTATATTATATATGCTAAATATACACATATATATAATATATAAATATAATATATAAATATAATATATAAATATAATATAATATATACATATATATGCATATACACACATATACATATATACGCTAAAATAATATATATAATATATAATATATAATAATATATAATATCATTAATTTATTATTTTATTTATTATTTATAATATATAATTTATTATTAATTTATTATTTATTTATTTGGCAGAGAGAGAGACAGCAAGAGAGGGAACACAAGCTGGGGGAGTGGGAGAGGGAGAAGCAGGGTTCCTGCTGAACAGGGAGCCCAGGGTGGGGCTGGATCCCAGGACCCTGGGATCATGACCTGAGCTGAAGGCCGACACTTACTGACTTAGCAACCCAAGTGCCCCACCTCCCATGTTTCTTAAGCTGTGGGTTGTTGGCGAAGGTATAGTTTTGAGAAATGTCTTGGGACAGTTGGGGTAAGAGCCATTCTCCTGGAGATAGATCTCTCTGTGACATGGTGCTCTTGGTTTATGTTTAATTTTGGTCTTTATCTTGAAGAAATTATGATATGGACACCATCTCAGAATAAATGCAGTTGTGACGTATTACATGATTTATCCTTCTGGGTTCACTTATTCTATTTCATGTCCTCTCAAGTTTCTGAGGGTTATCATTCCCTTGTGGGATGTTGGTGAGTTGCACTGGGACTTTGAGAGGGGCAAATGGTGAGGTGGGGAACAAAGGACCTGCTCCCATGCTTCTTCTCTATTTGACACCTGCCCCACACCTTCCCTACCAATAGCCTCTGCTTGGACCTGGGTCTTAACACAGAATTTCAGAAGATGGTAATGTTCAGAGGGTTCCTCTCAGTGGAGAAGTCTCCCTGAATATATATAAAATATATATATATATGTGTTATTTATATGTAATTGATAATTAAATATACACTATTATATATATTTATTTTAATTGCTAAGACTTAAACTTGGGAACACTGAGACCATTTAAATACAGAATTTTATATGCTAAGGCTTTGATTGCTACCAGATTCAGAAGTTTCAAATTCACTCCAAGGTGTGAAATTTGCCACTGAAGAGAATGTTGACAAGTTGTCTTTGTATTTCAAAAGCATATGACTTTAAAATTCCTTCCTATCTCTCCAGCATTTGCACCATGAAACTGAGCTTTTTCTGGACACAGCCCAATCTCTTCCTGCAGTGTGACTAATTTTGAATGCTTTTTTTCTAGACACACATCTACACCAGTATGATCTCCCAATGAAGTCTTAAAGCCAGCTCAACTGAAGAAGCCAGCTTAGTAACTTGGAAGTTCCTTGAGCAGTGAGATTTATTACATAAGCCTAGGTTCAAGTGTGACTTGTCTGGGAAGAAACAGGAAGGAATCACACACGACAACTACTTGAAGCAGAAACACCCTGACCCAAATACCACTGGCCCTTTTCCTTCCTGTGGCTTTTAATTCAGCAGGGAGAAATGAAAAAACTGTGGCACTTGGTACTGCCCAAACAAGAAACAAGCAAAGCAAGTGAAAGTCTGATAATAATTGCCTTTTGCAGAGGCAGAAATTACCTGAAGTCTCTAGGCAGAAAGAAGGGATTCTAGCTCCAGAAAGGATGCTGCTAAAATGAGATTGGAAAGTGAATCCACAGGCAGGGCTTAATGCACCAGATTTTTGTATGATGTCAGTTTCTGAGCAATATAGTTATTGTCATTTTTCTGCCTTAAGCTGCTGCCTCCCTGTTGCTGGGAAAAGGGCTAGGGCATTCCCACTTGGGGATATATATATATTATACCACATCTTCTTTATCCATTCATCTGTCAATGGATATCTGGGCTCTTTCCATAGTTTTGCTATTGTGGACATTGCTACTATAAATATTGGGGTGCAGGTGTCCCTTCGGATCACTACATTCCTATCTTTGGGGTAAATACTTGGTAGTGCAATTGCTGGGTAGTAAGGTAGCACTATTTTCAACTTTCTGAGGAACCTCCGTACTGTTTTCCAGAGTAGCTGCACCAGCTTGCATCCCCACCAATAGTGCAAGAGGGCTCCCCTTTCTCCACATCCTCGCCAACATTTGTTGTTTCCTGACTCAATAATTTTAGCCATTCTGACTGGTGTGAGGTGGTATCTCATTGAGATTTTCGTTCATATTTTCCTGATGTCGAGTGACGTTAGAGTAATTTTTCATGTGTCTCTTGGCCATTTGGATGTCTTCTTTGGAGAAATGTCTGTTCATGTCTTCTGCCCATTTCTTGATTGGATTATTTGTTCTTTGGGTGTCTTTATAGTTCATATAAAGTTTAAACTATAAACTATATAGTTTATAGTTCTTTATAGATTTTGGATACTAGCCCTTTATCTGATATGTCATTTGCAAATATCTTCTCCTATTCTGTCAGAATTTCTTTTGGCTTTGTTGACTGTTTCCTTCGCTGTGGAAAAGCTTTTTATCTTGATGAAGTCTCAAGTTAGTTTTTGCCTTTGTTTCCCTGGGTCTTGGTCCTCTTCTATTAGCATCCTTATCCTCATTTTCATCACAGTCATCACCACCATCATCAAAGTGGTCCTTACTGTCATTATTATGACCATCTTCCCTAACATTTATTTAAGTCTTCTCTGTCTAGTGCTATGTTAGGCACGTTAGAAGTTTAATCTTATTGAATTCCATAACAATGCTGCAAATTAGATATTCTCACTTGGCAGTGAGACACTTGGGTCTGAGTGGTTAAGCATCTTATACTAGGTCATGAAGTGAGTAAGTGACCAGCCAGGAGACTTGAACATGGATCTGTTTGACTTTGAAGCCTATACCCTCAATATCATACCATGATGCCTCTCTTGAAGACATAGCTAACCATTTTTCTAAAAGGAGTTTTTCGTGCCCTGAATCTATGGGATTGGTAAGGCTGGATTAAACAAAAACTTTCTTATAGCTGAATGTTAAGATGGAATGCTAAGATGGCTTCTTTCCATAAACTCTTTACAAGTATTAAGTGTTTGGTAATTTAATTAGCATGCATTCAGCTTTCACTGAAGTCAGTGAAATACAGCTGTTTTAGAACTTGACCTTACTGTAGTTTTGTGGTGATTTGACCCTTTGTAGTTCCATCTGCAAGCCCCTTCAAATGATATGTTTGCATTGATTATTCCTTTTTTGTAATCGAGTATTCCCACACATGACTTTTTTTTTTTTTAAGTTTTCATGGCTTCAAGGAAGGGAGAAATAGGCAAGATTTTTAGCTCATAAGAATTCATAAGACTCAATGATCAGGAATGTAAAAAAAAAAAAGTCTGAAAAGTTCAACTCTTCTGCTGGACTAATGAGCACCAGAGTGTCTGTGGGAAAGGGAGGTGTCTTGGGATGGCTGGAAGCACGGGAGGTTATGAAGGGAGGCTGACTACATTGTAGGATAAAATATCACATTTGTGGCTTATAAAATTTTTCTACGAGCTATTTCCTGCTGAACTCTATCATTGTTTCTTGACATGTTCAGGAGGCTGGCCTGTGCCCATTCATTCACTTTATAACAGCAACATTGGATTAAGGTATAAGGAAAAAGTCATTCTGGTGATAGGTTGAAAAGAGAAAGTGAGATCTGATCAGAAAAATGTTTGAGGGAAACATATAAACTGTCATTTGCTGTGGTTTTCTCTGGCTTTATTTTTTATTTAAAAAGATTGCAGGGGAATACTATGCTCTCAAAGCGTTGAATCCTAAATACAAGCATCATTTTATCAAAGAAAAGAGAATTATTTAGGAATGGAACTGAGACAGGAGCTAGTGAGAGTCTTTTGGGTCTAGTGAAATCTGGGAAATGTGTTTTCTAAGCTAGGAAAAGTTTTTTATATAAGGGCTTTTTTCTTACTTATACCCTAATTCCTTTTGGTGGGTTCAGCTCTTCTGGGGTGGGAGCTTAATCAGTTTAATCAAGATAGTAATTCAAGCCAACTTTTAAACACCCAGGGAGGGCTGAAGTTCTTCTGTCTCTGGTTCCACAGTTTTCTTTCTTGTGGTGGTGGCACTGGAGTAATGCAGATGAACGGCGCTGGGATCACAAGCATTTCAATTATTTACACTCACTGCAACCTTATCAATGGAAGAAGCATTGCAGAACATAAGAATTTCTCAAACTCATGGGATTAGACATAATTTATGTTATTTATAATCAAGTTTATCTCTTCACAGTCCCTCTTTACTCCTGCACACCCTTTCCCTAAGGTGGAGCTAATTAAGCCAAACGTTACCTTTACATTCAGTTTCCTTGATTTGCCTGTGTTTTTTTTTTTTTTTTTTTAAATAATAGCATCATAGACTGGTGAAGGGGCCTTGTTACCAAGGCAACTGGATTTGTTGCTTGTGTTTCTTCAGCATCAAATGGATGCTCGGCTCAATTTGCTCAATCATTTGTAGTGTTGTTTCTATGAGGTATGGCCTTTTTCTTTTCTGTTTTAATTGAATTATCATTAACATACAGTGTTATACAAGTCTCAGGTGTACAATATAGTGATTCATCAATTCTGGACATCATTCAATGCTTTTAATCCCCTTTGCATATTTCACTCATCCCCCTACCCACCCCTCCTCTGCTAACCGTCATTGGTCTTCTGTATTTAAGAGTCTATTTTTGTCTCTTTTTACTTTGTTCATTTGTTTTGTTTCTTGAATTCCACACATGAGTGAAATCATATGGTATTTGTCTTTCTCTGTGTGACTTATTTCACTTAGTGTAATACCTTTTATGTCCATCCATGATGTTGCAAATGACAAGATCTCATTCCTTTTTATGGCTGAATAATATTCCTGTATGTGTGTGTGTGTATTACATCTTCTTTATCCATCTATTTATGGATGGACACTTGGGTTGCTTTCATATCTTGATTCTTGTAAATAATGCTACAATAAACATAGGGCTATATATATCATTTCAAGTTAATGTTTTCATTTTCTTTGGATAAATACTCTAGACTAGAACTACTGGACCAGCAATTCTATTTTTGATTTTTTGAGGAACCTCCATACCGTTTTCCACAGTGGCTGCACGAGTTTGCATTCTCACCAAAAGTTATGATGTGTGAACTGTTTTTGGTCTAATCGTCTCATCATCCCCAGGGTGATCGATCATTGGGACCTCAACGACAGAGGGGTCCAAATAGACAGATTTGAACCAGACCACGTTCTATTTGTTCCTAGTGGTCTCCGATCCACATCCATGGCCATAGGGATGATGTGTTGTCTGTGTCATTATGCCCCTTCCAGCACTATGCAGCCCAGGCTCCTGGGATTCTTGACATGACCGAGCGTTCCTCTTGGATGGCATCTCCCTCTTCCTCCAGGTTACAGCAATTTCCCGTTTCCCATTTACTCCTTTTGGGCAATTGCTGTCAATTCACCGAGGTCATAAGGCCACATTTTATTCTGTTTTGTTACCTAGCACCTAGCTCAGGGCCTGGCATATGGCAGCACTTGGTAAATATTTATGGAATTATATGTGAAATAATCAATTTCTCCCTTTATCTTTTCTAAGTAACCAATATATCAATCCACAAATATTTGTTAAGCACTGTATTAGTTTGCTCAGGCTGTCATAATAAAGCACCACAGACTGGGTGACTTAAACAACAGAAATCTGTTGTCCTATAGCTCTGGAGGCTGGAAATTCCAGATCAAGGTGTCATCAGGTTTGCTTTCTTCTTCCTTGCTTGCGGAAGATCATTCCTGGTATCTCTTACTGTGTCTGAATTTCTTCTTGTAAGGATCAGCCAGATTGGATAGACCCCATATTAATAGCCTCATTTTAACTTAATCATCTTTTAAATGACCCTATCTCCAAATGCAGTCACATTCTCAGGTACTGGGGGTTAGGATTTCAACATATGAATCTCGGGGGATACAATTCAGCCTGTAACAAGCAACTACTACTTCTCAGGAACTGTCCTAAGCCCCAAATATGAGAGAAATGTGATTTTCAAAATTCTTGACAAAATTACTATGGTACCTATAGGAGTATTTAGAACTGGCCTGGCAGACTGGAAAGGATGCCTGCATAATTAATTGCTACACACATATTCATGTACACTGGCTTAGTCTTGACCTCACACACAGCATCACATGGCCCCAGACCTCACATGACATGTAGTCTCCTGGGAGACCCAACAGTGAACAAGTAAATCTGTGAGTGACCGAGTCCGTTGCTGTGGCATATAATGGGGGACTTACCTCCTGAGTGTTGGTGAGGGCAGGATGGGGAATCATTCCCTGAGAAAATGCTTTCAGTCTTGGCCAAAATTGCCCTCTCCAAGGTCTCTTGCACCAATGTAGGCATTGTCCCCTTTCCTCCCTTGAAGGATGAGTTTGTACATCTGATTTCTTCCTGCCCAAAGAAATCTTAGGTCTCTTATCTCTTCTTTTAGTTGAGGAGTGACAGATACTACCTGAGAAGATAAAATTCAGGGGTTCCCTTATGTTTTGTGGAATTATGTGAGATATTAATAACTAAATAAAAAAGTGGTGGGGGAGCAAGGTAGAATGAGATGGAAGAATAGGAACAATAGGACCTAGGATGCTGTGATAGTTTGTTACACCCAGTTTACAAGGCTTTCAGAGACTGAGTAACTTGCTCTACATCACAGTGCTGCAACATTGTGGAATTGGAGCCTGAACTCATTTCTTCCTGATACTCTTTAAAAAGTACATGCTCTTAAAGATTACCCTACCTTATCTTTTTTTTTTTTTTACCCTACCTTATCTTGAAGGCAGGAGGAAGTTGGACCTCAAGGAATGAGAAAGGCTTGAGCAAGAGTGAATTTTGAGGATGACTTCCCTAGCTCCCAAGAGTTAACCTGGATGTGCTCATTGCCTGGTAGGAATCGAGTCATTTACGATTGATCCTAAAAAAGTCACTGTTCTTTTTTCCTAAAGTGTCTCTGTAAATGCAACATATTGATTTCAGAAGGACAATCTAATCCAATTAAAAAAAAAACTATGAAAATATGGATTTTGCTAAAAACGAATCCATAAAGCCATTTTGATTTTTCCCATTATTGTGCTCTAACTGCTGACTCTCATCAGAGAAGACCAAATGCTAACAAAGTACAGGAAGGATTGATATTATTCAAATACTTTGTATCCATGAGGCTGAATTCTTTTACTAAGCCCTGAGGGCTTCTTAAATTCGCTTGTGTGTGTGTGTGTGTGTGTGTGTGTGTGTGCATGCATATGTGTGGGTATGTGTGTATGTGCGTGTATGTGTGTGTATTTAATAGCCAAAAACATATTTTTTCTGTACATTATCTCACTTGAGAGTCACATAAAATCTGGTAGGCAGGTTTTGGCAACCCTGCTTTGCAGATGAGGACACTGGGACTCAGAGCTATTCAAGTGCCCTAGCTCACACAGGTAAGGAGAAAAGATTTGGTATGTGAAACCTAGTGCATCCGTCTTCCACCTCCTAACTGCTAGAGCTTCTGCTCCAGAAAGACATCTTCCTCTAGAACTTGTTAGCACTCAGAACTGAGATAATGATGGAATTTCTGTTCATTCACCTATACATAAACCATTCTTGAATCTTTCTTTGCTTCTCCCTCTCTCTAAAACTCTTGTACTGAAATATCCACAGACCTCACTCTTCCTATGTCCTATCATCATCATCATCTGTCACATAGACTAAAATTAATTCAGTACATAGTCCCCTAACTGGTTAACTCATCTCTTTACTTTCTATTTTCCTGATTGTAAAGTAAAGCATATTCAATATATTTATTGGCATTTATTTCTTATATGAATTACCTGTCTGTAGATAGTGCTTTTTTTTCCCTATTGGTATATTTATCATTTAAAATTTTGTTTACTAATTAATTACTTAAAATAATTGCTTAATTATTGTTTCCTTGTCATATATTGCAAACAATTTCTTTCTTTTTTAAAGATCTTATTAATTTATTTATTTGACAGGCAGAGATCTTAAGTAGGCAGAGAGGCAGGCAGAGAGAGAGAGAGGGGGAAGGAGGCTCCCTGATGAGCAGAGAGTCCGATGTGGGGCTTGATCCCAGGACCCTGAGATCATGACTTGAGGTGAAGGCAGAGGCTTAACCCACTGAGTCACCAAGGTGTCCCTCTTTCTGTTTTTAATTTGTCACTGAACTTCCCTATAGTGCTGTGCTTGTACAGATGATCAATTTTATGTTATAAAATGTGTCACATTTGGATTTATGCTTGCTATCACATTCTGTTTTCTAAGTTTCTTTTTTCTTCCTTCCCGTTGTTGAATTTATAATGCTTTTTGTTACATTTTTCTCTCTAATTGTTTGGAATACATGCATACTATTTGTATTTTTCTAGTAGTTTCTTTTAATTATCAATGTATATTTAAACATATTTAAAAATCAACATCTAGAGTTATTCTCAATGTGCTTAGTCTAGTTACCTTGTTCAATTATTTAAACTTCTTACCACAGGGCTGTGGTTCCCAGTCTCTTGTAGTTTATGAAGCAGGAATATTTCTGAAAAATATGTTGTGGACCTATATAAGGTTGTCAAAATTTATTTTGTTACAGAAAGACGTAAAAAACAAACAACCGTACCTGACGCCTGTCATCTCCCATTGCCACCACTTCATAACAGGATATTTTAATGCCAAGAAATTAAGGAGGATGTGGTCTTATAAAAAGGACAATTTGAAAAAAATCAAATTAATACTTTATATATTTTGCTTTATAGAAAACATCCATGTTTTTCTCATTTCCCTGCGAATCTATGAAAACTCCACATTGCCTGATATTGAAATGAATAGTCTGACAATTAATTTTTTTCAGTGTTCCTTTCCCCTCCCCCACTTCCCAGTGTTTCTTGAGTATTTCAAGCTGTCTTCCTTCCTTTCTGCTTTCCCTCCCTTCTTTTGATTCTCTCTTGCCTTTATGTATTTGAAAATAATTTTTATCTCTTTCTGAAATGTCTTCCCCTGCTCTCATCCACAGAGGTGACAGTTTATATGAAGGATAGATTTTTGAAGAATTTACATAATTCAAAATTAACATAATTAAAGATTCATTTTCTCACAGATCTGATAGAAGCATTTCTGATGGTGGGTATTTCTGTTTACCAGCTCAAGTGGTAATAGTGTAAACACTGTCTACAATTCAGTTGGCATAACAGCACTGAAAACAAACAATTCCTGATGAATTAAACAGTGGTTTGGAAATTGCCTAATTTTGATTTTGTGCATAAATTGGGACTTTATTAATACTTTTCTATCACATACTTTCAAATTAATTCAATGTTGCATAATATGCAATTGCCCTTCATTATACTCCTTTCTCTGATTTCTCATTAGTGCTTGATTATATTTGTGATGTAATTGCAGTAGATGCTGCAGGAACCTTCATGCATTCTCCCCGACAGAGAAACTGCTCTCTGATTGGGTAGAGCCTGAGCCTTGATTGGACAAAATGACTGTTTAACTAGTAAGAACGCAGTGCCTTACCGGGAGGGTGACCTACGTCCAATTTTCCCAGGACAGCCCCGGTAAATCACATTAGCCACCATGCGGTCACCTCCAGTCCAGACTTATTAGCCCACTCATTGTGGGCACGCTCACTTCCCGCATCCTGTTTCCAGGTGACAAGCTTATGCACACAAGTCCCTGCCTCCTCTTTTGGTTATGCATTGTTCTTTGCACCTGAGACGATAAATTAGGGATGCTCTGCCCTACAGATGCTGCTATCCTAAATTCAGGGCAAGGCATCAGCCGCTCTTTTGCACCTTGAGCCTTTCCATATATTCCAATCTGGAGTCTACCTGAACACTAGATATTAGGCGTGGTTGCTTTCTCTTCTATTAATAATGCTGTGCTTCGTTTCCTTCTGGTGGCTTGTGTGAACAGCTCACTCTGTAGCGGGGTGGGGGGTGTCAATGTAGAATCAACAGTCCTCTTAACAAACTTATCCCAGTGTTTGGTGGTTGGGTGTGAGGCAGTGTCGTCCTTTCCCCACTCTCCTGGGTGGAGCTCCTGGAGTTCAAGGTTCATGTCTTGCTTATGCTTTAGGCTCAGTCCGTGCACTTCCTGATACTCAACATCTCTGTCTGATTAAATTAAACCTCTTCCCTATTAAACTATTACCTCTGACTAGACAAGTCTTCCTTCCGGCTAAATGAAATATCTTCCTTACTGTATATTAACTGCAATTTTCTCCTCCATGTGCATGGGGACCATCTGGCAAATGCTACGTATTGTGCCTCTTCTGGTACCCAAAGGCAGATATTGTTACCCTCAAATTCTATTTCTCTGGATTAAGAAGCCACAATACATTCAGTATTTCCCCATTGTGATTTTGTGATCCAACAACTGAATAATTTTGTTCTTCCTTGGACTTTCTCCAATTCTTTCTCATTCCTCCTTAGATGAGGAGGCCAAAAATACAAGCCAAGTCTAGAGGAAGGATTGCTCCCTGGCACTTTTCTATCCTTATCTCTCAGCTCAGCCCCTATAATCTTCATTCTAGACACGCTTCCGACTCATTCCATTTGTTGTCAATTGTGGTCTCTGAGGGCTTTTATTCTCTTTGTATTTTTTCACAGGTCATCGACCCTCTTGTATCTGCGGGTTTTCTTTGTTTTGGTTACAGTTTAATATCTTATACTTAAAGCCTATTAAATTGCATTCTTTGATTTTGTGGTTTGTTAAATCCAAAGTCTACTTGACAAATTATATTATGAGATTTTAGCAAGTCTGCCCAAATCTTCATAAACTATGTTGATTGCCACTAGTTGCTGATTGCTCTATATTTGAGTTTTTATTCTAGAACTGCACTATCTGATACAGTAGCCACCAGCCACATGTGACTATTTAAAATTAAGTTATTAAGATTGAAATGAAAAATTCAGTTTCTTGTGATGCGTTGAGCACTGGGTGTTATACACAACTGATGAATTATTGGACACTACATCTGAAACTAGTGATGTACTACATGTTGGCTAATTGAATTTAAATGAAAAAAAATCAGTTTCTCAGTCACACTGGCCACATTTTGTGCTCAGTAGTCTCATGTGGTTGGGGCTACCATTTTGAACAGCATAGATATTGAAGATTTCCATTACTGGAAAGTTCTATTAGATGGCCTGCTCTAGAAGGTTCTCCAACTTGAAGAATAGTCTTGGTGAAGGAGAGTTACCAAGCTGGTGACCTTGATTCATGGAGTCAGAGATACTCTAGTCTAATAATTCTCAACATTTTACTTCTGAGAATTTTTTCTTTCTTTTTTTTTTTTTTTTTTAAGACTTTACTTATTTATTTGATAGAGAGAAGCACAGTGAGAAAGGGAACACAAGCAGGGGGAGTGGGAGAGGAAGAAGCAGGCTTCCTACTGAGCAGGGAGTCTGATGTGGGGCTCAATCCCAGGACCCTGGGATCATGACCTGAGCCAAAGGCAGACGCTTAAAAACTGAGCCACCCAGGCACCACTGAAAACTTTTCTATATATTTATATGGTAAAGAAAGTTCTGCCTTGTGGGGCTTTTATTAGATAAAAGATAACATCTTCCTCCACTTGTTAATTCAAGGCAAAACCAATGTAATTCCATCTGTTAGCAAGCAGATCAGACTACACTGAGCTGATATAATTCTAGCCAAAATTAAAAAAAAAATGATTATGGTTTTTTCAGTTGTGGTCATCCTTATCACAGGTAAGGGTATATTTTACATTTTAAGTCTTGAATTTAAGGCTTTCAGATCCCTATTGTTTTTCCTTTTTTTCAAACTCTTCAAAACTGCCTGAAAAATCCATGCACTCAACTCCCAAAATATGAGATTCTCACTGCTGTCTACAGCCATATCTTTGGCTGATTCTTGTCTTGCTTGTCTTTCAAGTTTCTCTGTTCTCATTTGGTCTCTCAGTGGTCTCCAAAGTGGAGTGCTTTCACTCTAAGAGGTATGTAGTATGAGAAGCATTATATTTATTTTTTTTCTCATTGGTTTACATTTTTTTGTTCTTTCTGAACATTTTGTAATGTATATAACTTACTAGGATAGTTCTACATGTACATAAATTGCATATAGGGCAGGTATAAACTGTGTGTCCAATTTCTTAAATGACTGGTGCACAATCCAGAACATCAGGGGTCCGGTCCCGCTCCCCTATCCCCCCCTTGTTCTGTCTTGGCTCTGCAACCCTGAACTTCTCTTCTGCCTCTGTTCTTCTGGTCTGAGCATTTGTATTTTTGCCTTTCCCTCATCAGTGCTAACCCCTTGCCCTGCCATTCCTGTGACTTCAACACCAGGCAATGGCTTCTTAACCAGCACCCATGGAAAGCAGCCGTAACAGTCTTTCTTTTAACAGAGGGGTGACTGGAGCCCCTTTCCTGACCTTGGCAAGCCTTATCGGTATAAGGCTTCTAGGCTTGCAAACTTTGGTCTTATTCAACCATATTTTTTTTTGTTTGTTTGTTTACTGAGTTGTAAGACAAAGTTAATTCAACATTAATTAAAAACCTCAAAGAACCAACTGCATATTGCCAAAAGGTGACCTATAATTTTAATTTTTGTCCAGTCTATCATAGTTTCTTTTGTCCAGGCTCTTCCTGCTCCTAGAACACTGCACGCCATATAGAAAGGGTAGTATTTTGCCATACCTCTGTTCTCAGTCTCACTCTCGAGCTCCTCATCTTGAACAATTTTGTGGACCTAATTTTATCCCATGTATGACTGACTCTCCATGTGCCCTCTATGGTCAGTTTTAGTTTTTGTCTTTTGCTTGTCTGTTTTATATTTTAAAGTTTTTATTTAAATTTCAATTAGTTTCAGCTGTACAATATAGTGATTCAGCACTTCCATACATCACCCAGTGCTCATGATGACAACTGCATTCCTCAATCCCCTTTGCATTTTTCACCTATCTCCCCATACACCTCCCCTTTGGTAACCATCAGTTTGTTTTCATAGTTAAGAGTTTGTTTCTTGGTTTGCCTCTCTCTCTTTTTCCCTTTTGCTCCTTTGTTTTGTTTCTTAAATTCCACATATCAATGAAATCATATGGTATTTGTCTTTTTCTGACTGACTTCTTTGGCTTAGCATGATACCCTCTACCTCCATCATGTTATCACAAATGGTAAGATTTCATCCTTTTGTTTAAATGGCTGGGTAATATTCCATTTATTTATTTATTTTTTAGATTTTATTTATTTATTTGTCAGAGAGAGAGAGCACAAGCAGGGGAAGCGGTAGGCTAAGGGAAAAACAGGCTTCCCACTGAGCAAGCAGCCTGACATGGGATTCCATCCTAGGACCCTGGGATCATGACCTGAGCCGAAGGCAGATACTTAACCCACTGAGCCACCCAGGTGTCCCTGATATTCCATTTTACACACACACACACACACACACACACACACACCCCACATCTTCTGTATGAATTCATCAGTCTATTTGTTTTTGCAAGGTGTTGTCTTCCTGGGTCTGACTGACCTGGACTTCCGTTGACAAGGATCTGGATCTCCTCCCTGGTTGCTTGGTAAAGTCTTTCTTGGGGATGAATTGCCCGTCTTCATGCCCTTTTGCATACTTGGTCATTATTATCACCTTGTTTATCCCAGTTCTTTAGGTGATGTCCAGTATTTTCCTTAGCCTCTCACCTTCGTTTTCATTAGATTTTCTCAGGATGATATAACTTGTGATCTGGAAAAGACCTCAGGGC
The DNA here is from genome assembly GCF_010015895.1 of Lontra canadensis. Lineage (NCBI taxonomy): Eukaryota > Metazoa > Chordata > Mammalia > Carnivora > Mustelidae > Lontra > Lontra canadensis. The sequence continues at coordinate 54,432,092 of NW_022630995.1, forward strand.
TCATCTAGCCCAACATTTTCATTTTCTAAAGACATGAACAAGACAGAAATGACTCACTCCAACTTGTGTATGGTTACCTAAAACAGAGCTAACCTTGGGCTTTATGTCTCCCGATCCTTCTTCTGGTTGTTTTTTCATTTAACCAACATTCCCAAAATACTGTTGCTCAAAAAAAAAAGTTCTGTGATCAAATAAATTCAGGCAACAAAGGGTTACCAACATTTAAAAAAGTTTCTTTGCTGTAAGGGTTTTCTGAGGCTTTAACATGGAGATCTGTAATGTGAAACCCAGGTGGGTAGGAGTATACTATATTCAATGATTCCCAATTTATTTTAAAATAGAATTCCATGTTCTCCCAGAATTATGCTAAATAGTGTTCCTCAGAACACTTGGTAAATGTGACACTAGTGAATATTTTCACAGGTAATTAAGTACTTCTCAAATACATATTTTTATTTTGCCTACCAAAAGTTCTTTTTAATAATAGATTACTTGATTCTTGAATCATTTCTACTTGATGAGATCAAAGTATGAGGCGGTGAAGGAAGAGGTTCTCATTCAGATTCTCATTTCCTTTCAGGGGAATATGTGCAGGATTTTTGGCCATTCTGCTTTGTGTTTAAGTTAGGTCCCTATTTGTCAAAACCTTAGATCTGGCTTATAAATATGAAGGTGAAATGAAGGTGAAACCAAACCCTTCTAGGGAAGCCAAGAGGCAAATGCTCATAGTTAATCCAAGACTGTTCTCGGGGCATTTAGCCTTTCCCAACTATTAGCACTCAGACACTGTTATTAGCGCATAGACACCTAATCACCCCATGTGCATTAGCCAAATTAGATGTGTTGATTAAAGATACAAATTATGTGATACATTTATATATCAAAATAAGATAGTTTTATTTTGACAGGAAAGCTTTGCTCTGTGTGTATGTATGTGCGTGTGTGTGTTAGAGAGACAAAGAAAGAGGAAAAGGAAAAGCGATGTGGTAAGTTACCAGAAAAAAAATCTTATTTTGTAATTAAAAAAAAGCAATCTCTGGCAAAAATCTGTTTTCCCCTCTCTTACATGGTATTACAGCGAGGTTATTTAAAAAGTTAGTGTGAATATAATATAATGTGAAATTCCTGGTAAGTGTGAAATCAGTTAAGAAATCAACTAAACTAAAATTATAATAGCCACGTAGGACATCATAACATACTGATGAATTTTATAAATCTTCAACTTCTGTGTCACTCATGCTGGAACCATGTCACTTTAAGGAACGCTCTCATTTCATAAGGAGGCGTCTTTAATGGAACTAATAAATTGTTTATCACCTTTCAAAATATGTCCACACACTATGGAATGATCACTGGGCAGAGGAAGGAGTTAGTTATAAAGGGCTTTGTAAGACAGCTGAATTATGTTTTATCTTTCATAAAATTCATAAAACAGGGTGGAAGTGGTACAAGATTATCTGCATTTAGAAGAACATAAAAATGATAGTGAGGAATTACACCGAATGTTTAGCTGAAGCTATTGCAGACTGCACCCCTAAATCTTGTGGGTTACAACCTTATAGGCTGCCAAGATAAGGCTCCCTGCACTCATACTTCCTCAGGCACTCCTGGGCATTGAGAGATAGGGGTTGCCTTTTAGGACCTCTACAACTTTTTTATTTTTTAAAAGATTTTATTTATTTATTTGGCAGACAGAGATGACAAGTAGGCAGAGAGGCAGGCAGAGAGAGAGGGGGAAGCAGGCTCTCCACTGAGCAGAGAGCCCGATGCGGGGTTCGATCCCAGGACACTGGGATCATGACATGAGTGAAGGCAGAGGCTTTAGCCCACTGAGCCACCCAAGCCTGTTTTTAAATATTTGCCTCAGAAATTATTAGCAAAGTCCTGAAACATCTAGCCCTAAATTTTCTGATATTTCCTCTAAGGAAGAAATGTATCTACAATAATGAGTTTTTCTTGATTCTTTTATCTCATTTCACCAATTCCAGAACACTAGGGTTGTAAGATGTGCCATTGTTTTAGGTACTGCTAAGAAAGAAAGATGCTTTTGCTTAACCTATGACATACATGCCATAACTTTTAAGATGGGTCTTAAATTTGAAATGTTGAAATTTGAGGAAATGTGAATTTTTTTTTTAAGATTTTATTTATTTGACAGAGATCACAAGCAGACAGAGAGGCAGGCAGAGAGAGGAGGAAGCAGGCTCCCCGCTGAGCAGAGAGCCCGACGCGGGCCCGATCCCAGGCACCCCAGGAAATGTGTATCTTAACATCAATGAAATATGATAATTTCTGGACATCTATAGAAGGTTTTGTTCTCTGTAATATTTCTAGTACTATTTGAAAGTTAGCTTGCCACCCTCACATCAATGTGCAAGAAGGTTTTAATTGTTTTGTAATTATATACCTATGTATTTGAATTTTTCCATAATTCTATAATAGAAAGTTATTCCATAACTTTTGAACTACCTAGGATTTATCTTCCTAATTGGATTGTACATTTTTTTAAAATCAGGTTTTACAGTTTAGCCCATAGTAGTGACCCTTATAAGTAGCAAGTATCAGTAAGCCCTTTGTTTGTTCATATATTCATTCATTCAACAAAGGCATGTGCATATCGAACACCTACCATATGCCAATTCTTTTGCCAAGTAGAGGGAAGCCATTGAACATGGCACAGCTTCTCTTTTCAAGAATCTTTCTTGATAGTGGGAGAAGCAAACAAATACATCACTCAATACAGAATGGAAAGTGATTTGATGCAATGGCCACAGGTGCTTGGGAGCATAGAGAAGCCCACCGCGTTGAGACTTCGGTCAGGAAAGGCTTCCTGGAGGTGGTGACTAGGCCATATTGATAGTATGGGTGTCAGTGTTCCAAGCAGAGATAGAATGGGTGCAAAGGTCAAAGGTCAGGAGGACATGAGATTTTTTTAACACTGAAAGAGATACAGCAAGGGTGGAGCAGAGACTCAAGAAGGGGGTGAGATGAGAAATAGTTTGGACATGTAAGTAGGGATCACATCATGAAGATCTTAGTTCTTTTTTTTTTTTTTTAGTTTTTTTTCTTTTTTTTTTAAAGATTTTATTTTTTTTTAAGTAATCTCTACACCCAACATCAGGCTTGAACTCATAGCCCCTAGATCAAGAGTTGCATGCCCTATCAACTGAGCCAGTCAGACGTCGCAAATATCTTAGTTCTTTAACTTAATAATTTACTGCCACCTATATTGGCAGGTGGTCAATCAACAAGCATGTAGCCTCTTTTGTGTGGTAGAAAAAGAAAGAATCATGATAAGTGATTGTGCTTAGCACAAACATTGTGCCAAGTCCTTCAGATAAATCACGCCATCCAGTGTTCCCAACAACCCATAAAGCGAGTATTACTGTCATCCCATCCTTTAGATAGGAAAACTGAGGAATAGAGTGGTTGAATAAGTGTCCTGAAATCTTAAGAGCAACCAAGTGGGATTCAAAACCAGGCAGTTTGCCCCCAAAATCAGCTCAGTTAGCTTCACTCTGTAACTCCTTCTTATGACCAGTGGCAGCTCCTGCACCCATCACAGCTGTGACCCTCGGTAGCTTGGTGTGAGGATGAGGACCAGAACTCTCCCTTCTTACTACGGCGATGATGCTAAGAGGAGATGAAGGCACACTGAAGCCTCACTTGCTGGAAGCTGTAAAGAAAGCAGCTTGTTTTCCAATAACGACAGCAGAGATACACACATGGGACGGAATCACCAACCTAGGAGCTACTCCCAAAACTGGCTTTTGTAGCTAAAGAATCTTTAAGGTTTATATTGTATCTATCTTAGAGCCATTTGCTTCTTGATTTTGACTTCATTAGAATGAACTTCTAGCCACAACAGCAAGTTTCAGTAGTTTGGAAGAGGGAATGAACTTGAAAATTAAGGATCTTGGATTTAATTTAGAAAGCAAAGGCACATGGTTCTCCTTGGTGATATTTTTCGCCAGAGTGTGTTATTTGATCTTTTCTTTTTCTTTCTTTTTTTTCCTTTTCTTTTATCTCTTTTATTCTCTCTCCTTTTCTCCCTTCCTCCCTCCCTCCCTTCCCTCTCTCCTCCTCTCTCCCTCCTTCCCTCCCTGCCTTTCTCCTTTCTCCCTTCCTCCCTCCCTCCCTCCCTCCCTTCCTCTCTCCTTCCTTCCCTCCCTCCCTCCCTCCCTCCCTTTCTTTCTTTCTTCTAAAGGAAGGGGCCTTCAGTGCCCCTCTTGCCTATCTGTTTTTCAGATGTTCTATCAGGAAGCATATATTTGGAAGAATGTCCATCTTTAAAGTTAGCTGAGATATTCATGACTTTAAAACACCCTGCAGTCATTATTAAGTTGGGAACAAATATGGAAAATAACAACATAGGTGGCTTCCTAGTTTTACCGGTGTGATTAATAGATTTCCTTTTTCTACCAATGACTATTATGAGGACAACAATGAGAGGCACCTAAATCTTGTCCAATGAAGAATCCTAGGAGATGATCTTGGGCAGGTTTGGAAGATGGAAACTGTTATATAAGGTTTAAGGTACAAAATGAGTGTTGAGTGTAAATAAACAAAAAAAAAATTCTAAACTGACCTCACTAATTTGTTTTCATTTTCCCTTGCTAATTTTATTTTGTAGATGTCTTCACCTGCATTGCAGGAAGCTTGTCTTTCTTTGAGGTTGAGCCAGCAGTTATCACTGTTTTCCAGTTGAGTTCTAAGATTCTCTGATCCAATCTGAAGCTCACAGTTAAGAGACATGATTTTTAACAAGTCAGGGTGCAGAGTTTCCCTTTAAAGAATTGGCTAAACATGCAGTCTTTTTAAAAGTGATAATCTTCTTCTTTGGGGATAAAATATGACATATTTTTCAAAGTATTTTCATAAACCAGATTGTTGATTGGACTTCAGAACAGGCTCCTGAAATTCTGATTGTTGACATTGAACTCAGGGGATAATGAAAAGAAACAAAGAAGCCACATAATCTAGCCAATTTCTTGCTGAGACTTGAGAGCCCTTTCTTAATGTTTGAGCTGTTTCTTAATGTTTGGGTGTCTTGGCTGCCGCCAGCGAGAGGAGATTGGCTGCCTCCATCCTGTTCCACTGAATGCCTATTAGCGCCTTAGCATGAGGACTGAATGAAGCCTGGAAACTGCATTCAGAAATCTGTAGCTGGAGGTTGCAGTTCAGTCGGTTGCTGAATGGATGACCTTGGGTAGGTCATACAACCTTGTGAAACTTTCAGTTTTCTCAGTAACATGGGTCAAGTGTCATGGCAGACACACCTAAGGTGACTCTCAATGAGTCACAACCTTGTATAATCCCACAATTTAAATGTGAGAGGACCCTGTGAATTGCTTCGTGCCAGTTGAATATGGCAAAGGGGGTGATATGTCACCCCCTTGATTAGGTTACATTATATAATAAGACTCTGTCTTAGGAGGCTGAGAGGAGAGACTACCCTTACCAGCTTTGAAGAGATACACTGCTTTGTGATAAGAGATCCTATGGAAAGGGTTCTATAGACTGAATGTGTGTGTTCCTGCTACATTCATAGGGTGAAATCTAATCCCCGGTGTGATGGTATTTGGAGGTGGGGCTCTTGGGAGGCAACAGGGTCATGAGGGTGGAGCACAAATGGGATTAAAGTCATTCCAGTAGACACCCTAAAGACCTCCCTCACCCCTTCTAGCTGTGAGGACATAACGAGAGAATAGGAGAAGTTGGTCATCTATGACCAGGAAGTGGGTTCTCACCAGACACCTTATCTGCTGGTGCCTTGATCTCAGACTTCCTAGCCAGCAGAACTTGAGAAATAAGTGTTTATTGGTTAAGTCCCCCAGACTATGGTAGTTTGTTCTAGCAGCCAGAATAGACAGACGGAGGGCCCTGTGGCAAGGAACTTCAAGCAGACTCTAGGAACTGAGAGCAGCCTTAGCTGACAGATTGCAAGGAAACAGTGCCCTCGGTCATGAAGCCACAAGGAAATGAATGCTGCCAACAACTTGAATAAACCTGGAAGGGACTTCTTCCATAGCCAAGCCTCCAGATGAAAACTCAGTTGTGATACCTCGAGTGTCACCTTGTGAGACCCTGAGCAGAAGACCGCTGAGCTGTGTCTGGACTCCAGACCCATGGAAATGGAGAGATAATAAATGTGGTGTTTTGGGGTTACTAAAGTAATTAGTTAAAAAATGTTTAACTTATGGTAAAATACACATAATATAAAACTTACCATCTTGATCGTTTTTAAGTTCAGTAGTGTTAAGTATACTCACATTGTTGGACAACCCATCTCCAGAACGATTTTATTTTGTGAAACAAAACTACTCATTAAACAGCACCTTTCCATCTTCTCCCCTGACCCCCATCCCCCAGCTCTGGCAATCACTATTCTACTTTCGGATCCCGTGAATTCGACTCATCTAGATACTTCATACAAATAGAATCATATGCAATTTGTTATTTTGTGACTGACTTACTTCTGTTCACTCTCATTGTAGCGGGTGACAGAATTTTCTTTCTTTTTAAGGCTGAATAATATTCGTGTGTGTGTGTGTATGTGTGTGTATCTCTATATATCACATTTTGTTTATTCATTCATCTCTTAATGGACTCTTGGGTGCTTCCACCTCTTGGATCTTGTGGATATGTGTGTTTTTATGCCGCTAAATCCATGGTAATTTGTTAGTCAGCAAAAGAAAACTAACCTCAAAAAAATACTACACAAGACATGGTAAAGATTAAGAAATAAATTCTACAAACTACAAAGTGTATAATTTTACTATGAGGTCACATTATCTGCACATTTAAGTTAATAGAATTTAACACTATGGGCACAAAAAAAAAAAAAGAAAAAGAAAAAGAAAAAAGACCAAAATACATTTTTTAGGAGTGTGAGCAATTCTGCCAGTACTGCAGGTGGCGAGTGAGGCGTGAGCTGGAGAAGTCAGGTGTGACTCTGGTGTGTCCTCACATGCCTGAACACCGTTACCCGAATGAGGTTCTAGTGTTTCAGAACATGTATTTTCTGTGCTGCTAATAAATCACCATGAACTTAGCCGTTTAAAACAACATGATTCTTACAGCAGTGTCTCCGGATGGGGAGCCCAAGCATGGCTTCAGTGCCTTCTCTCTTTTAGGGTCTCCAGAAGCTAGAGTGGAGGTATCAGCTGGGCTGCATCTCGTCTGGATGCTTAGGTAGAGAAGAATTTGCCTCCAGATTTGCTCCTACCATTGACAGAATTCATTTCTTTGTGGCTGCTGGACTGAGAACGTCAGCTTTTTTGGGGGGGCGGGTGTTGGTGGGAGACCGTTTTTGGCTCCAAAATGTCTGCCGTGGTTCTTTCTCACGTGGCCCCCCTGTGGACAGCTCCCATGTGGCAGCTTGCTTCCTTAGGAGCAGCAGGAGGTGGAGAGGCTCTAGAGCAAGTCTACAAGCAGGATGGAGCCTTACAGAACGTAGCACAACATTGGGAGTGACATCCCATCACTTCCCCCATATCCTACTGATGAGGAGCAAGTCACAGGTCCTGCTGTCCTCCATAGGAGGAGATGATACACGGGCATGGACACTGGGGGATAAGGGGCTTTGGGTGTCACCTTTTATCTGCCACACAAGATTAAGCTGCAAATATGAGTATGTAGCCCAGGATGGGCCTTAAAGACTAAAGAGCCCAGTGCTTCCCCAGCATTAGCTAAACATGCAGAGGTATGGCATTGGAAAACAAACAATAACAACAAAAAAGGAAGGCCGCTCTTGCTCTCTCCAAATCCTTGGCATCATGGTCTCTGGGACATAGAGCCCAGGCAACCATAGTTAAAAAAAGAAAATCCATAGTGATTCAAATGTGTAGCCACAACAGGAAAGTACTGATGTAGTCTAAATCCTGCCTTATAGACCTGAGACACTTGGGCTCAGAGTGGCACAGTGACAAACGCCAAATCACACAGGACATCAGAACAGAGCCAAGCCTAGACCTCAGGGATCCTAAGTTTGTTATGCCTTGCTGTCTTCTCATTTTGGATTTTGTGGACTCAGTTTTACTTCTTCACAAGCTGTAACGAGAAAATCTTCACTAGGAAACTGCTTCTTTTCGGCGAATGTTGGAGGCGGCTCACAGTGGCTTGTGGCACTTCTTCCCAGCTCCTGGTTTTGGTGATTTCATAGTGGTAGCTCGAAACTGGCTGTGCTGGAAATAGTTACACCAGGGCACCCGGCAAATGGAAATCATGCATCCCACCCCCACTCCTCCTTGGATAGCAGATACACACTTCACAAGCCCTCCATTGTCCATCTAAATTTGAAAAATGCTGAATGCATTTTTACAATTGATGTTGTGTAATTATGCCTACTCTTGGCCAAAATGCAAGCAAAGTTAAAAAAATTAAAGGTATGAACAGTAATGCAGCACGTGTCTTCCTACTTAGCCTGGCACAATATTAATGAATGCTTGGTGGGGGTACTGAATGAACCACTTGGGAGTGTTTCTGCCCGCTTTTCTTGTCTCCAAAGTTAGTGTGGACTGCAGTGCTCACTACATAGATTGTTCATTTATCTTCAGAGCAGAATTCACGTTCCATTTTCCTCCCATTTTCAGTCAGAATTTCTTGCCCCACACTCTGTCCTACGGACACTGTAAGATATGACATTGACTGAATTCTAGGTGAGTCGCTGCATTCCAGATTCCTGACAGAGAAGCTTGTGGGACCCTTTCCCTGTTTCTCTGGGCACAGCTTTTCTATGACAGGGAGAATAAACCCAGGACGCTGTTTATGGAAAATAAAATCTTCTGTTGGGTTGACTGAGCGAAGTTTTCACCTACTTCTGCCCTGAGGGGGCCTTGAGGAAGGGATTCTGTCAGTTCTGTTTCAGAGCTCTGAAGTGTTGCTTTAAGCTTTGATTTCATGGGATCTCGAGGCCTGAAGCCCCTGAATTGGGCAGAACGCAGGACGGGCTCTGAAAACAGTTCTGAAGAATCTTCCCTTGATGTGAGAGGCTAGCTCATTCCATGGCTTGCCACTGCTTTTGACTCCAAATTGTGAACCACGAACTTCATAGAGATCTTTCTCCTTCCCCCTCCTACTTATTGATCTTCCACTGCTGTGCTCTTCTCTCTTTGTCTTTGAGGGGAGTCAGTATGGAGAAAGAGTCAGCATGGTTTAACTGAAAAAGCACAGGTTTGATGTTCGACAGACCTGCATGGCTCCACCACTTACCAGGTGCGTGACCCCAGGGCCAGTTGCTCTCTGAGGCCCAGTCTTGGAAAATGGAGCCAATAATATCTATTCTTCAAGGTTGTTTCTGTTGGCAGGATAAATGAAAATTACATGGAAAAAGATGAGCCCTGTGCCTGGCACACAGCAAGAGCAAGGCATGGTAGTTCCCTCTAGTGGGTATTCCCTGTAATAGCAACAGCAAATCTTCAGAGACCATTTGCAGTATTTATGAATATTCACTACTCATCAATTTACATGCATTTATTTCATTTTATCTTCACAACAATTTTCTGTAATTTAGGAGATTAAATTTAATTTCCTCAATAAAGCTTTTATTGATAATTTAATCTAAGATTATCCCACCTACCCATCACGATATCCCAATGCCCTAGAATATATATTTTTTTGCAGGACTTACCATTATCCAGAATTATATCCTTTATCTGTTGCATACTTATTGTCAGTCTCCATCTGTTAAAATATAGGCCCCAGTCAGAGAAGCAGCTTTGGTTTGATTTCAATTGTACCTCCAGTGCCTGGCATAAGACAGAAAATACATTTTTTTTTTTTTTTGAATGAATGAGAGAAGCACTATTACTATCTTCCTTTAGCCCCAGGATGAAACACAAACTTAGATATGTTAAATGAATGGTCCTAAGTTAAAGAGCTAGCAAGAAGTGGAAAAAACCTGAATTGGAATTTGGATTGTTGGACTCTGGAATTGGTGCTTTTAATCATCATCCTATCCAGGCTTTGTTCCATGGGTGAAATTTTTATAGAGTCCGTGTGTTTCTTGAAGTCTTGCTAAGCTACATTATAAGCCAAGCATTGTCTTAGGGGATATGCGAGTTAAAGCTTTTTTTTTTTTTTTTTTTTTTTTTTTTTGAGACAGAGAAAGTGTGTGTCTGAGTGGGGAGTGGGGACTGGCAGAGGGAGGAGAGAGAGAATCTCAAGTGGGCTCCATGTTGGGCGTGGAGCCCCACATGAGGCTTGATCTCATGACCCTGAGATTATGACCTGAGCTGAAATCAAGAGTCAGATGCTTAACTGACTGAGCCACCCAGGTGCCCCTTCAAGATCTTTGTTTTGAAAGACGTTATATTCTAACTAGGAAAATAAGGTGTACATCATAAAATGAAGGATAACACGAGAATACACTTGATTAAGTGTTCGAGATTCGAAGAGGAGAGTATGTGGCTGTACTCCATCAGAGATGGGACAATAGACACAAAAGCCAAAGTCGTTTTTGTTTCTAAGTCCTCTTTAATTCATTTGTTCATCTATCCAGCAAACACGAAATGCCTACTGATTACCATGTATTACACCTGTTACGCACTTGAAATATACAGCAGAATAAGTGATGATCCTCTACTCTCGAGGAGCTTATGATTCATGGGAAACACGGACATATGCAGTATAATTCTGCTGCTATATATTATGTATAATTATGAAGATTTTCATAAGCCTCAAGTACACCACAGGCAGGGAGAAGAGTGGCTAGTAGCCAGGAACACACAGATGAAGTGCCATTTTTTTGCATTAGGGACTTTTGGCGTTGTTATTAGGTTACTGCTTCTTAGGTGGAGGTGATTTTGTACCCTTCTAGGAGATGATTTCTGGAGATCTGACAAATTTGGCAATGTCTGGACACAATTTTGATTCTTTTAACTCAGGGAGTGCTAATGGCATCTGGTAGCACAGGGATGTAGCTGAACATCCTACAGTGTGAGGACAGCTGGCCACAGCGAAGAATTCTCTGACTCCAAATATCAATAGTCCTGGGGTTGAGAAATCCTGCTTTTAGAAAGGCAGGTAGGTTATTGCAAGGCCTTAAGTGAGGGAATGGCACATTCTGTGTTAGACAAGTTCTGTGGAGGGTAGATTTGAAGATGCTAAGGCTTGAAGCAAGAGGTTAGATTCTTGCAGTAGCACAGAGAGAACTGGAGAATGACTGGACTAGAGCCTTTGCAGTGGGGAGAGAAGAGACGAATTTGAGGATTTAGTGAACGGTTGTGAGTGGGAAGGAGAGGTATTGGTCCAGTTTCTGCCTTGTCTGGTGTAGCCATTACCTGAGGTCAACCCAATAGTAAAAGATATTGGCCAAAAGCAATGACGTCTATTTAAACAAGCGGGTTTGAGCTACCCAGGGGTCATCCAGATCATCCATGACCAGACCAGGTCATCCAGGTCATCCAGAGGCACTGGGTATGCAGATCTGAATCTTAGGAAACATGATTTTGGAGTCACCAGCTTAGAAGAGTGGAAAAAACCCAGAAGAGCATATTAGCTCATCCAGGGAGAGTGTGTAGAAATAAAAACTATGTCTAATATTTTAGACCGGCCACTGATTTCTAGAATATCAGAAATACAAACAATAAAGGGACAGATAGAAGGAGAAGAACCCTTGAAAGGGACCGGGGGTAATATTCTGAGGGGTAGGAGAATTAGGGGAAGAGATGTCATGGTTCAGCAGAAACTGACAGTGGTGACTAGTATCACTGACAAACTTTTCCAATTAGTGGAATCATCAGGATCCTCTTAATGTGCTTTTCTCTTTTCTACTCTTGCTAGAAAATAATCTTATTTTTTCATTTTTAGTTCAGTTATACATTCTGAAAAATCATAACCAGAGTTGATATAATATATGGAGTCAACTTATCCCAGTTTGCCTGAATCTGTCCCCGATTTAGCATCAAAATTCCCACATCTTGGGAACCTCCCCAGTTCCAGGCTCGTAGGACAGTTGGCCACTGTTTCTATATTTGTATGAACAGAATTCTCTGCCCCTTTTCTGTCCTACGTTCCATATTTTTAAACTAATTAGTGAGCTCTTGTTAGTTCCCGTCTCCTGAACCAGGGCAGTTTAACAGTGTTGAGCCCAGGGGAAGAAGGGGTGGGAAGGGGGAGAGTTACCATCTGAGGACATTCTGGCAACTAGATAGCCACGATTCTGTCCTGTGGTTTGCTGCTGGGTGCAAGTATCTGTTGAGCTTATGAAAACATCACAAAGTCTAGCAGGATGGGGCCACCGATTGGTTTCATTAGTTTGCTGAATTCCTCAAACTTAGGTCTAAGTTAAAGGACATGGATTAGAAATTCTGCCAATATGTAATGTAGGTAGAGAGATCTGTGAACAGATATGTACTGGGTGAATAGAAGTAATTTGCATGATAGAGTTTTATTTTTCCTTGGCCTGTATCGTCTATTGTCCCCAAGGGTTTCAAGAGCAGAATGGTAATTTCTAATGTGCATTGAGCTTAGCTACTTGGAAAATGGTTGATGACCAGACTTCTGAGCAGCCAAAAAAGAACACCAATGAAATATAGTAAATTCAGTAATTTAAGTGATTGAAGAACAATTTAGGCCATCACTCTTTGTCTATAAATTGGTGTTTTACACAATTCCAAGACCTATGTTGTCTCTTTAAGTTCTCAGCAATTTGGAAGTGGGCAGTGTAAATGCTACTGGAAGGCGGTCAGTGGAAGGGCGAGGTGCCCCCACACCCTAAGAACACGAAAGAGACAGAGAAATTGTTATGCACGGTCCCAGAACACACAGTGGTTTGGAGGCACATAGTACTATACCCCTTGCTAAAACCTGAGAGTGTCATGGTGGCAATAATAATGACGATATTGATCATGCAGGAATGGAGCACTAACGAGGAGCTTCGCACTGAGAAGCTGAAGGCCAGACCCCGACATGCTCACACTGTGAGGTCTCTTGGAGCCAGCTAACTGATCTTCTCCCGATGGCAGCTCTGCCTTTGTGGCTTTTTTTCAAACTTCAGCAGCACATCCAAATGAACTGACAGGAGCATCGGAGCAGGTAGGAGTGGAGCACTCAAGAATAGGAGGTGAAACAATCTTTCAAGTAACTCAGTCACAGACTGGGATCTGTAGGAACTAAACCACAGAGAAGGACACCAACGGCAGTGCAATATTAATGCTTTCCAATTTGGAAAGTAATAATTTGTGGATTTTATGGCATTTGGAAGCAGAGATGTTGCTGTATCACCAAACTTATTTAAGCAGGAGCATGTGTGACATGATTTGGCCAAGAGCCCTAGGCAAACTACAATAACAGTTTAGAGATATGGATTAAGCGGCAGATCTTATTATGTGCAATAATTTCCCCAAAGCTTGATGTCGGATCTGATGGCACTCAATTGGGGCTTCAGAAATCCATGGGGTTATAGAATGGTGGGCAGAACTCCAAGCTTTTGAGATTTTCTCATAATTTCCCAACCACTGAACCCTTTCATATCTCCATGATTTTTCCTCATATGATCCCTCCTCTGTGATATCCTTCCTCCACTTCCCATCTGGAAAACTCTTACTCAACATTAGGACCCAGCTTCCATGTCTTTTCTGAGCTTTTTCCCAGTGGGTTTGTAATCTGTCTGTTTAAATAGCCACCCCTTTCATTAGATCAAGGTACAGCACATTTTTTTTTTTCTGAAAAGGGACAGATAGTAAATATTTTATAGCCTTTTGTTTTCTCTGATCTACTCAACTGTGCCATGGTAATATGTACGCCCTAGAGAATACATAAATGAATGGGTGTGGATGTTTTCCAATAAAACTTTATTTATGGACAATGACATTTGAATTTCATATAATGTTCATACGTCACAAAATAGCCTTTTTTCGATTTTTTAAAAACCACTTAAAAATGTAAAAATCATTCTCTGCTTGTAGGGCATACAAAACAGACAGCAGAACAGATTTGGCCTACAGGTTCTAGTTGGCTGTGCTCATTTTCTCGTGCTGTGTCACAAATCACTACAAACTTAGCAGCTGAAAACAATGCACATTTCTTATTTCAGTGTCTGTGGCTCCGGAGGTCAGGTACAACTTAGCAGGGTCCTATGCTCAAAGTCTTAAAAGGCCATAATCAATATGCTGGCCAGGCTGTGATTTTCATATGGGGGCTTGCTCACTTCTGAGGTCATTAGGTTGTTGGCAGATGTCATTTCCTGTGACTGTTTGACTGGGGTCCCCCGCTTTTTGCTGATCATCAATTATAGGTCCTTGCTATGTGGACTTCCTGAACATGCCTCTGTATTTCAGTAAATTGGCAAGAAGGAGACTTTTTTTTTTTTAAGATTTTATTTATTTGACAGAGATCGCAAGCAGGCAGAGAGAGAGAGAGGGAAGCAGGGTTCCCGCTGAGCAGAGAGCCCAATGTGGGGCTTGGTCCAAGGATCCTGAGACCATGACCTGAGCCAAAGGCAGAGGCTTAACTTACTGAGCCACTCAGGCGCCCAAGAAGGAGTCTTATACAATGTAACCTAATCATAGGCAGTGACACCCTATCACCTTTGCCTATTGTATTGATTAGAAGCCCGTGACAGGTTTTGCCGGCACTCGGGCAGGAGATTATACAAGGTCACGAATATCAGAAAGTGGGAATCATGGGCAACATCACCTTAGGTCTAGCTACGAGACCAGCCCTTGTACTAGTTGATGAGTTCTGAAGACAGGAACTATGATAGTGACAGTGAATCATTTTGATATCCTCAGCATTAGCCTAAGGTCCAGCTCATAATGGATGCCAGTAAATGCTTATTGAAAGAAAGCGTGGATGCTTGTTTAGACACAACTGATACAGTATAGAATTCTTGTTGTTCTCCAGTAAAATGGTTCTAATATTGCAAGCCTTCCTGATTCAGGGTTGCTGATAACACTAAGATATGTTTGTGGGTGTCCCATAAGGTTTTAAGCAGAAAGCTAAATTTGGTTGACATTCTTGGATTTGGATTTATGGCTAGATCAATTTCATCAGGTATCAAAAGAACTCTCCATGTGGTAAGTAATCAGTTATTCAAACCACACTCCAGTCAATCAGCATAAAAACAAGATTGAAATAGGGCAATCCATTTTAAAGCTCTAAGCAGGGTGCTGGTACACTGAAAATTTTCCAGAAGCAGATTTCCAAGATATAGCAAGGTTAGCTTCTCTGGTGTTTATTTCTGTGAATAAATGTAGCTAAAAATTAGATGAATTTTTATTTCAATAAAGGCTACAAACTTTAAGCAATAATAGAGAGTAAGTAAGATGGAGCTAGAATGTAAAGTCAAAAGGAAAAAAATTATACTGAAGTAGGCTTCTGTGGAGTGAACTTGACTGTGGGCAAAAGCTTCTAAACTGCAAAACTTTCCCTAAAGCCTCAGTTACCGAGGATTTTTTAATTGAAACACATGGAATCACAATCTTACCACCTGTTTCATCTGCCAACTTTATCAAACACCTATGTCTATTGCAGTTTCTGTTGCGTTATCTATCTAATTACCTATCTATCTCTTCAAATTCTGCTTTATGGTTCACCTGATTATTTCTTTTCTCATTTGGAGAAGAATTTGGGGTGAGAGTTCCTTTTTATGTGGTTTATTCTGAGTCCCGAATGGAACAGATGGTTTCTCTAAATGCACATCTGGTCATGGACGATAAAAGAGCTCAAACTGGGCTCTGCCAATGGGAAGCAAGACTTGGCTTCCCTTTTCTTTCTGGGAAATACCCTCTTCTATAAAGATTAAGAAAAATCTTCTTTTAATAACCAAATCATAAAGGTCAGGGCCTCACTTTTTCTTTTTTTAAAGATTTTATTTATTTATTTGAGAGAGAACTATTATAAAAGTCAGAGCCTCATTTCTATTTTTTATTTTTATTTTTAAAATATTTTATTTATTTATTTGAAAGAGAGAGCACGAGTGGGGTGAGGGACATAAGGAAAGGGAGAGGGATAAACAGAGTCTTCACTGAGGAGGGAGCTGACGTGGGGCTTGATCCCAGGACCCCGAGATCATGACCTGAGCTGAAGTCAGACACTTAACTGACCATCCCAACTCATGGTAGGAGAATGGACGGTGCCCAGGAGGGAGGGTCAGAAGTTTGGGTTGGAGCTTAGGTTCTGAGCTTTAACACTCCCTTCCTCTAGGTTTGTTCCCACATTTGTCTTTTAAGATGACTGAACTAGGTCATCTTTAAATCTTCTTCCAACTCAAGCTCTGGAATTCAAGGGTTGTTATCAGAATTTCTACAAATATCTGCTGAATGTGGATAATGTTTAGATTTTTGTTCATTTTGAAAAATTGATTATTTTTGCCTTAACAAAATGCATATACAACTAAAATTATGATTTTATTAAGGAAGTTCATATAGGAAAAATACATTTTTTTCTATATATCTCTAATTCTCCATCTCCTAACCGAATACACTAAAACAGAAGTGTTTTAATGAGATTTTTGATAAAATAATGTTGCTTGGGGATGTTCTTATTAAATAATAGTAGACCAAACTGTCCCATCCTAGACATTAGGTATTCAAAGGTGAATAAAACACTCCCTATTTGAAATCCATCCTCCACACTGTTACTGATGTAGACAAAATATGTAAGATGTTTCATGTCATTTTATTACTCTTCAGTGTTGTCCTTGGTTTTATCTATTTACTCAACAGATATTTATTGTACGTTCACATATGCCAGAGACTGGGCTTGACACTACACTAGAGTGAACAAGATGGACATAAGTGTTTATTTTTCTAGTGGGAGAATTCAAGTAATAAGTAGACAAACAGCAAATACGCTAGAGTTTTTTCAGATTGCTGTAAGTGCTCCAGAGAAATAGAGCAGTATGTGAGATAGTTAATATCAGTCCAGTTTTACCAATGTGACCATGACATCCTTTCTGGGAAGGTGTCAATTAAACCAACCACTGAATGATGATGAGGAGGAGACAGAGGATGTCATTGGACATTTCGACATAAAAAGCCTGAGGTGGAAAATACCTAGATATGTTCAAAGGAAAAAAAAAAAAAAGAAATCAACTGAAACCAGTTTCTGAAGTGTGGTAACCAAGGAGGAGAGTAATGTGAGAAAAGTCAGACGGGTAGATAGAGGCCAGATCATGTAAGGATTTACAGACTAAGATACTTTTTTCCTAAATGCAACGGGAAACCATTGGAAGGTTTAAATGGCTGAATGGCATAACCTACACTGTGTTCTGAAAGGATTATTCTGGCAGCTCTGAGGGTAAGAGTTGCATGTATATATTGGCTGGAGTAGGGGCAAGGGAGAGGCCAGGAAGCATGGCAGCAGGGAGAGATGACCTAGGTAGAACAGTAAGAGATTTATTTTCGAGGGTGGTGGAGGTGGAGAGGCATGGGTAGATTTGATATATCTTTTGTAAATGGAGTTGACAGGACTTGTTGATGTAAGGGATGAAGGAAATGAAGGAAAAGAAAAACAAGGATAATTCCAAGCCTGTGGCTTGAGGAATGGTAGATACTGGTGTCATTTGTAGAGAGGGAGAAGACTAAGGAGTAAAAAGGTTTAAGAGACAAGGAGGAATCGACAAATTCTGGTGGACATGATGTGTTTGAGGTGTTTTCAACAAATTCAAATGAAGATGTGAAGTAAGTGGTTGGATATATGAGAGAAGAAGGCAAATCTGGGGCGTGGGAGAACAGAAATAGTATTTTTATCTGGTGATTAGGTGATGATCATTTAAGGAGAAAGAGACGATAAATAAGAGAAGAAGGGCTATGAACAAAGACTTGGGACACACCTAAATTTTTGGTCCCAAGCAGCAGAAACCAAGGCAAAACAGCTTGAACAAACAGGAAAAAAGGGAATTTTTCAGAAGGATTCTGGAGTATTTTAAGAATTGAAAAGGAACTTCCTTGGACTCCAGACATCTCTTTTTTCCCCAGCTGATTCTTTGTGGGCCCATTTGCATTCTTCTTTTCATCCTGAGAGCAACTCTTTATGCTTCTGTCCATGCAGGGTCCACCACATAGCTTTTACGTTCACATCTTTATTCAAGAGAACAGTACAGACTTACTGGTGGATTCTTACACCAATTCCAGATTTACCAGGAGGATCTAATTGGCCCAGCTTTGGTCACATGGGCACCATAATCCAATCAACTATGCTCAAGAGGGTCATGTGATAGAAACATGGCTGTGGGAGCCTAATATTGTGGGTAAAGGCCACTTCTCACAGAAAGGGGGTTCCTGTCAGTTCGGCATTTACTTCATCACCACCTGGGCCATAACTTCTTGCTTATTTCAATTTTGCACATATGTCACTTGCAGTTCTAATACCTTCCCTCATACTCTGTGTTGATGCATGCCTCCCTGCCTTTCTTAAAGCTGGTGCCTCTGACAAATGACAAGGTGTATCCTTTGTCTGTCTCTCTTAGTCTGCTCAGGATGCTATAACAAAAATGCCATAGACTGAGCAGCTTAAACTATAGAACTTTATCTCTCACAGTTCTAGAGTCTGGAAAGCCCATGATTGGTGTGCTGGAATAGTTGGTTTCTGGTAAAGATTCTTCTCTGGTTTTCAGACAGTCTCTTTCTCATGGAATCCTCATATGGTGGGGAGAGGGAACAAGCAAGCTCTCTGGTGTCTCTTCCTATAAGGGCACTAATCCCACTGTAAGGGCCTCACCCTCATGAGCTCATGTAATACTAATGATCCCAAATCTCCATCCCTAAATATTGTCATTTTGCAGGGTTAGGGCTTCAAAATTTGAATTTGGCTGGGAGGGGGGGACACACTTCAGTCCACAGCTCTAACTCTTTCCCATTCAGATTCCCTGATACTTCCCTTAGGAAGTCTTTCTAGATTCGCCATGAGGCCAAGGACTCAGATTGAAAACACCTGGGACACATATGGATCTGTACATTTACCATATTATGTTCAAACCCCTTATTCATATCCTGCTTCCCCTCCAGGCAGGGGCTGTGTTGGATTCATTACTGTATTTTCAGCTCCTGGCACACAGTAGGCTTTTATAGTGCTGTTAGAGCTCAATTAAAAAAACTAGTTAAGGGGACAATATCAATGGATAAATCATAACAAAGTCTAATCAGTGCAATGACAGGTTCAAGGTACACAGAAGAAAGATTATTAATTCTGGCACCTGGGGAGGGGAAAGATAATTTCACAGGGGCTGTGACTTCAGAGCTGGAATTTGGAGGGTGTTTAGGAACTGGTCCATAAGACATTGGTGTGTGTGTGGTGGGTGAGGGGAGGAAGTGGTGAGGATGGGACAGCCATTTTAATACTTTGCATGGTATTGGAACATAAAGGGGGATATGTCAAAATCCCTGCCATTGGGAGGTGCATTTTAATTAGGTAGGTGGGCATGAACTGAATAAAAATGCAGGGCTGCTGGAGCTAAGTGTGGAATTATTTGCTATCTGATGATGAAAGAGCCAGCCAGTAATGCCACAGTGATTTGCAACAGAGAAACAAATGTATCTGCAAAATGTTTAGTAAGAGGACTCACTCAGCCTCTTCCCCTTGCCTGCATGAGAAGACCTAGGAAGATCTGGCCAGAGAAAGGGAGGACCAGCCAGAGAAAAGATGAGTGAAAAGAGTAGAAAATGGACAGAAAATGCCTATTCTTATATTTTTTGACCATTATGTGTCTTTCAGTAGTAGTACATTATTCAAAAAATACTGGTGGTCCTAACATCTAGCCAGTCATTGTAATTCTATTCCCCACTATTGCTGGATAGTTTCTGCTTATCCTTCAGGTCTCTGCTCATGTGTGATTCCTCAGAGAGGCCTATTGTCACCATTTAGTCTCAAGTCATCTCGCTCCAGACTCTCTTGGAGCACCCTCCTCTTGCGTTTTGTATTAGTTCCCCATTGCTGTGTAACAAATATCGACAAACTGGCTTAGAGCAACACACATTTATTATTTCTTGATTTTTGTAGATCAGAACCAGCTGCCCAATAGAGCCCTAGTATTTAGTAGGTGCTCAGTAAACATGTGCTGAATGAATGAATGTCTTGTTCAGGATCACACTATTCATCATTAGGTAGGTCTGTCAGCATGGTGTCCTGTCTTTTCACACAGCCATTCCTGCCCATGAGCATAAAAAGAAAAAGATGAAATATTGTATAGGAAGGAACCATTGTGCTGCTTGATGAAAGTCATTGGAGACTCTGTTCTTACCAAGATTGTTTAAGTTAAAATGTGAACTACTTGGCAGAGCTTTGTTGCCTGGAGCATGGGATATTGACTTTGATCTCCACTAACTGATACAATGAATTTTCTTCAGCTTTATTTTCTATTTGTCACCACCCTAATTGAAAGAGCTCAAACATTCCCATCTAGGATTTGAAAAAAAATTGAGGGGAAATGCTATTGTTTTCATCCTCACATAAACTTTTGGCTTTGAAAGATATGAAAGTGAGTTAGGATTTAATAAAGAAATTCCTATCATGGTATAGTGGAAAATGTCAGATTGAGTAGACTTGAACTCCGGTTCCAACTGGAGCTCTGCGAAATTAGGGAAAGTTCTTAACCTCCCTGGACCCTAATGTTCTCATTTAAAATTCTTCCCACAAGGAAATAATGTGGTGAGTTTTAAGAGGGGTTATGTGGGCGAAGTTGCTGATGTTTTCTGGGCTCTAAAAAAATTGGTTTCTTTCCTTTCTCATCGTAGACTATGGAGGAGTAAAATAACTTTAAGCTAACGAGACAGTGAAATGTGGAGAGAAGACAGGAACTGTAACTGCCACTTCCCAGTCATTAGAAATGAGGAAGAAAGGATGACGTGAGCAATAACCTACCCTCCAAACACTTGGGAGTGGGTTACCACTGAGACTAGAGCAGCCCTCAGCTTAGCTGAATTCTCATTCTGCTAGTCTCTGAGGCATTCTGGAAGTAGGAAGAGTGCTCTTTAGCAGAAACCATTAGACCACAGTAGGTTGGAAGACGATGCCCCAATTTTACTATTTCTTCTCTCTGGAACAGCTTGGAGCAGAGCACCTACATGGCAGGATACAGTTTGAGACATGGGCTTATGTTTTATTCTCCTTGTTTTTTCTGTTTCAAGAAGGTAATTGAGACTTCGATTTCTCTTTTTCCAGGGAAATGTGCTTTGACACTGATTGAAGAAAGCATGTTATTTGGGGTTGGGTTTCCCTTGATCTCACCAGGAGTTAGAGAGAGAAGTGAGTGCCTTTGGGAGCAGGGAGGCCAAATGTCTAACAGGAAAGAAGTAGACCCAGGACTAGAAAGGGGCAGGATTGGTTGTTTTGTACACAGTAAGGACCCATAACTTCACAGTCCTTAGAGGAGAAAGGACCCCAGAGGAAGGAGACCATGAGAGGCAACAAAGTTTAGGCTTTAGGTTCCAGAGATTCCAAGTCCAGCCAAAGGTTTCACATCCAAACCTGGCATGTGAAGCAGATGCTCTTTGTGCTCTGCTCACAACTCTAGACCCTGTCCCTTCAGTGTGTTCCTGTGGACCTCCAACTCCTGTATGTATATCTCTTTGCCATAGGTGTTCCTCTATAAAGTCTTGGAAATCTGCTCTGTTCCCCATCAGAGGAGACCAAAAGTGCCAGGGAATTAACACCTCCATGAGAAACCCTCTTCCAATGAGTCCAGTGAGCTGAAGTATAAATGCCTCGGCTCCCTCATCAGCTAGGATAACTTTGAAGAGTGTATTTTGTTGTGTTTTCCTTAATCTCCCCACAGGATTAATCTGCAGTTGTCCAATCATTTAATTTTTGTCTTTCCTTCCCTGACTCAATTCCTCCCTCCTGTACCAGTGGTACCTGCACCTCCTAAATAAACTACCTGCCCTGAAGTCCTTACCTCAGAGCCTTCTTCTGGAGAACCAAGATGAAGCATCAGGAAAGCAAGGAGGGCCCCCTCCCTTCATAGAACCATGACAGGGACATTGAACACCGTGTGTGACTGGGTGTGGACTAAAGACTGGAGGAGTTTCCTGAATCTTCTGTTATGAGACAGATCTTGGCACCTTCACATATCTCAGGGGTGAGTAGAATGTAGCTGACAGGGTAAGGGTCCCACCTAAGTGACTGCTGGGAAAAGCTGTGAAAGACCAAAACAGGCAAAGGTGACTGAGTGTTCTGTCTAAACACATCCTTCCTGCTTATCTCCATCTTCCATTGTCTCTGACCTATTTTACAACTTTGTAAGTTGCAGGAAACTGATGCTAGGGAAAGGATTATTGTCTACAGAAATGCAAATTAGTCATGTTGGGTGGGATGCAATTGCTTATTCCTATATAGACAGATCCATTTTGTGTGCATTTGCAAATTCACTTTGGCTTTCCTTACCTGCCTACACAGGTATGTTTCCTTGAACAACTCTAACACCTTCCTGGTTCTCTCATTATTTAATGACTCATATAAAATTTTCAATACACGTTCATTTTATATTTGTATGAAAGTCGTGACTGTACCTTTTAAAAAATTTATCCTTTAACAGGACTAAGATTAAAATTCTCTCCAGCCTGGTGTGATGGAGGTAGTGTCAGATTTAAGGAGGCCTCTGGCAGGGTGCCCAGGAGCTCAGTAACACTGGTTGTTGCCTTCAGGGAGGGAAACTGTAATTCAGGACTGAGTTGGAAGGGGACATTTTTGTTCCTTTTGAATTTTGAATTATTATCCATTCAATTGAATGGATACTGGATTTAATTCAAATGAATTTAAATGAATTAAAATTGTGAAGAAAAAGCTAAACAAATTTTTATTTTAATAAAATTTATAAATAAAATTGTAATTAAAATTTAAAAGTTAAATTAATTTAAAAAAACACACGAAAACCTAAAAAAATTTTAATGTCTCCAGCCCCATCTGGGTTATGAGTTTGGAGTGGAGGAGTGGGAGAGAGAGTAGACAAGTCTTTATTTATTTTGGCTATTAGGGTTTCTTGTGGAAACTTTTTTCTTAGATTTTTTTTTTTTTATTTGAGAGAGAGTGAAGGGTGAGGAGAAGGGGCAGAGGTAGAGGGAGAGAGAGAATCTTCAAGCAGACTTCCTTCAGAGTGCAGAGCCCATCTCGAGCTCATCCCAGGACTGAGAGCATGACCTGAGAGGAAATTAAGAGCCAGCTGCTCAACAGACTGAACCACCCAGGCACCCCTCCCTGTGGAAACTTTTTGGAAGTATTACAAGTGTTGAAAGATAGAGAGAGAGAAAGAGAAAGAGATTAATACACATATTTGGACAAAGATAATCTTTGTAACTGTGTACATGTGTAGCAAATAGGAATTCTGCACAAATTCAGAGATGCCCCAAACAGTTACTTTGGTTTTTCTAAATCATTTTGCTGTGTTCATTTTTCTAAGAAGTAACACATGAAAATGGTGTGAAATTCAAAAATAAAAAGGAAGGAAGGAAGGAAGGCATATCAGTAGATAACAGTTTTTTATTTAAAAAAATCATGGAATTTTGTTTGATTCCTAGTGTAACTGTGCTTGTTTTAGAAAAAGGTAATGTTCTTCTCACATCATTAGAAAAATAGCTGCTCTGGGGAGGTTGACTGTGCCCATCTTGTCTTCTCCCACCACCTGGCACAAAGCCCCATAACTCTGGGGGATCCTGCCCTACCCAGCAAACCAGGCCAACCTCTTCACTGAGTGTTTATTATTTTACCTTTGTTGGGAACTAAGTGAAGTAGTGAAAGTCATGCAGGCCTTGTTAGCTGATTGGAAAGAAAAAACTTGTTTTAATTTTATTGCAGTTGAAACAATTAACAATAATTTTTTTTTTTTTGGTCAAGGTTTAATAGTTGAATAGCTTATTCAGTAGTCTGTTATCGTCCACATTCTGACAATAAAAACAAATCTAATTCTAGGTTCCACTAATTACTTGCCGAATGCTTTAGAAATGTAATGTGCTTATATAAATGCTTAACAACTATAATTTGGTGTTGGTTTTGGTTTTGTTTTCTTATGAGTAGGGATTCCTATTTTCCCTTTGACTAGCTGGATAAAATAAAGTAATAACACTGATTTTTATTATAAGATGCTAACTACCTATCGAAATGGCATGGTACTTAAACGAAAATGGTGCATGGTACATGGAGGTTGGATTTTTCCAAATTCTTATTGATGTGTAAAGGCAATTGAAATGTTTACCAGATTTTGGAGCTTGAGTTTTAACCTAGAATACTCATAATTCACCTTTGTTTCTAATTTTTTTAAATCTAAATAACTTCCCCTTAAATTGCAGAGTTTTTGGGGTGGCTCAGTGATTAAGCCTCTGCCTTCGGCTCAGGTTATGATCCCAGGGTCCTGGGATCAAACCCCACATCAGGCTTTCTGCCTGTGGGAAGCCTGTTTCTTCCTCTCCCACTCCCCCTGCTTGTGTTCCTGCTCTTACTCTCTCTCTGTCAAATAAGTAACTGAAATCTTTAAAAAAAATTGCAGAGTTCTCTTTAATCACATCTTACAGTTCTTTCCTCTGGGTAATGGCATCAATTTTAAGTGTTTTTGAAAAATAATTTATTCATCAGAACAGATAATGGAAGTTATACCTTTAGTTGCACTTCACGCATATACATATATTTATTTCATTTAAAATTTTGTGTAAGTACTCATAGATTCAGAAATTATAACAGATCTAAGCATTGAAGTCTCCATTTATTTATCTGTGAAATTGAGATATTAGTGGCTGCCTCATAGATTGGTTGAAAGGATGAGATGACATATCTATGTAATATGCTTAAGAATATTGCCTGGCAGAAAGTGATCCATGAATGTGATTATAATAATTATTGTCATTAGTGGTAGTAGTATAATTTTAATTGTACTGGTGAAAGATTGGGGTGATGGAAGACTTCTAGAAGAAGGTGATATTGAAACTAAATGTTGAAGCTGGCAAAAGAAGAAAGAAAGGATAAATGAAGTGGAAGAATGGCAGAGGGGCAAAAAGCAACAAAAAGTTCCAATGGTTTATGTGGAGAATGGAAGGTGGGGGAGGCAGATAAGACCAAGAATGGACTCAGCTAATGCTTTGAAATTTATTCTAAAAATAAAAATTTATCCTGAAAATCAAGCCATTAAAAGGCTCAGCAATAAATGCAATCATCAGATATTCATCAGCATTTATCCCAAGGTAATAATAAAGCAGGTGCCCAAAGATAGGCTTTCAACATGCTTATATAAAGTGTTGCTGATATATCAAAAATTTAGGAACCATGTAAACATTTATTTTTTATTTTATTTTTTAAAATTTTATTTATTTATTTATTTATTTATTTGTCAGAGAGACAGAGAGCACAAGCAGGCAGAGAGGCAGGCAGAGAGAGAGGGGGAAGCAGGCTCCCCACTGTGCAAGAAGCCTGATGTGGGACTCAATCCCAGGACTCTGGGATCATGACCTGAGCCAAAGGCTGCGGCTTAACCGACTGAGACACCCAGGCGTCCCCAGTGTAAACATTTAGCTATGGAGAATATTATATAAGTTTGTGCATGATGACACATAACAGATGACATTATCTGTTAGCCTGAAAACTTGTACATATCCTGTTGAGTAAAAAAAACAAACAGGTTTTAAACAGTTATTGTATTGTTTTATAAAAATATATATGGATGTATGTGTTGGTGTGCTGAGAAGTATCTGGAAGAATATACACAAAAATGTTAACAGTAGTTATCTCTTCGTTGTGGAATTCTGGATGATTTAGAAACTTCATCACTTTAATTTTTCTTATCTATTTTTCCCAGTCATCTTATAATGAATACGAATTAATGATTTGATTGAAACAACAAAAGAGAAGGGAAGTGGTTATATTCTGTCACACTAACCGTGTTCATAAATTAAGGGCTCTTGTATGAGAGAGGACAGTCTCCTAAATGGTGCTGGGAAAGCAGATCGCAGTGAGTGGGAGGAGACAGAGTGAAGAGTCAGCATAACCGCCTGGAACTGAAGGAAGGAAAAGAAACTCTGTAGCATCTAGAGGAAGCCGTGGGTTAAGGGAGGATTTTGAGACAGCTAGGAGGAGGAGCCCTTACAAGCTTACATCTTACTGCATTTATTCTTCCCGGAACCCACTCACTTTCTCCCTTTCAGACAAATCTCCCTGTTGAGACCGAGGTCCTCAGCTGGCTTACTACTGGCCAATTTCCAACTTTCTGGGATACTGCCAAATTTTGATCAAAGTGTAAATACGTATTTTTGCTATAACTGCATGTATCGTGGCGAGTTCTTTTAGGTAGGGATGGAGGTGACCTTCTAACCTGAACAAATCCCAGGTTGGTGTTGCCTCTGAAGTTTATACACTTAAGTGACAACATTACAAACACAAGCTTTAGACTGAGAGATGCAAGTATATGAGTTCTGTATGTGTCATTTAGGAGCCCTGTTATAATTTTGGGCAAATCCTGGAACTAACGGGACCTTCAGTTTCACTTACAGTGAAACATCAAAATCCAGCTCATGTTTATAGAGCTCCAGTGTGTGTGCTGTAGGTCATGTGCTACATGGTAAAATTGAAGTGACCTGCAATGATCGTATGTGGTCCCCTGAGCATGGGGCACTGTTGTTAACCAGTATCTCCCCCTACCACACTACTGCGTGCACACGGCTTGTGTCTATTCATGGGTTTTGAAGTGTAAGTCATTGACTTGTTGATGCAGGTCACAATTTATGGATTAATTAGACACTGAGTTCCAGGAACAGATTCAACTAGAGCTTGGGAGTGAATCTTACAGTGATTTTTCAGAAATAGTGAGAATTTTTTTTTTTTTTAAACCATCAGCACATGGCTTTTTAGGAGCTAGACATTTTTTATGTCCCCCTTAAGAGGGGGTAGTAGAGAATGATGATCTGTGAGTTGGTCGTGACTGTTGAAGGGTTAATGCTCATCCTGTGCTTCATATGCTGAAAATGCCATTCCACTAGAACACATGGTGCCAGTCACCACCATCTTCGGGAAGTGGCAGCCCTTTCTGATGCTGTGGGGTGATGCTAAGCCGGGAATGGCCATAGTTCTGACTTAGTGACTTGGGCAGGGGATATTTTGAAGTGCTATGAAAGTAAATTTCCAGGCCCTTGTTTTTAGAAAATTAACAGAAAGCTTGTGAACAAGGCTCATTCCACAGCACACCAATGTCTTTGGACGACAGCGCTGGCTTTTCCAGTGCTTTCCCATAGTAATAACTACCACCTCCATAAGCCCTAACTCTATGGCAAACACCATTCCAAATGCTTTACATCTATTAACCAACTTAATCTTCCCCAGAACCTTCTGACATAGGATCTTTGCTTTGCCATGTTTCAAAGAAGGTCATCTACCTAGTAAGTGACAGAGATGGGGTTTGAACCCAGTCAGTCTGGCTCTCGAACCTGATCTCTTAATCATGACGCTGAGTTGTCTTCTAAATTTAATCTTCACAATGGCCCTTGAAAGAGTCAAGATAGAATTTATTATCATCATGTTTTTGAATAAGAAACTCAAGTTTTGATGAACTTAAGGGACTCAACTCAATTAAAATCAGCATTCCAGGGCCTGCCAAACCTGGGGAAAATCTCTCTTCTCTGCACTAGAGCCTGATAAATTCTTTTAATTCCCAGGAGACAGAAGCAAGGCAAAGAGCTTTATGCATACAATTCTAGGCTGTGATACTCAGTTATTACTTCTTGTTGGGGGTGGGTCATAATCTTCCCATGTCAAATGTTTCTGAGCCCCAGTGGTGCTCAGTGCAAGGGTGGAGGATGGTGACTGGGGAGGGGAACATCAGTGGGAACTTCCCTGAAGCCTGGAGCCAAGGCCTTGGAGGACCAGCCCTACAAGAGTAGGGGATAAACGGCTACCTTTAAAATTTTTCCCTAAGATTATAAATTGTAAGCCCATGTTGACATCTGATTGGAACTTATATTTTGCTTTTCTGTGGGTATAGGTAAGCAGGCCAGATTTCTAAACAAAGGGGCTTTTTAGCCAGGAAATTTGTAGATGTTATTTGCTTTCCTTTCTGCAGATG
Organism: Lontra canadensis; assembly: GCF_010015895.1. Lineage (NCBI taxonomy): Eukaryota > Metazoa > Chordata > Mammalia > Carnivora > Mustelidae > Lontra > Lontra canadensis. The sequence continues at coordinate 54,460,068 of NW_022630995.1, forward strand.
TGTGGCCTTTCTTTTAGGAGGGGACACAAAGACCTTGACATTCCCGGCTTTCAAGATCAGTAGTACCTGTCTAGCATGTCTCTCTGTGCCTAGGAGAAGGGAAATCACAATGGCCTTCTACCCCAATGTGGGTCTTTGGGGGATTTTCTGTCACAGTCACAAGAGTGGTAATTAATGGGGTCAGAACAAGAGCCTAGCACTTTGGGCCTCTCTGTTGTTACTTCTCTGACCTCATGGTACCTCTATTGAACCTTTTGAAATGTATGTATTTATTTATTTGAAAACATTATTGTTTTACCTTTCACATTTACTTTTTTTGAAAAAGTAGAATGACTTGTTTTTATTGACATGCAGTTGTCGGTATTTTTTAAAAAAATATTTTATTTGTTTATTTGAGAGAGAGAGAGAGAGCACAAGTGGGGAGTGGGAGGTTGGGGGCAGAGACAGAGGGAGAAGCAGACTTTCCACTGAGAAAGGAGCTCGACTCAGGGCTCCATCCCAGGACTCCTGCAGGATCATGGCCACCTGCAAAGGCAGGCGCTTAACCGACTGAGACACCCAGGTGTCCCAACAGACAATATTATATTGGTTTTGAGTGTATAATATAGTGGTTCAGTGTTTACATACATTACAGAATGATCACCACAATAAATATAATGATGAGAGAAAAAACTCTTTAAAGGCCTGAGATGTAGGGGAAGACATTTTAGATTTCTTTCTAAGCCACTGTGACTATACATTAACTTTGTTTAAACCTAAAGCCTGATTTATGGCCCACCAAGCATCCATGGTACTGCTGATTTGTAAATGAGTAGGCTGAAGGAAGACCATCTTGTCCTTAAGATATCGATCAATGGTCCTACTCTCTGCATTCCCTGACATTAAACTTGTACTTTCTGCCTATATGTTAATCTATAATCTTTTGAGTTTTCACAAGGTTTAAAAAAGTATATAATCCTGTAAAAACTGTTCATTCTTCTCAGTAACTTCTTTCCTGTGAGGAGTATGCTTCCTGGGCCCCTGTCCTAACCTGGGTTTGGATAAAACTTACCTTACTTTTAGAGATTCTAAAAGGTCTGTTCACTTTGTGTCAATAGTAGTTATCATCTGTCACCATATAAAGTTGTCAGATGCAATTAAATATGCTGTGTATTTTATCCCTGTGTCTTATTTCTTTTATAGCAGGAAGTTTATACTTTTTAATTTCCTTCCCCTATTTTGCGCATCCTCCTACCCCTCTTTCCTCTGGTTTAGTCACCAGATTGTTCACTGTATTTATTTTTGTTTTGTTTTGTTTGTTCATTTGTTTTGTTTTTTAGATTGCACATGTAAAGTGAAATCATACGTTATTTGTCTTTCTCCATCTGACTTGTTTCATCTCGCGTAATACCCTCTAGGCCCGTGCATTTTGTTGCAAATGGCAAGATTTCATTTTTATTATGACTGAGTAATATTCCATTGTATATCTATTACATTTATTTATTTATTTATTTATTTATTTGTTTGTTTATCTATTTTGATTTTAAGTAGGCTCCATGCCCAGCATGGAGCCCAATACAGGACTTGAATTCACAACCTTGAGATCAAGACCTGAGCCAAATCAAAAGTTGGGTGCTTCACTGACTGAGCCACCCAGGTGCCCCATATACTATATTTTTTTAAAAAAATTGAAGTTGGCACACTACATTATATTAGTTCTCACGTGCACAGCATAGTGATGTCACTAGTCAATATGTTATGCTGTGCTCACCTCAAGTGTAGCTATCATCTGTCACTACACGCTATTATAGTACCACTGACTATATTCCCTATGCTGTGCCTTTTATCCCTGTGACTTTTTCATTCCATAATCTCCCTATTCTCTTTCACCCATTTTGCCCATCTCCCCACCCTGTGAAATTTTAGTGTAATTGCTGACAGTTCTTCTGTTACAATAGAGTCACCTCAGGTATTTCTCTGGCCTGTAGGTTTTTGGTATCTGGCTTTGGTACTTTGAACAATGCCCCCCCCCCAACCCCCAAGTATCCTCTGTAAAATAAAACCTATTTCCTGAGGTTACTGTGAGGACTAATGAGTTACTACATATAAAACATAATAAGTGTTTAGTAAATACCAACTCTTATTATTGTTAGAATGGGGAAGGAAAGTGGTATCTTTTTTAAAAAGTAAGCTCCATGTGCAGGTTGGAGCCCAATACAGGGCTTGAACTCACAATCTTGAGATCAAGACCTTAGCTGAGATTAAGATCAGATACTTAACTGACTGAGCCATCCAGGTGCCCCAGGAACTGGTATCTTTTGAGTATCTACAGATATGCCTGGGCTGGGAGTCAGCATTTATTAGGTCCCCGAATACTTAGGACAGTTTTTAAAAATTTTTATTTATTTATTTTTTTTAATTTGTCAGAGAGAGAGAGAGAGAGAGAGAGAGAGTGAGCACAGGCAGACAGAGAGGCAGGCAGAGTCAGAGGGAGAAGCAGGCTCCCTGCCGAGCAAGGGGCCCGATGTGGGACTCGATCCCAGGACGCTGGGATCATGACCTGAACCGAAGGCAGCTGCTTAACCAACTGAGCCATCCAGGCGTCCCTACTTAGGACAGTTTTTAGAAGTTGATATAATTGATGTTATTTAATCGAAACTGAGGAATCTGAAGTTTTGACAGGTGATAGATACTTACAAAAGTCATGAAGGGAATCAGAATTTGTTACCCCCAAAATACCCTTTTTGCCATAAGGATTGTTTTTGGATAATTATTTTTAAGAAATTGTAGATATGGGAGAAGCTTTGAAAACTGAGAAGTTATCCTTTTGTGAGATACATCTACATTTATAAGAACAATCTCCTTTAAAGGTGTCTTTCTCTCTATACCAGAAAGAAAAGGATGACCAAATTCTCTAGAAACTTTTATCAGTGGAGGAGGCAAGAATGTTTGCTGTGCTTTTCCTGGTAACCTCTCATAACTGGCTCCCCAGTTTGTGTTTAGCTGCAAATGGTATTTAAGGTGGTGGCTTGGGCCACTCCAATTACTCAGTTTTCCTGGATCTCTCCCATGTATACAGGCAGTATGTATGTTATTATAATTCTGTTTGTATTTCTCCTATTAACCTGGCTTTTATTACAGGGGGGTTTCAGGCAAGAACCTAGAAGTGTAGAAGGGAAATTATTTTTCCTCTCCCACCAACACATAGTCTTTTTGCCTGAAAAGGCTGTGGTTGCCACTCCTACTCCTAGATGTAGAGTTGGAGGGTGGGAATGAGAAGGGTTTAATAGGAATCCAGATTATGATCCAGTTTCCCAAGTCTTGTGTTTAAAAACAAAATTAGTTCAAGAGTTTGAAGGCCAATCTTAGTTCTGAAGGCTTGAAGGTGGTATACACACTGATAGGTTATACAATAAGAAAGACATCATGGAATTTGGAAATGCTTTATAAAGGCCTGTTTCAGATGGAAAGTATTTTGATTTATGATGTGCTGAGGTTCGGCAACTGAGAAAAGATGTTATGTGGGGTGCGACGGAGGTGAAGATGGTGTGAAACAAAGCAGGAGAGTGGATGGTCTGAGGTGAGGTGGCTATAAAATCCCCTCACTTGGGTTTCACGCAAGATTTTTATTTCCACACCTTCTTGCATTTCAGAGCTGCCAACGTTCTTGGCTGTGAAAGCCTGGTTCTTTTTTGTGGGTCGGCGGGAACACGAGCGTCTGAGCTGGGCTTGCAGGAGCTGCTCTGAGGAGCGTCCAGAGAAAGTGGAGAATCCAGAGAAGGAAAAACTAGGTGCAGGGGCAGGGCAGGGACCTGAAAAGGTCAACCAGCAGTGGCCGCCTCTCCCAAAGCCAGCTCCTACAGGATCCATTTGTCCACTGAGGAGTGTCCTTAACATTCAGCCCTCTTCCCTACTCTCTCCAATTTTTCATTAAAAAAATTTTTTACCCCTTTATGTTCACTTTTTTTTCTTTCACTGAATAATTTGGGAAAAAGTTGCAGGCACTGTGACACCCTAGCCCAATATTTGGGCAGGTGTCTCCTGAGAACAAAGACATTCTACGACACAAGCGCAGTATCGTTAGCAATCTGTTTTTGTTGTTATGATTAACACTTTTGCCCACTTTTGAGAGCTTATTATTTTTTGTTTTTTTTCAGAATTTAAAAATCAATAAACATGAAACAAATGAAGGTAGATCAATAGTTTAAGTTATAATCAAGTCTGAAGTGTCCCGAAGTAAATGAAATGGAGCACAACGTGCCTGACAAATAGCAAAGCAATCCCTTAATTTATGCAATGCTGTAAATTGGTGTTAAGAGAGACGGACCCGGAAATTAAAATGACTTCGGTGTGGCTTGAGCTCAGGTGCATCTGCTATCAGAGAAAGGGTGAGCATGGGTGGCTGAGGGTAGGGGTCAGGGGGACCCTTGGATTCCTGGCCAGGCAGTTCAGATCTTATCCCCAAGGCAGTGGTGAGAGGAATGTTTTAAACAGGTCGTGACGTGTTTAGATACAAACTTTGGGAAGACACTCTTGTATCTTGGGCAGATGGACTGGGAGGCTGTGGGAAGGGGCAGGAGGCTTCAGAAATAGCAGGAGGGAAGATAACAGGACCCTGAACCAGGCATAAGGGACTGGCCAGGAAGGATGTTACTATTGCGAATCAGAGGAAACCAGCCATCTGCTTCATGCCCTCTGACCTTCTGGAAAATTACTGAATTGTGTCAAAATTATAAAAATAAACCCTGGAGTTCTCAAGCGTGCCTTTCCTGCATCATGGGGAGAACTATTAATCTTGCTTCTTGGAGTGCACTTTATTTTCACACAGACACATTCCTAGTGATGAAGAACTCCTGCAGTGATCCAGGAGTGTCGAGTTCTTCATTTGGTTTGACTTCACTGCCTTGTTTAAATCTATCCTTTTGGGGAAGGGCGGTTTGGAGATAGGCTGAGTTAAAGAGCAGGAATATTACCTATCTGTGTACAATTAGCAAATAGATTATGGTGGGATTAGATATTGACTTTTTCAAACCATATACACAAAAGATACCTTTGTGGAGGCCAATACATCTTTATATTTTGTTCAGAAATTAGAAAATGCCTTGAAGACCATCAGCATCCTTAAAGATCACATGTATGATTTTGAACCTGAGGTGTTGTAGACATGTGAAGATCCTCCTTCTTTAATTAATGCTTCTCTACAGTAACAATCACCACCATTATCAGTGTATTGATTGAACGTAGAAGAAGTGGGAGATGTGTTTAATCATTACACATGCACAGATTCTGTGTTCTGGAGTCCTCTGTGTGGAGCACATACCCCAGAGAGTGGCAAAATTAGGATCGGGACAGAGTGCTCTTGGCACTTGCAGCAATTTGCCCTGGGAGAGGCATGTGGCTGACAGGAGGACCGGCAGTACCTGGTGCTGGGAAGCAGAACTAGTGACTGAAGACTCAGGGTGAGAGCTGTCACAGGTGGGAGGGCTACACATGGTCACAGAGTCCACCGCACTCCGCTGGGGAGAGTGGGGTCCGACAGAGTAGAAGAACATGGGAGAAACATGGGAGAAACAAGGCAGTCAAGTCAAGAAAACAAACTTGCTTATTTCTGGCAGGATGCTTGCTTTGGCTTAATGGATGGTACACCCAGTTTCGGGTGGGGTTGTGGAGAAACCGAAGCAGACTACATATTTATGAGAATTTCCAAAATTGAAGCAGGCAATATGTATATATATATATATATATATACACACATGTATATATATATATATATATATATATTTGCTGAAGCATATAGTCATCATACATTTGTTCATATTCCATGTCACAGTAGTCCCTTGTATTAGTTTTCTAGTGCTGCTGTAACTAATTATCACAAATGTGGGAGCTTAACATAACAGAAGTTAGTTCTTTCACAATTCTGGATGCCATTAAGTCCAAAGTCAAAGCGTCAGCTCTGCTCCCTCTGAAAGGTCTGGGGAGGATCCCTCCTTGTGTCTTCCTACATTTTGGGAATTCACAGCCACCTTTAGTGTTGTTCCTTGGCTTGTAGACACATCACTCCAGTCTTTGCTTTGTCATCACATGGCCTCTCCTCTTTGCATATCTCTGTGAGTCCTTTCCTCTTTTCAGAAGACACCACTGGCTTTAGGATTCACCCAAATCCAGGATAAGCTTACTTGGAGATCCTTAATTATATCTGCAAAGATCCCATTTCCAAATAAAGTCACATCCACAGAGATAAGGATTAGTAGTACTTGGACCTATCTTTTTGGGAACGCTATATAACCCACTACACTTGGGTTACCAAGAGTAAGACTAAGATACTGTTCATCTATTCCATGCATGTGCTCGACCCTGGGCAAGGATTTAATAGGGATGAATAAGACAAGGAGGTGCCCACACATCACTAATAGGTAGACATCAGGGAGGGATGCAGGCAGGCCCCTTGAATAGAGCATGGCAGAGCCACGGGAAAGGTATGTGTAAGTTGCTAAGGGAGCCCAAGGGAGGTGGCACTGATCTCAGCATGGGATGGGGCTGGGTTGGGCTTGAAAGTGTTTCTGGAGGAAGTGCAGGCAGAAAAGAGATGAACAAGGTGAAGGAAGTGGGAGAAAGGTTTTCTAGGAAGAAGGTCCAGCACAAGCAGAGATGTAAGTAGAGGTGAGAGAAAGACAGAGCATGACACAGTCCAGGAGCTGTGGGTCTGATTAGAAAACAGGATCTGAGTTGGGGATATTGAGAAGGGGCAGAGAGGGAGGGACAGGGTCACATCAGAAGAGCCTGGCATGTCATGAGCAGGGGTGGGGACATTGTTTTGAGAGCAAATGGGATACTTTATAAGTTTCCCTATAAAGTGCCTTGGAAACTAGAGTGCTCTAAAAATGTGGATAACATTACTAATATTTTTTGGCATATACTGGACATTTATACTTAGTACAAGAGATTATATTTGCTGGAAATATGTTTTTGGCATTAGAAGGAAAATAGGAAGGTTTGGTATTGCTAAAATTACTTTTTCTAATCAATTTGACATTAAATTTGAAAAAAAAAAAAAAAACCCCAGATATTTAAGAGGAATGACTGGAGATGATGCCCCCTCTCCTGGTAGGAGAGAAGCTTCAAGAAGCAGATGGGCCATTGTGGTTCTGTCTGGACAGGACAGAGCATCAGGGCAGGGGCTGGCAAGGTGGGTGAGGCCCCAGAAGATCTCCACATCAAGGGAAGGGCCTCAGGGTGGCCCCATTCCGGGGAGAACTGGGCCCTGGTGACAGTGGGATGGTTATGGAGAGAGATTCAAGCTCAAGTCTCATCTTCATGTTGGACCAGTGTGGAGGCTAGGGTTGTTGATCTCCAGTGGTGATGAAGTCTTCCATATACAAACAGCATGGCACCCACTGAGCCAAAATTAGACAGTAGGAGCTAATCTTTTCTAGAACCTTCTCCATCTTCCTCACACTGCACCTCCTGTCACTTGCTAAGTTTTGTGGATTTTATCTCTGCTCACTTGTCTCCATTCCCTACTGCCACTGTGTGGTCCAGCTCTCCTGTGGGCATGGCTCCCTCCTTCTAACTGGTCCTCACACTGCCAGCTGCCCTTTGGCTCCCGTCCCCCTCTCCATATAGCAGCCAAAGTGGTCTTTCTAGACATGAATTTAATTCTATCTCTTGTATTTGTGCTCCACCCCATGGCCCCTGCCCTCTTTCTACTCCCAGTTCCCAGCATTTCTTCTAATACAGCCTGGGATGCAGGCAACCCTGACCTCACCCTGTCCTGAAAGAGAGGTCTGCCCCTTTGCACAGGTGTGCCTGCTGCCTAGTCTACTACTGCCAAGGATCTCCATTCATCTTTAGGCCCAGCTCAACTGTCCCCTCCTGCAGGAAGCTGTGCTGTCAATGCCATTGTCATCATTTATGAGCTTGTCATCACAGAGGATGTGTAATTATCACATCTATAGTGTGCTATTGTAACCGTCTGTTTATGGGCAGTCTCTCCCACTGGACAGTGGGCTGCCAAAGGACCAGACTCCCTTTCCTTCACCTCATCATCTTTGGCCCTGTGCCTGACCAAGGATGATGGCTCAGTGAGCAGTAGATGAATAAAGGGTGAATATTCACTTTCTTTCTTTTTTTTTTTTTAATAATCTATTTATTTATTTGACAGAGAGAAATCACAAGTAGGCAGAGAGACATGTCGGCAGAGAGAGGAGGGAAGCAGGCTCCCCACTGAGCAGAGAGCCCGACGTGGGGCTCGATCCCAGGACCCTGAGATCATGACCTGATTCGAAGGCAGAGGCTTTAACCCACTGAGCCACCCAGGCACCCTGAATATTTACTTTCTAAACAGGGGCCTTTACTGTCCCAACTTTAAACTATACTACATGAGGGGCGCCTGGGTGGCTCAGTGGGTTAAGCTGCTGCCTTTGGTCAGGTCATGATCTCAGGGTCCTGGGATCGAGTCCCGCATCAGGCTCTCTGCTTGGCAGGGAGCCTGCTTCCCTCTCTCTCTCTCTCTGCCTGCCTCTCTGCCTACTTGTGGTCTCTCTCTGTCAAATAAATAAATAAAATCTAAAAAAATAAATAAACTATACTACATGAGAATGTCAAGGTCTAAAACACACTGGGAGAGACCTTTACTCTCCTGGCATTGTGTTTTTGATATTAATTTTTCAGAGCTAAGCTGCCTAATTCAGAAGCCACTAGTCATGTATAGCTATTGAGTTCTTGAAATGTGGCCAATCTGAAATAAGGCTAGTGCTCTAAGTGTAAAATACACACCCTACATTTTGTTCGAAGACTTAGGACAAAGGAGAAACTATAAAATATCTCATGAATACGGTTTTACATCGAGTTCACATTCAAATGACGATATTTTGGTACAATGGGTTAAATAAAATGTATTATTAAAATTAATTTCACCTGTTTCTTTGTATTTTTAAAATATGGCTGCTAGAAAGTTTAAAATTACATAAGTGGCTTGCATTATATTCCTGTTGAACATCACCAGTACTGAGCCCGCTCTGGTGGAAGCAAATATTTAAATTGTTACAGCAACATCTTTTAAACTGGATATAAATGTTTTTGTTCATTGTAAAGCAGTTTGAAAATATAAAGATTAAAAATAGAAATCTTCAGTGGTGTCATCTCTGAGATAGACAGATAACGCATTTTGGGGATGTTTTCTTTCTATATATAAAACAAAACTGAAAGCATACTACATATCTTCTTGAGTACCAAGCTTTCTTTCCACTCATAATTATGTTGTAAGAATTTTATCATGTTACCAAAAATTCTTAGAAAAGATTATTTTGATAGATGCACAGTATTCTGGTGGGGGTTCAGAGTTTCACAGAAGTCCCTCCTTCTCTGAGTTTCTGACCAGCGGAATATACACATAGGGATCCACCACCAATGATGAACGTAGAACTGTTGTATTAAGGGGTGTCCTTGGAAACTCCCAAGGACCCATCTTTCATCACCTGGTAAAAGATGGATTGGAAAAGATAGCTTAGGCCTGAGTCTGAGTCGTGAGACCTGCATGGTATGTGTGTGTGTGTGAGAGGGGGTAGGGGGACGGTAAATGACATTCCCAAAACTTGCCCATGCAGGAAGAGAGAATGAAATGCCTTCCCCTGTGTTCTACAATGCAGTAGAGAAGCATAGTATTATTCTACTCCCTATAATTCCAGATAGTATTAGTTCAAGCTGAGCTGTTGTAAATTGTCCTAAGTGGGTTTGGTTGGTCAGGGTTGTTACACTGTTTTGGTGGATATTGGTTGCCTCCAAGGATCATAGGTAGGTGAGAGCCAAAGTCTCCTCCCCCATGACCTTGCTACCTATCTGTTGACATGTTGCCAGGAAGTTTCACTGAAGCCCACTGCCCATGTGAACACTTATGAGAAGCAATACCACCGCAGGCATAGGTCTGATCTTGTAATCTTGGTGAAGCTCTAGCTCTCTACTCTTTGACACTCTTAAAAGCACCTTGCAAGAAAGGTTTACTGCAGGCAGATGGAGCAATATTCCAACTAGAGGTAGGATTAGCCAGCTTTTCATTTGGTTCAGGGAATAGAATTTTCTGTCAAGTAGCACAATGTAGTATTATAATGAGACCAAGCTAGGGTATCCCACTGAAGTAGACTGTGGGGCTCCTCACATTTTTATGCTCCATTAATGCTGTAGTGGAGATACCTGTGTGGTATTATGAGCCATTCTGCATGTTTAAACACTGTTTATTTCAACAGTGAGAAATTATTTCTCAAATATTCCTTAATGTTAAATGAATGACTTCTGTATTTTAGATTAAGAATTTGATATTTGGAGTGATTGTCATGGAGTTTCTGGAGTTGGGACCTCTAATTAGGATCTTTCAAATGTTAATTAACACTCCTGGGGTGTGTATTTCTGATAAGGGTTCTTCAAATGTTAACTAACCTACCCTGTGGGGTAGATTGAAACCAATTTAGTGAGGTTGTGGGCACACACACACACCCACATTCACACACACACATTACACTTCTTATACTGATGTACTTTAAAGTAAATTATAGACTTTATAACATGAAAAATCTGAAAAATTTGGAGGATTGTACAGTCCTGAACTCACTTTTCACAGCCTTTAACATTAAAAAATTGGTCTAGGAACATCATAAGAACAAGTCTATTAATGGGTTTCTTGGTTCAAACTGGATTTGTTGTCGAAATAAAATAAGTTGAGCTGGAAGAGGTTGATACAGGAACTATTTTTTCTAGTTTTTCTCTCTCTAGCTCATTTTAGTTTTTGCTTTGTTTCATTTTTAGTGTCAGATTTGTGGGACAGGGGGTTAAACCATTCAAAAATTACATTAAAAACACGAAACAAAACACAAACATCACACAAACAAAAGATGATTTAATAGTGGGAGGAATGTGAAAAATAAAGTCTGTAGTTTCTCCTCCCAGATGAATTCACTTTGCTGTTTATAGCTGCTATTGTAAGACTCTGTATCTTTTTGAGGACATGCAAGGAGAGCTCACTGCTGTTTGTTTCTGCTAACACGGCCCCATCTGGGATTCCTGGGGTCAGAGTGGGCATATTCTTTTATGAACTGAGTAATTAGTCCATCTGGTTATATTCTCAGAAAGGTGCTGGGACTGGAGAATTAACCTCAATACTTATTTCACACGGCTGTTACGGGAATTAAGAGATAAAGTTTATGAAAGTGCTTTGTAAACTGTAAAGAGGTATTTATTTACCATTATTATGAAGGCAATAGCTTCATAAACTCTTTCTCTATATAATCTGGCAGGTTGTATGCATTTTATTAACAGTTGATACGTATCTATAGATCATATGTTTAAGGTTTATGATGTAGTCAATCAATAAATACAGTTTATGTTTCAATCAATCAATATGTATTGAACACCTGTTAGCAGCCATGGACTTTGCGTGAGCACCAGCTACGGCTTTGGCCCCCGAGACCCATTAATACGTTTGGAGAAACAAGGCACAGGCTCACACATTTAGAGAACAAGGCAGCATATGCTAAAGCGTCAATTTGCTATTTGGTTTGAAAATGAGAGAAAGTAAATCCTGGAGGCCAGATTAGTGGGCAACATATTGCAAGGGGTTCATTTTCACTTTAAATATTTTTAGGAAAGCTGGAAGATGCTTTATTCTATTTTGCCTTCCCGTTTCTTGGGAGTTGGAAGTGGACATCGGGGATATATTTCGGGCTAGTTCCATTTTCATTTTCTTGAATTTTCTCTAGAACTTTTCATGTTGTGTCCTTGATTTGTGTCTGCTTCCTCTCTTCCTCCAACAGCAACCTCAGCTCATCTGTTTCCCTGTTCAAACAGCGATTCCTCAGGACAGAATGTCCTGCCTTACTCTGTTACAATCAGCTTCAAACCATTTTCCACTCTTGTTTGATGCTTGATGAGTTTTTTGGAGATTGAGTGACAGCTTTCATCCCCATTGAAATCCCTATTTATGTCCAGGAAAAAAGTGATATGTAAGCTGCAGAAAGGTTGGAGAATGTTCTGAATGGATGCTCACGGGGCATCATAGGTGATCTGGGAAAGGAGATGGGTGTGAGTATGAGTGTGTGTGTGTGTGTGTGTGTGTGTGCCTGTGTGTGTTGCAGTGAGGTATTGGGAAAGCAGAAATGAATCTGAGGTTCTGTCTCCTCTTTGGATTCTCACTGTACCCTCTTTCAGGTTTCTTAAATTAGTTGTACATGCAATGTGTTCCCAGGACTTCAGACTCTGAGGTATTCACTGATGAATCTCAAGAAAGAGAAACCATTATGGCTACTAGTGAATTTAAAGCTTTTATTATTCTTTTGGTAGGCAAAAATGGTGCACATGAGAAGTCAGCAACATGTTACCTATAGCACATCTGTAGGAGTCATCTTTCTGGCAGGGACATCGAAGGCTCAAAAATCCCTTCACATTCCTCTTCTGGTCTCTCTTTCCTAACCCACATCACTTGCCAGGGGAAAGCGGGAGTATTACTGGGAAGTGGGAGTCAGCTGGTCCTGCCTGGTATACACACGTCTGCCTTTCAATGTCTCCTGCATCTCTCTTTCTGAGAGTTCTTGGCAAATTCTAACATTCACCTGCAGTGCATGAGCCCTGGAGAAGTTGGGTTTTTCCAAAGAGCTTGGCATCACAATGCATCCTGAATATTGCCCCCTGCCTTTGTTATCACAGGTCTGAAGAATAACCATCTCAGGAAGCTGTCCTATCATGGCATTATCAGAGCTGACAGTCTTTTCATTTGTATGATTATTTATTATCTGTCCAGTCCCTTGAGTGTCAGGACCTTGTCTTTTGCATCTTACTAGAACAGGGCTTGGCATATGGCGGGCATTTAATAAATATCAGTTGAATCAATTCCAAATTTACATGGACCCTGCCTTTCTACTAAGAAGGAAAAAAAAACATTCTAAGGTGAGCAGACAATGTGGGTTTCACTGGGTTGTTCTATTTAATGGCAAGGAATTGAGAAGGGGGCACTTGCATCTTGACAAACGTGACTCTGAGGGACGCTTTGAAGGGTTAATCATTGGCTGGGTCCTGAATGTGGATCTCAGGTGGACAAGCAGAAAGGAGGGCAGAGGTTTCTCCTGCCTTTGGACACATGTCTGGCAAGAAGTCACTGTGGCTGAGGACAAGGAGGTTGCTGCCTGTGTCCTCCTCTAAGATTTTGATGGATTCCTGTCTCATATTAAGGTCTTCCATCCATCTTGAATTTTTGTGTATGGTGTATACAATGGAATATCGCTCAGCCACCAAAAAAGAATGAAATCTTGCCATTTGCAACAATGTGGGTAGAACTAGAGAGTCTTATGTTAAGCAAAATAAGTCAGCCAGAGAAAGACAAACACCATATGATTTCTCACATGGTGGGATTTAAAAAATATAGGGGAAGGGAAGGAAAAATAAAATAAGATGAAAACAGAGAGGGAGGCAAATCATAAGAGACTCTCAGCTATAGGAAACAAACAGGGTTGCTGGAGGGGAGGGGGGGACCTGGGTGATGGCCATTAAGGAGGGCACGTGATGTAATGAGCACTGGGTGTTGTAGGCAACCGATGAATCACTGACTCCTACCCTGCTAACTAATAATACAGATTATGTTAACTAAATTGAATTTAAATAAATAATTAAAAAGAGAAAAAAGGAAAGGAGGGCAGAGTTGAGGTGAGTGGAGGAGAAGGCACAAGATGGAGGAGGAAGGTGGGGACAGAGTGGAAATAAGGAAGGTTTGGCCTGAGAAAATACAGCAGCTTTTTGAGCTGTACCATCAATATCTTAAAAATACGTATACATTTTAATGATGTACTATATATTGGCTAAGTGAACATAATAAAAAAAGAAAAAATATACATTATATTTTCAGATTATACATTAATGTGGGCTCACTGTAAAACTAAGGCAAAATATAAGTAGAAAGGAAATCAACATTAATCTCACCACTTAGTCATAATTACTGTGAACATTCTGGTGGGTGAACATTTCTTCCTACTTCTTTTCTTAATACACTCACACTTCTCTTATTTGGATTTTAAATATTTGAACACATAATGTGCACCTGTTTTGCACTTTGCTTTTTTCACTGAATGCCATTTAAAATGTTTTTTCATTTAGTGTCATTAAAAATGCTTCGAAAACATCATTTTTTAATGGTTACATAATCTTCCATCTTCTGATTACATCATAAACCCTATTGTATAATTTGCTTCCGTGTTTTGTTTTGTTGTAATTGAATGTAAATTAGTGATGATCATCTTTTTGTATCCATTACTGCCTGTGTGGTTTCATTATTTCATTCAGGTGGATTGCCAGAAGGGGAAATCCTGGGCCAAAGAGTAGGAATCTTTCCCAGACCCTGAAGCATGTTGCTGCATTGCTTTTGTGAGGGGTCAGAACAATTTACATGGAGTGTTTTAGAACTGAGACCCTTCCTGGAACAGAGCAGGATTTGCTAGTTCTAGAAAGAACCCCCTTTGGTTAAGATCTGGATCAGAATTTCATGTTCTGTAAATCAGACTGATTTTAGGCTCCTCCCACTCTGTGTTACTTTACCTTCTATTCTTCGGCAGTAATTTTAGGAACAGCACTGGGGAAATTCCAAACCATCTCCATGGTGCTCAGATCTGATGGCAAAGGGAATTCTGTCCATGCTTGGGACAGAGCTGCCAAGAGGAGGGCAGTGTCTTGCCAAGGGTTCAGCTTCCTGATGGCAAGACCGAGACCCGAGACCTCCAGGGAAAGGTGTCACATGGGGGAAGAATAGAAATTTGACCTGGAGTGAAACCTTGGAAATTCTAGTTTTTATTTATTCAACAGAACCCAGGTTCTCTTTGATTAATTTAGATTAACATAGACATTTTTGTCAGTTTCCTATAGCGGGGGTTCATTTTGTTCAAAAGCAGGTTCCTCTATGGACCCTTTCTAATATCAACACTTTCTGATTCTACAGGGGGATGTTACCATCCCATCTGATGGAATGGATAAGTTGAGGCACACATAGATAAAGTGATAAAAGAGAGTTGTTTTTGCAACTTAGGAGCTGACTGATGTTGGGCAAGTCAATTAATTTCCCTGAGCTTTAATTTTCTCACTTATAAAAAGAGAATGATAATGCCCACTCTACAGTGCGTATGTGGGTGGAACTCAAACTCAAGGCCCAGGCTTTGGGAATAAGCATCCGACCCACATTTGACAAATGCCAACATCCCCCTTCTCTCCCATGGTGGCTTCACACTTGCCATGATTCAATTGAATGCTCCCTGATCAGTCTAGGCATAGAAGAGCAACAAAGAAGAGTGTACTTAAGGGAACTTCAGATGTGTTAGAACAAGGCAGCTCATTAGAATGATTCTTCTGTAATAACAATATTTCTTTTGTGGCTTGGGGAAAATTTTTCTTTTTTCGTTAAGGACCTAAAATCTGGTCGCATTGACCCATCCTTGTTTGACCCTAACATGCTGTGTGACTTTTGGAATCTCTCTTTACCTCTCTGGATCTGTGCTTTCTGTAAAATAAGATGGTTAGGCCAGGTGACATTAATAGTCCTCCCAGTTCTGCAGTTTTTAAAAATTGGACAAGGATTTGGGAATAAAAACCCTGAAGTGTGTTTCTTTTCCTCAGGGAGGAGAAAAAACACACACACACACAAATAAAAAACCAAAACAAAACTCCAAAAAACCTGTTATTTCAAATTGGCCACTTGGGGTCGCTAGTGATCTAAGGGACTGGCTGGTTAAGGTCTAAACTGTGTGGAGCGTCAGCTAACAGATTCTGGGGGTGGTTTATGAAATTCTCTTATTGTCTCTCCCTTTACCTCCAAAATTCACCTGAAGACTTGATTGCATCATTAATACTGAGTGGACCACAAGCACGTGCCAGAGACAGTATTCCTAGCTGGGCCACAGCATTCTGATGCCCACACCAAAAGAAAAGACAAAGAAAAGGAAGAAACAGTAATTCTGGAGCTCAACTGGCTCTCCTTTTGGGCAATAATTCAAGCTGCTACATATAGAGGCTTTGTAATTTCTTGACTTGAAAAGTTAGTCCTACAAGGTAAAACTGCATGGCATAAAACATGTCTTAGATAATGGAGTAAACCTTTGTCTCAAAAATTCTGGAGTTATCAAAGGCAGAAGCTGGGAAACATTCTCACTGAAGAACTGATAAGTGTCTCTTTTGGCAATTCTCCTGGTGGGCTTTGCTGATGGTTGAGGTGGGGGAGGAGCAGGGTTGGAGGTCCCTGGAGAAATCAGGGAGGGACTCCTGAGAAAGAAATAAATGCAATAAAACAAAAATCTAAAAAGCTCTCTGCCCACACCCGGGACTGGGTCCTGGCAGCAGGCTCAGCACAAGCCGGACCCCTCTGCGGAAAGTTGGCTGAACCTTGCCTTCTGGGTGCAAGGAAAATCGGGTCTTCTGCCAGGAATGCTGTATAAACATCCTTTTCCTACAGGATCCTGTGGCTTGGGGGTCCAGGGGAGCGCTGGGAAAGTATCCTAATGGAGACAGATTTCGAACTCCTGCTGTCTCTTTTCAGATCATAAATTACTGTTAATTCTGTTTATACTCTCCCCCTTTCCTCTCTTAATAGTTTCAGAAAAGTAATTGATGACAAAGTGGAGCCTGCAAAGGGTGTGTGTAAGGGAGCCCTGCTCCCCTGGCCAAGAAGCAGCCAAGGGTTTCCTCATCCTGCACTTCCCTGCAACAGAAGTTAAATATTTATGTGCCACAGGTGCCCTTCCTTGCCTCCTGCATACCATCTTGTGGCTTTGCTGTTTGGGAGGAGGACTAGAGCTTCAAGTGCTGCTTAACAGAAAGGGGAAGGTTGGTTTGTTGGCTGGCTTGCTGGCCTCCCTCCCTTTCTCCAGATCCAGGAGGAGATCCTGGAGGGTGCACTAGTGCTGTGTGGGCTTAGAAGGGTGGGGAGGAAGCTGCTCAGAAGAAGACCTGGGGATCTGGTGGTTTCTCCTTGCTCAGCCATCATCTTGGTTCATAGCACAAAGTCCCCAGGGGCATTTGCTGCAGCCAGTTCCAGGGTGAGGAATATGCTCAAGCTTGAAATTGGTCCTAGGTCAGCCCATTCATTGAGCTGTTGACTTAATCTCTTAGAGTCT
Source organism: Lontra canadensis (assembly GCF_010015895.1). Lineage (NCBI taxonomy): Eukaryota > Metazoa > Chordata > Mammalia > Carnivora > Mustelidae > Lontra > Lontra canadensis. The sequence goes on from NW_022630995.1 coordinate 54,477,179, forward strand.
CAGTGTCCTCGTCTGTAAAATGGGGAGAATGATAGCATTTCCCAAGAAGGTGGTGGGGAAAGTTAAATAATACAGAAAAAGGGACTGAGGTCTGGGGACAATTTGGTCAATGACAGTTCTTTTTCCCTTCGGACTGTGCTGTCCAAGATGGCAGCCATCAGCCCCATTTGGCTCCTGAGCCCATTTGCTACTTGCAAATGATAAGTGCTGTAAGTGTAAAATACACGTCAGATTTCAAAGAACTCTTCTTTTTCTTTTTAAAAAAGATATTCTTTATTTATTTGACAAAGAGAGCAAGAGAGCACAAGCAGAGTGAACAGAGGAGGGAAATGGGGAAGCAGACTCCCTTGGAATCATGACCTGAGCCGAAGGCAGACGTTAACTGACTTAACCATCCAGGTGTCCCTCAAAGACTTTTTCTAAAAAAAGAGAATTTAAAATATCTCAATAATTTCTTATACTGATTACATGTTGAAATGATAACTTAAATAAATATTAAATAAATACTTTTTAAAGTTAATTTCACCTATTTCTTTTTACTTTTAAAACATGTGGCTAGGGGTGCCCGGTGTCTCAGTCGGTTAAGCATCAGACTCTTGGTTTCAGCTCAGGTCATGATCTCAGGGTGTTGAGTTGCGGGGGGGGGGGGGGGGCCTGTGCTTAGCAGGGAGTCTGGCTGAAGATTCTTTCCCTCTGCCTCTCCCTCCAATCTCTCATAAATAAATAAATAAATAAATAAATAAATACCTTTTTAAAAAAGATGTGGCTGTTAGAAAATTAAAAATTATATGCGTGGCTTGTATTTGTGGCTCCTATTATATTTCTGTCAGACTGCCCTGACCTAGTTCCTAATTCCCACGTCTCTCTATTCTAGTCTTTCCTTCTTTCAATGACTAGCTCAAGCTTTATTGTCCTCATGAGGCCTCTTGGTCCATCTCTTCCTTCTCTGAAACCTCCTGGAGGTTTTGCCATGTAACCTCTGTTTGTAAGCTGAATTTGAGCAGGGAAAGCATGTGAAATGTTTAGCCCAGTGCCTAGAATATTAAAAACACACAGATACTACGACTGATATTTTTCTTTTGGTATCATGGGTGTCTGGCCTCCTGGTTCACTGATTATATGTTATCTTGGATCCTTCCTAATTTTTTGCTTATGTGTTTAGTCTTGTTCAGTGTAATGTCTTAGAGGACAGAGATCACTTCGTCTATTTCTCCTGGATCTGTCCTTAATCCATAGGGCAGTGCTAGGCACAATGAATACTCCCTCATGATCACTCAGGGACAGAGGCAGAGCCTGTTGACTGGTTGACTTGGTATTTCAGAGTCACTTGTCATTCTTTCTTTCATTCTTCCTGGAATGCTTTCTCTACCTCTCCTTCCTCATTGAGCTAACTCTTAACATCCTGAAAAATGATAATAGAGGTCAACACATGTGCTCACCCTGTTCCTAACAGTTTACATATACTAACTGATTTCATTCTTGCAACAATCTTATTAGGCACTGTCATTACCTTCATTTTATAGATGAGGAAACTGAGGCACAGAGAGGTTAAGTAACCCATTCAAGTCACACAGCTAGTAAATGGGGGTGGGGGTAGAGTAGGATTCAAACACGGGCAGTTTGGTCCCAGAAATGTTGGTGCTCTGAATCACGAGGATCAATATCGCCTCCACCAGAAGCCCTTCCAGACCCAAAAGACTTTTCCCCAATCTTCAATGTACTTACCTCCATTATACCATGGATCCATGTAAATATCTTTGTCATTCCCCTGGCAACTGGGCCTGGAATCCCGAGTTTACTTGTCAATACCCCTCACTAGCCTGAAATTTCCCTCAGGACCTTTATGTCTGATGCCTATTGAGCCCTCAGTGAATATTCCATGGAAGAAAGAATACGGCCTCAGGTTGCAGGTGACAGATTCTCCAAGGATCCAGAGAGGTGGGGCTGGGACCCCTGGGTGGCTCAGTCAGTTAAACGTCTGCCTTTGGCTCAGGTCATGATCCCAGGGTCCTGGGATTGAGTCCCACCCACACTGGGCTCCCCGCTCAGTGGAAGCTTGATTCTCCCTCCCCATCTCCCCCTGCTTGTGCTCTCTCTCTCCTTCTCTCTCTGTCAAACAAATAAATAAAAACCCTAAGAACAAAAAACAACAAACAAAAAACATTAAGGAGATGGGACTAACAGAAGATTTTCCTCTTCTATGATATCAACCTGTTAATTTTTCATATCATTCATAATAATCTATAACCATCTTGTTAGTTTTTGTTTACTTGATGAAAAAAAAAATCTTTCCTCCTCCAAGAATGAAGGTGATGAAAGTGAGGACTTTTCTACTCCTCTGCCTGCCATTGGATGTATATTCATTAAATACTTGTCGAGTAAATAAATGAATAAGTGAATTTATTGGGTGTCTACTAAGTGTGCCAGACACTATATAAACATCATGGTTCTTGCCTTCACAGGGTTTATGTTTATGGTGTGATAGTGGTGGTAGGGAAGACGGGGCAAGGACAATGACAAAACAGAAGTAGAGAAAGGATAGGATATTAGGAGAAGAAAAGGAAAAAAAAAAAAAAAGACTTAGTTTGTGGGATGGGCGCAGTTCAGAAAGGGTTTCTGCAGGAAGTAACAATTGAGAAGAGACCCAAGGCACAAATAGGAGATAGTCAAGCTGAAGGAGGTGAAAAGAGAGAAGTAATGAGGGAGATAGAAGTGTTTCCAGGTAGAGGGAAGGAGATGTGGGACAGGAGTGATGATTTGGTTATTTACAAGTCCACTGGGTGCAGAGTGGAAGGACGAGCTGTGAGAAATGAACTAGGACACTTGTCTAAGAGCTGCCAATGCTGTACCTTCTCTTCTCAGATTCTCTTCTCCACCACAGTCACTGCTGTCATCCTTTTCATCATGGTTTCTTTCAGGCTAGAATAGGTCTTGTAGAGTTGTTTCATCTACACACATGGCTTCCCTTGTTTAGGAGACGGCTGCACTCCCAGCTAATTATGCGATCAAAGCTCTTTACATTTATCTCATGATCTGTGCCTTATTTATTTATTTATTTTTAAGTAGGCTCCATGACCAACATAGAGCTCAGTGTGGGGCTTGAACTCACCAGCTTGTGATTCAAGACCTGAGCTGAGATCAAGAGTCAGACACTTAACTGAGCCACCAAGGCACCCCCGGTTCTATCTATTTTACAGGAGTTATCATGTATCAGTTACCTCATGGTAACTGGCTGATTCTTCTCAATTCTCATTCTAGACCTAAAACTTGTTTTAGGTCAGTCCCTTACCTCCATCTGACCTTGATTCTCATAATTTTATTCTTCTTTGCTCATCCCAACACAGATGCTTGATCTGCTGATGAATTTCCATCTCTTCCTCTCTCTCTCTCACTTAAGAATTTTCCACCCACCCAACCAGGCCAAAAGTACCCCATCTGATGACTACTTAGAGGGCAGGAGGATGCAATATTTATGCTCAGATCTGTTCTGGGAAGCCAAGGATATTTGGTCTTAGATTTTGCATTTTATGTTTCCTTTCTTGTTGAGACTGTCTATTCTGTCTTTGGACAGGCTGAACTATTTAGAATTTTTTTCTTAGGGAATTTTGATGTGTCTACCCATGGAGTTCATTCCTTGGTTCTGGTTCTACAGTTAGGTTCCATGGGACCAAATAGCAGAGTAGCTAAGGGCGCCTGAACTCGTCTCTGCCGCTTACACTAGCAGCTTTGGGATACTGTGCAAGCCATCTAGCCATCTGTGTCTCCATTTCTCCTCTGTAAAATGGAGCTAATGATAGTGGGAGGACTTCCTGTTAGCTATTATTATTGTTTTTACTCCTTCTGGCTAGAGTAAGAGGAGAGTGGGCTTCCAGTGACCCCACGAAGTTTAATTTGAACTCACAATTTGTAAAATGCTACTTTTGACTCATGTCTCAGAAAAAGGAGAGAGACACTTTTAAAGTCAAATGCAGACTCTTCCAACTTATTTCTCTGAAGAGATCTGATAATATCATTCTGACAGTAAAACTTTAATTTATGTGGCATAGTTTCCTCAAGAAACTGCAACTTTCCTTACTCTGTCAAAATAACACAATAAAGTTGATTGTTACAAGAAATAAGTGATAGCTGTGACTGTCTTTTTGCAGGGAGGAGGGCTACCAACATGGAGAGCATTATGACCTGGGCATATCCAGATGTAATCCAGGCTTCTCTCTGGGGAATGGCCTTGATGGCAGCTTGCTCCTCACCTGTGAGGCATAACTGACAGCCAACAGTGAGACCAACAGCACATTCACTGATATCAAAGTGATATTCTTTGGGAAACACGAAGTGGAGAGGCAGAGGAAGTGGGATCATTGCCACCAAGAGAATTTTGGGAGAGTGCGATATCTGAGTCACACAACTCTTCTCACACCCAGAAGCACTGTGATAGGGATCTCTTGGGAAAGACAACAATCAAGCTGGGGGCACTCAGACAGGTTCTCCTGGAGGGGAGGTTCAGGGACACTCAGGAGCCTAAGACACAGGGTCACACAGCTCCCCAGACTCCATGTACGTGCCGGGTGCAGCATAAATCTTTTATTGAGATCTGAACCCAGGGCTTCTGTATCCAAGCCATTTTGGAAAGCCAAAAAAGGAAATGAGTGAGAAAGAGAATGGAATTTGCCTCCCATTCCCAGTTTAAGAGAGATCTCAAAGCGCCCAAATTGAAACTAATGAGTTAATTACATTGCCTTTAAATTATATTTACACTTGCTGCATTCAGAACTTAAGCAATTGTCTCCTAAGACCCCCTTTGTTATGAAAGGAATCTGAATTCAAGAGCACAGCCGATTTGTGGGGCTGTAGCCAAAGGAAGTTAGGCTAGGCAAACAAACCCGGGTGCTGCTATTCTATTTGTTAAAAAACTGTTTTCGGATTCCTGTTTCTATGTGGCTGTTGGGAAAAACAAATGCGTAATTAAGAACTTCACCTTTGACAGTTTAGCTCTCCTTAATTTTTTCTTTTAACACAAATAGGAAATTTCCATTTTCATATAGTAATATCAAGATACCCTGCTCCATTGAATCGACCAGTAGGTTTTGAAAATAAGCATAACAAACCATATAAAAAATAAGAAAATCCACTTTTAGGGTTTTAGATTCATGCCGTTTAATTGTTCGTCTATTTCCATGATAAGGTGAGACTGGTCCTGTGTCACCGGAGGGACTGTATCCTGCTGTTTTTTTCCCATCCTCATTTACAATGATTATGTTATCAGGCTAGCCAGGCAAAAGGGTGGAGCAACTATAATTTCAAAGCAGGATTAGGTTGAAATAACGAGGTCACCAAGTTGTGGTTACCAAGGCAACGTCACATCTAAGAATATGGGATGCTTCTAGGAGATGAGGCAAAGCCTGGAGCCTTTTTTCCCCCTCTGCACAAAAATCGCTCACTTCCTAGATAAAAATTGCTTATTAATTGCCTTTAAACACATTTATTCTTTATTTTTAGGAACTAATTTAAAAAAATAAGCTTGATTTAAAGTTTTTATGCTTTTTTTTTTTTAAACCAATAATAAATCTCAGGATAGTCCATTGGACCATTGTTTTCTTCTTCCTTTTGGAAATCGTATTTCCTTTCTTCTTTCAGTTTTTTCCTTTCTTTCCCCCCTCCTCCTCTCCCCTCCCTCCCTCCTTTCTCTTTTAGTATTGCAGGGAAAAGACATGGAACAAAATGAGAAAATTGAAAGTTAGGTGCTTTGGTCAGATTTTGAGATTACAAAATTGTGATAGGTGATGAAAGCGGTAACCTAAACCCAGAGTACTCATCCCCCCTCCCCCACCCCCGCCGCCCAGAAAGAATACTGAGCTCAAGAGAGAATAACCTTGGTCTTCATCGTCTCTTAAAATTTCAATCCACCTTTAAAATTGTAGACTATGGAAGCAAAGCCACGAAGAGAGAGAAGATCCAGCCGTCAGTGTTTCTGATCAACATCAGCTATCAGTCTGAACGATTCCCGCCAATTAACCTCTTTTTCTTCCGAATTCATTTCTGTCCTCTGAGTTTCAGGTGATGACTTCAAGTTTCTTCATCTTATAAAAAGTAGGCTTATTTTAATATGGTCTCATGTTTGTGAAGCACGGATTTTACTTAGGTCTTTTCTTAAAAGGACATTTCTGACCCAGTGCTGAATCACTGGACATGGCAGCTCATGATTGGAACCGTCAGATTCCTTCACGTTACAACATGAGTGCTCTTCAGGACACGTTAGCTATTCACCTTTTGCCCTGGCTTTGCATAAGGAATATGAAGTGTGCTTGCAAACAGAACCGTGTTAGTGGGCAACAGTTTCTTCCTTCCTCCTGGAAATCTGTGTCAAAACATTCTCATTGCCTCATCTTGTCTTCATCTTTAAGCCTGGGGTGATGGAAAGTTTATGGGGTCCAGAGTCTGCAGGATCTTGGTCTGGAGCTCTTCTGTGTGACCATGGACAAGTAAAGTCACCTCTCTGACTTTCTTCACGGGGCTGTGTGAGGACTGAATGAGGCATCATGGAAACAGTTCTTAGCTCAATGTCTGACATGCTGTAGGACCTCAAAATAAATCTCGTGTTTCAAAAATAATAAAAATGTATATGAAATTAATCTCTGTCTTCCCAGTCTTGCTCCCTCCCTAACCTTTCCCCTAATCCCTTCAGGATAGTTTTCCTAAAATATAAATCATATTTTTATCATTTCTTTGTTGCTTTGGGTTGAATTGTATCCTCCCCAAATCCATGTCCTTATGGAATCTGTCATTGTGACCTTACTTGGAAATAAGGTCTGCAGATGTGGTCAAGTTAAGATAAAGTCATTCTGGATCAGGGTGGACCCTAAATCCAATTTGACCAGCGTCCTTATAAGAAGAGGGTCATGGACATTTGGACACAGGGATATAGACATGCAGAGACACAAAGAGGAGAATGCTATGTGATGACAAATGTAGAGACTGGAGTGACTTGTTACAAGCCAAGAAGCACCAAAGGCTACCGGCAACCACTGGAAGTTCGGAAGAGGCCTGGAAGTATCCTCCTTTGGAGTGTTCAGAGGGAGCATGGCTCTGTGGACACCTGGGTTTCAGGCTTCTGGGTCTCCAGAACTATGAGAATACATTTCTGTTTTCTTAAGCCACCTGGTTTGTGGTAATTGATATGACAGCCCAGGAAAACTAATACACATGCTTAAAATCTTGCTGTGGTTCTCTTTGTCATCAGAGTAAGGTCCAAGGCCCCAAGACCTGCTTCCTGAGGATCTCTGCAGCCTCATTGCTCCTGGTCTTTTCCTTTAATATTTCAGTTGCTCTAGTCTTTCAGTCTCTGCAAGCAGAGGTCTTGTTCATCCCTGAGCTGTGTCTTCCTAGAGACCATCTTCCTATCCCTTCTTAGAAGAGCTTTTCTCTCCCTGGTCACCTGGTTAACTCCTGCATATTTTAAAGGTATTCAGCTTAAAGATATCAGCTTAAAGGACCTTCTTCCCCAATGCCTACACTGGTGTAAGCCCCTCCAAGTGCTCCCGCAGTGCTCATCCACATTTCTCCAATTACTTTGATTGAAAATTGGTCTTTCCTTCCAGACCATGAGCTCAATGAGGTCTGGACCTGTCTTTGTTCTTGCTTACTGCTGGGTTCCTATATCCTGGGGTGGACTGGAAGAGTGCAAGCCTAGTTAGCATGGATAAAATGATTCAGTAAATGAATGACTGAATGAATGATTGTTTAGCATGTGTTTAAGACTCTTAGTAATATCTGGTGAGAGGTTGAAATGCTGCTGAGAGAGTCAGAAATAAGTTAGCAGCTAATTTGCAATTTGGATTGATTATCATTAATCAAAATTTAGAAGGTTTTTATTGTCTCATGAAATGTAGCTCCAAAGTTCCTCCTCCCCTCCATTTTATTGTCTACTTTTCACTAGAAACTAATATATGTTCATGGTAAAAAACTGAAAATATTTCAATGAAAAACTGTTTTCTATCTCAAAACCGTGTCCCTCCTGCCTTCCTCAGAAGCAGCAATTATTATGACTTTCTTATTATTAATGAACAGTTCAGTAGGAATATTCTAAACATACAAAACAACACAGTGTATACGTTTTGTCGTTTGCTTTATTCCCTTAAAATATATCTTAGAATTAATTGTATATTGGCACATGTAGTTATATATATATTTTTTTAAATTGGTTGCAATTTATTTGACTATCTCCCTAATGTTGAAGGCTTACGTGGCTTCTTGCCTTTTGATAGTACAAACAATACCACAATAGACCTTCTTGTAACTGAATCTTTGTGAGGATGTAACCGTAGGATATCTTTCTAAAGGTAGCATTGTTGTGCCCTTGAAAATATTATATGGTCAGACTCCAACCCAACCACAAATGTTTTAGACCAAGTGATCAATTTCAGAAAGAGAATAATTCTGATAAAAACCCTTTCAAGTGTTAATAAATTATAAATGGAGGATGAAAGGGGGTATTTAGTGGGTAAATCCAGGCTTTTTTTTTTTTTTTCTAACCTGGGTCAACAGAGTCAAAAAGAATGGGTCCTTGACAAATTCTGAAATTATTGTTTTAATTTTTGTTTTTTTGCTTTTGTCAAACATATGGTTAATTTTGATATTGGCTAGATTTTTAATAATATATAGTTAAAAGGAATATCAAAGTAGATTTAAAAAAAAGGAGTACAAGCTCAAAATAATTGTACATTTAAAAAAACTAAACACAAGCAAAATCTTACTTGAATTTTAGAAAGACTTAGTTAATCATGTGAACTTATTATGCTAGTTAAGAGTAGGTATGCTAAGATCCTTCAAAAAACAAGATTTTAACAGAATTGGAAATTTCACACAACCAAGATTCTTGTAAAATACACAACATGATTTTGAAGACTTGAGATATTTATAAGTCAGGGAATGAGGGACTTATGATCTAAAAAATCAAGACATATTGCAGCCTTCTTAGAAATATGGGGGGAGGGCGGTGGGAAGTCCATATAAAAATAGCTAGTTTTAAGCACTAGAGTGCTAGGAATTTAATTCCACAGTCATTTATTAAGGACTTATGGTGTGTATAGTTTTAAAGAACGTAAGAGAGATGAATTTTAATTGGAGGGAACTGGAATTTGTAATCCAAAATGACCATTTCTAAGGAGCTGCTGCTTTATTCTTTAGAATTTTCTACTGAAAAAGTGGGAATAAAAGTTGCTAGAAATAATTTCACCTTAAATGTGTTTAACCTTTTATCCACTAATCCCAGTTTTGGAAATTTATTCTAAAAGAGACAATCCTGTGTACATACATACGTATATACATACATACATATATACATATATATGTATATATGTACATACATATATGTATATATGTATGTGTATATATATATATATATATAGAGAGAGAGAGAGAGAGAGAGAGAATATCCCAAAGGTTTGTTTTCAGGTTTTTTTTTTTTTTTTTCAACTCAGATATGAGCAGGCTTCTTCTTGACCTTGTCCCTTGGAAATCAGGGAAACCTGGGAGATCTTCTGTCTCCTGCTTCCTGCTCCTTTTCACACAGCTTCTTTAATTACATGTCAACTGAGACATGAAATCCAAGCCTTTTGTTAGTTCTGGGGAAAAATCCTCAAAAAAACATTATCTAAAAGCCAAAATTCATGGGGACAGGTAGACTGCAAACTATGTTCTGTTCTCTAGGGTTTGTTTGGTTACCTCATGGCCTGTCCACAGTCAGTACCCACCATTAAATCCTTGCTCCTTCATTTTCTCACTTTTACTCTTTCTCTCTAGAACAATGAGAAAATTAATCTCCCTGTTTCATAAGAGCAGTTAACGGACCAGTTGCCATATACTTCTTAGAATATCAATGTACCCCTAAAGTTAACAAATTTACTTATTTTTATTGAGGTATAATTGACATACAACATTATCTTAGTTTTAGGTATACAACATAATGATTCAATATTTGTATATATTGTGAAATGATCACCACAGTAGTCCAGTTAACATCAGTTATCCCACACAGTTATAGGTCTCCAAATCCTTAATCAGGGATTTTCCTCAAAGATATTTTCTCTCCTAAGGGAAATTTAACAACAGGTTTTTGAATAATATTTTATTTCATTTTTACGTGTCTCTATTTTTACCATAAATATTTGAAAACAATCTAAATGAACCACAAATAAGAGAATGGCTATACAAATTATAATGATAACCTATATTGACTATTATACTGTTGTAAAAATTATATTTACAAAAGTATTCGTTCATTCATTCATTCGTTTATTCATTCTCTAAATATTTACTGAGGGTCTGTTATAACTTCGAAGCTGTGGTAGGCACTGGGAATAGAGTGGGGTAAACAGAGGACACAAAATCTCTATTAGAAATTAACAGGAAGGACAGATATGAAATAAATAATTTCATTTGCTAATGATATGCAGTTGTGACAAGTGCTATAAAACAGCAGTACTGGGTGCTGGGAAATTGCAAAAGGGGAACCAGAACTGATTTGGAAGAAGTAAATTTTGGAGGTCCTATCTAAAGCCCTGTTACCTGGGCAAGTGGACAGGAAATAGTGGTGGGAGAGTTCCAGGCAGAGGGAACAACATGTGTGAAGGCCTTGGGGTGGAAAGAAACAGGCTGAGTTTGAAGAACAGAAAGGGTGAATGAGGCTGAAGGATAAGAGCAAAGCAAGGATGATGTGAAAGGCACCTGGAATGAATGCTGGGGTTAAGGGCTGTGTTAACAAATTTGGACTTTGGAATTTTGCCCTAAAAATAAGGGGAAGTCATTGAACATTTTAAATAGCAGGGTGACATGAGATTTGGGTTTTAAAAGATCATTCTGGCTGCAGTATAGAATGGACTGTTAGAGGCCAAGGGTAAATATAATGGAACCCATTAACGAGTTTTTGAAGGTGGTCTGGCAGGAGATGATGGTGGTTTAAGCCAAAGGTGATTTTACTCCTTAGGATACTTTTGGCAATGTATGGGGACATTTTTGTCAGAAATTAGCTATAATAGTTTTATTTTAATTAAAGTTAGCGTGGTGTAACTTTCTGAAACCCTTTATTTTTAACCTGTCTGTGTCTTTATATGTAAAGTAGATTTCGTGTAGACAACATAAAGCTGTTTTTTTTTTAACCCACTCTTGTAATCTCTGCCTTTTAATTGGTGTATTTAGGTCATTCATGTTAAAGTGAATATTGATGTAGATGGGTTGATATCTACCATGTTTGATACTGTTTTCTCTTTGTGCCACTTGTTCTAGAAATAGAAGCTCCAAGAGGACATAGGTTATGTTTTTCATTATCTCTGAATTATTTGTCAAGCTTTCTAAACATTTTAGGAATTAAGGAAGTTATAAGAACCCACTACAAAAATTTTGTAACCAGATTGGTATTTCTCACTCTCTACTGGGCATCAATGTTTGACTTCCCTTTGGCATCTCAAACTCAATCTGTTCAAACCTGATCCTTCTTGATTAATGATGTCAAATTCCACCCAACCATTCTAGATTAGAATCTTGACATCATCCATTTTCCTCTCCTCCTTTATTTCTCCTATTTAATTGGCTAATATGACCTACAATTCTAAATCAGAAATGTCTTTCTGTTTACTCCTGTTTATTCCTGCTGTTACTATTTCAAATCAGGAGAGCATCATCTCCTACCTAGAAAATTACAAAAGTTTCAATAAGTGTTTTCTCCTTTCTCTCATCCTCTGCATAGCCCTAGCAATCCAATCTCATTTTATTGCTCCCCTTATTTAAAATTTTCATTGGCTTTCCACTTCATCCCCAGGATAACTCCATACTCCTTAACATTGTAAGTAAGACCTTGGGAACTTGTCTTCTTTTACTTTTCTGGTTTCATCCTTTTTTCTTTTTAAAAATTTTATTTATTTATTTGAGAGAGAGAGAGATCACAAGCAAGGGGGAAGGGTGGCAGGAGAAGCAGACTCCCCGCTGAGCAAGGAGCCTGATGTGGTACTCGACCCCAGGACCCTGGGATCATTACCTGTGTAGAAGGCAGATGCTTAACCTTCTGAGCGACTCAGGTACCCTCTGGTTTCAACTTTTATTTGCATTCCCATACAGCTTGCTGTTCGGAGACATGGAGAGCACATTCTGCGCTTGAAAGTCTCAGTGCCTTCATGATGCTGTTTCTTTATGCCAGAGCACACTTTCTCTGCTTCTCCAACTGCCCAGTTCCTTCCTGTCATTTGTAACCCAGGTGTCAAATGACACCTTTTCATGGAGCCTTCCATGACATCTATATAGCGGCTTGGGTCCCTTTTTCATGTCACATAGCACTTTCCATTTATCTGAGTATAACACCCAGTATACTTAAGTACTTGCTTCCAGATCTTCTTCCCCATTAAGCTGTGTGATGTTTTCTTTTTCTTTTAGGAAGGCACTTATCCCACTGCCTTTATGTAGGTCTTAAATACAATTCTTTATTGTCCTTATTGGTGAGGAATTAAGATACTCTTTTGGCTTGATCTTATTGGCGAGAAGAAAGAAAGATGCCCACTCTCTGGATTTCCCTTAGGTTTTTCTAATCACTGGGCAGATTTCAGGGCTTTCCTCTGCTTTCAGAAGCAGAATCAGACTTGTGTCTGCTACCAGCAAGCATAAGACAGAGAAAGTCTTGACTAGAGTGTTCAGTAAGCCACACCCCCCAGAATGACAGGGGTTTCAGGCGGCAGTCAAAAATCTTTGGTGTGCAGTTTCCATGCACCTGTTGTAACTTTCTTTGGTACAAGAAGTAAGGTGGTCACAAAGAGGAAATAAGGCATTTGAGGCTCTTCTTCCCCCCCTAGTTTTTAACTTCTCTCTTAAATGAGGGTGTTCTGTAGTTATTTGATCATTTACCCCTTAATAAAAAGTCTATTTTACACATAATAATACCTCAATGTTTGCCAAGCATCGACTATGCATGGCTTGGAAAATTTAGACATTGAGCAACATCTCAATTGAAAAAACATCACACACACAGGCTGAAAAATTATTTCACTTAGATGTGCCTAGTTTAGAATTTCTTGGGTGTTAAGTGAGACTAGTTCATCACCTACACTAATGGCTGAACTTCAGCATTGGTTCATTACAATTTTCCTTTCGAATCTGCTTACACATGCATATAATATGGACAATCCAATTTGAACTTGTATCCAAATTCCATTGCCCAAATCACTAGTGTAGTCATGACCCAAGGTTCTAGCCTGCCTCCCCAGTTGGAGATCTACTGGGAAATGTTGACTTTGCCTCTCCTGTACACATTATAGTCCCTTGCTTCTTTAATAAAATTGATTTTTCCTCAGGATGAATCTCTTCCTTGTTGATGGAACATTGAGTTACAAGGAAAAACACATTTTACATTCCATGTGGAAAAAAGTGCACTAGGTATGATTATTTTTAACCATGTGGAGTATCATTAAATATACAACTTTTTGTGATAGAATTTTAGGATAGAAATGTGCTATACTTTATGACTGAGCCTCCAAAAGCATTCTATCTGCTCTGGTGGTTATCTGCCTTCAAGGCAACCAAGACTTCTTGTCCTCTTTCCCCTTCTGCCATCTCCTGATTTTCTGCTGTTGAGCTCTTTCTAACAGTTGTGTGTGCGTGCGTGTGTGTGTGTGTGTTTCATTTCTCTGTTGCTTGTGTAAGTACAGCTTTTTTTTTTTTTTTTTTTTTTTTGGTTAAGAATTTGAGAACCCTGGTGGCTTGTGAAACCTGTTGTGTGGTCATAACCCAGCATTAAGTCATGTCATTGTGTTAGTCTATGAGCAATTTTATGTCAGATTATAACAGTAAAAATAACTGACATTCATTGGGTGATTGTCTTATGCCAGGCACTGTTTTAAAACTTCTCATGAATTAATTTATTCTTCACATCAAGGTGAGGTGAATATTTTCACTCTCACTATTTTATAGGTGAGGAAACTGAAACACAGAGTAATTGCCCAAGGTCATTACTCGAGAGGGAGCCTCAATAAATGTCCTTCCAACTCAAATACAGGATCTGCAGAGTGGCATGGGGTGTTGCCGTCCCTCTGAGTTATGGCAACATAGCACTCACCCAGGTAGGGATAACCTCATTCAGGGGTCATTTGGATTTCTTCATTTGTCCTCCCGGGCCCTAGAGTCTGGCATCCAACATGATCTCTGGTTGAGAGAACCTCCTTTTACCACACAAGAAATGGTTCCTTGACCCATAGCAGAGAAGAATCTGCTCTGAATCAAGGGTTTTATTTTTTACCAGTGCTACTCCATGTATTCACTAACCTGGAAGCTCTCTGAACCTGTTCTCTTGGGTATTTAATGGAGGCTTCGTTACATACTCAGCAATCAGTGACCATTGATGATTGTTTCCACCTCAGGGCCCACCCCAGTGGAGGTCAGGGGTGAGGGGTGTGGGGATAGGACTGAAAGTTCCAACCCTCTAATCACGTGTTGGCTCCTCTGGAAACCAGGGTGGGGTCCAAAAGTCACCCTATTAACATAATAAGAGACAAATTTATCACTCTTAACACTTAGGAAATTCCAAGGTTTTTCAGAGCTGTGAGCTGGTGGAACTGTGGAAAAGACTAAATATCTATGAGAAATGTATGATTACATGTATATTCTGCTTATAAATCACAATATGGCAGCCTTTGAACACTGTCTTATGGGTTCTGCCATTCATGTGATCGGTGTTTTTTGCCATAAATCCAGGAGTCTACCAACACTTTTCTTGAGGAAAGATGGCAGCCAACTTGATTACAGTCTGAGAAATATTCCTGCCTGTCCCCAAGTTACGGAATCTATGATACATTCTCTGTTTTTTTTTTTTAATTTTTAAATTTTTTTATAAACATATAATGTATTATTAGCCCCCGGGGTACAGGTCTGTGAATCGCCAGGTTTACACACTTCACAGCACTCACCATAGCACATACCCTCCCCAATGTCCATAACCCCACCACCCTCTCCCTATCCCCTCTCCCCAACCCCCCTCAGTTTGTTTTGTGACATTAAGAGTCTCTTATGGTTTATCTCCCTCCAATCCCATCTTGTTCCATTTATTCTTTTCCTACCCCCCAAACACCCCACTTCTTCATATTAGGGAGATCATATGATAGTTGTCTTTCTCCAATTAACTTATTTTGCTAAGCATAATACCCTCTAGTTCCATCCATGTCGTCACAAATGGCAAGATTTCATTTCTTTTGATGGCTGCATAGTATTCCATTGATACATTCTCTGTTATAAAGAAACATCTCCCTGTCCCTAATTGTCTCCCTCCCTTCCCTCAGGTTACCTTCAGCAACCCTAATGTTGCTACTAACCATTTTCTGTCTGTGCTGTGTGGGTAACTCCATAGGAGAGCAAATCTACTGCAGTTTCTCAATTCTGAGGTGCCCATTCCCCCCACATTGTAACACATCTGAAATTGGGAGGTATCTTCCAGTCAGTGGCACACAAGCTTCAAATGGCAGTATTTATTTTTTTATTTAGGGATACATAAAATAGTACTGTATCATATAATTGAGGGACACTTAGATTCACAATATTATAAAACATAGTATTATGTATTTGAGGACCAGGGGAAAAGCTCTTTTCTAATATGTATTTGTCAAATGTCTGCTAGATGTCAGAACTTTGCCAAATGTTGGGGAAATAAACACGAAGAAGGCATAGCTTGTATGCTGAAGGAGTGCATAGTCTCCAATTTGATGAAAGTTTAAGAAGTGAGGACTGGGATGTATTAATACATCCAAAGGGTTGGTGAGGTTTAAAACAACTGATCAGTATAAGATATTATTATTATTTTTAAAATTTAAATATTTTTATTTATTTACTTGAAAGAGAGAGACAGTGAGAGAACACAAGCAGGGGGAGTGGGAGAGGGAGAAGCTGGTTTCCCACTAAGCAGGGAGCTTGATGCTGGGCTCTCTATCCCAGGACCCTGGGATCATGACCTGAGCTGAAGGCAGACACTTAAAGACCGAGCCACCCAGATGCCCCAGTTTTTTTTTTTTTTTAATTTAAATTCAATTAGTCAACATACGGTACATCATTAGTTTCAGATGTAGAGTTCAGTAGTTCATCAGTTGCATATAACACCCAGTGCTCATCACTTAATGCCCATCACCCAATTATCCCATCTCTCCACCCACCTCCCCTCCAGCAACCTTCAGTTTGTTTCCTCTAGTTGAGTCTCTCATGGGTTTTCTCCCTCTCTGATAACTTTCCATCCAATTTTCCTTCCCTTCCCTTATGATCCTTTGTGCTGTTTCTTATATTCCACATATGAGTGAAACCATATAATACTTATCTTTCTCTGATTGACTTAGTTTGCTCAGCACAATACCCTCTAGTTCAATCCACATTGATGTAAATGGTAAGTATTTGTCCTTTCTGATGGCTGAGTAATATTCCATTGTGCATATGTGTGTATATATATATATATATACACACATATATATATCATATATGTGATATATATACATATATATCATATGTATATATGTATACATATTTGATATATATATCATATATATATATATGATATATATACATGTATATATACAAGGAGAGGGCAAGGGACAGGAACTAAAATCAAATGGGTCTATGTCCTGGCATGATATATATATATATATATGTATATCAATGGATGAATGGATAAAGAAGATGTGAGATATATATATATATTTATATATATATATATATGTATATGTATACACACACACACACACACACACACACACACACATATATATCCATATATGGATAAAGCTGATGGACATATCAGCTCTTTCCACAATTCAGCTATTGTGGACATTGCTGCTATGAACTTTGGTTTACAGGTGCCCCTTCAGATCACTTACATTTTTATCTTTGGGGTAAATACCTAGTAGTGCAATTGCTGGATCATAGGGTAATTCTACTTTTAACTTCTTGAGGAACCTCCATACTGTTTTCTGTAGTGGCTCTACAAATTTGGATTCCCACCAGGAGTGTAAGAAGGGTCCCCTTTCTCCACATCCTCACCAACATTTGCTGATTCTTGACTTGTTAATTTTAGCCATTCTGACTGGTACAAGGTGGTATCTCATTGCGGTTTTGATTTGTATTTCTCTGATGCCAAGTGGTGTTGAACATTTTTTAATGTGTCTGTTGGTCATTTGCAAGTCTTCTTTAGAGAAATGTCTGTTCTTGTCTTCTGCCTATTTCTTGACTGGATTATTCATTTTTTGGGTGGTGAATTTGATAAGTTCTTCATAGATCTTGGATAATAGCCCTTTATCTGGTATGTCATTTGCAAATGTCTTCTCTCATTCCATAGGTTGCCTTTTAGTTTTGTTGACTGCTTCCTTTGCTGTACAAAAGCTTTTTATCTTGATGAAGTCCCAATAGTTCATTTTTGCTTTTGTTTCCCTTGCTTTTGGAGCCGTGTCTAGCAAGAAGTTGCTGTGGCTGAGGTCAAAGAGGTTTCTGCCAGTGTTCTCCTCTAGGATTTTGATGGAGTCCTGACAGTTAGGTCTTTTATCCATTTTGAATTTATCTTTGTGTATGATGTAAGAAAATGGTCCAGTTTCATTCTTCTACATGTGGCTGTCCAATTTTCCCAACACCATTCATTGAAGACACTATCCTTTTTCCATTGGATATTCTTTCCTGCTTTGTCGAAGAATAGTTGACCAAAGAGTTGAGGGTCCATTTCTGAGTTCTCTATTCCATTTCATTGATCTGTTTTTATGCCAGTATGAGGTATTATTATGATTTCCTGAGTTTCAGCATATTAAAAATTCCTTTAGAATTACAGTCAGGACTATCACTCTTGAAGTCTGTCAGTGTGTTTCCTTGAAGGAACATTTTCTGACAGGAATCTGACAGAAGTCAATGTGTCCTCAGAGCTTTCACTCTTAAGAGTTTCTCTCAGCCTAATGAGGAATCCTTTATCTTAATTAAGTTTAAATATATCTTCTTTTGACCCTAATCAACCTCTAGTGGAGAGCTGTGAATTTCTTAGACTATTTTTTTGGTCTTTTTTGATTGGCTTTTCTTAACAACTTCTTTAGAAAATGAATAAGTGGTGGGGTATAGGAGAGAGAAAAAGACAAACTTGCAGTGGAATGTGTTTTGGGTTAGCCATTCTCCTCAGTGTCCTAAGTCCTTGCCATTCTCCCTTGTGGTCCATGGACGAGCAGCAGCAGCATCACCAGCAAGCTTTTTAGAAATGCTGTATCTCAGGCCCTACCCTGGACATACTGAATCAGAAGCTGCATTTTAACAAGAATCCCAAGGTAATTTGCATACACTTTGAAGTTTGAAAATCACAACCCTACATCATTATCATGTTTAATTTGGACAGTTAGCTGATGAAGAAGGTTTTCCTACTCCAGTTTTGGGCTGAAGAAACAGATGGTTGGAAAGGTTAAGTAACTTAATGTACAAGGTTGGAAAGAAGAGGAGGCAAGATTCATATTCCTTTTTTTCTGACCCACATCATGCCTTTCTACATTGATTCTTCTGTGTTTCCGAATGTCGGTGAACAGCAAATGAAATATTATCTTTACCTTTTTTATGTTTTGTACACACCTACACATAACAGAGAGCTTAATGAAATCAAATAGTAAAGATAAGCATTTATACCATGATGATTGCCTTTAAACACCATACCTCATATGCTTAAAGATCCAGAGGGCTCAAGATTATTCCAGAAACTGGGAAGAGTGACTGAGATGAGGAATGTCAGACGGGTGGACAAGACCTAATTATGACTGTGATTGTCAAAACAGCTATGCTTAGAGGTTTGAACTTCATGTTCTGCTCCTCAACTTGTGGGAAGTGATAAGGAGGATGGAAAGAAGGAGGATGTTAGAAGAAGGGACATTCCCATGTTGACTGTCCAGCTGGTGAAGGTACTGGGAGTGTTGTAATAGAGGAGGGAAGGGCATTCCCAGGTTAGCTCTGTTGGTATTCAGTGTTCTTCCTTAAGGATTAAATCCCCTTAGTTCTTTTGTAACCATCGCAGACAACATTGGGAACAAATATTCTTATATCCATTTTATAGACAAAGACAAGATTTGCTTGAGACAGTTAGTATGAAGCCATGTCTAAACAAATACTGAGATCCTGATTTATGTGCTTGCTTCAATAGACTTAAGTTTCACAAACTTCAAACATTTGTATTCAATATTCACAATTTTTGCTATAGCTGCGTGATATGTTATTTACTGAATATTTTTCTTTAAATCAACTCCTTTAAACTTAGCTTCAATTTAGTATAATACCTGTGGAATTGTAGGTTAGATATGCTTATTATATACATATTTTAACCATATTTTAAATAGATATATAGTTACCTAAAACTTTGTCTACTTGAGTAAATCATTCATACCTGGACCAGTAGCCCACCTTAGGAAACTTGTCTTAATGCCACATTGCCACTTTTTTAGACTTTATATTTGGAAATACATTTAAACAGACAGGAAAGTGATTCGCCAGTTAGTTCAGTCAGTTAGAGCGTGGTGCTAATAAACAGACAGGAAAGTTGCAAGACTAGTACAGGAATTTCTGTATATCCTTCACCACATGCAGCACTACAACATTTATTTTATCATTGTTTCTCTCTCAAAATCAGAAAACTTAATATTAGTACAATATTATTTGTTATTGATCTGCAGTGTTAATTCTACTTTTACCTGTTGTCCTGAAAATCCTTCATGTAGCATTTTTAAAGATTCTGATCAAGATCTGTACCATTTATGTATTACATTAGGTTTCTGTGTCTCTTAAGTTTGCTTTCAGGTGCAATATTTCTTCAGCTTCAGCTTTTTTCTGCTTTTCTGCACACTGATATTTTTGAAGAGCCCCTTGTTGGTGGAACTCCCATCAATTTTAGTCCAGTGTTTCCTCATGATTCAATTTAGGATATGCATTTTTGGCAGGAATGCCGTAGCAATGATAGTGGGTTCTTCTTAATGCAGCAGTTTATTTCCAGATACTGTCCTTCACTAAGAGGAATGAAGGCTTCTTAAAGAAATGTCTGACAGGGCTGGACAGGGAAGGTCCAATGAGCTTGGAGCCTCTTGTTGCCCAGAAAGTAAGGACATGCTTAAAAGGTTTCAGGAGTCAGCTTGGATGGCTACCTCCAGTCAAATATTGGACAAAATATTAAAATTCAATGATTGGAATTAATTAGTCACCTATTGAATAAAGTCAATATGGATAATTAATAGGAGAATTCTTCTTCACAGTAAAACCCCAATGAATAAATGTAGAAAGGAACAAGGAAGAAACAATATATTCCAACTCATACATACAGAAGAAAGAAATAATAAATGTCAACTGATAAAAATGTAGAAGTTAGAAAACCACCATTTTGCAACTGTGATTGTGATCATTGTTTCAGGCAAGGCTCATCCACATGGAGGCTAAAACCACGGAGTAAAAGTTTAACAAAGAGCAGGTATTTTCATAATCTCAAAACATCTTCCCACAGTGTCTATTGTAACCAAATATGTTTTATTTTATTAGAAATTACTTTAACACTAAAATGTGCTAGCTAAAAATGAACATTTCAGGCTTGCCACCCCAGACTCATCAAATCAGAATGCCTGGGATTAAATCCCAAGAATCAGGTTTTTATTAAGCACATTTAAAATGTCTCTAATCACTGACTTAGTGCTTCCAATCCCGGAGTCGATGGGAACTCCACTCTTGTCTTTTTACTCTGTCCTGGGTGGCTGGAAGGGTGATGACACGTATCAGAACCACCAACTTCATTTCCTCTTGATTCTGATTTGATCTGATCATTTCAGACCAGAGTGAAATGTCCTTTATTGACTGGGAGTCCTTGTGCTTGCTGCAAAGCATCTTCTACCCTTTTTTGCCAATCCAGGAACAAAGAATTCATGTTAGTAAACATACAGTGTTCTATTTGTTATCCATGTGGTTTTAATTAAGTTTTAACTAATTCCCTTTATCTTGTCATAGTTATTATAACCCTCCGAGTCATGTCACATTATTATGTGAAAACAGCTCCCTGGCATGTCTGGCCAAGGAACAAAGCCATTATGACCTGTCTTACTAAATTAAAGTGAGGAGACCAATCAACTTGCATTTTGTTGCCTTCTTTGATAATTTATGTTAAAGGTGAGCAAAGGTTCAAAGGAGATAACACATTGCAGTCTATCATCCCCACCACCTAGACAGCAAATAAAAGTATTACATACTTTAAAAATGTACATACATCACCAGAGAAATGAAAAAAAAAAAAAGGCAGTGTATTTTGAGGAAGCTATTGGTAGCAATCGATTTGATCTGTTACAACTCAAACTTTCAGGTTTAAAGAAGTCTCTATAATGACCATATTTTCCCTAATATCAAGTTGGCACACATCATTAGACAATGGAATTTTTTTCCTGATTCATAAATTTGCTTAAAAGAAAGGCTTGCAAAGGTAAACAAATGAAATCCCATTTATCCAATTGCTATTTATTGGAAAGAATGAAATTGAAACTCACCTGGGAAAATCTGGGAATAGAGTCACTGCAGGTGGAAACTACATTTTGGGTAAAACAAGACAAGGTAGGTTGGAAAGGATGGTACATGTTCCCGCTGCTGCGGAAAACAGATGCTGACTACTCTGGGTGTGTTTAATGCAAGCACTTTTGAAGCCTCTTGCTGTGCAAACTCTCAAGTTACAGCACAGGACAAGACTGCTAAGCCTCATTAAATCCTTTTGCTGATAGATATTTTGGCACTTACTCACCAAGTGGCCTGTGTGTGCAGTTTAAGCGATCCTTATTTTTTTAAAATACAATTCTCATTGATTAATCTTTATATATAGCTATCATTTCTTGAGCACCTGCCATAGGCCATGTACCATGCTGAGTCTTATTCCCCATACTAATTTAATTCAAATGGTAAGCCTGGAAGGTAAGCATTACTGTCCCTATACATGATGAAGGTACAGAGCTCACTGAGGTTAAGTAACTTGCTCATCTTGTCAGTAATAGAACCAGATTTGAACCCAGGGCTCTCACTTCGAGATCCATAGTGTCTGTCTCCAGGGCACTCACAAGACCCTTGCAAGGGTGATGAGTTCCAGTCATGCTGTCAATCTATCTGCTTTGGGTTCTTGCTAGTTTGCATTTTCACTCTGTAAGCAGGACTTTATTTTCTGGTCCCTGGGCTAGATTGGCCACAATTCCTCCCTGTTATGTTCCCATGGCTTATTTACTTTCTTTATCATAACAAAGAAACATCACATCTTTTTGTATTACACATTTAATGTTTCTATTTGCCACTTGATTGTAAGCCTCATGAGGGCAGACACTATGTCTACTGTACTATATACTATACTACTATACCTAGTATATCTCAAAGCACATAGTAGGTGCCCAGTGAATATTGAATATACAAGTGAGTGAGTGTTGTGCTAAAATCATTACTTAGTTCTTGTCTTGGTGGAGTCTTTTCTTCTTCAGACCTCAGATTGCTCCTTTATATTCATTATTCCTTTTCTTTCTCTTCTACCTTTTTTGTCTCTTCAGAACATGTAGCAAGTGGCAGAGTCAAGGCTCAGATGCAGGTCTTTCTAAAGTCAGTGTTCACATCCTTTCCTTCATCCTACATTGTGTTTAAAAGGGTAAAGGAGGCTTCTGGCTGTGGGTCATATCAAACCACGGGATGGTTCCTCTTTTGTTTCTTATTTTCTATCCCTAACACTAATTTTTAACTGGCTGAGGCATCATAGCCAGAAAGCACCACCTTTGAACGTCCTGCTTACTCAGCTGAAAGCAGCAGCTGTTCCAATAAGTGATTTGAGGTTCAGCACCTGAGATTGGCTCCCTCCTTTAAGCAAGACTGCAAGCTCAACAGAATGTAGGAATGCATGAAAAAGTTTCCTGGCCCGTTTCTCTTAATGTATCAAGGAAAGCAGCACAGGTTGAGGAAAGATATTTGCATTCTGGACAAGAAGAGCTGGCTCCTACTTGTATAATTTCATCTGAACTTCTTTTCATGGAGTCCTGGGAATTAAGAATGATTTGTATATCAAGGGCTATGAAGATGGTTTTGTTATTATCCCTATTGTCTGTCCCAAGTGGGATACTGGTAAATGTGGCATTCCCTTCAGCAAAGCCTTGATTTGTGGTGTTTGCCAATTTCTGTGGTGTAAATACTCCCACTGTGGCTATTTCCAGGTGACAGACAACATGATGTTATTAAATGCATAATGGAGAGATACTGCACACAACCTGATCCCATAAAGAATTATAAGCTGATTTAGAACACCAATGTTGGGACACCTGGGTGGCTCAGTGGTTTAAAGCCTCTGCCTTTGGTTCAGGTCATGATCCCAGGGTCCTGGGATGGAGCCCCGCATCGAGCTCTCTGCTCGTAGGGAGCCTGTTTCCTCCTCTCTCTCTGCCTGCTTCTCTGCCTGCTTGTGATCTCTGTCTGTCAAATAAATAAATAAAATCTTAAAAAAAAAAAAAAAAGAACACCAATGTCTGTTGTGATCCCATTAGCACCTACTTGGAAACCATGGTGGTTTAGGGCCTGAGCCAGGCCTGAGTTCTCCCATGAGACACAATGGTGGGTGGTGAGGCAAAGGGCCAAGCTAGTGTTTGAGGCAGAGAGACAAAGCCCATGCTAGAGAGAACATAGGCAAACATTCCATCTGGTCGGCAGGGGATGAGGGTATAGAGGAAGTCAAGGTGAGGGTCTCAAACCCAAAAGTTTAACATCAGAGGCAGATAGATTAGAATGGAAACATTGATGACACCGGTGACATTTGGTTGACCTTGGATATGTTACTGAATGTCTCCATGCTTCAATCTCTTTAGTAATAAAATAGGGTTATATAACAATAGTTCTTATCTTAAGGAGTTTTTGCTGGTTGATGGTTTATTATGATAGATGTAAAGTGCTTAGCAGGGTGTCTGGCACAGAAAAAGTACTTGAAGCACAGTCACTATTTCAGTTAGGTGGGAATGTGCTAGAGCGGATAGGGCTTCCAGAGAAATGGCCTCAAACCCTAGGTAGCTGGTTGCTGTTTATCTTCATGGTCTGGCAGTAGGTCTGTGTGTGTTGGCTGTCCTAAAGGGACAGAGGTGGATTGCTCAGTGTAACTGTTGGTGAGAAAAAAGGATTAAAACACTTTTTGATAATTGGTGGTATATTTTTTGGCCTGTTTTCTAAACTGTTAAAAGAAAAAATCTCATTCTTTTTTTTGCAACAGATTGTGTAAAAAATCCTTAAATTGAATTTGAGGTGGTTCTTGAAGAACCAAGAAGTACATTCTCATGCTGAAATCATGTCAAAGAAGAGACCAGAGACTATATGTATAGAAAGGGAGAAGAGGGGAGAGAATTACTGTTACCGGAACATGAAATTCAGCTCTGAGCTTCCTGGTGGGTAAGGGAGGAAATATGTGGATGTGTATGGATGGAAAATGTTACATAGTCCTCACCATACATGCCAGTTATTCATGAGAATGTTGTCTTCTTTGCTCTGTTGTTGTTTTTGTTGTTAAATTCCAAAAGATTGCTTTGGTCACACATGAAGTACCCATGGCCACCAGTCTTTCTGATTTTCCAGAGTCTGTGAACTTGAGAAAATCAACCACTGAGAATTTATTGGGTCTTTTCTAAGAAGTACATATGTCTTTCGAATAGGTCTGCACTTTCATTTCTGCTCTAGATCTATTCTTCAAACAGTGGCCAATGTGATCTTAACATATACAGTGGAATATGCTTTGGGAGTTGAAACAAACTCTATGGTGGATGATGTCACTTCACACTGAATGACTCCAACATCAGCTCGAGGCTCCATCCTGCTCTTGATCTCTTAGTTCCACTGTGTCCTCTCTTCTGCCTTTTGCGCATGACCTTCCCTTGGCCTGGGATAATCTCTCCCCTTCTTCACAGAGAGGTCTCCTCTTGCCACCCATTGCCTCCTCAGCCTTCCCACGTGGCAATTTCTAAAGCAGATTTCATCCCTGTTTGTCTCTCTCTCAGTTTCTTTTTTTGCTTCTCTAACTGGCATTGAAACAAGCTATATTTGGTAAGATAAGATGAGGAAATAACTTTATTTTTCACCTACCACAGCTTCAAACCTGCTTGGGAAGGATTTGCCAAGGATGATATTACAAGCAAATCCCATGGCTTTTACGGTAAATTTTGCATATTAAGATCATCTAGTTTTTAGGTATGAAATAGTCCAGTCCAATTTAATGTCAAAACTTCAGTTCCACATCCAGTTTAAGACGTTTTCCATGCTTTTAGGCTCAAGCTTGACTTAAGGTCTTGTTGACCAGTATCCCAGTGCACAAAGGCCAGAGGAAATAATGGTTTGTGGTCTGAACTTTCATTTTTCACCTTCTTCTACCTACTCCCCACTGGACTTCCATTGGCATTTCAGTCAGACTGAGAGTGGAATGAGAGACACAAGAAAATCTTTTTAGGTAGCTGGTGCTGTTTGCAGTTCTCACATGATAGTCAAGTGCCTGCTGTCAAGGTGGATAAGCAACTGCTTTTTCTTCCTTGGGGCAAGCTCCCACCGGTAGTCTCCCTCCTGCCATTCTCACCCTGGGGGGTTGCTCCCTAGTTCCCCTCCTGGGAATCCCTATCCCTTTGTTTCCTTCTCAGTGCTTTATCTCACACCATCTCTGTCTGCTAGTATGGTAGAACTCTGCTGAGCAGTCCTCTCAAGACCACTTGGCCTACTCTGCACACTGGAAATATTAGGCAGCTTGTCCTGTGGCCCTCCAGAAAGCCAGATTACTCCCAAGACAGCCAGCCCCTCCTTTTGCACTTTTTTTCCTGATTTCTCTTCACCAGGATACTTAAGAGCTCCCCTAAAAGTCAATCATCATGTTCTGCTCTGGTGCCATGGCAGCACCAGGGATCAGAGAATCCCTTTACCACCCACCTGCAGCTCTATTCTTTAATCTCTAGGTTTCCTTTATATGCACTTTGGGGAAAACAGGAAGACTGTGGGTGACAGGACCAAAGACTGGTTTTAGCTGTCTCTTAGGACAATCCTGAATGGTGGAGCCTTACCTTTATACCCTCATTAGAATTTGCTGGGGGAGTGGAGCAGGCTTTCTTTAACACCTGTTGTTCCTGGTTTGGGGCTTTGAAAAAACACCCCAAATTCCACTTGATATTTTATTATTCTATGTAATTATTTTATTGATTTATTTTTGTCAGGAGCCCAGCCTAAGGAGAGAGTGCTGAGCTGCCAGGTATAGGAGTAGCTGATTAAAACATCCAGGAACCAAAATGAAAGCAACAGGGAAGCCTTGGCAATGGTGTCTGCAAGAGGCTAAACCAGAGTAAAGGCTGCTTCCCCTTATCCCATTTCCCCCCAAGGAATGGCATCCTGGTGGAGGGTCATGTGGAACCGCACTGGCGTGGGGGTCTTCTCTCCTCGAGGGAGCCCTTAACAAAAGGTTCCTACAGGGTGCCTGTGTGGCTCAGTTGTTAAGCATCTGCCTTCAGCTCAGGTCATGATCCCAGGGTCCTGGGGTTAAGGCTCACATTGGGTTCCCTGCTCTTCACCCTAAAGTGAAGAGAGAGCCTGCTTCTCCCTCTCCCATTCCCCCTGCTTGTGTTCTCTCTTTGGCTCTCTCTTTCTGTCAAATAAATAAATAAAATCTTCAAAACAAAATAAAACAAAAACAAAAAACCTAAAGGTTCCTGCAGTTTTATGGATGCTGGTGGAGGGAGAAGAAGAGGCTGTGGAAGAGAGAAAGGAAGGGAGGGGGAGGAGGGAGTAGGAGAGAGGGTAAAACAGAGTGGGGGGGAGGGCAGGTGGATGATGGAGGGGAACGGGAGAGGCAGAGGTCGAGGAGTGGTTAACTACTAGGTACTCAGTCAGAATGGAAAAACTTGTCTTCAAGTGTTTCCCTTTTCTCCCCCCCATGAAGACAACTTGGGAGAGGTACATGAAGACCTTGGATAAAGAGACCTAGGAATGAAAGTGCTTGGCTAGAAAAGCAAATATACAAAGAGTGTGACCAGAGGAGCTGGAGTCCTTGACTGCATCTCCCTTCAGAGGCTGCATTGCACTGGCTGTCCCCAGGCAGCTGTGAGGAGGGCAAATTTCCTCTGTGAGATCTGCCAGGAAGGGCCTTTGGACTTCCCTATGGTTGGTCCTCAAAAATCACACTTAATTTTTATTTTATTTTTTAAATATTTTATTTATTTATTTTAGAGAGGGAGTGAGCAAGAGAGAGCACAAGCAGGGTAAAGGGTTGAGCACGGAGCCCAATGTGGGACTTGATCCTGGGACTCGGAGATCATGACCTGAGCCAAAGGCAGACGCTTAACCAACTGAGCCACTCAGGAGCCCCACACTTACTTTTTAAACCAGGAGCCAGATTAATTATTATTATTATAATATATAATATATATATAATATATATATATAATATATTATAATATAATAAATTAATATTATTTATGTATTTATTATCTTTCTTCTCCAGGATGATGCTGGTTTCCCTAGTACAACACAGTGCCTGGCTCATAGTAGGTATTGATAAGTGCTCATTGAGTAAGTGGAGGAACACTGGGCCAGTGGGAAGACCCCTTGGTGGCTTTCATAGAGCTGCATTTGCTGAAGTCACAGTGCCTCACTAGGCAGCTCGTGCTTAACCTCCAAGAGTCATTTATTATTATTAGAGGAAAGAAAGCTGACTCTGATAGGTGGCACAAAGGAGGCTTCAAAGGCAGGGCATGGCTTGAGTTAGTAGGTCCGTTATGGAAGGGATTTGGAGAGAGGGAACTCGGAAAACGCCATTTGGCTCATAAACTTGACGTCAGACTCACCCACACTTACTAGAGCCATCTGTCTTGATATCTCCCACTTCCCCAGCGGAACACTTAGAGCATGCAAATATCTGCTGGCAGCCTGCCGCTCCCCACCGGCACCAAACAAGGAGGGAAAGGAGAGGGTGGTATTTTGGGACCCAGATCCTGAATCTCATTTAGTCCACTCCTTTTTCTGGCTTGGACATTTCATTTCTTTGGGCTGTAGATCAGTGCTTGTATTTTTTTTTCCTCCAAATCATTTTTACTCTCTTTCATCCTCTGTCACTGCTTCATGCTTCTACTAGATTTTAAGCTTCTGTTTATTGAATGGGGATGAGTGTACATTCGGGTCTGTACAAATGCACAAAGAAAAGAGATTTGCAAATGCGTGACAGCTGTCATTGTATTCTAGGAACTTTTGATCCACAGAACCTATGAACCTTAACCCTCCCATCCTTGACTGTGGGGTTGGCTAGTGCTCATTGTTCCCTAAGCATTTAGCACTTTGAAGAAAAATCAAGTAAAACCATGGAATCACAGAATCCCGGTGTCAGAGAAGAACTTTTAAATTCTACCATATGTTAAAGGCAAAATTTATCTCTTCAGTAAAAAGGAAAATGCCTTGGTAGGCCTTTCATTTGGAGAAGGCAAACCCCCTCCTACCACTTCCTGCCCACCCTAGGCATGGATTGGATGGGTAAGGATGAGATCAGTAGACACCGGAATACACTTGTGTGGTAAAATGAGGCAGATTTTTGAATATCTAATTGCAGACAAGACAAGAAGTTGTCGGGGGCCCAGGAACCTCACACAGGGGCAGTGGATTAAACTGAGTAACTCTGTGGGCTGTGAAACACAGGGAGGAGCCACAAAGCCAGAAGGCATTCTCTGTGCCAGGGATAGGAAAATATATTTCTAGGGTTTGGTACCTGATTTATAATTTGAAGTTGTTTTCTGCTCTGTGCTCCAAATATCCTTTGCTACTCCCAAAACTTCAGTAAAAATCTGCTCCATACAATTGTCTTGTGTTAGGGACACTCTGGGGAGTAAATGCAGAGCGGAGTTCTGCAGGTCAGAGAGTCCAGGTGGTGTGAGCAATGACGCAGGCTTTAAGGTGAACTGACTAAGAGGCAGACAGGAAGGAAGAAGAAAACTGCAGTGACTCTTCATCTGTAAAAGGAAGGTGGCCATCTGAGGAGTAAGAACAACTTGATTTTGAATTCATCTTATCTGTGAGTTCTGTCTTTGAAAACCCATACACTTGGTGAAAGGCTTTCTTGATTGTCATCCAAATCATTGATACAGAGCAGCAACACACCTGAAGAGATTGCTGTTGCCTGGGGTTAACATCAGAGACAGCCTTTGGAGACCTACAGCCACATGCCAATCAGAACTCTTTGGGTCTTGACAATCACTTAGTTGCAAACAGTCCAAGCTGTATTTTCACCAGGCCACACTTTTCCAGAAGGACATTTTGATGTATTTTTGAGATGTATTTGAAAACCAGAATGTCCAGATCTGATGTGTTTCCTCTACTTTCTCAATTAGGAACCTCATTTGAAATGGGAATAGATCAGTCATATATGACTGACTTCTCATAAACATGCTACATCCCTTTGGTTGTATTTAGTGTTTCAATTGGTCACAAATCTGGTAACCAGTAGCCTTTTCATCTTTCAGGACTGGAAGTGACTGTAGTGATGGATTATCTAATCCCACAGCCTCATTTTGTAGAAGGCCTTGAACTTCGACTTGACTAAGGTCACATGGCTGGTAAAAAGGAAGGGATTGAACTGAGTTTGTAATAAACATCTCCTTCCCCAGGTTTCTACTACCTGCTTTTTGGGGGGAGGAGATGTGTATGTACTTTGTAGCTCAACTGAAGTCTTTTTATTTTAGCTTTTGAAATGTGCATGTGCTCTAATACTAATCAGAGAGTAAACTCTTCTAAGGACAGGTACAACTATTTTTTTGTGCCAGAGGCCAGGGGTGCTGCTGACCATCCCACAATGCATAGGACTGTGCACTGCAGCAAAGAATTATCTAGCCCCAAACTCCTCTAAGAATAGGTCTAGTATTAGTATTGTGTCCTTGTTTTGTACCCTGTTTTGAAGAACTTTGCAGAAAACATTCAGTTCTGTGTATCTATATTCAACTGAAATTATTTAAGATTTTTTTTCCAAGTAATTGTAATTCTTCAGTTCTACAATGATGAACTGGGTCATTTCAAACTGATGTTTGGGCTGAGAACTAGAAAAGCAAACAAATACCTGTAAGAAGGTCCTGGAGAAGCTCACAGCAAGGGAGAACCTGAAGGTCCAAGCTCTGTGACAGGAGGGTCAGGAGAGGTGAACTCCCTGTTGAAAGCAGCTTTTGCCCTCATCCCAAAGGGACAAAAAGGGGCAGAGAAGTGAGTGGGCTTTGACAGGCTCAGAGGCTGGGGACTTTTGGTGGGGATCCTGTACGGCCACATCCCAGGACAATTGTTCTCAATGGGGGCACTTTTGCTCCTTCAGAGGATTCTAGATGATGTCCGGAGACATTTCTGGTGGTCACAAGTGTGAGAATGCTACTAGCTTCTAGTGGGTAAAATGCACAGACAGTTCCCACAACAAAGGATGATCTGGTCTAAAATGTCAATAATGCTGAGGTTGGGAAGTCCCAGTAAGAAGCCCTTACTAGGAGTAAAGAAGAACTGGAGATAAATCAGCCCTCAAGACTGAAGCTCTGCTGAATCTCTGAGAATCTCCGGTTAGATTTTCAGCCTAGGTTCCTGACAGAAGCCAACACAAATCCCCACTGGAGAAGGATAATATTACCCAGAGCCTCAAATATATACCAGCAACTGAATACAAGGTGGGGAGAGAGGGTGAGGGACAGGAACTAAAATCAAATGGGTCTATGTCCTGGCATTGTCCACTGGTGAAATGTTCATTTAGACTTTAGTTAGTTAAGGATTCATGTGGTAACCTTTAGAGTAATCACTGAAAGAATGATATTATATATATTATAAATTATATGCATAAGATATGCATTATAAATTATATATGCAAATTATATATACTTAAAGGATATATCATAAATTGTATATATAAAATATATTTAATAAAGAAGGAAATTGAGTACTTAATATATCCAAAAAGGAGGCAAGAATTCAAAAGAAATAGAAGAGAATTAAGTAGAATACGTAGACTCAAGCCCAGTTATATTAGTAATACATTAAGTAAAATCTACTATTCCCACTAGAATGCAAAGATAATCAAACTGAGTGAAAGAAATAAAAGACTGATTTTTTTCAAGCTCCCTGACTCTAAACAGCAAACTGTTGCAGAAGAATAATATTTATAATGGTTAACGTTATACTAAGTGATTTCTGTTTAAACCCTTTCCATGTGGTCCAACTCTTGAGGTTGGTCCTATTATTTTCATCTTTTAATAGTAGAGGAAACTGTGCACACTTGCTCAGTGTCACCTGGCTAGTACGTGGCAGAATGAGGATTTATTTATTTTATTTTATTTTATTAAAAAAATATTTATATATATTTGTTTTAGAGAGAGAGAGAGAGAGTGCAGGGGGGAGGGCAAAGGCAGAGAGAGGAGGAAGAGGGAGAGAATGTGAAGCAGACTCCATGCTGAGTGTGAGCCTGATGTGGGGCTCTATCTCACAACCCTGAAATCATGACCTGATCCAAAATCAAGAGTTGGATGCTTAGCTGACTGAGCCACCCAGGCACCCCATGAATAAGGATTTAAATCAGGTTCTCCGGACTCATTCTTATCAACACTGCTAAATTAATTGAGACATTATTTAGGACAAAACTTTATTTTTATGGCATTTCTGGAGTTTCAAATGATGGTGTTTCATTCCACAAGTAATTAAATGGTATTTTTCACAACCCGTTCCCTTATTATTTTGTTCAGATAATATAACAACTCTCACTATCTCTGTATCTTCTTTCTTAACATATGGTTATATTGCATTTATTTTGCTCACAAGTCTACAGGCCACCTGGGTAGTCCTGTGGCTAAGGGAGGGGCTTCGTTGATCTTGGCTGGACTCATTTCTTGGGTCTGCAGTCACAGGAAGCTTAGCCAAGGGTTGTTTGTTCTAGCATGGCACCAGGGTGTGTCTTGTCTGTTTCATTTATTTCTCCAGTTGAGCAGACAAAACTAGCCTTGTTCTTGTAGAGCAGGCAGGGATTTGAAAGAGAGTAGAAGCACCCAAGGCCTTAAGGCCCAGAATGGGCACATCTTCATTTCTGCAGTGTTTCATTGGCCAAAGTAAGTCTCAAGGCCAGCCTAGATTCAAGCATGGGAAATAAACTCCACCTCCTTAGAGGAGTTGCTAAAATGTCACATTGCCAGGAGCATGTTTACATGTAGGTGTGAGAAATCAAGGTCTTTAGGGCAACCAGTTTACTATATCAGCATCATGGCATGAGAGATTGGTTCTGTAACTACATCGAAGGAACCTGGGTAATAGCAATGTGCTATCCTGGAAGGATGGCAGTGCTAGTTAAGTGGTAGCAAAGCAGTTGGCAGATTTTTCCTTGTTGTATTCTGGTCCCTGTGCTCCTTTGGGGCACATTTTCATAGAGGGCTTTTTAGTTACAGACAACAGAAATGGACTCTTCTTGCCTGAAGAAAAAGGAAATTTGCTGCTAGGGTATGGGGGAATTCATAGAATTGACTAGAAGTTTGGATAAGCAGGATCAGGAATTAAGAAATTTCTGGAGGGGGTTGGAGTGTAGAAGTGGAGAAAAGAACAAAATAGTCTTATTTGGAAATTGCCCTGGGATGCATGCATTTCAACCATTTGCATTTTTGGGGTCACTTTATTCAAGGTTCAAATCTCAGCAAGACAACATGTGATTGGCCTAACTTGGGTCAGATTCCATCCCCATGGTTAGGGGGAATCTCAGGACATTCCAAGTGATCAGGTATGGTCAATAGAAAAGTAATACCCAAGAGATAATATGGGCACAATTATCAAAGGAAAGCAACACAGATGCTGGGCAGCCAAGAGCAGCATACATTGACTATATGCTTTTAAAAATAATTTCAGGTAGCTGTACTTGAGTAATTTTTCAGGAAAGACATTTAAAAATGGGAGAGTAGGTGTACAGGGACAAAAGGACTGGGAAGAATTATAATTCCCATTATAATTCCCAAAATAATAAGTAATTTTCTGTGAGATGTGGGACTAGGGTTAGTTCCTTTTTTTTTTTCCATAAAGTGTGTACTTATTACTTTTTAAATAAAAAATAAGCTTTATCTTTTAAGATGAATAGAATGAGGATGGGGAGTCCCTTCTGAAAGTCTGAGGACATAATCACTAGCTACTCTATATTAATAATAGGAGTATATGTTTCTCCTAAAATGCAACAACCAGCTTATTCATTAAACTATGGAGGCATCATTTGCAACGACGTGGATGGAACTAGAGGGTATTATATTTAGCAAAATAAGTCAATCGGAGAAAGACAATATCATATGATCTCCCTGATATGAGGAAGTGGAGAAGCAACATGGGGGGTTTGGGGGTAAGAAAAGAATAAATGAAACAAGATGGGATTGGGAGGGAGACAAACCATAAGAGACTCTTAATCTCACAAACAAACTGAGGGGGGCGGGGGGAGGGGTGTAGGGAGAGGGTGGTGGGGTTATGGACATTGGGGAGGGTATGTGCTATGGTGAGTGCTGTGAAGTGTGTAAACCTGGCGATTCACAGACCTGTACCCCTGGAGCTAATAATACATTATATATTTATAAAAAAATAAAAAAATTAATTAAAAAAACTATGGAGGGCATGTATTGCATGGAGCACTGGGTGTGGTACATAAACAATGAATGCTGGAACAATGAAGAGAAATAAAATAAAATAAAATGGAAAACAAAAACTCAAAACAGAAACAAAAAAGAAAAAAAAAAAAAAAACCCAAAACCAAAATCTACAAAAACCCAAAGTCAAAAAGTACCCAGTTTGGAAAAGACTTTTCGTGAGGGTTGGGTGCAGAAGGAAGCGATTTCCCTCCATTTTTCTCACTGACAGTCCTTTTGCACTTTGATATTTGTTCCAACAATAAGGTGTTTCATTATTCCTCCTCTCCAAAAAGGCTGTGCCGTTATGAAATGCTATTGAAGGCTCTGGTTTGCCCAGACAGGTCTCAGCAAATGGGACCTGTGGGGAGAGGGGATCCTTTTTCTGGGTTGGAAAAAAGAAAAAGAAAAAATAAAGCCTTTGCCCTGCAGGGACAATAGAACACACTCTTTCCTAATCAGAGGGTCACTCACCTCGGTGCCCTGTTGGGGAGAATCGTCATCTAATTCCAAGCCTAAGGCTAGGTCATCAGACACACTGTCTTCTCCCCGCCCTTCTCCTAGTTTCTCCTACCAGTTTTCGTGATCCAATTTCTCTGCTTCCTCGGACCAGCTGAAAAGGAAGTTATGAACTCTCTCCATCATTCGTCACTCTCCTAGGCCCTTCCTCCTTGGCAGTTTTCCCATTTGGGGTCTTTTTTCTCTTTCCCTCGCTGTTTCTCCTCCTCTCTACACAACCTCTGTATCTCTGGGGGAGTTTTGTCTGTGCCTCTGGGCCTTTCTCTTTCTATTTAGTTCCCAGAAACCATTCTGGGATTCTATTTCTATCCATCCATCTATCCAACGGATCACGGTTGAAACCAGGAGTGCAATCAGTCCAAGCCGCTGGTGGCATCAGCTGTGGTTCTGCCCCATGTTGCTTTGTTTGTGGGCTATTTTCCGTTTCCCATCATGCTCTAGGAGAATGGCCTGTCAGAGCTGGGACTGTGCTTTTTTCCCTCCTGCCAGAGGCCCTGCTTCGGAAACCCAGATTAGAAAAGATGGGACATTTTTTAAAAAAGGAGTCTGCGCTATCTTGGCAGTTCCTTTTCCAATGGCAGATTTCTTATGCTTTGATAATTCCAGAGTGAGAACACAAATTGTTAAGTGGGTTGAAGGGGAGGGTTCTACTCAGAGATAAAGCTTTCTCTTTTGAGCTTCTTGCTGTTCTCTGTACCCCACTCCTAGCTCTTCTCACTTGGTACTGATACAGTGCATGTACATCACGGCCTTTCACCTCCAGCCAGGGGGCTCCTGGAGGCCAGGGCCTCCTGGACTTCTCATGCTCCGTAGGTGATCCACATGTATATGGATTAAAGATCTTTTTCTCCTCCTGGATATTTACCCTCAAGCCCAACCACCCACTGAATACATCCTGACATCCTACGTAGTTGCAACTGATTGTAGCTGGAAGACAATGATGGGGTGGGTGATGGGGATAAAGAAGGAAGATATGTAGGCTGGAAGGAGGAGGGCAGCACAGGGCCCCAGAAGTCAGGACCGGAGTTACCACTGCTAAAGTGGAATGAGTGAAGGAGCCCATTAGTCCTCCCATCTCAGAGTACCTGACGGATCCCTTCAAACCTCTCCATGTTCAGGGAAAATAAAAATGATAATAATGATGTTAATAGCTGCTAATAATGGATGCTAATACCACCATGCAGGAACTGTTCTAAAATCTTTGCATTTCACTCCTTTTGTCCTCACGGCAATCCTAAAATGTGTGTTCTGTTCTTGCCATCCCCATTTTACAGATGAGGCAACGGAGGCCAAGAAGTTTGCCCACAGTCCCAGGCCTGGGAAAGGCAGTATGGAAATCAGGAGTCCAGGCAGGTGGGTCCAGAGCTGGTGTTGTAACCACCACACTCCTGGTGATTCCCAAATGTTGATCTCTAGGACTGGCTTGTCTCCTGAAGGTTCACTGACTGCAGCCTTCCTGGGATGACTACAGACCCCGACATCAGTCCTATCTTTGTGATCCCCATGGTCATGTCGAACTGTTCAAGGATGAAACTGCAGAAGGGCCTGGGGAGCTGGGGAGAGAGAAGGAAGGGAGGAGGAGGCCCCCTGGCACATAAGTCTGTTTCTCCTGCTCCTGCACCTGCCATGTTTTCTCTCTCAGCTAGCAGCACTTCATTCCAAACAGCTTAGGAACCAAGGAGTCTGGGAGTTTCCTTGTGCCTCCTGTGCACTCACTCCCTGGGTCACCACAACTTGTTCCTGTGGCTTCGTAATGCTGCTCACATCCTCCTGTAACAGGGACTACCAGCACCCACTTTCAGGTCCTTTCAGCGGGCTCCTGTAGCAGTCCTAATGGTACACCTAATGGGTGTCTCCACCAACTAGGGCAGCGTCTAGCCCACGCTGGTTACAACCTGGACTGCTGGGTCCCTGCCCAGTTTCCCACTCACTGAACCTGGAGCAGGGCCTGGGAACTTACCTAATGCCATGTTACAGTGTCTACATCATTCACCTCACTTCATCTCATCATGTGGGCATTTTGTCATCTTATGTCATCAAGACAAGGAGAAGAAGAGGGAGAAGAAGAAGGTGGAGGAGGAGGAGGAGGAGGAGAGGGAGAAGAAGAAGAAGAAGAAGGGGAAGAAGAAGAAGGCGGCGGCACAATATGGTATTTTGAAACAGAGAGAGACTGCATTCATGTAAGTTTTATTGTAGTATATTATTATAATTGTTCTATTTTATTATTGTTAATCTCTTACTGTTCCTTATCATAAATTAAACATTACCATAGGTATGTATGCAGAGGAAAAATCACAGAATATGTAGGGTTTGATGCTATCCACGATTTCAGGCATCTATAGGGATCCTGGAATGCATCCCCTTTGGATAAGGGGGGACTGCTGTATGTAGTAGATATTGTTATCATAGGGTCAGAGCTGATGTCTTCAGAGGTCCTGTTGGTGGCAGGGTCTGACTTTTCTGGAGATTACAGCCCTGAGAGCCTGTGCATAGCCTGGCTGCTGCTAGTCACTCCCAGGTACAGAGCTTGCTTCTTGGTCTCGCCCTCCCTCCTACCCAGGTAGGGCTGGCCCCTCACTTCCCCTGGCCTTTTGCCCTCTGGATCTAACTTCTTTAGAAGTGCAGGAGACCATCTAAGACATGAAATCCCCTATTGCAATGGGCAGCTTCCTTCAGGGGACTCCTACTAACAATGCTATTGATCCACTAGGAATCTTGGCTGGACAGGATCTGCATCTCTAGTCCCTGCAGCTCATGTCCCGGACCCTTCTAGGGGGAGACTTACTGCCAATTGCTCAAGTCATTATTACTGTTAATGTCTGTGTCACTGCTCTTTTGCTGCCAAACCAGTGGGAGAAGGGCATGGAGAACTGGGAGAAAGAACTCATGGTATAGTCAAAGAAACTGCAGTTGCTGGTTGTTTCCCCATTTGCTCTTACCTGAAAATTCAGGTAATATTCCACACTTTAAAATGGAACTCAAGAGCACCTGGGTGGCTCATTCGATTAACCATCTGCCTTCGGCTCAGGTCATAATCCTGGGGTCCTGGGATCTAGCCCTACCTTGGGCTTCCTGCTCAGTGGGGAGCCTGCTTCTCCCTCTCCCTCAGTGTATGCACGCTCGCGCGCGCTCTCTCTCTCTCAAATAAATGAATCTTAAAAAAAAAAAATAGAAAAAACCAAATAGAACTCAAATATCCAAAGAAACCGTGATGCTTCACTGATTAAATCCCTCACCCCCACTCCAAGCCAGCGGATAACTCCTTGGGTATCTGTTCCCTGAGGCTCCTGTTCCCTCTTCATTGGAATAGGAATTTTGGAGTACAGGAACTCTGAGGACTTGTCCTTTGAAGTCCTGAATCCTGTTATTGTGGGAATTCTGGGTGTTCCTAATTAACCTTGACCTTGTTCTCTCTGTAGCTTCAGGCTAACCCTGCCTGTGCAGAGAGCTTAAAAAACCTGCAGGATACATTACTGCTGGGTAAGAAGGAGAGGAGTCGCCTTTAGGAAAATCAATTTAGATTCAGCAAATATTTGTTGAGCTCCCTACGATATGCCATTTCCTGTGCTAGATTCACCTACAGATACACAGATTCTTAGGTAAAGCCTGTCTTGCCTCAAGATGGCCCTATAAATAAGTAAATAAATAAAGTCATTAGACAACTGAACTCCATTTGTCTGCATGACCCTCCATAACCAGTTGCTTTCTTTCCTATATTTAAATTGAATTTGCATGTTTGATTGAGTTCCTTGGGCCTCTGGTTTTCTCTGATCTCACAATTTAAACATTTGCTTTTAGACTGACGACATTTCACAAGATGCAAGATGGTCTCTTATTTAAATATCTTAATATGCCCTAGGGAAGAGGCCCAAATAACAGAATCCAGAATCTAGCCTCAGAGCCTCAGTCCAAGTCCATTGTAAAGCCAGTTGCGTGTATGACTTTCTGCAGCACAGTAGAGCTCCCTGGGGACAGAGATGAGATCCCATACTCTTCGGTGGATGAATGCTGGGCAGAAGGTCAATGCTTAGTAACAACGGCTGAATTTGGGATCTTTCTTTTCCACCCAGAGCATCTCCTGGAGGATGTAACAGTGAGAGAGGTTAGGTGTTCTCCACCCACTTTTCAGAATCTAAGGGCACTGACTTCTTCCCTCCTTCCCCATTCTGTACAGCAGCCTAGTTGCCCTTCTCACTGTGGGTTTGCTGCCCTTGTTATCCACCCTCTGTTTGTGTGCCAGGCATCTGTTCCATGTCGCTACCTTTTAAAACATAGACATTTAGTGTTTGAAGAAAGATCATCAACTTGGGATTCTTGTTCGTAACTTCCGGATTCTTAAGACAGTCGACCACAGCAATTTAAGAGTGAGTTGCTTAGTTAAATTTAACCTTGACAGAGGATGGCTGTTTGGGCAGTTTTATAATGTTATTAAATATTGCCCCAATTCAACAGAGGAGCCTCTTTTCCCAACCTTATTCTATTATCACTCTCAATGTCCTCTGGGGAAGGTAAAGGGAAAATTGGGTTTATAATGAACATATTTTATATTACAGTCCATAGTACATAGTAGGCACTTAACTAATGTTAGTTCTCCTATCTAGCTAAAACGGCATTATCTGGAAATATAGTCTTTCTATAGCGTTTCTGAAACAGAGGTTCCAACCTTAGTTCATGAGCATGGATGGAAAAAGACTGCACCACTATTTTCATTTACTGCTAACTGATTTTTAGGATGTCTTTCGGTGATGAATGTGAATAACACACCACAGTGCTATCAGCAACACCAGTGACATTGTCTTCAGAAATGCTTTCATATTCTGCTACAATTGTGGCAGGTATCCTGAAATATCATTTGTATTTATTTATTATTGTTATTCATTATACTTATTTACTATCACTTACTTCTTATTAGGCCCACTCTTTATTATTCCAGGCATCAATAAAGAAGCACATACATTACTTAATCTCAAATTTGTGTTTTTTAATGTTTTGTTAGCTATATTTCAATATAATATGCTTCTTTTATAAGCTTATGCATCTCTTCTATATATTGAAGAACATAATCCTGAGTGGGGCTCCCTAGGATTCACCAGCACAAAGATTCTCAGCACAAATATTAACGACTTGTTTTCTGACAACATTCTTCTGGAGTTTATATGGCTTATTTGTTTCTTGTTCTATCCTTTCCTCTTTAATATTGCTTAGGGTACTTAAATTCCTCCTTCTCTTTTTTGGTGTCCCCCACTCTCTCTCTCAGTAAAAATAACATGTGCACATTAAAGTTTCAGGGAATAAAGAAAAAAGACCATTATCTAGTTATATTCACTGTTAATAGCTTGGTGAACTCTGAGAAATATATATTTTTATGCATGAATTTTTATTTTTAACATATTTGTAATTAAATGATTAATCTCAATTTTGTTACATGCTTCAACCATTTTTTTTTTAAACTAGTGAAATTTCACATGTCAGCTTGAGCTTCCCACCACCTACCCCTGCCCTGTTAACGGGGCTAAGAATTATATCCTTGCTTATTCGTTCTGAATTGTAGCTGACTCTTCTTTGTTTTTTGAAACTAGATAAATACACTATCCTTGGAATGTATTTGGCCTTCTTTGGATCAATCCATTCTTGAATTTATACATATTTTTGGTTCTTGCATATTTAACACCACTTTTAGTAATGTTTTCATTGTTCTAATAGGATACACTTTGGAACAATTATAGTGGTAAGGTAAATCCATAACAGTTTAATTGGTGGAGTCACTAGTTTTTCTGATTCCTTTTCTCAGATAACTAGGCTCCAGGGCTCTGGTACTGTGTGTTACTGAGGTCAGTCACTGGGAGGATATAAGGGATCTCTCTTCTGAAACCATACTGAATGGAGTTTAGGGATAGAGGAGGAAGGCCGCATTTCAGTGAGATGACAAATCAAAGGCTGAGAAACCACTGGCATGAATGGCCTATCCCCAAGAAGCTAGGCTAAGAGGGGGTAAGGGTGGAAAACTCATATACTCTGGAATCCAAAGACTTTCATTAAATCCATTCACTCACTTAGTGACCCTGAGAGGACCAAACTTTCTGAAGCTCATTTTTCCCATCTATAAAGATAGAACAATGTTAATACACATCTTTCAGAGCTGTCTATGTGGATCAAATGGAATAATATACATAAAAGTAATGTGTCGGTGTTATTTTATGATTATTATTGGTTGATAAACAAAAAATGTGATGGATGTGTGGGTGATATATTACAAGCTATTTTCCATGAAGACTTCCAAATTTCCCCAGTGCTTAGGTGTTTGTTGTTTTTTCTGTCCTCAAACTACTTTGTTCATGTCACTATAATAGCACTTTCCTCTGTATTGTCATTTCTGACCTGTGTCTTTCTCTCCCTCTACCAGCCTCTGAGGATAGGCATGTGTGTCACTCATTTTTCTGACCTTAGCACCTAGCACATTACTGGGTACATCATAGGTCCTAGATAAGTCCGTGAGTAAAGAGGCAAAGTAAAGATGCAGCAGTTTACAACCTGGCAGAGGAGAGAAGTCATATAGAGATGCCACTCTGAGAAAGTAGATGACACTTAGGGAGACTAATGGCATGGAAGGGCTGAGCAAAGACAGACTGTTAGTGCTGTAGGGAGAGTTCAGGGAAGACTTCGTGGAGGAGGCAGAATTTGGGCTGAAGGTTGAATGCCATTTGCATATCAACTGTGGTATAACAGATATATAGATATAAAGTTTGCACATATTTTCATAGGAGCCTCAAAACACATTTAAATTCAATGTATGTGATATTCAACATGCTTGGCTTTACCTGGTTAAGTGAGTCCCAAAGAAGCATTGTTAGAATTGCTATATGGTATTAAGAAAAAGCACACAAAGGAAGTTCCTTGTTGTTTCATGTATCCATTGATTGAAAACAGAGCTCTACATATTTAACATGGGAAAAAATCAAACCAACAAACCCAAACTCTGTTAATTATGATAATGCCTAACTAACTGCTGTAACCAAGACACCCTAAATACCATGACTTAAGGAAGATGAGTTTATTGTATTCTCATGATACATCCCTGAAGTGAGCAATTGAGACTGATGGGCTGCTGTTTCATGCGGCCATTCATGGATCCAGGTTCCTTTCTTTTATGTTATTGCTTTGCATTCCCTAAGGCATTATCCTCATTTGCATGGTCCCTCTGTGATGCTGTTCATGGGAAAGGAAACAGAAGCTCTCCTGAGTCAGTGGCTTGGCAATGGTGCAGAATTTCCACATGTCATTGCCATTCACATCCCATTGGTCTAAACCTAGTTGTACTTGTAGCATGCATAGCTAGCTGTATGGGAGCCTCGGAAATGTAGGCATCAACTACATTACCTCAACGTAAATTCTATTCCTACTGAAGAAGGAATACATAGATTCTGGTGGGTAACAATTAGTGTTTGCCAAAGGAAGACTACACACAGCATGATCAGCCATTTACAAGCATATTCAGGGCTTTTTAATCAGTCTTTTATCACAGACCTAAGCAATACATATGTTCCAAACCATCCAGAATCCATAGGGTGGTAGAGGTTCTGGTGGCTTCTTTAGTCCACTTCTAGCTGGGGGGTTTAGCTGGGGTCTCTTAGGGTCCACCCAGAATGTCTTCTTTCCCCCTCACTTTCTTCCTATGTGAGCCCTTGGCCATCTTCATCCTGTTGCTCTTTTCTTAAAAATTCTGCCTTCTCCCTGTATATTGCCTTAAATTTGTGTCATTCCCTGCTCCACATGGTTGCCCCGCTGGGAAGGGGTGTGGGGCAGAGTGAGGATTTCACATACTGCTGTTAGAGGAAGAGAAAAGACAGAGGAATCCACACCAAGGTCTTGCTTCAGAGCCCCAGAGACATTTAACCTCTTGCCCTGTGAGGGTCAACTCCTGCTGCTGATACTCTCATGAGCCTTTCTTCTCTCTGTGTTACAACGCACGGTCCTTTCTTATAGACATTAGCAGAGAGAAGGTGATGGAAAGAGGAGAGAAATGCCCACTCTAACAATGGAAAGAATTGAAGAATGAATGAATGAATGAGTGAGTGGATGAATAAATGGGGTTTCTGCCTTGCCTCTGAATCCCCATTGTGCAGGGATGCAGCAAGATGCAAGTCAGATGTTGTCCCCTCTTCCATGGGGGTTCAGTCTGGAGGTGAAGAGAGCCCCAGAATGAGTCATTCCAAGTGGCCTATCATGAGGGCTTTTGACACATGTAATTGGGTAACCTTGGTTGACATGTAGGGTGAGAAGAGGCTCATCTTCAAAATGAGGTTCAGGCTAAGATTTAAATAGCATGAAAGAGTTAACAGAGGAGTGAGTGAGTGAGTGAGGTGGAGGAT
Organism: Lontra canadensis; assembly: GCF_010015895.1. Classification (NCBI taxonomy): domain Eukaryota; kingdom Metazoa; phylum Chordata; class Mammalia; order Carnivora; family Mustelidae; genus Lontra; species Lontra canadensis. The sequence continues at coordinate 54,519,711 of NW_022630995.1, forward strand.
GGGCAGGGGAAAAGAACATTCCAGGAACAGAGAACAGTGTCATGAGAACCCTGAGGCAGGAGTTTGTGTCGCCCCTTAATGGAACCAAGAGACGTTCACTCTGGCTAGAGAGCAGGATATGATGGGGTGAGGGCATCCTGGCTGTGTAATTCTCTCCAAGGAGTTTGAACCGCTTCTGAGGGCAAGAGGAAACGACAGGAGAATTTTAAGTAGGAAAGTGATATGAATAGATTTGCACTTTAAAAGAAATCCATCTGGAATCAGAGTGGAGAATAAATTGGTGGAGGGAAGGGAGAAGGGCAAAGCAGGAGGCCGTTGCCATGAACTTGGAGTGAGAGGATGGCCGGGAGAGATGGTGGAGACACTGGAGGGACAGAGGGTCAAGTGTCCTTGGGTTCTAGCAGGAGGATGCACTGGAGGCTAGGGAGAGGGTAGGGAATTTATTTGCCTGGGGGACCTAGTTCATGGACGGGGGAGCCCTAAGACACTAAGCTCTAACTGCACTATCCCTCTCTACCAGAGGCTGGTGAGAACAAGTCTTCTTGTGACAACCATCAGCAATGGGTCATTACAGATGAAGAAATCGAGGCTGCAAGAGCCTACATAATCAGCCCAACATTAAAAAGGCAGAGGGGCTAATCAGGACTCAAACCCAGACAGGTGGTCTCACAAAGCCCACATCCTTCTCTACTGCAGCCGTGTCTGGGGAGAAACCCCAGTGCTATGCTGCCCCTGAGTCTGCTTCCTCTGCACACATCCTCCCTTGCACCATGAAGGTTGACTCCTGCCATGTGCTGTACTCAAAAGGACTTTGTGGATTCTTCTCTCTGAATTATAGATCACCGTTTTCTCTTACAGTCTTAGTCTTGGGAGGTATAGAAAAAGAATGATGGAAAGGGGAGAGATGTGCTCACACCACCAGAATTGGAACTGTGGCCATCCTAGGGTTTGGAAGTGGACAGGATCCAGCAAAGAAATTAGGAATAGAGGGAATGTAACAAAAGAGGCAAAAGTAGGAGAAACATCATCCTGAGTCTAGAGAACCATGACCTTTCCCCAAAATGACATGGAAGTGTCCATAATCCAATGAAAAGGCAGTGAAGAATAGGACTTTGGATCCAGACAGTCCAGGATGTGAGTCTAGTTTCTCCTTATTAGCGGCTTTGAGATTTTCAGCCATTTATATCAATTTTCTGAGCCTCAATTTTTTTAGGGGTTCTGACACAGGTTGGCAAAGAACATGCATGGAGAATGGCTGATTGAGGCAACTGGAGCATGGTTAGTATTGAGAGCACTGTGCTCCTTCATTCCTGGGTGACCGTTGAATTGATCATCCAATGGGAACACTTGTAGGGAGAAAGGGGATGCTAGATACTTTCACTGGGACAATAGGCAGAAACTGGAACTGTCTCAGCAAACTGGGACATAATTAGTCGCCTGTTCACATCCAACTCTGTCATTGGAAGACATAAAATCATTGTCATACCATCTGCCTGGGCCTGGATTTCTGCTCTGAGGTTGTTGGAACTCTTCATTCCTTCAGGTCATTCATTCATTCATTCATTCATTCAGTAAATAATGCCAGATCCAGCACTGAGTGCAAGGGAGACAGTAGTTAACAAGATCCATTGCATGGTACATCTCTTGAAGGAGTTCAGAGTTTCATGGAGAAGTCAGGCAGTGACCCCATAGTGTGATCATTGCAAGCTTAAGGAAAATGGGATTGTATCTGTAGGTGGGGCATCAATTCACGGAATTGAGCGTTGGAAGAGGACCTTGAGACTTAGTGCATTTCTTTCATTTTATAAACAAGAACATTGAGGCCCAGAGAGGTAAACTGACTTGATTAAAATCAACCCTCTAATTAGGGTCTGACTAGTACCCAGAAAGTTTATTCTGATGCATGACACCCAGGTTATTGGTGACACAACAGCCCTGGTCAATCAGAGTTTCCCCCTGGGCTCCACCCAGTGTCTGTTCCATCTTACCCTCCATTGGGCTCTCTTGACCATCTCTTCTCTGTTCACCACCTCTCCTCCTTTCCTCTCTTCTGTATATTCAGTTATATACTGTGGGAGATGCAGACATGAATAAAAAAGTTTCTAGTCCTTAGGGAGATGAATGAATGAATAGTAAATGAGAAAAAGAGACAGAAAGAAAAAAAATGTTCACTAGAAGTAAAGGTAATGTGCACTGGTAATTTAAGATGATTAATTCTGTGGAGGGATTGGAGAAGGCTTCTTTTGAAAGGTACCATTGATACTGAACTAGACATGTATTAGAAATTTTTCCCATAGGTGGAGAAATGAGAAAGGCAGACTGAGACTAGCATGATCAGGAGCATGGAGAATGGAAACACATTTCCTATTTATGTGATTGTTGATGGGGTTCCAGGAAGACACATTAGGTTTGCAGAAACTTGATGTAAATAAATTGTTAAGAATCTTAAATACCGGGGCACCTGGGTGGCTCAGCGGGTTAAAGCCTCTGCCTTTGGCTCAGGTCATGATCCCAGGATCCTGGGATCGAGTCCCACATCGGGCTCTTTGCTCAGCGGGTAGCCTGCTTCCTCCTCTCTCTCTGCCTGCCTCTGCCTACTTGTGATTTCTGTCTGTCAAATAAATAAATAAAATCTTTAAAAAAAAAAAGAATCTTAAATACCTTTTGTAGGAGGCTTTTTTTTTTTAAACAATGACAAGTAATAAGAACAACAACATTAATAATAATTCATTGACTGTCACAAATCAGCCATGCTCATGACCATAATTGTTTAGATGTAGACAAATATTTGAGTTGGATCTTGTAGCTCCATTTTACAGATAAGGAAATAAAAGCTCACAGAGGCTACTTATTCATCTGAATGCACAGAGTTGGTAAATGACAGGCTGATGAGCTATTTGAATCCAGGCCCTTTGGAATACGCAGAGGCCTCAGAGAAGTATGGAGTGAGGTGTGGGGATGGGCTTTCCCACCAAAGTGTCCTGGGTTTGAATCTTGCTGATATCACTTCCCAACCATGAGACCTTGGCTGTGTCACCTTGCTCACTCAGCTTCTCTTTCCCCATCTAGTAGGCAGGCATAGTTATAGTGTGATATAGGAGTTATATCTAGGAGTGATAAAAGTATTTAGCAACTGGTTGGCGCGGCACTGACCATTCAGGGTGGATATAATTCATAACCAGTCAGAATGGCCATTATGAAGATTGGCTCTGTCTACTTCATCAGGCTGTTGTGAAAATTCAGTGGCATTTTTGCTTGTAAATCATTTGGAACAGTACTTGGCATGTTGTGAACTCTCAAATTTTGGTGAATTAGAGAGTTTAAGGTAGAACAAGAGCAGAGTTTAGAAAGGAGAGGTCAGATGGGGAGTCACTGTGGGATGGATTCTGAAGGACTGGCTCTGGGACATATGGCTGTACAGGGACAAGAGGTTAGGAGTTAGAGTTTCAATTTCTGCTTCTTGCTTGGAGACTAATTTGTGATACAACTTTAGGTGTATTTCTTAAGGTCTTTGAGCTGAGAGTCCTCACATGTAAGCAAGATGAAAACAACCTTCATTATAGAGTGATTGTAAGGACCACATGTTATAGACTGAATGTGTGTGTCCCCTCCAAATTCACAGGTCCAAATCCTAACTCTCAGTGTGATAGTGTTAAGAGGTGGGATCTTTGGAAGGTACCAGATCGTGAAAGTGGTGTCTTCATGGATGAGAGTTTAGTCTCTCTCTCTGTCTGTCTCTCTCTCTCTCTGCTCCCTGCTGTGTGAAGCTACTTGAGAATATGGCCATCAGCAAACCAGGGAGCTGGCTGTCATCAGACACTGGATCTGCCAGCTCCCTGATCTTGGACTTCCCCATTTCCACAGCTGTGAGAAATAAATGTTTGTTGTTTAAGCCAGCCCGTCTGGTAATTTGTTACAGCAACCTGAGCTAAGATGTTAATGACGCCTAGGAAGGACTGCTTTCATGGCTTTACACATACTCTTAGAAGGTGACTTCTCTTACTATGGAGTAGCTCATTACTCAATGGTAAGGGGGTGTTCACTTTCTCTTCCCCACCATGGGTGGGAGGATATTTCCCAAATGGAGGTTGAATATATCTTGATGTATCATAGTAAAGTGGGTCATTGTGATATTTAATATCTTTTTTCCTTTTCTTATTTTACTGGGCCCAGGATATTGAATCTTCTGTTCAGTTGGCATTTTCCATGTTGTTATAAATTGACACATGTGAGAAGTTTAGACCCAACCAATGCATATGGCAGCTACTTATTTGTTTGTGACTTAAAATGATGCCAAGAAGTAATAAGAACAAAGGTCAATTGGTGGAATTAAGCTTGTGCTTCTTCTCTTTTTCCCAGTGCTGCTGGTTGCCTATCAAGGTGTGGGTGGGATGCGTGTATGCTGGGCTCCCAGGATGTTTAAAACTAGAGGAGACAGATTCTCGTGGGGGAGGTAAGGGGATGTGAGCAACTTGATCTTGGCTGAGTGGAGGCTTTGAAATGATAGGAAATTTCAGTCTGAATCCAGGCTCTGAAACATGGTTGCCCTTGGGCAGGTGGCTTTATGTGTCTGAGTAACAAAGCATAAACATAGCACAAGGTGGGAAGGAAAGAATGGGGCAGTGTGGGAGATAATGTGCCTCAACGTACCCAAATAATGTCTGCATCTCAACATCACGTTTCCACATCCCAGAGAAAAGAGTCCTTTGTGCCTTCTAAGAAAGTGCTTGAACTGGCTTAATCAGCTAGGATTTGAAACTGAGTTTTTCAGTTTACAAAGCCCAAGTTCTGGGTTTCATTTTCTGAACTATTTTGTGCTTTATCGTTTTGGTATGTTTATTCATGAGTTCCCTTTCTAGGGATGCCTTCATCTTTGCAAGTCTAAATCTTACCAATATTTCAAAACTAGCTCAAATGCTACCTTCTCCAAAAAACCTCATCTTTTTTTCTCTTTAAGCATTTGTATATTTTTATATTTTGTTAGATTATGTGAATTATCTCCCCTGCTACGGTACAAACTCTCAGGTAAGCTCAAGTCTGGACCCTCCATAGCACCTCGGGTGGTGTAATGCCCATGACAGGGGTTTTATTGCTTGTTGTGTTGCCGAATATTTACAGAGAGACAGGCTATTTGTTGAAAGGACTCAGAAAGCGAAGAAACACAAGACAGTAGCTAGGAAGACAGTGGAAATCTGGAAAAGTAGGTTTTTAAGATGCTGCCCATCAAAGTATATGCCCATCAAGGCTTCTTAAATTTCTCCTCATAATGTTCGGAGGGGGAGATCATGCCTCTGCACTGTGATTCTATTTCTCTTAGTATTTGGTTTTGTCACTGCCAAAGCAAAGTGGATCTCCATTAGATTTATTTCCTCAGAACAAGGCCTAGTATTGTTATTGGCTTCTTATTGTAGTGATGAGAAATTCTCTAAACTTTGAATGATTTGAAATGAAGCAGGCAGGAAAGGAAAGCAACACCAGTGTTAGAAATGTTTGTTATGATTTTCTCAAGCTTTTTTTTTTTTTGATTTGTTAAAATGATTAGAATTCTTAGTGAAAGCAAAGGCCAGAATTATAAGTAAAAGAAAGCAGATTTGGATTGAAACTAAAATTTATGAGATGGATATTGAAAGTTAACCTAAAACCAAAGGAAAGAATATGTTGTATGTTGTAGATGCTGAGAATAATATATTCAAGATGCATTGCTTGGAGGCAGCCATTAACTCCTGAGTTTATTTAATGAAAACACTTTTGGTTTTGCAGATAGTCTTCTGGTTTGTACACACATACACTTTGCTGAAAACAAGTATATGTTAACCTCAAATGTGTGAAAGATACAGACATTCATGTCAGGGTGAGAGTCCCATTCCAGAGAGCTTGAAATACCATAAAATCCCCAACTACATCTTCAGTTTTAGTCACAGTCTTCAACAATACATTATTAATGATATTTTGTACGTTAATCTTTCACTTCTTTCCCTTCACAATTAATCACATGTCTGGCTGGCCCATGCTATGTTCATTAAGCACTGAATTGGAAAAGCTCTGCTGCTTTGGGTATGCTTAAAGATTTCTGTCTTAATTTTGATTGTAATATGTTTATGAGGCTTATGTTTTCTATCACTTTGGTCAAGACATTTTTCCAATTTCCCATTTTTATTTTTAAAAAAGGACAAAATAGAATAAAGAAGTGGTTTTGGAAAAAAAAAACAAGCAAACAATGGAATTCTCTTCAAATAAATTCTTCCTAGGATCCCAGTCTGTAAAGCATACAGAAATGGAGCAATCCCAACCAGAAACAGGAGAGGAACACAGGATATCAGAGGCCCCTTTGTGGACTCCCCAGAACTTATTTAAAGATCTTTGCAATATCATATTCATATTTATGCATTAAACACTACTGTACAGCCTAAGGTGGTGACACTGTCAGAGGAGTTTGGCAAATACTACTATTAAATAATTCAAAGCGTTCATTTGTTAGCTCATGGAGGCAAGTCTTTCTTGGGTAGATCAAAGGCAGTTATGGTGTTGAAATGTGTTGTATGAACATGCAGGTTGTCTGAAAATACAACTTCTGGAAGTAGATGCTATCTGCATTTCACTGGTCTAGAACCACCTGTCTAGCTTCAGCCTGGACAACACTCTCCTCTTCCCTTCTTGGACAGATGTTCTGCTAGCCCCTTGCCCTGAGCGCCATCCTTCCATTCACCTGTCCTTCGATCTGAGACCATATTCCTTTGCTCTGTACTCTCTGGCCGCCTATGCTGTTTCACAGGCATTAAATGAAGAGACTGACTTTTGAAGGCTTTCCAATTCTTAAGGCTTCTGCAGTATGTGGCCAGTTAGACCTTCAACACTAATCCAAGCAAATTTTTATGTTGGAATTGCTGTGATGTCAGGTGTTTCCCTGTCTTTACTCTGTTCATTTGGAAAACTAGTTCTTTGTTCACTTTTGTTAGCTTTGTATTCAACACATATTTGATGAATGCCTGATACAGGTAAAGCTTTATGCTAAATGTTGTGGGCTCTCCTTCAGTTCCCCCTCCTCTTTCAAAAACCTATGCAAACAACACCTTCTCCATGAACTTTTCCCATGTGCATTCTGTAAGATGAGAGCCCTGGATCTGGCTGGTGCTTTGTACATAACTATATGCAGACATTTATTACAAGCTACTATTTAGGCACTCACAGGACTGTCTTTTCCACTTGTATCTGACCTTCTTGAGGACAGGGGTTTGCCTTAATCATTTTTGTTTCACTCAGAATGGTGTGATTTGCACATATCATCTACATTCTGAAGGAAGGAGGAAAACTTTTGTGCAGTGGACAAGCCCTAAGGTGGCCCCCAGTGAGCCATACCCTTGTATATCCCTTTCCCCAGAGAGCAGGAGACACCTATAACTTCTTCAGACAACAGAATATGGTAAAGGCGATATAGTAGTCACTCCCATCATTGTGCTATATTATGTAAAATTCAGCAGACTGGAGTGAGAGATAATTCTGTTGGTTTTGAGAAAATAATCTGCAGTTTGTGGGAGGGTCTGTAGAGAATTTGTATGGCAAGAAATTGAGGGTGATCTCCAAAAGCTGAGATGGGCCTCTGGATGATAGAAAGCAAGAAAACATGGACCTGAGTCATATACATGCAAGGAAATGAATTTTGGTGACAACCTGAGTAGGTTTGCAAAGAAATTCATCACTAGTCAAGCCTCCAGATATAAAGGGAACTCAACTGATGCCTTGATTATAGCTTTCTGAGAGTCTGAGTGGAGCTCCAACATAAACTGTGCCCAGACTCTTGAACCATGGAAACTGAGATGGTGGATGTATGCTGTTTTAAGAGGCAGAATTTGTGGCAATCTGTTATGTAGCAGTAGAAGACTTAAAATGTGGGAGAGGATGTTGTGCAGGATTTCTTCCTGTGGTTGCAGAAGAGTCCAGAGTTGAGGACAAAGATGCAGTGGCTCCCATTACCTAAAGAGAGCTGCTAACATCCCTCACAGGCAGCAAGACAGACCTCACCAAACCACTCCTTGTTTCCTCATCCAGATTATAAAAGAGAGGATGGGCAGGAAGAAGGAAGAGAGCCTATGAGTTGTGCTGATGGAGAGTGTTTAAGTGAGAAGTGATACCCCACTTCTTCCCCCATCAAAGTCAAGTGATAAGTACCTCCCTTGTAAGGTTGGGGTCAGCCACAAGAAGTGGTGATTGTCATTGTGGTCCTTAGTTACACCTGTTCTTAGGTAGTGGATCTGACCCTTGAGTAAAAGAAAAAAGAGTGGGAAGGAGTTGGCAAGGCTTAAGAAAGGTTGGAAATCATGCAGTCAGTGCTCTCATCACTTGGCATGCCCCAAATTGTGATCTTCCTGGAGGCTGAGAAGATGCTGCACAATTAGCTAGGATAGATCAACTCAGGCTGTTTGCGGGTAGGGAGACTGCAACACCAGTGGGAGCTAAGTGGGGGATGGGAGAGACAATCCAGGTTTCCCACAGAAGAGATTTGTGCTTTGCAGAAGGGGAGACTTCACAGGACCCTGGAGGGAGCCACTCAGGAGAGTCAACACATAGATGCCCACCATACAAAGGGCATCTGTGGTTGAAAGCAGCAAATATAATGAGATGATTCCAACCATTTAGTTGAGTAAGGAAAACTTTGTCCCTTTCCTCTTCCCCTCATTTCTTCTCTACTTCCAACAATTAAAGAGCTAAGAGCCTGTCTGCAGGGAGAAAAGGAAGGAAGTGAAAAATTAGACCAAACACCCTCACCCTCAAATTCTCTCAAACCACGTGTCCAGCCCACAAGACAGAGGAGGGTAACTTTGTACCTGAGGTGAAATTGAAGTTTTAAAGTAGAAAGGAATTTTAATTACTAAAAGTAACCATGAAGTTATGTATTCTACCCAAGTGTCATCAGGGGATGGAAGAGAGGGTTTCAACAAAGTATGGGTGAAAGCAGTGATTGGAAAAGAGAATGATTGTTTTCCATGTATGTTTCCATTTCACATACATCGTTTTCGTGTATGTTACCCCAGTGAGTTAAGGCTCCCTAACACACTTAGGCTTTGCCTTCAGTGAGCTCACAGGTGAGCAGAGGAGATATGATAAAGTCAGAAATAATTTAACACATACTAGAGAGGATGAGGATGAATGTACCATATCAAGTGTTCTGGGAATTTGGAGGATAGATGGAATTTTCTGATTGGGAGACCAAAGGCAGTATCACATGTTGTCCATAAATTTTCTTTAACATCATCTCAATAATTATGATATGTGTTTGAAAGCAAAAAGTTCTCCATGGCTAACATCCCTAAATCATAAAAGATGTTGGACTATCTTTGTTTCATTTATTTTATGTATTGATGGATATTTTACAGGATTGGACTCTGCACAATTGGCTGAGTATCAAGCTAAAAACCCTGAGTTATGTTCTAGCTTTTCTTCCACTGCTAAGAAATGGCCATTTGAAATAACAGCTTAAACTGTCTTTTCTTCCTCCTTGTCCTCTCAAATGTAACCTTAGCAAGGATGGAAAAAGCAGAAAGGTATGTTCTTGATATTATGGTAATTCAAAATAATAATGAACTCAATTATTTTCTTACAGTTGTGTTTTAATGCTGAGCCTTGGAAAATAAGGAAATAAGAGTCAAAGTACCATAGAAAGTTGAGTTGGCAAGGATATTAGAGTTTATTCAACATGACCTAACTAAAACAGTGACAGAATTGAGAGGAGGGGATAGATTTGCAAATTCTTCAGGGCTTGACTGTTGGATGTGGGGGTGGGTAAGGGAGAAGGAGGAACGGGGAAGGCACCCCAGATTCTTCCTTGGGCTTTTGGATGGGAGTGGTATCATCATGGAATCAGAGAATCCTGGAGAAAGTGCAAAATTTAGGAGAAAAGCATTACATTCTGCTTTGAGTTCCTGTGAAGGTTTATTGAAATCAGGAAAGATGGGTTCTATGAGCTCAGTGGCTGTCTCTCCAGGTTATAGTTATTGAAATGCTTTAGTCTTGTTAGATTTTTCTACTTATCAAGTTAAAAATACCACAAAGGGGACAAATGTAGAACAGACACGTATGTGGACATTCATGGATACATTGAAAAATATTCCTTGTGTGCCACTAAGTATCAGGTATTGTTCTGGTCCCTGGAATAGCCTGGTGAGGCAATGGCCAAGGTCCTTGTCCTCCTGGAGCTTACAGTCACATGGGTGCATCAGACAGACAATAAACAAATAAGTGAACAACTGAAATATGAGGTTAAACTCAGTTCTATATAGAGGTGAAAAGGTCAGTTGTATTAGAGAGTATGTGCCTGGGGCCATGTGAGATTAGATAGTGTAGTCACTATTGATTGTCTTTTTGTTGGAGCCATTCCTGCTCTAATCTGCCTCCCTCCTTGTACTTGCTGGCACAACTTTGATTTTCTCTGGGCGCTTAACCTCTGGTCATCATAGCAATATGATCTTTCCCCAGACTTCCCGCTGTACCTGCACCCCGCCCGTGTGTGTGTGTGTGTGTGTGTGTGTGCACGTGCGCGTGCACACATGCTCTCTTTCTCAGAAAAAAATCTTTATTATTATTATTATTATTATTATTTATTTGACACAGAGAGAGAGAGAGTGCAGTGTATCTTTGTTACTTGTTGCTGAAAATATCTTAACTGACACATGTGGGTCAGGGAAGGATTTGTTGAAAAGGTGACTTTCAAGCTGATACACAACTGTCATGAAGCAGGCAAGTTTTGTAAAGAGCTGGGGGTTGGGGGAGGGGACGAGAGCATTCCAAACAGTGGGGACAGCAGATGCAGAGAGGTCCAGAGGTGGGAGCAGGCATGATGGGTTCAAAGAAATGATTGCTGGCCACTAAGGCAGTGTGTTGAGTGATGGGAATATACACAGAGAAAAGGTCAGAAATCAAGAAATCCAGAATTCTGGATAATGTCATCCCCTTCTTGCCAATCCACACAAAGATCATGGACTTTTTTTCTCTCCAACTTCTTGTATTGTAGTAAAATACAGAAACATTAATCTAAATGCAATGGAAACCGCTGGAAGTTCAGGTCCATTTCTTTCACTTCTCCATCCCTTACACCAAGCACATAGTTGAACTAAATTCTAGCTTACAGGTTTTTAGTTTGATCAAAATAATTCCAATAACAGAAAGATCACTTGAAAGTGAATATTTTTCTCTAATGCTCCAGTGTAAAGAGATAAGACCTTTTCCTTGACAACAGGCAAAGGGATTTCTCAATTCTTTGATCAGACACAACTTCAGAACCAAGTTTACAGGTAAAGAAAGTCTGGAGCACGTGCAAAACTGCAGAGATGATGACTGCTAATTAGCTGCATCAAATGACTCTTGGCATTCCTAATTTTCACCTTTTTGTAACAATTCAATTCATTCCAAGGTTTTACCAGAGTAGACAGGCATGAAATGAATTCTTCACGGTAGGTTACCAATGGCAGAGAAATTGCAAGCTCTGAAATGGCTGGAAGAAATCATGTGAGTGCTGGCTCTTGCTTTTCCCTAAACTCTGTGGATTCTGTCAACATTAATTCTGTGAAATATGTAGGCTGCATTATTTGGGAGAAACGAACAGTTTTATTTTCTCTAAGCCTTATCTGTATTCCATCTTCTCCCTGAGTGCTGCTCTCATGGGGAGGATATTTGCTAGTAGGTATGTGGATGAGAACTAGGATTCAAGATGCCTGGGTGTTTGTTGCATCCGGATGTGGGGAAAAGATAACAGTGGAGGGGGTTTCAGTTGATTGTACATTGTAAATCAGTAGTGTGGTGGGGGTACCATCAACCAATGTGCTGAGTTTTCTTTGCTCTCATACTCTGGTACGCCCCCATATGCCAGCCACACGTTACTATTTGCACTCCATTAAAAATGTCACACTATTTCCTTCCACTGGGTCTTTTAAAATGCACCACTCCTTCTGGAATGTCCTTATTCTGATTCTCTGTCCTTTAAAATGGAAAGCTTTCTCTGTCAAGCTTTCTGTGTTGGGCATGAAACTTGTATGCCTTCTTTCTCATGCAGCTGCACACTTTCTGGGTAATGTCATCCCCTCCTTCGCTGGCATCCTTATGAGATGTCTGAGCTGGTTGGAGTCTGAACTGAAGCTCTGAACTTGCTTTATCTTCATGCATCACATGCTCCTCCCCTCCCCTTTCAGACTTTTGAAGCTGAGACCAAAAAGTCCTACTGTTTGGATATGGGATCCAGGTCCTTGATTAAAATGCTGAGGGACTGGATGGTGCACCTGAAGTACAGAGGAATCAACTCACTGTGGGGACACCCTATACTAGTGGAAACCAGCCATTCGAGAGAGGAGCAGGGCCAATAAATTTCAACTCCTTTTGCCCTTTCTTGGGTTGCTCAGAGGTGTAGTTTCTCTGTGAACTTTCCAGAGAAGACTTGCATGGTGAGTAAACATGCCTCTTGAGTTGCCAGCTATGTCTCTTGCATATTGTGAAATAGTAGCTGCTCTGTTGTATTGCGCTGCTCAGTATTTTTCCTTATTTTATGCCCCCTTCTCGCCTAGCCCTTACAACCCTGGGCTTGTGCCTCCTAAGTAAAATGGCAACACTTTAATTCTTGTCTTGGGACCTTCTTGACCTTTTCCCATAGGGCTTTGTTCCTACATGTACTGTGGGACAGAGAAGCTCTCTTAACCCACACATCTCCTTTACCTACTCTTGGATGGCCCAGTGCTTTCCATTTCTTCGGTAAACCACACCCTGAATGCTCACGGCCAGTAGACCTCTTGCTGTAGTCTATGCACACTAACGCTTCCACCTGAAGTGTATGCTTAAGAGTCGGTTATATTTTCTCCAATTTTGTACGCACAATGTTCACTTGTTATCATAATTATATATGTAATTAAATGTTACATAAACCAATGCATTATGGATGTGAAAATAAAGAGGGCTATTTCTATGAAAATCTAGTTGAATAATTTAGATTTTAGGGGATCCTGCTTGCGAAGGAACTAGAGTCAAATGAGATGTAGTAAGATAACTGTAAACATTTAAGGGGGTGGCACCTGAATAGCTCAGTCAGTAAAGCATGCAACTCTTGATCTAAGGGTTGGGGGCTCGAGCCCCATGTTGGATGTGGAGATTACTAAGAAATTTAAAAAAATCTTAAAAAGTTTTGGGGGACACTGTAGCATCTAGAAGTGTTCTGTAATCATATGCCCTTCCACATGTGTTTAAATACTTGTTTTACTTTGAAAAAACCAAAACTAATTATCAGAGTTGATTTATTGTAGGGGTGGCTTATGCAAGAAAGAAGACACAGAGTGGCAATTTGTGGGCCAATAGTTACAGAAAAGGTCTTGGCTCTTCGCCAAAAAATTGGCTGCACCAAAAGTTTTATAGCAATTGACAGATGACTTATACATAGGAAAAAGCCATGCTCCCCAGCCATTGGACCCTGGAGGGCACAAATTACACACAGATCAATCTGCTGCTTGAAAATTTACAGAGGAGTTCAAGTCACTTATCAATAAGGAAAATTTTCTTAGGGAATAACTCTGTAATAGAATTGAAACTGTTCTAAATGATAAGGTGTTTTCCAGAAACCGTGGTGGAAAATGGTGAAGCAGGTGCTATCAGTACACACAAAATCCAAGCAAAGATTCTCAGCAGCTGCCATGTAGACATGCCTCAGGAATTCCAAGTTCTTACTTTTTCTTATTGGCGAAAGTAGGGATCTCCAAGATTTAAGAGATATAAATTGTTTGCTTTTTGAGATAAGTACTCTTCACAAAAATCAGCACGGACAGACCCTGAATTATTCTATAAATTGATTTTTTTCTCCATGAATTTATATATTCTGTGAGGAAACACTTGAAGAAAATAGACATCTGGAAAGCTTATTCTTTCTTTCTCAATGTTTTCTCAATTGTGGGTCTTGATTCTTTGGAAGAGGTCATAAAATTTACTGGGAAATAGATTTAACAAATAAAATGAAATAGAATAAAACAGAATAGAAAATATCAGTGTGCACTGTATGTTGTAAAGACATTTCATGAAAATTGGTTTTCTTTTATGTGTGTATGTGTGAGTGTGGCATGTGTGTTTATGTAATATGAATTTCTAACTGTGGTAGAATTTCTCTGACCTTGTGTTACTGGCAAAAACTTTGGAGGCCTATGGTATAAAATAAAGCTTCTTCATGTTTTGGTTATGAATATAGTAAAGAAAGTGATTTAGATAAATGCCCGTTTTTATATCACAATGCATTTCTTTGTTCCAACTTAGGGATCAAGGCCCAATAATTTTTTTTTAAGATTTTATTTATTCACTTGGCAGAGAGAGAGCACAAGCAGGGGGAACACCAGAGGGAGGCTCTCTGAGGAGCAGGGAGCCCGATGCAGGACTTAATCCCAGGACCCTGGGATCATGACCTGAGCTGAAGGCAGATGCTTAACTGACTGAGCCACCCAAGCATCCCTATAAAATGTTTTAAAAAATAATATTGGAGTATCATTTTAGAAGAAATAAAAGATAAGAGTAGAGGTTACATATAATCATTAGAAACTGTTAACACTAAAGGAGATTTTTTTTTCGATGTAGCAGTTAGTGGGGAGTGAAATTCCCAGTTCAACATTTACTAAATCTCAGAGAAGAGAAAAATGTTGCCTGAGGTTTACAATATTGGAAAAATTCTGAACTACAAGAGAATAATTAAGAACATGGTTTAGTAACCAATCCCAGACAAATTGGAGGTTCCGATGATTTACAGAGAGATGATATATAACAACGAACTAATGATTCCTATTTATTGCAGTATAAACTTACCATCAGGGAAGGGCTTCAGGCTATGACAGACACAGACAAACCAAAAAATGAACAAAGAAGACAAGGAAAAGGGTGTGTGATATCAAATCTAGAGGCCAGATCTTATCATCATTCAGAAGCCAAAGTGGTCCCGAGTGGACTTTGTTATATTGAATCAGTAGTGAACTAGTTACGAAATATAAAAAAGTTTGTGTTTCAAAAATATGTTCCAAATGCTGTGTTTCTTTTTCTAAGCAAATTTTAAACATTAATTTTATTTTATTTCTTTTTGAAGATTTTATTTATTTATTTGAGAGAGAGAGAGATATCACAATTAGGCAGAGCGGCAGGCAGAGGGAGAGGGAGAAGCAAGCTCCAGGCTGAGCAGGGAGCCTGATGCGGGACTCAATCCCAGGACCCTTGGATAATGACCTGGGTGGAAGGCAAACACTTAACTGACTGAGCCACCCAGAGATCCCCAAAACTGATTTTATTAAATGAACTCATATTTATGTATTTTAAGTTAAAATATTTAAAATTTACATGTTACATTTTTTTCTGGTTCTCTGTTTTAACTGACTTTCCATTTCCACGATTGATACAAGGGCTTCTCCTGTTCTCACTGCCTTCTGTTGGCATTGTTTGTCTTTCTGTCTTTCATTGCCAAGGCCTGGTGTCCCTGAAATGGGCAGTTTCTGGATTCAGACATCCTGGGCTGAGCCCGAGCTCTTCCACCCACCGACTGGTGAGATCTTGGGTATGAAATTCAGTGTTAGAGCGTTTGCAAGGATGGGGCTGGGACACATTCCACTTCATTGGATGAAAACTCAGGTAATGTATGTAGAGCTCCAATCATAGGGTCAGGCACAGAGCAAAAAATCAATGATAGTTTTCCCCACTAAGATGTCTTAAATTTACCATTAATGTAATTGGTATTATCTTTTATAATTTCAAAACATTTTTCCAGCATAAGTTTTAGATTGCCTGGCAAGGGCAAAAGCTCATTTTCATTGCTCCCAGAATTTTAGGATTTTTCTCAGAATAGTAACAGTCAAAAATGATAACATTAGCTTATGTTTTGATGGCATTTTATAACTTTCAAATTCCATGTGAGTGGTGCAATAGGCCTCATCTTTTGGGTTTCATAGTTCAGGATGACAAGACTTCAGAGAGGTTAATTTACTCACCTAAGGTCATCCCACTCAGGGATGGGGAGAGAGGACGGACCCTGGATGTTCTGACACCAAGCCCGGTTCTTTCCAGCCAATGTTGTCTTGCATATCGTCCTCTCTGGAAGCCAGTGAAGCATCGCATGGTAAAGCAGTCTTCCCTGAGAACCTGGAAACCGGTCCAACTTGGAGGAATCTCATTATCACTTTTCGAAGCTTTACCCTGACTGCATGTTAAGTTGTATAATTTTTCTGGATTTGGATCTCGGATGGATGCTGGTTATTGGCAAGCACTGTATCTCATTTGGGAAAAATTTTCCTCAACCTGTATTAAAAGACTGGAAGAGAAAAACAAAACAAAAACCCTTCATATAAAAGGCATTTAGGGAGTGTACTGCTATTTGACTTATAAAGAAAATGGCAATTCTTCAGTAAGTTTATTATCTATTTTTTTAAGATCTAAGGATTTATGCCATCTGGACCTTTTGACTGGTGTCCGTTCAGCTTCCCCATGAAGTCCCTTGCCTCTTTTTAGCCACAGCTGAGCTAAAACCCCCAGCTGGGCTTACTTATTGTTCATATACATGACAATAGTAGACTTTTTAAAATTACACATTTTAAAAAAAGGATTCAGTCAGTTGGAAATTTGTGACGTTAAGGATGTTTGGTACTTTTTATCTTGATATGTATTTTTTAATCCCATCTAAATTTTCTCCATGGTTGACTGGGGTCAAATCATTCTGCATTTTTGTTGTGTTGTTTGCTTTCCCTGACCTTTCTAGATTTGGAAAGCTTAATTTATTTTTTTCTCCCTTTTATTATGCTCACATTCACCCTCAAAAGAATCAAAATCTCATCAGAAACAACTTGCTGGCTTCTTCCTAGAATTTCTGGTTTTGAGAGACTGATTTAATAAAATGGAAGTTCTTTTTGAAAGTGCTTTTGCCATTGTGCACGTTCATTTCTGTTCTGGTTTTTAATCCTTATCCTATAGCAGGAACCCAGCTGGATCTGGGTTTGAATCTCCAGCTACTTTTCCATTCTTGTGCATTTTTAGGGTCCTGGAAAGACAGCTATTTCTAGGAAGGAACTTCCCATGTCCTCCCTATACTTTAGAGGGGCCTGCACTCTTTGTTCATGTTCTAGAATGATCCCTCACATGTGGCTATTTGGGGAGTGGTGAGGGAAAGTCTGGGTCAAGATAAACATAAAGAGGAAGGAGTGGGAGGATTTGGAAAAGACTGTTTCTCTCAGCAGCACACAATCCTGTTAAATAGAGAAGCTAGTCGTCAGGATTTAGTTACGCTTCAAGTCCACAGGAGAGGTAGGTAGAGCTTTAAATTTAAAGCCTTGATTTTCTAGCATAATGGTCCCCCAAAAGGCAAGGACTTAGGCTATTCAGAGACGCTAAACCTTTCGGGGTTCACCTATCTTCACTTATAACTTAGAATTAACACTTGTCTTGAAAATACACAAAACAGTCTTTTCTGGAAGGTGAGCTATTTAGGAATTTTCCTGCAATGGTCAGCATTAGCTACTCTTTCTGTGCCAACAACGCCTTTAAACACCCTTCAACTGTTGGGGAATTCCATTCTGGAGAGTCCATTTCACCTAAGGAAGAAACCAGAAGTCTCTTTCCCAGACTTCCAGATAGCTCTGGTATATTCATGGGAACAAAAATCTATCTGCAGACTGCTGGTCAATTAGAAGCTAGTGATAACCAAAAGGCGGGGTCCCAAAGAATCCATGCTGTGAGGGATCCAGAGCTGTAGGGGCAGGGGTTGGGAGTCCATGTTGCAAAGTACAGGGCTCTCTCTGGGAGCTTTCAGCTGTTGTGGGGTTACAGAGTCATTTGGGTTTATTTCTGGTGGTGTCACCTTTGCTTGGTTTCCCCAGTGATAAGAACAGAGCTGCTCATAGAAACTCATAGTATCAGTGGGAAGATGAAAAGATAATGCAGGTGAAACCAGCACTGGGACTTTTAAGTTACCATGAAGGTCAGTTCCTTCCTTCCTTTCGCCATAGTCTCTGTGCCATTCCACCCGCCAGGGTCCTGGGCTAGGTGTCTCATGAATTCAAGAGTCCTGAGATGACCAGACAAGATTCTACCAGAGCTAAGTCCTCAGTTCTATGGCCACACAAAGGAGGGACATTCTAGTAGCCTAAGGGATGAAGACAAAAGGGCAAGGAAGGGGTTTCAGGCAGAGGGGGCAACAGAATAAATGATAGGCTCCGAACCACTTAGCCTCGAGAAGGGATAGGACCAGGAATACAATCTGGCAGTCTGGAGGGCTTGTGGTGGGCCTGCATCTCTGCTCTTACAGTCTGTACTTATGTTGCTTAAATGTAATTATTGACGTGGACAGTTGTTTACACTGTGCTATTAAATGATAAAAGCAGGTTACAGAGCAGTAAATGCGATGTGAAACCATTTTTGTGAAGTGTAGACGTACATGTGCATGTGTGTATATATGTGTGTATATTATATTGTGCATATATATGTCACTATAGTATATACACACATAAATATCTGTTTTAACAGTACTTAATTCTAAGTTGTGATATCACAAGTGCCAGTTGAAAAAAATCTTCTAAATTACCTACAGTTGATTATGTTTCTTAAATGAATATGTCTTGTTTGTGTCATAAAAATAATTTAAAAAAGAGAAAAATATTGTGTTCTTAAATCGTCTTTGAACACATGAGGATTTATTTCACCCACTATTGTTTGTTTCATTTTGTGTGGTTTCCAGTTTTTCCCTATTATAAAAAATGCTGACTTTAATCAATTGTAGTTTGTTTGTTTATTCATTTTTTTCTTAGAAAGGTATCTTTGATTACTTGAGTGATTTAGTTTGGCATTTTATATCTTTTTCAATATATTTTTAAGGAAGGAATTTTTTTTTTAACATTCTCTCCTCTTTTCTTCTTCTTTATAAAATGCCCTTGAATTTCCAGAATAGATGAAGCTCCAAGGCCAAGCTGAAACTTAATTTTCTGGACGTTCATGAAATGAGATAATACATGCCAAATCGCAAATGGAAGGCAAGTGTTGCGAAGTGCTCTCTCCATCCTTAAGAAAAGAGACCACTTCACACAAAGACTAAAGGTGAAATACCCAACCTGAAAAGGCTCTTTAAAACAGCAGACATTTTACATTTTCTCACTTGATCATCAAAACAAAACCAAACTAAACCAGAAAGAATATTTCTTTACTACACATTCGTTTTGCCAACACATTCCTTTATATTTAAAAATGAAAAGACCTTAAAATACCCTCACAGATAGCAAAGCCTTGGAGAGCAAGTTTACATGCAGGGCTGGAGATATTCATTAAAATTGTAATTAGACTCACGATTAAATTCATTCACAGTAGAAACTTTGCTTGTAAGTGTTGCTACAGGAAGAAACCTCCGTCTGAAAATTAGTTCAGCAGTCTGAGCGATTTTAATTATGCAGAGTTGATTATCGCTAGAGAAGGAAACCTTTATTGCAGCCATGGAATGAAGATCTTTTCTTCCTTTTTTTTTGGTTTCCTGAGCTAATATGAGGTCCATATTTTGATATCCAAATGTTTCTCTAGGCAAAGAAAATGTGAGAGAATTTCCACAGAAGGACAGCAGAAATCTTGAAATGGTCACCAGAGGAGTTAAGACACACAACACCACACTCTGCCATCTTTTTTCATTGTTTGCCGATCAAGGTCATTTGGTTAAGGGAAAGGCAAGGAGATGGAAATAGTATTTATTTAACATCTATTATGTGCCAGCCTCTGTGACAGGCTGTTTCTATTCCCACATTGCCCTTTGTATTACTGTTTCCATTTTATAGATGAAGAAGCTGGCGATGGGGAAGTGATGTGAGTGTCCTGGGAGTGGGACTGAACTTCGCTCTATCTGACCTCACAGAGCAGCTGCGTTTCACTTTCTCATTAGAAAGAAGAAATCCCAGGGGAGCTTTCAGAGCCATCCTTCCTCATCCGGTGAGTGTGCGCTCCCACATGCTGTGTGCTTCCTTTCAGGCTGTCACACATTATCTTAGCAAGTGCTTGTACCTCAGCCCTGCCCTGAACCCTTGAGTCTGAGACAGAGAGCCATGCTTCTAGAAGTCTTTACTGGCTCCCAGCCTTGGCTCAAATCTCAGAGGCTGCAGGGCTGTCGAGTGCTGAGTAGAAAACCAGACTGGAGGAGGTGTCAGGAAATCTGAATTTTGTTCCTAGATCACCCATCTGTTAGTTGGGTGATTGGACAAAGTCACTTTGTCTGCAGTTCATTTTCTCCTCTGTAAAACAAGTAGGAGATGGGCTTGCTTGGTGTCGGAGGCTCTCAGAGCAGCAAGATTCCAGGATTCCCTGATATAGGAGAGCTGGCAAACTGACTTTATCTTTGACCTTCCATATTCATGCCAGAGCAATGACCTCCCTTGCGGCTACGTGGTCCAGGTCCCTAGGAAGTAATGTGTGCCCTGATGGGAATGTGAGTTTTGTTCTGGTCTTCCCTAAAGTTGTTTAGATAACTAGTAGCAGTAACGTAACATCTTCCCCTCCCCCACTCTGTCGCACAGACTGCACCATGAGGTCTGTTCAATGTTAAACTCTTTGACTTCACCATAATGACCCCTGCACGTCCCCTTGTTCTACAAAATCTGTGAACTAAGTTCTTGCCTTTGCAGAGAATAGCTGGATGGTCACCTGCCCCATCCTTTGATCTGTAAGTTACCTTAAATAAAACTTGGTGTAAGTGGTATGAAGTCACCTTCTTCGTTTTCTGGTCTCAAAGTGCCTTTTCAGTTTGGGGGATACTCTACTATCCCTCCGTACCTTCGAGAATGTGTCGATTGAACTTTCACAGCAACAACAGGCAGAGAGTCTCATTGGAACTCTAGTGCTTCTCTTCCAGAGCTTAGTCAGCAGAGCAAGTGATTCCTGATCTCAGGATCCTCGAGTTTTGAGCATAGAGCTTACTTAAAACAGAAACAAAAACAAGAAGCTTTAACAAGTGTCAAATACTAGAGAGGGGTATAATGAACTCTCATACACCCATTATGTAGATTTAACGATTCTTTACATTTTCCACATATACCAACAATATTTGTTGTATGTGTATTGTTGTATTGAAATTTAAAGCAAGTTACAAATACAGTATCATTTCAACCACAAATACTTCAGCATACATATCTAAAAAGTAAAGGTCATTTTCCTGCATAAAAGTCATATAATTTTCACAACTAACACAATTAATAATAATTTCTTCAAATCATCAGATAGCCAGGTCACACTCAAATTTTCCTAATTGCCCCCCACATATTACCGGTGGCTTGTTTAAAGGAAGATCCCATCAACGTCCCTACATCACATTTGTTTTTTATGTTTATTAAATCTTTTTTAATCTAGTGCAGTCTCCCTCTATTTTTTTTCCCATGGCATTGACTTGTGGGAGAGTTTCAAGAAACTGAAGCTAATTATCTTCATGAAAGTTTCTCTTTCTGAATTGTCTGATTGCTTCCTCATGGTGTTAGTTTTCTTGTTCTGCTCTATCTTTTGCCTAAACTGAGAATTAGATCTAAATATTGAGTAGTCCCAAGGTAGACATACTGGCAAGAACACATCATAGATGATGCTGTGTCCTGCATACTTAATCACCTCGGGAGACAAGTGAGGTGATGGCAGCTTGACTCCACCCCTGTAAAGTTTGCTTGCCCTTTGTAGCATGTAGACTGTGAATGAAATTTGGTTATCAGGTCAGTATCTAATTCCCCATCAGTCTTTCACCTATGTGTCTTAGTATCATTGATAATCCTTGCACTTACCAATTATTTCATTAGCAGCTAACAAATGGTGATTTTCCAATTCTGTATTTCCTTTTTGATTTATTAATTGACATTCTTCTATGGAAAAGTGTTTTCTGAGAGCTCATATTGACAAGAGTATGGTTTAGATCCCCAAGGTTGGGCTCTTTAGTGTCTTGCATTAAGTCTTATACCAGGTTTTAACTTAATTGGCCTTAATTTAGATTTGAGAAGACTGTTTCTCAGGATTCCCTTTTCAATAAGCTGTGGCTTCCGAGAAAACAAAGGCAAGCATAGTTCCTAAAATTGGAAAATCTTCCTTTTTCTCTTGAAAGCCACAGAAACTTGCTAGGAAACAGGCAATGCAGTGCTTCTAAAATATCTTGAAAGTACACATTGTCAACAAGGCTCACGCAGATGATAAAGAATGGTCTTCCCCAGAACAACTTTCTTCTCCAAGTTGAACTGTTAACTTCTGACATATCAATTGCAGATGTGTTAGCAACATTCTTAGGAGACACAGATCAAATCAGCTTGTTTCTGCCATCTTTGCTGTTAGCTGGGGGCTGTCTTTTTGTCTTTTCCTTGTGAGTTATAAGAGTCTTGCTTCACTCTGCCCCAAAGCTCCACAAGGTAGGAAAATTTATAGACAACCAGGGCTCGAGTCTGTGGTCTATGATGCTGTGAATTCCAACCTTTCAGAGCTTCCATGAAACAACTCGGGGGAAAGACAAACCTCTCTGAAAACAGTGCATGTGTAGGACAACAATTCACAGGATACCTCCACTTAATTGATGATGTAAGAGCAAGAAATCAGTGGGAACTCTTACTCCTGAATTACCTGGGTTTCAGACCTCCAAATCTTAAATGGAAAGCCTAGATTAAACCTTGAGATGTATCCCGACTGTCAGACATAAAATAAACCTTTGATGAAGTTAAAGAGTCTTTGCAGGGGTGTCACATAAGTGGTATTTAGCGCCTTCTTTGAGATGAGATGGCTTGGAGTTAGGCAAACCTGTGGTTCCAGTTCCAACCTATCCCTGGGTCAATTTATTAACCTTTTAAAAGCTCTGTTCTTTCATTTGTCTGTAGCTGGAATGCCATGGGAGCAAAAGTTGGAACTCAGAGATATCATTGGGGGTTTGTCATGCCAGGAATCACTTGTCAGGAGGGATTTTGGTCCAAGGGGAATGAGAGCTGAGGATTTTACAGATGTTTGAGGGTGGAGAGGGAGAAGTGAAGTTTATAAGAAGGCTGTGTCAGATGATGGTCTTTAAATTTAGCCTCCAGGCTATGTCTAATCTGGAGGTGGAAGTGATCAGAAGCTGAAGGGGATGTTTGCATCATGGCTCTGCAGATTCACCTAGGTGCCCAAGAGTCAGTGAGACACACAGGGAGTGGGCCTCTGTAGACCTTGCCCATGTTCTGCATGGAGCTTAGCATGGCCATGGTATAGGGAAGACAACAGAAAACAAAATCCTTCTTTGCAATACCAGAGCTGATGACTTTGGGAGCCCCACAGAATGAGATATTTGTTAGAAATACCAATTTTCGCCCAGAGATAGCCAGTAGAGGGGATCTGAGGTGAGGGGTCAACTTCAAGGGTTTTCATGGGGAACAGGCCTCATGGAAGGAGTGTCCAGAGCTTGAGAACAGTGACTGTTAGCTTAGGTGAAGCACTCCAGCATCCTAGAGATCCCGTAGAAAGGATGCCGGGGGCCTGAAAGGTTTACATTACAAGCCCCAACGTTGGTTTGAGCCTATTTGCATTTATAGACTTGTGTGATAATCTTGCTAGAGATAGATTTATAGGAGTTAGTCCTACTGCAAAGAATTGCCTTGGGGATGAAATAAAGAAAGTGTCTAACACAACACTTGGCGCAAAGCAGAAATCTGAGAATCCTTAGCTCCCTCATGTTTTATTTTTATCGCCATCTCCATGGAGATATATGAGGTCTTCTTTTGAGGTCTAACTCTTTGGGTAAGTGTTCCCATTGTTAGTTCATTGGTTTATTTATTTTGTTCAGTTTTATATACAAGAACACATTTTCTTATTGCCCTTTTGATTCCTTTCCACTGTACTTAGAAACAATGGCAATAACAACCAAACATGGGTGGCCTTCCATTAAATTCCCACAACTGTAAATAGAACTGGTAAAAAAGAATGTGTCCAAATTAAAGCGATAAATGTACTCCCATATTCTTTTTAATGCACAGATATCCAACCTGCATGATTTTTTCTTCTAGTCATGCAAGAGGCAAAGGTAATTTAGAAACACTCATGCTCTCTTTGTCACGCTATTGACAAAAAGGCTCAGAGAAAACATAATACACCCTTGTTGAAAATAAACATGAAAAAGCCCTTAAGACATGCAAAGGAAGGTCTATAATTTAGAGCAAATTTTTTAGCCTGAATAAATCACATCTGTTATTTCCTTAGTGCCAAAGGAAGGGTAGGCTGTTCCTGGAATGGGACAATTCTTTCTACATATGTTTCCCAAAGGGCCTTGATGATGTCAGGAAGTAGTGCCCTCTGTGATATGGTCAGGCAGAAATTGACCAGTAAATATTAATTATGGAAAAGGACTATTTCTTATGGATCTGAGTCCGGTCATTTGGCTTGAATGATCCAAACGAATCAATTGATAACACATTGCAAATATACTTCCTGAATTAAGATAGTAAGATAATAACTCTCTTATTTAGAATCTCTCATGTCTTCCCATCGCCGGTGAACTCTCGCTGTCCTTTAAATACAAATTCCATCACCTCCCACTATCTCCAGTGGAATTTACCACCCATTTTCCGTGTTTCTTCTGCACTCTGTATTTGCTTCTGTTGGAGCACCTCCATCGTGCATGTTGCAGACACTCCCTGACTTACCATGATCTGACTTATAATCAGCTCCCAGTCAGCCACAATCATGAGGGTCAACAACTCACCAACACTGATAACTTCTGTACCCATACAACCATTCTGTGTTTCACTTTTAGTACAGCATTCAATAAATTACATGAGATATTCAACACTTTGTTCTCAAAGAGGCTTTGTGTTTTGCCCAACTATAGGCTAATGTAAATGTTCTGAGCACATTTAAGGTAGGCTAAACTATGATGTTCAGTAGGTTAGTATAGTAGGTTAGTATAGTAGATGCATTTTTGACTTGAGACATTTTCAACTTACATTAAGCTTATTATTATTATTCTTTAAATTTATATTTTATTTATTTTATTTTTATGTTTATTTAAATTCATTTACTGATATTTATTATTATTATTAATTATTATTATTAAGTTTATTATAACCCCAAAGTAAATCAAAGAAGATCTGCATAGATTTTTGTTCTTGTGCCAGTGTCCCTTCTTGAGATAAGGGTCTCATTTTTATATATTTTGCTTCCAGAACTGAACCTGGTTCCTACCTGTGGAATAATGCTCAACAGATACTTGCTGAAGTGGTTCAGACAATCTCAGGTTTAGAAAGAAACTTTTTGGTCATTTTAGGAAACAAAGAATAACAGAGCAGATAACAGCTGAGCTGTGCCTTCCCCTCCTTTAGCAGAGGGAGTGGTAGGGCTGGACAAGGATCACACAGTGAGCTAGTGGCAAGTGGAGGAGAATTCAGAGGTCCCATACCAGTTTACGGACACAACATTCTGTGGAACACATTTGAGTGTTATCAGTTACTATGAGGGAAAAAATGGGTTGTGTATTCCAGTGTAATTAGTTGGTCAGGTTTTTTCATTGTAAAACTTCCTTGTGTTGTTTCTAGACTGAGCTACGGTATATAGCATTTCCAAACATATTTCCCCATGAACCCTTTCATCACGTACCATCTCATTGAACTGATGTTCCCCAAAACGTACTTTGGTAAACACAGTTGTGATAGGCAGAATAATGCCCCCCTCCCAAATGTTCCAGTTACAATCCCCAGAATGTGAAGATATGCTAGGTTAAAAGACAAAGGGGAATTAAGTAAGGTGTTGGATGGAACTGAATTTGCTCATCAGCCGACCTTAAGATAGAGAGATTATCCTGGGTTATCTGGGTGGATCCAATGTCATCAGATCCTTAAAAGTGGAAGAGGGAGATAGAAGAGGTCAGAGTAATGCATTGTCGGAAGGATTCAATTGGTCATTGCTGGTTTTGAAGATGGAGAAAGGGGCCATGAGCTGAGGAATGCAGGTGGCTTTTAGAAGCTGAAAATCACAGAAATGCATTATTACCTAGAATCTCAAGAATGGAAGTGTAGTCCTGCTAGTACCTTGATTATAGCAGGGTCTATAAACTAACTATGCTGGACTTCTAACCTCCAGAACTATAAGGTAATAAATTTGTGTTCTTTCAAGCCACTAAATTTGTGGCAATTTGTTACAACAGTGATAGAAAACTAATACAATCTTGCTGATGTCACAAACTGCACATTTGCCATGCTTCCACATAAGCCTGGGAATTGTTTATATTCTTGATTATATTGTTTGCATTGATGGCTCTATGTGAGGTGTAATGATTGGCCTAATTGGCTATAAACTGAACCCTAAAAATCTTATTTTCTTCAATTTTTATAACTTCTGCTGAATTCCATTTTTTTTTGGAAGAAAGTCACTAGGTCCAGTCGCATTCTAAGGGAGGATATTACCAAGCACCTTAGTACCAAGAGACAAGGATCACTGGAAGCCATTCTAGAAGATGCTTATTGTAGACAGAAAGGGATTAGTGAACTTTTTTTCAAGTTTATATTTCTTCTCTTGCAAGTGAGTTGCAAAGAAAGCTTCTTGAAGTTCTACCACAGGTGAGGAGAATATATAATTTATCATCCAAACCAGAACTTTTTTGAGATAATGAAATGAATGGTGCTATAAACAACAATACTGGGGGTAGTAAGTGTAATACAGACTGTCCCCAGAAAACCAGATATATAGTCACCCCAGTTAAGGTTGCATTTCTGATCTTCTTCCTCAGCCACTAGCACAATGCCAACATATAAGAAACAAATATTTAATACATACCTGGTTATGGAACGGTGAAATGATTCCCAGATACACAAAGACACCTGGGTCACTAAATGTATGGTTCTTGCGCAGCATAGTCTTATTAGGGAGGCTAAGAAACCCTCATACCCCATTTAATCCTACTTTTTAATAAAATAAATAAATCCATAACAAAAGAGATTACACTCTAGTGTCAGATTACATAGACTTGGTTTTAGCATTTGCTTTCATGGATACAAGGCCATGTAGTATGTGGTGAAGAGCTAGCTGGATCTCTGGCATTGGAGACTTGGGGGCTATAGTCCTAGTATATACCTGGGCAAAGAACCTGACCCTTCTAAAACCCTGGGTACTTATAAATGGTATTTGACTGAATGTGAAGATATGCTGAGAACACTACATACATTTATTCAACATATCAACAAATATCTGAGCATTTACTATATATGAACAATTAGTTCCTGGCAGCTAATCCTAGAATGTTATTTTTTCCCCTTTTGGTTTTATTGAGATGTAATTGACATGCAGCATTTTATAAGTTTAAGGTGTACATCATAATGACTTGACTTACATATATCATGAAATGATTGCCACGATAAGCTGAGTTAACATCCATCACCTCACATAGATTTTTTTAAAAAGGGAAACATATATTTTTTCTTGTGATGAGAACTTTTAGGATTTGCTCTCTTAGCAACCTTCAAATACGCCATACGGCAGTGTTAACTATAGTCATCATGCTGTACATTATATTCCCGGTACTTACTTATCTTGTAACTGGAAGTTTGTACCTTTTGATCACCTTCTTGAAATTCCCCTATCCCCATCTGTCCTCAAATATATTTGAGATATGTGTATTGCTATACAATCTGGGGTTTACCAGAGTCCTTAACAAACTATATTAGAATTCCTAAACTTACAGTAATTCATCATTTCAACTGTCAGTGATAGTAAGAACTGAAAGCCATTACCAATTTAAGACAATGCTGATATGCCATGGATGAAGACAGTTGGTCCTTTCAAATTACAGGAATTTCAATTATTTACATAAGTTCTTTCAGAGAAAGAAAGTTCTAGGAAAGAACTTGTAAGTTTTGTACCCAGATGGCACGGTAGAGTAATAAATTCAAGTTTTCAGTACATTAAAACTGTTGCCATTTCTAGTTTATAAAAAACAAGTTTTTCTAATCCTTAAATAACACACAGTTACTAATAATTTATTCTTAATTATACATGAAAATAGGATTTCATAGAATTTTGCTTCTTATAGAAGAAACTTAAAATTTTAGATAAATGTTGAATTATTTTTTTAATGTAAGTATTTACCATGCAATATTTGGAACACATTTGAGCTAACTATTATTCAGTGTTTATCTGAAATTTAATTTTAACAGGATGATCTATTGGTTAATTTTATTCCTAGGAATTTTATTCTTTTTGGTGTTATTGTAAATGAAATTGTTTTCATTTCCTTTCCAGATTGTCCATTGTTAGTGGATAGAGACACAACTAGTTTTTGTGTGTTGACTTCATATCCAGCAATTTTTTATGGACTCTTTAGGGTTTTCCACGTATAAGATCGTGTTATCTGCAAACAGTGGCTATTTTATTTCTTCCTTTCCAATTTGCATGTCTTTTATTCATTTTTCTTGCCTAACAGTGCTGGCTAGGACTTCCAGTAGTATGTTGAATACATGTGGCAAAATTGTCTTCCCTATCCTGTTCCTAATTTTAAAAGAAAAGTTTTTACCACTGAGTGTGATGTTAGCTGTGGGTTTCATATATGGCTTTTATAATATTGAGGTAGTTTCCTTGTGTGCCTAGTTTATTGAGGGCTTTTTCTTTTTTATCATGAAAGTGTGTTGAATTTTGTCAAATGCTTTTCTGCATCAATTGAGATGGTGATGTGGGTTTTTTTTTTCTTCCCCTTTTACTGTTAATGTGATGTATTACATTCATTGATTATCATACATTGAACCATTCTTGCATTCCAGGAGTAAATCCCATTTGGCCATGGTGTATTATCCTGTGAATGACTGTAGAATTATATTTGCTAGTATTTTGTTGAGCAATTTTACATTAATAGTCATTAAGGATATTGGTCTACAGTTTTTTTTTTTTTTTTCTTCTTGTATTATCTTTGGCTTTGGTATCGGGGTAATGTTGGCTTTAAAGAATGAATTTGGAAGGGTTCCCTCCGCTTCAATTATTTTGGGAGAGATTGAGGAGGATCGGTGTTAATTTTTCTTCAAATATCTGGCTAGAATTCACCAGTGAAGCCATCTGGTTCCGGACTTTTCTTTGTTAGATGGTATTTGGTTACTAATTCAATTTTCTTACTAGTTCAGATTTTCTATTTCTTCATAATTCAGTCTGATAGGTTGTGTGTTTCTATGAGTTTGTCTATTTCATCTGGGTTATCAAAATTGTTGGTACACAATTGTTTGTTATATTCTCTTATAATTTTTTATTTCTATAAAACTGGCTGAAAGTTTCCCTCTTTCATTTCTGATTTGAGTCTCCTCTCTATTTTTCTTAATCTAGCTAAAGTTTTGTCAGTTTTGCTAATCTTTTTCAAGAGCCAACTATTGGTTCTGTTGACTTTCTCCTTTGTTTTTCTATTCTCTGTTCCACTGATTTCTGCTTTAATCCTTATTATTTTTTTTTTCCTTCTACTAGCTTTGGATTAATTTGTTCTTCTTTTTCTAGTTCCGAGATATTCTAATGCACACATTTACAGCCATAAGTGCTTTGGATGTTACATATTTTTATTTGTTAATATGGCAATGCTACTTATGAAGAACTGTGACTTCTTTTTTTTTTTTAAAGATTTTATTTATTTATTTGACAGACAGAGATCACAAGTAGGCAGAGAGGCAGGCAGAGAGAGAGGGGAAGCAGGCTCCCTGCTGAGCAGAGAGCCCGATGTGGGGCTCGATCCCAGGACCCTGAGATCATGACCTGAGCCGAAGGCAGAGGCTTTAACCCATTGAGCCACCCAGGCGCCCCTGTGACTTCTGTTTTATGTGTACTCCCTCTCATGCCCACTTTGTCCTTCTGATAAAACCAGCTGCCTTGCCCTGAGCTGCACTCCAGAAGTTAAACATGGACTAAAGGAAGTCTCAGTGTATCAACTAATGAGGAACTGACTCTTGTCAACAACCACTTGAATGAGCTTAAAAATGGTGAATCTCTCACTTGAGTTTTAAGATGAGTACAGATTTGGTCCATACCTTGATTGAAGCCTTGTAAGAGGTCAGAGCCAGAGGACCTTGCTGAGCCATGGCTGATTCCTGACCCAGGGAATTTATGAGATAATAAAAGTTTGTTGCATTAAATCACTTAATTTTGGGGTAATTTGTTATGAGGCAGTAAGTAACTAACTGACACAGTGTCTTAACATTTTCTTGAGGTGTACCAATATAGTATACATGACTTTATTTTCATATATATTTTTTTACAACCTTGAGAAATGTACATTGCACATGTATCTGATATGTGAGTTACTCAGGGACATGAATTAGAGAATCTGGCATAAAAATAGGTCATTTAAGTGACAGTCTAGATACAACAAAAATGCCTTATGAGTAAGCATTTTATTGATAATAAAACAAATAAGGTTATGAGTTTTGTTGGAACTGCTGGAGAGGGTACTCCCGAGAGATTCAGTGAGCAGAAAATAAAAGTGAAGCAGACAATATTTATGGTATCTGTTTAGTACACTCTTTTCAATTTAGTGAACATAATAAAGAGCTTATGTAACATTATTCATTGCATATATTGATTAAACTAATTATGATGTGTTAGTTAATGAAAGACTCAGTTGTCATCTAAGATAAGGGTCTACAGGGGACGCCTGGGTGGCTCAGTTGGTTAAGCAGCTGCCTTCGGCTCAGGTCATGGTCCCGGCGTCCTGGGATCAAGTCCCACATCGGGCTCCTTGCTCGGCGGGGAGCCTGCTTCTCCCTCTGCCTCTGCCTCTGCCTGCCATTCTCTCTGCCTGTGCTCGTTCTCTCTCTCCCTCTCTCTGACAAATAAATAAAATCTTAAAAAAAAAATAAAAAAAATAAGGGTCTACAGATATATCTGTAGAATGGAGACATGTTCACAGTAAAATGTCTAGTGGTAATGTGGGTTGATTGCAAATTTTTGCCATTATAAACAATACTGTGATGAACATCTTTGTAGCAAAATCTCTGCACACATCCACAATTGTATTAGTCTTGGTTCTCTAGAGAAACAGAGCCAACAGGAGATACCCATGTATTTATGGTAAGAAACTTTATCATGTGATTATGGAGGCTGGGAAGTCCATGATCAGGTAGCAAGCTGAAGACCTAGGAGAGCAAATGATATAGTTTTAGTCTGAGTCTAAAGGCCTGAGAACCAGGAGAGCCAAAGGTGTTCTGTTCTGAAGTCAGGTGGAGATTGAGCTCAGAGACAGTCACAGAGAGAAAGAATTCTTTCTTACTTAGCCTTTACATCTATCTACACTTTCAACTGATTGGATAAGGCCCACCCACAGTGGGGAGAGCAGTCTACTTTACTTAGTCCATGAATTCAAAGTTAATCCCATCCAGAAGTACCCTCCAGACATACCCAGAAATAATGTTTGACCAAATATCTTGGGACCCTGTGGTCCAGTCAAGTTGACAACCAAAAATTTAGCCATCTCAATGATTATGTACTTAGAATGAATTCCTAGAAGTAAAATTGCTAGATTCAGTGTATGCCACTTTTTAAGAGTTATATCTGGGTTTAATCCTTTTCTGATCAGTTCAGGTGACCATGATCATAGATTTTACCCTTTTCTCTAGTGTCTGCTTAAGCTCTTACACATTGCTAATCCAGGTGTCATAGGATGCCATCAAACCACTTACCTCCATCCTTCCTACTCACTTCTATCGTGGAGTGGTTTACTGGCTAAACCTCCATCATTCACTGTTCTGTTAAATCTATTGCTAGGTGGTCTTTTTTTTTTTTTTTTAAGACATTATGTTACTGACAGATTCAGCATCAAATATATGTTTACCAGACACTATTCTTTGGTTAAAAATCTACCCATTCTTCCTCACATGTGTATGTGTGTGGGTGGGTAAAACAGAGGGAAACTAACCTGACTTTATCTGTAACTTAATTACCATGAAGTCCCATGTGTGGTCTACACAGCTGCATAAATTAATAATGCTGTAATTGTGGAGTTCACACACCAGGAATCCTTACTGCCCTTCTCTAGAGAACCAGACTAGCAAACGGGTTTTGCATTAACATGTATTCTCTGAGTGGTCTTATTTTTTCCTCCCTGAACATTTCTACCCCCGCCCTGCCCCTTTCTATTATGTCCCTTTTACTATCCTTGGAAGCAGTCTGTGGCATGCTTATAGCCACTGCTTTTCTTCTGGGTGGCTATTGAAATATTCCCCTAATATTTCTCCATTATAATGTGAGCCGTCAATAGCACAATGCCTTGTTGGCCTGCCTTTCCAGGACAAAGTACAGAGCCATTCCATTACTCTGGCATCCATCAGGACAATAAGCCACAAATCTTTTTCAGTGCAGCTCCAGACGTGGCTGCCTTTGGGCTGGAAAGCAGGGAGAGGCAGGAATGTTTCCCCAGCATGGAGAGAAATCAAATGTGTGTATTCTGGTGTCTTCTGTATGTGCTCTTTGGGATAAGTCACTGCGTACTTTTAACGAGAGGTTGTGATTGGAAAGAAGGAAACTTTTCTTCGGTGAAATGATTCAGTCAGAGAGATTGCACAAGACCATTGGGGACAAGACCCCATATGTGCTTAATTTTCTTTGGAGGATTTGCTAATGATTGGTGGGAGCCCCAGTTCCTATTTATTACTTACTTTTCTTAATAATGAAAAAGAGACCATATGTTGGGTGTGCAGCTTGCTGATAAACTCACTTGGAGCAGTGACTGGCAAGTGTGTGTATTTTGTACGCTGTGCTATTAAGGGGGGAAATCCTAAACTCTATTAAGAAATTTGCAGCCTTTGAAGCTGGTACTACTTGGCCTTCAAGGTTTATGCTAATATCAGCTAACATGTGAGGCGTTAAGTGTTTTTTATTATTTTTTAGAAGAATTTTGAACATTTCTTACCTCACTAGGAACATCAAAATAAATTCCAGATGGATTAAAGAGTTAAATATTTAAAAACCTTAACTGTTAGAAAACCTGGAAGAAAATAGACGTGAATATTTATCAAACCTCCTGAGGGGGAAAGTTTCCTAAGCTTAGAATTGATGGAAAAAAATCACCAAGGATGTGATTGATAGTTCTGAATACATAAAAATTTAAAACTTTTATACATCAAAAAAAAATCACCAAGATTAAAGAGCAATCAACAAAACTAGAGACGATGTTGTAGGAGGTTTGACAAAGGATAACTCCTTTTAATAAATATAAAACTCCTATAGATTTAATAACACAAATACCAGGTCCCCACTAAATACACGGAAAAAAGGATATAAATAGGCAAAATGCAAATATGAAGTATATTGGTAAATGACTGCAAACATTATTTTTAAACTTTTCATGACTAACCAAATAAATGCAAATGAAAGCAATAGCGAAGGCTTATTTTCCCCTTACAAATATTCCCCATTAAATTATCTGGTATTTAAAATGAAATAAAAATATCTAAGGTTGAAGAGGGTATAGTAAAATAAGCACTTTCATTCACCAATGAAAGGAAAGTGAACAGATAACATTCATGTTTTAAAAAATCCCTTAAAATAAAAATTTGTATTGTAAATTACCGGGAGGGCTGACTTTGTATGATGAGACTTTAGACTGGTTTTAAAGAATGTCTTTTTCTTTCTTTTTTTTTTTTCTGTTTTTTCTATATTTTCTGTAGTAGTAATATATTGCTTTTAATCTCAAGGAAATCATAATTCTCCTCAACTTTAGTTCTGTGATAACATGGAGCCCTCAACCTGTTTTTTTTTCTTCCTAATGCCAATTCTAATGCAGTTATACCACTTTCTCTTGCTGCTGCTGCTGCTGCTTCTTCTTCTTCTTCTTCTTCTTCTTCTTTTTCTTCTTCTTCTTCTTCTTCTTTTTTAAGAAGGCTCCATTCCCATCGTGGGACTTGAACTCACAACCCTGAGCTAAGTGTTGGGTACTCTACTGAGTATTAATGAGCTGGCCAGGTGCCCCCATTTTCTCTTTCTTAGAATCAAAGCTCTATACCCTTCTATGCATAGAAATACAATCCTCCTTTTCTGCCATCAGTATGGCAGTATTTTCTGACATTGAAGATTTAACTCTTTTTTTTTTTTTTTTTTTTTTGGTCTATGGTTTTGGCCAATACTCTCTCCTTCAAATTTGAGTGTTTTCCCTGAAGATCTACTTTTAACCTCAGCTTCTTTTCAATTAACCTTTGTGTCTTTACTGCTAATGTTTATTCTCTCTGAGCCTTCATTTCTTCATCTATTAATTGGGCACAATAACAGTATCTAATATGGTTTTATTGTGAGCATTTACTTAAATGAGAAAATAAGAGAAGTTCTTTGCAAGCCTTGGTGCTCCAGGCCAGTATCGTTGTCTGGTGATTACCGCTTACCCCATCTATATTTGAATCTCAGAACTGTGGCCGCAAATGTAAGTGAATATTTTCTATCCTGACTCCTGAGGAATGGTCTCATTTGCATACCCAGCTCCCTGAGCAGGAGAACAACTAGGCCTTTGTTCTTACTTGGGAGGGCATGGAGAGGGGAATGTGTCCCCTCTGCAGCTCTGGGGAGAGTGTTGTAGTGTGTCCTGGATCTGCTGCAGCTGGTGTGGGTGGAGAGGTAGATGGGGTAGGACAAGAGCACATGCAGGGAGAATGAGGAGTCCTGTGCTCTGTGACGGAAGTTAGAGAGCTCTGCCTTTGCCTCTCAGTCTCCTTATTTGTCCTGCAACAGAATGACTTCAATGCATCTTTCCATGGCATGATAGAATGAAGGATTGCTCTTTACTGAATGACTACCTCAAATCACCAGGCATTTCCTAGTGCCAGGAGGTCTGCCAGGTGCTCAGTCAGAGATCAGTAAGACAGTTGTACCCTTTAACAGTCTACAGACCAGAGGAGGAACATTGGACCTGTAAACTGACGGTCATGATCAAAGTGATCCTTGCTATAACTTGCATATGGTTAAGTTTACACAAGAGCTATTTGCTAAGTCTGTCTGGACCACAGGAGAGGACAGGGACTACAGTAGGTTGGGGATGGCTTTACAGAAGAAGGAACCTTTGGAATGGGCTTTGCAAAGTGCAGGGTAGTGCTCGCTTCGGCAGCACATATGCTAAAATTGGAACGATACAGAGAAGATTAGCATGGCCCCTGCGCAAGGATAACATGCAAGGTGCAGGGTATTTTTCTAGATGCAGAGGTGAGTTAGAGGTCCTCTGTACCATGGGGAAGGTTCATGTAAAGCCATAGTGAGGTGCAAAACTGTAGCACAGGGTGATGAGGGGGACTCAAAATGTCTGGAATACAGCATGGTGGAGATAGATGGGTGTGAGGTTGTAGGCGGTGAGGGTGGCAAGGGCTTAGTCACTGGGGACTATGTTTATCTTGATAAGAAAACACAAGTTCACATCGGTGATCCAGAAATCTCCGGGCCAGATGTGCTTTTAGAGTTAGAGTTTTTCAGATTTTAGGACATAATACAGTAATTGTATTGTGTGTGTCATATATCTCCCAGCAGGGCCTGAGGCAGCACCCTGTGACAATCTCATTAGTATTTCTGACACTGAAAAGTCACACCCAAGAAAGAACATAAAGAGCCTTAGGTTAGTTTAGATCAACTTTCACACCTATGAAGGAACTTTGGAGTTTGAAATCGAGGGTTAAAAAATGGGTGTAAGAAATGTAGTAGGTTGTTTTGCTTTGTTTTAATGTTGAGGTCTATAGGTGGTCATTGAAAGATTCTGTGCAGGGAAGTGAAATAATCTTATCGGATAGTAGAAAAATGTATGTTCAGCCTTGTAGAGGGTGAATTAGGGGAGGGAGCCAAGGGGTTCTTCAATTTTCCTTGATCTCTCTTCCAAACAGTATTGGTCCCTTTGAACCTTTTCTCCACACTTACCATTTCTTGGTGTTCTCCTTCCAGATTGGTACCTTGCTCTTTGTAGGTCTTGCTCACATGTTGGTCTTCCTTCCCAAGGGGTGACTTTCCACTCACCTCAAGTCCTATTTGCCCTGGAGACTCCCCCTGCATGCATTGAGAAGCCCTTGTTCTTTCTTCCTCAGTGTCCACACTACTGTTCCTACTACTGGCCATCTTCCTTTGGCATTTAAGCTTCAACACTCCCTAAAAGACAAAAGAAGTCATCTGGAGGTGAGGAAATTGTGGCCCACAGAGATGGATGTGACAGAACAAGTTGGCATCCAAGATGGTTCTAGAACCTGTCTGCTATGGACTGAGTTCTTATGTCCTTCCACAAGTCACACACTGAAGCCTCGTCTCCAGTGAGATGATATTGGGAAACATGGCCTTTAGGAGTTAATTAGGTCATGAGGGTGAAGCCTTCATGAATAGAATTAGTGTCCTTATAAGAAGAGGTAAGTGAGACATCACTACTCTTACTACTATGCCTTGTGTGGAAGGTGACCATCTGCAAACTGGGGAGAGAGCTCTTACCAGAACATGTCCATGCTGGCACCCTGATCTCACACCTCCAGCCTCCAGAACTGTGAGAAATCCGTGTCTGCTGTTTAAGGCCCCCAGTCTGTGTTATTTATAATGTCAGTCTGAACTGATCAAGACACTATGTTTCCTTGACCCTATTTTAGAATCCTTTCCTCTGAGCTGCTGTCTGTGAGTGATGGGGTTCTAAGAGTTTGGTATATATCTTGGCTGTCGTTTCTTCTTGAGGGACTATCTGAAGGCAGGATTTGGGGGCTCCTTTTTGTTTTATTCTTTATGATGCCAGAGAAATGAAGAGTTAGATTCTAGGTTAACCTTTTATACCAGATCAACATTGATGACCTGGAGTCACTATTTCATTTTTTTTTTAAAGATTTTATTTATTTATTTGAGAGAGAGAGAGAGAGAGAGAGAGCATGAGCAGGCAGAATGACAGAGAAAGAGGGAGACAGAACCTGAAGCAGACTCTGCCCTGAGCACTGAGCCGGACATATGACCATGTCCCACAAACTCAAGATCATGACATGAGCCAAAAGCAAGAGTCAGACACTTGGCCAACTAAGCCACCTAGGCACCCCACTATTTCATTCTTAGCCAATGCTGTTTTTGATATACTTTAGTATGGTTATTGTTGTTTGGGGGTAATTATTTTACAACTTCCAGTTGCACCTAACTGGCCAAAGAACAGACAGCTGGGATGATAGGAACTGACTGCTAAGGAAACGCTTCCTAGCTCTTTAGTGTTTTTCAAACTATGGTGCTGAATCTTCCTTTCCTTTAACAGTGAAAATAAGAGGGTTGGAAAGAAGCTTGTGCAATACTTATAAAATAGCATATCACCTAAAGAGCATTATTCAAATAAGGTATTCCCTTTGCCAAATGTTTTAATAAATATTCAGTTACTAGATGGAAATGTTAAAAAGAGGAGAGAGAAAAATGTGTCTATAAACAGATTTCAAACAACCTAAGCAGTGTATTTTTTTTTTTCCAGCTATTTTATTTTCCTTTGTCCCCTGAATTTTCCCTGGTCATTGAAACAGGAATTACTCCCACAATACTTTGCAAAAGACACATGTGAACTATACTGAAACATAGTTCAGGTGGTCTATAAATAGCTCACCAGAACAGCACAGTGCTGCTGCTGGGAGACAGGAAAGCAAGGCAAAATCCAGAGCTCAACAAAGCCTGTCAGAACATTTTAGGAAGAGAAGTCTGGTCCATTTAGGCCTGGTGATCTTTCATGTTGGTTCTGACTATTGGGGTTTGCTGGCCTGGCTTGCTGGATACTTCCTGACTCATAATTACAGATGGTTTCTCTGGGTAGAGAAGACTGGATCTTAGTTGTGCCACATGACTTGGGCATGTAACTTTTCAAGGCACAGTTTCTTCATAAGACAAACTGATACACCTACATCAAAAAGATTGTTGTGGAGTCTAAACGAGATAACATGGAAATATATAGTGTTACACCCAGCACGTAGAAAGAAATGCTTGACAGATGTTGGCCTAATGAGGCATCACAGCATATTGGGAAGATCCTGGTCTTTGGACTCATGAGCCCTGGGTGCAAATTCTGCTCCCCCCCATTTACCCAAGGGGTAAACTAGAGTAAGTTACTTAACTGTTTCAAGATTCAGTTTCTTCATTTACAAAATGAAAATAACAAGTTGGTGAGATAATGACGCTGAGAGTTGAACTTATTAAACAAATATTTATTAAGTTCATAGTGTTAACTAAGCACTGTTCTGGGCACTGGGGAAAAAAATAGAGTGTAAGATGTCTTCTTGCCCAGGTACTCAAATATATGTCCTCCAGGTGGATAATTCTAGTAGAGTGTGATACACATCACGTTGGGTAATGACAAGACTCAAATGGAAGCACATCTGTTGGGGAAGCTAATCTAGAGTTTGGGAGTTAAGACAGATTTTTAAAAGAAGTGGTAGCTCAGATGGAAACTGAAAGAAGTGGAAGAGTTAGCTGGGTGAGGGATGCCTGGGTGGCTCACTCGATTAAGCGTCTGCCTTTGACTCAGGTCATGATCCCAGGGTCCCGGAATCGAATCCCCCATTGGGCTTCTTGCTCAGCAGGGAGCCTGCTTCTCCCTCTGCCTGCTGCTCCCTCTGCTTATACTCTCTCTTCCTCTCTCTGACAAAAAAAAAAGAGAGAGAGAGACAGCTAGTTGTTGAAGTGTGACTGGAGTTCGTTATGCATAATCATTATCTAAAATATTTTAAATTTCTAACTTCATCCTCACAATGATCCTAAGAAGAAGGTCCTATTATTACCCTAATTTTACAGAGGAGGAAACTAAGGACTAGAGAGCCATGTCCAGATTTACTCTAGAAGGCAATTTTAGAATTCGTGAGTTCACCACAATTCTCTTTCCTCTAAAAATGCCTTCATTTCATTCCCTACACACACGGTGGCATATCTACCAATGGGTTTCTGCCATGTCCACCTATTCCAATACACAACTGATTAAACAAAGGTGAACACATGACCAAACGTTGGCCACATATGTTACCTTACTGTTCTATGATGCCAATACTATTATTATGCTTAACAGGATAAGTGAGGCAACATAGAAGTTAGCTTTAAACATAACCTTAAAAAAAATAATGTAGTCAAAATTCCATGTACAGTGCCTGGCACATAATAGATAAAAGTAATGCTAGTTCTTTTTTCCTCATATCCTTTGTTCAGTAGGGTCACAAATGACATGCTGACCTCAACCTAACACTAGCATGCTCAACTAAGGTCCTGTTTTCCTCACTCATGTTCCCAATTCAGA
This sequence comes from Lontra canadensis, assembly GCF_010015895.1. Taxonomy (NCBI): domain Eukaryota; kingdom Metazoa; phylum Chordata; class Mammalia; order Carnivora; family Mustelidae; genus Lontra; species Lontra canadensis. The sequence continues at coordinate 54,558,883 of NW_022630995.1, forward strand.
CTTAAACTCTGTACATTCTAAAATCTCTCCTTCTGTATTCAATAGCCCGTTCACTTGGAACTAGTTCATTAAATAATAGCTTCTAGAATTTTCCATTGATGGCAATGGGAGCTCCAGATGACCATACCTTGTCTATGGAAGAGTGAGCAGGAAAATTTATTTTACCAAAAAAATAACAACTCCATAATGCAAATTCAAAAAAAACTAAATTATACTTGAACAAAATTAATCTATATGAATTAGACTGGTATTTAAGTTGTTTTCTTTGTATGAATTTCATTATTGTTGCCCAAAACATCCTGCTATGTGGAGTGTTAAGTGGTTCATAAATAAAGCTAAAATGCCAAAATTAATAGCACAGCTGTGTGCAGAGCAGAATTTGAGCATTAACTTCATTATTATTTTCCTTCTTGCAGATGAATTTTGTCACATATATCTTAAGTTTGGGCAAAGGATTTGAGGAAGATGAACCTTCAGATATACAATAGGTGATGGAGTAGGTATCAAGGTAAAATTAGCACAGGTGGGGAAAGTTATCATCTTTTAGAGGGAATGGAAACCAGCTTTCCTTCACAGCTTGCTCAGCCCTACTACCCTGAGCATTCTCTGTTGTATCTTGTTGTTGGCAAAGCTCCCTGTGAACTTCAAACTCCACAGGCAGCCATGGAGCCTTGTAGTTTCTAGATTCTTTGATGGTACAAAGACATCTAGGTTAGTCCATATTAGGGTGATGACAGCCTAGCCCAAATGAAACAGGATAATTGGGCACTCCCTAAGTGGACCTGATACAGTGAAAGTCCCCAAGTGGACTTCCAACCCCTGATTGCTGTGTACAAAGCCCATTGGACCATCCCTTCCAGGCCTATGTCCTTATAGCTTCCTCAGAATCATAACACAGTGACCTCTTTCCCTATGGGGTAGGGGAGCTGCGTAAGTGTTATATCACCTTGATTTTTCAAAAATTCTCTACAGCACCCACATATCTATATTAGCAGAATGGCCAATACCTTCTCCCTTCCTATCCCGAATTACCCAAGAACTTCAAGGTTTATGTAGTCCAAAAGATCCCATCCTGCCACAAAATGGTTCTTGGAGGGGAAACTTGGCAGTTATATAAACCCATTCTCAGCCCCTGTTTTCTTCTATCATTGCTTTTGTAGCTATCACATGACCTTTTTCTTGGAAACAGATTTATGCCCAATTGTGTGCCCTGTATGTGTCATGCCTTTCTTCCTGAATTACCTGTGCTGCTATGCGCAGTAGGCCATTTCATCTGGTGACAGGGTATGTAGAGGAGGAAAGGGAAATCTCTCCCCATAGTGTTGTGTCTGGGCTCCTGAGTTCCCAACAGTGTAACAGAATGCTGGACAAAAGTCTTCCAGCAGTGTGTGGGAAAGGACCTTTCTGCCCCCTCAGAGCTGCTTCAGCCAAGGATTCCCTAAGTCAAAGTTGGCCTGGACTCTCACGTTATAACTTTTGATTGTCTCCTCTCAGAGCACCAGCCAGTCCCCAAGATGGCTGTGTGAGAAACTGGCTCTGGAGGCCATGACTTCAGGGACCCTGATACTATTCCTCTTCTACCTTCACATTTCTTCTCTGGAAGCAATGCCTTAGAAGTCCCTCCTCCTTTCTTTCTATGTCCCCATCCATACCCTATCTCAGAAGGAATGATAACTGCTTTTAAGAGTCAAATGCTGTTCAATCACATGCCAATAGCTATGGAAAGAATGTTCCCATACATAGTGGTCCATGTATAAGGAATATATGTGTAGGTTTTCTTAGTCTAATTTTATAGATGAGAATACTGAGGTCCAGTGACTTGCTCGAGGACACACAGCTGAGCCAGAGACAGACCCCAGGTCTCTTTGGTTCTCAACTAATGAACCTATAGGTATGAACATGATTTGGAGCATCATAAACTGGTACAAGGGCAGGAAGGAATGCATTTGGGTGCACGGGCTGTGATACCAGTGAGTACATCAAGGACAACCCAGAACCCCAGCAAAAATCCAACCAGACAGATTCATGGGATTGTCTTCTCTTAGAACCCTCTGTCTTTCCAGGTACTGCTATTTACTTCCCCCCTCAGTTCCCTTCTTGTCATGCATAAGGCCAAAATTTCAAGTCCCTGTGATAGGGTAGGTGGGATCTCTGTCCTTATAGATGCTGCCACAGACTGGACCCTAAGGGACAGAATTGGGAACTTCCCGGGAGTCTGGAGCTTAGTAAGTACTAGCCCACTATCGTCTCTCAATTATTGTTTGTCACATGGGTGTTCACTAGACATTTTCACCATGGTGCCTGTTATTCACCACCACCTTCAAAGGGTGTCAGTCCCACCCACAACAAGTGACCCCTACATAGTTCCTTGAATAAAGTGCTGCTGCTTACTAGATGGGTAATAAATTATTTGACTTGAGGGCATACACATAGGCTGGCCATTGAGCCATAGTGAAGACTGACCTGAAAAGTAAAGGCAGTGGTAATTAGCGACACTACCCAGATTTTCTCCTTTTGGAATGTCACTCAGAAAATACAGAAAGCAAAGGAGTTTGTCAGAGATGAGGAACAAAAAGACATAAACAGAAGGAAAGAACAAACAGCAAAGTCCCAGCATTGGTGATGTCTTGAATTTGAGACAACAAACTGGCTTCTTTTGTGATCTAGTCTCTTTTGTTCAATGTACATCATGACAATAAATGTTTTATTTTTTGAGATAGCTTAACAGGGTCTCTGTTTTTAGCAAAACCAAAAGAACATTTTCTGAGGTGGGTCAGAACAGAGCCCTGTTTTGGGATTTCAGGCTTCTCACTGCTGAAATTTTACCACTCTTGCCCAGGCTTGACCTTGGCTCTGTGCTTTGTTCTGGGTCAGGTTGAAATCTTCTTCTCAGCTCCCCTTGCGCTGCTCTTGGCCGCTTTACTTGGTGTGGGCGAATTCAATGGCCTCCTTCAACATGGAGGACTGCCAGGTCCTAACATGGGGGCACCAAGCTCCAGGGGTAGGTGCTGCATCACTGGATAGTGGAGAATGTTCATAAGAGTCACTTTCTACTACCTTCTCTATCTGTCATGGTTTTCTCTTCACATTGCTTCTTTCAACAGCCTGAGCTTGCTGCTTCGTCTGGGGCTGTGGCTCTAGACAAGAAGTTACCTATCTGTCTCAAGTCTGGCTTCTTGACCTTTGTTTATGTGTCTTTCTGGGTCTCACCTGGCTTCAGGTTTCTGTGTTATCCTTTGGTTTGTCCAAGATCTCTGTGGGGAGACCAGCCACATCAGCAAAAAGAAAATGACATGAGCAGTGAGTTTAACCCCTTAAACTGAATCTTGAAGAGATTTGCAAACCTAGTGTATTTTGGAAGATTCCTGAGATTGGCTTAGCTCTCTGGTTAATTTAAAACAAAATTAGGAGATGAAGACTATTCTCTAGAGTTCTGTTCTTCATAGATGAGGAAACGGAGAATCATAAAGGCCAATTGCCTTGCCTAAAGTCACAGAAGAGTGTAGTTTCAGATCCAAGAAAAAACCCTGAAATCCTGGCCCCTGCCGCATCTCCTCTCCATCACAGACCCTCCCTGAAGTATTTTGCTGAAGGTGTAAGCCACAAAATTAATCAGTTCATTAGTGAGGTTCTTAGGGAGGGAAGAGGGGACATGAGTTTGTACAAACTGTGTGCCACATGTATTATATTTATACATCCTCATTTAATCACCCCCATGAGATGCTTATTATTGTACCCACTTAATAACCAGTAAAACTGAGGATGAAGGAGGTTGAATGATAATGACACTGATTTCAGCTATCACTCACTAAGCATGTGTTACAGGCTAATTCCCAGTGGCTTGCAGGTACAACTCAACCCCGCTCACAACAGTTCTCTCAGGTAAATACTCTTACTAAGGGAATTCCCTAAGGACACACAGCTTGGGTTTGAATCAGGTCCTATCACCCTGACAGCTGCCTTTGAGCTGAAGCAGATGTTCTTAGAGAAAATCAAACTTCTATGTAAAAATGTGTGTGAAATTTTACTGAACTCGCATCAAGCATGCAAACACGTTTACTGCATTTGTATTCTAGCAAAACAAACAAAACTCTCTAAGAGGTGGTTGGACAAGGTTTATTTCATATGTGTTTCCCTGGTCCACTTATCTGGGTAGGGCTTAGCAAGAATTATTGAATGGATAAGTGAATGAATGACTATCGGATATTTCCATTGCACTGCCATGAACTGAGTTCGTGACCTTGAGCAATGACTTGTTTTTTCTGAGCCTTTACTTCCTATCTGTAAAGTGCAGGGGAAAGAAAGAAAGAGTCATGTAATCCTAACCAGTCAGGTTAACCTGTGTGCTGAATTTTTGGAGGGCCTTGAATACCACCCTGGGGCTTCTAGAGGGCTGGGGGAACAGAGCAAGGCCTGAGCCCACTCCTTCAGAGTAACTTTCCCTTTTGTACCGGGTCATGTCAGGAATCACCCCTTAGGAGTCACACTAGTCTTACCTAGGTGGGAACTGTGATCTTTGTTCCTTGGTAACTGGTCTGTGAATATGTTACAACACATAGCAAAAGGAACTTGGTAGCTGTAATGAAGGTTGCTAATCAGCTGACCCTAAAATCAAAAGATGGTTCTGGATTATTCAGGTGGCCCAAATATAGTCACATGGGCCTTTATAATCTGAAGAACAAGGCAAAACAGTCAGTGAGAGAGAACCGGCAAAACATGAGGAGGTAGAAGAGATAGGAAAGATACAACTTGATGAGGACCAGGACCACACCCAGAGTTACTAGCTTTAAAGATGAAAGAGGGGCCATGAGCCAAGGAATGCAGGCAGGCTCTAGAAGTTCAGAGCAGCCCCTGGATGATAGCCAGCCAGGAAATGGAAAACTCAGTTGCACAAGTGCACAAAATGAAATTCTGCCAAGAACCTGAATGTCATCAGATATGGATTCCCCCTTTGTCTCTGGAAAGGAATGCAGGTCAGCAAGATGACCAAATAAAACATCCCTTATAGGTATCTCTCCCATAACAAGAGTTATTTGGCCTCCGTTTATGGACAAAAGTGCCTTTGTGGGAATGTTGGGACGCAGGTAAGAGATTATGAAATGCTGGTGCAGTCTAAGGCTGAACAGAGCCACTTTGGGAGGGCAGGCCTGCACCCAGGTGGCTAACTCACTGACTGTGATATGGGTTACAGACCCAGAAATAGCTCCATACCCCTAGGGACTTGGCTGCAGTCCCATTGGTTTTGGTTCTGTCACCAGCACCATTTACAAAGGGAGGAGTCATGCCTACCCATGTGCTGGGTAATAGACATACGTACCTCCATCCTAGTTGTGGACTCTGAAGTGACCCATAAAGCAGTTCCAGCACCTCTTGGTCGCAGCCCAGGAACCCCTGAGGTGAGCCTTCTAAAGTTAGTCAGGCTATAGATTCTGAAAGGCCCTATAACTTAGCCCCCATACATCCCAGTCACAGTTCATGAATAGTCTTCCCGGCACAGGCAGGGACCCTGCAGAGATCCTGAGGGAGCCCTATACTTGACTCCATCTCCCTTATAGCTGCAGTCCATGGGTAGGCCTGCTGGCACTGATCTGTGCCCTTGAAGGCCCTGAAAAGACCTGAAACTCAACTCTAGCCCCTCCTGCAATGGTCAGGGACCAGTCCGATCCACTGAAGGCAACTGGCAGGAGACATGGCCATCCGTGCTTCTACAGGAGGTTAAAACAGTAATCGAACCCTTCCAACAAAGAAGAGCCCAGGGCCAGATGGTTTCACTGGTGAATTCCACCAACTATTTAAAGAAGAATTAATGACAACCCTTCTCAAATTCTTCCACAAAAAATTGAAGAGGAAGGAGCACTTCCAAATCCATTTTACAAGGCCAGCTCACTCTATGTGACAGATAAGGACACTACAAGAAAAGAAAACAACAGGCCAATGCTTCTGATGAATACAGATGCAAAAATCCTCAGCACAATACCAGCAAACTGAATTAAAGAATTCATTAAAAGGACCATACACCATGACAGTGGGATTTATCCCTTGTATCATATGCAGGGATGGTTCAATGTATGCAAATCAATTGATGTGATACACACATTAATAGGATGAAGGATAAAAATCCTAAGATCTTTTCAATAGATGCAGATGAAGCATTTGACAAAATTCAACACCATTTTATGGTACAAGCTCTCAACAGATTGGATATAAAGTGACATACCTTAACATAATAAAGCCATTATATGAACAACCCACAGCTATCCTCATTCTCAATGGTAGAAAGCTGAAAACTTTTCCTTTAAAATCAGGAATAAGACAAGAGTGAGTGCTCACTCTCACCATTCCTGTTCAACATAAGACTGGAAATCTAAGTTAGGCCAACTGAATGTCGAAAACCAAAAACCTGAAATAAAACAAACAATCCAATTTATGGGCAGACGACCTGAATAGATATTTTCCCAAAGAAGATCTACAAGTGACTAACAGGTACAAGCAAAGATGCTCAGCATCACTAATTATTAGGGAAATGCAAATCAAAACCATAATAAAATATCTCCTCATACCTGCTAGAATAGGTATTATAAAAGAGACAGGAGATAACTAGTGTTCTCAAAGATGTGGAGAAAAGGGGGCCCTCATGCACTGTTGATGGGAATGTATATTGGTATAACTACTGTGGAAAACAGTATAGAAATTCCTCAGAAAACTAAAAATAAAGCTACTGTATGACCCAGCAATCCCACTTCTAGGTGTGTATTTGAAAGAAATGAAATCATTACCTCAAAGAGATATCTATATGCCAATGCTTATTTCAGCATGATTTGCAATAGCCAATACATGGAAACAACCTAAGTATCCATCAACAGGTGAAGGGATAAAGAAACTGTGACACACACACACACACACACACACACACACAATAAGATATTGCACAACAACTTGTATGGACCTTGAGGGCATTGTGCTAATGAAATAAGTCAGACAGAGAAAGATAATTACTACATGATCTCACTTATATATGGAATCTTTAAAAAAAAAAAAAGCTAAACCCATAGAAACAGTGAGTAGAGTGGTGGTTTGCCAGACACTGGGATTGGGAGTGGATGGGAAAGGAAAATGGAAAGATGTTGGTCAAAGGGCAAAAACTTCAATTATAAGATGAGTAAGTTCTGGGCATCTAATATACATCTTGTTGCTTATTATTAACAATACTGTACTGTGTACTTGAAAGTTGCTGGGAGAGGAAATCGTACATTTCTCACTACAGAAAAACTAATTATGTGAAGTGATGGGTTTTACCACATTTTTGTGGTAATCATTTTCACAATATATACATATATCAGATTATCACCGTGTACATCTTAAACGTACACAGTGTTATATGTTAATTATATTTCAATAAAGCTAGGAAGAAAGAGAAAGGAATACAGCCCTACTGACACCTGGATTTCAGCCGTGTGAGTCTCAGAGCAGAGAAACCAGCCAAGCCCACTGAACTTCAGACCCATACAACCATGAGATAATAAATCTGTGTTGTTTTAAGCCACTTAACTTGTGGCAATTTGCTGTGGATACAACAGAATACTAATGACAAGGCCAACCATGAAAACGGGAGCCACTCTGAGTATTGAAACAAGAGAAGCTGTATGCATATATTTGGTTACCCTTGTGGTGGAAGAGCTGAAGTGCCAAAGAAAAGACAGTAAGGAAAAATTTAGAGACTGGCAATAGCAGGAGCAAAGAGAGGTTGGATGAGTGGAACCGTGGCAGGATCAGCAGGTGGGATCTGGACCAGGGTGCAGATGCTGCTGTTGCCATGGAAATGATGTTTGGTAGAGAAAGAGAGAAATGCATTCCCACTGGCCAATCCTCTGGAAGCTAGATGTATGGGAACCTGTAGCTCGCGTTTGCAAGGGGGCCTGTGGTGCGTGAAGCTGGAGAGGGTGTGGGGGAGCTCAGCTATATAGGTCTAGGATTGAGAGTATATTTTTCTGGAGGTTAGATGGAGGCAGATTCGACCTGTATCATAGATTGTTCTCTGTTGGTATATTTTGAGGCCATATTATTAGGCCATAGTTGTTTATAGTTATTATGTTTTTTGAGGTAAACTAAAATATCATTGTGGTATAGTGCTCTTCTTCTTCTTTTTTTTAAGATTATTTATTTATTTATTTGACAGAGAGAGAGAGAGAGAGAGAATCACAAGTAGGCAGAGAGGCAGGCAGAGGGGGAGGGGGGATGCAGGCTTCCTGCTGAGCAGAGAGCCCAATGCAGGGCTCCATCCCAGGACTCTGAGACCATAACCTGAGCTGAAGGCAGAGGCTTAACCCACTGAGCCACCCAGGTGTTCCTGTAGTGCTCTTCTTTAACTGTAATGTTTATGGCATTGAAGTCTATTTCCCCCCCAATATCGTGAAAGCAACTTTTTTCATTTAATATATTTCTGGTGTTTAGTTTTATATCCTTTTACTTTGAACCTGTGTTCTTCTATTTTAGTTGTGCTCATACCCAGCATTCAGCTAGTTTTTTGTTGTTGTTCTTTTTATTTTTACTTAATGGTCTTTATCTTTTAACTGGCGAAGAGAGTCACTTATATTCATTGTGATCGCTGATGTATTTAGTTGAATTTCTACCTCTTACTTGATATTTTTTATCTTCTGTTATTTTTATGTTTTTTTTTTTTTTTTTCATCTTTCCTGACTTCTGGTTTGGAAGTCCTTCACCTTGGTTCTTTTATTCTTAATTGTTACCCATAGTATTTTAACATGCTTATCTAGCATAGGGCCCAAAATGAATCAAACTTGTCCTGAACATTACAAGGATCCTAGAAATACCTTAATTCTGGTAACCTGCCTCCAATCTTACTTGCTATTATTTTCTGTTATTTTATTTCTATCTTGCTTTTGTCTTTGTGTGATCTATTTAAACTATTTGATACCTATAACATATGTAGGCTATAAAACAGAATAATATAATGAAGACCACAACCCTAACACCAAACATTTGATTTAAGCATTATCCATAAATCAGTGCTTCTTCTATATTTTATTCCCCTTCATTCCATCCACAGAGGGAACCACTATTTTGAATTTTGTGTTTATTATATAACTGTCTTTTTTAAAAAAAATCTGTAGTTGCAGTAATAATAGAAAACTTTTAAAATAAACTAAATTTCTTAAACACATTTTGTTAAATATGAGCTACTTAAGAATGTTAAACTTTTTTCTGAGATGTTTTTTGAAAAAAAATTCAACCTTATTATTTCCAAGAAAACACATTGTTGTATGTAACTGCATTCCATCCCTGTTCACTGCTTTATACTTTTCAATTGAGTAAGAATATCACAGTTGTTCATCTATTCCTTTGTTGAATGGCATTTTCCCAGTTTTTTCTATTACGAACAACAATACTATGGGTTGAGCCTGCAGATCCATGGAATTCACAATTCTCTTTAAGACAATTGAGTCATAGTGAGGAAATAGTTAACCAATACAAGTAGCGACATTGCTAAGATACTCATTTTCTGATGTGCAAGAGAGGAAGTTATTATATGATTCAGTTGTAAATAATATTTCACAAACAGCAAGCATTGATTTAACCAAAATCATAATAGAAGAGTTATATTAGGAGGATGAGGATGGAACACAAGTGTTGATGTGTGTGTATTATTTACAAGGGTAAAATACCCTTCTTGCAAAATGGGAAATCATAGGAGAAACTGATAGTTGCCTATTAATATATGTTCTTTTCTTCCACAGGAAGAAAATTTAAGCTGATAGTGTGGCTGCCTAAAGCCCAGAGTTTCCAGCGTCCTTTGTGAGAGCCATAACATCAAATTCTGGACGGTGGGATATAAATGGGATTGATATGTACATTTTCTAGGTTGTGCCCTTAAGGGGAAGGATCATGTTCTTCCCACTCCTTCCTTCCTGGTCCCATAGGATGAAATGTGGTCATGGTGACAGGCTGTCTTAGATCAGGTGAATAAGGATTTTTCTAGCTCAATGCTCTACCATTTATAAGAGAAAAGTAAGCTTCTATTTTAAGGAACTGCCATCTTAGTTTCTGTCACAGTATCCAAACCTATATCTTAACTCAGAAACCAAAAGATAATGTCTGAAGTTTAACACCAAGAATGGGTGCTATAACAATGTTATTTAGAAATATTGAATTAGATACCATAAGAAATAGATAAAAGACTTGAAAAATGGTACCACTGGGAGGTACTTGATTTCATTAAGAGGGGTGGAGTAGGGGGACCAATATTTGCCCTTTGAAATTGTGGATATGCATTATTTCTGGTAAAATTACTTTAGAATAAGTCTTTCTCACATACATGCAGACAAAAATTTATAATTTGTGATTGCTGTTACCTTGAATAAAGTATGTTTTCACACAGAAGATTGAGCTTTAAGGTATTAGAGAAAACACTTAGTTATCAAGAGACTTATTTGAAACCGTACTACTACTGACAAAAGCTTGGTCAATGACATCATTCTCATATTTGAAATCCTAGAGCATAAATATATTATGAGATTAAGAGTGGTTTCTCTCTCTCTCTTTCTTTCTTTCTCTCTCTCTCTCTCTCTCTTTTTTTAAGCATGGTTTCCAAACAGCCAAACTATTATAGGACAGTCAAGCAATTAAAAAAAAAAAAAATTCAGTGAGACCATGGGTCACCATTTCAGGGGTAAATGAAGCAATTACTGCCAAGGACATTGAAAAGCTGCAAAACTACCTTCCTGAAGTATGATCATGATTTCAGAGAAATATATGTGATCCATTTGTGACATGGCATGAAAAATGCTGCAGTGGCCTCGGCAATGGTGTAAGAGATGAGAATCTTAACAAGATAGTTCACTGATGTTACTATTTGGAAATCCAGAGCTGGCACCACGGCCTCTTCATGTATTGGTCTTACTTAAAAACATGCCTAATGGATCCCTGGTTCTCTTATGAGCTTGGAGAGAAACAAGACATTTAGGAATTCCAGAATTCTCAAAGGCCTGTGAACTAATGAATCAGTATTTTTTTCAGAGAAAGGAAATCTGAGAATCTTGCAATATTAGATATGGAAGGGGCCCTTAGGCCCATTTCCTGCAACAGTCTCACTTTCTGTGAGGAAACCGAGGCCCAGTGAGTTTTGTTAACAGTCCATAGACACTCTGACTTAAGCACACATCTCCCAGATGAAGGGGGTGAAACACAGAAGCCACAGAGTGAGAGACAAGTAGAGAGAGAGAGAGGACCATACTGTCTCCCCTGCCTTGACATAGATCCCCGGTCCATGGGTCAGCCCATGGACCATGGCTGAAGGTCAGCTAGCTAGAGAAAAGAGGTGGGGAGTGGGGGAGAAGATTTAAATTGGGTGAGAAAAATGAAGTTGTGATTTAAAAAAGACTGAACTTAAAATTGAGTCACTGAGAGCTCAGTGTGATTGCTCTTGTAATTGACAATGGTATAAAAGATGCTTAGCATACTCAGAATGTGCTCTGAGGAAGGACAAAGAGGGGAGGGCTAAGCAGCAGTGGTTGATTTCAGTGATGGAGCAAAAATAAAACCATTGCCTTGTTGTACCTGACTTGGGCCTGTTCACCAAGTTATACTTGTCTGCATCCCATCTGACCTGTAAGCTTTTTAGGGAACACTAGGTGGCTGATGCTGGCTTTTACAGAATGAAGGACAAGAGGAGGAGACAAGAGTAGAGACAGCTGAGTTGAGTTCACTGATTTTGAGTTAGAAGGACTCGAGAAATGTCCCTGCACAAATCATGAGTAGAGGGCATACTCTTTTTTTTTTTTTTTTTTTGTCTGTAGCTTAGAAGATAGATCTGGTATGGAGATAGAATTTGGGAGACATCAAATTTGATATGAAGGTTAAAATATTGGAAAATGATGCCCTTTTCTAGGGAGAGGTGATTAGAGAAGAGGCTGAAGGTAAAGCTTAGGGGACACAGACATTTGAAGGATGAGCTGAGAAACAGAAGCCACAAAGGGAAATAGAAAAAAACAAAAACAAAAACAAAAACAGAAAGACAAACATCAAGGAGGCTAGGGAAATAAAGTATTTTAAGAAAGAGTTGTCAAGGAGTCAACAGTCAAAATGAAGCAAAGAATTAAAAATGGAAGTCTAGTATTGTCCTTTGGATTTAGTAAAATGAAAGTCATATGTGATCTTGGTAAAGGAATTTGGGAGAAGTGTGAGGGTGGAAACACAATTTTGAAGATTGAAGATTTTGTGTGTGTGTGTGTGTGTATGTGTGTGTGTGTGTGTGTGATGAGAGACCAAGAATGTTTAAAGCTACTGGGAAGGGACTTTAGGCAGGAAGAGGCTGCACAGAAAGTAAGAGGGCTTCTAGGTGATGGTGTAAAATCCTTGGGAAGGCAGAATGAGATAGGGTTAAAAGTACAAGGGGAAGGGAATTATTTTAATAGTGGGAGGAAAGTCTCTTCTTCAGATAGGATATTGGGAAAGGCTATGGAGGTATCATGATTATGGTTTAGTTGCTATTTAAAAAGCTGATACATTTGGACCTAATTAAAGAGATACGTCATCAAAATCAAAGGTGGTGATGACCTTCCTGAACTGTGGTCTGGCCAGACATTCCAGGCAATGCTGTGTGCGGTCCTGGGGGGCACAACTTAAGTGGGAGATTGACCACCTGCAGACAGTATTTACAAGAGTTAAGCTCTAATGATAGTGTCTGAAACTGATTGAAGAACAGGGAATTATTAGCCCGGAGACATACAGATACAGTAGAGTAATCATAGTCTTCAAAAATCTGGAAGAGAGATCAGGGTTATTCTCTTTTGGTATTCGAGGGCAGATGTAGGCAATGAGACAAAATTGTAGGGGACAAACTTTTTTCGCAATATGTTGTGTACTGAATTTAAGTGTAGACTGACTTAGTAAGGAATATAAGGAAAAGTAGTTCATGGGGAAATATCCACTTAGCCAAGGTTTCACAGAGAGCTTAGGACTACATAAATGTTTCATTCCAAAAGTATTGAGTTTTTATCATGTGCCAGATACTATGCTGGCTCTGGCCACACAATCTGAATCAGACAATTAGCCTGGAATCAAGTGTAGGAAACAGACATATAAAAAGATACTTATAATACAACCAGCTGCACTTGGCATAGCCCACACTATTCTAGAGGACGCTCGTAGCTATTAATACAATATTAATGTGTTCTATTTACTTATTCATATATTTCATTGCAAACACAATTAAGAATTTCATTCTTCTCAGATACAACATTTTGTGAGTCCAGTGATAGAACTAACTCAAGGAAAAACACATAGTTTTCTATAACTAACATTAGGTTTTAAAAGATAGAAGCAGAATTATGTCAAATTTTGTTTTCCTATGAGAAGATCAGAAAGAGCACAGGTATACTGTATTCAAAATAATTCACTAAGTTAAAAAGGAGATAGAGTAACTGATGCCTAGAAGTGCACAAAGGTTGTCTTAACTACCTGTGTCCTAAAAGGTGTCCTAACTACCTCTCACCTATTTGTGCTAACATTTGTAACTTAATAGACATCATGTTCACATGGTGCCTGCATGTTCATTGGTTAAATGATTGAGAGAAACCAGATCCAGCTGAATCTAGGAAACCCATGTAAGGGTTTTAGGTAATGTGTCTGAGTTTAGTGCAGAGATAATAGATACCTGAAAACATGAGATCTAAGAGTAAGTGTTCCTAACCCAAGGCTGGGTGTGGAGTGTGGAAGGAAGGGGAGTAGAAGTGGGAGGTAAAAATGGCATAGAATGGAGACAGTCAGATGCAAGGGATGGAGAATCCAACCAAGGCAGACCACAAAACTAAGGTCACATATGGGTGAACCAGCATGGGATGTGTGTACATGTGTGCATGCTTGAGTGTGTGTGTGTGTGTGTGTGTGTATGCACAAGCATACCCTCACTTATAGGCAGTTCAATGGTGCTGTGCAGCAAAGAGTTCAAGTGGGTGTCACTGATGGGATAGAGAAGGAGGCCTTTCGAACATGTCTGAAAAAGATAAGAGTAGTGTAGAGACAACTGCATGGGCCACACTGGAATCCCTGTGACCAACAGAGCCTGCAGCTGGTGTTCAGAAAGAGGTGATGTGTGTCTCGACCCAGCAGTGGCCTAGGGTGGGGGAAGGAGATGACCTGAGACATCCCTAACACTTGATTTTGAAGACAGTGTAGGATTTTGTCATCTGCAGTAGAGGAAAGAGCCTTGATCAGAAATCTGGGAAATAAATACAGATACCTATGCCCTATGTGACTATGAATGTACCTTTCATAAAGCCATCACTTTTGGGGCCTCGGTTTGTACATCTGCAAAATAGGGCTGAAGAAACTTATGGTAAAGTTACCTTTAGGCACAACAACTTATTCTCTTGTTTTTAGCCCGATATGAGTAGAGTGTGATGATATTGTCATTCATACATTCAAGAACTATTTGAGACTGAAGAGGTGGCAGACAGTGTGCTATAATAAACATTTTCCTTCCTTCAGAGGGAAGGATTACATCTCCATCCCCAGAGCAAGTATATTCTCCTCTCTGCTGGAGAGGTTTCACCTTCGTTGTTATTCTCCTGGGAATCAGGCCCATTAAGCATGATTAAAAACAGGTCTTTATCTGGAGTTGAAGCTGACGTTCTGAGATGAAAATCCTAGGTACCATGAACTAAGGTTCTTGTAAGAATAAAAGAACCCACAACATGCTGGCCTTGCTCTAGCTAGAGTTCTGTGCTCCGAATGTAGTATTAAGAGTCATCCTTTATCTTCATTGTGGGATTTTGTCCTTTTATGAAAGAATTTTTTTGGATGTGCACTTTAGCACTCTTAGAAAGCTGGTAGTTTTGACAAATTCATGAAATATATTTCTAATTCCATTCTATTCCTGTTACATCCCTGTAATTCTCACATTATTTCTGGAAGATTAGCAGACACACAGTTGTAGTGACATAATTAGTATTTGGGGAGATAATGTCAAAGGATTTTGTTGCTCTTAGAACCTAAATGGAAATATAAGGATAGCAAAAGTTGGATTTGCAATAATTTTTTGGCATATATTGCATGCTTGTTCAGAAAAATTTTAATGCCATAAATGAGATTGTTTAATGAAAACATGTTGAATAAGACAGAAGAAAGTAGATTTTGTATTCTTTGCTTTATCCATAGCTTCCTCTCTGTAAGGAGAAAGCACTGCTCTTTCTGCAGAATTCTCTTTCTGATATGAAATGGTTAAACCTGAGAACTGTTTCAGGCAATAAAACACTGACTGGAATCTTTCCGACAATACTTTCCTTCTTGATCTTTTTTTATGACTAATTGAAATGAAAGCCCGGGGAAGCTTAATGTTAAGGAAACACTATGTGCTCTGTGATGTGATTTTGCAAAGGGGGTGTCTGTGTGGTGGGAAGCTCTCTGCTCTGGAATTTTAAGTTAGAGACCTAACCGAAGAATCAATATTTCAATTAGATGTTGTAGTGGGTTTGGGATTGCTGCTACTGTAGCTGGAAGATTGCTGGGTCTTTTCTTGGGAGGGGTCATTACTGTGAGCTGTTTTTTATTTTCTTTTTAATCCTAGCTCTCAGAGTCTGTCTGCTCTGTCTGCACTTAGACCACTAAGGTGACCAACTAGAAAAGAACAAAAAATGTAGATTATTAGCACTTCCCGAAAGGCTGCTAACGGCATGCTCTTCAGTAGCCATCTGAGATAAAATAACCAGTGTCTCTTATTTTGCAGAGTCCTAGGAGCGGTGACCCTTTTAATTAACAGGACCAGTTTTCAGATCATGCTCCAGTGATCACCTGGAGGAATAGTGAGTGAGGAGGTCCTAGAGACAGTGTGGGTGGGCCTCCTGTACCCCACTCTGGATTTAGTCAACCACAGATCCGCTTTGATCTGTTTTATATTCAGGCATAATGCATTTCATTGTGCTTTGCTTTATTGTGCTTTGCAGATACTGCGTTTTTTTAAAAACAAATTAAAGTTTTATGGCAACCCTGCATCAAACAAGTCTACTGGTGCCATTTTTTTCCAAAATCGTTCGCTCACTCCATGTGTCTGTGTCACATTTTTGTACTTTCCTCAATATTTCAAACTCTTCCATTATTATTATATTTGAATTGTTATAATGGATGAGATATTTAATAGATGAGAAGTTGCTTCTTATGGTTGAGCAAAGGAGGTGTTTCTTGACATGAAATCTATTCCTGGTGAAGATGCTAGGAAAATTGTTGAAATGACAACAAAGAATGTGGACTATCACATAAACTTAGTTGATAATGCAATGACAGGGTTTGGGAGGATTGACTCCAATTTTGAAAGAAGTTCTACTGTGGGTAAAATGCTAAGAAATAGCATCCCAAGCTACAGAAAAAAAATGTTCATGAAAGGAAGAGTCCATTGGTGTGGCAAACTTCATTGTTGTCTTATTTTAAGAAATTGAGACAACACCCCCCAACCTCCAGCAGCCACCATCCTGATCTGTCAGCAGCCATCAACATTAAGGCAAGACCCTCTACCAGCAAAAATATTATGAGTCGCTGAAAGCTTAAATGACAGCTAGCATTTTTAACAATAAAATATTTTTAAATTAAGGCATGTACATCAATTTTTTAGACATAATGCTGTTGCACACTAATAAACTACCGTATAGTATAAACATAACTTTTATATGCACCGGGAAACCAAAAAATTCATTTGACTTGCTTTATTGTGGTGGTCTGGAACCAAACCTGCAATATCTTCAAGGTGTACCTATATGCATTTTCATGTGAAGTTTGATTTTAAAAATGATTTTGTTATTTATAAACCATGAATAAAAACAAGTGATGCTAGGTCAGACTTCCTGGATTTTCTTGAAGACAGTCATTCAGTCTCCACTGAACCCTTTCCAGGGTAGGGCACCCATGAGTTTGTCATTTTATGTAAAATTACCACCAGCACCAACATGGATTCAAAATATTTGGGTCAAGATATTCCCACCTGCTTTTGAAATCTTTCTTCATCAAAACCACATTTTGTCATCAAATGCTGTTCCACGGTATGGCCAAGAATAGTTATTATAATCCTGGGAATAAAAAGAGTATCTTTCCCTCTTCCTTCTGATTATTCCAAGAGAGGCTCAGCAACTCCATGAAGTGATTGTTTCTCCAGTCTTTTTAATCTGTGTTTTTCTCAATACTTGCAGCATTTTTATCTAAAATTCTGTCATATAATATAGGACATGATCTGGAAGAGACATCAGAAATGTTTATTCTTATCCAATAATCTTATATTCCCAAACTATCTACTCCACAACTATTGGTATTGCATCAGTATAGTGAAAGCACAGAGTGTTGGCTAAGTTATAGAAAATTACATCTTTATCTGTTTTTCCCACCAGCTCTCTGACAACAGGGATTACATTTTATTCAACTATCTATCCGCAGCCCCAAGAGCACTGCCTAGTACACAACAGGTACTTAACACATGCATTTTGTTAATCTGGAATCAGAACACCTGTGTTTGAGTTCCTCCCAAGTCATTTACTGGCTGACCTTCAACAAAGCATTTCACTCCTCTGAGCTTCTACTTCCTCAAATGTAATTTAGTGGGAATAAGAACATTATCTCAGGTTGTTCAAAGAATTGAATGAAAGACTATGAAACACTATCAAAAGCGTGAGTGAGGAAATAAACAGATTATTTGAAGGATTTATAGTCTAAGCATTTATCAAGATTTTTAAAACTTCGTCTTAGGATCAAATTGAATTGTAAGACTGCCACATACTTGCAACATTTTATTTGGTCCCTCACAGAGTCTCCATTAAATTTCTTTTAATTATGGTTTTTCAATTATTTCAGTGTGTATAAAATACACCATAAAAAACAATTACAAGGATCTTACAATTGTATTTCCTATAGAAATGTGTACAAAGAAGACATTTTACTACAGTGCTCAGAACTCCCTATATACTCATTTAACACTTAGTGCCATGAAGAGATTTACTTCTTTTAAAGGACTAGTGTACTTTGACATTTGAGAATGATGTAACTGACCAAGTTGCTGTTTTTCCTTTGGCTGTTGGGAAGCTCAGAGCAAAATTTGAGGCTAAATTAGAGGAAATCAAATTACCACCACCAATAGTAAAGGTAACTGATCTGGTCATTCTTTTTGGTTTGTATTACATAGTCTTTTTTTATTTTTAACCTGTACTTTTATCTATCCAGGAGCTGATTCATATTCATGATAGATATTTTAAAATTATATTATTGAATGTGTTTCTCAAATTACTTGTGGAATAACTAACTATACAGATAAATAAAATAGCTGGATATAAAACAACATTTTGTGAAATTTAAATATCTATTGTTGAAATGACTAGTACTTAACTCAGCTTCTGAAAAGTTCAGAACAAAATTGAAATGGACCCTAATGGGTATTTTCTTGTTAGAATCTGGGATGAATTTTTTGCTAGCTATAAGACTGACTGAGTTGGATTGAGGAAAACAATTAGAGTCATATCCATGATATATGCCATGAAACTAAGAGGTCTCTACCTGCCTTGTGAATTATAATCCACTATTGCATTCTTAGAGATTATTTTCCCCCAATAAGATGCTGAATGTGGGAGCAGTGGTTGGAAGAACAATTATTTCATTGGCTCAGAGTACTGGAGCTTCAGGTGTGAATAACTTCCCTGTAGTGAGCATTGTGGGAGAGAAGGGAGGTGATATTCAATGTCCAGCCTCTCTTCCTCTTTAGGGATATTTCTCATGATGTATGTAGATTTGGTGGGTTGCAGAGCCCACTTAACACCATGTAAAGGATGAAATCTGGGAGATTCTCATGACAGGCTTTAAGTAGCCTCGGGCATGAGTATATAACTCAAGTTGTTCCAAAATGAATGTAGCCTGGGACTTTAGTTTTATAGTTTTGAGGGAAAAAAATCTCAGAGATTTTTGGTATAGTGAAAATTATAAAACTTCCAAAGCCACAAACAAAATTCAGCTGAAAATAAAGTGGATACAATGGGGTGGGAAGTGCTGTAGAGAAAGGTAGAAAATGGGTCTAGAGCTGTAATCTGAAACCTGTCCCATCTTCGAAATTTCCAATTATTGTTTAAGTTAATTTAAGTTAGGCTTTGTATTATTTGCAACCAAAGCACCTTAACTGGTATAGCTCTCAGCCCCCAAGTCTAATAATTAATCTATATATCTATGTTTACAAAGGTCTAATAGATGCTGGAAATAGATTAGAAGCTATATACTGTTAACTGTGCTCCATCAGAAAATGCAAAAGCACCAATTCCAGAAAATCCATTGTATTTTGAGTTGAGAAAGTTTAAAGTGAAAACAACACAGGGCCCAAGAAAATCAATGTAAACTAAATAGCACTCAAAACTCAGAGGAAACACAGTTGTTGGAAAATGACTTACCACTGGATCCAAAAGAACATTTTAGGAATTTTTTTTTTTTTTTTGAAACCTCAACAATGTCAGAAGAACATGGCCTCTATGTGAGAAGAAAAACTAATATGAAAGCTAATAAAATAAGAAATAAAATGACAGTTTAAATTCAAAAGTCAAAGGATAAGATGCAAATGCAACAAAATGAAGTGAGGAGGGATCTGAGTGAGGAAAAGGATGATTAAAAGGAAGCTATTATTGCAATCAGAGAATTAAAATCTGTATTTGAGGAAGTAAAGGGTAAATTTGACCTTAGAAAATCAAATTACATGAAAATTAAACTTCAGAAGCATTCTGAGAGAGACAGAGGCTTATATATAAACAGAGAAAAATCATCACCTCTAGTTAGGTGATAGGTGATTTTTTCCTCTTTGTTTATTAGTTTTTAAAAATATTTCTTTTATAATGAGTATATATTAATTTTGAAAGAAAAATATTTGTTTTCAAATTGTGTTTTTAATGTGTATTCCACTCCTCGGTATCTACCCAATCTGAAATTTCTCAGAATACAAAAAAAAAAATCATAATCATAATTTTCATAGGGAAGAACAATGAAAAGACCCTTACATTGTGGTGATACAAATGATGGAATTATCTAACAAAGCTTTAATGCAGCTATTGTAAAAGTGTTTCAAGAATGAATGGGGACAGGGCGCCTGGGTGGCTCAGTGGGTTAAAGCCTCTGCCTTCAGCTCGGGTCATGGTCTCAGGGACCTGGGATCGAGCCCTGCATTGGGCTCTCTGCTCAGTGGCGAGCCTGCTTCCTCCTCTCTCCCTCTCTGCCCGCCTCTTTGCCTGCTTGTGACCTCTGTCTGTCAAATAAATAAATAAAATCTTTAACAACAACAAAAAAAGAATGAATGAGGAGATTGAGAGGAGAAGTGAGTTGGGGGAAATTGGAGGGGGAGACGAACCATGAGAGCCTATGGACTCTGAGAAACAAACTGAGGGTTTTGAAGGGGAGAGGGTGGGGGGATGGGTGAACCTGGTGGTGGGTATTATGGAGGGCACGTATTGCATGGAGCATTGGGTGTGGTGCATAAACAATGAATTCTGGAACACTGAAAATAAATAATTTAAAAAAAAGAATGAATGCAAACACTGCTAGAATGAATAGAAGGATAGAAGTCTCAGAAAAAAGTATAAGGTAAAAAGAACAAATGAAAATTTAGAAATGAGAAGTACAAAAACACAACAAAAAATTAACTGGAGGGACTCATAGCAGAATGAATATGACAGGGGAGAAAGTAAATTATCTGGAAGATAGATCAATAGAAATCATCCAGTCTGAACAGTATAGGCAGACAATACCAAAAAGTCTAACATTTTTGGTTTTAGAGTTCAAGAAAAGGAAGTGCAGTGCTGATAAAATATTTGAAGCAATATGACTAAAAGTGTTCCAAAATTGACAAAAGAACAAATCTATATATTTAAAAAGTGTAGTAAACCCCGAACAAGAGAAACCCAAAGAAATCTATGCCTGGGTGCATTATAGTAAAATTGATGAAAACTAAAGACAGAAAAAAAAAATAATAAAAACAGTTGAAGAAAATTGATGCATTATCTAGAAGTGAACAACGATTCAAATGACATCAGATTTCTCACTGAAAATCATGGGGTTCAGAAGGAAGAGACACAGTATTTTTAAATGATAAAGTAAAAAAGAAGTTCTATATTCAGTGAAAATATCCTTCAGCAATTAAGATGAAATAAAGACATGTTTGGATAAAGGATACCTAAGAGAACTAATTCCCAGTAGTCCTGTTCTAAAAGAATTGTTAAAGGGAATTTCTACAGACAGAAGGATAGCAAATGATAGGAAAAGGACATCTGGAACATCAGGAATAAAGGAAAGAGAACAGAAATGGGAAATACCCAGATAAATATTATAGACTATCCTTCTCCTATTGGGTTATTTGAAGTGTTTTTTGGTTTAAAGCAAAAATTATAATACTGCCCCATGGGATAGTCAATGGAAGGACATACAAATATAAGTCAACAGTATTCTAAAAAGGAGTGGGTGAAAGGATTTATATGGTAATGAAGTTCCTACATTCCACATGAAATGATAAAATATTGATTTTAAGTAAACTGTTCAAAGTTAAGTTTTGTAATCCCTAGAGAAATCATTAAAAATATACAAAAAGATATTTGAAAACACATTAGATAATAGAGTATTAAAAAGTGTTTATATAATCTAAAAGCAGGAAGTGGGAAATAGAGAAAAAGAAAAATTGAGGAAACAGAAAACAGATGATAAAATGGAAATATTAAATCCGAACATATAAATACTTGTATTAATTATAAATGGTCTAAACACTCCAATTAAAATACAGAGATTGTCAGAATGGATTCAAAAGCAGTATTTAACTGTATGAGGTCTACAAGAAACTCACTTTAGTATAGTTATATAGGTATGCTAAGAGTATAAAATGGAAATATATATACCATGGAAAATACTAATCAAAAGAAAACTGGAGTGGTTATATTTATATCAGACAAAGTAGACTTCAGAGCACAGAAAATTACCAGGGATAAAGAAGGACTATAAATTGATAATAGTGTCAATCTTCCAAGATATAAAAATCTTAAAAATATATGACTAAAGAATAGAGCTTTACAATATGCAAAACAACAGAACTGAAAGGAGAAATAGATACTTCAGTAATTATAATTAGAGACTTAAAACTCCTTTGTCTGCAATTGATAAAATAAGTACAGAGAAAAATTCTCAAGTGTGTAGAACTGAGCACTATTGAAACCAACTGGATCTAATGATATTTATAAAATACTTCACCTAAAAAGAGCAGCATATACCCTTCTTTCCAATTGCACAAGGAATATTTGTCAAGATAGATCATAAGAGGTAAAAGAATTTAAATCATACATAGTACATTCTTGGACTTTGATGTAATTAAAATAGAAATGAATAACCGAAAGGTAATGGGAAAATATCCAAACACCATAGATCAAAGAGGAAGTTTTAAAGGAAATTATAAAATATATTGAACTGTGTGAAATGAAAACCCAACATATCAAAATTTCTGGGCTGCAGAGAAGCAGTGCTAAGCACGAAACTTTACAGCATTCAATGTTTATGTTAAAAAGTCTTATGTTTCCACCTTAAGAAACTAGAAAAAGAGGAGCAAAATTAATACAAACCAAGTAGAAGGGAAGAAATTGTAAAGATAAGAACAGAAATCATTGAAATCCAAAAGATGAAAACAGAAAAAAGAAAGCAGAAAAACAGAGAAAATTGATTATGCCAGAACTGACTCAACAAAGTTGAGATCTCTCTAGCAAGCTTGACAGAAAGAGAGAGGAGAAGGGGTGAGAAAGATATAAATTACCAATATTAGAAATGAAAGATAGGATATCATTATAGATTCTGTAGACATTACAACCACAAACAACTCTATACAGATACATTTGATAATTTAAATAAAATGGATCAATTCTTTGAAAACCACAAACTACTGAAATTCATCCTAATTGAAATAACTAATCTGAATAGCCTTGTAACTATCACAGAAATTGAATTCATAGTTAAACATCTTCTGAAATGAAATATCCAGGCATGTTATAGTTTTGTTGGCAAGTTCCACCAAACATTTACAGAATAAATAACACCAATTTTACATAATCTCTTCCAGAAAACAAGAGATGAGGGAATAATTTCTAACTCGTTTTACAAGGCCACCATTACCCTAATATTAAAACGAGACAAAAAAAAAGAAAACTACAGACCAATATCCCTCATGAACCTATCACAAAAACCTTCAATAAAAATATTGGACAGTGGAATCCATGACCAATAGATTCCACTGAGAATGTAAAGCTGTTTCAATATTCAAAAATCAATCACTGTAGCTGTGATGGTTAATTTCATGTGTCAATTTGATTGAACCACAGTGTGCCCAGATATTTGTCAAACATTATTCTAGATATTTCTCTGAAAATGTTTTTGGATAAGATTAACATTTGAATCAGTAGAATAAGTAGAATAAGTAAGGAGGTTACCATCCATTCCATGAGTCAGCCTCATCCAATTATTTGGAGGCCTGAGAAAACAAAAGGTTAAACTTCCCCTGAATAAGAGGAAATTCTTCTGCCTGATAGTCTTTGATCTGGAACATCAGGTTTTCTTGGTTCTAAAGCAGATTGCCAGCCTTCAGACTCAAACTGGGACTTGATTAGGGACTTGCCAACTTCTACAATCCCATGAGCCAGTTCCTTATTCTATTTCTATTTCTCCGGGAACTCTGACGAATGCAGTAGTCTACCAATTAACCTTCTATAGAAGAAAAACATAACCACATCAATTGATACAGAAAAATCATTTGACAAAATTTAGCATCCACTCAAAATAAAATCTCTCAACAAAGACATTATTATTAATTATTATTATTATTAATTATTATTCCTCAATAATAACAACTTCCTGACAATGACCATCTACAGAAAAACTACTGATAACATTATTAGTGGCAAAAGACTGCACGCTTTCTCCCTAAAATGAGGAACAGGCTCTTGTATTCAATATCAGACTGAAAATTATAGCCAGTGCAATAAGGCAAGAAAAAAGCATATAAATATATAAACTAGGAAGGAGGAAGTGGGATGATTCATATTTATAGATGACATGATTGTCTATGTCAAAAATCCCAAGGCATAAACACTCTTTAGACTAATAAGTGAGTTCAGCAAGTCTGCAAGATGCAAGATCAATACAAAAGAAATCAATCTCATTTCTACACACTAACAATAAACCTAGAGAAATAAAAATTTAAAAGACAATAAAAATGAAATACTTAGCAAATACACCTAACAAAACATGTACAGAATCTGTAAGTTAAAAACTACAAAATACCAATGAAAGAAACAAAAACTAACTAAATAAATGGGCATATATATAGTGCTTAGAATTAGAAGACTTAAAAAAGATATTAATTCTCCCCAAAGTAATCTGTAAATTGAACGCAATCTCAATCAAAACCTAAGCAGGCTTTTTATTATGTATATACAAACTGGTTTTAAAATTTATATGAAAAGGCAAATGACCTGTAATTGTCAAAACAATTTTAAAAGGAAAAACGAAGTTGTCCAAATCACAGTACTTGATTTTAAGACTTTCTTTAAAGCTATAGTAATCACTGGGCATCACGCGGTGAAGAGAAATGAGCATCAGTAAGAAGTGAGATGCCACAAAGGTTAAAATTCTGAGGGACTAG
This sequence comes from Lontra canadensis, assembly GCF_010015895.1. Taxonomy (NCBI): domain Eukaryota; kingdom Metazoa; phylum Chordata; class Mammalia; order Carnivora; family Mustelidae; genus Lontra; species Lontra canadensis. Next base: position 54,583,565 of record NW_022630995.1, read on the forward strand.
GAAACTCAAGTTGATTATGTAATGAAATTATGTTCCTGAAAGGAAACCCCCATTCAGATTTCAAATAATTAAAATAATACATCTTGGTAGAAGATGAACTTTATAAGCCAGAAGACTTGGGGACACAAAACTTGGCGACAGGTGGCTATATGAGTTACTATCATGTTTCTTTCTTCATCCTTAAAGTATTATCTAAAACAAACATAACATTTAATATTTTACACAGCAGCTTAAAATGATTATGAAGCCCACTTTATAACTTTTCTCCATCTATTCTGGTCTTTTTGAATAACAGAAGAAATGTAAAATAGGAAGAATTTCAACAGAGTACTGGAAAGCCAAGAGCAATGAGTTCAGCAGGTCAGCAGCCCTGAGGAATTTCTGGGAGATATACAGAAAAAGGATCAAATCTATGGTGAAGCAGTTGTGGAGTAATGAGTGGCACAATACAGGTTATAAAATGAAGACCTCTGAAAAAGTCGAGGTCTCTGAAAGAACCCTAGAAAAACCACAGTATCTGGTAATGGCTGGAAATGGGAAGAGGCCTTGAGAGAACGGGCTGGCGGGGTTACTAATGAACGGCCTGCCCCATAGCTGAGCCTCTCCAGCGCTTTCATTTCAGAGTGGTTAGCTTGAGGATTTGCCCTCAGCATAAATCTGAGAACTACTCCTGATAAAATGGTTGATTTGCCTGCTTTTCTTACCTTGTACTTTAGAGATAGAGAGAAATGAAGGATTGTGCCCCAGATAGGGTCTGCCTGCTGCCAGTGGCCAGAGCCTCCACACCTCAGAGGCAGACACATTCCTCATGCCTCAGCCTCTTTTCTAGTGAACCCCTGCAATTACAATCCATTGTCACCTGTGCTGAGAACAACTTCCCCCACTACCAGTGCCAAGTTCTCCATTAGGCACAATAGGCCTAGTGCCTGGGCCCATGACATTGTTAGAAGCCCAAGAAAATGTTCTAATTACTTTTTTAAACCAGAATTTAAAAACTGAGTATAACCCAGCCTGGATTATGTTTATTTTAGAGCAATGCAGTAATGACTATAATTTAAAATTTTTTTTTTTTTTTTTACAGAGGAGGTGGTCCATGAAAGTCATAGTGTTGCTGTGCTCCCTACTAATATTAATCATTGTATATCCTCTTTCTAAGTATAAACAGAAAGTTTATAAAAAAGTATAACTTTTTTTTAAAAAAAGTTATACTTTTTTTTCCCAAATATTTGGAAAAAAAAACCCCACCACAAATAAAATAGCAAACCAATCTGAAAAGAATAGAGGGAAAATTCCGAGGAAATAGAGTGAATGGAGAAAAGGCATATACAATTTTGAACATTCTAATCAGTATTTTCAAAGAGAATTGAGAGTATTTCACATACAAAAAATAAAAAAAAGAAGATTCTCTAGAAGCTAATAATTATTGAGCATTTCATTTTAAGCCTTTTCCATGTACTGCCTTTTTCATGCCCAACCTTATTTAATCCCCTAAAAATCCTACGGACTAGGTACTATTATGAGGTCTATCTTATAGAAAGAAAACCAATGCACAGAGAGGTTAAATAACTTGCCCAAGGTCACAGAGGCTGTAAGTGGAAGAGGACTGAACTTGAAGTAGTTTTTAGAATTTCCAAATAGGATTGCTGAAATAAAAGACTCCTTAGATAGGCCTAATAATAAAATGATCACATACATGCCTGAAGATCATGAAAGACTGAGTGAAAGAATTCTTCCAGAATGAATGGAAAAGGACAGTGATATAAAAAATTTAAGACTGAAGTTAAGAAACTGAGGGAATGGAGCCAGCCAGTCAAGAATGATACAATAGAAGAGAACAGGGAAGCAGAACAAGGTACTCACTGAGCAAAGTTTCCCTGAGCCAGGGAGAGACAGGGATTTGGGATAGAAAGAACTTCCTTTGAGAAAATCACCTATTACCTGCCATAGACATGGTGAAATTTGGGAGTGCCAAAGAGGAGGAAAAGGGGTTACAAGCTTCCTGAAAGAGATATGAAAGTGACACTGGGAAATGGTATTGCTGTTTTAAAACCATAAACGGCCTCATTGATATGCTGTGCCTGGAAGAACAGGAAGATGGGGAGACATCTGGCACCTTGATGACACAGTAGAGTTGTTAAATTAGCCAACCCTGGAAGGGTCTATGTTCAGGCTTCTAGTTGTAAGATACGAAATGTCCCCACTCTGCAAACAACTGCTTGGTGGGGAGGGGGATCTCTTCCTTGAGGGTGAAAGGATCTTGATTGGCACATAAACCCCACAGAAGAGAGGTTGAATATAAGACACACTGATGAGCAAAGGAACCAGCTGAGCTCATAATTATGCCGAAATAATTGTTATTAATGAGTCTGAAATTAAGTGGAAAAGATTCCCAGAACATAAGAAACATAACGTTCAAAACAAAACAAAACAAAACAAAACAAAACAAAAAAAACAAAACAAAAGAAAGAAAGAAAGAAAAGAATCTGAAAGAAATAAAATTCCAGGTGTTTTCAACAAAACCTGGGGGAAATGGTGGTGCAGAGGAGACATAAATCTCTGCTTAAGATTCTGCCCACTGGGTAGGAAACAGGAGAGCCCTAGCTCAGCAATACTCAACCCTGGAAGCACATTAACACTGCATTGTACCTTTAGAGTTGACATTCAGACCCCACCCTAGATGAGGAAAATCTGGCTTCAGCACCTAGTTATCACATGCTTGTTTGTTTCAAGATTTCATTTATTTATTTGACAGAGAGAGACAGCGAGAAAGGGAACACAAGCAGGGGCAGTGAGGGTGGGACAACCCGATGTGGGGATGGATCCCGGGACTCTGGGATCATGACCCCAGCTGAAGGCAGATACTTAAAGACTGAGCCACCCAGGCTCCCCATCACAGATTTTTAAATACAAGTCACCTTACATGCTTTTTAAAACAAGCTTAACAAATGTCTATCAGGCCAATGCTAACAAAAGAGAGGCAGAGTAACCATATTAATAAACCTCAAAACAGATTCAAGATCAAGAATCTTAAATGAGGGACGCCTGGGTGGCTCAGTTGGTTGGACGACTGCTTTCAGCTCAGGTCATGATCTCGGAGTCCCGGGATCGAGTCCCGCATCGGGCTCCCGGCTCCACGGGGAGTCTGCTTCTCCCTCTGACCTTCTCCTCGCTCATGCTCTCTCTCACTGCCTCTCTTTCAAATAAATAAATAAAATCTTTAAAAAAAAAAAAAAGAATCTTAAATGAGACACAGAAATTTCCCTTATTCTGATGTAGCAGATAAGAACTGCTCTACAATGTATGGAGTGTTAGCATTCTTATTAATCCAAATTACTTTAATATTTGCTTTAATCCCATCCATCGGATTGACAAGAAGACTAGTGGGGTCCCTTGGGAAGTTGGGCCCCCTCATTCCTAAGAATGTTGGGGGATTGGACATCCTATAGGGGTTGTCCATTCTGCTTTGATTCCGAAGCAAGAAAAACCTAGCCTTTGTATCTCTTCTCTGTAGTTACCTCTCACTGCTGTGCAATAAACACAGGCCCTTCCCAGTTCTGCTCATGCTGCGAGACCACTCTGGAGCTAAGTCTCCTTCACATAGGTTGCTGCTGTATCTCACTGGCCCAGCTACCATGCCCAGGCCAAGTGGTCTTTGAAAGAAAGCATCTCTACTTAGTCAGGGTCACACTTCTCCTTTCAGACATACACCTGTCTTTGCTGAAGTTTTATGCCTCAGATTTATCCATCTGCTTGTTGTGAAACAGCAGTACTTGTTATAGCTTAGAATTCATTGTGCGAGTAACAGATTTCGTTGCATAAACAATCACCCCAAATCTTACTGGTTTAAAACAACAATTAGTTATTGCTCCACATCAGTGAGTGAGGTCGTTCTGCCAAATAGCCTGATTTTGGCTGGGGCGACTCATATATCTGTCTATGGTATGGTCAGCTAGATGATCAGATGGGCTCTGTCTGGTCTAGGATGTCCTCTGCTGGAATGCCTTGTCTGTATTCCCTGTGGCCTTCATCTTCCAGCAGGCTATTTGAGCTTGTTCATGTCATAGTGACAAGGTTCTAGGAACAAGACGGTAGTGTGCAAGGGCCCTTGGGTCATAGGTTTTGAACTGGTATAATATCATCATGAGACATTCTATGGTGAAAGCAAGTAGGGAGGTCAGCTCAGATTCTGAGATTGAGGAAATAGACCCTTCCTCTTGGGAAAATCTGCAAAGTCTCGTTGGAAAGATGCATAGATACATACAAGGATGGTCAATTTCCATCTCTAGAAGCATCAAAACATAATTCCTGTCCCTTTCTTGAGCCAGGGTCACCACATTTAGTTGCAAGGCTGCATATTACAAAATTCCAAGAGGCAGGATTCCCGCTGTAATTTTGTTCTGCAAGGAACAAATCCCATCACTCTTTCTTAAGATGCCCTTCAGATACCTGATGAGATCTGTGCCCTCATCTCTCTCTCTCTCTCTCTCTCTCTCACACACACACACACACACACACATGAACACACAGTTCCCAAGGACAACTTAGTGTACTATAAAATTGGTTCCTGGGACATGAAAACAAAATCTGCCATTCTAAAATTCAGCTAACAATCCTCATATATTACAGGTTTAAATATACAGATTCTCTTTAACATCAGCTACTTTACATGGTGGTATTAAACTTGCTTAGGCAACAGAAAACTTACCCTGTTGATCCTTTAAAATAAATATTTATAAGTTCCATTTTCAGAAAGACTTTTTTTTTTTTAAATGTCTATTGGTTTCTACCATCTACAGCTAAATGTATTCTGCAGGTCGTTTAACATTAAAATTTCCAACAAATAATCCCCAGGCTTAAATATACATTTCTGGTGAGGCTGTGAGATCATTCATGTAAATGGAGGGCCTTGCCTTTGTTGCTTCAGTTTCTTATTTCAGTGAAAAAGGGGACTTTCATTAGGGCAGAGTTTTCATTTTGAAAAGATTATTCCATTAAGGTTGTTGCATTGCTGGGAGAGTAGATGAGTATCTATTTCTGTACATTAAGATCCAAATTCCATGTAAGCCTCCTCCTTGAAACTAACGATGCTATTAATAGGTTCTTCCAGTGTTTTGTTCAGTGTGGAAAGTAGGAAAAAGGCTGCGTCTTTAATTTACTGGGGAGTGGAACACCTTTATACAACTATTATTTCTGGAAGTAACCTTTACCTTTCTGAATGATCTATTTGTGTAATACGGTGGATGTTACACGTTTGAGTTACCAGAGGTTAGAAATCATTCATTTCTGTAATATCTCTGGCAGGCTGATTGCAAATGCATTTTTTTCCCCTTTGGTTCTTTATTAGATTGAGCTTGAGGGTTTGCTAATAATCTCAATTTTTAAAAATACTGCATTTACATTGACCAAATCTCACTGAAGATATCTATAGCAAAAACTTGCTAATTTGGCCGTATTCATTAGGAGTCTATGATTTCTTGGATAAGGCCTCACTGAAGTTTATCCTTTAGCATATCTGAAAGATGGATTAATAACCCATAAAATGGTTTGAACCCAATTTCAAGGAGAATGTGCCTCTCCCAAAGAACTGTTCTTAAGTCCTCAGAAACACCCACTTGGCTCCAAACAACATAAGCAAAGGTCATCTTTGCTGAAGTTGGTGTTTGAGTGTGCTAATTGTGAGAGATGCTTGCCTTGTTAATGAAGTAAAGCCTTGATATGCTTGAAGGAGATAAACCTCGAGCTCCGTAGAAATGTTTTGTCATTTAGACCACTGCTGAACAATCCTGTATGGATGAAGATCAACTCAGGAAAAAATAAAATGTTTACAAGCTATGTTTTATCCAAAATAGGATGAAGCCAATGAGAAAATCCATATTGCTTTTCAGCTACCAAAATATTACTATTAGGGGAGCATGAGAAGTAACAGTAAGTTATGGGTTTCTATTTTCTGTACCTTACATTTTGGGACCTTGTAGAGCTTCATGACGTATGTTTGTGTATAGTACTTCATTTTGCACTCAAGTAATATCCTGAATTAGGTGCTCACTTTATAGAGGGTGGCAGAGAAGCTCTCACTTGTCAAATCACACAGAGGTATGGCCACTGTGCTGGGGTGAAATTGGCCCATTTCATCCATGGGTCATAAGCTGGGAGCACCAGTCACTGTGCTGGACAGAGAGGCTCCAGATACACCATGTAATCTCTAGTCTCCCAGTCCTCCACCCTAAGCAAGCCCGTCTCCAGTTCCAGCTCATCTGTAAATTCTGCATGAAACTGAGAATGACCTTTAATTTTCTGAGCTTCAGTTTTCTCATTCATAAAGAAGATACTTAGACTTGATCAGTGTTTCCAAAACATCATTTTCTATGTACCATCTGTGCAATTTTGGCAATGGCCATCATTCATTAGTATCGTTTGCTTGGTATTTCTTTATAATTCAGTGGACTTTGCCTTACTAAATTTATTTATTTCAAAGGAAACCTTCTATCAGTACCTTAAAATAGAAAACTGGAATCAACCAAAAATTAAACACCATGAAACAAAACAATGACAGCCAATCCTTATACATGCTGTTGCCTGCTTAATGCTCTCTCTATCTGCCAAAAAAGGGAGATTGGCCAGTGTTAGAGAGTTGAGAAAGACAACACCTCAGGGAGACTTTCTCCTTGGCATGACCAAGTAATGAAAGAAAATTGAAAATGGAGTACCTCTTCCCCTTTGCAATTCCAAGTCACTTAATTCTCTGTCTATGCAGCACCCAAACATCTCTGCCAGCAGTGGCCTGAGTCCTGTACCTTGAGAAATATGGACAAGGAATGGGCCTCCCAATGTGCTAAGAGGGAGGGCACCTGGATGGCTCAGTTAGTTAAGCATTTGACTCTTGATTTCAGCTTGGCTCTTGATCTCAGGTTTGTGAGTTTGAGCCCCGTGTTGCACTCCACTCTGGGTATGGAGTTGACTTAAGAAAAGAAAAAGGAAAAAAAAAATACATATATATATGCTAATAGTCTTTCATTTACCTAGTTTTAAAGATCTGAACAGTAAGAATTGAGCAGGGCCCCATGGCAATCAATGCCTGTCCTCTACAGCTGTCCGGTGAGGGAGTTCTTTTTCTACTCCAACCCCTTTTGCTGTTCTAGAAGCTCAGGTTATTATTAGGCAAACCTCTGTGGAAACAGAGAACAGCTGTTCATCATCTCCCAAATTCCATCTTGTGCTTGAAGATTGTTAGTGAGTTACCCTTGGACTTGACTTCTCTAAGCCACATTATGTCAGGCTTTGAGATTTCCCCTCTTATCTCGTTTCTTAATTCCGTTTGTGGCCCTCTGATTTCTAACAAATCTTATGGCCATCTTTTGGCCTCTTGAATTTGTCCTAGTCTCAGGCCAGGGTGTAAAACTTTTCTGGACATCTGATATCTAACTCTTGTCTTATTTTGTAGCACAGTCTTCAAGAGAAGCTCTAAAGGGTATTTAAGATGACAGTTTCTGCCACAGGACCAGGGGTTGTTTTGATGTCTCCTATTTCCTATTCTTCCCTCTAAACCTTTAGACCAGAGAAGCCAAAAAGGTGGCTGGAACACTGGAGCTGGTACTGCTGCTGTCCAACTAGTACAATTCCATGCATGGTCCCTGGTCTGACAGCATCAATTTACCTAGGACTTGTAAGCAGCGCTCATTTTCAGATTCTACTGAGACCCACAGAATGGAAACTCTTGAGTGGCACCCTAGAACCCATGTTTTAACCAGCTTTCTAGATGATGTTTAAGCCCAATAAAATTTGAAATTTAGCTGGACCCCACATAATCCTGTAAATGTTTTTGCATAAGCCTCTGACTTTAAAAAATTAGATGATTTACTTAATAATACAACTTTCCAGCTTCCCTTAAAAATTATGTTATCTAGAAATACTAGACTCCACCTCCCTTCTGGAATCCGGCTTGTCAATGATTCCACCGGTCCTGACTTGTAATGGCCTCTGCATGGAGGTCTAGTACCAACTATCATTTTTCATCACACATGCTAGTGGAGGTAAGATGAATGTAAAATACTGCTTATACATATATTGCTAACAAAAGCAGTCAAACTGAAGTCAGACCCAGAGGACCATGAGATTCAGTAGAAACAAAAAAGTTTTCTTGGTGGAAGTGGTCTCACTTGCTTTAATCCAGTGATGCTTTGCTGGCCCTTTAAACAATTGAGTATGTGACTCCTACTCTAGATTCTAGATTTTAAAGATTTCTTTGTCTTTTCCAGCTATAGCACCCTGTTTTTTAACTTGTATATTGCCTTTCTGACCTCTGATTCCTGCCCAAACCATCCTAACCTACTCAAACTTGGTCCTGCTTTCCTGCAGCCCACCCTGCCCATTGCTCTCCAAGTGCAGCATGGCATCAAGGCCACAAATCGCTCTCTCACTTATTAACAAGCACTCAGCTCTTACTGTAGTGTGTCAATTTGTCCAGCATGTGCTGTGCCATGTCTCAAAGAAGAAAAACCTAGATTTCGGAGACAGGAGAGCTGGTTTGATTTTCGACTCTAGACTTGTTGGGTTGTTAAAAAAATTAAGTGAGAAATACACAGGAAGTCCCCATTACATTTCTGGCACATAGTAAACACCAAGTAAGTGGTATTTATGAATAAGAGTTTAGTACTTCTTTATTTGGTAATAATGTTAACTATGTATTTAGCACATAGGTTAGGTCAAGGCTGTGCTAAGTAGACTTTAGAGGGCAAAGATGAATTGAGGGACATAAATACACAGATACATAAATACCTGTAATAAGAGGGTGAGCAGCAAATACTCTAGGATTATGTGAAGAGGTTTTGAGAGATTTGGGGTCGGTTTCATATAGGAGGTGGTACACTAGCTCCATAGTTAAGGTGGAGAAAAATGTTCTAAGTAGAGAAGAGAGGATGGGCTTCAAAGGGCCACCCTGTGTATAAATACTCAGTGAGAAGAAAGAACATGGTGTGCTCCATGATGACTTCCATGGTCCTGGAGTATAGGGCATATGGAGAGAAAGAGAATATGAGATCAGAAAGGTAGATTAGGGTGAAGAGTGCAGGCACTTTCCTAAACCTGAAGAGTTCATATTTGTGTTTTGGAAAGGCTACTCTGGTGCCCGAGTCATCTACGAATGCTTCAACTAAATTATGCTTCATTGATTATGTGAGGAAAATGTAGATACAAGAAAAGAATTTTAGAGAAATTTCCATCCAAAGTGAACAAAATTTTTAAGGATTAAAGTGTCAGATTTGTTGGAGACTAAGAGAATTGATTCCTCATGCATTTCAGTGAGTTAAAGTTTTGCTGCATCAGACATTCAGCCAAATCAATATGAAGTTTGTGATTGAAACTAAAATTACCAAAGTGGTGAGAGTTGTTGTTGCCTTGGCAACATTGACAAAGTTCCAGTGAAGGATTCTGGGTAACAGGCTAGGCTGTAGGTAAATTACTATTTGGTCTTCTTTGAGCCAGTAAGTTAACACCGCAGAAAAGCCTAGCTTGGCATTTCCTGACTTGGAAGTGGTTTAATTCGCTCCTTTCGGCAAAATATACCCATGGGCTTTGCTCTGGGTTGGCCCTTTGTGAGGCAGATGTGTGATTCAATGGGCTTTGACAGGGCTGCCTAGCCAAAAAATATCTTGCCAGGCCCAACATTCCCACTCTGAATTTTTTTTTTCTACTGGTTAACACATTATTTCCAGAAAGCTCTGTCAAAATGTAGATGCATTACTGGAGAAATAGGACACACCAGGCAAACAGCGGAGAAAAATGCAGGTAGTGTAAAAGAGAGAAACTAGACCAACATATAGATGGCCTGGGCTCTAGTCTTAAACTAACTCCAACATGGCACCCTGACCTTGGGCAAGACAGTTATTATTATTGTTGTTATTATTATTATTATTATTTGAATCTTGGTTGCATTATATATATCAATAAAATAATATTTGATTTCTTCCATTGGACAGTTTTAAAGGACCAAATGATGTGGTAAAGGTGTTTTGTAAACTACAGAATGCTTTAGAGAGACTAAGAGGCTGTTATTTTAAGTGATTTCAGGACTGAGACCTAAGGCAGTAATATTTCAAGTTGAGTGAGGAGGGAGGGTCCAAAGAAAATCACATGGAAACAAAACTGTGACAGAGGGCAGAGGAGGGAGGAGGGTGACCGCATGTTATGACCATCCTGTCTGAGCCTCACCTCCATGTTCCGCCAACCCATCTCTCTGTATCTTAGCCATCCACCCCACAGGCCATGCTGTTTCATGTTTCTGCTTTACAGATTGTGTTCTCTGTCTGGGTTTTCCTGCTTTGTGTCTTCCATCTTAATAAGTTCCTCTCTTTTTTTAAGATTCACCGGACAGATTAGAAGCTCCATTCCAGAAATACACAATACCTTTCTGGCATTTGTTTCACCATATGACAAATGCCCATACATACTTGAATTTTCCACATAGATGGTGCTATGGACAGAATTGTGTCTTCCTCAAAATTCATATGTTGAAATTCTAATTCCCAGTGTGACTGCATTTGGAAAAAGGGCTTTTAAGGAGATAATTAAAATAAAAGTAGGTCATAAGGGAGCCTCAGTACTGCAGGACTGCTGTCCTTATAAGAGGAAGAGATAGCAGGGGCATGCACACACTGAGGAAAGACCATGTGAGGATACAACAAGAAGGTGGTCATCTATAACCTAAGAAGAAAAGTCTTGCCAGACACCAGTCATGCTGACACCTTAGTCTTGGATTTCTAGTCTCCAGGAATGTGAGAAAATAAATTTCTCTTGTTTAAGCCACCCTTCTGTGGTATTTTGTTATGGTGGCCCAAGCAGACTAATACAGATGGTAAGCCTCTTAAGGACAAAGACTGTGTTTGATTCATTTTTGTACAACCAGGACCTGGCAAATAGTAGGTGCTGAGTAGATAATTCTTGAATGAATGAACAAAGTAATTGATTAGCATACCTGGGTCCAGCTGAGAGATCAGATGAGGTCAGGGGCTAAGACTAGCTGTTTACTCTGGGCCAACGACCATGACCGTGGAAACCTAGAGAATGGGAAATGGAAGGAACTTAAGTATGGGTCATAGAGAGAGCCAAGGCAAGCTGATGGAGAACAAGGGAGAGCCACAGGAGGCCCCAGGCAGATGCTAGGCTGGCTCTAGAATAGGTATCAGGGAATTCCAGGAGCCCAGGGGTTGTGGTAATAGTTACCTAAAACTTTTTAAGAGTTCTTTCATCTGCTGCATAAAATCACAAGCTTTTAACGTGGTCAGGGAGGCACTTGATGGTACAGCTCTGACCTGCTGCCTGTGCCCACAATAGCTCTGCAGACAGCAGAGCAGGTATTCACTTAACTGGCCTCTCAAAGGCAAGGACTATGTCTTTACTTCTGCTGTCATTCAGCACCTACAAAAAGGCCTGCTATATTGTAAGTGCTCAATAAAAGTTTGTCTGATGAATGGCATAGGATCTAAGTAGATGGATGACCAGCTCCTGGGCACTTGGCTGTACAGAATGTTTTTTCAGTGACTGAGACAAGGCCCTGAACAGGACTTCTTAGTAAGGTCCTATATAGTTTCATACGGTTGTTGTAACGAATTGCCAGAAATCTAGTGGTGTAGAACAACAGAATTGACTGTCTTAAGTGGATCCTTCCTCTCCTCTTCCAAGCTACTGGCCGCTCCAGGCATTCTTTGGCTTGTAGCTGCGTAATGTCAGTGTCTGCCTCTGACCTCAGGTGGCCTTCTGCTCTGCCTGTTCTTCTCTTCTGCTTGCTCCCCCTCTCTTCTTTTACAAGGACACTAGTTACTAGACTTAGGGCCTATCTTAATCCAGGATGATCTCATGGCCTGCAAGGCCAAAATCCTTAATGACCTTGCAAAGAACATGTTCTCAAATAAGAGTCACATTCACAAGTTCAGTGTGAACACACCTTTTGGGGGACCACTATCCAACCCACAGAGGCCTGAAAACAGAAAATTAATCACCAAGAAATAAGCTAAAGAAGACCTTAGTGGAACTTGGGTCTCCTATGAAAGCTTATGCTTGTGGCTCAGTCACAGAAAGAAGTAGGAAGCAAAGTAAGATCAGCAACACAGCTTGATTTGCTGCCAAATTCCTGAGCCACTGACCAAAGGCTCCTTAAATTACTACAGGCTAGGACAGGAAGGTAAAACCTGGAGAAAAGACATGAGGACCAAGTAGCCCCACTGTGGGATTTGCAAGACTGCAAAGCAGAAAAAAAATTTCCTTCCCATTACATTAAAATAAGAGTTTAAAAAATGCAGAGTGATATTACCTAGGTAAGGCGCTAGAGAGACACACTTTCACATAGTAAGGGATATTATTTAGGGATGTCCAGAGAAATAGAACCAGTAGGAGACACACACTCACACACACACATACACACCATAATCATCAGGGGAGCTGACAGTGTAAATCTCATCCAAGGGTGGGAGAAGATGTAATGGTACGTCCCAGTTCAAGTAATGAGGCAGGAAAAATGTGGCAAACTTCTCCTTCCTCCACGTTTTGTTCTGTTCAGGCCCCCAGTGGATTGGATGATGCCCACTCACGTTAGGGAAGGTTATGTACTTTACTGAGTCACTGATTCGAATGGTTATCTCATCTGGAAATGCCCTCATAGACACACCCAGAAATAATGTTTGATCTGGGCACCCCTTGGCTAGTCAATTTGATGTATCACAGATGGTGAGGATGAGTTTGGAACATTTTGGGCTTCATGTATCAAAAGTTTTAAACACATGTACATACCCTTTGATTCAGCATTTCCTCAAATCAGGCAAAGATTTAGCCAGAAGCATGAGCTTTGTGATTGAAAAAACCCGGTATTTCTAATAATGGGTGATGATTTGAATGCATAATGCCTATTGGTATGATGGAAAACCATATTCCTATTAAAAATGGTATTGTTGAAATGTACCCCTTGACCTGGAATAATGATCATTGTTCGATGAAAAAAGCAGATTAAAAAGTGTGTGTCTACTATAATCCAATTTTTGTTAAAGCATTTCTACGTTGCAAAAAGACAGAGTGGTATATACTCACATGTGAATAGTAATTATCTCCATTTGGGGCAATTATTTGTAATTTTTTTTGCTCATTTTTATCTTTGCTCTTTTTATCATGAACATGTATTATATGATAAAAGGAAATTATCTTAAAATATGAAAAATGTGGTGTCCTAGAGTTAACTTTTTCTAGACTGTGTGTCTTAGCTGTTACTACTATATTTATTTAGGCATATTGATCTCTGATCTAATTTGCATGACAATGTTAAAAATAGCATTTCTTCTTACATTAGTGATAAACAAGAACAGATAAGCTGGTTGTTTAACCTTTATGAACTCCTGGCACCTGGGCTGGCTTGAGGATCGTATAACTCATCATCTCGCTCTTTCAGAACCTTTGGCTATAGAACCTTCTGGACTGCCCACACTCCGTAACAATAAAAGTTGGAGATGTAACCTCACTTTTGGTCTCTTTCTTAAAATGACTGGATGCTAGATGACATGAAAGGGAATGTATGAAAGCACTTTGCAAATTGTGTGTAGCTGCTCAAACATTTGTCACTGATGTGTTCCAGTGTACTGGGAATGCTGTGGTTCTGGGGATGCAAACTCCCTTCCTTGAAGCCCCCATTGTTTTGGGAGTGAGGAGGTAGTCTGAGAGGGGGAGGGTTTGGGGCCCCAGCAATTCCATCTGAGAGACTCTGCTTGTGTCAGTGATAGACAGTGAGGACTCTCATGCCCCAGAACAGATTGGAAACCTCTGATCTAGCTCAATCTCCTCATTTCAGAGAAGTACAAACCAAGGCTCAGGGAGGGGAAGTGACTTTGCCAAGGTCATTTAAGGGCATAGCTGGAACTAAGAGCATCCTTTGACTTCTAATACTGTGTCATGTTGTCTCTGGAATCTACTGTATCCTCACCATAAAGTGAAAACCTGAAACTTCTCATATAAAACAACGGCTGCTCTGATCTGGCAAAAGGTGCCCAGTGATAATGGCAACATAGCTCATCCTCCTTTCCCTTTGCCTTCCCACGAATGGAGTTTGGTCAACAGCAATCCCAAGCTCTAGTCCCCTTCTGAGACCTTGGACCCATTTGGCAGGTGTTCTCAGGCACAAGGAAATGGTTCCATGGAAGGGTGCAGTAATCAGGGCAGACCATGGTTCTCTCACAGCATCCTCCTGTGGGAATAAGGCACCAGCAACTGCTTCTGCTTTAGTAAAGAAAGAAGACTTTCTCAATGTCAGTTTTGCCGCAAGCTGCTGTAAAAGAGTAATTCTGCACAGCACTTGTTCCCCAATCCCACACTCTACTAGACACGTGAAGACAACTCATTTTATTACCAGGCAGAATGGGATAAGAGAGATTCAAGCAAAATTCTGTGGAAGCAAAGAAGAAAGAGTGTTGATTCTTTTACCACTAACAAATGTGGTCTGAGCATCTGCCCATGCAGGACACTGAGCTAAGTGCTTCACACAGGAGGTGCCCTACACAGAAGTGTTCATTTGTGATGTGATTTCTCTCTTTGATTGCTCAGAAGGCTAGAGCACTTTATAATTACATATGGATCTATAAATATGTTTATCTTTTTTCTGTATGCCAATGACAGTCTTGTAGAGAACACATTGCCAGGACTTATAAAACTATTTATTCCTTTTATTGTCAGTTTGCCCACTGAATATAGGCTCTTTTAGTGCAAGGACCTATTTTGTGTAACTTTTTATTAATTTCTCCCACCCAGCATGGGACTTTGCACATGGTGGACACTCTGTAAATGTCAGTTAAATTAATTGAGGTCATATGTATTGAATTGGCCAGTATCACCCAATCCACAAGGTTGGATGACACAGACTAATACCCTTCTAATACTCTTCTCTAATACTCTTCTCTCTCTCATTTTCCACTCCACCCCACACTCAGTTTATACCCCCCGTAGCCTCTAGAACTGGTTTTCAAACATACACACAACTTGATTATCAGGCACCTACTCCCTCCACCTATTGCAATGGTTTTCATTGGTATTTAAGATAAAAGTCCAAACCCCTTATGAATTAAGAATGTTTCTATCTAAATTTTGCCAGTCAGTTGGTTATATATATATATATATGGCCAGACAAATTCATAAAGGGATTATAGAAATTACAGTTGATATTTTGTATGTCGCTATATTTCTCTGCTTAGTTTGATCTACACAGCCTTGCGTGGATTGGTCTCTGACACTTCTTCAACTTCATTTTGGCTACTCTCTACTTTCGTACCGCATTCCAGGCACCCTGGTCTTATATCATAAACACACCAAACTTAATCCCATTTCATGGCCTTTTGCATTTGGTGT
This sequence comes from Lontra canadensis, assembly GCF_010015895.1. Lineage (NCBI taxonomy): Eukaryota > Metazoa > Chordata > Mammalia > Carnivora > Mustelidae > Lontra > Lontra canadensis. The sequence goes on from NW_022630995.1 coordinate 54,598,937, forward strand.
TTCCTCTGTTGGGCATAGTTCTCCTCCAGTTTTTAGATGAGAGATGCTAATACAGGCATCTAGTATCTAGTGATACTGTGAGTTCAGTTCTAGACGACCACAATAATGTGAATACTGCAATCTGAATGTGGCAATTTCTTAGATTAAGACAACAGTGAAGTTTGCTACATCAGTGGACTCTCCTTTTCATGAATGATTTCTCTGTAGCATGTGGTGCTGTTTGATAGCATTTTACCCACAGCAGAACTTCTTTCAAAATTAGAGTCAATCCTCCCAAACTCTGTCATTGTTTTATCAACTAGGTTTATGCAATATTCCACATTCTTTGTTGTCATTTCAACCATCTTCCCAGCATCTTCCCCAACAGTAGTTTCCAACTCAAAAATCTACTTTCTTTGCTCATCCATAAGAAACAACTTTTCATTCATTAAAATTTTATCATTTGATCACAGCAATGCAGTCACATTTTTAGACTCCACATCTAATTCTAGTTCTCTTGTTATTTCTATCACATGTGCAGTTGCTTCTTCCACTGAAGTCTTGAATCTCTCAAAGTCATTCATCAGGGCTAGAATCAACTTGCAAATTCATGTTCATATTGATATTTTGACCTTTTCCCATGAATGACAAATGTTCTTAATGGGATCTCAAATGGAGAATACTTTCTAAGGTTTACAATTTTCTTTGCCCAGATCTGCCAGAAGAATCACTATCCAAGGCAGCTATAGCCTTACAAAATGTATTCTTCATTAATAAGACTTGAAAGTTGAAATTACTCCTCAATCTGCAGACTATGGAATGGATGTTGTGTTAGCAGGCATGCAAACAATATTAATCCTGTTGTCCATCTCCATCAGAGCTCTTGGGTGACCATGTGCATTGTCAACAGACAGTTGTATTTTGAAAGGAATCTTTTTTTCTTGAGTAGTAGATCTCAACAATGGGCTTAAAACAGTAAACCATGTTGTAAACAGATGTACTGTCATCCAGGCATTGCTGTTCTACTTATACAGCACAGGCAGAGTAGATTTAACATAATTCTTAAGGGCCCTACAATTTTAAGAATAGTAAATGAGCATTGGCTTCAACCTAAAGTCACCAGCTGTATTAGCCTCTAACAAGAGAGTCAGTCTGCTCTGTGACACTTTGAAACCAAGCATTGACTTCTCTCTAACTATGGAAGTTTGAGGTGGCATCTTTTTCCAATAGAAGGCTGTTTCATAGACACTGAAAATCTGTTTTTTAGTGTAGCCACCTTCATGAGTTATCTTGACTCGATCTTCTAGAGAACTGCTATAGCTTCTGTATCAGCACAGGCTGCTTCACCTAGCACTTTGATGTTATGGAGATGGCTTTTTTCTTTCAACCTCATGAACAAACCTCTGCTAGCTTCAAACTTTTCCTCTGTAGCTTCTTCACCTCTTCTCGCCTTCATAGAACTGAAGTGAGTTAGGGCCTTATTCTGGATTAGGCATTGGCTTAAAAGTATGTTGTAGCTGCTTCGATCTTCTATCCAGGCCACCAAAACTTCCTCCATATCAGCAATAGGGCTGTTTTGTTTTCTTATTGTTTGTTGTTCACTACTTTTAATTTCCTTCAAGAACTTTTCCTTTGCATTCACAACTTGGCTAACTGGCCCAAGAGGACTAGCTTTTGGGCTGTCTTGCCTTTTGACCTGACCTCTTTACTAAGCTTAATCATTTCTAGCTTTTGATTTAAAGTGAGAGATGTGTGACTCCTCTTTTCACTTGAACACTTACAGGTCATTGCAGGGTTATTAACTGTCCTAATTTCAATATTGTTGTATCTCAGGGAATAGGGAAGCCTAAGGAGAGGGAGAGAGATGGAGAGACATCCAGCCAGTGAGGCAGTCAGAACATACACAACATTTCTTAATTAAGTTTGCCATCTTATATGGGTGCTGCTTGTGGTGCCCCAAAATAATTACAGCATCAAAGTTCACTGATGACAGACCACCATAACGCATATAACAATAATGAAAAAGTTTGAAATAGTATGAGAATTATCAAGATGTAACCCAGAGACACAAAGTGAGAAAATGCTGCTGGAAAAACCCCACTGATAGACTTGTTTGATTCAGAATTGCCACAAACTTTGAATTTATAAAAGACCCAGTATCTGTGGGGCAAAATAAAGTGAAGTGCAATCAGAAAAGGCCCATTGGTAATTCAGGGTTACCGCAAATGTCACTTCTTAGAGAAGAATTTCCCAATAAATTCATCCCCACGCCACACTGTTTTATTGTATTTTTAGAGACCACTTACTACTATTTACAAACACCTTGTTCATTGATGTGTTCCCTTGCATATTATCTGATTTCTGTACACGAGAATGTAACACTGACAGTGAAAGCTAAGACTTATATAGTTTCTACTACATGCTGTACATTATTCTAAGTGCTTTCATGTAGATCTGTCCACTTAATCTTTAAAAGAGCCAATAAAGAAGAGACTATTTTAAAACCATTTTAAAGCTGAGAGGACTGAGGAACAGAGAGGTTAAGTGATTTGCCCAACATCTCACAGTTGGCAAATGAATACATGAAGATTTAAACCCAGATGGTTGGCTCCTAAGTCGGTCCCCTTAATCACTGTCTTATGCTGCTTTGTATGTAGATGCAGATCTCATAGATTCTGTTCATTGCTATATCCTTCATCCTAAAAATACTGTTTATATCCCAATGACCTAGAAAATGAATGAATGAATACAGTATTAAATGTGCTGCTTCTCCTTGTTTTACTAGACATTGGTACCACATGTCACTGGAATGAATCATGAAGAGCAAAGTCAAATGTTTTTTGGTTTAAGTAATATATCACTCAGATCTTTTGGCTACACTCTTCCAGACACAAACCTAAGGTTTTCCCCTTCCCCGCCCCTCCATCCCCACCCTGAAACACCATCACCAACAACACCACCTTTGTTTAAGCTAGAGGAATGGTGGAAAGGTTCACTGTATTCCTGGGAAGACATAAAACCTCACTTGCTATGGTCCATAAAGTATCCAGAATAATTCTATGCATAGTCATTAAAGAACTCTATAAAAGACACTGAATATTGAGACCACTCAAGCAATCTGATTGCTTAATTAAATCTCTAGAAATGCTCAATATGTGCCATTTGAAACTGTATCACCCATAAAAAAGAACTACGTGCCTTCTCTTTCTTTTCATTTTTAGTTTATAATAGCAATAATGACCTTGGCTCTGGGCATTTCCTGGAGATTAATAACTGGCTAGGCTTAATGGCCCTCAACTGCCCCTCCAGTGGCCTACCAACTCCTCCCAGCTTGTCATTCACACCCTGAAAAGTACCCAGAGTCTTACTCTGGTTTGCTAAGGAATGTTCATACTTGTCAAAGCTGGTGGGTTTGGCCTGTGAATAGTGATTTGTGGATCCATGAGAACTTTGTGACAATATTGACGACTCTGAATAGGACAAGTTCCTAAGTACCTCAGAGGTGAACTTTGATATGCTCAGTGTATACATTGGCACATGCTTTCCTTCGTTCCACATCTCACTGGGGTGGTTTGAAAGAGCTTTCTCTGCTTTTGAAGTTTTTCTCTCTTGTCTTCTGCTATGTAACTTTCTTAAATCTGTGTATGGACATAAAATGCTTCAGAAGCAGAGAAGCTTCTTTTGAAATCAAAGATGCATGGCTGCATCTAAGGATGTAATTCTGAATACAGTATAAAGCAAGTAGGTTTAATTTCCTCTACCTCAGCTTGGTGAGGTGACCACCACTCTGGAAGGACTACAACTGGTTGCAAATCTAATTCTGCTTTCTTTGCTTCCCAATTGTCAAGAGACTTAAAAAAAAAAAAATTACTCTCTCTCTGGTTGCAGAATGTCAATGTGGCAAATCCTTAGCTACTGCTTCTCATCTGTCCATAGACATGTCATAACTTTGTAAGCCTGAATTATTAGTGTGTCCTTGAACCACTTTGTCTTCTGTAATAATGATATTAGCAATGGACATTTGAATAGCACTTTAGAATTGACAGAGTGCTATCTAGGGGCACATGATTAATCTTGTTTTACAGAAGAGGAAGCTGGATTCAAGAGATAAAGTTACTTGCTCAAGACCATACATAAATAGGGGAAACATTCCAGATTTTCCAAGTCTACATTCAGTCTTTTTCTCAGTTCTTTCAATTTGCCACTTTTTGATTGCTTAAATCATTTCTTTTTTGATGTGTTAGAGCAAATGAAGGCTACTTAAACAATAACAGTTGTTGCTATTCATTGAATGTTAACCATGGACATACACTCACATATATCATTTCCCTTTTTTTAAAAAAAGATTCATTTATTTTGGGGAGGGGGAGAGAGAGAGACTCTCAAGCAGACGCCCCACTGAGCACAGAGTCTGACCTGGGGCTCATCTCACTACCCTGAGGTCATCACCTGAACCAAAAATCAAGAGTCCAGTGATTAAGAGTCAGACCTCAAAGGTGCCCATCACAAAATTCTAGGCTAAAATCAGGTAGGCATGCCTGCCTTCCTTTCCAGCTAGATTCTAGTGTTAATTTTCTGCAGGGGGATAAGAAAGGAAAGGGGTCACTACTTCCTTTGAAGACTATATCCCTCTTCAGCCCAGCTCTGTGTCACCTCCTGCGTTTGACTTTCATGCTATAGTGGTGGTCCCATGGGGCCATTTTCTTTGTGTGTTCTCAATAGAGTTCAGAGCTCCTCCTTCAGGTTAAAGTGAGGAAGGCGACGATGTGGTCAAAAGTACCTACCAGAGGGAATTGAAGAAAATCTTGAGAAATAAGATCACTCCATCAGTTTTTCAGGTTCTTCATTTATGTGATGTTATTACATAGCCTCAGGAGAACACAAAAACAAAACCAAACAGAAACAAAATTTAAAAAAATAGCACTTTGGAACTCCAAAGTCCATGGAAATATATTTTCTTAGGAAAGCATTCTCCTTTGGTTCTTCACTCTGGAGAACTTGATTTGCCATCAATATTTAAAATGAAAATAAAGTACTTCTTAAAAAATGAAGATCACTTAAAACATAGTGCTGCTTTGAATGTCAAGAAGCCATTATGTTTAATAGCATTTTTTAAACTATTAAAGTTGAGTGGTTACTTTTTATTTTGCATTTAGTCACTCATGGGAGACATTTATTTAGTCTTATATGCTACAAATAGTGATGCTGTTAGTAGAGAAGATTCTCATTTTGAATAATGGTCTCATTTATATAATATCTCTTAGTATAATATATTCATATCTTACGGAGGAATGAAAATGCACAAACTGTTAAGAAAGTGAAAATACTGTGAAACGTATGCCCTTGAAACTATAGGATTGTGAAATCAAGAAATGTGATAAGTACTTTGAGTCAGTAAAATGGCATATATATATATACATATACATACACATACATCTATACATTTCCACAACCTTTGAAGAGCAACATTAAAAACAAAAAGATTTGCAAACTTTTTTGTCAACAAGTTTAAGATACAGAACAACCCAGTCCACTTCTATGATACATTCCAAAAGCACAAGAACTGAAAAGAAAAATATGGAATATACATGAGTTTTTTTTTCTCCTAAATGTTATTTCATGAAACAATTTTTATTTATTTATTTATTTATTTATTTAAATTGTCATCCTGGCTTACATGGACAGACTGGTAGTCACTTTTAAAAGACTTAGTGATTTTTGTAGAAACCTTATACCTTTTTCTTTTCTTTTAATTTTATAGTCTTCCTAACAGATGCATGGGCTTCTGGATAACATGAGATCTAAATGAGAGAAAATGGCAAATCTTGGACAAAACGGCGTTATCTATGTCTCTATAGGTTTTTTTCTGAGTACAAATCAGAAATGTGGAATGCATTGAGAATACAGTGGAGGGCATAGGTACGTGCCATAGGGATTGAAATACGTAATCCTTATGTAGATAGCATCTGATCCATGAACATTTGACTATAAACACGTTTGTTATTCTGGATTCCCCTGATCCTTGTTCTCATGTGAGTGATAATTTTAATGAAAACACCAGATGCTTACAGGGTGCCTACTATATGTCACATGTGATATTCCATACTTATCAGTTTTATCAATTAAGATTTTTTTAGGGTGTAAATGACAGAAAATTATGTAAATTGTGAATGGATCCAGAATTCAAAGAGCATCATCAAGAGTTAGTTTTTCTTCATTTCTCAACTCTGCTTCTTTGATGTTGTCATGTAACCATGTAGTTAGAGCAGGGGTTTTCAGCCTCAGCATACTGACATTTTGGAACAGAATATTCTTCATTGTGGGAAGCCATCCTCCATCCTGTGCATTGTAGGATGTTTAGTGGAATTTCTGGCTTTTATCCACTAGATGAGACTAGTAACCAGCCCCGCCCCCCACGAATACACCCAGAATTGTAACAACCAAAAACGTTCCCAGATATTGCCAAATGTCCCATGTGCAGGGGGCAGGGTAGGAAGAAAACAATTTCTCCTTCTCTCTCCTTCAGTGAGAACCACTGAGATAAATGAAGATGACTGCCAAGTGTTCCCGAGGCATATCGATTTAAACCCAGCAGAGAAAACAAAGTATTTCTGTCCCAGAGTTTCCAGGAAAAACATTCTGAGATTCATCCTTTTTTTTTTTTTAAGTTTATTTATTTATGTTTTTAGTAATCTTGACACACAATGTGGGGCTCAAACGCACAACCCTGAGATTCATTCTTACTGGACCTGCTCACATGGGTGGCCCACTCTTGAAGTAGTCACCCTGAAGTAATAATCCCTGAAGCCAGCTCTGATTGGCAGACCTGGGTCATGTGCTCCACTCTAAAGATGGGGACAGAGCCCCATTCACACCATCTGGATGAGAATGGGGTGGGGAGGGAATTTTCCAGTGAAAACCACGCGTATGACTTGAAGGAGAGGAGTACAAACTGGGTGATGCAAAAAGCAAACGTGTACCAAAGAAAAATAGTCTCATCCATTTTCACAAAAACCTTCTGAGGCACAGAGAGAGTAAATAAATTGTCCAAGTTCACACAGTTAATGAGTAGTAAGATATATACTCATTTTATTATCTGACTCAAGATAAATGAGGAAAAAAATAACAGGAAAAAAAATTCCTGTCCTACAATTATAGAATTGCTAAGAGTTAACGAATTCTTCCTATCCAGGTGGATTTGTTGTACCTTCCTGATGCTTAGTAATTTGTCACTGCTTTAGGGGAGCATGGGGGGGATACCAACTCACTAATCTGGTTTAAAAATTAAAATTTATTTCTCTCCAATTACAGTATCATAAGTGGTCAGACAATATATTTAAAATAATGCTACTTTAGTATTAATACCTCCCCCTGGTTCATTACGACTTAAATCAGACTTTTTGCTAACTTAGGAAACCAGCCACAATAGATGAAACTGATCTATAGGAAAATGTATTCTGAATGCTAAACTACTGGCTTCCCAGTGAACTTTTGGAGTGCAGCCCGTTTCTAAGCTAGGGGCTGCCAGTGTTGTGAAATGGACACTGTACTTTCAGTTATTCATTTCTTCCAGGAGACTCGAAGTATTTGTTCAAAGTTTCTGCCTGGTGGTTGACTTTCTAATAATAATGAAATCTACACAAGTTCCCATGTTACAGACCAGAAAATGACCTGAATCTAAGAATGTATGAAACAATGGAAAGTTGTACACCGAACTTGAGGGATTTACCTGTCACAAACCATCTATATTCCCATTTTTAATCAAAGGTCTTTGTTAATCATATCTGGACAGGTTATAAGTCACTGTATCTTAAGAGATTTCAACTCAATACTGAGCTCAAAGTTGATTTACTTGCATTAGATGGAAAGGAAACATGCTTGTTTTTACTTGTGAAATACCCTTACTTTATTTTAAAGCTGCTCAAATCCATGAAAGCAGAGACCTCTGCTCTCTCTCAGGATGGCACTGAATGTCTCTTTGGAAGTGTGGTACTCATGGAAAAATTTTCTTACCTGCCTCCCACCAATATTTTGATTAATTTAACAAACTCCATTAACATAGGCTGCCATTTTGTACCATTGCCATCTTTTTCTCAACTTTTTTAAAAAAGATGTATTTATTTGAGAGAGAGCACATGTAGTGGAGGTGGGGGGAGGGAGAGGGAAAGATTCTCAAGCAGACTCCCCACTGAACGTAGAACCTGACATGGGCTCAATCCCATGACTCATGAGATCATGACCTGAGCCAAAACAAAGGGTCAAACCAAGAATTAGTTTCTCAACTGACTGAGCCACACAGCCACCCCTATTTCTTGACTTTTGAGCAACTCTTTTGCATAATGTGATGTTAATTATTAAGGGGAATCCCATTACTTAAAATTAGTGAAAGTTCAGCTCACTCAAGGGGCCTGTAGTGAATTATTCTCTTTAAGATACAGTATGAGCTTATCTATTTAAAACAAGGTGAAGAGAATCACTGCAATGATTTTCACTTTTACAAGCAGGTACATTCAGAAACACATTTCTACCAAGAATATTCAAGAATTGCAGAAAACAGCTGCACAGAATCTTGAGAGAAATAGCTCCTGCTTTCTATAATTTCTGCACTGTTTAAGGACTGCACTGAAGGAATTTGAAATCAAGATGATTGACATTACTAAGCTTTTTTTAATGCTGCACACATGGTCTTTTTTAAAAAAGAGTACTCTATGCGCAAAACATAATTGCTCTCTGCTTCTGCAAAGGTTTCCCTTCAATAGAATTGCATTTCCCTGATATAACTGATTAAAATAAATTAAATGAGCCACTCACTTATTCTTCCAGTTTGCAAACTTTGAAATTTTTAACAGGGTTCTTACACAGGCATACATTGTGCAACTCTACATACTATTTAGTAAAGTGCATTCTAAGTACACTTTTGAAAACCTAGATAACAATGTCCTCAATAAAGAGAAAAGATGACAAAATGTCTACCCAGGGACCATCAAGCCTCTGTTTGCCCCTTGGTCATCAAGAAGGTAACAATTCATCAACCAGTTTTTACCAGTTCTCCCTACACCCTCCCTAAGATGGGAGCTGCCTTGGGTGAAATGTTATATTCCTTCCCACTTTCAGCATAATAATTTGGCAAATATTGGTGAGGGAGAAGCAAAGTTCTCAGGCTGGTCTACTTTTCATGTCTTCCATGGTCATTAACTTTACTCTTTCAAAAAAAATGTATATATGAATATGTATACATATATATAAGCAATAGAGACTACATTACATTATTAATTGCATTATATTATATGTATGTTGCATATTACAATGCCTGCTTCAAGATTTTTTGTAAAGAAATTACAACCAAGCTTTCTTGTGTTTAAAAACAAAATTCATGGGTGCCTGGGTGGCTCAGAGGGTTAAGCCTCTGCCTTCAGCTCAGATCATGATCACAGGGTCCTGGGATCGAGCCCTGCATCAGGCTCTCTGCTCAGCGGGGAGCCTGCTTCCCCCTCTCTGTTTCTGCCTGCCTCTCTGCCTACTTGTGATCTCTCTCTGTCAAATAAATAAATAAAATCTTTAAAACGAAACAAAACAATATTCAACTGAATAAATTTTAAAGATTTTATTGGCTTTATTCCATGATTCATGAATTGGGCCAGACCAATCTCTCAGATAGAAAGGAGCTCCAGAGAGATATATAGAATGAAAGACTTTTATAGGCAGAAGGGAGCAGGAACAAGGAAGTTGCACTAGAGAAAAAAGTAGATTGATTATGGCAAGGTCACTATCCTTTAGGGGGTGGTAGGGGTCTATCAGGCAGATTACCCAACTATGCTGATTAGGCACTTCCTGATTGACAGGTTTAAGATTCCATTTCTGGGGAAGGCTAAAACTGTAATTAAGTTATCTTTCAGTTTGGTTACATGGGGCTTAGCATGAGTGACTCCATTTTGGACCTGTTATCTTTGTTTTTTAACACTTGTGATTTACACCATTTATGGATGCGTGTATTATTTTAGTGGTAAATCGATGTCACTTGTACTACAGAAAATACATCTGAGTTTATAAAAATGTTGCAGAATAATAGCTGCTTGGCTTAATGTAACTTATTGAGTATCTGGCAGTTGTTTTTAAAAAAGTTGATGCATTGATCAATTGGACGACTGCAGAGTGGCTATAAACCAAAATGAGAAAGAAGAAGAGAACAGAAATCGTCATGAAAGACAGAGTAGCAGAAGAAATATCGGAAATAATCTACTCATTTTCAGTTTTCTTTCTAAATTAGACCATATCTCATTGTGTCTATTGTCACCAGGTATTATAAACCTTAAATAAATGGTTTATTGTGTTTTTTCTCTGAAACGTTTGGGGGCAGTTAAGGAGAAGGAGCTAGTCAAGTCTTTAAACATTCTGATCAGGTTTCCTCCAGGGTCTTGTCGCTGGAAGAATGTCTTATGGGTAAATTTCCACTCTCTCAGCGGGGAGTGTTTTGCATGAACCGACTCCCAGGAGAAAATGTTATTCCATAGAACAAAGCCCAGGCAGTGACTCATATTAAACTGACCAGGGTGGGGGAGGGGAAGCATTGACCTGAAGGGAGGGAAAGGGTAGAGGACACAATTTACTTTCTAAAAACTGACTGTGGCTCTCTGGGAAATGAAAAACCTCTGAAGTCTCTGTGTTTCTCTGTGATGCTTTTATATAAAAAGTATTTGCAATGTGTCATAAGGATTTTCTAGGATGAAATGAAGATTCTTAGTCAAGGGAAGAAAAACCGAGTCTCTTGTAGAAAAAGTATCCAAACTGTCTTTCTTACCTACATCTCTTGGTTATAATATCAACCATAATTGATAGGATGGACATGGTTAATTTAATAAAGCCATTTACTGTTCCTCATCAGAAACAAGACTTAAAGATCCTAATTTTAAAAGAGAGCCATTTCTTGCCTGAATTTGCATGTTTCGGTATGACACAACCTAGAAATAGATTCTTCTCACATTAGCTAAAACAACTTGAATTTCAAACACCTCTCTTTTTCACAAAGGTTAGAGATTCACAGACCATCACTGCCCTGATGTTTCCTGTTGTTAAAAGGGCTGCTTCTTGATAAAATAATACAATTCTGCAGTTCGATCCTTTTAATTATCTTCTTTTATTATTACAACATGCACCAGGGTCCTAAACTTCCGAGGATTTATTGATAAGGGCGTCTTCCACTTGTGCTGCCTCATTTTATTGCTGTTTTTATAATGGTTTCTAACTAATAAAATGTTATCTTATTCATTTTGTTTATGTGTAATAAATCAGAAACCTTTCCTCTTCTGCTATGCAGATATGGGTGTGCCAGTGGGGGAGATTCTATCCATGTGTTAAACCCATGATGTCTTTTGCATACAAATAGAAATTAGTACAAAAGCATTTCATTAAAGAAAGTATCGCTGTTTCTGCATGACCTAGGGAAAATTAATATTCTAAATGCAAAATCACGTGACTTGGATTTTTTGCCTCTTTCCAGCAACCAAAGCTGTGAAAAGATGTCTGGAATAAAGCCTAGATTTCTTCTCTGTTCCTACAAGCAATATTATTTCCTTGATGAAGGAAATAGATATGATGGGGAGAAAAAAAAACACCAAAAACTAGTGTGTGCAGTTTCCAGGCAGCTTTAAACCCTGGATGTTATACTTATCCAACAGATATTTTTTAAACCCTTGCAATGTCTCAGACTCTGTGATAGGTGCCAAGGTGAACAAGAGACATGGTCCTGGCCCCCACAGATCTTTCATTTTTATAGGGAAATAGACACCAGACAAATGATTACATCAATGAATAAATAATTTCGATGGTGATAAGCATTAGGAAGGAAAAGCCTGGACGCTGAGAGAGTATTTCAAGTGGATTCATTCACTCCTTATCTTGACTCAAGCTGCCTACTTTCCAGGCTCTGGGCCTGGCCCCTGGGTGAAGAGAGGATATGAAGGTCGGCCTGCGCGGTCTCACAGCGCCCCGCTATGGACGTACTTGGGAATCGCATCTCTGACAACACCTCACTGATGGGAGTGGGGTAGGCGGTAATGCAGAGAGGGGTTCTTGTCAGAGCCGCCATTTTTACTGAGTGTTGAAAAGCCTTCCAAGCACCTGGTGGCATAAGCAAAGGCAAGGGGATGAGCAGAGCTATACTTTTAGAGAAGTGTATAGTTCTAGGAGGAAAGGCTATGGAACATGCAGGGGATGGAGGGGAGCCTAGAAAGATAGGCTGAAAGCAAATGGTGAATGAAGGAAGTTCTATGCCTTGCCATTTTTGGACATTGTTCTGATATTTGCAGGGAGCAATTGTGGAACTTTAAAGTGGAGGAGTTATAGTGGACACAGTTGTCTACAGAACATTGGTCACATTGGTCTGTTAACCCTTCCTGAGACTACCTTAATTTACTTTCAGGTATGTACCCATCTCCCAAGAGCTACTTATTCCAGGGGAAGTTGAACCTACCTCCATATTCAGGGCTTGGTCCTATTATGGTAGGGTCCTTCAGAGTGCCTGGGTGGCTCAGTTGGTTAAGTGTCTGCCTTCAGCTCAGATCATGATCTGGGAGTCCCAGGATCTAGTCCCACATTGGGCTCCCTGCTTAGTGAGGAGCCTGCTTCTCCCTCTGACCCTTCTCCCCTCATGCTCACTCTCTCTCAAATAAATAAATAAAATCTTAAAAAAAAAAAAAAAAGGTAGATTCCTCCACTCCCCATTGATACTTCCCTAGATCTAACTTGACTGGCCACTTTGGCCAAAGTCTATCAACTCACCCTTTACTTTGGCTACAGAGATCAGTTTAGTAATTGACATATGACCAATTCTAACCAATTAGATACAGAGAGAGGAGTCTGCCAGGGAATTCTGGGAAAGATGTTTCCTCTCTCTTAAGACAGGGCTACTGAAAAGGATGCCCTCTCTTCCTGTGGGTGTCATGCCATGCAAATGTGAAGACCTATAGGCAGCATACTTGTTGGAGCAAAGTCAACCTCAAAATGAAACACTTAGCCCTTAAGAATGTAAGCACCCTTAAGTACAGGCTACCTGGGTTTGTACCCTAACTATTCCCCCTACTTGCATGTGATCCTAGGCAAAGTACCTCTCAGCCACCATGCTCACATGGGGATAATAACAGTAGTTATCTCTTGAGGGCTTGACAGATTGCTTGGCTCATGGTAAGTGCTTAATAAATATTAGTTACTTTTATCCCTTCATTAAATATTTGCTGAGAGCCCACTATGGTCCAAGCACTCTGATGCGCTGAGGATATCCTGCAAGCAGGAAAGACACAATCCTTTTCCTCAAGAGATTTGCAGGGTGTGACTTATCTTGTATTTGTCTCTTGCAGGTATCTCATTATCCTCCATATTGTAGTTAGAAATTGACATATGTTTTACTCACTCTTGTGTCTGCTCTTTGATGCTTATGATGGTGGCTTCTACGTAGTAAGTATTCACTGAATGAATGTCTGCAGAAAGGAAGTGCCAAAACAAACATTTATCGTACACCTGGTAAAGGCAAGCCTTGATCAGGCCACCATGGCAGTGTTCATGGAAAGTCAGTACAGTTTAGTGGTTAGAACCAGCAGGTGAGCTTCAGAAAGGTCTTCCTTTGAATTCTGCCTCTGGTGTTTATTAGTTGTGTGATCCTAGGTGAATTACTTTTCTGAGCCCCTGATGTGGGGAAAATAATATGGGTCTCATTAGGGGTGTTATGAGGAATGAAATGACATGAAGGGGATTATATCTAGTACCCAATGTGTTTCTGAAAGAAAATAACCACTCAATAGATTATAGTTATTTGTTATTGGTGTATTTCAATGAAACTCACTTTGTAATTATTTAGGCATTTTATTTTAAAGGTGTCATGAGCTAGTCATCTTTGTTGCCTGCCTCCTGAACTCTTTCTCAGTTGAGCAGAAGCCTAAGAGGTGGCAGGTATTTTCTGTCTCTCCCCTCCCCCATTAATGGCTGGATACTGGACCAAACAAAATGTGAGTGTCACTAAGCTGAAGTATCTGCCTAAGACTTTCATTCATGAGGAAATAACAAGAGACAGGGATGGTTAGACGTTATTCACAGCAGCTATGCTGAAATCAGGGGTGTTTGGTGCAGGGGTGAGTGCCCAGCGCAACTGAGTCCAGCCTTGTGGTGGGAGGTGGGTGCACGTTGCCTGTGGTGATGGGGCTGGATCCTGGCTGTACTTTTATATTTATTTCCTTCTGTCTCCTTCTCCTCCTTCTCCTTCTCCTCCTCCTTCTTCTTCTCCTTCTTCTTTTTAAAAAATATTTTATTTATCTATTTGACAGGGAGAGAATTGGTGGAATACCTTATGAGGTTCTGAAGGTTATTTGTGTTATTAAAAAGTTATTGAAAAAATCAATATGAAATCCTTACTATTGCTCTTCTTAAACCATTAAAAGCCAGATACCCAGGTGTGAGGCTATCATAAAAAACGACTTTATTTATATGTCTTGAGCTTGGCTAAAATCCAGATGTGATACTGCTCAGATAATGTTATTTTCAATGTGTCTTCTTATTTCATGGCAATCTTCACTGTATGTGTAACTCAAGAAAATGTTGACTACAAGCCAATCCATGAAGCCATTACTTTAACTCTAAAATCTGTCCCAACTTTTTACTTTAATTTAGCTTGCTCTTGGAATACAGTCTTTGTAATAGCTGTTGTTTTTGTCTTGAAAAAGGGACTTTTTAAATTAACAATATTTAGATGTTTTGTAGTTAAAATATTTTTTTTTCCCTATCTGGAAAGTAGTTTCAGTAGAGTACTATATAAGATAAACCCAGAGCCTTGAGGCTACCTGGTTTTTATGCTACAGCTTTCAGAGAAGATTGGAAGCTTTCATTGCTCATGGTATCTCAGTGTGCTCAGTAATACATAGCAAGATAGAAACAGTGATGAATTGATGGATAGAAATAAATTTGAGGGACATCAGAGATTATCTAGTCAAGAGAAGTCAAAGAGCCTTTCTCATGCATGTCAACTTTAATCAGTGGGTAGGGTTGCATAGAATGCTGTTGAGAATATTTATGAAGTTGCAACCAAGTTCACTGGGAAAGAATCCTGTGATCAATGATTAATGTCTGCTATAGGAGCTGAAGCAGAGAATGGTGCCACATGTGTCGATTACTTACACTCTGGTTTAGTCTAACCCCTTCATCCCACTGGTAATGAACAGAAGCCCAGAAAAAGCAAGGGGTTCTCCAGAGCTTGTTAGCTTGAGATGTTCCTTCTATCAAATAAATGCTTCAGCTCCTCAGTGATTCACAAAATGTGATTTCTAGTTCCCTGTCCATCCTTTCCTCTGCAGACATTCCGGTTTGTTATGCGAGAATGGCATTGTGTCCTGAAAGACAACAGCTGTGGAGTCAAGACACACCTGGCTTTGAATCCTAGCTTGTCTATTCCTTAACATCTCTGAACCTTAGCTTCCTCGTCTTAGAACAAGATGGACAGTTATTCCACTCCCGTTTGAGTTGTAAAGATTCATTCTTTCATTTCACAAATATTTATTGGACACTTGCTATGTGCAAGGCATTGGGGTTAGAATAGTGAACAAAACATACAAATGTCTAACTCTCTTGGAGAGAGTAGTTTGAAGGAGATTGTGTGTGTGTGTGTGTGTGTGTGTGTGCGGTGGTGTTGCCACGAACAGGTGTTGGATACCTAGCAACACCAAGATTACTAGCTCCTTTCTGCCCCTTGCTGGCCTTCAACCTTTCACGGCTCCCGTGTGGTCTGACAAAGACAGAACAGCTAGACCTAACAATAATCTTCCCCATTAAGGACATAAGCTAAATTTGGATAAGAGCAGCCTAAGTTCACAAGAGCTTTCAGGAGACAATTCTTTTGCAAGGAGGGTCCTTCCTGGCTTGAGTGGGGCATCACTGGCATCCAGTGGTGACTATACAAAGTTGTTGCCCTCCCCTCAAATGGTGAGTCTGGCCTGGGTCCTTCCTGAACGTACATTGGACATTGATTTCTTTGTTTCTCTCTTTCCTTTTCTCCTGCTTCCTCATCCCCTGCTCTCCCCAAACACACGTACACTCACACACACACACACACACACACACACACACACAGTAAGGGAGGAATGAAATTCATGAAGGATAAATCCTCTCAGCTCTCAAAAAACAACTCTCTCATTTGCAGAGAGAAGGAGAACTCTAAAATCTAGCTGCTCACATCCCCTTGTTGAGCTTTAATGGGATTCTATTTGGAACAGAAAACTAGCAGCCTCCCACACTCACCTGCCCATCTTGCAGTGATTTGCACATCTCCTTCCAATTCCCATCCTGTAAATTTTAGGAAAATCAAAAGTAGCTATTTATCAAGAAAAGACTACGCATTTAATAGATTCAGTTCTTTTGGGGGGGAAAAAAAAGAAACCAAAATACAATGAATTAAATGACAAAAGATTTCAGTGGATGATTCCCTGAATCTGGAGAAATGTATGGTTATAGAAACTGTTCTGGTAATATAACCCAGAATTGGATCTGTCTCCTTCCCTCCTAATATGATTATTTTCTCCAGGTGGCCCACACTCTTAGGATTTTTTTGTTGTTGTTCCTTCTCTTTCCTGCCTGGCTTTGGGCGTGCCATGGAAAACAGTGCTTGTGGAAAATTCTGTTGTGTTCTGTTACCTAGAGTTCACAGTCCAAGAGAAGCCACTTGGAAATTAGATTTCTGTTTGGAAATATGGTAGATATCTTTTCATCCAATGCAAAGATAATGATACTCCTGGTGTGAGTAAGAGTTGGAAGACGTTTTCTGGGCTTAAGATTTGGGGGCAAGCATGTTGTCATAAACTAGCCAAAATTTAGGTTTCCTACAGACTGGCAATAATTAATTTTCAAATGACTTGAAAAAGAACCCCACCTCATCCATAATCTCAACCAAAATTATAGGATAGTTATGGATCAATAAAAAATGTACTACATGTATGCATTAAACTTTAATACCGGCCCAGCAGGGGCAGAGGGTGGCTCAGGTCATGATCCTAGGGTCCTGGTATCAATCCCCTCCTTGCGCTCCCTGCTCAACAGGGAAACTGCTTCTTCCTCCACCCTTAGCCCCCATGCTCATGCTCTTTCTTAAATAAATAAATAAAATCTTTAAAAAGAAAAACCGGCCCATTAAAATTGTTACCACTTTCCCCATTGTGGTGACAGAGGGTCGAGGGTCGACAGACACCTCTTTCTCAACTCTTTTAAAACCTAATGCAATGGACTCTGAAAAACAATCTGAAGGGTTTGAAGAGGTGAGGGGGTGGGAGGTTGGGGGAACCAGGTGGTGGGTATTAAAGAGGGCACAGATTGCATGGAGCACTGGGTGTGGTACAGAAACAATGAATACTGTTATGTTGAAAATAAATTTAAAAAATGGTTTAAAAATAAAAAAAACAAACCCTAATACACGCATCTGCCACACCTTTGGCTCTAATACAATTCACCGCAGAAACGCCACGCCCCGGCTGCTCTCAGCCAATGAGTGAGCATGGTGGGGTACTATTATATAGCAAGACTATTTCTGTAGACAAGTTCTTTGTCTCACACCACCTACACCGAGGCTCTCCATCAGCCTGGCTGAGACTTTCTCAGAGCTGGACAGCAGTCTCTCTTGAGGTCCTTTTTATCCACCTCCATTTCTCCTTTCTCTTTTTGTCTATGTCACACTTCCATTTGTGTCTGAAGGTCCTTCTGCCTTATTCTGATCCTTATCCTTCACAGACTTCTTTCCTGATGAATCTCTTACCCATCCAATTCCCTTGGTACCTGCTTCAAGGAGAACTTGATTGAAAACCACCAACAATGATATTTCACATTCCCTTCTCTCCTTTGTTTTTTTCTATTTATCTCTTATTATTTAACAAGCTCAGTTGTATTTATTTATCTTGTTCACTGT
Organism: Lontra canadensis; assembly: GCF_010015895.1. Taxonomy (NCBI): domain Eukaryota; kingdom Metazoa; phylum Chordata; class Mammalia; order Carnivora; family Mustelidae; genus Lontra; species Lontra canadensis. The sequence goes on from NW_022630995.1 coordinate 54,616,845, forward strand.
TTTTCTCTTCTGTCATTTGAGTCTAAGCTTCCCAATTCTGTTCATCCTCTGTTGCTTCTCCAATCCCTAGAATGATTCCTGGCTCATAGTAAGTGACGGATAAGTGTTTGTTGAGTGAATTAGTAAAGGAAACAGATATTAAAACTCAAAGTTCTCGGAAAAGATGAAAGTCCCATTGGAATTTTTAAAAGTTCATCTTAAAACATAAAAATTTAAAAATAGACAAGAAAATGCCAAAACGTAATAGCAATATATGATATGAGATATTGAAGAGTATAAAGATACAATAATTAAAGCAGCCTGGAGAAAATGCTAAAATCAGTTCTAAACTATGAGTTTCCATTCTAATATAAAATACACATTAAAGGAAACTCGAAAATTCTGGGAAAAAAAAAAGGCACCTTGGTACCGATTTGGATGTAGACAGATTGGTCAGTAGGACGGGAATACAGGTCCAGCCTCAAGTATTTTTGAGAACTCGGTATATGGATACACATGGCATTTAAAATTTGTAGGGAAAGGAAGAATTATTCAGTAAGCATTGTTAGGAAAACCAGCCATCTGGGGGAAAAAATAGATCTGAAATTTATGCCATATACAACTTATATACCATATGGATCAAAGATTTAAGTATAAAAACAAAATCATAAAGTACTAGAAAAATATGTATTTCTATGTGGGGGATAAAGAAGATAGTTATGACATGTTGTTTGAGGCAAAAAACCATAAAGGACAATATTAATAGATTTGATAACCTGAGAAACAAAACTCTCAACACATCTGTACATTAAAAAATATAAATAGCTGTGGAACGTTCCCAATCAAATTAGTAGCTGGAAAAACTATGCACAGTGCATATGACAAAGGTTAATTTTTAATGAATGTATCATTGTTTTAATATTATCAATAATTATATACTTAGCAAATGGAGGGATCTTAAGAAATCAGAAAATTATGAAAAGACAAAAAGAGGAAATACAAATGACCTAGACGATTATGAAAAAACATTTAACTCATAGAAATGTAATTAAAAACCATGGGGCATTGGGGCACCTGGGTGGCTCAGTGGATTGAGCGTTCAACTCTTGGTTTCTGCTCAGGTCCTGATCTCATGGGTGGTGAGATGAGCCATGTAGGGCTTCCTGATCAGCAAGGAGTCTGCTTCAAGATTCTCTCTGCCCTTGGGGCGCCTGGGTGGCTCAGTGGGTTAAAGCCTCTGCCTTCGGCTCAGGTCATGATCTCAGGGTGCTGGGATCGAGCTCCACATCAGGCTCTCTGCTCAGTGGGGAGCCTGCTTCCCCCTCTCTCTCTGCCTGCCTCTCTGCCTACTTGTGATCTCTATCAAATAAATAAATGAAATCTTTAAAAAAAAAAAAAAAGATTCTCTCTGCCCTTCTGCCAACTCTCGTTCTCTATCTCTCAAATAAATAAATAAATCTTAAAAAAACCCTCAAAACTAAAACCATAGTGTGCCATTTTCACCTTTAAAAGATACAATAGAATACTTACATTAAAGAGAAAAATCTTCTATTCTCTATGCATTGATGATTCTGTCAACAATCATTTTGTAGGATGATTACATGTTATATATATATGTATATATTTTCTTAACTTTAACTTATTAATGCTTAAAAACAACTTAGGTTTTGGGGCGCCTGGGTGGCTCAGTGGGTTAAAGTCTCTGCCTTCGGCTCAGGTCATGATCCCAGGGTCCTGGGTTCAAGCCCCGCATCTGGCTCTCTGCTCTGCAGGAAGCCTGCTTCCTCCTCTCTCTCTCTCTGCCTGCCTCTCTGCCTACTTGTGATCTCTGTCTGTCAAATAAATAAATAAAATCTTAAAAAAAAAAAAAAAAGTCCTGGAAACCAGTCCCAGGTAACAAAGTCCAAATACAAGGGTGGGTCAGGCCAGGCGGAGGTATTCAATCAGTGGGGGTGCAGACTGTCTCCTAGCTACCAAGGAGTATGGGCCCCGCCCTTTAGGCACCTTTTAGGTGCCAATTCTGAACTAGGTGATAGGTTGGTTCAAATGTCTACTAGGGTAAATTGTAATTCAATTGGTCACCTAGCATCACTGAGTTTCCTGTGTGTGTTACAATATCATTGGCCACCTGTGTGTGGCCAGGCCCAACCACATGGCCTTTGCTCTATAAAAGTTAGTCTGGAAAGCAGGGAGGGGTTGTCCTTCATAAGGGGCGAGCCCAACCGGTCTGTTTCATGGTCTGTCTGATTCTTGATGCTTGGCGCGAAATAAAGCTTTGCTTGACCTTATCAGTATCAGTCTCACTCCTTTAATCACGGACCCATTATTGGGGTACCCATTTTGAGGGGGACCCAACACTTAGGATTTAAAAGGAATAAAATCTCAACATTTGTCACAACATGGGTGGACCTAGAGGAAATTATGCTAAGTGAAGTAAGTCAGAGAAAGAAAAATACCATATGATTTTACTTATATGTGGAATCTAAAAAAAAATAAAAGCAAAAAAAGCAACAACTGAATAAATAGAGTAAAACAGAAATAAACTCATAAATACAGAGAACAAACTGGTAGTTGCCAAAGGGATGGGCAAAATAGGTGAAGAGGATTAAAAGTTACAAAATTCCAGTTATAAAATAAGTAAGTCACAGGAATGTAAAGTACGGGATAGGAAATACAGTCAACAATATTGGGTAATACTGTAATAACTCTATTTAGTGACAGATGATAACTCCACTTATTGTGGTGGGCATTTTGTAACCTGTGTAAGTGGCAAATCACTGTGTTACACACCTAAAACTAATATAATAGTATATGTCAACTACATTTAAATTAAAAAAATAAGTAAATAAAATAATCAGACCCTCCCTATTTAACTGACCCCAACGATGTCGATGCCTGCCAGTCTGTCAGTCTGAGCCAAGTATTTACATTTATCTGTATGGAGGCCATGAAGGGCCGGCAAGGCACTTAAGCTAACTTAAGTGCAGAGGATTTACTTTATTTATTTATTTGACAGACAGAGATCACAAGTAGGCAGAGAGTCAGGCAGAGAGAGAGGGGGAAGCAGGCTCCCTACTGAGCAGAGAGCCCGATGCAGGGCTCGATCCCAGGACCCTGAGATCGTGACCTGAGCTGAAGGCAGAGGCTTAACCCACTGAGCCACCCAGGTGCCCCAGAGGATTTACTTTAAAGATGCAAACAGAGATACCTAAAATCTGTGTTCCAATTCTGGGCAGACTATCAGAACAATGTCTTCTCAGGGGAGTTAGGACCCCATGTCCAGTAAGTGACAGCCTTGGGACAGTGTAATGAATACAACTGTATCAGGTAATACCTCCCCAGTGGATGTTGTGAGGCAGTTTTCAGTGAGGGGTAATTGTGGATTTCTAGTAAATTATACGGTGAGGCATGTTATTGAGAACTCTCTTGAGGCACCTATGGTAAGTGTATCCGTGTGTCCATCAACGTCCAATTGTTTTCCCATTCCCAGTGCACCGAGTACTGCATACCTCAGCTCTTGCAATAGAGGCCATGTGATTACTTTTGTGTAGATGAAAGTGCAAGATATGACTTCTGGATGGGGGTCCCTAAAAGGACCATATGTCATCTGCTGAATTACCCAAGGAGGCTGCACAGAATGGTGACATTTCCAGCAACCTGGAGTTTGAGGTCACCCAATGGGGAATGGTTGCCCTGAAGAGATACCGGGCCAGTAGATGAATTTGTTAAAGTGAGAAATGCAGCTTTGTTTGCTAAGCCACTGGGATTTTGGGATTGCTACCGTACTAAAACCAGTCTATCCTGACTAATTTACTATGAACACTGCTTCTAACTCACTTCCAGACTGGACCTGAGTCTTGCTTTATGTCCTCTTTGATCTGGCTCCTAGTTCAGGACATTGATGAGTGCTGACCACTGCCTTTGTTGTCTATTCAACACTGGATCTTCCAAATCACTCTTAGCCACCAAAGGACTGCTTCCCATCTCTAAGACCCTTAACCAAAGAACTGCTTTGAGGAAGACAGCCACTGTGACACTCTTCAGATGCGTGTCCTTTGCTCCCCTCAATTTTTATTCTACAAAGTATTTAAGAGAATGGGCTTTGGATTCAGGTGAGTTTGGGTACAAATTGAGTCTCAACCATTCACAGTTAAAAGAATGGAAGGGATAAGAAAGTTGCTTATTCACTCCAAAAGCTTTGTTTCCTTTTCTGAAAAATAGAAATGGCAAAAATGTGGGAAACAAAGGCAGAAGGAAATGTAGGTAAAATTAAATGTCTTTATAACCTGCAGCCCATTGACAAATACTTGAGTCAGGCAGAGAGTGACATTCCTCCAGGAAGCTCCCAACTGTCTTAACCTTAATGCCTTGCTGAAGAGAAAAACAACCTTAGCCTGATAATAGCAAGGCCTCAGGTATCCTGTGAGTCTTCTTTAGCATATGAAAATCCTTTTGGAACTTTCTGTATCTTTACTTTCAAAGTATATAATCAGTTGCTCCTCACAGTGTGGGGCAGTAGCTCTTTTTGCCCATGGGCCCTGTCCCCATACTTTAATAAAAATCACATTTTTTGCCCCAAAGGTGTCTAAAGTATTCTTTCTTGGCAGCTGACTCTGGACCCCAACAACACTACTCCAAAAACATATTGGCAATAGCATTTGCTTGTAGAACCATCAAGAAGGTACAAATGAGATAATATGTCCAACACCTTGAAGGAAGTGCTGCCACCAAGCACATGCCCCATGAAAGCTGGTTGCTGTTATCACTTTCCTAATCCCTAAGCAGATATCACTTTCCTAATCCCTAAGCAGTTTCCTTATGAATCACATTCCAGCCATTATCACCCAATTCTGGAAGATGTGGGAGTGACCTAACATTGTGCCCCAAAGTCTTCATCAAATTATATTTTTCCTTGGGGTTTAGAGGCTAGAGGTTTACCTTCCTAAATGTAGACTCATCAAAGGAAAAAGTGCTAGGGACTTAGTTCCCTATTTTAGCATGTGTGTCCTCAAGCAGCTTCTGTGAGCCAAAGAGCTGGGCAGGAGAGAATAAGTAACATACCTCCCCTTACTTTGCCTATTGTTTTGGGTGGATGTGTGTGGGCTATGCTTCTAAGAAAGAATCTTCTTTATTCTCTGCCCCTTGTCCTTCCTCAGTTCCATCTATCCTGCACTCTAGTCATCCTGAACATTTGTCAGTACTTCCAGAACCATGGTCTGCCCACCTCCCAGCATTCGCACATATTCTTTCCTTAGCCTGGAAAAGCCCATCTTTACTTGGCTGACTCTTAACTCAGATTTAAATTTTCATTTAGACAGACATTCTTGGAGAAGTCTTCCCTAACTTTGCAGGCCTAGGAAGGCTGCTTCTCTTTCTCCCAGCACTCTCCTAAGTATCCTAATTGATTGATTGCTTCACACTAGAGGTTAAGCAGCCCAAGAGGTTGTGGCCCCACATATATAGAAATGACGTGAAGCTGCCCATAGGGGTAGTTATGAGCAATCACTGGGAAGATGACAGAATTCTGTAAAGTCTTGCATGGGTATAAGGTGACAGCAGGGAATCTTTTCAAAGTCTGAATTGGCTTTTCCAGTCCCATCCGGTTCACCATTCTTTCTTGGGCTGGGCCCTGAATAATAAGCTAATATCCCTGTCATCTCCTACAGGGCAGGGCTCCTTGATGGTGGCCTAGAGCATTCTCCTCTACTTGTTTTCCTCCACTCTCACAGAGAGGAAAAGCATGTTCTATCTTATTAGATTTCAGAGACGTGGACACGGTACAATATTCCTGTTTCAGAACTGTCAGCTAAAAAGAGAGTACTGAAGTCATGGGTTAGTAATTTGAAAAGATATTGAGTGAAAAGGGAAGAAAATAGTTGTAAGGCCTCGAGAAACATTCTCTGATCAGAAAGGCCTCTGTATTTCTTACCCATTATCCTTATTAAAAAGTGAATTGATTATGCCTCTTAATATTCTTAAGGAGAAGGTCACAGGCATAAGTGATCTGCATGGAAGTGGCTCCTGATTTTCCTCTGAGTCAAGCAAAGGGGAAGATACGGAGAGGGAGATTGAGGAGGATTACCTGCATTTGCATTTGGATAATCAACTATTGAACACCATGATATATACGTGGCCAGAGGAAATGAATGAAATTCACCCTAGAGACGGGGTGCCTGGGTGGCTCAGTGGGTTGGGGCCTCTGCCTTCGGCTCAGGTCATGATCACAAGGTCCTGGGATCGAGCCCCGCATTGGGTTCTCTGCTCAGTGGGGAGCCTGCTTCCCTTCCTCTCTCTCTCTGCCTGCCTTTCTGCTTACTTGTGACCTCTCTCTGTCAAATAGATAAATAACATCTTTAAAAAAAAAAGATAAATTGTTTAAAAAAAAAAAAAAAAGAAATTCACCCTAGAGGAAATGTAAACAACAAATGTGCTAGAAAGCTTTCTTCTGTCTCCTGTAGTCCACACAGCAGTGGGTGTGAAATGGTCAAACTGCAACCCTAAACCATGCAGGCAGGTAAGATACTTAATAAAGTTTCTGGGGATGTGCCCCTGGGATCCACTTTTCAACCAGTTCAGGTTCATCTGAGATTTAGCTCTCCTACCGTCATCTTTCGGAGCCAGGATTACTGTCCTCATCCAACATCCCCTGTTTGGAAAGTGTTCTCACTTGGAACTCTCCTTCCATTGCAAATCAGCTCTGTGGTAGGAATAGCTGGTCTTTGGGGGACACTTGTCCCGCAGCAGGCATTTTTCTAAGCATTTCTGGGTTGATGTAGTTGTCACTACCACCCTGTGCTGTGGGGCTCCTTTTCTTCCACCCCCATGTTACTGGTCTACAGACAAATAAACTGAGGCATAGAAAGCAAGTCCTTACCTAGGGTTGGAGAGCTGGGAAGTGCTCGGCTGGGATCCAAAACCAGGAAGGCTGATTTGGGATCCCACACTATACCTCTATTTATTCAACCTCTTTACTTTTTCACGGAAGCCCCTTTCTTCTTCCTCACTTCTCCTCACTTGCCATAGGCACTTCATTGACGAGGTGTGACTAAATACCCGCCCCCCAGGGCAATGATTCAGTAGTCAAATAAATATAAAAACATTCAGATAAGCCACATTACCATGCCACAGAATTTCCTGAATTTTTTTCATTTTCTAACATGATTCTCCCAGAAGAGGGTATATCATGCAGTATAGCTCAGGTGTATATGGTTGTGGAACCTATTATTTTTTGCCATCTGGTTGTGTATCTCTAATATCTGGGGAAGCTATGGCTATGCAGCCACACTGAGGACACCATTTCACCCAGAAAGCAGCTGGACCTGAGAGGGCACCCATTTCTCCTTCGGCTGGACCCTGAGTTTTCTCCCACACTTCACAGTCTCTTGGGGACGGAGGCTTGGGGGAAGTTCTCCTAGCTGCTTCCAGACCATTGCTCTTTAATCCTCATGGAAATAAAAGCCTCTTCCTTTGAAGCTAATTACATTCATCCATACCACTTTTTACTACTTCTCATTGCCTTTATTTGCTTAACTTCTGACCTCTTCCCTTCTTCACTGAAGGCTTTGGCAATTGCAAAGCTATTTTCCTCTCCACCCTAATTCCTTCATTTGTCAGGGGCAACATCCATGTAGATGAACCACCTAATAACCAGATCTCTGAAGCTTCTTTTTCTCTGTGACACCCCATGACCTTTACTCCCCTTCAACCACCTACACCCATGGTTATTGCCTGGAATCCTACACTGGTAAGAATGTAAACTTCTGTATCCCACAATGACCTAAATCCCCCTCCATCCAGCTTACTCCTTCTTTTCAATGTTCCTGATTCTTTACCACATCAACACCACAATACTCCCACATTTTCCTTTTCTACATGGCCCACCCCCCAGCCCTTTCCACTCCTTTGCTTTCTTTCTTGCCTGGTCTAGATCCCACGGTGCACAATTGCAGCTCTGTTGTTGGCGTCCATAGATTTCTCACACTCTTAACCTTTTACTAGGCCTTTGTAGTTCTGCTTGGCCATCCTTTCATTCCTTCTGAGTCTAGTAAATTCTACTGCTTGAAAGAAGAAAGGAGGATGATACTTATCACTCTCTCTGTCCAAACCGGGATATGTGTCCCTCTCCCTTTCCAGTTACACAATAGTGGTTTACACTTGTCTTTCTTCATCTTCCTCCATTACCTCCTTCCAGGTTTATCAGTGACCAGCCTTCAGTATTTGTTGTCCCTTCTGATATAATCAGTTTCATGAGTAAATGTTTGTCATAATTTCTTTGCTTAATCAGAATATTACAGATTAGCATTTTCAGTCTTTCTACCTTCCTCAGTAAGGCTTCATATTTTTAACATCACTTTTCATTACAGTTGTCAATAGGTTGAGCCTGTCCTTTTCACAAACATCCATATTGCAGAACAATTTCTGTTCCTCTTAACACCTTGTGTTGCAAGCCAATTTAGGCCAAATTAGATTGCTCCTGATTTAATTAAAATTCCTGCTGTTCAGAAGACATTTTGTGATGTGCAGCCAGCATACCCAGGAGAAATCTATGTATGTGTGTGCGTACTTGCACATGGGGTGCTTTCATGGTTTACCCCTATTGGGTGCTAGGCTCTTGACCTAGCAAAATCATGTAGGGTCCTCCCAGGCTCTACATACGAACATAGCAATAACTGGACAGGTTCTTAACTTCAGGATTTGATAAAGACAATAAAATAATTAGTTGAGCAAGATTAGTCTTTTATTATGGAAAGAAAACAAAATGTAGGTGATTTGAAAGAAGTACTGACAATAGCCATGAGGAGGGTGATGTTCTAGGATCAATGGGCAAGTCCTCCTCTATAAGGAGCTAGGGGTAGCCCTGATCCAGTCAGACAAGAAAAAAACATTTCTTATCCAGGCTTGGCCTAGATTACTTTCTCTGTTTCTCCCTCTCCTCCAGCTGATCTGCAGGTGTGTGCCTCGTACCATCTTGTCCCACCGATTTCATTCTCAGCCATTACTTCTGTGATTAATCACTGTTCACTTTAAGCAAAGACTTCATCAATTTATTTTTATTGAAATTTTGTTTGCCTTTGACAAGCTCTGTAAAATTCTGGGTAGCTGCATTTTCTTTTTCTACCTCTGGGAAGGCTTTTGTTTGCTTGTGTTGTAGCCTTTTCGGTAGCCTGAGTGCTGGGTCCCACCTGAGTTTACCGTCATGCGGGGCTTGTTGAGTAAGAGAGGTCTTTGAGAGGTGAGCTTAGAATGAATTCCCATACTTCTCAGAGCCAGGAAAGCTGCTTCCTGAACAATATTACATAGTAGATACTGTCATTTTCCCTGCCTATATACCTTCTCACTCTACTCACCTGCCAGTATCTGCATCTCTGTCCCTGGAACCATATCTCTCCTCCTGGGTTCAACTGTCAGAGTGAAAGTCAAGCCTAAAGCGTTCAGAAATTAACAACCCCAAGTAACCCTCGATCAATGACTCCTGAATGTGGTTGTATAAACATCCCTGCTCCCTCGGTTCTTGAACAGGATATTTGTGAGGAGCATGTTTTGCATTATTTCCCAGAGTTTCCTCGGGAATGAAGTTCCAGTAACCAACCAGGGAAGCTGGCTTAATAGCATAGTATCTGTGGACTGCCTTCTCTTCCATGTATTATTTCTCCTGATCCCCCACTGGGATTCCCAGCACATTCTGAATAAACATCTCACTCAAACCCTTGTCTCAGGGTCTGCTTCTGAACTGACCAAATTCAGAACAAGCATTACACATTGTTTGAGCAACAGTAACTCAGGTGCATTGCATTTAACCATTTAACACACTCTACTGTGAGCTATACTGGCCAAGAACTTCAAATTTCATTTCCCCCCCATATTTTGGTGATATAATAGACATAACATAAAATGTCCTGTCCTAACCATTTTAAGTGTACAGTTCAGTGGTATTAAGTACATTCATATTATTGTTCAACCTTCACTACCATCTATCTCCAGAACTCTTTTTTCCTTTGTACCTATTAAACAATAACCTCTTCCTCCCAACCTCTGGCAACTGCCATTCTGCTTTAAAAAAAAATCTTCCTTTTTCTGTCATGTCCCAGCCTCTGGTAACCCCTGTTCTATACTCTCTGTTACTATGAGTTCAGCTTTTAAAAAATTTTTAAAGTTCTGTATATAAGTGAGACATCAAAGATTTAAGTTCTCTGTAAAGTAACCCCAAAACAAAACTACTTAAGAAAGGGTTCTATTTCTCTAGGAATTTCAGGGTCTGCTCACCCCTCTTATGTGGGTTTCTCAGGCTATGAAATACACAATCATTCCTGGGATAACAATAGTGGGTTTAATTCTTGGGAGAAAAAGGAAGCCACAAACCTGATTTCCAATGACACTGAGATTATTAGAGAACAGTAGCAGTGTGAACTCTTTGAAATGTGGTTGGTTAATGCATTATAGATTTAAAACAATTTACTAAATTATATTCTGAGCAGTCTAAAAGTAAATGTGTTCAGTATGCTTAGAACAGCTGCTTTGCAGTCCAGAAGAATATATTCAAATGCTTTCTGCTAATAGAGAAAGTCTTCAAATGTAATATATTCATTTATTCATTTACCTATTCTGCCAAATATATTATTGGGCACCTACCATGAGGAGCATACTCTGTCAAGAATTGGAAATAAAGAGATGAAATCTAAGATTTCCTCCTCTCGGGGAGCTCAACATCAAATGTGATAAACAATAAGTAAGTGATTACAGTTGAGAATAGAAAGATGTAAGACAGAAGCAGAAACAGAAAAGAGATCCCTGATCAGATCTGGTATTTAGGAGGATTTTCTGAGAGCTGTGACATCCAAGCCCAGTCTTGAGTGAAGCATGGGAGATAATGAGGAGAAGAGAAGGCAAGACACTCCATGAAGCGGTATCATCAGGAGGACAAACCTGCAGTGTGGCTCATCATAGGACTTCTGTAAGGCTTGATCCTATGATTGTATAAGGGTGGTGTTGCATGGAAGGTGAGGATAGAGAATTGGCCAAATAGATTTGCATGAGATGCCAATGTGTTTATATTTACATGGTAATTAATGGGAAATCAAAGAAAGCCCTAAGCATGGAGATACCATAGAGTTTTATGAAACTATCTCAAGCTATAGTGTGATAGTTTTTCCTGTTTCAAGTTTCTTCATAAAGATGAATAAGTGACAAAGGAAAAAAGTCTTTCCTCCTAACATGGAGAAAGAGCTCAGATTTCCCCTGTTGTATAAAGTATATTACTCCAAAGAAAGGCAGATCTCCATCTTCAGCCACTCTGTATTTTGCTCCTTCGACTCTAGCTCCTTTGACCTTGGTTTTTCTCAAGTAAGCCAAGCTCATTGCACTTGCTAGTCCTACTGGCTAGAATATTCTTCCTTCAGATTGAGGGGAAGCACTCCTCACTTACTCAAATAATCTGTCAGCAAGGCCTCACCTTAATCATCACCCCCTTCTCCCTAGCTCTCTATCCTCTTATTCTGCTTCATTTTTTTTTTTTTTTTCCATTGCACTTACTGCTGACTGGTACTATACATATACGTAGTTACCTATTTGTTTTCCACCTTTCTCACTGGGATGTAAGCACCATGAGGGTTGGCAGGAGCTTTGTATCTTTCATTGCTCTATCTTCAGAACTTCTAACGGTGCCTAATACCGTTCAAAACTATTGAATAAATAAATGAATAAAACCCAAGTTCTTCTCAAGCTTAGAGACACATAAACTGACTGAACAGATCTGGAAATTCTGGCAAAACATGTCATAAATTCATGACTGTTCTTAGGATTAAGCTGGCTCAATACTGTTATGTTCACAAAAAATCACTAGCAATTTCCATAATAAATCCATTTTTCATGGACACATGCCCTTTGCTTGATTTTGTGGGCTGGTTACAATAGACATAATTAAAACAATAAATAAAAATGCCACTAAGCACACTGGACCCAGAATTTACTTCTAAGGGGATTCCATGGGTTCTGACCCCTGTTTCACTAAATACACACTTAAATGGAGGAAGGGAAGTGCTCATAATAATGAAGGAGTGGATGTGTGTCCACTGGCTGCTGACTTCCATAATTCAAGGCCATGGCTTTTCTGAGGTGGAGATCCTTCTGCCCTACCTACCTAAAGAAGGTGCTCATAGTGTTGTTTCCAGAGACCAGAGCTGTTTGCAACTTGTCTCTTGTATGGTTCACTTATAGCCACAGAACTTACTTAGCTCCTGAGTGCTAATGGCTAAAGTGGGTGTTGGAAGATAGGTTTTTAGGGAGCTCTCTCATTTCTGCACATATTACATGAAAAAGCATTGACAGTCTTTTGTTCTGAACTATCTTTCTGAGCTAATTTATATAGCAAGGGGCCATGGAAAATAAAGATAATCCCTCTCTTTGAAGCAAAGTAAGGCAGGTTTGCTTACACATCTTTATGAAAGATGGGGTTTCCTAATCTAAAATGCCACCCACTGTGATTTGAGGTGTTACCTGGCTCTCTTCATATCTTTCCGTGGGAACTGGGGCTTGGGGAACTGGCATACTAAAATGCTGGTACTTTGGCTGCTGCTATTGCTGTCCCTGTCTCTGACCCAGAATCTCATGTCTTTTGCCTGCATCCATGAAACTGTGGCAGTTTAGCATATTTACTTGCAAAGAGTGTAAAATCTCACACCTTTACAGTCTTGATGGTTGACCTTGGGTACATTCTTGTTGATTTGACAGGATCTATCTGATAATACATACAAAGATTGGTGACCAGGATAATGAAAACTACATCTTGTGAAGAACAGTTGAAGGGAAACAAAGAGTGAAGCATAGAGAACAAAAGGCCAGGGAAGGCCATGGTCTTCCGCTCTGTGAAGAGTAATATAGAAGAAAGGCTGCTCTTTGCCCTGGTTGCTACAGAGAACACAGTCCAAACCAATATAAGGAAGACATATTGAACAGATTTTAGCTAATGAGTAAGGAGATAGCTCTTAACTGCAAGAAGCTGCAAGTAATGCACGTGAATGAACTGAATTTTATAATAAAGTTGTAAATTATTTGGATCAGACTCTAATTAGGCATGTTCAGTAATAGAATGAGTTTCCTCAATGAGTCCTATCCTCCGGATAAGGAAGGCATTCAGACACACCTCTGTGATCATGTATGACACAAGAAATTATTTCAGATGATATCTTAAATTTCTTGAACAATCTCAGAGTCTAGAAATTTTTTATTATTTTCCTGGCGATGCATCTCTTCTAGACCACAGACCCAGGGAAGGTCGAATGAGTTTTGTGTGTACATGCCTACAACTTTTAACCACTGTATATATACTTTGCATGTTGCTCTGCTGGCATCTTATAAAAGCAAAACTCTAGTCTAGAAAGGAGCTGGAAATGGATATTGGTAAGTTGAGACAGGTGTCAGGTCACACTACCTGCTTCACTATGTAATCATTCATTCACTGCACAATTCTAGACCCTGCACTGGGTGCGTAAAATATGGGGAAAAGCAAAACACTACTCCTTGTCCTTGAAGAATTCTCATCTGGTTGGGAGCACATATGAAGAAATCAACAATTAGAGGATATTTTCTTTAGTGCTAAAACAGATGTAAACCTAGCGTCTTATAAGAACTTATAGAGAGGGGAAGCATATGAAGCAGATTTAGGGACAGAAAGAGAGTTAGGGAAGGTCAGAGAATAGACTTCATGTGAAGTAAATCTTAAGGGACAAAGAGGGGTTGAACAGTTGTAGGGGTGAGGCTAAGGTGTAATCCACAAAACGAAAAAAACATGTCCTGAGGCAGAGTTGTGGAAAACAATCTGGATTTGCTTTAGAAACTCTGCAGGGAGTAATTCCAGGGTTCTGAATCTTGGACTCTGTAGCCTTTCCACGCCAGGACTGCATGACAAAATGTGTCGGGGCTGGTCCCATAGGAGGGGGCATCAGTGGCACTAGATAAACAGGGCTGATAGGGCTCCAGTTTTTCCAGTTCTTCCGAAAGGCATTATGGGTGCTGAATGCATCCTCCCATGCCTATGGAGAACATTTGAAGGCAGGGTGCAGAAATACTTCTGAAAGGGAAAGGGTTTGGTTGCTAGGAAACCAATGGCCGCTATTAACCACACCTACAGGGCAGCTCCAGATGAAGTCCTTTCTCTTTAGAAAGGAATTTCTAATTCCTCCCTTCAACTGCCACTGCCTACATATTTAATTTCCTTTTGGGGTGCAGCAGCCATCTGGCCCTCTAACAAAGGGTTTCTAACTAATTATGCAAAGTGTTCAGAGCTAAAACTTGGCCAGATGTGAGTCTTTTCTTCACCCCTCCTTTGAAATCAGAAAAAATTGGGCAGGTTTTTTATTTCTTTCTTTGGGACTAAGAACAAATAGCATTGTGACAGTACCATTTAAAGTTTTTACATGCATTTCTTTTTCTAAATAATGTTGACTGAACAAGCACAACTTCAGACAAAGAATGGGCCAAGTGTGAAGATAAATAAGAGGAAGATGTGGAAATTTCCCCCAGTAGGTCATGGTGAGGTTGAAGAGAGAAGATGGCAGGGCAGAAAACGCAGATGGTAGGAGTCAGGCTGTGCTGGCCTTCTTCGTGCTATGTTCCAGAACTTAGTATAAGTACTCAGTGTCTGGTCCTTGGTAGGTGCTCAGTACAGAGTTGGAGCAGGCAATGAATCTCTGTTGAATCAGAACTCATGATTCCCAATCACCCTTTGCATACACCATGAGTTCCTAACAAAGTGAACAGTTAAAGTAGTTCAGACAGTTAAACCACAGACAAATGACAAGAGCCTAGGAAAGAAACAGAAGCTCAGGAGAGCAGCCATGTAGAGGGAGCACCATAACGAGTTCCTAACTGGGATCTCACCCCAAGAGCTGTCATCAGGAAGTCAGCTAAATCTTAAGAAATGTTCTGGGCTGAATTATGGCCTTCTCCACAAATACATATGTTGATGTCCAAACCCCAGCACCTCAGAATATGGCTTTATTTGGAAACAAGATCTTTAAAGAGTGGATTCTGTTAAAAGGAAGCCAGTAGAGTGGGGTCCTAATCCAATCTGACTGGTGTCCTTATAAAAACAGGGAGAGACACCAGGGATACTCCCGCAAAGAAAAAAGGCCTAGTGAAGACATAGCAGGAAGGTAGACTTTTGCAGGTCAAGGAGAGAGGTCTCACAAGACACCAACTCAGCTGGCACCTTGCTCTTGGACTCCCAGCCTCCAGAACGGTGAAAAAATAAATATTTGTTGTTTAAGCCCCCCAGGCTGTAGTATTTTGTTAAGGCCGCCCTAGCAAGTAACAGAATGAGTTCTTATACGGAGCATCCAAATCTGGGGTGAAGTAAACTTAATCTTACCCTTTCCCTCTCCTGACTGGGAATCCATGGAAACAGTTTAAAGGGTGGGGCTGGTGAGACACAGGAAGTAAAGGAGTCAGAAGAGGAAGAGCAATGGCCTCTGATGAAGTAGAATCCAGGGCTCCCTGCTGAGTTAAAGGCTGGAAGCCAAAGGTATGCCCCTTCCTCCGTTGAATAGCTTACTATTTCCTACCCTCCCATAAATCAACATCAGAAAAGGGCTCTTAACACAATCTCAAAAGTGAGAGCAGTTCCTGGGAATTTTAACAGTGCTAAGTTTAATAGAAGTTTGCAGTCAGTAAGCAGAGCACCTTCCTTCTCCAACCTGTTCCTTTTCTCACTGCCCGTCACCATGAAAGACCTTTGACTCCCAAGAAGATGCACCAAAAGGAACTCAATAGGTATTCTCAAAGAATTCGTTTGAGGAAGAAAATTAACTGGCCTTAAATATCACTAGTAAAAAGGGCAAGGAGAAGTTCTGTTCAGACTTAGTCAGCAAGAGCAAGACCAAAAAAAATTTAAAATGAAAATGAAAAATGAAGAGAAAGAAAAATGCATTCAAAATACAGAGAACCCAATCTAGAAGAAAACATAATCCAAAAAACAGAAGGCAATTCCCACCAGTGTTTCTAGTTATTGAGGACCTAATGTGAATGTGAATAAATAAAAACAAGCGTTCAGACATGAGATGATAAAGCAATAGAACATGATGAAAAGGGACATTGCAATCTTAAGGAAGAAAAATAGTCAAATAAAATACTTTCATTATAGAACTAAAAAAATAAAATTAGAAAAGTAAGAAGGGGAACAGACATGGCTAAAAATTCAATTACTAAAAACGTGAAAAGACTTGAAAATAACACAGTGAAGACAGATTAAAAAGAGCAAGGAAAGTAATCAGACCCTAATAGAGAGGGAAGGCAGAAAAAGAAAAATCCAACATTCATTCACTTTTTTTTTTTTTTTTAAGATTTTTAAAATTTATTTGACAGAAAGAGACAGTGAGAGAGGAAATACAAGCCGGGGAAGAAGGAGAGGGAGAAGCAGGCTTCCTAGGGGCTCTATCCCAGGATGCTGGGATCACGACCTAAGCTGAAGGCAGATGCCCAACGACTGAGCCACCCAGGTACCCTCACATTTGCTTAATAAATATTATGAAGCACATATGTGTGGACAGTCTGTGCCTTCAATGGGTTTAAAGACTGCAAACAAGTCAATATGTCAGATGATGACATGTGCTAAGGGAAAATATAAAGCAAGGTAAGAGGGTGGAGGTGTTGCTACTTTATACAGGATGGTCGGAGAAGGCCTCTTGGACAGGGTAACCCTGGAGGTGTGATGGAATAAAGAGAGGGAGTCAGTCCAGAACCCCAGGGCAAGCATGCACAAATGTAAAAGCCTTGGGGTGGGAACATGTCTGTTATGTCTGGGGAGCAGCAAAGGGGCTGGTGGAGGCCTGGCCTGGTGGTAACTAGAATGGAGGCATCAATAGGGAGGGTACCAGGAATGAGGCCAGAGAAGTGGCAGGAGCCTTATTTGCATCACCGTATGGGCCACTGTGGGGATTTGGGCATGTATTCCACAGACAGGTTTGAGCAGAGGAGGGTCAGGCCCATTCTGGCTAATTTGTTGGAAACGGATTGTTGTGGAGTGTGTGTGGAGAAGCAGGGAGGTCACTTCAAAGGCTACTACAGAATGAAGCAAGAGACCATGGTGGATCAGCCCAGGGTAAAATGGAAGGTAGGTAAGAAATGATCAGATTCTGGATATTTTAAAGGAAAAGTTAATAGGATTTGCAGAAAAATAAGATAGGGGGTATGGAAGCAAGAAAGCAGTCATGGATACCTTGAAGATTTTTGGCCTAGACCACTGGAAAGCTCAAGTTCACTTTTATGGGATTGGGAAGGCTGTGGTAGAAGCAGATTTGCAGTGGGAACCAGAGTTTGGATTTGGATATGTTAAATTTGACTCTTAAGAAATCCAAGGAGACAGTTGGATGTCTAATTCTGGAAGAGTCAGTTAACCAAGGAGAGGTCTGCTTAACAATATAAATGTGTGGTTATCAGTGCATAGCTGAAGTCCTTGAGGTGGAGCACAAAACAAATAGAACAGAAAAATTATTCAGGGATATAATTAAACAAGACATCCATGATTCTACAGATTAAGAGTACTTGCTCTGCTTCAGGAAAATTTGATGCTGAGCCCCTAAGCAGAAAGAGCATGCAATGCAGAGATACATCCTGGGTCAGTCGCTGGAGTTCAAGGATAAAGAATTAGCTTTTCAGATATCCAGGAAGAATACATAAGTCACAGAGAAAGGAGACAGAGGACTGACCACAGCATTATCCCGTACTTGAAGGTAATAGACCAATGTCTACATTTTCTGGAGGAAAATGTGATTCAGGAATATTAGATATAACGAAGATTTGCTCAAGAACAGGGCAACAGGCAGATATTCTTAAATAACTCACATAACTCAGGAAATATTGCACCCCTGAGCCTTTACTGGGAAAAAAAAAAATTACTTGAAAATGAAATCAAGTCACTTAACAGATGAATCAAAGTGTTGAACTCAGGAGTGGAGGATGTGGTAAAAGTGAGCATTGAGTCAATTTATATAGACCTCATACTAAATAATGGTGGGGATTATTCTTACAAAGCAGAATGCAAATACTACAAACCTTGATGGTGTAAAAATGATGCTCCAACTAGCAAAAATCAGGAGGTGGTAGGAGAGTGAGTGGGAGGAAGCGTGAGGGTGCTAATGGAGTCAATCAATGCTGCCTAAAATTGAAATGCATAGATTAAAAACTAATTGTAGATTAAAAACTAATGCCTCTAATTGTGATCTTCATAATTTTATTTCTTAACATCGGAGTATTTTAAAATTTCTATTATAGCAAAGATTCATTTCAAGAACAGTTCCTTCCATTTCATTTTAATTTCTTTGTTTTGGTAAATTGAAATAAAATTAAGCACTTTTAATGAAAAATAGTGCTTATAACACGATCCTATTTTTGAAGAAACATCTATCAATTTTACATCTATCTATATATATAGAAAAACATGTGGAATAATATTCACTTAAAATATTGATGATTAGTTTTAGGTGAAATAATTTGAGGCAATACTTTAATTTTGGGGACTATTTTCTGTATTGCTGATCACAACGAGTATATATTATTCTTATAGAAAGATTATATTTCCTTAAAATAAAGTAACCATGAGAGATTGTTTGCAAGTGTCTGCCAGAATGATTGAGAAAGGAGATCCTGGGATTAGTCGATGGGGAAGGCTTTTTGGAGGAGGGTCTTTAAACAGAGAATTTACTGATGGAAAAGAGCTGAATGGGCCAAGGAAAGGAGAAACGGAGAATGAAGCTATAGAATCATATAGGAAAGGCATGGGTACAGATATTTTTTATTCATGGGATATAACAATTTCCTTATATTCATTGCCTGTTATGTGTCAGACTACAAACATCTGTCTCTTGTAAGGTAAAGGTTATTATCCCCATGTGTAGTGAGGGGTTAACTCAGCAGACCGGGGGTGTTCAAACTCTTCACATTACAAAGAAAGGACTGTCTTAACTGTCCCCTTTACTGTCCCCTGGGAGACACACTCTGACTCCTTGGAATATCCTGCCTAGTAAAAGTATCTTTGTATACCTGTGTCTTGGCCCATAGCAGATAGTTTACATAGCATATGCTAGTGTGATTTACAGTCAATACCTCTCTTTGTTCTCCTGGGGCCTATCCTATATCAGTTCAACATCTGCGGGCCTGAAGCCCAAGTTGTTAAGGTCAGTCACGTAAGTCCTCTATGGCCAACTTGAGTATACATGACTGACCCCAATAAAAACTCTGGATACCCAGGCTTGGGTAAGCTTCTCTGGTTGGCAATACATATGTGTTGTCACCCATCATTGTTAAGAGATCTAAGTGCTAAATATATTAATCCACTGGGAAAGGACAACAGGAACTTTTCATTTGTCTCTCCTGGACTCTGCCCTGAGTACATTGTTCCTTTGGTGATTTTAATCTGTATCCTTTTTATGGTAGTAAGCCATAACCATGAGTATAAAATATTTTCTGTGCTCTGTGAATCCTTCTAGTGAATCATAAAACCTGATGGTGGCCTTGGGACCTCTGACATTAACCCACATTACAGAGGAGGAAACTAAAACTCAGAGCATTTTATGTGACTTGCCCATGGTCACACAACCAGTAGACTAAAGATCCAGGATTTAAACCTAATTTCCTGGCTCTAAAGCCTTACTTTTCTCATGGTACCAAAAGTTTTCAAGCTATATATTTTTCAGGAACTTAATACTTTGGGGTGTGTATACATGAGCATTTAATGGAGCTTCCAATATACAAGTTAATTCTAAAAATATGGTACCTTCACTGAGGTGTCAGTGAAGGTTTTGAGTTATATCATTTGGTCCCTCTCACCCAACTCCCACGGAGCCACTGAGGTATCGTCATTGCTAAGCTAGACCTCTAGGGGTGAGGTTATACCTGGTATTCCTGAGGCTGCCCATGTCCCAGGAAACCCCTTAATTTCAGATAAGGCAGTATGTCTTCTGTTGCAGTGTCCCTGGAACTTGAATGTGGATGTGAGTCACCTGGGATCCTGTTAAAATGCAGACTCTGATTCAGCAGGTTTCATGGGGCCTGGGACTATGCATTTCTAACCGGTTCCAGGTGATGCTGCTGCTGCTGGTTCTGCTGCTGCCAGGACCACACTTTGAGTGGTGAGGGACAGAAGCACCCTTTGCTTTCACTTCCTCAGCAACTATCACAAGGGA
Organism: Lontra canadensis; assembly: GCF_010015895.1. Classification (NCBI taxonomy): domain Eukaryota; kingdom Metazoa; phylum Chordata; class Mammalia; order Carnivora; family Mustelidae; genus Lontra; species Lontra canadensis. The sequence continues at coordinate 54,636,998 of NW_022630995.1, forward strand.
TTGTGATTTTCTGTTTGTTGTTTCCCTCGCTAACCTGTGAATCCCCCAAGGAAAAGAATCATGCCCTGAGCCTCTGTATTCCCTATACTGGGAGGGTACCCAGCACGAAGTAGGTGCTCACAAAATTAGATAGGTAGAGAAGAGAGTAAAATTCCTCAAGATGAGCCCAGGATTCATGCCTGAGGACCAGTAAGGATCAGTATGAATCCAGTGAACTGAAGGCCTTGGTGTGGGTCCAGGAAGGAACCCAAAGGTCAGTTAGACATGGGGACTCTGTTAACCCTAAAAGAGATCACTGGCAAGCATGAACAGTGTCTGGAGGATAGAGGGAGTATGCAGGTCTAAGATGGAGTGAGTTAACTCTACTGGAATCCTCAGGAAAAATGGATGCTGGGAAATGCCCCTGAACTATGTCATTGAAAACCAGGGGTGCAAACTGTTTTCTCAAGACTGGTCTTCATACGCACACCAAGATGCTGCTCTGTGCAAGGAAAATGGAGCTATTTTGACTCTGTAATTCCAAAGTGGCCCATTAATATTGGCTTGATGATTTGTGTAAGGCAGAATCCTGAGAGCCCCCATGAGGCTCTGTGTGGCAGAGGAGAAAGGCTCAGAGAAGTCAAGCAATCCACCTAAGATCACACAGAGAATTAGCTGCAGCCAGCTGGGTACAGTTTACCGATGCCTAATTTAGAGCTCTTTCAACTGCAACACACTGAATCCCAGAGTAAAAAGCCATTGTGTATCCCCATTGTGGCATTTTCAGGGAATTGGGAAATGGTTTAGTTCTACTCACAAACAGAACTATCAAAAGTTTAAGGAATTCATCTTCATGGAATCCTAAATGAATGGACCTTTGGCCAATGACCTCTGAATTGAGCTGACTGAATCTGTGGGAGGCATTGCCTGGAGCTGGCAGGACTGTAGCCTGACATAACACCTCATCTGTTCAAGGGATAAAGGGAAAAGCAATGTTACCTCTTATCTGGGAACCCCCTCCCCTTATTTTGACTAGACCTTGATGGTAATTAAATTGTTTCTAGGGCCTAATGTATTATATGTAATATTTGCTTTCTAATGACCACCAGATGGTTTTTCAATGCTAATGAGGGGTGTATAATGACTCCCAGATTCTTGGTAGAAGCTGTAGAAGTTAGCATGCTGTCAACCAAACGGATGCTCTTCGCAGGCTTAGCACTCCCCAGGGCCTGCCACCAATCTAGGACTTAGGCAGCAATGGGGCAGCGGCTTTGCCATACTGTCGTGTTCGTTCTAGGCTCATGGCAATGAGCTGGGGTGACGCTGGGCCCAGCGTTAGCACACAGTAGGTACTAGATGGAGCATTCTCATAGAATTAATAAAGATCAGAGTTGGAATGGATCTTAGAGTTCAGATTTGCCCATCTTTAATGAGTATGAGAGTCTCTTTTTATTATTTAAAAAATAACTCTCTTTTTTTTACTTTATTATTAAAATCATTTTCTCTGAAGAAAAATTAGAAGATATAGATAAACAAGAAGAAAAGAAGGAAGAAAGAAGGAAATGAAAGAAACAAAGAGAGAAATAAAAATAGAGTAGGAAAAAAAAAGACAAGGAAAAAAATAGATCCTTTTGCCTAACTCTGGTATGGCTGAAATAAGTTTGTCTGGGAGCCATTTGCCAATTCATATATTTGTCTAAAATTCAATATCTGTTACTCCTTTTTGGATCTTACTCTTTGTCCTTCCATCTTTTTAGCATTTCAGCATTTTTAACAAAAGGCACTTTTAACTTAAGAGCGATTCTGACTTATTTTTTTATATTTAATTGGGATTGATCAAAATTGCAATGTTTTATAAATAATAAGCATTTGAAAGAGGCATAATTTGAGCAAACTACTTGTAGATATTTAAAAAAAACTAGTCTTTAGGAAAATTGGTTTTAGGTGAAGTGGCTGTTACCAAGTCTATTACCCATGAGTAACCAGTCTTTATATTTGGTCTCTGTCTATCCAGTCTTTTTGACATGGATTTGCTCATGCCATATAAAGCATAGTGTATACACACACACACACACATACATATTCCATCAGATACATTAAATGTACCTTACATGTATATTTTATACAGCTATATTTAAGCAAAAATTAGATTTTAATTTAAAATTGTACTCAACTAATGAGAACCAAACATCGTCAGAAATTCTGTTATAGCATTACTTTAAATATCCAAGTAGTATGTGAGTTCACTGATAAGTTACTGTAGGATATTTCAGTTATTTCCAATGTTCTGCCATTACTAACAATATACTCTATTGCTTGCTTTCCTTTTTGCCCTCAACAATATATTTCAAACGCCTTATCATCATAGTGTGTGCAGATAATTCTTTTGGACAGTTACATAGTAGTCTACAGAATAGATGTGCTATGTAATCTTTTAAAACTATTCCTTATTCCTTGGGGATAAACTTGTGTGTGTATGCATAGTATTTCCTCAGATTAAATTCCTAGAGGTGGTATGAATGTTTTTAAGGCTTTTGATACATGTATTTCCAGATTTCCCTCCAGGAGATTTGTGCCAATTTATATTTCCTCCAGTGGGATGTGCCAATGACAATTTCCCCACACTGTTCACAGCACTGGGTTGTTCTCTTTCTCTCTCCTTGCATTCCCAAAACAATACATGTTCATATTAAAAACAAACAAAACAACCCTATAAGTACAGATTTACAGAGAGCAAAAAGAACCAAGTTCCCTTCTGTTCTCTGCATTTCTTCCTTTGACAGCACCCACCCCCATTCTATTTCTTTACCAAAAGGAACCTCCGTTAAAGGTTGGTGAGTGTGGTTCCAGAACATGTTTTTATGCATTTACATTGCACATATTTGACCATAAAATGAATTGGACTATATATACACTCTATTTCTTGTTTCCATTTTTTCACCTAACGCGGTATTTCAAACATCTTTCCATGATAGTATATATAGATGAATCTTTTGAACAATTACATAGTCTATGGAATGGGTGTGCCACAATAATTTAAAACTAAATGTCTAATTTAATGGACATTTAGCTTCCATATATTCACTGTTTCTAACGTTTAAAAAATTGGTTCATTTGATAAATGAGAAAATTCATGTTACTTTTATCTTAATACACATTTCCCTGATTTATAATTTTGGTTAACTTTCTCATGTACTTATTGACCATTTGTATGTCTCCTGCAAGGTGTCAGGTCACATGTTGAAGCAGACATTCCTAATAATATGTTACACTGCATTTTCTGGGTCTTTTGTTTCTGAGTGGGGCCAGGTATCTGCCACCTGAAGATGAGTGGTAGAAATACGTATCACTTTCAGGATGAGGCAGTTGTGAGTGGATGTGCCCTGGAATACTAGGGAGGCCCATGTTGGAAAGGGTCCCCAAATCACTGCTTAGAGCAGAGGCCCCAGTCCACTCATGGTGGACTGTAATAGAGGTCAGGAGTAAATGAACTCAGTGGTAAGCCACTGAGATGGGGCTTATTTACTATAGGAACTAGAATTATGTACCTTGAAAACATATGTATGGGCTTTTTAAAAAAATCTTAATAAATTATCCCTGGCTCTCAAATAATAGTAATTTTATTTTTAGTGTTTGGGAATAAACATGTTTAAATTCAATAGCCTAGAGGTTTTTTTTTTTTTTAACTTGCTTTCCTTGCTAGAAACATTTCTCCCATGCAGCAGGCTGGCTCCTTTTCTACTCTCAGGTCTTGGTTTAATCACTACCTCAGGGGCACCTGGATGGCTCAGTCAGTTAAGTGGCTGCCTTTGGCTCAAGTCATGATCCCAGGGTCCTTGTATCGAACCCCATGTTGGGCTCCCTGCTCAGTGGAGAGCCTGCTTCTCTCTCTTTCTCTGCTGCTCCCCCTGCTTGTGTGCTCTCTCTCTCTGTCAAATAAATAAATCAGATCTTTAAAAAAAAATCTTTACTACCTCAGAGAACCCTTCCCTGACCACTAATCTAACCAAACAGCCTCCTCATACTTTAGTCTTACTCAGAGATAGCTTCTTCACAGGACTTGTAGGGGGTTTTATTTATATATTTACTTATGTATTCACATTTATCCCTTGCTCTTCATGGTAAGTCATTGAAGAAAGGGCTGGTGACTGGGCTGCTCTCCTCTGTGCACCGAGCACAGACTCAGCAGAGTGTATGAGCTGCAGTAGGTGCTCAGTAAATGTTTGTCTAGGAATGAATGATTCACAACATTCTCTATAGACATTTAAAAAAAAAAAAAAGGTGTAAGTTCCCAGACAATGCTTGCTTGGTATACAGATGGATTTATTGGTTTCTTAGAGTAATTCCATAGTTTTCAGGAATTTGCAGCCTATGGTTAAGGCCTTGGGTTTAATCAGACAAATTTATTTAGCAAATGGCAAAACTGACACCCCCTAGAGAAAGAACCTTCAGTCCAAGGTCACTAAGAGAGTGATTGCTTAGCCAGGACTAGAATCTGATTCTCCTAATACCATAGCAGTAGTTATAGGGCTATAGAGACACTTGACTTAAAACCCCCAGCTCTGTCACTTACTGACCATATTTGGCTTTTGGTTATTTGTCTGAGTCTTCTTTTCCTTTGAAAAAGGGGACGATAATACTTCAGTGTCACTGGAAAATTTGAATAGGTCATATATGTAAGGTTATCAGAATTGAAGTGTCTTTCACGGAATAGGTGGTCAATAAACATTTATGGTTACAATACATGGTTTATATTTGGAGGACTTTACTCATACTTCACTTATTTCCTCATTCATATTCAGTTATTTACCCACTTTTGTTTTATTGCCAGGTCCTTACTGGGTGCCAGAGCACCAAAGATGTTGAAAGCATTATCTTCTGCTCTTGAGAGTGTCCCGGTCTAGTGGCCTAAGAAAGACCCATAAGTAGACAGTTGGATAAAGCAGGATCAATGGGAGACATAGGTATGTAAAAAGGCAGTGATGGGCTCCACCTAATGTGGCACTGGGGCAGAGAGGATTTTCCTTGATTTCCCTCTCCAGAAAGTAGGTAGCTGCATCTCTACAAATGCCTCAACTTTTCTAGGTGAATAGTGTAAGGAACAGAAGCACATAAAAGCCCAATGAAGTGGCAGAGTATGGTGTTTTGAGAGGACACAGGAGTTTAGAGTCTCTGGATACCCCTTTACTTTCTCTCTCTCTTTCACTTTCTCTTTTTCTCTCATCATATCACTGCTGCAGCTAAGGGGTCTCAAATTTGAGTGTGTTTCAGAATCACCTGGAAGGCTTGTTGAAGCACCGACTGCTGAGCTCACTCTCAGTAGGTTGGGGGTGGAGCTTGGCAATTTGCATGTCTAATATTCCCAGGAAATACTGATGTTACTTGTCAGGAACCCACACTTTGAGACAACTGGTCTACTGCATGGCTCTCGTTCTGGCTGCACATTAAAATCATCTGGGAAACTTTGAAAAATAGCAATGTGTGAACCCTGCCTCCCAAATATTTTATTTCAGTTGATTTAGGATGGAGTCAGATGTGGGTATTTTAAAAAAGTTTTTTAGGTGATCTTAACACACATTGGAACTGAGTATTATTGTTGTACCAGCTCATGGCTTGGCTTCTTTTATGGAACACAAATAAGACAAGATTGGAAACCTCACATAATACCTATTCAGCTGATATCACTTGGTTAGTTTGCCCAAACTTCCACCCTCTTTCATGCTAGTGGCCAATATGTGCAAAGAGTAATGTACTTTCATAAAGTCAAGCTGTGTAATCTCAGGAAAATCATGTCTATGTCACATCTCATGAGATGAAAATGCTAAGTGCACTCAGTTGAATCTGGTAGGGCTGGGACCTCCCATTACAGTGAGGTATCAGGATCCTAGACCCCTGGATAAAGTTTCTTAAATCTTTGCTTACAAAGTTTAGGGCTGGTTCTATAAACTGGAGTGAGGTAGAAAGAGGGGTGTGAGGAATTAGGCACTACCTAATTCTCTGCTTTTCTTTCTCCTCAACGGAAAAGCATGGAAATGTTAAAATCATTGACAGCTCTGCAATTCCTGGCTTCTATGTTGAGTTTCTAATTATGATTGTAGGTACTGGTTCTTGAGCCCCCACCATGTGCTGATTCCTACACTAGGGCTCGTGTGGGCATTCCTTAATCAAACTTCACAACCCTTAAACAAGATACTCTCCTTCTTTTTCACAGATGAAAAACTGAGTTTCAGAGAAATTAAGTATTTTCTTGAAGTAGTGGTTGCTGAGCTGAGATTCCATCATGCTGCTGGGCAGTGCCTTTACTTTCGTTTTGGCCCAACATTCCTTTAAGGCATGCTGCCCTCCTGCCCCCTACTTCCCTGCCCATACCCCACCACAACCAGCAGAGCTGGGAATTTGCAGCTCTGCTTGAGGTTTAGGGCTGTGAATGCAATATGAGAGCTGTCAACATAGTTATATTTTTGTCTGGGCATATTTGACTATGCAGGGGCCAGCTGAGAGCAGGCAGGGCTTTGGACATAACCAGCACTAGGGGTTTGCCAGGCTTAAGGCAACGAAAAGAGAATAGGTAAGGGAATTGAGGGAATATTCAAGGTGAAGAATTTAGCCATGGAGCCTGGTATCTAGCTTGGAGAGCCACTGTGTGAAGGTGAAGGAGACTAGAAAGAAAATAGGATCCGTGGATTGGAGGCTCCCAGAGGGTTGAAGAGTATTTTGGTTTGGAGTACTAGAGAGAATAATCTGGAAAGTTAGAATGTGGTGGTTGGAAAATGGGATAGAGACATGGTGATTGCGGAGAGGGGGCAGTTTTTGGTAAGGACGTGCTCCAGGAGGTTATAACCAGTGGTGTGAGGCATTTGGGTTGCAAGACTGAACTTCCAAAGAGAGTAGGTCAAGGAATTTAAAGGTCAGCAAATTAAAACACTCACTTGTAAGTATAGCTCCCAAATTTCAGCATGCTCCACTATCACCTGGAAGGCTCCCCCAAACCTTGCATTCTCCCCATACTGTTATGGTTCAAGAATTTGCACTCTAAACATGTTTCTGTGGGACCCTGATACTGCTGTTCCAGGACCACACTCTGGGAATTACTGATCTACAAGGACATAGGAATCACAAAGAATCACATCAGGAGTAGAATCTTAACCATCAGGGAATCAGTTAAAAGGCCTTTGCCAGGATACATTTTTATTACCACATAGAGACACATATGGTATAGGACAAAGAGTCTTATACTTCATTGCGCATTTCAATTATCTGGGGGGACTGGGAAAAATATAAAGTCCTGGATAATCCCCAAAATTTTGAATCTATAGATTTAGGATGAGATTCAGAGATATGTATTTTAACAAATGCTGGGAATATTTCTGAGTCAAGCAAAGGACCACACTTCAGAAGCACTGATAATGGAGTTAAGTATGCAGTCCAGCTTAGTCTTACCCCGGCCCTGTTTATCTACTTCTCTGAAGTGTAGATTTCTTGTCTCTAAAATGGAAATAAGTAATCTGTCTGCAGGATGGTTATGAGGATTAAATGGAATAAATGTGAAAATCTTTTGTAAACATTAGTTCTCTATCAATTGCTTAATTTTTATTAACGCAACTCATTATTTTGTTAGTGGAACTTTCCCTGTGTATCCAGTATATCAATTTTACAGAGAGGAGAGATGAGAAGAAAAAGAGGATTTGCATTTGTTGATTTCTTACTATGTATGAGTAATTATAGTAGGTGTCTTACTTATGTTTTTCAGTTTTAGTCTCACAACAATTTTCAGGTAAGGAATCTCTTGGGGTTTGTGATGGGAGTAAGGAATATGATTATTCTTCCTTTAGAGTTTCCAACCGATTGAGAAATAAACACAAAAGTCACCTAAGAATCAAATGTCCTAATAATGGTAGAACCAGACCGGAAGCAGAGGTGACCGTCCTACGTCCCTCTGCTTATGTCACACATCGCACAGGGACGGACGCACACTCAACATGCTCGCCCCTTGTGCCAGTTATTACCCTGTTGTATCTTAGCTCGAAATCTGCCCTTCTATGCTCAGCTCTATGATGCTGGCACTGGGGCTGGGGCATTTCTGCTTTGTCAGCTGCTCCTTGTTAGGATCTGCCAATAAGGGGCACTAGAGAGAGAGGGTGTAGGAGGCCAGAAGGAAAAGGAGACATCTGTCTATGGGCTGCCCATCTTCCTTTTTCTGTGGGGGGGAGGGGGTACATCTCCTCAGAGGTGGGTCCTTCCTTAAAGCAGCAGCTGAAACGGGTTTGCTGCTTTTTCAACAGAACCAGCCTCATCACACTTCCTCTGCCTTCCTGTGCCCTCCATACCAGTGGTTCCCCTCCCTAGAGATCTGGCTCCATGGGTGCTCCTCTGAGCTTTGTTTCCTAACCACGGTCTCTTCCTCCTATTCCCCCAGCTCTATGGGTGGTAGCTGCTTCTGGCAGTTACTATCTCTGTGACTCTTTGGGTTTTCTTTTATCCTTTCAGTTTCCTAGGTAACAACTTTATGCCCAGTTAAACAATTCTTTATATTAAATTCCCTCTTTTCAAATAACTGGTGTGATTTCTGTCCCCCAAATGCACTTTGACAGATGCTCACTCACACGCACACATACACACCAGGCAGAGCAAATAAACAACTGCAGACTTCCTCCCTTCGTTCCCCCAGTGCCAAGGTCAGGGTCTACTCCAGAGAGCTTACCACATGGAGGAAGGAGAATGTATACGTACAGGCAGGTTTATCTCTTATTCCAAGGAGGAAGAAGGAGCTGCAAAAGAACAGAACTACACCTGCCTAGGTTTCCTATGGAGGATGCCAGTGATGGGCTGTCAGTCTCCCTTTGGTGGATTTTCTCAAATGTTGACATCTTCACTCAATACTATCCTCACCCCAACCCTGTCCATGGAAATTAATGCAGTGGCATAAAAATCATTCTTCTTAGCAAAAACTCAGATGACATCACCTATACAAACATACAGGTAAATGACCATCTCAGGCTCAGGTGTCTGATGCAAAGTCCTTTTTTTCCCATGACATGATGTGGCCTTTCTCAACAGCCAAAGTAAGTCCCATGAATGGCACAGGGGAGCAGGTTTCTGCCCACAACTCCAGGGATTCATTTCATCCTGTAGGAAGAAAAGACTTTGCAGTGGCCTGGAAAAAAATCTTATTGGGCATGTCCACTTCCGACACCAGACAACAGTACCTTCTTTTCCAATGTTTTCATTTGCGGCAATTGCCAAGCTTTTACAAATGAGCTACCTCTAATCATTTAGTGGTAGAGGTGGAGGGAAAGATTATACTGTCTCTTAAAGATGAAGTTGTGACCTTTTCCTCCTACCTCCTTTCCTTTTACTCTCTACCACACAGACTTAGTTGTTCATCTTCATAGGGCCATAGGGCTCAATATGTCTCTCTAGAGCTGACTTGGATTATTTCCATCTCTATAAACCTTTGCCATATTCTCTCGCCCAGTTCAATGCAGTTTGGTGCAACATAGAGGCTCTTGTTCACATATCTTCTGCTTCTCCCTGGAATAATTTCTTTGGGGGAAGGGACCGCATTTTATTCATCTGTGTATCTCTCCAGCTCAGAGTTCTTAAGAAATTCATGGGGCTGAGAATTTAAATAGAAACAGAAATGCATCTTTATTTTCACTAACCGCTAACAGAAATTCAGCATGTCCTTCAATCATGAATGTAGGCAACAGCCATGATAGAATCATAGTACCTATCTCTTTGCCACTGGTAGAAATCCCAGATGTTTTTATATCACATTATAGGTTATTGCAGGCATCTCAAAATATCTTGGGCTCATCACTGCTCTGAAACTGTGGTAGCTATTAGACTTGCTGCTAGATTGTGTTATGATGTTTAAATAAAGAAACACATATATTACTGTGTCACAGTTTTTAAAAGTATTTTGAAAACTGTATTTCAATATAATTGGTTTCCTCTGTAATCCTATATTTTTGTTTTATGCATTTAAATACATTATTCTAAGAAAGGAGTCTACAAACTTCACCAAACTGACAAAAGAATTCCTGTCTTAGTGTCTAACTCAGTGCCTTATTCAAGGTTTAGTGACTGAAATATATAGTGAATGAAAGAATTAGATTAAATAATTTGTTTCAAGGAAGAATATTTGATCTAAATTAATACACAATGCTGGCATAACAAAAATTATTTGGCAAATAAATCCATTTAAACTCATAGTTCTCACAGCAACCAAAATCCATTCTAGATCAATTAAAGAGTTATGTATATATTAAAAATAAAATTAGATTCATTTATTTGTTGAATAGTTATTGGATGCCTGCTATATGCCAGACACAATTCTAAGCAGTAGGATACTGCAATAAATAGAAATAAATTCCCATTTACAATTGGTGCTGGAACAATTGGACATCCATACAATGGACCCCAATCCATAACTTGTACCCCAAATAGATCATATTTTTAAAATTAAATTCTTAATCTATAAACTTTTAAAAGAAAATATGGTAGAAAATCTTGAGAACCTTAGGTTAGGCAAAGATTTATTAGATACAATATCAAAGCAACCAATTAAAAAATGAATAAATTGGACTTTATCAAAATTAAGAATTTTTGCTCTTTGACAGTTCCCATTAAGAGAATATAAGACAAACCACAGACTGGGAGAAAGTATTTGTAAGTCATATATCTGATCAAAGGCTGTGTTCAGAATATACAAAGAACTCTTAAAACTCATAATAATAAGGAAATAAATACACTGATAAAAAATAGACAAAGAATTTAAACAGGCATCTCACGGAAGAACATAAATGGATGGCAAATATGTTCATTAAAAGGTGCTTAGCATAAGTGCTCATTAGGGAAAAGGAAATTAGAACCACAACAAGATACAACCACTTGCCTATTGAAATGGCAAACAAAGCAAACACTGACAATTGACAACTGATATTACCAAGTGCGGGCAAGAATGTGGAACAACTGGAACTCTCATTCGCTGCTGTGGAGAGCACAAAGTAGTCCAGCGTCTGGAAAACAATTTCACAGTTTCTTCTATGATTAAACTTACATTTAATATGTGATTTAGCAGCCCCACTCCTGGGTATTTACCTAAGAAAAATGAAAGCTTATGTTTACAAAACAATATATATGCAAGTGTTCATAACAGCTTTATTTGTCAGAGCCAAAAACTGAAAACAACCCAAATGTCCTTAAACTGATGAATGAATAAACAGACTGTGGTATAATCCACACAATGTCATACTTCTTAGCATTAAAAAAGGAACAAATTACTTATACATGCACCAACATGAATGAATCTCATATGTATTATGTTAAGTGAAAGGAGCCATAAAGGCTACAGACTATGTGATTACATTTTTATGTATTCTGGGGAAGGTAAAACTAGAGATGTAGAAAACAGATCAGTGGTTGCCAGGGATTGGGATGGGAGGAGGGGCTGGCTATGAAAAGGGCACAGGGATTTTTCTGCAGGGGCAGGGGTGATGGAACTGTTTTTTATTTTGATTGTAGTAGTGGTTTCATGACTATGTATTTGTTAAAACTCGTGCACTTCTGTACTAAAAAGGATAAATTTTATTGTATGTAAGTTACACTTTAGTAAAAAATGAAATAAATTGGGCAATCCCCTCCCCCCCCAAAAAAATCCAACCAAACAAATTCCTAGCTTCTTTGTGGAAAACAGATTTTAAAAAATATACAAAAAGATACAAATCACTTCATGCTAAAGAGTGTGAAGAACAGATGAGCAAGAGAGGGTCAGGAATGAGGGAGCGCACGTGGACATTTACAGAGGCTGGTCAGGGAAGACCAGCACATGTGGACATTTACAGAGGCTGGTCAGGTAATACAAGTTTACAACAGGGACCCGAATAGAATTAATTGTATTTTTAAAATTGCAGGAAGAGGAGAGGGAATATTTATTAGACCTCTGCAGGGATGATGATATTCTAAACTCCATGATGGCAGAAAAAGTAAAAACGATAGATTTTCCTTTCTAGTGTTTAAAAAATTCTGGAAAACCAACTTCTTAAAATTCTGCAGAAGATAATGGCAAGAGCAATTGGAGCCGGGGTCTGGGCATTAGGAGTGTCTGGTTACCTGGCTTGGGCATGAGTCTTAAGCAGAACATGAGGGACTACAAGGAGGAAGAGGAGGGCTGTCGGGAAGGAAAAGTAGCAAGACAGACTCTTTTAAGTTCCCTTCCTACACCCTAACTCAGGGACCTGGTCTCCCAGCCACAGGGCCCTCCACGGGAGCCTCAACCCTCCTTTCTCTCTGATTGGGGTTCAGGAGGTTAAATGAGTAATTTCTCTTTGCAGGTGCTGTGATCAGGTGTTCTTGTTCTATATATAAAACTCCGGTGCTCATGTGCAGATATCCAGAAAGCTCAATTAATCCCAAACATCCCTTCCCACAGAGATATCCCAAAATAAAATCTTCAGCACATGTAAAGTTGCTTAACTGTTTCCTTGACTTAATGACTGAATTTAAGCTTATGAAGGGTTTTTAGGAGAAGGATGCTGCGCTTTATTCCGCAGGTTCACGGGCAGCTGAGTTAGAGGACAGGAACTCAGATAAAAGCTGGAGAGATTGTGGCTGGACAAAAAGAAGAACTGCTTAATGCACTAAGAGGTTGAACGTACGAATTGGCTATATAGAGCAGTTTGGAAAGTTCTAGCATTACAGATGTTCAAGGAGAAAAGAGGTGTGTTAGCTGTCTCATTGACTTGATTGATAGGACAGAAAATACATTACGTTGTATTAGTCTTTAAGCATATATATCTGGCATAGTGTCGGGTACACAGTAAACAAACCTGCTCGAAAAATGGATAAACAAGTAAGTCTAGTTCTGCTCATGACTTCATGGATTAGCAGAGTGATGTGGCTGATTCTGCTGATTCTGCCCTGGGCCTGGGCTGGGACTGCTAGGCTGACAGGGCTCTGGTCCCTGAGGTCTCTGGTCTGCCAGCTGGGAGGCCCACGCTTATTGTCATGGCAGATGCAAGGCCCCAGGAGAGCAGATGTGAGCAAGAATCCCATTTCTTTAGTTACATTCTACCGACCAAAGCAAGTACAAGGCTAGTCCAGATTTAGAGTGCAAGAAATAGACCCTTATCTTTTGAGGGGAGGGGGCACTACTAAGCTATCTTGAAAAATATGGATGGGGCAGAAGATGGGGAGGAAGGGCAGGGGAAAAATGAAATATTTTTTGTAATCACTCTGTAGCACTTCCTTTCTAGTCACTCTCTACTTAAAAAAAAAAAAAGAAAAAGAAAAAGAAAAAAGACAAATAAAAACATGACCGTAACAGAAATTTAAAATGTAATGGGACATATAGAAGGACATAACTCCATTAAATCAAGAAGTAAATTTCAAATAGAAGAAGATATGGACTGTGATTTAAAAGATACATATATTTTGTAAAGGAGAGGTGAGTCACAGCCATTCCAGACAGAGGAATAAATAAGGGTGTAGACACAAAGGTAGGAAAAAACCATGATGTACATAGAAATGTGGAGAAATGGGGTCCAGGTCAAGTGCAAATAGGGTAGAAGCGGTAGGAGGGAAAGTTAGCATAAGACTGGACTATGAAAATACTTAGCATAAGACTGGACTATGAAATACTAAATGAAAATATTTACACTTACTTGCTTGTGATCCATCCTCCCTACTGGAACCCATGTGGGAGGTGACATGATTTCCCCACCAGTGCATAGAGCTCTGTCCAGCACATGGTGGGGGGTGGGGGGTTCAGAAGGGGTTTTTGATTGAACAGATGAAGAATAGCATATGGCCTGATAAGTGGAGTTGGACTTCAGCTCAGGAGTACTGAGAGAGGCTTAGTTTGTCGACGAGCAGGTGAAGATTGTTATAAGACTGGAGTTCCAGAAAGATAATTGATTTTTTTTTTTAAAGATAATTGATTCTAAAGGAAATGAAGAAGAAGGACGGAGAGAGGACTCATGGTAAGGCGCTAGAGTCAGGGACAGCAGGAAACCAACTAAGAATTTCATAAAAGGGAAGTCTGCAGATCCATGCTTTCTGAGCGATCCTGACTGCTGGAGGGAACCACATAGGAACTTTCGAATTGTTAGGGCATTGAGACTCATTGATCTGCACATGATTTTACAGAGAAATTTAGTGAGACCCAGAACTGTTGATTGAGGTTTTCCTTTTCTTGAATACTTGAACCCTCCCTTTACTCGAATCATTTGACACTTATTATTCATCTGGAATATCTAGAAACTGCTGCATACACAATATTTATTCATTGATCTACAGAGACTTTTATGTGTGTACTTTCTCAGTGTCAATGGCGAGCCTTATAAGCTGAGTGCGCATAGTCATAAAAGCACGGAAGTTAGAATGTCTATTCAAGTTCTGGCTTTCCTACTCCTTAGCCATGTGACTCTGAGTAAAGTTCTTTACCTCTGAGCTTTGTCTTCCTCATTTATGAAACAGGGTGAATTGATCTCATTCTCCCTACTTCAGAGGTGCATTACAATAATCATATGAGATACTGTAGGGAAAAGGTCTAATATGTAATGCCAAGGACTCTGGTAAGCACTTCACATGCATAGTCTCACTTAATTTTTGTAATAATGTATGTGTTCCTATGTTTAGTGCTATGATTACAGCACTGTTCCCAATTTACAGATTTCATAACTGATGCTCGGAGGTCAATTAAACCTAGCATTGTCTCACAAGCTGTGAAGTGTGATTAAAAAGGAAGTGTCAGTATTACTTTTGGTTTAGGGGGAAAACATGAAAAAATTTCAATCTGTGGACCCAGTCTTCTGAGATTTGAGTGACTTTATAAATAAGTGAAGAAAGAAATAAAACAAAAAAGAAAACATACAGAAAACAAAACAAGCAAAGCAGCATTCTGTACAGAGAAAGGCCTCTATCAGGTGTTGGAGCAAGACAGTGAGAAGGAAGAATTCAGAAAAACATCTATAAACAACTGATGTAAGGAGACATTTATTTGCAGACACAGATTATGTCCCTACAGTATTTATCCATCACCTACAACGCTGGAATGTTTAGGCTTGGCTGGAATCTGATGGGAAGCTTCCCTCTATTACTTCTCTAAAGTAGCTGCCAGGAAAACTCGAGGGTTCCCTGGAGCATGAAAGGAAAATCTTTGCTCTGGATGTTCTTCCTGTGATCAGGGGCATTCCCGTTGTGTCTTGAGGCTGCTTCTAGCCCCAGAACCGCTGAGGACTTGTGGGTGCATGCATGCACGTGCACACACTAACACACAAACACACATACACACAGAGGTGGGGGACTTATTTCAAAACACTGGTCCATGCCATTAGGGAGGCTAGGAAAGTGTAAAATCTGTAGGGTGGGCTTGGAGCTAGAGACCCAGGAGAGACCCGATGTTACAGTGCAAGTCTGAAGGCTGTCTGTTGGTGGACTTTCCTCTTGCACGGGGAAAGTCAGTTTTTATTTTTTCTATTCAAGCCTTCAGGCCCACCCATATTAGAGACCTACCCATATTAGAGAAGGCAATCTATGTTACACATAACCCATTAATTTAAATGTTAATCTCATTCAAAAACACCCTCACAGAAACATCCAGAATGTTTGGGCAATATCTGGGTACCATGGCCCAGCCAAGTTGATGCATAAAATTAACCATCCCACCTGGTTTCCAACCCAGAATTTGTAGTTGTCACAGCTCAGTTGCTGAAAGAACATCAAATACTAGGCTTGGTGGGATTAAGGAAGGGCTAATAACAACCAGCCCAACCGTTGGGAAATTCAGCAGTAGTCAAATACCCCTATCCAGCTTTCAAAAGTGTTCTCACCCTGGTGTCTGGTGCGGATTGGCCTGGGTGGTGACATGGAAGGTCCACTCCAACTGGTAAGTCTTGAGTTTCAGAAAGAGAACGGATTCTAGAAGAAGTGAAATTGTATGACCTGGGTCTTCCTGATCAAGTCCCTTTACTACTCCTTCTATACCCTGCTGGGAAGGTTGGGCTAAAAGATGAGTCTGCTATAGAAAACCTGCTGAGCCCCTCAAGAGGACTCTCATACAACCATATTCCTGTCTTCCTCTCCAGCCTCCTTGTTTGCTTCATCCCCTACCTGGCATCATACAAAATCCTGACACACGACAACTCCAGGCCTTTGCTCATGACATTTCCTCTGCCTGGACTGGCTTTGGTCACTTGGCAAGAACCTCCCCTTATTTTAGGGCTCACCCTAAGTGTTCCTCCTCTGAAGATACAATGGGTTAGCCTCTCCCTTTATAGAATCCATGGCACTTATTTGTATTTATGCATTTGTTTGTGTGTCTGACTAAGAATTATGCTTGGTACATAAATGGTGTTCAATGCTTGCTTACTAAATGCTGAACGAATGAATGAGTGGCCAGGCGGAATGAATGTGTCCAGCGTTATACCACATGCAGCGACAGAGCTGAGATCTGAACTTACATTTCTCTGACTACAAAGCCACTGATGTTTACCTCAAAATAATGATGGCGCAGTGACAGTCTGCAGGTGGTGCCAAGCTGGCTCTATCTGAATCCCCCTGGCAGGTGCCTGGGTAAAAATACAGATTCCTGGGGGCCACCCAGGCCCAATTAGTCAGATGTCTTGGCAAGCTGAGTTAGAAAGGAAAGGGAGGGTATTAGGATGACTGGCTTAAAAAAAATCCCACTTGAAGTTGTATCTCTAGGAGTCTGTCCTCCAGGAATTATGCACAGATGCACATAGATGTAGCATATAGATGCTCTTGACACTTTAAGATAAAAAGAAAAAAAAAATTAGAAACAACTTACATTTGCATCAAGAGGGGGGTTGGTGGCCAAATAAACAGTGCTGTATTTAGACTCTGGAATACTAGGGAGACATTACAAGGCAGTGAGAGAAATGAACTGACATGGAAGGATCTCTGAGACCCATTTTAACTGAAAAAGGCAGGTCATGGGAGCAGAGAAGCATGCTATGATCCCATTTATTTGAAAGAAAAAATCTGACACGAGTGGCTATTATTTACTTATATATGTTAGTGCAGAAATACATTGATAGAAGTATGGAAGATATACATCATACTGTAAATAGGGTTTTATTCCCTGTAACTTGAGAATAAAGGGATTTAAAATAAAAATCAAAAGTTCCCAGGCATGAGGGAATATGTTGGGGTGACAGAAATGTCACAATTGGATTGTGGTGGTAGGTGCACAACTGTATAAATTCACAAAAAATTATTGAATTGTACACTTAAAATGAGTGAATTTTAGCGAATGTAAATCATGCCTTAATAAAGTGGTTTTATAAATAGGCTTCTCAGGTGATTTTGAAGTGCAATTATTTTGGGGAACCTCAGATATAAAATGCTTTTCCATTCCTTCCTTTTTTCCTGAACCCTGTCTTCCTTTCTTAAGTGAACAAGTATTTATCTTTTGTTGGGGAAGTTGACAATAAAATCAAGAACACGTAGTAAAAGTCAAAATAGCATAAACGTTTCTGCAGAGTTTCTATTACTTGGTGTGCTTAAGGATTAGTGAAATGAAAACACACCAGAATTAGAGGCCCTTAGAGAATTGTGATGCTCTAAGGTCAACAGGATGTCTGGCCATGGACCTGACCATCAGAGTCTATGACCAACTGTTCTCCTTGGAAAAACCATACCTATAAGGGATGTGTTTTGAAACATGGGACTTAATAATACTTCACAGGGCTAAAGTAAAATGAAATAATTGTTTGTATTGGATAGTCGTCTGTCATATTCTACATACCTGCCTCACCCTGGTCCCTACTTAGGAAAGCTGATTCTGGGACCTCCTGCTCTAGACCTCGGTGTATTGATCAGGATGGGCACTTGTTCCACTGGCAGCTGATTAATGAGTTGGCAAGGGCCTGCATGGTCACTGGCTAAGTAAGTTCTTTAACTGTCAAGACTAATTTTGACCCACTGAACCAAAATCCTCTTTCAAAATCCCTTTGGTGATTGAAGGCACCAAACTATAGAGGGAGTCAAATCATTGTCCCAACAGTGGAATGCGAAACTGGGATCAGTGGAATATGCATTCAGTCATGACTGCTGCCAGATGGCCCAGGATAGTCCTTCCCAAGTGCTGAACAGTATAGCCGTCTCCGTGTGATCTGGCTGAACAACCCATCCCATGTTCTTCTTCATTTCCTGTGCATTTGATGGGAAACTCCTCTTTCTTGCTGGAACCAAAATGAAGCTCTGCACCTTAACAGTCAAAGCAGCTTAATTCACCTACCCAAGAAGTGGCCCAAGAACGGAGCCCACCAATGAATGGATCTCTGTTACTCATGTTGCCTTTAGTCTGTGGATCAGCCCTATTCCATACACACTGCACACATCAATAACTTGACTCCTTCTTTCCCAGTTGAGGTAGGTACTATTTTTATAATCATTCCCTTTTTATACAGAAGGAAACCAAGACATAATAGGGATGGTCACACAGTTAGGAAGAGGGCTGGGAATTGGATGTGGTAGTCTTGGGTCAGAAATGTGCCCTAACCATTGTACCATTCTTTCAATCAATACCAGTTCTCTTTTCCTTCCCAGTTTCTCTTCAGAACACATTAAGAGTCTTCCATTTGCTTCTGAGATCAAACTAGGTCACTGCTTAATCCTTCTGTTTACCTTAGAGCCCAGTGATTCCGGAACTTCCACCACAGCAGATTCTGCCTTTTTTCCTGCTCACTCTTTCCTCCTGTGATTTGCATAACAGAGTAGCTCACATTTCTTGTGCTTCAATGCAAGGGAGCTAAATATGTTCTGCAGTAGACAGAAGCATAAAGCAGAAGGGAATATAGTAGGAGGAAGATAACTTAGTATCTGACCTATTTTCTTTTTTTGGTGTTAGAAACAGGTATGACTTTAGAAGTACAAATTATAACTTGAGGGACCATGGAAACTTTAATCATGCTGGTACAATTTTCAGACAGTTCTTCCAGTAGAAAACATTTCTTTTATCTTGCACATGAACTTTCTTCTTTTAAAATGCAAATGTCCACAAAGAAGATATGCACATGACAACAGAGCATGAACGAGTTTATTTTTGGTACAAAGAAAAACTCAGAGTTAGAAGGTCTTGCTTCCATTTGCTGGCCAGGTGGCTTCAGGTAGGTCACTGGGTCTTTCTGACTTTCAGATTCTTCATGTGTAAGATGTCTTCCGTGTGGAACTAGAGAGGATGATATGAAGTACCTCCCGGATGATTGAACCCCTCGGTGTGACACTAAATAGTATTTATTATTGTGAACAGAAATAATAATATGTTCCTTATTTTTGCACCTTCACAAGCCATGAAATTCATCTGGGGAAAATGTCGCATTCTTTGGAGGATTACAATGATGTTATTTACAATAACAATGATGTAAAATCACTTTGAAGCTCTAAGTTGCTAGTAAACATAAAGGATCATGAGTCCTATATCAATTGTTCATTCCAAAGGTACTTCTTTAGCAGAGCATATGTCATTGTAAGAGAGGGTGAGCATCATTATTGCTGTTGTGGTAACTATTTTGTGGCAGATATGAAAGTGGCAAGAAATATTAATGAATTGCAAGAGGAGGTAAGATTAGTCAAGGGGATAGATGAAATTCAGTGGGGTTAGTGGGGAGAAGACAAGGCTAGAGGGGGTAAAGGAGGGTTGATGAGGACAGTCAAAGATAGATGAGGTAGTGAAGGGTAGACAAGGGCTAACTGAGAGTGAGTGAGGGTGAGGGAGCTTCTGAAATGGGGCAGGGAACATCAGCTAGAGAGGGGATGAGACAGAAGCATCATGTTTGGGAACTAAAGGGAGGCCATGATGGTGGTGCCTTCAGTGAGGTAAGATGGAGTTGATCATTGTGAGGAGATCAAGGAGCTAGGAGGTCAATTAGCAGTGAGTATTTGTGTCCTACTCCCATTCAAATGTTGAAACTTAACCTGCAATGTGATGGCATTTGGAGATGAGGTCTTTGGGAGGTGATTAGGTCATGTGAGTGGAGTTCTCATGAATGGGGTTGATACCCTTGTAAAAGAGACCCCAGAGAGCTCTTTGCCCTTCCGCCATGTGAGGACACAGAGAAGACAGCTATCTATGAACCATGAAGGGAGCCTTCACCAGACATGAATCTACCAGTGCCTTGATCTTGGACTTCCCAGTTTCCAGAACTGTGAGAAATAAATGCTTGTTGTGGAAGCCACACAATCTGTGGTGTTTTGTTATAGCCTGAACAGACTAAGACAACCAGGGTCCTGAGCCTGAGAGTGAGGGAAGTTGCAAGAACCAAAATTTGTTCCTAAGCAATTCTGTGTCATGTTGTTATGCTACAAGCACCAAACAGTAGCTGGTTTTTCTTTTTTTTTCTTTTTGCCTTTAATTAAAATTTTTCATGCAATTATTGACTGACCAGCCCTCTTGTCTGGGCTGTGATAGGGAGAAAGCTATAATTTCTCCAGAAATGGCTATCTGGGCTTCTAGTTTGTTGAGCTGACAGCTCTCCCCGGGCAAGGAGACTGGGTGGACTACAGGCCGTGTCTGTAGTTGCTTCTGAAGGTGTGCAACAGGAGACCTCTCCCCTCTCCCAGGGCAGTGCAGTGACAACAGCTGGGAGAATGGAAGAAAGGGATTCCTCTCTCTGAAGGTGCCTTGGCGCATCTGCCATACCCAGAATAGCCAATTTCCCATAAAATCTGAGAACAGATCATCTTAAAAAGTTAATTTCCTGACATGCTTGCCTTGCGTTTCATGCTCATTGTCTCAAAAGTGACTTTTCAAAAGGCATAGATCTGATTATAGCACACTCTGTTCTAAGATCATCTGCAGTACCCCACTGCCTATCAGTAAAATTCAAATTTCCTTAAATAGTATTACCTGGCCCCAGACTACCACTTTGGGTTTCTTTGCCATTCTTCGTATCTCAGACTCCTAGTGCGGTCCCTGGATTAACCACCATTTCCCAAATAGTCCCTGTGCTTTTCCACCCCACGCTTTTGTCTCCCTCCTGAATGACCCCATCTCCCAGTCCCTGCAGACTTTGTAGCTGTCCTTTGACACATCCCTTATAGACAGTGTGCTCCATTCCCAGGGCTTGCCAGTCTGTAGTGACCTGATGCCTTTATCTGGGCTTGCGTAGCAAGTTTGCTGACGAGTCTTTATAAAGGCGGGTGTGAATCTGAGTTTCCTACTAACTTACAATATATATGTTTCTACTTCTAAAAAAAAATTCGAGGTGACAACTGCATAATTTTGTCCATCAAAACTCACGTGGACACACATCCCCATTTCCAGCTACAAATGTGGGACTGCTTGGGCTGGGTTCCTATGGTAGTTATAATCTTAATGAGTATTGCAAGCATTGTTATTTTATTTTCTGGCTTTTGTTTTTCACAGACATTTCTGACTATTTCCCACAAACTGGCCTGCTTGCTGACTTAAGGACTCCTCATTTCCCCCTATGCTTTACGTACCCTGGATTTCAATTTCAGAGGGAAAGCCATAAATGTGTGTCCTTCGACTTGAAAGACCATGCTAGGAATTCGGCAGCCAGGCAAAGGAGGCTAGAGAAAAGGTTTTCCAAAGCGGGACGAAGGAGGCACACTGCTATTAAATGCAGAGGGATCCAGGCTGTTGGTGTTTTGCATACCAAATTCTTGCTGCTTATAGACCCAATGGTTCCATTTAGGAGGTGAGAGGGGAAGATTCCTTAGCGCACGCAGATAACAAGTGGCTGTACATCTCTTATTCCAGGATAGAAGGGCAGACAGGACCTGCAAATGACCTGATTTCTGCTGGCTAAGCACGCAGAGAGAAAAGCAGCCCAGGGTTTCCCAGATTTGTGATTTCACCTTCCAAACTGGATATTTCTCTTTGAATTTCCAGGGAATTTCTCTCCAACTTTTTATCTAGATTCCCTTTCAGCTTTTATTTCTTGGGTAGTGCTTTGTGATCCCTACCCTGTTATTTTCGTTGGATTGATACACAATAGTATTGCAACTGTACTGGAATCTTTGTTCAGAGGGAGATAGATCATGTTTCCATGTCAACAAACTCCAAGAGGCAGACAATATTTCTGCCAGCCTGCCTCCTTTCCTTCCTCCTTCCCTCCCTCCTACCTTTCACCTTTCCTTCGAAAGTTTTCAGGCAATGCTCAATTTTTTGCATCGAGGTAAAATGCAATCGCCGGAGGGACAAACACAATAGAGAGGAGGAAAGGCAGTGGGGAAGCTCTTTCCAGATCATGATTCAATCTGCATGGCCTTTTAGATTGTAGTTT
Organism: Lontra canadensis; assembly: GCF_010015895.1. Taxonomy (NCBI): domain Eukaryota; kingdom Metazoa; phylum Chordata; class Mammalia; order Carnivora; family Mustelidae; genus Lontra; species Lontra canadensis. Next base: position 54,659,251 of record NW_022630995.1, read on the forward strand.
TGTTTCTCACACATGCTTACAGGGCTGGTATTGTCCAGACAAGGACATTGCAGTAGTTTTCAGCTGCTAGTGTCAATTTCCCCATTGGGATAGGAGACGGCACCTTGTCTTGAGAGAAGTTGGCTTTGGAGTGGGCTTTGGTGGAGCCAAAGGCCAGAGCTCACATTACTCTGTCTGTCCTGAATGGTTTCTAGAGTCTCATCATTTTAAGGACACAGACCATTTTCTTTAGTCTTTAGAACTCGACTCCTCTGCCTGATCTTAGCCAACACACTACTTTTCATGCAGCAAGCCCTCAATAAATCCTTGCAGAACTGAAATAAAGTGTGAGCTCATACCTTTTTATCTTTTCCCTACAACGCTTGCCTTCCTTCCACGGCTGTTCCCCCGTCCCACCCAGTTGCATTTACTGAGCTGGGCTTTCCAGGGCATCAAAAGCAGAGAGGCTGCATAATGAATTTTGGTTGTAGGTATCAGAGATTCAACTGAAATTGCCCTGGGAGCGAGCTAGTAGGACACCTTCTCACAAAACTGTAAGGTCCAGGGAGAGAAACTATCCAAAGGACCACACAACAACATCAAGACAAAAAGCACCTGGTCTCCTGCAGGTCCATCTTTCTCTGGATGGGGTCCCTCTCCTCCCCATGGTGGCCCTCTGGCACTTTGGGGTTACATGGTTGTGAAAAATCATATCTATCTACTAGTTCTGGAAACATGCTGGGACTGAGTCTCCTTGACTGGGCTTGTACTGTGTAACTATGAACGGATCATTTTGACCATGGGGATAGAACACTCTAATCGGCCCAAACTGAGACTAGTATGGGATGAGGTTAGATCCAGCCATAACCAAGGATTAATGAGAAGAGTGGCTTTTTGGATGCTGATAGGAAAGGAAATGAAGATGGATACCAAGCAGGAAAAACTGAAATGGTGCTTACCACGTCCCTTTTCTTCCTTCCACACCATTGCCTGTGTTTGCTGGAACTATTAAATCTTGAGTTATTCAGACCATCAGAAAGGAATGATCAATCCACCTGGTAGAGATTGCCTCCTCTTTTATATTTGATGGCAACTAATGAACTTCAAAGTGGCATTTCTTTTTGTGTGGCCAGTCCTAAGTGGCTGGCAGTTCAGCCAAATGCTGTCATGATGAACTCAGGAAGTCCATTTTCATACTCTCTGGTTTGTCCATCCCCAAAGATATTTATGAGCACTTAGAATCCCAGCTTCCGGGCACCAGGAGAAAACATCACCATCATGCGACATTATGATCCTAATGCCAATAAGTGGGAAGGGATGCATAAATGATAATTATCTGGAAAAAGCCATCTTCTCCTTCTCATTTCCTGCCTGTTAGCCAAGCTGTGCTCTGTTTTGACAGGAAGCAAGGGAGGCATATTGGAGTGTGTCCCTCATCTCTATCAACACTGCCTGTCGCTGCCTTGTGTCAATCATCACAATCTCTTTCTTGGACCACTATTGGTCCCCCAATCCAGGATCCCCCCTGACATCTGCCCCTTGCCTAGGCTCGTCCTACATTCTGCTGTGTGAGCCTTCTTCTGGCAAGTGGAACACAGCCCAAAAATACTGTCCTGAAACCTGCCTCACATCACATCCGGGGCTCCCACCTCAGACTCTATGACAGTATTCTACCGTAGGTTTTCCTCATTTGCCTCCCAACACTGTGATTGTTTTTTTTTTTTTTTTGCTGTATTTCTGCATCATTTCCGTAATGTTGTCCTTAATAATTTCTTTAAGTTCACTTACTCTGTTTTAACACTTACCCTTGTCCTAAGCAATAATCTTCACTAAATTTCAATTTCCATATGCTAGGGTTTGTTATTATTATTATTATTATTAAACATGAAGGAAAATTAAAATAACTAAATAATAATTTGAAAAATGTTCCTAAATTGACGTGGTCTGGGGTTCCTGCATGGCTCAGTCGGTTAAGTGGTTGCCTTCGACTCAGGTCATGACCCCGAGGTCCTGGGATTGAGTCCTACATCAGGCTCCTTGTTCAGCGGGGATCCTGCTTCTCCCCTGCCTATTGCTCCCCTGTTTGTTCTTGCTCTCCCCCTCTCTCTCTGTGTCAAATAAATAATAAAGTCTTTAAAAATAAATAAATAAATAAATAAATTGACCTGGTGTACCAGCAAAGGTATGTATACTCTTCCTTGGGAACATTAGTCCTCAGGATTAATTCCAAACAAAAAGTGGTATCCGTTTCTTAATCTGGTCCCAGTTTATCTTTCTGGTATTGATCCTCTCCAGTTGGTTCTCCAGAGTCCCTGAACTCTTTGCAAATTCACATGTGGCTTTGGACATGCTGTTCATCAGTCTGGAATGACCATCGTTCCAGCTTCCTTCTCCTGGACCAACCATTCTTACCTTACAATACTTACTCCCATGCTGAAACTGTGAGGGATTATTATTATTCCTTTGAATGGTTGCTCTAACTGTAAGCTGGATGTATGTTGGGTCTAATCCAACAGTCTACATGTTGGATTGGTTCACTGACTTTCTGCCTCTCCCCATCCACAAGCTCCCACCAAGTACGGAGCAATTTGATTTCTATCTATATCCCAGTGCCCAGCACATGGAGCCTCTCAGCCCCTCAGCGAAAGTTTGCTCTCCTTGCTACGATCACATTCAATTGCATCTGTTCTATTTTTCCTTTCCTGTAGCAGTGGGGATCATTTTACTTTTAAGACCTGCAATAGCAGGTATTTGTAGAAGATCCACAGCATATTTCATGGGTACTATGCCTGCCACAGAACCACCTACTACATGAATTCTACAAAGCAGTGCTTCTTGCCCTTTTTTTCTGGTCAGTTATAACAGTAAGTTATGATAGAAAGTGTTCAAACATACAATATGCTACATTGGAAAAACACAAGATTGTTATCCACAGTTTCCTAAATTCTAATTGTAACTCTATCCCATTCTCTCTCACCCAAGATAAAAATTTTTAAGTGGCAGTGAGAGTGATATTACAACAGTAATAAAGTTGGATCTACTCTAATTCATTATTTAAAAAGAGAATCCTTTGAAAATTTTTATATTTAGGTTTTAGTAAAAATCACACGTGAAACAGTATTCTCTAAGAAATCTCTCTCTTTTTTTTTTTCTTTTCTTTGTTTCACAAGTACATACCCAATCCTTGGGCACAGTACCTTAAAAATAGTAGATGCATGGTAAATATTTTTAATAAACTACCACACCCATGTAGTTTATTGTGATTGTGATTGGAGTAACCAACTGTGTTTGGGTGTGTAGGTGGAGAAGAGATCCTGTGAGGTAAGAAGAAACAAAACATCCATAGTCTGAATGAATCATTCATACATGCCACTGGGACATTTCAATCACAGTAATGCTGAATTTACAGTAGCTGTCACTGAATTTTCACAATCAATAAACAGTAACAAAATAACTTTTCTTCTATGAGGGAGTATGACATGATAATATTATATATGATATTATATATCTTTAGTATATATGATCCCTTTAATAAGGGGTCTACACAAGGGCGCCTGGGTGGCTCAGTGGGTTAAAGCCTCTGCCTTTGGCTCAGGTCATGATCCCAGGGTTCTGGGATCGAGACCCACATTAGGCTTTCTGCTCGGCAGGGAGCCTGCTTCCTCCTCTCTCTCTGCCTGCTTCTCTGCCTACTTGTGATCTCTGTCTGTCAAATAAATAAATAAAATCTTTAAAAAAAATAAGGGGTCTATGCAGCTATTATCTTTGCTTGGGACAAATTATGGGTATATTTTATGGCCTTCTCTTTAATTCGTCTACATGTCTGTAATGAACAGAAGTTGTTTTAAGAAGGGGAAGAGTTAAGGGCAGAGGGAGAGAGAAAATCTTAAGCAGATTGCATGCCCAGTGGGAGCCTGACACGGGGCTTGATCTCACAACCCTGAGATAGGGACCTGAGCCAAAATCAAGAGTCAGATACCTAACCAACTGAAACACCCAGGTGCCCCAAGAATCTTTTTCCTTTCAGCATAGAAAGGTTTCCTCCCACTCCTTATAAAAGGGAAGGATCTTCATCCTGGTAAGTTTGGGACTCACTGTTCTAAACACACCTCGTTTTTGCCTGCTGTTTCTTTTCTTTCTCTGTCTGGCCCCTCCCTCACCCCAAGAACCTTGATGCTTCTATTACCCCTTTATTTCTCTCAACCTCAGTCTCTTTACCACACAGTTGATGGTAACAATAGAAGAAGGGAAGGGCCTGAGGTACCAAAGCAAGCAGAAAAGGCAGGTTAGATGATCTTTGTCTTCCTTTTTGCCATGAGATTACATGGTTTTAACTGGGAGGTACCTGACATGAAAGGTATCTACTTGGAGGTTCTCACTTCTATCTGCCACTTTATTTCCCTTTAATAATATGCACTGATATCATGGGCTGCCCCAAGGTTCTGCCAGTTGCCAACATTCTGGCACATTAGCCATTTTTAACGATAGTGAGAGAGCTGGGGAAGAAGCTCCTTGATGTCCAGGGGAATCCTAGAAATAAGCACATGCTCATCTCCCGTCACTATCCCAGAGCTGTAAATTGCCCCAGAGCACCTGACACTTCTTATATTTTCACCTTACCTTGAGCAAAAGTTAGGTCCTTAACAGCTTCTAGCCAAAGACTGGGAATGGTCTCCAAAGAAAATGCATCTTAAAGTCAAGCCCCATAACAGGTATTAAACGCCACAAGAAAACAAACCAAGCAAGGCTGAGGGCTCTGGGTTGGGATGTTCAGTGTCCTGCCCAGCTAGTAAAGGCTTGTATCTAGGCTGTCCTTTCTTTCCTTTTTTTTTTTTTTTAAAGATTTTATTTATTTATTTGACAGACAGAGATCACAAGTAGGCAGAGAGGCAGGCAGAGAGAGAGGAAGGGAAGCAGGTTCCCCGCTGAGCAGAGAGCCCGATGTGGGGCTTCATCCCAGGACCCTGGGATCATGACCTGAGCCGAAGGCAGAGGCTTTAACCCACTGAGCCACCCAGGCACCCCTAGGCTGTCCTTTCAGTGTCTGAAAACCTGGCCAGAAATGATACCCAACAGATCTTACTGAGTCTCCAAATTTTAAAAATATGGGCTTTAATACCTAACCTCAGCCTTTATTAGCTGAGCTCCTTTCATAAGCTACAACTAAGGCTATTATTTCTGTGGTGATTAAAATCAGAAGTCCACTTATGAAGAGAAGATCAAATTTGAAAGGAAATGTATACTAAAAGAGAATCAGAATTTCAAATTTTCATCATAATAATGCCAGTACCATTCCATGCTCATCTCTGATTTATGCTTCCTACAAATAAAGATTGGTAAATTGAAAGTTTTTATTTGGCATTTATTGTGCATTTTGGAGGATTTGTAAATTTGGCTCTTGATTTGTTGACATTATGGCTGTCTTGTAGGTCTTGTAAATCAGTGTTCTGATGTGGCAAATCAATTTTGTTTTAGAGATGAAGCTCAGTGGCTAAATGAAGTGGGGATATAAAGGGACATAAATACTGTGAGCTTCAGATGGAAGAGTGCCATGAGCAGGGCCAGTGAAAGCCCTCCCTGCATGCCAGGAGGATGAAGGTTTTTGAGTTTCCACTTTTGGTGGTTACAGACCACCAGATTATGGGTCACAAACTGGCTACCAAGGGCTGAAACACAGTCCATAAGAATATTTTGTATAGATTGTGAATTTTTTTTTTTTTAATTTGGATGACTGTTGTCAGTGGGAAAATTTAAGTGGAAATTCAAGTAAAAGCACTCTCTTGAAAAACAAATCAGAAATTCTGGCTATATGGCTTGTCCCTTCCCTTCAACAGCCATCTGGAGCTGTAGAGCCGTGGTCCCCTTACCTGGGGCATGAGCACCACAGTCTACCAGAGTTCCTACCTGGTCTGTTCTACTCACATCACCTGTCTGGCCCCTGTGAACATTTGATCTTGTGACCCTGTTTGAGACACTGGAACATTCTGAAGACCAAGGTTAAAGAAAAACCATATTAAAAACTATTTGTTGTTTATCTGACATTCAAATTTAACTTGATGTCCTGTATTATATCTGATCATACTATTGTGATAGGAAGAACTCTAAGATGGCCCTCAAGATTTCCACACTCCTGGTGCATCTTGTTCTCCCCTTGAGTATGCATTCCTGTGATTAGGCTTATCACAGGGGTAAAAGGATTCTGTAAATGTATTTAAGGTCCCAAATGGGTTGACATTGAGTTAATCAAAAAGGAGATTGTTCTGGGTATGTGTGACTTAATTAGTTTAGGCCTTAAAAAAAGACTGTTCGTTCCTGAATGAAAAGATTTGGAGTGTGAGAGAGTCTTCTGGTCTGCAAGATGTTGACTGCTATGTTGTTGTGGAGAGGGCTTATTCACTGGCCATGTGACAAGGATGAGGCAGCAGTCTTCAGGTGACCGCTAGAAAGAAATAGTGATCTCATTTATGCAGTCACAAGGGGTTGAATTCATCCCACAATCAATGAGTTTGAATGGGACCTGAGTCTTGGATAAAAATACAACCTTACCAACACCTTGTGAGACCCTACGCAGACAACCCAGGTGACCTATGCCCAACTCTTGACCCACTGAAACTGTGAGATAACACACTTGTGTTTAACCCACAGAGTTTGTGGTAATATATCACACAGCAATAAAAAACTAATATGCCTATCAAAGTCTCAGTTTTTTTGTCTTGATTTTAAAAAATTTCAAACATTTTTTGCTAATTACAAAAATATTCATAAACCACTAATGAATGAAATGGCAAGTTGTTTTCCTTTCTAACTTGGTGGTGCTCAAGGTTATTTTAGTTGAGTTCTGATGTGTTGACTACCAGTTCAACCTATGCCTTGTCTAAGTAGGGGAAGATTAATATAAACATACATGTGACAATACAGGGCTATTGGAATGGGATTGAACTGGACTCCATCAGTTCTTTCATGACTCGCCCTGCCCTATCGCTTTTCCCCATCATGGTCTCTTTCCCAACCTCATGGACTTCTAACTTTTTTGTTACTGACACTTACTTCTCTATCTTTCCCAATTTTAGTCTCTAACATCAAGAATTTAATGGGACCAAGAGCTCCCTGTCTCTAAAGAGTTTTTGTGCCAACCCGCATTTTAATGTCTGAGAAGCAGAGACTGGAAGAGTGGGAGTTCTGGTAATCTATTGCTGCATAACCGATCTGCAATTTGTGCTGAGCTCAGTGGGTTTGGCTCATTCCAGCTTCATGTGGCATCAGCAGAGGTGTCTCAGATGGGGCTGGAAGATCCACTTCCAAGATGCTTCACCTACATACCTAGACATTTGGGGCTGGCTGTTAGTTGGGAGCTCAGTTGAGGCTGCCAGACAGGCCCTCTTTTTCTTCTACACCGGTATCTTCGCATGGCTCCTTAGACTTCTCCACAGCATCACAATGAGTATTACAAAAGATGAGAAGACCTTGTAAGGCCTAGATACCTTACCACTTTCACCATATTCTTTTGGTTAAACAATCAGAAAGAGAAGCTATGAGCCTCTCCCCTTTATGGGAGGGTGATACAGAATTTGCTGCCGTATTTTTCTACCAAAATATCCAAATCACCACCCTATGGTCAAGTAACCATTTCTGGCCAAATCATTATGGCTCAGGAGTGGTTGTTTGGTACCAAATATGGCTCTTTATATGAAAGAAAAGACCAAAAACGTTTTAAAAAAACATTTGCATCCCTTAGCAAGAAATGTGGTTGAGAAAATTTTCCTTAGAAGGATTCAAAGAGTATGGCAGCTAGGGTTTCTGACAGAGCATGCAGGACACTGGGAAAATAATTTTTTTCTGGTGGGGCCTCCATTTATATAAACAATTTGTTTAAATTGGGCTCATTGAAGTATGGTGATATATTGATATAAATATTTATACTAATAGAGAAGACATCTTTATATATTTGTTTGTTGTCCAATCAGAATGTGAGAGTCACACAAACCAGTCATACCATTCTGGGGACAAGTCTCGTAGAAGCCCCAGCAGGCAGGAGCAATCACTTGCCAGGAACTGTCCTAGAACCTGGGACCAGCTACAGGAACCCAGTGATAGGTGTTCCAGCCCTCTATAGGTGTCCTAGAACCTGGGACCAGCTACAGGAACCCAGTGATAGGTGTTCCAGTCCACTATTCAGCGTGGGGGCTGAATAGTGGATCAGAGTATGCCCTGGAGAGGAGAAGCAAGGAATAGGAACTGGGGGAGACTTAGTAAGTTTTGAGGAAGCCCTCCAAAGTGAACAGCTCCTGAAGCAAGACTCTTGGAGTAAAAAACCCTGTAATAGGATCTAAGTGTGGTAATAGCGGCAGGCAACATAAAAGAAGCATCTGGAATGGATTTACCAACAATCAGGCTTCTAGAGTATAGTGACAGAAAGATATTGTTCTCCTATATCGAGTACTTCATGCTTTTTTCTTCAAGCAGACACAAATCCTCTTAAGAGGATTCAATTCTGCATATTCCAGAAGGGACCACCCTGACCTGGGCCCTGGGCCACAGAAGTAAGTGCATTCCTGAGCTCTCTTACATCACTTTCCATACGTGGTGGTAATTCATTTAGAGATGGGCATTTAGTCACAATATTTTTGGGGAATTTTATATATGGCTACTCCAAGAGATAATGTCTTTTCCCACTGTGCTCATAAGAAGTGAGGATTACTCTGTGAGGAGTACTTTGAAGCCGTCTATAACCACCTTTCTCTGCTCAATAAAGGAAACCAGCTACAAAAGAAGAAAACAAGACCAATATGCAAAGGAAAACAGAAACCAGCAAAGAAGGGGAATAAATGGAAATATGACACCATCGGAGCCCCTGGATTCCACAGTGCCTGAAACTATGAATAACTCAAGGTGCCTTCAGCTACTCTTGTTTTCGTTTGTGGACTGATTATCTTTTGCGCGTAAGCTATTCTGGAATGAGTTCTGTGTTTAACAGTCAAGTGTCCTTGAATACATATCTACATGAGGAAGAGTAAATTCTTTCTCCTGCACAGATAGCAGTATCATCCCAGCAAACTTTAACACAATTTATTTCAATGAAATGATACCAGTTTCTATTATGTTCCGATCACTATCTTCAACATTTTAGATGAGACAAATTTTTGTCAATAACTGTGTTAAGTCAGGTTTCCTAGAATCAGAGCTGGAAAGGAGAATTCATGTGTAAGTGATTTATTGAGGGTGTGCTCTCAGAAGACAGCTATAAGGAAGCGAGGAAAGAAGAAGAGAGAAGAAGAAGATGCCAAACAAGGTCAAGTCTAGCCTCAGTCTTGTCCTGGGGGAGCTCAGAAGTATAATTTGTACCATAGAACTTGTCCAGCTTTAAAGCAAGGGGATTTTGTACCCGTGCATCAGTCAGTCAGCTACTGGCTGCTCTGGGGGAGAAACACACTCCAGAGCAGTTACAATTGTCCCAGGGCAACCCTCCAGAGAAGACTGTCAGTGTGAGCTGTGCACAGCAGTGCTGGCAGCAGTCAGGGGATGGGCACATCCAATCTGTAAAAGGGACCCCATGGGATCTGATGAGGCACCTACAGCATCTGCTGTAAGAACAGTCCTTGTCTTCTAGGTACTTTCAATTTGGAAAATATTGGTGAACTTAAAAGACATAGCTCAGACACATTTTTTTTTCAGACACATTTTTTAAAAAGAATGTTTAATAGCAATTGTTTTGTGAAAATGCAAAAGAAGTCAGAAATGAGGAAGGAAGGACTAAAATTTTGAGTAAAACTGTGTGCAAGTGTGTCAATCAAGTCTCATGTTTGTTTATTTGATTCCTGTGTCTTTCCAGTAATACTCTGCGTCTCTTATTCTATTGCATGTATACGCCTGTTCTAAGAAAGGTAGACTTTGATTGGATAAGTTCTAATGAACATGTTGAGTTGTGCCTTCCAGGATAAGAAGACCTTTGACAGAGAAAGAGGTAAGAGAAGAAAGTAGACATTTAGTGGGAGAAACTACTTAGAGGAAATTATAGGCACCTGTGTGCAAATAGATTTAAGGCATAAAAATCCAGAACAAGGAGCAGGGGATGACTGGATTATAGATTCAGTAAATAATCTTGAATTGCCACCTGTGAAGCAAAGTTAAATTTTCTTTCCTCATCAAAAAGTATGGTAAGGTAATTTCTCTTTGAAAATGTGTTCCCACTGCGCGTGAGAGTAGATTGATTACAATTCTCGGTTTACATCCCAGTACCATCCTTTTCTATGTTATTGGTTCAGCTTCCTTTTGCCCACCCTGCTTCATGCCTCCCAAGTATAGTTTAATACTTGGGCACTTAAAGAATATATTGATGTAGTTCATTAATTTTCACTGCTGTATGAAAGTGTATTCTGTGATGATAGCACAGCCTTCCCATTTTCTTGGCAATGAACATTTGGACCATTTCCAATTTGTTTGCTATTTTGAGTAGTATTACTAAAAAGATTCCTGTACACATCCCATGGTATGCATGTGAAATAGTTTCTCTTGGTATATGTCAAGAAGGGAAATTGCTGGTTGATGGGATATGCAAATGTTTAACAGAGAATACCAAATTACTTTGTAAACTTTTTATACCAATTTTTTTCTTAATACCTATGTGTAAGTGTTCACTTTATCCATATCTCCAGAATTGGGCATTGTTCAAACTTCACATTTTTTGGTCCATTACAAATTTGTCCAAAAAATTCATCATTTGTCATCAGCTGGGTGTAAAATGGTATTTTTATATTGATTTTCATTTTCCTAATTACTATAGAGGTTGAGTTTCTCTTGTATTATTTTTAGCCAGTTGTATTTCTGCTTCTATTTCATTTCCAGTCATACTTTTAATTTCTTATGATATGGTTGTTTTATTTAGATTTTTTAAAAAATTTAATTCCAGTGTAGTTAACATACAGTATTATATTATAGTTTCAGGTGTATAATACAGTGATTCAACAACCCCACACTTAGGGGAAAGCCTGCTTAGGATTCTCTTTCTCCATCTCCCTCTGCCCTTCCCACTGCTCACATGCTCTCTCCCTCTCTAAATAAATTAAGTAAAATCTTTTAAAAAGTAATTTAAATAAAAATTTGCTTGCAGGATGCTTGGGTGCTCAGTCACTTAAGCACTGACTCTTGATTTTGGCTCTGGTCATGATCTGAAGGTGGTGAGACAGAACCCCTAGTGGGGCTCTGCTTTCAGTGTGAAGTATGCTTGAGACCCTCTCTCTTTTCTCCTCCCCCTGCTCTCTCTCTGACAAATAAATAAAATCTTAAAAAAAAAAGTATTTGCAAAAAATAAATAAATAAAATAAATAAATAACAGTGTTTTTCATGTGTGTGTTTATTTGGAAAAATATATACAAAATTTTTAGTATTTATTACAAAAATTAAGATTATAGATATTATTAAATATTTTGTTTTTGCATTTTAATATTATAAAATACACATTTTTTAAAATCAATACAGAAATTATTGAAATTTCAGACAATTTAAAAATCTTACCTGAAAAAAAGAAAAAGAATGTGTTCTATACCAAAAATAAGGTGATTCTAACATTCACAAAGGGAAATGACATCTAAAGTTTTATGTAGTGGGGAGGTGAGCCATTCATTTCAAATCTAAAACATGTAAATTGCTTTAATTTCTTAAAATGTATAGCTCCAGAAAAAATTTAAAAATGACATCATTAATTAGAATTACCATTACTAAATCAGAGAAAACCAGAGTTCAGTATTGGGCTTTATGATGGAAACCAGCATCAAGTAAACCATACCCACTGCTTAGGCCTCACTGGCCGCAAGGCTGAGTAGAACTTAATCCAGGTCCATGACACACAGCTTCATATAGGCCATGGTGAGGAAGCTCATTACTAAATCCATACTTGAAGAAGAAAATGGATAGCAGTAGGGTTATAGTTTCTTTCCCACTACTTAGAAATGTAATATGGAAATTCATGAGGCTGATCACAGCTTTTAAAATACACTTCATGGCCCTGGGAGAGGGTGTGTCGGAAACTAGTTTAGCAAAAATTGTAGTAAACTAAGTTCATCATGCATTAAAAAATTTAAATAGTAGCCTTCATTGATTTTGTTGCTGGAAGGATAGTAATTATATTGTATATTCAAAAAATAATAACTATTGATGAAAGGAAAAGACCAGGTAGGAGTTACAAATTGGATTTGAATTTTCCTATATGGTAAGAATTATTGTTTTATAGTCCATCAGTGTTTTAAAATGGCTCTTACCATCATTAATTCACTAAGTCCCGTGATAACTTTGTGAAGCACACAGGCAGGAATCATTAGTTCTGATGAGGTAATCAGGTCCCAGAAGGTACACATTCCCAGGGAAGCATAATGAGCAAGTCATAAAGCCAGGATCAATCCCAGATCATCTTTCTCCAATTTAAGTATTTGTGTTTATTTCTTAAGGCAGAATGGGACTTAGGAAATATGGCCACTCAGTAGTAACTGCCAGGGATATCTGTTTTTCTCTTTCCTACATGTAGTTGAGAAATTAATCACTTTTACAAAAGAAAATGCATTTCATTACGAAACAAATCAGCTGCCCTCTTCCAAGGAAGAAATTTCGGAAAGCAGCAGTTTAGCTATTCAAAGAAACCAAATGAAATGTGGAGGAAAATGAAAGCCAATGAGCCAGTTGGAGAAGCCCTAAAGAGTAACACACAGATGTCAAAATACAGACACATCAGGGGAAAAGAATGCAAGACTCCTGCCAGGCTCTACCTTAATAAAGCATGCAGTTGTACACACAGGTCTTTTTGGTTGCAGGCTAAGTGGAGTCAGGGGAAAGGCAATGCTACCAGACTAAATCTGGAGTGTCTGGTTTCATGGAACAAGTTGGGAATGGGTTGGGGAGAGAATGCAGACTGTATTAGTAAAGACTTATAGCTGGTTGGGTCAGAGAGGTTATGTTGGGGAATGATGAATTATAAACTTTAATACAGAAAGTGAAGGCCTTGAAAAATAGGACAGTCCTTACTGAAATAGATTTGGTTTATCACCAAAGCAGATGAACAAGAGTTGTTCATTCATTTATTCGTCAATGAATAAACATAAATCAGGTGTTAGATATTTTGATTAGGAAATACTGAGTTAAGAAATAAACAATTAAAAAAATACAAAACTGTTATTGAGTATATAAATTTGCTAAGTCAAATCACTTGATACTATAGAAAGCGGTACTTTTGGCTTGGACCCAAATTATGAAATATCAGTGGGAAAGTGTCCAAAGCTCACATCTGGTTTAACCTACCTAGAGATAGGGACAATTTGGCAGCTTTAATTTCTGAAACTCTGGGAATTTCAATGCCCCAAACACATTTTCTGTATATAACAAAAAAAAAAACCAAAACAAAATAAAACAAAACAATAAAAATGCACTACAGTATCAAAATTCAAGGAAACAAAATAAGATCCATTAATTTATACTTAGCTCAGCTAAAAAAAAAATCAGAAAAACACTTTCGAAAGTGTTGTTCCTATGGACCCTCTTGAGGAAACTACTAGAGTAGATTCTTAGCCAATGAAGAGAGGTTAATCCATACCAAAGAAATCCACAAAAAGAAACTGATAGTTTTACACTTAGAAGTAGAATAAAGATGAAATAAAGATGAGAAATTTAGCTACAAGAATAAAATATAAATGTAATTGATATGAACAAAGTAGAAACTATTGCAAATTATAATAACTGGAAGAGAAGGGTGAAAGAAAATAAAGTGTAAGTATGGAAGGAAGTGTAAAATTAAAAATTAAAAAAAGAAGTGTAAGTATGCTTATGTCTTTATCCTTTGTGACCAAACTAAAAAGAAGCCATTTAAGAGTGCCTGGGAGGCTCAGTTGATTAAGTGTCCAAACTCTTGATTTTGACTCAGGTCATGATCTCAGGGATATAAGATCAAGCCCTGCGTCAGGTTATACACTGGGAGGGTTCTACACTGGGTGTGGAGCCTGCTTAAGATTCTCTCTCGCAGGACGACTGGGTGGCTCAGTCGGTTAAGCTGCTGCCTTTGGCTCAGGTCATGATCCTGGGGTGCTGGAATCGAGTCCTGAATCAGGCTCCTTGCTTGGCAGGGAGCCTGCTTCTCTCTCCGCCTCTGCCTGCCACTCTACCTGTTTGTGCGCTTGCACGCACGCTCTCTCTCTCTCTCTCTCTCTCTGATAAATAAATAAATAAATAAATAAAATCTTAAAAAAAAAAGATTCTCTCTCGCTCCCTCTGCCCCTCCCCCATTCATATGTTCCCTCCCTCTCCCTCTTTTTCTCTCTCTCTAAAATAAATAAATATTTAAAGCATGTCTTTTAAAGATGATAATTCATAGAAAATCATATAATCGACTAAAATTGGAGGAAGGGCCAAAGGGCAATGTGGACATGTATTAATTTTGTCACTGCTCTAAAATTTCAAATGGCTCCATCTAAAGAAAGACAGGCTTAAATGTGTTATGTTGTTGTGATTATAAAGAAATTATCTAAAAGAAATACAATACAGACTATGTGGTGAAACAATTTTAAAATGTAAAGAGAATCCTTACAAACAGAAAACATACTATGAGGCCAGCATTAAGACAAAACATATCTGATATTTCAGTAATTGTAAATGGGCCAAATACCATAATTTAAAAAATACGATTGGATTACAGAGCAAAACCCCATTATATGCCAAGAAAAGAGAAACATTTAAAACAAAAAATAGTTGAAAATAAAAGAATGAGAAAAAGCATACCAGGGAAAAAAGAGTAAATAAAAGTAAGAGTAATTAATTGAAAACAATCATTGAGGGGCATCTGGGTGGCTCAGCCGGTTAAGCATCTGCCTTATGCTCAGGTCGTGATCTCAGGGTTCCCTGTTCAGTGGGGAACCTGCTTTTCCCTCTCCCTTTGCCCCTCCCCCAACGCATGCTCTCTCTCTCTTTCCCTCAAAGAAGTAAATAAAATCTTTTTTTAAAAAAGGAAACAGTTGGGGTGTCTGGGTGGCTCAGTGGGTTAAAGCCTCTGCCTTTGGCTCGGTCATGATCCCAGCATCCTGAGATCCAGCACCTGAGGCTGGCTCTCTGCTCAGCAGGGAGCCTGCTTCCCTTCCTCTCTCTCTGCCTGCTTCTCTGCCTACTTGAGATCTCTGTCAAATAAATAAATAAAATCTTAAAAAAAAAAAAAAAGGAAACTTGTTGAATTAATAAACAAAAGCAGGGGCACCTGGGTGGCTCAGTGGGTTAAAGCCTCTGCCTTCGGCTCAGGTCATGGTCCCAGGGTCCTAGGATCGAGCCCCGCATCGGGCTCTCTGCTCAGCGGCGAGCCTGCTTCCCCTTCTCTCTCTGTCTGCCTCTCTGCCTACTTGTGATTTCTCTGTCAAATAAATAAATAAAAATTAAAAAAAAAATTAACAAAAGCAGAAGTTTTTTGGGAGGAGAGGGAATAAGTAGATCAACCCCATTGGATGACCGAATCAGGGAAAACACAAAAAAAAAGCAAATTAAACCGATAGAAATAAATAATTATGGACAGAAAAGCTGAAAGAATTATGACACTACTTTTTTTTAACAATATGCAAATAAACTGGAAAAGGAGGATATAATGAATGTAATGAATTATCATCTAGGAAAACAGGGATCACTAAAAGTGACCTGAGAAGAAACAGAAATTTGAAAAGACCAATAACATGAGATGCAGATATGTGTGCTTACATACACAAAAATCATAGTAGCAGGAGTGGTCTCTGGTCTTTAGAGTCTCAATGCTTAAACAATTTTGTCACTCTCTTTATAAAAAAGATACAAGTTCTTGAAAGAATAAAATTAGCACACTAAACAGTTTCATTCCAAACTGTATTTGGAATGAAAAAAGAAAAAAAAAAGGAAAAGAAACAAATACTAAACCAGAATGCAAATATTATAAAACTCAGGACAACTGGGTGGCTCAGTCGTTGAGCATCTGCCTTTGGCTCAGGTCATGATCCCAGGGTCCTGGGATCCAGCCCTACATTCAGCTCCCTGTTTGGCAGGAGGCCCACTTTTTCTTCTCCCACTTCCCCTGCTTGTGTTCCCTCTCTCTCTGTGTCAAATAAGAAAATAAAATCTTAAAAAAAAAAAAAACACAAAAAAAACCTCAGGTAAGCAATACAAAATTTTAATTAATTCATCTATGATGCATTCTTTTCTACAGTTCTAGGTTACATACTTTGTGACCTCTTTATAGGATTTTTAAAGGATTTTTAAACATTGTTTTTAAACGTTGTTTTTAAACATTGTTTTTTACAGAAAGGCAAAAGACAGTCTGGTCTTTCCCCTAGCAATATTAATCACAATTTGTTTTTCCTTATTGTCTCTTTCTGCTTTACATCTCATTCCTGATAATATAAAAAAAATTTTAGGATTGTTGGAAAATTTGGGGAAACCATTCTTTCACATATGAGATATGTGTTTTCTTGTATTATAAGTTTTCCTGTGCAGTGTTTAATCTTAAATACTATTTGAAGTGATGCTACTCATTCCCTAGAGCAATTAAAATTCATTTAAAAATTGCTGTTATGTTGTATTGAGCTGTGTAATTGTGTTAACAAATTACTCATAAGGTACATGCATTGACATATTGATACATGTGTGTGGTTTTGCCCCTGCAATACTTGTTTATTCAAGATCTTTTAGTTTTGGGTGGTAATTTGGCATGCCATTTGTCTGGAACTCCCAACCTTGTTTAGGTGTAGGTCAATATATAGGCACACCAGAACCAAAACCTAAAGCAAAATATATGACTTCACACACCAGTGTACTTGTTGTTTTGGGTACTGGTCCCATTTTGTGCTCTTCACATGGGAATTCTAGTACTTCTATTTTGCACAGTTCGATTTTTTTTTTAAGTGTAGTACTTTTATAAATGTACATGCTGTTTTATCGGTTTTATCCTCCCAGGAGAAATCTTCCATCTTGATTAGGTATTGATGTGATAGTTATATGCGTGGCAACTGGAAGACTTTTCCACAGCTTAGCTTCTGGTTATATACACTTCAATCTTTGTTTCTCCTCAATACCAGATACATCTAGAACTGGGTACCACAGGACAAGTTCATATGTCAGTATAGCCTCTGCTGCACTTTCATGTCCTGATGCCAGCATGTAAGTTAGTGGGAAGCAGGAGTACTCTGGAAGACATTCCTATATACCAGAGTAGCAAACAATAACAAAATAATACATGGAAATGACTGAGCACCACTGCGTGTATGTGTGTGTGCGTGTGGGTGGGTGTGCGCGTGCGTGTTTTATATCCCATTAAAACCAAACTAAATACATGCTGAATTTGACTTTCTTACTGTAGGTTAGATTATCTAGAAGCAGAAGTTTGGAAGCAGTTTGGAGTACAAGATACTCATTAAGGATCAAGACTAAGGAAGGAAAGGAAGCAGGCCAGTGCAGAGCCTGTGATAAGAGAGCCCTAGAAATAATAGCACTTGTCAGAGTATATTCAGGCACTGGGATGAAGTGCCTGGGCCTTCATATCTCTCCTCACCAAGTCACTGGAGGAGAAGGCTGCCCTGGGAATGGTGTGACTCCAGACAGGGTGTTTCCTTACATCTAAAGTAGACCCCAAGGGAGCTTATGGTTAGAGAATATCTCCTAACTACGTTCCCCACAGTTGAGATACAAGTCCTTTCTTTTTTTTTTTTTTTAGATTTTATTTATTTATATGACAGGGAGAGAGAGATCACAAGTAGGCAGAGAGGCAGGGGGAAGCAGGCTCCCTGCTGAGCAGAGAGCCTGACGCGGGGCTCAATCCCAGGACCCCAAGATCAAGACCCGAGCCAAAGGCAGTGGCTTAACACACTGAGCCACCAGGCGCCCCCAAGTCCTTTCTTGAAGGGGGCTTGGGTGGTACATCTCCAAGGCTACCATGTTTCTCTTAGCCAGATCCCCAAAAATGTTCACAGCCACTCTAACATCAGTTAAAAAAAGACAGAAGAAGTACCTAGAAATTCACATGGGAAGAGACAGTGGCCTTACTACTTGGGAGTACAAATTTCTCTGCAGATTTCACAAAAAAAGATAGGACCAAGTGAATATATTGCTAGGCCCCTTCCAGGGCCTTGTTAGGCTCCCACGCAAGGGGTCCTGGGACTTAAGTTTCATTAGTGTACATTAAACCTGTGAGTATAATCAAAGGGTTACATCCCCCAAAAGGAACCACCCCAGATGATTTCACAAGGCAATTCCACCAAACCTATAAGGAAGAGGTTAATCTAGTGCAACTTACACTGTTCCAGAACAGAGAAGTATAAAGCAGTGTTTGAAGTTCTCTTCTTATGAGGTTAGCATAATACCCAAGCCTAAACCCTACAGAAAAGAGGAGAAAAAGTAAATAGCAGACGAGACTAATTTGCATGTTTTAACCACCATGGGTTGAATTGCATCTCCCAAAAATTCATAGGTGGAAGCCCTTGTCCCCTGTGCAGGGGTATTTGGAGGTGGGGCCTTTGGGAGGAAATCAGGTTTAGATGAGATCACGAGGGTGGGGCCCTCATAAGAGATCAGTGCCTTTATAAGAAAGAGATGCCAGACGGCTTTCTCTTTCTCTATCGAGGAATGACTCTGACAGAGGGCAACTATCTGCAGAAAGAGGGCCCTACCCAGGAACTGAATCAGCTGCCATATTGATATTGGACTTTCCAGCCTCCAGAACTGTGAGAAGTAAGTGTCTGCTGTGTAAGTCACCCAGTCTTTGGTATTTTATTATAGCAGCCCAAGCCAACAAAGGCAACAAAGAACAGAACCCAGAAGCACATTAAAAGAGTAATGCAGTGGACTGAATTAGTGGGACTGAATTCCAGGATGTTGGAAGGTTGGGACCCCCCACCCATGTAATTCATCACAGAAATGCATCAAAAGAAGAAAATTATATTGTTATCTATAAAGATACAAAAAAGATATTGTATAAAATTTAGTAGCTCATCTTAACAAAAACTTAAAAAATGAGTACATAAATATTTCTTTACATGATGTACAGCTGTGTGACTATATATTTTAAAAATACCTTATCCTCAAGATCAACATCATGGTTAATGAAGACAGAATAATTCTCATTAAATTCAGGCTCAACAGGACTTGGGGAAGTTTCTAGATAAATTGAGCATAAAATAAATATAGAAATTAAACAAACAAATAGAGTCAAGAAAATGCTGGAAGAGTAACAAGGTGAATCTAGGGTTTCCCAGTATTAGGATATATTATATATCTACAGTATTTAAAACAGTGCGGCATTGCTACATGAATACACAGATTAGTGAACTCTATTAGGAACCCCAGAATATAAACCCAAATATGAATGAGAATTTAAAATGTGAAAAAGGAATAAAATAAATTGTTCAAAATGGAGCTGGGAAAATTGGGAATCCATCTGAAAAAAAAAAAAAATGAGCTGGCTCCCAACGTCACCTCACACAAAGAAATAAGCTCCATATTTTTAAAAGATTCAGTACAAATTGAAGCCATAAAATACTGGAAGAAAATATGGAAGAATTCTTTTAAAATAGTCTTGGAGAGAGGAAATTATTTCTTACCATAACAAAAAACCGACATGAAAAACTTATAATTTAATCACATAAATGTAAAAATAGAATTCTGCAAAGGAAAAAAAAAAAACTTAAAGCCAAAAAACAAACCACAAAGTAGGAGCAAATATTTGCAACTCACATTGCAAATATAGAGATTCTCTCTTGTATAGAGAGCTTCTATAAATCAGTAAGAAAAAGACAAAAATCTAAAAGAAAAATAGGCAGAGGATTTCAATAGATTCTGATTTTCACAAAATCAGAAGTACAAATGGTTCTTATATGTGTAAAAAAAAATATTCAGCCTAATAATAAAATAAATGCAAATCAAAACCACAATGGAGGTACCGTTTTCTACTTATCAAATTGATGAAGTTAAGAACATCTAATAAAATTCTTTGCTGGCAGGGTGTATGGGAAATAGAAACTCACACACTGAGAATGTACTTGGCATACCCTCCTTGGAGGGCAATTTGGCAATATCAATTCAATTTACAAATGCCCATCTCCTTTAATCCAGAAATTCCACTTTTAGAAATTTATTCTTTTAATGAAAATTAGGTTAAACCAAGTAAAACTGCTATTAGGTAGGCCAAAATGGTTCACTGTCTTCACTTGTATATGGTCCCAATCAGTACTTGAAAATGATTAAAATAATGAATGTACAAAGAAACAACCTACTGTCCATCAGTAAGGAATGGCTTAAACCAACTATGATATAGCTGTAAAGTTTTTCTGGCAAGATAAACACACCAGGCAAAGTGGGTGCAAGGCAAGATTTATTAAAGGCACTCTCCCGCAAAGTTTCAGGGCTCAGGAGAAGGGGAACCAGGAAAGTTGTGCCGGGAGGACGTGGGCACCCTCGGGCAAGGTTCCGAGACTCTGGAAAGCAGGTGGCAGAAGTCGCGCCCAAGGCAGGGAGGAGGGGGCTTTTAAAGGGCCTCGAGGGAAGTTCAGGGGTCTTTTGGCAAGTTTCCCTTATTTGGATATTTTGCCTGCTCGTTGGGGTCCCATTGGTCCACTGGAGCCCGGGGCGGGGCGAGGGGGGGCGGTTTTCAGATTCCTGCTTGGGTCTTTGTTCTCCTGTCCGAGCTCAGGTTTTGTGGCGGGAACTTTCGCCATCTTAAGTAGCCCTTTCTTTCTGCCAGCCCAACAATCTTTTCAGTGGATGTAAATATTTTTTTAAATGAAGGTGGAAGCAAATTTTTTTTTGTGAAGCCTTTTCTCTTATACTGAATGGAATAATTCCATGTTCTATTGTTAAGTTGGCAAAATAGTATGGATAGTACATCACCATTTGAGTAAAACTATAAAAAAGAATATAGTCATATATATTTTCCTATATATACAAAAATTATCCCTAGCATGGTACATTAAAAAAAGTCATTGCTTGCTTTTGGGAAGGAAAACTATATGATTGGGGGCAGAGATGCAGAGATACTCTTATGAAGCATTTGCAAAAAGATATTACAAAAAAGAAATAACCTAAGATATGAACGTTGGTCACATGTTGATTTACTTTGTCATTAAACAGATATTTATTGAGTAGTTACTCACTATGCTACACATAGTTCGTCAGGGGGCAGCCACAAACAAAACGGACAAAATCCTTTGTTCTCCTGGAGATTACATCCTGGGGGGGGGGGGGAGATAGTAAACAAAGAAGCATATATACTTTATAAGCATATAATGAGGTCAAAAGCACCATAGATGAAACAGAGCAAAGCTGGGACATAGGATATCCATAGCACGGTCAGAGAAGGTCTGTCTAGTAAGGCAGTATGTCAGCAAAAGCCTCCAGAGGTAAGGGAGCAAAGAAAACCTGAGAGGGGAGGTCTTTCCAGGCAGAAGAATATGCAAACGCAAAAGCCCTGAAGCATTCCTTGCCAAGCTGTCTGCTGAGCAGTAAGGATACCAGTGAAGCTGGAATGGGGAAAACCTTTAGTCCAAAGAGGGACCTGGGGCAGAATGTTGCAGGGGCAAATCATGTTTGCCCTTTGGGCCAGATTAAGGACATGGAATTGAATAGTTATTTACACTCCAGTTTTGGCCCTTCACAAGGAAGAGAGGTTGATCAAAAGCCAGATGCAGAGATGAGGAGAGACCAGGGCCCAGAAAGGAATAGGAAGGGATACAGAGAGAAAGAGAATGAGAAATGGGAGGCTGGCCTGAGAACCCTGAGCCCCACTGTGTCCTTCAAAGAATGACTGAAGCACCCAAAGACTAGTCAGGCAGAGAGCCCCTGAGGCCAGGACTCAGATGTTTGCAGACTGGGCTGTAGGAAGCAGGTGTTAGATGCACCCTGTGTATTCACCTGGAAATCAGCCCCCCATAGAAACAATAGGTTCATGTCATGTTTTCTAGAAGTTAAATTTTCAACTAGTAAAGAGATCCTCCCTGGTCACCTCCTCTGGATAAGCACGGTGGCTACACAAATCTTGAGGATCTTACTCAGCTGCACAAATGTTCTCTAGCCTTTTATAGATCCTAAGTGCTTTATTCGATGGGGATTGTGACCTCCTGAAATATGCTCTCAGTGCCCTTCCAAGGTGCCTCTTTGAAGTTTGCTAACAAGGTCCCACGTCTCTTCCTTGCTGAACACTGAAACGTCTTACCTTTTCTATCTATGGGACTCGAGACCCCTCTCCCCTGTGGAAAACAGGACAATGCAGGAGAGCTCTTGGATTAAACTCAGGTATAAAAGAAAAATTCTGAAATTTTATGTTAAGGAATTGTGTTGTGATGGGCTCAGGCTTCTTTCTCCTACAGTGTAGTTCTCATAAACAGCAAAGACTTCTTGTTTTAAATGGGTAGAGTCTGTAGCAGGATAGATGGACTCAGTGCAAGATTAAGCTTTCTAACAGCCTGCTCAACAATGGAGCACTGTGCTTTAAAAAGAAGAGAACATTCACCTAGAATATGAGAGGCCACTTTCTAGAGATATTGAAGAAAGAATTCATGAATAGGCAGAAATTTGGATGAAATACTTTTAGGTTTCTTCCAACTCTGAAATGCTATGAATGTGTCATGCTAAAATTCTACCTTTGCTCTTGCATTCTGTATTTAGTATTTTGTCAGATCTATCTGGATCATACTCAGGGGGTGGGAATGCACTAACAATTTCACTCCTAATAGGAGTGCCTGCTGAATTAGAGGCAGGTTATCTCTTCAGGATCTCCCAAGCTAATAGAACTAGGATAAGAATCTGGATCACAGACAAAAGAGCACATAAAAGACATCCTAGGCTGCAGTTTGCCAGAAGCAAGTGCTGAGATACGGAAGCATTTGGAGGAGATACTGGGAAGGCAGTGGGGAAGCAGGACAGGAAACGGCATGAAATCAAGCAAGGACGCTGGTTCAGACAAAGCCCCAGCCTCAGTCTGATCCTATAGGGGGACCTCTGGAGTATAAATTATTTTTCAGACTTTGCCCAAACTTAAGGGGAGGAAGCTGGGCTCTCATATTCCCACACCAGCCAGCCAAGGGCTAATGGCTGCAGAGAGGGCCTCAGAGCTTGTGGAGAAAGAGGCTCATAGGAAGACCTCCAAAGAGAGTCACAGATGTGGATCTTCAGAAGTAAAATCACACAAAATCTCGGGGAAGGACATACAGTAAAGTTCAAAGAATCCAAGTGGATCTGGGCAGAAAGCTAATAGTGCCTCCTGCAAAAATCATAACAAAGAATACAGAATTCATCTTCAAATCCAAATCGGAAAACCGTAAAAATGTATCAGAAGCAAGTTCGGATATTGGGTACAAAATGGTATCAAATAGTTCAAGGCTACAGATACATACAGATAATATGTATTACATATAAATACATGTACATACATTGCATATGTATCTACATATTACATATGTATCTACATGTATATGTGTGTATATGTATATGATATATTCAATGGCTATATATATATGGATTTATTTTAAAGAACTGGACTGGATCATATGATTGTTGGGGCTAGTAAGCCGAAAATTTATAGGGCAGGCTGGTAGGCTAGAAACATAGGCAGAAGCTGATGTTGTAGTCTTGAGACAGAATTTCTTCTTCTTTGGAAAACCTTAGTGTTTGTTCTTATGGCCTTCAGTTGATTGGATTAGGCCTACCCACATTATCAAGGGTATCTCCTTTATTTAAGTTTAACTAATTATAAGCAATAACCATATCTACAAAGTACCTTCATGGCAGATGGCTATATCAGTGTTTCATTAAATTTTGGAATACTGTAGCCTGGCCATGTAGAGGCAGAAAATTAACCATTGCAGGGAATATTTTGCCTATCACTAAGTCTCTTCCCAACAGTTAAAGGGATTTTGTAGATTTTAGCAATGCAGGCTAGAAATTTTAGGGAGTGAGTATTTTAGCCACTTTTTCTACTTGCTAATTATTCACATGGTTGTACAGACCCAGGATCCACACCTAGCCACCTGTTAATCCTCATTTGGGTTAAGAATCTTATCACGAGGCTTGGTTTCAAGCATGGCATTTAATAAATGAACATTTGATGCTATGTTTGTATTAAGGAATCAAAAACAAATTCATTATTGAGAAACTCGCTTATAGTTTTTTGGAATGAATAATCATCTGTTGGCTCAGGGAAGACTTTGTGTCTATCTGGGAATTTTCATGGTGTGAAAACATTGATTGAGGGAGTCTGTTACTAAAAAAGACTTGCAAATCATGATTACTTGTGAGCATTGTCATTCTTTCCCTTACTGACTGGCAGGCCAGGCTATAGTAAAACACAGGAGTCCTCCATTTCCAACAATAATGGTTATGTTTGACAATAGAAACTTAGCTCTGATTTAATTTAGGTTGATGGTTCTCAATTTTTCCCACCCAACACACCTAAATGATACAATTTTTGATCATTAGCAACAGAGGCTCTTTCCAGAAGTGATGAGGGGAACATGGCCACAGCATCTCAGTGTAGAGGAAGGAGGGGAGCTCCACAGCACGGCTCTGCTCCATCTCCCCAGTGTATTGAGGATTGAGAATTACTCCTCCATATAATAAAATTGTGCTTAGAAATTTGTCCTATATATAATAGATATTCTATATATGTGCCTTGTGTTAAAGAAACAATATTCTGATACTTGTTACAAAAACAAGGCAGACTTTATGCAGGATTATCGTGATGAGTATAGGAACTACTTCAGTGGGGCTTTGCAGTAAGGGAGATGTTGGGTTCAACTTCAAATACAGTAAGGAAAAGAGGGAGGGGATTTATAGCCAAAGAGTAAGGTGGGGGTCTGGGGGAACAATGGATGGAAAATTACTAAGAGGAAATGTCAGGGATACGGAGATTCTTGCTAAACCAGCTCAAGAGGATTCTTGCTGAAGGTAGGCCATGGTGATCAGACATGACCTGGGGGATAAGTTGGGGGGATGAGGAAATTTGATCAGATATTGAGGGTGGAGATTTTCTCCTAACTGACTTAGCAGGATTTTTGCTTAAGCTGGACTCTGCAAGGAGGGTTCTAGAAGCCCAGGGTCAGGCCTACTTGAGGAGAGGACACAGAAGATCTTAAGTTTGGTGAGAAAAAAATCTTTGTCACTTGAATGAAATTGAATGTACTAGAATTTCTACTTAAGACTGAATAAGCAGTCTGGATGAGCATTAATGTTCCTTCTCTTGACTCTCTACCATGAACCCTATAACACGAACTACAAATGGTGGTACCATACATGAATTTGTGCTTAGAAATATAGAGTGAAGCAGTAGCTTCTTTAAGGCTCTATGTAATTTATCCATGGGTACAATAATATTGCATGATGAACAACTACAAATCCTCTGTGTCAAATAACAACAAGTATGTATTTGGTTTGTGAGTCTTCGGGGTTCAGCTGACCTGGCCTGGGGTGTGCTGATCTTGGCTGGGTGTGCTCATGTGTCTGCCAACAATTGCAGGTCATCTAGATGGCTCTGCTAATGTGGGCTGGGCCCACTGCAAGTCTGATTGTTGGTTGGCTGTTGCTTAAACCTTGACAGCCTCATCTGGGATGATGGAGGCATCTGCTTTGACTGGTGTGCCTTCTCCTCTAGGGAGCTAAGCCAGGCATATTCTCATTGAAGTTCATAAGTACAAGAACAAGCAGAAAAGGCCAAAGCCTCTTAAAGTCAAGTTCAGAACTATAGTATGGTCACTTTTGCTTTCTGTTGGCCTTTGTAAATCACAAAGCCAACCATATTAAGTGTGTGGAGAAATAGACCTCACTTCTCCAGTGAGAAGAACTGTAAAGTCACATGACAAAGGGAATGGGTACATTGAGATGTAAGAAAGGGGACCATTGTTACAGTTGGTCTATCATGGGCTCCACATTATTATTATCCAATCAAATTCTAACCAGCCTATTCTCCAGTCCACCCACGTCAGCCGGCTCTTATCCCTAGTAATAACTTGGGAACGAAGCAGGAGGAACTATTCTCCTGTATTGCTAATTGAGAGTTCAAGGGGCTTTGGATTAGCCAGAGTTGGTCCAAATTCAACTGACCCTTTGGGGCATTGGACACAAGACCGAAATACCCCAAATCCTCTCCTCCCCTGTGTCCTTCAAGTCTAGGTCATAGGTTGTCCTTATTTAGTGATTATTTTATTCCTTATGTCTTATTAACATCATACTTTAATTAGTAGGATAGTCTAAGGTTTTGCAAATGCCTGTCACTTCATAAGTGCTCAATAAATGTTAGCTATTATCATTATAGTACAGATACTCAGAATAAGGTGCTATATTTTGGAACAGATCCAAAGTTCCTTGGTTACTAAAGTACAAAAGGGGCCTTATGATAAGCCTGCCTGGCCCATCAAGGGTGGTCTCCCAGGACAGCAGTGTAAAATGCCAGGGTAGGCACTCCATCATAAGAGTTGTCTATTAGGATTGCCATCCAGCTTTTAATCATGAGATCTACATTTATGCATTTGTGACTGTTCATTTTATTCAATCTCCACACCTCTACAAACTTAATTCAATGTCATTTTCCTATGGGGCTCTTATAAAAGTGGGAAGAGGGTGCACTAAACAAATAAGAACTCGAATTTTTTCTAGTCATTAAGCATTAATTTGTCAGTGTTCTCATGTATAATTAATGGTCTCCCACTGCTTGTGACAGCTGGTTTGTTATAGCCAAAACCAACTTTACTAAGTTAAGATTTGGAGGTTTGCCACAAGAGGGTAGTTATGCCTGTCACTAACTCCTCATTTAATATTTTAAAGGCTTTTCTGGCATAGGAGCCATTTGCCTGGACTCACTTTCCTCTCAGCCTACAAAGGCATGACTTCAGCTTTGTCACTCTACATATCCTCATCTTGTCTCCGACGCTCAGAGAACCAAGGTTTGAAAAGGTCAAATCAACACAGAAGAGAAGTTTATGTAGAAGCTCAAATAAAAACACGATGAAAGTGCATAGAGACAGCGTTTAGTACTGGCAGCTCATAAAACAAAACCTAGTTGTTAACTTGCCCAAATATCAACAAATCATTTTCCCAGAACATACTGGAGAGTAAAGGATTAGAAATAACTGTGAAGGGTACAGTTGGTGTCATCTCACTGTGTGTTAATCTGGTGTCTTGGAAGGAGGGCAGAGAATTCCCATGTACTGAGCCCCTACTGTATACGGCATCCCATATAAAGAATCTCTTGTTTCTGGCAAAAATTTGTTGGCTCTGAAAATTTGTGATTATCAGCCCCATTTTAAAGAGGAGAAACTGAGGCTCAAAGAGGGGACCTGATTGGCTCAAGGTCACATGCCTGCTTGAGCCTGTCTGAGGAAGAGCCAGACTTGAATTCTAGTGCACCTCTTTCCAAGGCCAATGGGGCTGTTCTCCACTCTGAATGGATGGGTAATTTGGTCTACATAAGGAATTTAGAGCTCAAAAGTTTCTTTATGTTGATATGAATGGCCAAGTGGTACTTTTCATATGCAATAATAAATGTTCATCCTTTGTGGCTTAGTGTCAGATGGGAGAGATCAGAGTAGAAAGTCACCAATGGGTTCTCTCTAGTGTCACCTGTCCTGCTACCTGGGAGAAAGCCCTTTCTGGATACTGGCAGAGACAGAGCATCTGATTCCTTCCAAGTGCCCTATTAAGTGCTGTTATTTGTCAACAACTACAGTAGGCACTCTTTTAGGGGATCCCATTTTTAACTTCACAACAACCCTGTTAGCAATCATTGGTACCTTCAGTGTTACATATTTTGGAACTGAAACAGTTTCAGAGATGTGAAGTAACTAGTTCGAGTACACACAGCTAGGTAGTGACTGACTACTCTAGCATTGAACTCACTTCTATCTGACCCCAGCCCGTGTTGTTGGGATTGTATTCCTCTTTCTTTCTTTCCCTTTTTTAAAAAATTTTATTTATTCATTTGACAGACAGAGATCACAAGTAGGCAGAGAGGCAGGCAGAGAGAGAGGAGGAAGCAGGCTCCCCGTTGAGCAGAGAGCCTGATGTGGGGCTCGATCCCAGTATCCTAAGATCATGACCTGAGCTGAAGGCAGAGGCTTAACCCACTGAGCCACCCAGGTGCCCCTCTTTCTTTCTTTTTTTAATGCAACTAAGATTAATATCTTGGTATTACTTATTTTTCTGAGAAAAGATATCTAGAACCAACACCAGAGAGTAAGTCTCTTTTAACAGGGACACATTTCCTGATATTTGGGATTAGCTAGGAAGGGTTTCTATCTCCTGGGTGGGGCTACAGAAGTATGGTTTGAGGCTGAGGTGGGAGGTGGTAGTAGATTTGTGAGGAAGGTTCTTCAGGTTCTATGAAGAATTAGGCTCTGGCTCTTGCTTTTCTGGAGACAGGAGTCCAGAAAGGCTCGGCTTTGGGTTTCCAAACTCAGGAATAAAGGGGAAAGTAAGGCTATAGCTGGTGGATTTACATGTCTAGCACCCTACTCCCCCACCCTCCAAATGACCTCAGGTTATTGGTTTCTGGTAGAAAGTTCCATTCTTTTACCCATATCTGGTCTCCTTGATCCAGGGGACAACTTCAAGTGTATGTTACTAAGTGTATGTTACATTTACTAAGCAATGGCTTAGCAGATCCTGCAGTGAAGACATGATGGAATCTCCTAATGTGGCATAAATGCTCTGAGAAGGTAATAGAGACAATAGGAACCTGGGTAGGTTTGTGATTTGGGATGATCAATTCAGAAAGAAGTTCAACCAGGAGTCAGGAGACTAGATCCCACCCCTGAAACTTTAGAATGGAGGGTCCTGACTGAAAAGAAAGGGTTAGACAGGTTATGTAGATCATAGTCACCTGGAAAGAATCCTGGCCAGCACTCACGTCTTAATGGAACTTTGAATTTGGGTCAGCTTCCAGTTTTTGTGTAAATTAGGAAAAAAACAGATTTCCTGGGTGGATGCAAAGCAAAATGTGTTTCTTTCTTTAAGTGAATGTCAGCCTAAGCCAGATCTCACAGTGTGGTGGGGGATTTTGGCCTTGATTCATTTCCTGAGACAGGCATATTTGGGTAGTGTGCAAACTGCATCACTGTTCATGGCCATCTGGCTTGGATATCAATAATATAAATATATGGATATACCTATCCATACATGGATAGGTATAGAAATGGAAACAGAATCCTTTTATACTACAAAGATAATAATAATATTAATAGGAATAGTAAAAAGGGTAATAAAGTTTTTATGATGATCAAAAGAGATAAGATGATATGATAGGATATATGATATAATATATGATGCCTTGTATATATTAAATGCTGGATAAAAAATAAATCCAAAACTGGGTCGATTTGGATGTTTCCTTCTTTATAATGCTTATCAGACCACTAAAGATAGTTTTTCATCTTTAAGTTGTAACTACTCAAGAGTTCATTCTTGGAAATACAAAGGTTTTCCACACAACTTAAAAGCTTGTCTACTGCAGTTAACTCTTCCTCTTTATTTATTGGCTCATCATCTAATCACTTTTCCTTTTTCAGCTTGTCTTACAAGCTGAAATCTGTGGCCATTTAGAGTTCAGATGCCAGATACAACACCCATTTAATAAGAGTCTCTCTTTAAGAGACGTGTGATGTTGCTGGAAAAATGTTTGCCCTTTCAAATGCCTAATACCTAAGTACTGTTGATCACCACAAGCTGTTAGCAGTGACCTTCCTTTTCATTGTGCCATCAGCCTCCTGTGTGTTCCTGGCTCCACTTCAGGCCAGTAATATGCATGCACTTTACACTTTCTTCCTCTGCATCCAAGAGGTCCCACCAGACAGTTTCCCTGCGCTACACCTTCCTTACTTCTCACCTAAACCACTGCAATAGGTTAATAAACTTAACAGATCTTTGACCACTGAACCATATTTCTTTATTCCTTTCTCAAACTGTTAAAGGGAGCTTTCTTAAATTTAAATCTCATCATAAAACTATTAAATGTCTCCCCATTGTCTTAGGGGGAACAAAATTCTCATTTTTTAATCAGAAACTTGATGGTCTCTCCATGGTCTAGCTCCAGTCTAACTTCTAACCTCATCACTAGCTGTTTCTCCCTGGAGAGTCTACACTAAGCCTGGTGAACTAAATACAATTTTCTGTGCTGTTTCTGACCTGAATGTCTTTGCTGGTTCCAACCCCCTGTCCCCAAGAAAGGAAAACAAAAATTTCTTCATGCATATCCATCCTTCTCTTGCCCAAATAATAATCTACTCATCTTTCAAGAAAAAGATGCAATTGTTTCTCCTAGTTGATGATTTCTTATCTCCTCCACTACACTTCTCTCTGTTTATGATGATATTCATCCCCTGGGTTGCAATTACATATCTACATATTTCTCTGTATGATACTAAGGGTATGTGGGGAGTGGAAGGGTGTAGGATATTTTCCATTTATACCTGCAGATCTACTGTCCACCCATTTCCACCTGGAACTCTGTCCAGGACTGTGTATGTGTTTCATCTGTAAGGTCTCTTGACTCAGCTGTCCAGGTGGTTCCAGCCAATGGGAGACAATGGTTGAGAATCTGACAGAAGGCGAAGAGTGATATTGGGGTATTTCTCCCCCACTTCTCCTAACCAGTTTGCTCATTGGTTGTTTGTACATTCTATTAGAGGTCACAGCTCCTGTCTAGGAGTTATACCTACAGTTTCTAGGATCCGGTGATCACTGACTTCTCTCTCTGGGGGAGGTAACACCTCCCCATTGTTGCTAGAATCAGAGTACTGTATGATCACATGGTACTGCTTATATTTTTGAAAATGGTCCCTTCGTTAAAGTCTACATAGCTAATAAGTATACTTAGGCCATCTCTTTCTTGCCATGCCCCAAATAGTTACATGGACTCTGCCTTATTCATCTTGGTATCTCCAGAATTTAACACAAATCTTGGACATCTGGTAGCTGCACTCTACAGTGACTGAAAGCACAGGCTGTAGGACCATCCCAGTTCTGCTATAACCCACTAGTAGGCCGATTACTCTAAACCTGTTTCCTCATTAAATGATGAGAATAATAATTACACACAGACTTATGAGGATTAAATGAGATGATGAATACAAAGTGCACATCACAGAGTTGTGTGTAACAAAGATTTGGACATTGCCTGAAGAAAGAAAGGTCTGGTCTTTGCCCCTGGCTCCTGTGGAGGTAAACTCTAATTTTCTCAGTGATCATTTATTGTATTAATTAGGTAATTCATGCTAAGCCCCTCAAGCCACCTGATTTCAGCCCCACCTCCATAGTAAGGGGTGGCTAAAAACAGTTCAACCACATGAGTAATCCATGAGTGATTAATCATGCCCAAGAAATGCATCTCCAATAAAAGCTCTGGACACAAAAGCTTGGGTGAGGTTCTGGGTTAATAATCAGTATGTATTGTCACACATCACTGCTGGAGGAGACTGTATCCAGAAAGAAAACTTTATTCCAGAACCCTCCCAGACTTTGTCCTATGTGTCTCTTTTCTCATCTGATCTTAAGGTATCTTTTCCCTGTAATAGACTGTAACTGTGAGTCTACCAGTTTGGACCAGGTTAGAATAATAAAACTTGAGAATAGTTCTGGGGAGACCTCAAACTTGCAGCTGGCATTAGAAGTCTTAGGCAGACTTGGCAGTCTGGAGGACTGTGTCCACCCTCACAGCATGGCTGACTTTGGGTAGTTTGATATGTGTTAACTGCCCAATACATTTTTGGCATGTATGATTTAAATGTTGATTTAAGGAGTGATTGATAGAATAATGGTCAGTCAGCACGTATACCTCTTCTCACAGTCTGGGGAAACTTGGTTGTACCTGTGGGTCCCTTATTCTATAAATCTGAAGTCTTTACTAAATTTATCAACATATTTCCTTTTGAGCAAAAGTATCATATTTGATTTGGGACCAAGTGGTAGTATTTTGGTTATGAGCTTAGAAAGCAGAAAAGGAATAAAAATTAAATAGTTAAAGCCTCCAGGTTGCCAGATCTGAGAGATTTTTGATTCCAAAATGTTTGTTTTATTTTATTTCTAAGATTTATTTATTTATTTTTCAGAGAAAAAATGAGTGGGAGGAGGGGCAGAGGGAGAGGGAGAGAATCCTAAGTGGACTCCCTGCTGAGCACGGAGCCCAGTGTGGGGTTCAGTCCCACAACCCTAGGATTATGATCTGAGCCAAAATCAAGCGTTAGATGCCCAACTGACTGAGCCATCCAGGCATCCCCAGAATATTTCTTTAAAACATTGTTTTAATAGAAATCAGTTGAATCCCTCATACCAATGGAATGGTCCTTAAGACAGATTGGCTCTTCAATGTCAAGAAGATTTTCCAGGCTATTTGATCAGTATACTATGTAGGAGATTATGCCTCAGCCACATCTCTTTACAGAAATTCCCCTCCTGGGACCAAATGTTCCCATTTGCCAGGGACTGAAGTGTTGTCCCAGGATATAGGACTTTCCATTTAAAAACTCACTGAAGGGTTTCCTGGGATGCAAAACTTTCAGTGCCCAAATCAAGAACATGAAAGAGACAATTGACTAACTGGTAGTACAGAGTCAAAAGATACCCGGAGAGAAGAACCTAGGAGGGTAAACTATGTCTTAATAATGGATAAGATCATGAGATCTACAGGGTGACCAGTGAACTCTGTTGGTGAAACATCATGGATCCAAGGCATCTTAGAATTTTGAAAAGCCATTTATTTTCCACATCCTCTTCTTTGTCCATGAGGCCTGCTGTCTTCTCATGATGCCTGGTTAACCAGTCAAGATTCCTAATTTTTCGTCTCTACATATGCATATACCCTTTTCATGCTTTCTCAGGTTGAACTGAGCAAACGCTGTCCTAAACCAAAAGGCTAAATGGAACATCTACACTGGATATTATGGAGAGTTGGAAAGAAAAAAATTAAGGAAGTTGATAGGAAAGTGAACTTAAAGCTGACACTGAGTGTGACGTTGTGTGTTTGAGGGATTTACTTTGGTTCACCTGTTGTTGAACCAAGAACAAGGAGGTTAACTTTTACTTAGTCCTTACTGTGTGTTGGACACTTTACAGAGTTTGTTGTGTTAATTCAATCTTCTTGACAACATTGTAAGGTAAGTTTACCATCTCATACATATGAGGGAACTTCATAGAAGTTAGGCAAGTTGACATTGGTTCTCTGTGGGTATGGTTTCAACTTCAGTTTGTCTGATTGCAAAGGCATTAGCCCCTGCTGCATCTCATAGCATGGAGAGTGGGCAGGGGTCTGTGGTAATGCTTGGAAATCATTTTGGAACTTTGGACACATTTAGAAGATGACAGATTCCATAGTTCCTCTATCTACTGCCAGATTCATGATAAAAATGCCAGAGAATGGGGTGGGAGTTGGGGAGGGAGATGGGAGGTACCCAGAAAGCCAAAGGGCATAATAGGCACACAGATTTAGGAAAGGGTAAGAACACCTAAGCCCACTCGCCTATTAGCTGGCCATGTGACCCATGGGCTGGCCACAGTCCCTTTCGAGGCCTCTGTTGCCCCCAATCACCCACACAAAACTTGGTTCAGTTAAGGAGTACATCTTGCTGTCTTTCCCTGTGGGTCTTTGCACTCACTGGGGTCTAAAGTTCTATGTTTCCTTTCTTCTCTACTTTTCCACACACTATTCTGTATCTAGCTTGAGCTAATGCTTGATTCAAGTATATCTCAGAAGTCAACTCCTCCAGGAATCCTTCCATGGCCCCCAAACCTGGGTAAAACTTCTCTCCTGGGAATTTCTCTAGGACTCTGCTGTACCAATCCAATTTATTGCAATGTTCTACTAATCCATCTGTTTCCCTTACTAGATAGTGAATAGGGAACATATTGTCCTGCATAACATCATAGGTCCAGTGTGCCTGGCACATAGTAGGTACTCAACACATACTTGTTGAGTAAATTAATTAATAAGTAAAAAAGCATGGAGTGATAAATAGCAGCCAAAGCCAATAAGCTTAAAAACCAATCAAACAAAGGAACATCGGTGGGCACCATTTACTGAGTGGCCAGTGGGCCGTAGACATACCTTATATTGTCTATTTTATTTCACTCTTATGATAGTTTTTGAGGTAGGCATTATCTTCCCCATTTGAAAGGCTAATGGTCAAAGAAGCTATATCACCTCTCCAGATCATTCGGCGTCAGAGCTGGGATTCAGACTTGCTTCTCTGATTACAAACCCAAGCTTGGAATCCAGAAATGCAACAGGAAAACAGCAGAGAGAAGAAAGAGGTCCTGTCACCCTCCCTGGGGTCAGAGCAGTGGATTGGTCACACAGGGCTGGTGCACATGGCAGCCTGGTTTAAAGGTCCACACTGGGAGAGCTGCCTGGGACAGAGCTGGCCTTTTGTGAAGAGTTCCTTTGGCCCGCCATGGAGAGCAGATCCCTAAAGCTTGATTTTGTTTGTCAGCATTTCTTGTTTCTGCCCACGCAACATTTCTTCTAGAGTCTGGAGGGAAACCAGCCCTGCTTTCCACAATCAAGTTTCTCCCATTACCCAGGAATAGCCAACCTGATTGGGCTTGTTTCCTCTGCTGTTTTTCAGAGAGCTTTTGTGCTCCCCCTCCACGAGCCTCTTTCCCCTTGTTTCCCTCAGTAAGGTTGAATTCCCTGATGGTAATCATAATTATAAGCATATGTTGTTGCTCTCAGCTACCATTGGACTTGCAAACTTTGGTTTAAAAGGCAAAAAATAGCAAGTCATTTTTGGAATACATTTTCTGTGAAGGGGCAGTTTTTGTGGACAGAAAAGTGATCGTCAAACACATTCTTTGGAGCAGATTTGCATAGTAAGCACGAATTGGAACCAGGTAGCCATGTCAGGCAATTACTGCATCAGCAGAACAATGTTCTATAGCTTAATGTGATCGTCACAGGATCTGAATCACAGAGACTTGTTGGCTTACAAAATGCTAATGGGGAATTAAAAACTCCAAAAAACATCCCAACAATCTTTGCAAATCAGGTCAGGAATTATTTTAAAAGTCGTACATTTTTGTAAACAGTGTTGATTTGTTTAACTCACTGTAGCCTCTTTTTAAAAAAATAAAATAAAATTCCTCTCCACTGCAACAGAGGCAAGCTGTTCAAATCCTGGTTCAGTTTACCCCCAGCATCTGTGTGGGGATGGAGCAGAAGGATGTGGGTGGAAGCATAGGTTGGTATCTTGGTTCTGTTCAATGTGTGTGCTAGATTTTGGTCAGCCTGACATCCTTTCTAAGGTCTCCACCATATCACAGAGGAAAACTGGAGACTATATATCCCTAAAGCCCCTTCCACCAACTCGCCTGTGAGAGGCACCCACAAAAGAGCTGGAATGTTGCAGAGCAGAAGCATGATTCCCTGGAGGCAGTTGTAGTAGATTGTGCATGGGGGTATAATTCATGGAGACTTTCTGACAAATCCTTGGGGACAACCTGCTTCAGTGCCAAAGGCTGAGGACTTCAGTATTGGCTTCCTTGACCTTCAGTGGTGACTTCTCCATCTTCTCTTCCAGCTCTCTCAACAGCTGTGCATTCCCCTAATTCCCATCCCTGGAATACATAAAGTAACTTCTGGTTTACTCAATAAACCTTGGTTAGTATGATGTGTTTTTCAGAAAAGCATTAACACTTCAGGGAGCAGAATCTCTCTAGTAATTTCTTCTAGTTGTTTCTGAGAAAATCATAGTTTGTTAAAGCTGAAACAGGTCTTTGAGATCATGTGGGCTGATGTTCCTCAAATTTTGGATTTCACTCGCAAAATTTAGAAGTTTGTGGGACTGACCTGGAACTTGCAGTTTATTTTAAGAATTTTTTTTTTTTAATGTTTGTACAGTTAACACTCACAATCACTCATGGAAGAAGGGGTATATATCACTTCTCTCCAATGAAGCAGACTCTAAGATCAGTAAAAAGGATGGAATTACAAAGAGAATATTTAGTTTTGTAATGACTTTGCTATAACTTTTTTTTTTTCACTTTGTTACAGGCAGATCTAAGCCAAAATTTTCATTTTATGGACAAGTCAAGTGTCTATTTATTGGAGAGCTTATTCAAGGCAGAGCTAAGACCAGGACTCGGATGTCCTCCTCACTGGTCTAGGGTTTCTCAACTCCAGGACTGTTGACATTTTGGGCTGCATAATTCCTTGCTATGTGTGGCAGTGGGGGAAGGGGTGAGGGAGCAGGGGGTTGCTGTCCTGTGCACCATAAGATGTTCAGAAGCTTCCTGGGTCTCAACCCATTAGATGCCATAGCATCCCCCATTGATGCCAACTAAAAATGTCTCCAAGCACTGTCTCCCACTTGAGTCCTGCTGCTCTGGTCTAAGAGAACTTCTTCTCTGCTAAGCTAGTTGTGAATTTATTTTCTTTTTTATCACCAATGACCAGGTGGTAAAAGAAGCACTTTTTAAAAATATCAATTATCTTTTAACAGAAGATAAACTAAAAGAAGACTGGGGAGCATATGATGGAGGAAGAGGCATGGAGAATATGTGGAAAGTATGTCTGGGACTTTGGCGGGAATATCTGTACCTCACCAACTAATAGATCAATTCACTTCATAATAATAGCCCCTCTTTATTGAATATGCAGATCTAGGCACTTTGCAGATAAGATCTCATTTTTTTTTTCTTTCTATTCAATAAGTCTGCAGGGTAGGTATTTTTAACCTCCATTTTTGCAGAGGTAGAAACTGAGACTCAGAGAGATCAAAGCCACCTACTTGGGAAGCTGCAAGGGAACCAGATAGCAGTAGAGGAGGCACCTATCTTGCCCCAACCTCCAGCCTACAGCCTTCCCTAGCACTTCCAGGTGGCTCAGACTAGGTCAGGTCTGCAGGTTGCTGCTTAGGGTTGAGATCTGAGGAAGGCTGATGTAGCTTGGGGGACCATCAGTACCACGTTTCTTAAATCCCCAAAGAGGCTTCTGGAGTTGCGAATACCTTTCCAGTCTTTTATTGTGTTTTGCCTAAGGAAACCTTTCTCTACTTGAGTGGTCTTCCTCTGGTGCCCTAGAAACCCTCATAATAACACACCTTTCCATTTTATTTACCCTATTCCTTCCACCTGGATGCTCGTCTTTTCATCTACCCTGTTAAGTACATGAATTTTGTTCTTTGGGATCTGGTTCACCAGCCACTTTTTCCATAAAGTCCTTCTGGGTCAACCAGCCTTTTTAAAAGCTCCTTTAAGACTCCAAGTGATCCTATGGCTCTAAGTACATATTCCACTTATTGTTACAGATCTTTTCATGGAAATACACATTTAGTATACTTCCCTAGCTAGACATACACTCCTAGAGATCAGAGCCTGGGGCACTTGGCTCCATCTTGATCATGCTGTTTACTAGCGGTGTGATCTTGACTATGTCCTCCAACTGACCCAAGCTCCAGTGTCCTCATGTGAAATACGGGGATAATGGCATTTCTCCTGTCTGTTGCTGAAAGAATGGAGTAAGACAGCAAGTTAAAGTCCTTTATAAATTACAAAACTCATCACATTTGTCCCTAGTATAATGATTATTGTAATTTTCAAGATTCTCACACTCCATGTATGTGCTATATTGTCAATAAATATTTGCAGATTTATTAACTGGTTAATAAACAGTCTTGTTGGTAAATGTGCTATGCAAAGGCAGGATTAGATCGGACCTCTGAAGTCAGGTGATGCCCTCAGGTTCACTGCACTGGCGTGACTCTGGGCTGTCCTAGTAGGTAGGAATCCAAGTTGACACCCAGTGAGTCACGCCTTTCTATAATCACTTCTCTTTGAGTACAGTAAAATCTTCTAGCCAGTGGAATATGGCAAAGGTGATAAGATTTCACTCCCACACGCTGCATTATGTAAGATTCCATTTTAGCAACAGGAGCGAGGGATTCTCCTCCTGGCTATGAAGAAGCGAACTGTCAAGGTATGAGATGGCCTGTGGGAGGGCCATGAAGCAGGAGCTGCAGGGGCCTCACTGAATCACTCCCTGTTTGTAAGCCATCTTCCTGGGCTCATTTGGAAAGACCCAGTCTTAGCATTTATCTGCTGGTTGGGAGCAGGAAGCGCCCCATCCCCACTCACAACCCAATAAAGTTACAGGAAGAGTTAAATTTTGGGAACTTGCTGTTTGCTGAAGTGCTTTCCCAGCCTCCTTTCCCTACTATGTGAGATAAGGGCCCCTATAAGTCTGTCCTCTTGCTCTTTCTCTTTGCCAGTCACTTCCTGTCTCCAGAACATTATGGCTCTTACTACCATAGTTGGGAGAAAATGGCTCTATTGGAAGCATTTAACAGATAAAGAAACTGGGGCTCAGAGTAGTAAAGAGCCTTCCTTATGGTCATACATAGTGAGTAGGCAGCCAAGTGGGATCTCAGACTTCCAGTTCAGCCTTAGACAGAGACCCCACCTGATGGCCAATCCACACAGTGTGTTGGGGGCTGGCTGATGGCAGGCATCCAGCTATGTCCATTTGGTATGTTTGGTGTCTACATGTATAGAATCATACTATAAATAGTGTTGTTCCCTAGTCCAAATTAGGGTTGGTGATAGGGTTGATTAAGTGTTGAGAGGGCAGTGGGAGAAATATAAAATGATACTCAAAGACACTGTTGTTGGTTCCAGTACTTAAAAGCAGATGGTGAGAAATAGCTCCAAATCTGTTTAAAATGTGTGTCTGGTCAAAGTGCTTCCTAAAATCTCGGAGCACAGCTGCAGAGAGAAGGCAGAGGGAAGCAAGAAGGGGTTAGATAATCCTGGGAGGATCATAAAGTCCCATTTTTCTGGGATTGTGGTGGGAGGTGGATGGTGTCAGCAACAGCCCTTTCCATTTGGTTTGCTTGGTGCTGGTAGACAGCAGCTGTGAACAGGCTGACAGGAAACAAATTTAGGAAGAGCAGAATGCTTGCAGTAAACAAACAAACAAACAAATAAACAAATAGAGCGATTACTTCTGAGAATTCTGGGAATGCTTAGGAAATGTGGGAAGGCCTCTCCTGAAGGATGTTGCTGACAGCAGCACGTGGCCTCTGGTCGCCACGGCAGTTTTAACATCGCCAGTCAGATGCATGAACAAATTGCAGTACTTTCAGCATGTGGTTCATATTCTCCCCTCATGGCCTGAAGAGAATGCAGGCCCATCAAGCCAAGAGTGTAGATGTGGAGTGGAATGAAAACATTTGAAAGCAGCAGATTAATGAAGAAGATCTTAAGAAAGCAGGACTCTTTTTTTTTCCCTCCCAAGAGTGATGGAATGTTGTAGCTGAAAGGGTCCCTAGGTGTCATGGAGTTCCGAGTCTGCTAACAGGTTGAATCTTGAGTGGTGTCCCTAGTCACTTCTGAAAGTACAGTGTTGCAGGTGGGCTTGGGCACAGTGGAAAACAGTGCTATGATGGTTTAGCAATGTCCATCAGGGGACAGGAGTAGGAAATGACAGCATGTAACACGTGTGGTAGTTTGAATAGTTCAATCAACACACTTTACAAATGAGTGAACAGAGACTTAAGGAGAAAAGTGACATATCCAAGAGACAGTGGCAGAACAAGTCTTACATTTTGTGAGTTTACTACTCTTTCTGGGAGTTTACTCATTTATTTATTCACTTAACATATATTTAATGAGCATCTACTGTGTGACAGGTACCCTTCCATTTTTCTTTAATGCGAATGTGGGCTTAGTTCCTCATCTTCTGCAAAGCATCTTTGGTTCCATCCTGAGACAAATTTGTTTTAACTTCCCAGCATGGCACTGAATGTTTGCCATGTAGTAGGAACTGCCTTAAACACTTTATGAATCTGAATAGTGTGGCATACTGATCAACAGCATGGACTCTGGAACCAACCTTCCTGGGTTCCCAGTCTTAGTTTTGACTTACTCAGCTACAAATTATTTAAGCCCACTGCACCTTCCTTTTCTCATCTCTTAAATTATAATAATAATAATGGTATTTACCTCATAATGTTGTGAGGATTAAAAGAGTCAAAGCACACAAAGGCCTTAAAACAGTGTCTGGCATATAATAAGTGGTTCATAAATGTCTATTATTGTACTTTTAAAATTTAATCTTCACAGCAACTCTATTTTAGAGAACAAATTGTCTGGGTGTGGATTGTGTCTCTGCTGCCAATTGACTTGGGCTTCAGTTTATCAGCCATAAAAAGGGATAGTAATAAAACATACAGTGTTGTTAAAGTAATCAAGTAAAGTAGTGTACGAAAGTGCTTGGAACACAGTAATTGTCAATGAGCATTATTCATCACCATCACTACTGTAATCATCACTGTCACTGTCTCTATCACTACCACCATCATCATCACCATTACCATCATCACCACCACCACCACCATCATCACCATCACAATCCTCATCACCATCCTCACCATCACCACCACCACCACCATCATCACCATCCTCATCACCATCCTCACCATCATCACCACCACCACCATCATCACCATCACCATCCTCATTACTATCAACCATAATCTTTAGCATCATTACTATGTTTAAGGGCTAAAAATGATATGGAGTAGCTTAAAATCTGAAAATTTAAAGATCTTTGCATGAATCTATACAGCTAATGGATACTCCTCTCTTGCACCCATACATATAACTGCTTATTCAGTGTCAGTTGCTATCTCTCAAAATCACCTCATTTTCAGTATTTTCATAACCAGACTCCTGATTTCTCTCCTCTCCTCTTCCTGCCTGAAATTTGATCCTCTCCTAGGGACCCTTATCTCAGGCAATGCTACTGCCGCAGGGGACTGCCACACCATCATGCTTATGAAGCAGGCACTCTGACATCTCTCATCTTGGAGATCTGATCCATCCCCAAATAGTCAGGTTCATCCCCTCTTTCTTGAATCTCCTCGCTCCCCTTCATTCCATTGCCTCCTCTCTAATTCAAGTTACTACCACCTTTTACAGAACAACTTAGCAACAGGCTGAAAAGCCTCTGCTTATTTATTCTTATCCTTTAACACTTTCTCTGCATTGCAGCCCAAGAGATTTATGTAAAATGCAATTTGAATTATTTCATGCCTTTCTTTTCCATTCATCCATCCTAAACATATACTTGAAGCCTCAATACTTACTCCAGGGTCATTGTGAGAAAGGCCACATTCCTTAACATGACTGGTAGTAAAGAAGGTTCTATAGTCACAGGCTTCCACTTTCCTCCTCCGTCTTATCCTGAGGGTCACTGACCTTTCTTTCCTCTAATGGCATGCTCTTTCTCATTGCTGGGACTTTGCATATGCTATTTTCTGCCAAGAACAGCTCTGACCCTAAAAACCTTACTCAATTAACTTGTATTCATCCTCAGCTCTCAGTAAAGAGGATATTTTCAACTACAATATTTGGTATAAGAAATGGCATATTATTTACCTTAAAAAATAAGATTTTGAGTCCCAGCTCACTGGGAAGACAAGAAATTCCATGTCTATTCTTTTTCAAATGTCTTGGTGAACAAGGGTTAGGTAGTGTCCAAGGTCTCTAGTCTTCAAGACATAAAGGTCACAGCTGCAGTGTTTATTTTCCAAGCTCAAAAGGTCCACTCCTCTATGCCATGATTTGTATTGGAGCCAGTGCCAAGGCTAGGAGCTTTCATGCATGATGCCAGCCCCCATCACATTGTCCAGCTGATTACCTGCCAAAGGGTGTTACTAACTTTTATTGGCAGGAACAACTAAATCTTAACCATTTCCTAATACTAGGGCATCTCTCCCTCTGCCAGATTGAGTTACTTCTATTTCTATCAGCTCTTCCCTTGGGTCCCAACTCCTCTGGGGTGACTCTTACATGGGACTTTAGAAACATAGTGAAGACTTGGGGGTAATGGTAGGGGAAGGAGATGATGATCCCATTTTTCTTTTTAGTAATTTACCTAGTTACATCACTTGAAAAGAAAGAAAAAAACGAATCCTTAACCGTTTTTGTATCAATGATCCCTTTGTTAGTCTGATGATCTCCATGTATCATCTTCTCAGAATAATGTTTTTAAATCCCAAAATATACAAGAGTACAATTTTATTGAAATAAATTATCAAAATATATTTTTAAAAATTATTGTGTCACAATATATATACTTCTTTATTTATTCATTAAACATCAGGCAGGTATAATAATTATAATAATTTCAAAGTAGTGATAAGTATACACTATTTCAAGATCTCTATAAGCACTGATACTAACATATTTGTTGGCCACATTTATAATTTGAAGGAAATATTAAGTTTCAGTTAAAGGATAGTGAAAATAAAGCTGTAATATTTTCCTATTCAAGTTCAACCCCCTTCCCACCCACTGAATTTTTAAGCCTGGATGGAGAAGTAATCCTCTTGACAGTCTTCTTCATCTTTCTGACCATTTGTTCCTGAGCATCCCATGCTTTTCTGCATACTTCTTTTCATAGTTGGCAGTTATGTATTTATTTGTATGATTATTGATCATACAATAGACTATGAACTCACTGAGGGCAGAGAACATTTTTATTTATAATTATATTTCTGTATCAAGACAGTCCCTGGTACTTAAGAAGTGGATGCCTAACAAATCCTTGATGAACAAATGATAAATGAATGAATGTTGAATCAGTTCATCATTATATGACTTGAACAATGGAGTGTGGTTATTCAACTGGTCTACACTCTGTGGTTCTTCTGAGATACCTGGTGGCTCCCTCAGGAAGGAAGCTGGGCATCTGGGCTGGTGAAGATGGGGGATTTCAGGAGTACTATGAAATTAGAGCCAGAGGAAGAGGAATAACATGGTGCTGGAGGCTATGGGAATGCAGAACATCCAGGTGTAGAATCTCATCCAAGTGGGTTGTTGGAATAAAAGATCTTGGAATGAGTCTTGGAGCATTGTTTCTTAGGATGCTTTTGCTGCAAATAACAGGATATTAAACAAAAAATGGTTAAAAGTGGGGCACCTGGGTGGCTCAGTTGTTACACATTTGACTCTCGATTTTAGCTCAGGTCATTATCTCAGGTTTGAGAGTTTGAACCCTGCATCAGGCTCCGTGCTGGGCATGGAATCTGCTTGGATTCTCTCTCTCCCTCTCCCTCTGCTCCTGCCCCATCTCAGCTCCCCCCTTATGCACATGCATTCTCCCTCTTAAAAAAAAAAAAAAAAAAAAAGAGGTTAAAAGAGCAAGGGCAGTTGCCTCCCATGCCCAGAGATGGGGTGCACTAAGAATAGTTTAGCAGCTTAACCATGTCACCAGAGTCTGTTCTTTTCATCTTTGCAGTTGGCCAACCCCAGGAGGTTGGCTGTGCCTCTTTTTATGAAGACATGCAAGATGGCTGCAACAACTTCCACATAAAAATCTCCCCCAAAAAGGAGGGGGAGAAAATCCTCTTTATGTTGTATGGGAACTGGGTCATATTGCCACTTTGAAACCAGTCTTTAGCAAATGGGAGAGAGAGTATACTGGTTGTTTTAAATGAATCTTAAGTTGTTCCTTGACACATATTGCCAACTAATTTCTAGAAGTTATCCTAGCAGTGAAGAATGGGGTAATGGCTGCAAGTAGAGAGGAAATCAACTGTGTGGATTGAGGTATGGAGCCACGGTGGCGGGGATGAGGGGTGATGGGTACAAGGAGACAGAACCAATGAATACCCTTGCCAATGAAGTAACTCACTCTTTAACTCCTAACAGGGCATTTGCATTGAGAAGATAATTCCCTTGTTGAGAACAATTTAGGGCAAATCATTGTGTAAAATCCCAGAGTTGTTAAAACCATTGCTTTCATTATCTATCTATCTATCTATCTATCTATCTATCTATCTATCTATGGAGAGGGAGGGGAGAAGAGTTAAGGAGAGGGTGGGAAAGAACCCCAAGCT
The DNA here is from genome assembly GCF_010015895.1 of Lontra canadensis. NCBI lineage: Eukaryota > Metazoa > Chordata > Mammalia > Carnivora > Mustelidae > Lontra > Lontra canadensis. The sequence goes on from NW_022630995.1 coordinate 54,703,071, forward strand.
GACTCCACACTCAGCATGGAGCTCAATGTGGGGCTCAATGTCATGACCTCAAGATCATGACCTGAGCCAAGTCAAGAGTCGGATGCTTAACTGACTGAGCCATCCAGGTGCCCCATAACCATTGCTTTTAAAATATAAAGAGTTATAAGGATGCCTAGTTTTTATTTTTTAAAAGATTTTATTTATTTATTTGACAGAGAGAGACACAGCAAAAGAGGGAACACAAGCAGAAGGAGTGGGAGAGGGAGAAGCAGGCTTCCCACAGAGCAGGGAGCCTGATACGGGACTCAATCCCAGGACCCTGGGATCAGGACCAGGCCCAAAGGCAGACACTAAATGACTGAGCCACCCAGGCACTCCAAGGATACCTAATTTTAATTTTTATTTATTTTTTTAACAAAAAAATATTTTATTTATTTGACAGAGATCACAAGTAGGCAGAGAGGCAGACAGAGAGAGAGAGGAGGAAACAGGCTCCCTGCTGAGCAAAGAGCCTGATGCGGGACTCTATCCCAAGACCCTGGGATCATGACCTGAGCTGTGGCAGAGGCTTTAACCCACTGAGCCACCCAGGTGCCCCAGGATACCTAATTTTTAAATAAAGTCTTTTCTCCCTGAAGTGTTTATGTACACAATAGCTGTGTTTGCATATGAATCTTCTAGAAATATATACAAAGTTTAACAATGATTACCTCTGGGAAGAAGAAGTGGGAGAAAAAGAGTAAGATAGAGGCTCAATGTTCATGCGTGCCCTTCTGTATCATTTGAGTTTTTAGCATATGTATGCATTATTTTTCAATTAAAAAACTGGTTCAATTTTTAAAAATAGATTTAAGTGATTATTTTCCATTTTAACATTTCCACTAGCAAGACATACCCAACATGGAAAAATCTAGATAATATTTTTAAAGCGACTTTAATTAGTGCCAAATAATTGTTCATTTGTTATTTCATTTAATCTTTACAACAGTCCTACTTACAACCCTGTAAGTGTTATTTCTGTTTTACAGATCAAAAAATTGAGGGCCAGTGAGATTAATGATGTTGTCCCATATCACGAGTGGCAGACCTGGGATTAAAATCCAGATCTGTTTAACTCTAAAGCCCATGGTTTCCCAATAATAACAAGGTGACTCAGTATGTGGTTGTGGAAAGAAAAGAAGGGGAGAGATACAGTCAGTTTTCATCCTTGGCTGCAGTTATGTTCTATAAAGTTACCATGAACACTGAATTAGTGAATACCGAATTATTGCTTCTAGGGGAAATATAGGAGTAGTTTCCTGTGAGCCTCCAGTTGCAACTGTTTTGTCAACTGATCAATACATAACTTTGTTTTATGTGCATTTTTGTTTAAAGGCACCTTATCTAATATATACTGTTTATCCTTTAACATGAACTCAGCCAACAGTAAATGAATGAAGCTTATCTAACACACATATTTTCTCCATAAGGCACATCACTGCCTTCTTGAACTTAGGAAAACTAGATTGCATTTCAACACTATGCTTTGGGGCAATTTAAAACAAGAAATCATCAACAAAAAGCACAAAAATCTGAAAAATATGGCACTAAATAGAACTCGAAAAGGGTATTTATTTACAATATGAGAGCTGAAAAAAGAAGGCAGAGGATTACCTTGTCGGACCTCAGCCGTGAAGGTGCATGTGATTGACTCAAAATTTTTGCCACTCTTCACATATCTGCAGACAACTGTGAAAGTGCCACGAGTATTGATTTCGAACTTACAAATAAATTCTAGTGAGAAAGAAAATTTGCAAATACAGAACCCACAAATAGTGAATATCAGCTGTATACCACTCACATTTAGGTCAAATTATCTTATAGTATTTCTGAAGTAGAAGAGATGCCAGAGACTTTTTTCTAGTCACTCTCATAAAATAGTGTCCCCATTCATTGGAATCCACTGGAATACGGCTTCCATTCATTCCAGAGCTCTCTAGCTTTTTCACCATGGTAAGTTATTTTTTTATATGCAGCCCTTATGGCCACCTGATCCATTATTTGTGTAATGAGCTGTCTCTTCCATGAGAACATAAGCCCCATGAAGACAGGAGCTTCATTTTGTTCAGTCTCGTATTCCCATTGCCCCGAGAGTATTCTATAGTAGGACCTTGGTAAATATTTTGTTGAATGAGTAAATAAACAAATGACTATTATGTGCTTGGCATTTGCGTGTGATGGAGAACCATTGCCTTATTGCAAGCACTCAAACATGTATGATGTCTCGAAGGCAGTTTGATGGCGCTGCCAGAATTCTTGGCTTATAACTGTGTGTATAAAACATTCCCACCCACTGCCGTAAGGGAAATCCAGCACAGGCTGTGTTTCTGAAACTCTGGTGAAAATGCGTAAAGGTTAAGCTCAGTGCTAAAACCACTGACATTTGAACAGCCTCAATGAGAAAGCAAAGTGGTTGTGAGAAACATTCATTTGAAGTTTTATGCTGGAAGTGTGAGCGCCCACGGTAATGACTCTTAAAGCACCATATAGACTTGCTGGAAATTTGTCTGGGGGGCGGTGGTGGAAATGCTGTTCATTAAACTAACAACACACATATGCTGGGTTTTTCTAACTGAAGGTCACTGGAGCATGGCAATGGAGGGTCAGGTTTAATTATCAATGCACCATAAACAATGTTCTTTGCTGGGTAAACTCTCTTTGCACTGGAATACAATTATAGCTGCTTGTCTTAACTGTGCTTCAGAACAAACTCAAACCATACCATTCTTCAAGAAGCCTTCTCAGACTCCCAGGGTGGGAACCTCCCCTCTGGTATCTGACTGGTACTAAAGTGTGCCTCCATACCATGACCAAGCTCATCCCATCTATTTGTGGAGGGGTTGCCTCGTCCACTATATTTTACGTTTCCAGCTACTTTCCAGCAACACTTTGTTCACTTGTATCCCGGAGTTCAGTCTTGCCCCTTCCAGATCCATTTCCTAAGACCAGAGTGAGCTTGGCTGAAAACCATGCCATTTTCTTGTTTAAAACCCAACAAGGGCTCCCTGTTGTCCTTTGGGTAAAGTCCCAACTTCAGGTGTGGTTTGTTTTCCATTTAGACCCACTCCCGGGTCCTCAGAGCAAACAACATTGAGCATGAAATCATAGTATTGAAATTGGTCGATGAGCAGATGGGAGTCCATGATGGTATTCTTTTTAGTATTGTATATGTTCAAACTTTTCCAGAAGAAAAAGAAAAAAAGAAATGAGACTTGAGTATGAAAGATGTTGGGAGGAGGTTTTATGACCTGAAGGAATAGCATATCAAACCCCTACAGGTTACATGGAAACTTTGTACCTCATCATACAGTTGATGGATCACTGATCCAAAAGGCATTTTATGGTCACCCTGTCAGAGTCAGATCTAGCTCTGCCAGTGTGCACCATCAATGACTTCTCAATTTTGTCAAATCCATGATTTCAAATTACCTTAGAGTACATCAAAATTATATCTGATACATATTACAGAGACTGCAGCTGTACTGAGAGATACCAGCCTGTTGGGGATAGTAACCCAGACATTCTAGGAGTTGAGTGTGGAGAAGGGACAGCCTAGGAGGTCCACAGTGACCATTTAATGCCTTAGTGAATGAGTGCAGCAGACGGGGGTAAAAAGCATAGGGAGGCTTAAAATTCAGTTGGGCAGAAGACACTCAAAACTCTTAGAGGTGGCTCTTTGTCTGGGAGGAGTGATAAGGACTCACATTTGTTGGCTGTCCTCTGATGTGCTGGGCACTGTCCTGGGCCTTTGATTTGGGTCTGTTCTTTTAATTCTAAGCTTTAAGGAGAAATGCTCGGTAGGAGTCCATGTAGTAGATAATACTTCATGGGATACCTGGAAATTCAGATGGTCTTAAAGTGCTGTCTTTAATGAAGGGGTAAGTGGGGGAAGTGCTGTGGAAACATCTGGTCTTCACTCTCTGATTTGTTTAACACTAAGTTGATTGCTTTAAAACTGGGTTTTCTCAGCATGTGTGAATTATTGAGTCGGGGATTTTTCCTGTTGCCACAATAATCCTATTGATGATTTTTCAGGTGAAGCATTTGAGGAATAACTGGATTGCAGGCAAAACATGAATCCAGAGAAGATAAAATTTTCCAGAAGTTTAAAACTCAAATAGCTCTTGAACCAGAACAGGTAAAATAGAACACACATACCTCCTTCTTGCATTCTTTTTAGGTCATGTTTAACAGGTATAATCCCTAAGAAGAAGGAATTCTATATAGCAAAGCTCATCTCTTCCTTAGGAGCCTATACAAGCAGGTTTTGTTATCTTGTTGTAGTTGCTCTTCACATAGATTGTCCACTTAGAAAGGTGTTTTTTGCAGTGCTGACCCACTTAATAATTATTCAAAAACTAAAGGTTATAATATTTATCATATAGGACTCATTTTCTAAAGAAAACATCAGGGATGGAAGATAAAAAAGATGTTGCCTATGATACATGGAATTTAGGAAAAGGAAGGAGGGAAGGTAGAATGGAAAGAAGGAAGGAAGGAAAAAGAAAGAGAAAGGAAGAGAGAAAGAAAAAGAGAGAGGGAGTGGGAGAAAGAAAAAAAGAAAGACAAAGGAAGGAAGGAGGGAAAGAAGGAAAGAAGGTAAGGAAGGAAAGAGGGAAGGGGGAAGAAAGGAAGGGAAGAGAAGAAGGAAGAAAAGGAAGAAAGGGAAGGGAAGGGACAGAAGATAGAAAAGATATTTTCCCCATTTTTCATCAGAGACCTTTGGCTTATAAGGCCACATGACATGTTAATGCGGAGACACTGGATTTGTGAGAAGAAGATGGGCTTTGGTGTTAGAAAAACCCAGGTTTGAATCCTGGCCCCATTAGTGACATAATGAGCTTCTGATATAATCTCTGTACAGTGTATGAGAAAACCAGAGGATGGTTGTGTAGATTGTGATTACAAGCACATAGCAAGCATTGAGCAAATGTTCCCCTCTTCATCTTCTGTTCTTCCATCAACATTATTTCCCCTAACTTTCCTCACCTAAACATAAATCAGCAAAAAAACAAACAAACAAACAAAAAAAAAAAAACCTCAGCTAAATTCCCATAAACTAGTCTTTGAATCAAATAAATATCCTGGGGCTTATACAAAGAAGAGATCTAGGTCTGAAACACTAAGAAGGTGGTTTTTAGCAATGCACGTGTATACTTTTAACAAAATATAGGAAACCATTCAGTTGTTACCTGAAGCTTATTATAATGGAATTTACCTGTGTTGGTAACATTTATATAAACACCCTGTTTCAGTGGTATTTGTCCCTTTAAAAATTTTTAACTGACATTGTTCATACCTTTATGAAGGTCAACACTGACTGTGGCTGTCTTTGGATACAGAACGTGGCAGTGGGGATGTTCTGTGTCCCAAGGGCTGACCCCTACCTCCCAGGGTTCCTGGTTGGCTTTGGCCAGTGGGAGGTGCTGGGTAGAGACAGGAAGCTGCAGGGATGTGGGTGGAGGCCTGGGCTGCCCACTTTCTCCCTGCTGCAGTTCCAGAGACCTAGGCATGGCTGGGCCCCCCTATACAAATCCAGCGGTGGGTGACTATCTTCATAGTCTCAGATCTCACTACTTTCTTCCCTTGAACCTCAGGCCCGAGAGTGGCACTGGCTTTGCCTGCTTGCTAGTGCTTGTGTACTTCAATGACCTTTGTTGGTCCCTTGACCCTGTGGTATGAGTGGTTTCATTGGTCTGTTCTTGCCAGGACCCTGTTTGATGCACTGCTGCTTCCCTGGGAGGTAAGACTCTCCACACTTCGCCTATAATTATCTCAGGATGTTCTCTCCTTGATTAGCAGGAAACTTTCTGCTCTAGGCTTTGGAAACTACTTGTGGCTTCCAAGACACCCCATGCCATCTCTTGCTCTCTCTAAATGAGGCAACTTTCTCCCTGCATTTGTCCCCTCCCAGAACCCGGGTGTCTTGTCTGGTCGCTCTTGTCTCAGCTCAGGTTACCCTTTCCTTCAGGACATCTTCCCTGACATCTCCACCTGGGACCAAATGTCCTTTCTCACATTCCCACAGCATACGACACTCCCACCTCCCACTATAACTGAGGCATTCTCTGGGCAGGAACGAGAACTCTTATGTGTCTGCATCCCAATGTTCATCACAGTGACTAGTATACAACAGAGGCTTAATAAGTACCTGTTTGAAACTAAATTAATCATGTTGACCAGCCTTTCACTTGATGGGTTCCTCTTCACTCAGGAAAGAGAGGAAGAGAAGCCAGTTAGAAGGTTTTGATGAATAAACAAACACATAACTTTCTGCCTAGAATCTTTGGGTAGAGTCAGATTTTCTAGACATAAAGAACACAGAGGGTCATCTGGATCTCAACCTGAAATGAAGCAAGTTTCAACCCTGCTGGCAACCAAATTATAAGCTTCAGTTCTGGTCCTTCTTTAAAGAAATCTTAGTTAGAAAAGAAAAAATAAAACTGGTTCATTTCCTTCCTGTGCCTATATTCTCTTACCTGCCTTTCAGTGAAAATTATCTTCCTGTGAAATATTTTTGCAAGAGAAATGAAAACTATCACTGATCTATTCATTTAAAAATATTTTAAGGGTGCTTTTTGTGCCTATACTTTGAGAGTCCCTAACACTGCAAAGTGGGAACTTAAAAAGTGGTGACAATGTGGGGGAAAAAAGAAAAATCACCAAAATTAAAATTAATTTTACCCAAATATACATTAGTAATCTTTGTTCTTATGATTTTTGCTGCCAAAAAGAACAACAACAAAAAAAACCATTTACCGATGTGCTTACATGAAATACAGGTCTTTCAAGCCATAGTTTTTTTGCACTTAAATCTCCTGTTTCCTGTCTCTGTGTTAGGACCATAGGAAAGGAGAGCCACAGGGCTCTGATCCATATCTGCCAGAGGTGGCCCGTGATGAACTCATCAGGAGCATTGACGTTCTAAATCCTCTTGTGTTATGATAGGAAGCATGATCCTGAACCACCTTCCTGGGGATACTGAGACCATGTGGGATTCTCAAGTTTTTCTCTCAAAGGTTTTCATCCATGTGATGTCATGGTACACCTGAAAAATACTTTAGTGGTCTTCCATTTTCCAAGAGGTAGAAGAAGCTCGTTCCCCAAGTTAAAAATATCCCTAGGACAACTTTTTCCATCCTTTAATTTCACAAATTCCATCCCAATAGATTAAAAATAAAAGCCTCAATCATCTTTAGCCTTTGCAGATATTTGTTTTTTGGTTCCAATTTGACCTTCCCCAAGACACCTTCTCTCCATCCTCTGCATCCCCTGATGCTTTCCCTTGTACCATTTACTTGGTCACTAATCAGCCATCATTTTGTGACAGGAGTATAAATCACTCTTTAGATCTCAGTTATTATTTCCCTTTTTTTCACTATTTCTTGGCATAATGCTTTGAGCATGTGTGCACCTCTCCCCCAAACACTCCTTTCTCTCTGTGAATGTCAACTCATCCTCCAAAAACCTATCTTAAATCTTACCTCCTTTGAGCCTTCACCATCTTCTCATCTTTAGGGTCATGCTGCACCTTCCTCTAGACCCTGCAACATTTCATTTTCAGGTCTTCATCCTGTGACCTTACTTACCACAACAAAAATTATAATACACATGCCTTCAGTGCAAGAGAAGTTTGGAAATGGATGGGGCCTTGCAACTGTAGCGCTCAGCAAATTTCACTGAGAGTCCTGGAATGCCATCTGTATGCATAGTGCACCATGTCACTGCTGTTTTTTATCTCTCTGGGCAGAAACTCCTTGAGAGTAGGCATTGTGTTTCATCTTTTTATTCCCAGAGCATTTTACAGCAACAGGCACAGAACAGGTACTCAATAAATGCTAAAGAGATTAATTAAGAAAAGAAGGAATGCGTGTCTAAGAGAGAACAGTGCTCTCTCTCTCTCTCTCTCTATATATATATATATACACATTACATGTAAATGGAGGATATTTATGGGTGTCAAAAGAAAGGTGAATATTGAAGGACAATGTTAAAGAACCGGATATGTTGATGGGAAATGGGAATTACAGGAAATAGTACAAAGAGAGATAAGCATATCCATTGAGACCCACTGCCTTGTTTCGAATCCTGTATTAGCTCCTTATTAATTGTGTAACCTTGGGAAAGTCACTGAACTTCTCCAACTATGTCTCTAAAATGAGGAACTCCAAAATGCTTTGTATTCTTCCAACTCTCAAAACAAAATAGACTTGTTTTCTGGGTAGTTTAAAAAGTCAGGAACAAAATTAAGTATGATTATAACTAGTACTATTTAAAAAGAGTCTTTCTGTATACTCTGAAAGCATAGCACATATATTTAGGCTTATGGTTCTCACACTTTTTGGTCTAGGGACACTTCACATCCTTAAACATTATTTATGAAAGAACCTTCCTGACCTAGGGCTAGGTGAAGAGTTCTTAGATTTGGTTCCAAAGGCAAAATCCATAAAGGAAAAAATCAACACATTGGACTTTTTTTTGCTCTGCAAAAGGTCTATTAAGAGGATAAAAAACAAATCCAGACTGGGAGAACATATTTGCAAACCATGTATCTGACAAAGGACTTGCATCCAGAATATATAAAGAATTCTCTGAACACAACAGTAAGGAAACAAACAACTCAATAAGAACAAGGACAAAAGACTCGACTACACACCTGATCAAACAAAGAAGACATATGGGTAAGTACATAAATATGTCCAACATTAGTAAGTGTCAGAGAAAATCAAACTAAAGCTATAATGAGATACCATCACACACTCATCAGAATGACCAAAACAAAAAATACTAACAATAAAAAGTACTGGTGAGATTGTGAAGCACCTGGATCTCTCATCTGCTGCTTGTGGGAGAAGTACTGGAAACATGGAATGATGCTTATATAGCCAAACATATTCCCCTACAGGCCAGCAAACATGGTTCTGAGCTTTTAGCCTAAAGAATTAAAAACTCATGTACACAAAAATACCTGTACACAAGGGTTCTTTATTTGTAGCTTTATTTGCAAAAGCCAAACTCTTCAAACAGTGCAAATGTCTCCAATGGGTGAGTAAATAAATAAGCTGGTGCATATTTTCAATGGAATAATACTTAGCAATAAAAAAGAATGAACTACTGATACACCCAATTGCTGTGATGGATGTTAAAAGCATTATGGCACACAAGCCATTCTCAAAGGGTTATATGCTGTGTGTGTCCACTTACACAATGTTCTCGAAGTAACAAAATTATAGTGATCAAGAACAGATCAGCCATTGCTGGGAATCCTGGTTGGGAGGCAAGTGTGACTATAAAGGAGGAACATGAATTTTCTTTGTAGTGATGGAACAGCTCTGTACTGTATGCTGGTAAAAGTTATAATTAGGTAAATCTGTATGTGTGATAAGATTTCATAGAACTTTACACACACACACACACACACACACACACACACAAAATACATACAAAAAGTGATGAAGTACCTATAAGATCTACTGTTAAGAGTACTAAACCAATGTCAGTTTTCCGTTTTTTGACAATGCACTATATTTTAAGATATTGTCATTGAGAGAAGCTGGGCAAAGAATATATAGGATTTCTCAGTAATATCTTTGCAACTTCTCCACATTCATATAGTATTTTAAAATTAATGATGTCCTGGGGCTCCTGGGTGGCTCAGTGGGTTATGACTCAAGTCATGATTTTGGGGTCTTGTGATCAAATCCCACACTGGGCTCCATGCTTGGGGGGAATCTGTTAGGGATTCTCTCTCTCTTCCTCTGCCCCCCACCACGTGTGCATGCACTCTCTTTCTCTCTAAAATAAATAAATAAACCTTAAAAGAAAACAGTGAGTGAGGTCTCAAAGAGCTTCTGTGTGCATGTGCTCTATCTATCAATATTTACAATATGAGAAATTGATCCTGAGATTTTGTTTACAAGTGTATTAATTGATTTAAAAATCACAGTAAAACAATTATACAATGACATAGTTAAACATTTTTATGAATAGTAGCTATATTTTCCAAAACAAAACAATATGAGGGGAGTGACATTATTTTAAATTTTGCAAATCTCTTTAATGTCTGGCTGAATAGAAGACAGTTGGATTGTCCTGTCTGCGATCTGTTGTGACTTTATGTGTCATGCCGTTTTTTGAAAACCCCATTGTACACCTCTGAGAGAATGAAGGAAAAGAAGACAAAAATGTGTTAGTATTTTTGTAAGAAGTGTTTGGACCTCACAGGCTCTCTGGAAAGGTCCTGGGAATACTCAGGGGTCCCTTACTGTATGTACATGGACAACTTCTGATCTAGGTGGAGGCATGTGCCACAATACTCTGGTTATTTGTTTTTGCATCTTTGTCCCCCACACTAATGTGAACTACAGCAGAGCAAGGACTCTGTAATTCACTTCTGTTTCCCCGGAGGTTAGCACTATGCCAAGTCCTTAAGTTCCAAGTAGGAACTTAATGCATATGGTGAAAAGAACAAAGAATGGATGAAGGAAACCCTTTGTTGTTCTGGTTTTTTCCTTTGTCTTTAAAGGTCTGTAGGTGGTTACTGTTTCCAAAGTTTGAGGAGAAAATCTGAGTCTACAGAGATGTGCTGTCTGTAGGAAGAGGATCAGTTGGTCCAGGGTGCAGAGGACAGTGGTGCAAAGACCCAACGAGGCAAACCAAATGATTTGCATTCATACTGCTGCATTTGACTTCTCCCTCCCCTTGTCTCCTGCCATCTCTGATTTTTATGTTCCTTGTCAGGACACAGGAGTACATACAGGATATGCAGCATATGTTCCAAGGTCCAAGAGGCCTTCTTTGCGGGACCAGGCACAGCCAGGATCAATTAAGTAACAAGGAAGGTAGAAAATATAGCTGCAGCTGGAACAAATCAGTTAGTCAGGCACGCGGGTTGCAACCCATAAAAGGTCAGCAGGCAACTGGCATGAGTAGCTATGAGTGAAGCTTTTGGCTCCACGGAGCTGGAAGGAGCCAAGCAATCGAGCATCTTCGCATCCTGATTTCCAATCAGGCGCCTGGTGGAAGGTGAAGACTTTGCAAATGATGGGCCGGGTGGTGTCCCAGTGACGTTTCTCATCTGGATTCTTCTGGATGAATTTCTCCCCTGTCCCCCAACCTCATGTGAGTTATTTCGCCCCAGTGACAGGCTGGTTTTATGGCTTGGAGGCGGGCCTCAACTCCTAAATCTCCATGAGTGAGAGGAGCTGGACCGGTGTATGAATCAAGGGACTTCTTGGAAGAGAGGGTGGGGGGTGCAGAGAAGCAGTGATGTTTTAAAAAGCAAAACCTCATACGCCGTCTTACCACACAGATGTTACAGCTAGAGATCACGTTTCGGCTTAATTTTCAACAATGGATAACTTTTTGGTGAATTGATTAGCTATCTGCTCTCTCTTAGGTCAGTAACAAGGGATCATTATTTCTTAACCTGATCAGTTCCCCACCCATGTTCCTCAGAATAATCCTTCCATATACACGCATATATTTATGTAAATTTTGTTGGTTGTGGTTAAGGGCAAAAGTCTAAGCAGATGTGCGGAAATGTCTTTTTGAGAACCCTTACAAATTAAGTACATTTTCCATTTTGATCAGTATTCAGGACACAATTAGGGAAGTAGACCCAAACTGAAATGAAGAATTTTAACTGAAAATAGAGATGTAAACACGATCCTAATGACCACATTTGTTGCAAGTTCATCCTTTCATTCAATAAGTAATCACCGAACATCTGCATGTGCTCGCTCAGACCCTGCAGAAATCAACAAGGAACCTAGAGGTTAGGTGAGGTCATTTCAGTACTGCCTGTGGAGGAAAGAAGGAAAGGAGATTATGCACAATAGGACCATAAGGTGAAAGTGGCAGCCTCTACCAGGTGATTTTGCAGAGAGTAGAGTCTTTGAGGAGCATGTTGGCTTGCTGTACACTTTGCCACAAGGGTATACTTTTTAGAATCTTTAATAAGCTTGAGTTATTATTATTATTACTGTTATCATCCTGATTTGATTCAGAGAGTTTTGCCTTGTGTTCAAATTCAATAAGGTAAAGGTAAACCTCAAATTCAGATCTTTTGACTGCAGAACATTTTCCCAAGTACTGTTTGGATGAGAACTAACTTTGGAAATTTATATATAAAGGTTCTGTATTGTCACTGTTAAGGCATTTTCTGTAAAGTGATGATAATTGTAGCGAAGATTAAGAGAACATAATCCCTTGCCTTTTTTTACACTTTCAAACAGCTTTATGCTTAAGTACATTCCCTCTAATTCAGTATTTATTGAATTTAGGTGCTGAATGTGGCCTGCTTTGTACCTTGGGGAATATTAAAAAGAGGGGCATAATAAATTATCCCAGTTCTTTTGTGCTTAGAAATGAGCATAGCATGCATGGTTAAAAAGGAGGACTTTGGAAGAAATCTTAAGAGGATGCAAGGAGCAAGGAAGGGGAACAGGCTTCTGGGAGAAGCTGGGGACCTTTATACGGATAGGCTCAGGACAGGATTACTGGTAGGGTCAACAGAGCCAGGGCAGAGAAGGCTGACTAGAAGATAGATGAGGACCTGTCCTCCTCAAAGAGAAAGAACAATGCTCTGAATCTGAGGCAGCGTTGGGTATGTGAAAATGTGTGTTCTGGTGAGAGGGAAATGCAGAATGTGTTCTGGAAGCACGTGGTGGATCTCCTGGGCTTGGGCTTGGTCTTTCTTCTGAATGTGATTTGCTGGACAGATGATGCATTATAGCTAGCACACCGCTGAGCCTTCAGCCTTGTCTATTTGGATCTTAAATGTTCACCAAAAAACCCAAAAGCCTGGAAGCAAAGCCACAGCAGCTCTGGATTAGAAATGAAGGGCAGGGAGGCAGGTGAAGAAGAGGCAGAGAATGCAGAAACGAGCTGAAGTGTCTCCTTCTGATCAAGGATGGGCGTCCGCCATTGTGAAGGAGTAAACCTGTTCTTCCTAGAAAGCTCTGATGATAAAAGATGTTGGAAATATGTAATCCTGGAATAAGGAGATCCTTTCCATCACATCAAAGTTACTTTGGGGCATAAATATGACCCTCCCTGGTGAAGATTCCCACCAGTTTGTAGAAGGATACTTGTGGATTGAAATGTATTAAGCTTTGATAAAGGGCTGAGTTTTATAGGGAGGGACCTAAAGTGGAAATATGAGTTAGGACAAGCACTTTGCTGCGTGTGTGTAAACTTGGGGAACAGAAGCATCAGTAAGGAATCCTCTGTTCTACCTCTCTTATTTTTCTTATTTTTCTCCTATATATATATATTTTTTTAATTAAATTAATTAATTAATTAATTTTTTTAAGGTAGGTTGAAGAGATGAAAAGAGCCGCAGTTAGTTCAGGAATGAGGAGGTGGGCTGGAAAGAAAGCATGAGTCAGTGTTGACTCATTGTTCTCCTAAAATAATACCAGGAATGAAGGGGAGGGAGATGGTTCTAAGCCTGCTAAAGAGAAAAGCACTTTCCCTGGACAAGAGCAAATTGTCAAAAGGCCTGGGTGTGACCTTGGATAGTCAATTGTCCAAAAAGATCACTTGAACCCCAATGGTACAATGGGTCCAGAGCAGTAGGACCCAAACAGCTATCACATCTTGTCACCTGGGAATGCGTTGACACTAGTTTCTACCTTAGAACTAGAGTCTACTCTCCCACAGGGGATCCAGGAAGCTATTTATTTTAACAGAATCCCCCAAAAGTATCCTTATAGCCAGAAATCTGGGATTACACAGCAACCCTCAGGAGCAAGGGGCGGTCTGAACTCTTCTTTGAAAAGTGCAAAATCTTGACTCTCTGAACACAATTGGTTCTCAAGGAGGGTTTGAATGGATGCATTGATCAGACAAATTAGGGGTGGGTATGCATGATTTAAATGCATCAGGAACCATTTTCAACAGGAGAAGCATGGCTGGGGACTGCCAGGGTGTCAAGATGGACAGAGCAGAGTGATTCTAGAGCAGCAGAGATATGGGATCAGTTCCCTGGGATGGAGAGTAAAGAGGGGAGTGCACATGAGACAAACTTTCTCTGCCATATGTCTTTGACAAAGTTCTGAGGAAGAGGTTTTCTGGAGCTGAGAAGTCAGAGAGACATAGGGAAGAATCCACGTGGTGCCAGAGACCACGGCAAAGATCCCAGTTGTGCTTCATCTGGCTGTCTTGGATCTGGCTCTGGTTCTGCCAAAAGAGAGGTTTTGAGATATTGGATCAATTATATCAGCCTCCTGGGGGTCAGTCCCTTCTCTGCACGTGGGGGACTGACCACAGCTCCTAGAGCCCCTCTTGGCTATCTAGAGTGACATTGCCATGGGACTGGAAGTCCCAGGAGTTCCTGCAGCTCAGTGAAATGACCCTTGTTCCAGGAGTGAGACAATATTGACCATGTGGGAGCAGGAAGGGGCAGTTGTATCACTTTTACACACAAGCTGTGTAATGTTGAGTGACAGGCAATTGGACATCCTGGGTTTGAATTTTCAACTGACTGGCTCTGGAGGGCCTTGCAAGATGGCTCTTTTAGCCAGGATGGCTGGATGGAGAAAGAGGTAAAACAAGAGATGGAGGGGTTCTCCCTGGGAAGTCTGGCAAAGCAGTGGTCCTTCTCTCTGGGCCCTGGTTAATCATCTCGATATTAAATGAACAGCCCTTTCCTGACATCATTTTTAAAAAACCACAGAGTATGATAGCTAACAGCATTTGGGGCCCACCATGGACTCCTGTTGTCCCACAGTGTCCTCTCCTATAAAACAAAATGGGGGAGATCATGGTACCTACCTGATAGATACAAAGTGAAGAGTGATATTTAAAATATCAAAAGTGGGTGTGCCTGGGTGGCTCAGTGGGTTAAGCCTTCGGCTCAGTGGGTTAAGCCTTCGGCTCAGGTCATGATCTCAAGGTCCTGGGATCGAGCCCCGCATCGGACTCCCTGTTCTGTGGGAAGCCTGCTTCTCTCTCTCTCTCTCTCTCTCTCTGCCTGCCTCTCTTCTTACTTGTGATCTCTGTCTGTCAAATAAAGTCTTTAAAATAAAATAAAATAAAATAAAATAAAATAAAATAAAATAAAATATCAAAAGTGCTTAGGAGAGGGCCTGACTCAGAATAAGTGTTTATAAACACTAGTCACCACTATTACAAATAGTATTTTGTAAACAGTCATAGACAAAAGTAGAAGCAGGTATTTGGACCCCTACGATGGGCTTTTAGGATGATGCTGTAAAATCCTTTTACATTTTTTTTTTTTTTCTTTGTGTGCCCTTCCTCCTCCTGTACCACTGAGAGGGAAGCAGAGCCCCTGGTGCTTCCCCTCAGGCTGACTGTCACAGGATGCAGATCAGCTATGGGCCATTTGGGCCCAGCCCCTGCGCCAGAAAGGAGGTTAGCTGAGGTGATTTAACCCACTCATTCTGTAGATGAGGGTCCTAAGGTATAGATAGATGTACCTGAATCCAAACCACAGGAGCTGGAATCACAAATCCCTGAGCCCATGAGTCCGTCTTGCCCTGCTTTGTCTCAGCCGCCAGAGCCAGCCATAGAGCATACTAACATTGGCTTTCTGACTCACCGGCTTTCCCGACTTCAGGGCATATTCACTCTGATACGTTGTACAAATTAATTTTGTTTCTAAAACAGGAGTGGTAAATAAGAATGACTAGGGGCATTCCTGCTTTTTATGTGCTCGACACTTATGGAAGTATTTACAGTCAAGAGTAGTAGTGTTTGGGAGGATGGATTTGCCATAGCAACGGAAGTGCCCGTGGGACACACTTCCTTTTGTTTCTCAGTGACTGGAACAATTTCCCCAGTGGTCTTGGTTGGAGAGGTGTCCCACCACTTGCAAGTTTGCCTCTAATCCTCTTCTCTTCCTTCTCCCTCTTTGGTCTGTAAGGTTACTTCCCCCTTAGCCCTGTCCCTGCATGGAGGGCCCACTGTTCTGTGGAAACCTCTCTCCTTTGCGGATTCTGTTCCTTACAGGGCTGGGCCACCATGACATAGTACCACATATGGGGTGGCTTAAATAGCAGAAATGTGTTCTCACAGTTGTGGAGGCAGGAAGACTGAAATCAAGTGTTAGCAGGGCCCTGCTCCCTGTGAGGGCTCTGGGGGAAGGTCCTTCTTCACCTTTTCTAGCTTCTGCTGGTGGCTGGTGGTCCTAGCTTCTCCCTGACTTTCCAGTCTCTGCATTCATCACATGGCCTTCTTCCCTGTGTATCTCTTTGTATCTTTTCCTCTTATAAATACAACAGAGTAGATTTAGGGTCCACCCTAACCCATGCTAAGTGAGCTAATTACATCTGCAGAGACCCTATTTCCAAATAAGCTCCCACTCTCAAATTCCAGGTGGTCATGAATTTTAGGGGACAGTCTTCAATCTGCTGGGGTTTCAGCAATATTTTGGAGTGGGTTCTGCAGAAAGGCATCTGGCCACCCTGTGTCTGTAGCTCTTTGGATCAGAGGGGTTTAGTCTTAAGGTCCCCCAGGCTCAGGGCTTATCCATTTCCTCTATGTTGGGGCTCTTTGATCCTTATGGCCAAAATCTGTTAGCTTCACAAAGGACATTTGGAGCCGAGTAACTGAATTGTGTCTGCTACTACTTCCCTCAGCTAAGTCCATTCTCCAACATATTTTCTTCCTCTGCTGACTACCTCTACCACCTTCTCATGTAAGCTTCACTTTAGACAAACTACCCAGTGTCCCCCCAGACATGCTTCCCACCTCACCCCTTCAGGCTTCTGCTCTGCCTTGAATGCCTCTTTCCCATTTCTGGCACCTCCATCATCATGGCTGGCTTCTATGGAACCTCTCTTCTTTCTCCCCCCACCCCACCATCAGTATATCACTCACACCTTGATTACAGCATGAAGCATGCTATGTACAAGTTATAGGAATCTGCTCCTCTATTAGGGCCTCCAGTGCCTTGTGTTTCCAGACTTGCCCTACAGACATTCTCCTTAGAGACATCCCTCTATGCATGATTGTATTTCATGACTTCTTCCCTCATCTTCCTTCTGCTTCCTGTACCCTATACCCTATACCCTTCTGCTTCCTATACCCTATACCTGTACTCTATACCCTTCTGCTTCCTATACCCTAGACTTCCTATACCCTTCCTTTACCTTATAAAGGAAGGTCTGACTTCTTCTTCCTCTTCCCCATCTCCCGACAAGAAAAAATACAGCGTGGAAGATGAGTCATGTTCTAGAATGTTAATCAAATCACATTACTGGGGGATAGAGTGTTAACAGGAGAATATAAATAAATCTGAATAGGGAAGGGTGCCTCTCTTCTCCCACTCTCTCCTCTTCGTCTTTCTTTCTTGCTCCAGTGTTTGAAATAATGGTGCCTGGAGCCTGTTCTTCTATTGAAAACATGCTCTTCACATCTCACTGTTTTATTGCCACCTTAGAAAATCCAGTAGGTGCCAGAGGGAAGCCCTAGAGACAGAAACTCATGAAAGCCTGTTTAAGGAATTTTCCTTCACCAGGGAAAGAGGGTCCACATGGGATTTGTATACTGTGGCAGAGACTCTTGGTGGTCTCCTGGCATCTGTTCTCTCCTCCTTCTTTTTTTTCTTTTTCTTTTTCTTTTTCTTTTTTTAATAAGAGATTGCCAACTGTGAGCTGGGCTCATTGCTACGCTAAGGATTTTATTTACAACCTTCCATGCAGCAGGAAGGAGGGAAGGGGTGTAATATGAATAAGTTCTGGCAATGTAAGTAGAAGTGATGTATACCAGTTCTTGGGAGGTGCCTGCTGATCCTTCTCCCTACAGCTGCCTGGACTTTGAACATGATGACTGAGCTTGAGCAACCATTTTTAGATCATGAGGAAGGAATCAGTGCCTAAGGTCATTGTGGAGCTGCCATACCAGACTTGGACTCCTTAATTCTGAAATTCATTGATGGGAGAGGGAAAGCAAGATCTGTCTTACTGAAGCACATTTTGGGGGGCAGTTTCTAGTGCTCACAGCTGAGCTGGGATCACCAAACTCTCTGCTGGTAATGAGCCTCCTTCTCTCTAAGACTGCCTTTCTCTTGGAGGTTTATGGTAGGTGATAGTGGCAGGATAGCATGGGAAGATTGGGACTCCCACATTCCTACTGCAAAAGGAAAGCTTTTCACTCCCTTTGAATGACCCCATGGTGGGCTTTGACCAGCTCTGACTCCATATTGCTCAACCTATTTTTCACTATTGAATCTTAAGGATCTTTTTGAGGTATTTGGACACAGATACACTGTACATTTATGTATGTATTGCATATGTATTTGTGCTTCCTACATAGAAAATGTCAGGTTTTTTGTACTCCCACCAGGAACCAATTTATTCTTCCTTGGGGGCATTATTAGCCTGTTAAGACTACATTGGCTGAAGACATTTTGCTGACCAAGGAACAGTGAGACTTGTTTTAAACCAACCTGTACAGACCTATGGACTCGTTATGTCTCATCTCTCAGTCATAACAAAACACTGGGATGGGTGGCCTAAACAATGGAAATCGTATTTTCCCTCATTCTGGAGACTTGGAAGTCCAAGATCAAGGTACCAGCATGGTTGGGCACTGGTGAGGAAGATCTTGTCTTGTAAATGACAGCCGTTCTCACTGAGTCCCCACATGGCAGAGAGAGGAAGCTCTGGTGTCTCTTCTTTTTGGATAATTTAAAACATCTACCAAAGTAGAGAGAATGGTATAGGTAAACTGCCATATTATCCCTTATCCTCCTTCATCAATTATCAACGCACAGTGATTCTTTTCTTAATTTTAGGCATACAATGCGGTGATTCAATATATGTGTTGCAAAATGATCATCACAGTAAGTCTAGTTAATGACATGTCTTCTTATAAAAGCACAAATACCATTCAGGAGTCTCTACCCTCCCAAAGGCCCTACCTCCTAATGCCATCACCTTGGAGGTTAGGTTTCAACATATCAGTGGGAGGTGAGGCACAAATAGTCAGTTTACAGCACCTTCCAAGTTTGTTCCTTCATCCTGCCCTTGCTGTTCCTTCATCCTGCCCTTGCTGTTCCTTCTGCCTGGGGTGCCTTGTCCTCTGTGTTCAGGTGGCTTGCTCATTTGAAACTTTCAGACCTCATAACAGTCACCTGGAGACTCTGTGTTCACATTACAGAAAAAAAACAATATCCCTTACTCCTGTACTCTCTGTCCTAGCATCCCACTTTATTTTTTTCTTGTTACCCACTTTATTTTCTCTTTTGTTTACTTATTTATTTACTGTGTTGTGTGTGTCCACCAGCTAGGATGTAAAGTTCCATGAAAGGTCTTATCTCTCCGGTTCACTGCTGTATCCCAATTACTTAAAACAGGACCTTGCACACAGCAGGTGCTCAGTAAATGTGGAATCAATGAAGAAACACCCATCAGACACTAAGTGTGGTGAGCAAGCATGCTGTCATTTTCTCAGTCTTTTCAAGCATAGATAGTCTTAATTCTTCACAGGGACACAGCACTCTGGAGTTTACAAAGGATTTTCATATCCTTTTCTCATTGAAGGCTCTTGGCCTTCCAGGCAGACAAATATTATTAGCCCCATTTTGTTGGGAATATCTTCTCTGAATCACATATCTGGCTGGTGAAGCTGAGACCTTCTGACACAAGGCCGGCCTCCCTGCATTACAGGCCCTACTTCACCAGGGAAGGACCCTCCCTGTCCATTGCAGTTTCCACTTTTTGGACATGGACATGAGGGAATGACTCAACTCCTCAGTCACTCAGGTTCTAGGTCAGATATTGATTCAACTGATGACTGCTAAGCCTTAAGTTGCATTTAGAAGTAACTGGAAAGATTTTTATCCTGCTCTTATTTCTTAGCTTTTCCCCAGCTGGCCTGGTCCCAGCTCCTTCTGGGCTTTGGAAGCTCTCTGTTTCCATTGCACTTTAAAGATGGGAGCTTGGGCAGAAGGTGCTGCTCCCAAGGATCTTATAGTAAGGGGTAATTCTGGTGAGAGGCAATCAGGAGCCCAGGTGATGGCTTTCTTGTGATTAGCTGTCCCTTACACATGTTTTTGGAATAGTTCTTCCTTAAACGATGACATGAGCTCTCTTCTGGGGATTTCTCCTAAGGAAACCATCCCAAATACATAGCAATGCAGAATTTGTTTTTGGAAAATTAGCCTAAATGTCCAACAATATGGGAATGGTTAAATAAAGTACAGTAAATCAATAGGATGGTACAAAACCATTATGAACTTTGGGGGAAATATCTAGTAATAATCTGGTAAAACACAAAACACCCACAAAACATTAAGTGATTAAAAACAGGATGCAAAATGGTACATAAACTTTAATAGCTATAACACAAAGGAAAAACTATAGCTAGAAAAATCCTGCAAAGAAAAATACCCAGTTCCTTGAGAATGAGAATGATTGTATTGCAGCGTTAGGTTTATTAGTGGGGTCATTCTTTTTGTTTTTCTAATTTTTCTGTAATGTAATTTCTAAGTTACCTTTCATTAAAGAGCTTTGTTTAAATGTTATTTTTGTAGCTCATAATAATTGAACATGTTTTTAAAGGGAAATATCAGAAAAGAAGAATGTTAAAAATTTACCGATATTCTCATCACTGGTAATGTATTAGAGTATAGCCTCCCTGTTCTTCTATATGCATATAAACCCACAATTTTATAAGCAAAAATAAAATTATATTGTACTTATAATTTATAGTGTGTATTTTACTCACTGATATGAACATTTTAACATGTTAATATTCTACAATATTATTTTAAACTCTGCTTAGTTTGTGTTGTATAGTTATATCATTATTTGTCATAACATCTTCAATTTGTCTCTTTACAACTAACTTGTCTCACACATTCTTGATAATTCATGTAAGATAACATTTTTTAAAGGTTTAATTTATATATTTGAGAGAGAGAGCATGCACGTGAGTGGGGGAAGGAGCAGAGAAAAAGGGAAAAACAGACTCCATACCAAGCATGGACTCTGATGCAAGGCTTCCATCTCATGGGAGATCACGACCTGAGCCAAAATTAAGAGTCAGACACTTGGGGCACCTGGGTGGCTCAGTCAGTTAAGTCTCTGCCTTTGGCTCAGGTCATAATTCTGAAGTCCTGGGATTGAGTCCCACATCAGGCTCCCTGCTCAGTGGGGGAGTCTGCTTCTCCCTCTGCCCTTCATCCCACCTTTGGGCTCTCTCTTTCTTACAAATAAATAAATAAAATCTTAAAAAAAAAAGAGTCAGACTCTTAAGCAACTGTACCACCCAGGTGTCCCAGATGACCTTTTTAAAGTGAAATTGTTGAGTGCTAGATATGGTTCATATGTGTGTGTGTGTGTGTGTGTGTCTGTGTGTGTGTGTGTGTATGAACTTATATTTATGTAAGTTGTGTAAGAAAGAGCCTATGTCTCACACTCTTACCAAATTTTTGTCATTATTATTTTTATAACTTTGTTCATTTAACAGCCATGGAAGGGTATACTAGTTAGGTATCTTCCCATTGCAGTTATAAAAAACCCAACTCAAGGGTTGCCTGATTGTCTCAGAAGGTTAAGTGTCTGTCTTTTGCTCAGGTCATGATTCCAGAGTCCTGGGATCAAGCCCTGCATTGAACACCCTGCTCAGTGGGGAGCCTGCTTCTTCCTCTCCCTTTGCTGCTTCTCCTGCTTGTGTACTCTCTCTTGTTCACTCTCTCTCTCAAAGAAATAAAAATAAAAATTAAAAAAACAAAGTTAAAAATGTAACTCAAATATTTGAAGAAGGCAGGGCATAATGGAGGGATATAATGTAACTCAAATATTTGAAGAAGGCAGGGCATAATGGAGGGATATATATAACATATATAACACACATATATATATTGCACACATATCTGTTACATATAACTGCAAAGTGCTATGGGTAGGTTTGACTTTTTTTTGAAGATATTATTTATTTGTTTGACAGAGAGAGATCACAAGTAGGCAGAGAGGCAGGCAGAGAGAGAGAGGAGGAAGCAGGCTCCCCACTGAGCAGAGAACCCAATGCGGGGCTCAATCCCAGGACCCTGGGACCATGACCCGAGCTGAAGGCAGAAGCTTTAACCCACTGAGCCACCCAGGTGCCCCTAGGTTTGACTTTAAGGCTTGATTTTAGCTCAAAAACATTGCTGAGACTCATTTCTGGACTTGACTCCTTCTGAGGTGGATGATTTTCTGCTCTGTGTGGTGTCATATCAACATCTATACCAGAGAAAGGGAGAGTCCAGAAAAAACGGCGGTCTAGTAAAAACCTGAGAATGGGGTCTTGTTGGCCTTGGCCCTGATTGGGTCTACTCAGGACATGTGGCCCAAAGTGAACCGACCAAGGGCCAGGGCATGGATCCTGGCACATGCTCCTCCCTAAAATATTCCAGGCTACAAATAAGGAAGAGGTAGCTTCCTCAAAGCCAAAGAAGAAGGAGTGGATGTTTAGTGGCTAAATGTGAAAGAATACTATTAAGGTAACCTGAAACTACATCAGATTGTATCTGCACATTCTTAAAATACATCTACAGTTTCAAACTGCTCCTGGTATAAAATCTTCAAGGACCGTCTCTCCTCTCCTCCCCCAGCTCTTTCTTTCCAGCTTCACCTTAACAGTGCTGCCCTTTGATCTAAAGCAAGCCTTAATTTCTCTGAGCCTCAATTCTCTCATCTCTAAAATGGGGATATTAACCCCTACTTTATCCTAGCAGGATAGCAGTATGCCATACAAAATGAACCCATATGTGATAAAACCTTTAACATCTCATATTTGAATAGATGTTTCCTACCAACTCAGAAAGTAGACTCCTACAAAAGCTCTTGACCATGATTTTTGGACTACTTCTGAAGAAACATGCTGTGTGCCCTTGGGAAAGAGACCTAATTATTTGACTTCTGTTTTCCCTATCTATTAAAAAAAAAATAAGCTAGGAATTTCTGTCTTCAAATACATAATAGTAATATAAAGAATAAAACCCTGTATGAATGCAAGATAGATCAGACTACCCAATAAATGACACCCTTATTTGTGCGAACATTCTTGTTGGTATGTTATGACCGCTCCCCAGTGGCTGCTGTTCCCCCAGTCCCAGGCCCAAGTTATGATTTTCACCAAGTGCCATTTATGGAGAAAAAGCCTGCAAATGTGTATATACTGTCTTGTATCTGTGGCCCTAAGGGCTCTGTGCTCTCTCAGCAGCCTCCATTCAGGAGCTGTGCCAGCTGAATGCTTCCTCCTGGTGTCCTGCTGTATCTGTTCCAGGTGAGCATCTGCTCTGGACAAGCAAGTGCTCAGGTCTTGTCCCCCTCTGCTGGTGACTAGGTCTTCTGAATGTGGGCTAGTCCATTGCCCTGGGACCTCAGGTCTTTGACTACAGAAAATTCATGAGGCTGCACTTTGTCCTGCTTCTGTTGTAAGATCAGGAGCAATGCTTGTTCTAATACTACATGCCTGAGAAGACACTGGAAGTTCTGCTCTAAGATTTAAACTGAATCCTTGCACTGACTATAGGAGATAGGCACTGTTAGTATCTTTTGAAAAATGAGAGCCTCGCTCAGAGTTAACCTCAAGGTCCCATGCAGCTTGGAGAAAGTGGAGCTGAGGCTTGAATGCCAACCCTTATAAGCACTATGCAAACTTAACTTCCTAAATATATCTTTCAAGAGGTGTGTTCTTTGTGTGGCTAGACTGTAGCTTAGATTGGGATGAGGCTGAGTGGGAAAATTGGAGGCAGTTTATAGAAGGCTTTGAATGACAGGTGAGGAAGTGTGAATTTTGAGCTACAGTCAGTCACAGATTTCAGGCCCAAGTGGGACTTCACACTTAGGAAAAAGAATAATTGCCCTTTGAAATTAATAGTCTGGCATCAGTGCGGAAGTTGCATCAGAAAGGCTGAGTGCAGGGACTTGAATGGAGACAGTGGGGATTAAATTCTTGAATAATTAGGAACGGGGAAATCAATCAGACGTGATGGACATGATGTAAGGTTAGAGATCAGGTGTTGGAGAATCTGATTTGTGGTTTTGAGGAGGGGAGGGTAAAATGAAATGAATGTATTCAGATCAGGTGGAGCACCTGGTTTGACAAGGAAGGTGGATAATGAGCAGCAGGTGTCCAACCCATGGAGAGAAGTTGGACAGGTCCCTGGGAATAGGAATCCAGAACACTGGAAGGAGGTCATAGTCGTTGGCTAACCAGGATGGATCTCTGAGACAGGGTCTTTCTCATCTGTGCACCTGTGTATCACCAAGCAGGGGCTCCAGTTTTTGGAAAGCTTAAGTAAAATCAACAACTTGAATGGGAATTTTTTAGGAGTTTTAGTGAAGCTTGCATAAAAAACAAGCGGTCCTTCTCCCTCTCATGCAGGAGCTCATCATGCAATGACAATTTGAAATTTACGACTCAGACATTTAACATGTTTCAAGGAGAACATTATCATTTGAAAACCTTGTAAAGAGAAATGTGTCTGTACTAAGAAGTGACACTATCTTCCTTTTGTAAAGAGACCCCAATCATTTACATTTTCACTTTGCTTCTCATCTTGTGTTAAATAATTCTGACATTTTCTTCAAATGCAAATTATATTTCTGAAAATTTCTCAAATGTGAGGTTTTACTTTTCCAAAAGAGTAGAGGGAGAGAGGGAGAAGGAAAGAAAAAGAGGGAGGGAGAGAAAATTTTTCTTTCATGTGACAACTCTGGCCATCTTTTGAGTCTCTAACTCCCACCCAGTCTAGTGTAAAAAAAAAAAAAAAAGAAAAGAAAAGAGAGAAAGTCCTTAATTTCTTCTGTTTTTGTTTTTTGTTTTTTTGGTTTTTTGTTTGTTTGTTTGTTTCTGCCTGGCAATGCAACTTCTATCAGAAAATGGCTTCTTGAATTTTAAATGGCTGGGGAGCTAGCTTTTCAGATAAATATTCAAAGTACTTAATATTAACATATATAATAAAACTTCAACTTTAGGGTTGGGAGGACCTTCAAGGTCATTGGATGATAGATGGTTCCCCCCATCATTGAATTTCCATTAAACCTCTCTACCAGTTGGGTATTTAGCCAGAGTGTACATATCTTCAATGGTTGGTAGAAAGGATATCCTTAAACTAAGATAATTAAATTAAGTTTCAATTACATTTGAAAGCTTCTACATATTGGTCCTAGTTAGCCACCGTAGTCCAAGGTAAGCGAGGCAGCATAGGGTAGTTTTTCACGCTTGGGCTCTGCAGACAGATACATTTGGTTTCAAATTCTTCACCTGATGTGTGAATCTTATTTTGTGCATCATTTATGTCACCTGGGAGCTTGTCAGAAATGCAGAATATTGGGTTCCATCCCAGACTTACTGAATCATGATCTGTATTTTAATAAGATCCCCAGGTGATCCCCATACATGTTAAAGTTTGAGAAGCATAGCTCAGAGGAAAACAAAACAAAACAAAGCAAAACAAAACAAAAAAACCCAACTCAGTTAATTGCGCATAGCTCAGTGTCTTGTCTTTGAGACAAGATGGTTGGACTTGATAATCTCTAAAAATTCCTTCACTTAATAAGACATTAAAATAATAAATACAGAGTTTATAAAAATGTATTGGCAGAATATTTTTGCAAAGGGCAAACTGGAAACGATCTAGATATAAAACAATGGGGAAATTTTAAACTGTTGTTTAGCCACTCGATTAGATCATGTTTAAAATTACCTTGAGGGGTGCCTGGGTCGCTCAGTGGGTTAAAGCCTCTGCCTTTGGCTCAGGTCATGATCTCAGGGTCCTGGGAAGGAGCCCCGCATCAGGGGTGGGGGGGTGTCTATGCTCAGCAGGGAGCCTGCTTCCCCCTCTCTCTCTGCCTGCTGTTCTGCCTGCTTGCAATCTTTCTCTCTCTGTCAAATAAATGAATAAAATCTTTAAAAAAAAAAAACTTGACTAAAATTACAATAAAATAGAAGATCCTAGAGAGAATATAAAAAAAAAGATCAGGATATAAAATATAATGATTATTTTTAGTACACAGAAACAACTTAGAAACATACCAAAATATCTAAAGTGGTTAGAAATAGGTGACATAATTAGGAATGGTTATTTCTCTGTCATTTAGTCTTTTCTCCCCACCCCATATTTATTAAGTATATGTGATTTTAATAGGGTAGACAAAACAAACAAGCATATTTATTTTTTGATCAACAGGATCCCCTAGAAGACATGAAAATTTCAAGTTTTACAGAGAAGCACAGAATTCATTTTATAATGGATGTGTCAACTCGATTCTTCATTCTACAGAATATGTCCTTCAGCTATTGTCTTTCAAGGCTCAACTCAAGTCCCACTTCTTCCAAGTCAGCTTCTCTTTATATACCCTCTGAGGTCAGGGATCTTGCCTAAATCCAGTCTTGACAAAGGAATGGACTCTGATTAGGTACAAAGTAAATGTGAAGGGAAGGAAAGAAAGGAAGGGTAGGAGGAGGAAGGGGGAAAGAGAGAAGAGGGGAGAGAGGAAGAACAAAAGGATAAAAGCACACAAATAAGCCCCAGTGCTAGTTAAACTCCAGGCCCTTGGGAATCTTGCAGAATATTTCTGAGCCATATCAGCTATTAATAATAAATGGCCTTGCGTTGTTTGCTGTAGTGTCATGGTCTTGCTTCTCCAATGGGATTTCAAGGACCACAAGGAGAGAAAAACACGCTGCTTTAAAATACTGTGTTAGAGTAATTCTTTTCTGAAACAATTTAGTTTGGAAGATGCATTATTAATTCCAGTCATGGAGGAACAGGGCAAGACCTCAAGACTGTCAACAACTTGTGAGGGTTCAAGCTGGGGCTACGAGATGCGTTACTTGACTTCTTAAAGTTATGAATGTAATGGAGTATCTTGTGCATAACAACAGTGCTTCCAATACATGAGATGGGAACTGTTAGAACAGAAAGATGAATGGAAGGAATCTGCAAATAAAGAAGATTTCAGCCCTTCACTCTCACTAATTGATAGGACAACCAGACAGAAAGGTAAGCCAGACACAGATGACTTGCATGACTCACAGCCAACTTTACCTAATTGACCTTTATAAAATACTCCACCCAATAATGGTGAAATTAACATTCTTTTTAAGTGTACATGGACTATTTACCAAAATGGATGATTTTCTGGGCATAAAAAAAGTCTCAATAATTTGGATTAAATTCACATAAAATATTATATCTACTTTAGATTGGAAATCAGTGATAAAAAGAGATCTGAAAATCCCTAAATAACTGGATGCTAAGTAGAACACTGAAAGGTCAGAGAAGAAATCAAAAGGCAAATAAGATAGTATTTTGAACTGAATGAAAAGAAAAACACATGCTAAAATCTGTGGGATATAGCTAAAGCAGTACCGAAATGAAAATGTGCAGCACTGAATACCTAGATTAGAAAAGAAGACAGTCTGAAACCTACCACCTTAACTAAACTAACAGGAGCAAATGAACTCAAAGTAAAAAGAAAGAAAATAGTAGGGTGGGGGGGGGGTTGGATGAGCCTGGTGGTGGGTATTATGGAGGGCACGTATTGCATGGAGTACTGGGTGTGGTGCATAAACAATGAATCTTGGAACACTGAAAAGAAAAATAAAATTACTAAAAAAGAAAAAGAAAATAGTAAAGATTGGAGGGAAAATCAATGAAATAGAAAACAGAAAAACAATTTGTTTTCAAAATGTTTTTGATTGGGGTGCCTGGGTGGCTCAATGGGTTCAGCAACTGACTCTTGATTTCAGCACAGGTTGTGATATTAGGTTTGTGGGACTGAGACCCATGTCAGGTTCCACACTCAGTGCAGAGTCTGCTTATCCCTCTCCTCCATTCCTCCCCCTGCTTGTGTGTTCTTTCTCAAGTAAATAAATAAACCTTAAAAAAAAAAAAAGCCTTTCTTTCTTTCTTTCTTTCTTTCTTTCTTTCTTTCTTTCTTTCTTTCTTTCCTTTCTTTCTTTCTTTCTTTTCTTTTTTTCCCTAGAAGAGGAGTGACTGATCAGAAAAAAAAAAAAGAGAAAAACAAATGACCAACTACCACTATTAGGAATACAAACCTAATATAGCAATAGATTCTCCAGATATTAAAGTGGTAATAAGGGAAAATGATGATAACATTATGCCAACTCATCCAATAACTTAGATGAAGTGGACAAATTCCTTGAAAGATATAAACTACCAAAGCTCACTAGAGGAAAAGTAGACAACTAGAATAGCTTCGGATTTGTTAATGAAATTGAATTTGTAGTTAAAAAAACCTCCCCACAAAGAAAACGCCAAGCCCAGATGGCTTCATTAGTGTATTCTACAAAGATTTTAGGGGGAAATAATCCCAATTTTACCCAACGTCTTCCACGTAATGACCAACTCCAACATGTAGAAAATACAAAGAAATCTACAGAAAATATAACTGATCCAAAAAGGTAGTTTAACAAGTTACTGGACATAAGATCAATATACAAAAACTAATTGTGTTTCTATATTATAAGCAATGAACAACTGGAAATTGAAATTGGAAGAAAAAGTTAGCAAGTCACCTGGCTGACTTCGTCGGTAGAGCATATGACTCTCCATCTCAGGATGGTGGGTTTGAGCCCCATGTTTTGGGTATAGAGATTATATAAAAATAAAACTTGTAAAAAAAAAAAAAGCCTTAATAAATATGAAACACTCAGACACAGCTGGGATGAAGGTGAGCTACATGAAGCACTCACCTCAATCCCAAAATCTAAGGGGGCACCCAAAACTCAGAAATCAAGATAAGCAGTATTATAATGTGCTCTTTAAAAAGTACAAAATTTAATGCAAAATGATGAGTAAAATATCCACATTTTACATAATGAGAGGATGTTATTTATTTGTTTTCTTGCATTATTATGTAAGAGGAACACTTGTTCTCCATCAGCCAGTGGAGGCAAGACCTGTATACTGAAAATTACAAACCTGAGAGAAAGGAAAGAACACCTAACCCAAAACTTGAAAAGTATATCGTGTCATGGATCAGAGGACTCTGCTTTATAAAGATATCATTTTTTCCCAAATTCATCTATAGATTCAATAATTCCAATCAAAATCCCAGCTGAAAAAAACCCACCATGATTTTTTTGGTAGAAATTGATAAATTGACTCTAAAATTCAAATGGAGATGGAAAAGACATGAAATAGGTAAAAAGAATTCTGACAAAAAAATTGGAGGACTTTAAGTACTCAAGTTCAAGACTTATAAATCCATGGTAATAAAGGCAGCATGGTACTGGCTTCAAGATAGACAAATAGATTAATGAGGCAGAGTAGGAATCCAGAAACTGACCTGCATATATGGGGCAATTAATTTTCAATAAAGTTGCAAAGACATTTCAGTGGAGAAAGGATAGTTGTTTTGTTTTGTTTTATATAAAGATTTTTATTTATTTATTTGACAGACAGCATAAGCAGGGGGAGCAGTAGGCAGAGGGAGAGAGAGAAGCAGACTCCCCATCAAGCAAGGAGCCCAATATGGGGCTCAATCCCAGGACCCTGGGATCATAACCTGAACTGAAGGCAGATGCTCAACCAATGAGGCACCCAGGCTCCCCAGGATAGTTTTTAAATAAATGATTCTGGGACAATCAGATAGCCTATATAAAAATTTTTTTTAATTAATTTTGAACATTTCTTAATAGTTCTCAAACAGTTTTGAGTAAAACTCCAAACTATAAAATTCACAGAAGAAATTCTTATGATCTTGGATAAGGCAAAGATTTCTTAAACATAATACCTAAAGAATGATACATAAAGTGAAAATTATAAATGTGCTTTCATCAATATTAAAAACTTGAGCTCTGTGAATGATCTTGTTAAGATAATGAAAAGACAAGACACAGACTGGAAAGAAATAATAACAAGTCACATATCTGATACATAACTGTATCCCAGAAAATATAACGAACTCTTGAAATTCGATAATAAGAAAACAGTTCCTCCCTCTCCGAAATAGCAAAAATATTTGAAACACAGACTTCACCAAAAAAAAAAAAAAGATACAGAAACAAAAAATATGCCCATGAAAAAAGAGGTTCAATACCATTGTCATCAGAGAAATGCAAACTAAAAATCACAATGAGAAATGGCTGCACATCTATTAGAATGGCCAACATTAAAGACAATGAGCCTATTAAGTTTTGGCAAGGATACAGAGCAACTAGAATGCTCACACCCTGCTGGTGGAAATGTGAAATGGTACAACCACTTTGGAAAACAGCTTAGCCATTTCCATGAAAAGCTGAAAACCTACTTTTTGTTCAGTCACTCTGTAAATGTATGCAAGAACAGGTGTTTGGAAAATGTACAGTAAATATTTTAGGCTCTCCTAGCCAAGATGTTACACACTCAGCTATTGTAATGAAAAAATAACTTATAGACAATAAACAAATAAATAAATGCATGAATGCACCTGTGTTTGTGGGAAGTACAAAATAAGCCAAAGTCTGCTGACCCCTGCAGATGTCCACATAATAATGTGTACATGAATCCTCAGAGCAGCCACAGACTGGAAACCACCTGATTTCCATCAGCAGATAAATAAAAAAACCGACTGTAGCATATTCATATAATGGAATAATACTCAGGAATAAAAAATTAGTGAATTATTGATATATAGAACTGTTGCAAGATTTCTGTTGCCAACGGTTTTTGTCATGCTGCTTCAAAGAATGAAGAGGTAGATTGGATGAAGAGTGGTGGGCAGCAAGCAAAGGTTATTGAATGATAGTAAAACGAAGTTTATTGAGCTATAATACAAAGCTCTCAAAGAGGGAGGGGACCCAAGAGGGTTGTCATGGGAGTTTCTAAGTCTAGGGGTCTTTCTGGGCTTGTTGGTGGGTTGTTTTAATCTGATTAACCCTCCATGTGCCTGTCACCCCATCAGGTTTTTGTCCTCCTCCTATCATGTGGGAAAGGGTGGAGGGCTCCTTCCAAGGTGGTGTAAAATCCTTTTTGGTGTGGTTTCCTCTTGGGGTGTGGGGGAACATTTGTTTCTGCTGGCCTTTCTTCTGAATATCCTTCATTAGAACAACATGATAAATCTCATATTTGTGCTGTATGAAAAGAGCCAGACCCTCCTTCCCCCCAAAAGAATATGTACTGTATGATTCCATTTATGTATAAGATTCCAGAAAATGCAAATTAATTTATAGTAACTGAAAGCAGATCAGTGGTGGCTGGCACAAGGGAGTAGACATGGGAAAGGTGGAAAGTATTATAAAAGTACATGGGGAAGCTTTTGAGAATGAGGATATATTTATTATCTTGATTGTGATATTGATGTGGATGTATATATATTAAAACTTATCAAACTGCACACTTTAAATATGTTCAGTTCATTTTGCGTCAACCATATTCAATAAAAGGGGTAAAAAAACAAAATAAAACATTCACCTGGCAGTGGAGGACATGGTCACATTGGTCTCAGAAAGGACTGAAGTTGGACACCTGGGTGGCTCAGTTGGTTAAGTGTCTGCCCTCAGCTCAGGTTATGATCCTGAGGTCCTGGGATGGAGCCCTGTGTTGGGCTCCCTGCTCGGCTCCCTGCTCCTCTCCCTCTGCCCCTCCTCCTGGCTCTCTCTCTCAAATAAATAAAATTTAAAAAGAAGAAAAAAGTAAAGGACCAAAGCCAAGGGCTCAGATGTCATTAGAACTTTCTCTCTCTGACCTTGATTTCTCTCTACAGATGGTTCTCTGTCTGAGACTAGCTTGTCTGTGTGGAGGGCCTTGCTCTGCTTTCTGGAATAACACAGAATAAACCTTGTAGGGAGGCAAGACATGTCCTGGAAGGAACATGGCATAAGAGACAGACACACCTGAGTGAATGTGACATCCACCACTTACATCCTTTGTGATTCTGGGAAAGAGCAAAACCTCAGTTTTCTAAACAGGAAAATGGAACAATTGCTTTATTTTACATGATTGTCTCTAGGATTACAGAGACAGGTAGAAAATCAAAAGGAAGGCTCAGTGCACCATTAAACATGAGTTCTCTTTGTTGGTTCATTTGTTTTTCACATACTGACTATATTAGTCCAGGTTCTCCAGAGAAACGGAACCAATAGGATGCATTTATACATCAGGGTATATTTCTAGAGAGAGAGGTTCACTTTATGGAACCGGCCTGTGTGACTGTGGAGGCTGGAAAGTCTGAAATCTGCGGGGCAGGCCATAGACCGGAGACCTGGGGAAGAGTTGATGTTGTGTGACCTGGAGTTTGGAGGCCTTCTGCAGGCAGAATTCCTTTTTCCTCAGAAGTTCTTGCTCTTTCCTCTAAGGCCTTCAACTGATTGGGCGAGGCCCATCCCATTATAAAGTGTAATCTGCTTTACTCAAAGTTGACTGCCTTAAATGTTAATCACATCTAGGGGCACCTGGGTGGCACAGTCGGGTAAGCATCCAACTCTTGGTTTCAGCGGAGGTTGTGATCTCTGGGTCCTCCATGCTCAGCACAGAGTCTGTTTGAGATTCTTTCTCTCCCTCTCCCTCTGCCCCTCCCCACCCTGTCTCTCTCTGTCTCTCTCTGTGTCTCTCAAATAAATAAATCTTAAAAAATAAAATGTTAATCATTTTAAGGTTACCTCACAGCAACATGTAGCCTGGTGTTTTTTTTAGTAATGGGACACCATCACCTAACCAAGTTGACACA
Source organism: Lontra canadensis (assembly GCF_010015895.1). NCBI lineage: Eukaryota > Metazoa > Chordata > Mammalia > Carnivora > Mustelidae > Lontra > Lontra canadensis. The sequence goes on from NW_022630995.1 coordinate 54,735,731, forward strand.
TAAAATTAACTCACATGAACCCTTCAACTATTTGAAGAGGAAAATTTTGATGAGTGGCACTCTTCTCTCTCAAAGCTAGTAGCTTTGACTAGTGACTATTATTTCGCTTTCCGTCCTCAGCTCTCTCAGATCTTTTTGTCAAGGGCCGGAGAAACTCTCCCCTCCCCCGCCCTGTGATATTAGATCCATTCTTCCACATTTATGGACTTCATTTCCTTTGCATCTCGAAATGGCCTTGGTCTTAGACAACTGGCTGCCCTATTTAAAGAGCCTGAGTTGGTAATGAAGTCCCCACACGTTTTTAAGATGCAAAACTCTTTCCCTCCATTAGCGTTCAGCAATTTTATGAGATCTCTGAAAACACAAGATGGGCCCTAGGGCTTCAGCTACAGGCCATATGCTCAAAGCCGGACTGCATCAGAGCAAAAGAATTTTAATTCCTTCACAATAAGGTTTAGTCTTACTGGTGAGGCTGTGCCTGGGCTGGGAATTTAAATGTCGAAGAAGTAAACAGGTTGCAATTTCATTGCTTCTGAACATGCGACTGCCTCGGGGGTTTCTGATTTATTTATTTTTTTAATGGAGTGCGAGGCCATAAACCCTTCCTGCTGGCAGGCTGGCAGACCGTGCACATTTTTAGAGGTACACAAGGCTGCAGCAGAGTGGTATCTGGAAGCTGCCTGAGCCCCCGTAATTAAAACCATGCTCAGCAAATGCTCCTGATTCCAGGGGTCACATCTGATTTCATCTAAAACATTCTTTCTGGTTCCCTCTTAACCCAGTCTTGACTTTTTGCGCATTCACATCATTGCCACAGTGGAGAGAGGGAGGATGTGGGGGGTGGGTGGCGGAGGGCAGAATGTAAGTTATAGGGGGATGGTTCAGAACAGGGTTTTGTTTGTCGTGTGATACCAACGGGACACTGGCAGGACAGTACTGGTGAGCAGCTAGCGTTGTATTATTTCTCTGTATCACTAACAGGTTTTTTTTCAGGGTATTTTGAGAAAGGTAAGGCTAAAAGTGAGCTATTTAATAGGGGTGGGTACCTCTTATCATTTGAGCCTCATATCCAATTTCTATCTTTTTCTAATGGAAAACATACTTCGTTATTATTCACTGTGGCCAACACACATTTCCAAATGTCAGCAGATTGTTTTTTTAACTTGCAGGTATCATCTATTGAAATTGGACTTGGCCTTTACCTAAATATTTGGCTGTACAGAACATCAGTTTCACTTTGGATTAATGTTTTGTTCAGCGCCTGAAAACTGTGCAGTGAATGAAATCTTTTACTGTTCAAAATGGGGAAACTTAGTCCAAAATGGCTTTGCAGCTTTGAGCCACAACTTTGGAGATCTAAAAAGGATCATGTTCAAATATCTAATTTGAATAAGGAAAAGGGTGCTCAGGGGGCTTGGGTGGCACAGTCAGTGGAACATCCCACTCTTGGTTTTGGCTTAGGTCATGATCTCAGGGTCCTGAGATGGAGCCCCTGGTAGGCTCTGCACTCAGCGGGGAGTCTGCTTGAGATTTCCTCTCTCTCTCTCTTCCCCTCCCTGCCCCCTCCTCTGTGCTCTTTCTGTCTCTTTAAAACAATAAATAAATAAATCTTAAAAAAAAAAAAAAGGTGCTCACCACTTGCTATAGTGAAATATGTTAGCAAGTTCTTTTCTCTGTGATACTAAATGTTTTCTCAGATTTGGCACCTGCGACTCTATTTTAATTTAGTATAACTGCATTATGTTCACACTTTCAGACAGTTTACCTACAACCTGGGGAGGCGGAGAAACATTTTAGTGCGTTAATAAACATTTGTGGAGTACCTGTGGTGTGCCAAGCAGTGTGCTGGCCCTGAAGAAAACCAAGGAAAAGGTACCCTTCCTCTCTCTGCCTGAGTTTCTCATCTGGAAAATGAAATCCGACTGGTGCGGTTTAGGTCCACTGGCTCTCCAAAAGGGTGGGATCATGGTGTTTGCCCCATCACTGGTGTCAGGAGTCCACAACGGCCTATTTCAAACTACAAATAAAAGGACATCGAAGGCAGACCTGGAAAGAGATGTGCCTGCTCGCCCTGCACCGGGAGAGCCGTGTCCAGTGCCCCAAACCATGGTGTTCATTTTCTGTGCTGCCTTCCTCCCAGAGCCACCTCTGAGCCTTGCCTACTCCCTACCATCTCCCCTCTGCATCCACATCAGAGTATCTGGCACCCGCAGGGCAACTCTTGTCTTTTTGTGAATAAATGAATATTAAGTAGGAAATGAACACCCTGAATTTTGAGCATTAGCTAAAGGCTATACGCAAGCACACCCCTATCTATCAACTCACTGGATCTCCTGTAAAGGGAGTAGCTGTCCCCCTCCTTTTGTGGTTCCTGTACTTCTGAAAAAATGGCAGCTCCATAATCATGTTCTCTTCCTGGAGTGCCCCTAAGCAGCGGACATATCGCCATTGGTGGAAGCATGGCCTGTGGCTTTAAGTCTTGCCTTGTGGTTTCCCTAACTTAAAACCTTAAACCAACCTCCTGAAAGAAGCTACACGAAAAGTAATGATCCTCAAAAATGAATGCGTTGTTACGGCAAAGAAGAAATTTAATTAGCCACCATAATAGCATTAGGCTTCTTTTTTCTTTTCTTCCTTTTAAAAATAAGTGCAGTGACTAGAAATCATGGGCACCATTGCCTTAGTCCCTTCAACTCAGTGACTACGAGAGCACTAGGGGTGGGGGAGTGTCTATTCTGCATATTCTAGCTTTACAAATAGACTCAACTGATTTTTAAAAAAATAGTAATAACAGTTGTAATTTTTTTAATGGCCCCTTAAGCAGAGCAGGGAGGGTTGTCAAGACACATTGAAATAGTGTAAACCTGCAGGAGCTGGCCTAAGACCGGGGCTATTTACAGCCAGCGTTTTGGTACCTTTGGGTTGAGTTTTCCCTCTATGTAATGGGACTTTCAGTGCCATGAAAGGGGCAGGGGTGAGTCGGGACAGTGGTGACCAGAAATTCTGTATTTGAAAGATTTAGGAGGAAGTTATGACCAAGGGTTGGGTCTTTCCATTGGAGCCTGTGTGATTTACGGTGGTTTGCAGAGAGGCTAACGGGCCTGCATAGATGCAACCTGGGTCCCCACAGGCCCAGAGCTGCCATTTTGATCTGTTCCTCTCTCCTTCCACTGCCCCTCCTCACACTGTCCTGTTGAGACTTTTTTCCCCTTTGAGCTTGGCCTTCCATTGGCCATAGACAGTGTTGCTGGTATTTGGGAACATGTGGTTATTAACAGTGTAACCCTGGCTAAGTTATTTAACCTAATCCACACTGAGATTCCTCACCTGTTAAATGGGGGCAGGATAGTTCTGACCTCAGAGGTTGTTTGGACTATCACATGAGATAATGAATGTGAAGTGCTTAGAGCAGAGGTGAACTCACATGGTTTTTCACTGAGCAATAGTGACAAAAACTGTAGGTAAGAGTTCAGGGCAGGATACTGAAATCAGTAGGACACTGATGACCCTATTTGGAAGGTGTTTAAGGGAGCGGGTGTGGAGGAGAGCAGGGAGATCTGGGAAACTTGAGGGTGTTGTGGGAGCTGTGGTGACAAATCTCCAGGATTCGTTTATGCCTCAAAAATTTATGCCCTCAGCTTCCAGAAGGTTGCCATAGCTCTCAGCTATCCCTAGGGGGCTCCCCCTCCTTGGGGTGCAGTCTCACTAACTAAAGTGGAGACAAAGGCCTTACCGCAATTTGGAACAACTCTGTGAAGGGCTATCACAGCTTCAGAGTTCCTATTGGGTTGGCTGAGGCCCCATTAGACTGAACCTCTGTCCCCTCCCCCCACCCCATATATCCTAGCACACAGCACCTAAAACCCTTGGAATCTCTTTAGAGATCATGTCCTTTGGTATGCTAATGAGATGCCTGGTGGCTGGGGGCTCCTGGATAGCCGTGGGGAAGGTGCTGGTTGTCAGGGGAACAAGACTGGTGAGTAAAGAGCTGGAACTTTCAGTCCCATCCCCCAACCTCCAGGGAGGGAAGAGGGACCAGAGGTTGAATTAATCACCAATGGTCCATGACTTAACCAATTGTGCCTATGTAATGAAGCCTCCATAAAAGCCCTAAATGACAGGGTTTAGAGAACTTGCAGATTGGTGAACTCTCAGAGGTGCTGGGAGGATGGTGTCCCAAGAGAGGGTGTGGAAGCTCTGAGCACCTTCCCACATACCTAGCCCCAATACATCAATTCCATCTGTCTGTTCTGAGTTCATTCTTATTATGTTCATTCTTATCATGAACCAGAATCTAGTAAGTAAACGGCTTTCCTGAGTTTGTCAACTGTTCTAGCAAATTATCAAAACTGCGGAGGGGTTTGGGGGAACCTCTGACTTATAGCTGGTAGGCCAGAAACCCAGGTGTCTACCTGGACTTGAAGTTGGCATCGGAAGGGGGTCGAAGGGGCAGTCTTATAGGACTGAGCCCTTAACATTAACCGGTAGACAGTATCAGAATTGAGTCGCATTGTAGAACCCCTAGATGATGTCAAAGATTGGCTTGGTGTAGAAACCACACACATTCGGTGACCAGAGTGAGGTGGTGTGAGTAGGAGAATAGAAGAAAAGCATTTTCCTTAGAATGTGGACTGTAATGTGAGAAACAAACTCATAGCCCAAGCTTCTCTCTGCTCAATTCTACAGAGGTTCTCCTTCCTAAACGTCATGAACTTCCTGGAAACTCAGCCTGCAGTGGCCCTCAAGGCCCAGGGAGCAACAAACTCTGGGACAGGGAAGGATAACAAAGTCAGGCAAGTTTTCTTGTGATGACTAATGGTGTTTGATGTGAGGAAGAACATTTTAAGAGCTTTTGCTATCGTCATCTGCTCAGAAGTTATTGCCACTGAGGAGGCTGATGTAAATAACAAATGGTTCCTGGTTTTCCAATGGCTTCTCCACAGAAACAGAATGCTGAGGTTCTTCAACTGTATAAAGCCAGGGCAACTCAAGAACATGTCTCTTCCTTTAACAGGACCCAGATTTTTTTAGAGACAGCTTAACTGCAGGAGATTAACCAAACCTCAGGGCATGTTTTCTGAAGACAGTCTTCAGCATCCACTACATCATAAGCCTAAAGCCAGCTGCCTTTTCTTGAATGACACTTGAGGAAGAGGGAGGGACAGATCTGATAACACTTTCTGCCCCCAATCCCGTTGGTGACTATGTGACCCAGAGAGGGGCTTCTTCCCTTCCCTCCTCTGCCCTTTCTTTTGCCTGTGCAGTCATTAAACAGATCACAATTCCCTTGTGGAGATACTTCTTTGTGAGCAGAATTAATGATTATATTTCAAAAGAATTATTAAACCAATATATGCAATTGATTAAACAAATTCAAATGCAAAATAATAATAATAATAACAATAACAATAATAATAATGAAAAGTCTCCCTCTTGCTGCAGAGCTCCCAAACTTATTCCTCAGAAATAATCAGTGAACAGTTGTGTGTCTCCTTCCAAAAATTTTCTATGCATAGTCAAGCACATTTGTATATATGAATTTTTAAAATTTTTGTTTTTTAACACAAATGTGTAATACATTCTACACTTTTTTTTTTTTGCTTTGCTCCTTGCTTTTTTTTTTTTTCCACTTAATTTATAGAACATGTTTCACTGCAAGTAACTAAAAATCAAACTCATACTGTTTGAGTAATAAATAGGACTTCTTGACTGGTATAACTGGAAGTTCAGAAAAAGCTTGGTTCAAGGTTGATTTGACTCAGTGGTTTAATTATGTTATCAGAGGTCTGGTTTTTCTCTTTCTGTTCTGCCACTCATGGTGTGATTGCTAAGGCTGGCTTCCCATCTTGGCTGAAATATGACTTGCTAACATCCCCAGGGCTACATATTGATATGTCCATATCTAGGCAGAGAGAGAAGTTATTTCCTGAAGTTCTCTCAGAAGAGCCAGAAAGCTTTAATTTTATTATTTTTTTCCCTGGAGGCTCAAGCAAACTATTTTCAGACCTCATTGACATACTTTGGGTCACATGCTCCTATCAGAACCAATCCCCCTAGAAAGGGACACAGCTACATGAATTAGTTAGACCTGAGCCAAGAACCCACCTAAGAGCCAGAGGTGGAGTTATCGTTTCCCAAGAGTATGGGCTGTGAATGGTAGTAGGTGTGGATATCCAAATAAAAATTAAAATATTTAACGACATTACTTAATATTTTGTTACACACTTCTTTTTGTAATCACATATCTAGCTCTATTTCCTTACAAAATAAATTGGTGGGGCACCTGGATAGCTCAGTTGGTTAAGAATCCTACTATTGATTTTGGCTCAGGTCATGCTGTAGGTTGGGCTCTGCACTCAGTGAAAAGTCAGCTTAAGATCATCTCCCTCTGATCCTTCCCCCTACTAGTCTCTCTTGCTTTCTCTCTAAAAAAAAAAAATAAAAGTATAAAATTGAATTGTGTGGATACAACAAAATTTATTGAGTCAATCCTTGTCAATGGGCATGTACGTTATTTCCTTGATTTGAAGCAATTCTTTGGTGAATGCTCTGTGTGCATTTTTGTACACACATGGTTTACAGGTACATCTATGACTAAATTCCCAGAAGATGAGATCAAGAATATAACCTGTCTATATTTAGTTTCAGAACAACAAATCTACCCCAGGAGATAAGGACTACAGTTAGAACTTTCAGGAATGATTCTCAAAATTATACTGTTGGGCTGATCTGCCAAAGGAGCAGCAGCCTGGTTGAGAAGTTGTTGCACAGATGTCAGCTACAAGGACCATGCCACTGCGGAGAGACAGCCAGAGGTGTCAAGATCAGTACTCAGCAGGGATCAGGAAACCACTGCTGCCATGACTTCAGAACTGACCTGCACCAGTAAATGATGCCCTGACTTTTGACACCCACAACAGTGATGACCATAGATACAGTAGGAGCCAAGTGTCTGCCTCGTTTTTGCCATCCACGTCTCATAGGATACTTCTGATTGACAGAATCTAGTTTACATTTGAAACCTTATCTGCAAGGGAGTCTGGGAAATGCCTAACTTTCTAGCCCTTGCTGTCAGGAAGGGGCACAGAGAAGAGAAAGACACACATATCCGTTCTCTCACATATAAAGGAGTATGCATTTTTAATTGGACTAAAATCCTGCCAAAATGCTCAGAAGCAATTCTGTTTACTGCTTCTGTAAAACTAAGATCTCTGTGGCCAGTATGGCTCCTGCCCCAATTTCACTGTGACTGTGTGGACCAAAAATACCCCTTCAAGGCCTGCTCTACAACTTCAACAAAGATGAAAGGGTGGGGGGAAATCTTCTCTACCTGATTGGGAAGCAAAGATAGAATCTTTTCCAAAGGTATGAGGAGACAAAATATGAGCTATTGACCTGTTTGGCCAATGTGGACCATTGCCATGGGCCGATTCTGTACCTATTAATTCTCACATGTCTCCCATGAAGTGAGTGCTGTAGTCCCAAGGTGGATATGCAAGTGGCACATACTGGCACATCCCCAGAAGGCTGCCTTCTCTTTTAATGGGTGGATATGTGTACTTACCAGTTGTTAAATATTTTGAATATTACCCTTGATCATCCCTATTTTATAGATATGAAAACAGAGGTTCTAAAACAGTAGGACATTTCCCCAAGGCCAGGGGGGTGACAAGTACCCAGGACCTGAGCCTCATGGTGCATGGCCCCAAGGACTGTGTTTTCTACAATGTTTACCACCTTTTTGCTCAATCAAATACTAACACGCTTATATGGTGTGGTATAGTTTTAGAAGGTTCTGCCTTTAAGATATATTAGACATATTTCTTAGCATTATTGACCATGCTTTCCGGGAATAAAATTGGGACATTTTGATGATCAATTTTGTGTTGATTAGATCACAGGTCGCCCCCTGATATTTAGTTAAACATTATTCTAGGTGTGTCTGTGAAGGTGTTTAAGGTAGATTAGCATTTGAATCTGTAGACTGAGGTAAGGAGTTCAGACAAGCTGTGGATGGGTCTCATTTAACCCTTTTAAGGCTTGAATAGAGCAAAAAAGCTGAAAAAGTAGAACTCACTTTCTCTACGGGTCTTTGAGCCAGGATATCTGCAGTCTTGTCTTGTGTTCAGAGTTAGACTTGATATGCAATATATACTATTGGCTTTCCTGGTTCTCCGGCCTTTAGACTAGGACTGGAACTATACCATTGTCTCTCCTGGGTCTCCACCTTGCTGACTGCAGATGTTGAGACTTCCTGGATTCCATGGTGGGAATTGTTGGAGGTATACACAGGGCCTTTTATTGGCCAGCCTGAAGTAACATCTAAACCCCAGCCCTTAGAATCCTTCCACAGGCTCCCCATTGGGAACTGCTAGTGGCAGCTGCAGTTCTCTGCTTGTTTAGAATCAGTTTGTAATCCCTGTTCTTTGGGGTCTGCTGGTTTAGTCCTTTCCCCTGTTTTTAGGTCATTGGTTGCTGCTGATATATTAAGGTGAACATGTTTGTTTATCTTACTATGTGTAGAAATTCCCATTACTAATGGGAATCTCAAAAGCAGCTGCCAAACTGGTGGGCACAGATTGAGCGTTTAAAAGGTGTTAGAGCACTCACCACCTAACTCAAAGACACCTGTGTTAGGATAATTTGGTCACAAAGCAGGTTGACTGACACCAGGTTACTCACCAACCTCAAGAAAATTTCTGTACAGCGAAGTACACTGTAAAACACCACACTATCCCTAATCCTGTGGCGCATCTCTGAGGTATTAATCTGGATCAAGAAACCCAAAAGGCTAGCTAAAAATATGGGATCTTTAATTTCTAAAGAGTGAAGCACACCACCTTCTGGCACAATTGTCTATTTTATGTCTAAGAACTATGGTCCCAGAAGCTGTAGATATCTACAAAGCTGGTGAAATCTCACCAAAAGCAACCTAGAATTACAATGGCCATTATGAGAAACATTTCAATTGCACAAGATAATTTAAGAAGTGTACTTGAAAGCAAAGAGTCCTTGGTCAAACAAATAGAATGGGACACCTATTTTGGGGGCAGATGCCTCCAAAAGATTTCAAAATTCCAAAACAGCTTCATTGAAAATTTTGTTGCAAAAGGTTAGTGAAAAATTAAGACTGTTAAAGGTACCTAAAACAAAAAACTGTAAGAATGATATCACTCCTACTGCTCCCTTCATCCTCCTTTATGGCACTATGTATTCTACTAATCCTATGTCTGAATCGTTTTCCACTCTGAAAAGACTACGTGACCATAAACAAAAGTCTGCCAAGTTAATGGACTTCTAAATACCCCCTTATGTACCTTTAGAAAAGGGCCTCTGTCTGGGCACTTCTCAGAGTTGATGAGGCTCTGAGGAATTTTCTGGAAATTTGCTACATTATTCCCTTAAATAACCAAGGGAAACTGATGCAGGCTGGATCCAAGGACCCAAAGAGGGACCCGCAGGACCAGCCAAGAAGGTCCTTGCCTTCTTGCAGGAGAAATCAAATGTGAGCTGAGAGAAGTGAGAGTAGAATTTATCGAATAGTGTGACAGAGTATGGCAGATGGGGTGTCTGGGAGACTCAGACAGGAAAGGAAATAATCTCATCTTTGCTTGAGCTATGGGGTTTTTACTGAGGCTGGTGGTTTGGTGTATGTGTCCTCTCAGGTATCCAGGACCTGGTCAAAACAAAGACAGTGCTCAGGTGTCCTCCATAAGTCACTTATGTCCTAGAGCCAGGGGTCTTGGGGTCAAGGTGTCTGGGGTAACTGGTCTTAGGAAAGGTGCATGAGGACCCCACCTAGTCACTCTATAGACATTATCTATTGTGCTGAGAGAGTACAAGAAATCATTAACTCCTTCACCTTTACAAGGAGGACATACATCATTGGTACTGAGGCATATAAAAAACGGGGGTGCAGATCCTAGCAAGAACAGAGGCAGAAAAAAGAGAAATAAGCAGTTGTGTCCCTCCACCTCTCCCACCCCGGCCATGGGGTCCCTTCAGGTTTTCTCATTCAAAACTTAAATTAAAGTTAGTGAAAACATCTTGCCACCTTCTGGCAGACACAAGAGCCTACAGAGGGGGCCCTGGGAAAACTGGCAGAAGCCAGCAAAGTGTAAGAATTCTTACCAGAATGAGGTCTCCTGAATCTCAGCCTATAATGCCCAATCAAAAGAAGAAAATAAAATTTTGTGTGTCCCTTCCTGTCCAAATCCAGACAGTTATTGAACCTTTCTCTCCCAGGGATAGCTATTGTTTTCTTCCTTATCTCATTTTGTGTCCAAAGAACTTGCCTTGGCTTCCTACCTACTTGAGACATGCAGATTGTTGGTTCTTTTTGTCATCTTTGGGAGTGCTTAGATCTTGTGAAAGCAGTATCTTTTGCATCCTCCTTGAAGAACACCCCTTGGGTCTATGGGATTGTTTAATATTGCCAGAAATATTACTGTTGTCCTGGATGAAAGGACTTAACAACTCTATGAACAGAAATTTGGTCAAATTAGAAGTTGATATTCAGACCCTAATAGGAATATTTTTCGCTCCACTTCCCTCAGCTAAATGTACCAAGAGGGGGAAAAAAAACCCCAAACATTCCAGCATAGATGGATGGATGTGTCCTAAACTTGCCTATTTTTCTCACAGGTTTGTAAGTATTGTAAAAATTCTGACCTTAAGGGAACAAAAGTACTTGAGGAAGAGCCTATATTCTTTTCCTGTGCCTTTGAGTTGTAAATGTTTTATCCAGTCTTCTCTGGGAATTCTTATCTAGGTCAGCTCTTTAAAATACCAATTTTAGGGAGGTAATTCTTATCAGAAGAAAAACAAAAAACGGAACATTTGAAACTTAAGTGAATAATAATAATGATGATGATAATAAACCTTTATGTGTCTTCTCCACAATACCCATCTCATGATTAAAATTTCTGCCTGCTGCTATCCCTGCTTGTGCTCCCTCTCTCTTTATTTATTTTTAAATAAATAAAATCTTAAAAAAGATAAATAAATAATTTTAAAAAACCTTTTCCCTTACTTTTTAGTAATCTTCCTAGAAAACGAAGATTTTCTGTCTTGCCAAAACAATTTCCTGTGTTATCTTTATTAGGTCCTTTGATTACTTAAGAAAGCAGAGTCTTCTCTGTTAAAAAAGAGTGAAGTTCTTCTTTTCTTATTTTTACAACTATTAACTTTCTATATTTGCCTGCAAAGTCTTTAATTGTCACTATAGTCAAGTAGATAAGAAAGCATTGCTTCACTGTAACCTGTGACTCTGCTTGAACAGTGTTTCTAAAACCTCTTGATATATTTTGTTTAAATATTATTTTCCATATTTATTTGAGAAAGAGAGCACTCACAAACAGAGGGAGCAGCAGGCAGAGGGAGAAGTGGGCTCCCTGCTGAGCAAGGAGCCTAAGGCAGAACTTGATCCCAGAACCTGAGATCATGACCTGAGCTGAAGGCAAACTCTTAACCAACTGAACTACCCAGGCACCCCTAAAACCTCTTGATATTTTTAATAAAACTTCCCCAAATAAAATTCTAAATAAAGTCTTTTTCACTTAAGCAAACTTTAAGAATTTTTAGAAGGTCCTTGGAATACCTTAAAAGATTTTTTTCTCTCTTTTTGTAAAGAGAGATATTAAACTAAGACTTATTTGATATCTTAAATTACATGAGGGACATTTGTCAAATAAGAAGTGCTAACCTTCTTTGTGTTGTATTTGTATAGGTATATGGTATAAGTATTCTAGAAATTATATGAAATTCCTAAAGTCTGATATGTCCTGGTATAATGTTATCATCATAATTCTAGTTATTATCTTAAAATGTTGCCTGTTGCAGAAATAATGAAATTTCCTTGTCAGTTTTGGTATAATGAATTCTCATCAGACATATAATAATGGGCATTTAAGTCTTGTTATTTACCAGGAGTTATTGTTTTACTCAGATGTTTTTGCAAAAGTGTTTCTGCAAAAGTGCTTCATCTTCAAGGAAATTCATGGAAGGGACTCTGGTAAACACAGGTTTCTGATTACTTTGAGATCATAATATGGAACTGGATTAGAATTTCCAGAACTAATAGTAAAAATAAATGGATTCAAGCAGAACAAGAATTAATAATATAGGAATGAATAAATTTAGGAGGATGATTATAATTTTTATGAGTTTTATCTAAAACATTTCTGATTTTTTAATGTTTTGTTTTTCTAGATTTAAGGAAACCTTTTCTTTTTTTTTTAATTTATTTTTTTAAAAGATTTTATTTATTTATTTGACAGAGATCACAAGTAGGCAGAGAGACAGGCAGAGAGAGAGAGGAGGAAGCAGGCTCCCCACTGAGCACAGAGCCTGATGCGGGGCTTGATCTCAGGACCCTGGGATCATGACCTGAGCCGAAGGCAGAGGCTTTAACCCACTGAGCCACCCAGGTGCCCCAAAACCTTTTCTCTTAAGCCATCTATGGCTTACAGCAATACGGTAAAGTATATCTTGTAAACAAAGATGAAATATTTGTTTACTCTTCCTATCTGATTCCTTCAGAATTTGGAAACTCTTGAGTATTCTTTCCATGGCTATATAGTTAGTCATATATATAAGTAAAATAAGAATCTGTTCTAAACATTGGCTATATTATCAAAGCTTTGAATAGAATGCTCTACTTGAGAGAGATGTACATAGATTCATATATGACCAGACAACTTTTGAGAACTAAGGTTGACTTTATGAAGCCAATAAAGCCCCTCAGAAAAATTGGCCTGTTATCTTGCTTACAGGGTTCCTGACAGTTTTATCAGGTAGAATCTGATGGCAAGTTTTTGCCTTGGCTTCCTGGTCCCAGAGACTCTTACAAGTTCAATCTGAGATCCTTTGTAAAAGATTTCAGCATAGCAGTCTTAAAAATAGCTTACATGGTCAATCACTATTCTTTCTTCACTTACATGAGTCAAGCTAAGTTTAATGCAAACAAATTAGTTTTACTGTGATTATCTTTGGTAAAAAATGGAAGTGGCCAAGGAGAGAAAAATTATGTTTGTACTTTTGTCTATATTAGATTTTAATATTGTTATCTTTGAAGTTTTGTACATATTGCTATAAATCAGACTATATCCTGAGTCTTTCTAGTCTCCTTAGGTATCTGTCTGTGACTCTCCAAATTCATGGTTCCAATTTTCTCCCACCCTCTGATTTGGAATCACTAAGAACAAAGACTACCCCTGGATATCCTTGGAAGGGACTATACTAAGTACTCCTCACTAAACATCAGGAATTTGAGTCTTGAGTACACATCTTAGAGCTGAAGAAAGCTCAACCTGACATCTGGTTTTGTATAAACACTGGAGACCTCCAAATCAAGTTGACCAGGAAGAGAAGAAATTGGTTGCTGCACCCTAAGAGGTTGGATCAAGACTTCATATTTTAACCAAACATGAAAACTTCTTTTTCTTTTTCTTTCCTGTACTGTGGCTTTGGCCTGGAAAGATAGCATCATCATCTGTATCTCTCAGGCAATTAATGGCAGCAGAGGGGTAATCTCTAGAATATAGAACAATTTTTTATTTCAATCTTGGCGAAAACCTAATTGATCCTTAAATGCAATAATCCCTACCATTAATAGTACCACCTAGTGGAAATGCTTTGCACCCAGATATGACTTATCTTTGACTATGATGGTTGCATTCTCCTGGTGCCCATGGATGCCTAGATGGCTGGCACATAACTGGGCAGTGTCTCTTAGGTTATCTGATTGTACCTCTAACTGTTCACAGACAGATTGAGGCACCTCATTGGTCACCCCCCCTGAATTTACATTGTTGAGTTAGAAAGGACCTATTGGGAGACATTCATGATTCAAAATTAACTTCCTTTGGTAGATCCCCACTTCCCTGGTTAGAAGCAAATGCAAATGAGAATATGATCAGGAACCTCTCCTAACTCTTGAAAAATATTGCAGATTGTGCTGCTAAGTCACTAGCAGTCCAAGAAAAACATCTAGACTCTCTGGCCAAAGTTGTTCTTGATAATAGGATAGCCCTTGATTACCTTTTAGCTGAGCAAAAAAACGTGTCTGTGTTATGGCCAAATACCACCTGCTACACCTGGATTAATGCTTCTGGGGAAGTTAAAACTCAATTATGTAAGATTACTGAGCAAGCCACTTGGCTTAAAAAGGTGATTCTCTCAACAGGGTTGTTTCTCTGACTTAGTTGATTTTGATTGGTTTGGATCTTGGGGACCATGGGTCTGAGGTGCACTCCAGACATGGGGAATGATCCTGCTTATAGTAGTCATAGTAATCTCCCTGGTGTGCTTTATTTTCTCAAAAGCTCTGAATGCATGTTTGCAGCCACTAACCACCAAGCAGATGATCTCCCTAAAACTGGAATGCCAGAAAAGGAATGAAGAAAATGAGCAATGAAAAAAATTGTGAACCTGAAGTCATGACCTGTGAATATCACACATAGGATCAGTAAAAGCCATAGGAACAATAGAATGGTGGCTGAGTGGTGCAAATGCCTTAAAATTTTTATCACATCTCTCAGGCTGAGAGTCTGATCAAAAGGGGTGGGGGGATGGTTAAAAAAAAAAAAGGAAAAAAGGCCCAAAATGGAGCCACTTGTCCCCAGGACCACAAACCAAGACTTAATTGCAGTTTCAACCTCTCTCAGGAACGTGACCTTTTGACCAGTCAATCTGAAATGTCCTAATCAACACTGGTGAGGTGATCTGCAGGATAGGTGCTCTTCTTCCCCCAAGAAAGGTGCCTTGCCTGAAACAATCTACTCTTTGTTAGAAACGTCCTTTTCTGCCTCTTTCCTTTCCAACAACCTTCCATGTGTGCACCTCCTCAGAGCTCCTTTTTAGAGGTTAGAGGGGATACTGCTCAATTTATGAACCACTGAATAAAGCCAATTAGATCTTCAGATTTATTCAGTTGAATTTTGGTTTTGTACACTCTTAAATAAAGTTATAATTTTCTTGTTCCCCATTAAGAATTCTAAAAACTAGATCTTAATCATTTTTAACATCCTTGATATCTGACATGTAACACATACATTTGGAGGGGTGTGTGTATGTCGTTGGTTGTTTTTCCAAATAGCGGGCTAAAATGGTAAGGTTCTCTGTGTTATTCATTTCCTCCACTATAATCAGAATCCTGCATTATGAAAGGCAATATATTGTTAACAATTCTAGAATCACAGGTAGTATCTTTTCATGGAGCAGAGGTAGCAGTAAGGAGCAGTGGGATCGAGTGCAGGCTTTGGACTGAGAATTAGCTAGATTTGAATCCTACCTCTATCACTTGCTACTCCCACAACTTGGAGTGACTTCACCTCCTTCAACCCTCATTTCTTCATTGGAAAGTGGGAACAGTAAGCATTATTATCTCATAGGCTATTGTGCAGCTTAACGAGATAATGCAAGTAAGCACCTGGTACAGGGCCTGGCACTCAGTGTCATCTAGCAGTGATAGCAAAAATAGAAGAAGAGGAAAATGAATAGTATCTATGATTTGATCATGGCATTTTCATACTTCTTCCCCAGGAAAAGAAAGCATTAGGGTTGCTTTCATATTTTCACTTATGCTATAATAGCAGAATTTGAGAATTTTGTTTAATGCATGCAATACATATGTTTGGAGAAATCATTAGAAATAGCCTTCCCAAGGGGCACCAACCACCATCCATCTGTGTAGAGGAGAGCTAACCTGCCAGATGGTAGGTGAGAATGTTTCCCCTCATCTCTACAGCAGATTGTTGCTAGGTAGAATCACCCAAGGAGGTTAATATCTTGATTCTTGGGTAAAATAAAAATATGATTTATAAGAAACAGGACCACAAATGGAACCACAGCTGAGTGAGGAGTAGGGAAGAAAACTTTGCAACGTACAGAGAATTTGCAAAATAGAGATTCAAAAGTTTCATAGAACTGTGTAGGCTCTGAGCCAAGGACCTGGGACAGAGTGCTGGTAACTTCACTAACTAGCTGTGTGACTTTGGGGAAAGCCTTTTTTTTTTCTTCCAAGCATATTTTCCTCATGCATAGAAGGGGCATAAAAATTCTAGTTTTGAAAACAGGGGTTTACAAAGCACCACTCAAATGCAAGAAATCTAATATTAATGAGGTTAAGGTTAACATCAACCAGCCCTTCCCTGGCCCTCTCCGGCACCTTGACCTGAGCGTCACCTTCCTGTGGTAGAACCAGAGAGATCATATCTCAACTTCCATGTTCTAGGACAGGAAGTAATTGAAATTGAAAAATAAATGGAAAAACTCATATCTTGTGCTTTCTTCAACTTCTGGACATTTGCTCTGAAGTATTAAAAAAAAAAAAAAAGAATGACTTCTAAAATATAAATATATTCCAAAACCTCAAGTTTAAAAATCATTGTATATAATTTTTGATGAAAAGAATCTTTAACTAAATCTCTAGTATTCTTCATTTTAATTCTTCTTCTTCCTCTTCTTCTTCTTCTTCTTCTTCTTCTTTTTTTGTAGTTTAATGTAGGTTTGTGTGTGTGTGTGTGTGTGTGTGTGTGTGTGTTAATGGCTGGGGTAGGAGTGTTGTACCATTGCAAATCATTTATGGAATAAGGCAGCATATATTTACATATACTTAAATATCTCATTTAATTCTCACCATAGATTTACGAAATGAGCATTGTAGCCCATTTTATAAGTGAAATAACTCGGTATCAGTTTAAGGAAGGTGCCTACCTCTCAAAATCAAGGAGGTTTCACAGCCAGGATCCAATCCCAAATCCCACCCCACAACTCTCAAGTTCAGGATGGGGCAGGAACTTAACTGAGAGGCACCCTTTCCTTATAGCCTCACTGTGCTTCAGAGAAGGATGGTCCCCAAGGCTGAGCTGGGCAGACATGTGAGCAGGACATTCTTGCTGCTTGATCCTTTCAGTTATGCAAAGAGCAGGTATAGCTGGATAGAGCATTTGAATTCAGGTATCTTTCAGCCAGGCAAGAAAGTGACGGGTTAGGGGAAAGGATCCAGGATGCTTGACAAGAGATTCTGGAAGGAGACATGCCCTCCGGGCTGGATATTTCTTATCTGAGTACTTTACCTAAGGACCATGGACTCAAACTCATAAGTTTCTGTTATATCTGAAACAGCTGGGCCTCTCAGCCACTTTTGGACACCTGGTCCGGTGGAAGTGCACATTTGCTCATCAATTGGTGAGAAGTGTGGGAAACTCTTTTATCCTTGGTTTTAATTCTTGGAATCCTCTCTCAATCCCAAACTTGCCAATTCCTTCCTCTCCCCCATAACATCTCCAGGAAGCGAGGACTCATCCCCCTTGCAGGTGTCAGTGATACTGTGTTCGAGTTCCTGTAAACAAACCCTTCCCAGAAGCGTCTTTGAGATTTGAGCTGTTGTCAATACCCCAGGTTTTTTTTTGTTCTAGTTTTTTGTTTTTTTTTCCAGAAGGAATCCTAGATTTCTGCATTTCAAGGCTAATTATTGAAATGCAAGTGATTGTTTTTGGAGGGCCACTCCCAAGTGGCTTCAAACTCCCTTTTGATCTTTTCCCTCCTCTCCCAGCCTCCTTGAAATGCTCACTTTTTCCTGGAAAGGGAAGCTCTTCTTCTGTCCAGATGCCTATGAACTCTTTTCCTTCCTGTCTTTCAATAAGGCTGGGAATTAGGTGTTGGGGATGACAGGGCACCCTAACATGATTTGTTTAGCACTGCTGGGGGTACTTGTGGAGGATTTACTTAATGTTGCTCTCGGAGCTGCCATGAAGTTTTCAGAAAAGTCTTGCCTCCTCACTACACATCCACTCACTAAGAAGACAGGGAGTATATTTCCTGTTTTCCCAAAGATAAGAATATGTCATTAAATGAGCCTAAGAAGAAGAAAAACAAGTCCCTAAGGTCACTGCAACCAGAAAGCACACTATTTCATGAATGATTTTAAAAAGAAACATATTCATATAACATTTTAGAATATTCTTGATGTCTAATCTGAAAAGGGTAACTGCGCTTCTAAATTTTGCTTTCAAACCAAAGTATTCTTGGCAGAATAAATTGTGCCTCCCAAACCTACACATAGCTGATCCTTTCTAAGTTGGCTGCCTCCAGACAAAACCCAAAGCAGAGTCTGAACTTGGGTTTCAGAGGGGTCTCTGGAAAGTCATGCAAACTTTTGCAACGGTCTGTGTGCACTTAGCATTTTCCTAGGGACACGGCACAGAACTTCCATTGATTTTTATAAGGGACTCATGGCCCTAAATGTTTTACCTAAAATGACCTAATGCAACACTGGAAAGAATTTTCTAGCTTGAACTCAGCCTGTGCCCTACTGATTAGATCTGAGGAAATGGGAAGGCAGAGGAAGTGCCTCATTTAATGATCTGCCATCAGCTTGATTCAGTCAGTCAGTCAACAAACATCCAGCCAGCGCTAGCTTAGTGGAAAGCGTGAGATTTGACTGTCTCTCTTTTAGAAAGTGCAATCATAAATGCAATTGTT
The DNA here is from genome assembly GCF_010015895.1 of Lontra canadensis. NCBI lineage: Eukaryota > Metazoa > Chordata > Mammalia > Carnivora > Mustelidae > Lontra > Lontra canadensis. The sequence goes on from NW_022630995.1 coordinate 54,754,217, forward strand.
AACTGCAAATTGCCCAGCCCCTTTCAAGTCTCTGGCTGTAGGATTGAAGTCTCAAGCCTTCCAGTTCCCAGGGGAGACTGCGTGCTGTGTGATGAAGTGTTCATTAGTTGATTTGTGTAAAGTGCTTTGAAGATCTGAAGAACCAAAGTGGTAGGAAGTATTATCAACCTCCTTAAACTTTCTTTGTCTCTTTTTTTCCTAAAGGCAACTTACAGTACCCAAAATACAGACGTTGCAGCAAAGTCCTCATTCTCCATAAGTAGGCTGCCTGAATAGGGGCATTTCTTTTTTCCTCCTGAAGAAGGGAGAACTTGTCTTTCATGAGACTAGTTTCAAACAGGTGCCTGCCCCCTGTTGAGCACAAAGGCAACTTTATATAGAGATGCTTATAACAAGTTAAAGCCTAGCGTGTTGATGATAAATTAAATCAGAGGGCCTGCTGGCTGGGTGCCCCCGTACGTTTGGGAGGCCAGCTCCTGGCAGTATGATCTGCATGAAGCCCAGGAAGCCTCCACAAGGGGTAAAAGGATCAGAATTTACAATCTAGTAGGGGCAGTAAGATAAAGAAGAACATAGATCAGTGCAATATGAATTAGGATATATTCAAAGCCATCTGAGAGATTCAAAGAACAGAAATGGGGTTCAAAATTAGAACTATCATACTTCATGGCTGGAAAGAATTTTTGAGTGGCTTTGGAAAGAGTAACACACATTACGAACAATATTCATTGAGCCCCCTCTGTGGGTTCATTGAGCGAAATTCTTTCCATGCATCATCTCATTTAATGGACCTTGACTGATAGTCAGGGTCGTGCCTTATAGTTATGGCTGAGGACGACATTACTCAAGGGAAAAGCAAGGGCAAGAGTCAGAGTGTCTCAAGCTCTTCTCTACAAATCTTCTCTCTGCTTTTCATCACTCCTGATTTCTTATGTACAAATGTGAATTTTTTTGTTTTGACTGAGTTTCTACTTATCCTACTAACATATGCCAAGAGCATCAAAATCTCTATCTCAATGTTTACTTCTATATCTTGATTATAAGGATTATGTGGGGTATAACAGCATCTCTAGAGTGTCGATGTGAAATGAGGATGAGGCATCTGTTTAGAAGGACTGTCGGACACTTGTCGGGATGAGGCATTTTCCTGGCAAGCACACCATATTTAATTTATTTGAATTTACCTGGGTTAGATCGCAGATAGGAAAAAGAACATTAGAGGGGCGATTGGTAAAATTTAAATAAGGTCTGTCAAGGGGCACCTGGGTGGCTCAGTGGGTTAAGCCTCTGCCTTTGGCTCAGGTCATGATCTCAGGGTCCTGGGATCGAGCCCCACATCAGACTTTCTGCTCATCAGGGAGCCTGCTTCCCCCGCCTCCACACCCCACCTACCTCTCTGCCTACTTGTGGTCTCTGTCTGTCAAGTAAATAAAAAAAAAATCTTAAAAAAAAAAAAGGTTTGTCAATTTGTGAATTATATCAGATTGATGTTGATTCCTGATTTGGGTCACTGTGTTATAGTTCTGTAAAATGTTAATATTTGGGGTAACTGAGGCAGACTATAAGTCAACTCACTGTACTTTTTTCCCCAACTTCTTTATAAGTCAAAGTGAAGAGTTAAAAATAAGAATGAGTAAAAATATTTCTGGATATACAGGGACCATGGTGGATGTCTGTTGGTGTCTGTGTTTGGCAGGGTGGGGGTGGGAGGAGTTGAGCCCTGTCCTTGATTTCCTTGCCACTGGAAAGCCTGTTGTAAGCACAGTCTTGGTGTAAGAAGCTTCAGGAAAGGGCTGTATTTGGACAAGCTTCTCCAGAGAATCTTTCTGAAGAGTTTGGGAAATAGCATCTCACTTGTGGTTCTGATTCCCCTGGCAGGTGAAAACCTGTTTTCTGCATTGCAGGAGGGAGAAACTGAGACCCTGGGAGGTTAAACTGCCTTAAGTCATAGGTCTGGTAAATGGCAAAGCTGCAATTCTCCTAACTCTCTAGTAAAGCTTTTCTTAGGATTCTCATCTAACCTTAGCCTCTTTGTATCCTTGCCTTTCCCAGAAACTCCAGGCAGGCACTCCATCCTGTGCCTCCCATCTTCCCAGCATCCACCTCGATCCCAACACATAATGGGGCTGCTTTATATCCTTATTGGCCTCTAGTCACCATCAAATTGTTGTTATGTTATTGGTTGTCCTGTATGTGTGTCCCACCTGGGGGCTACAAATTGAAAAAGTATTTTTGGCTGGGAAAGCTCCTGGATTTATAGCCTTTTCACTTCGAGAAATGTTTCTGTTGATTTTCATGTAATTTCAGGTATGTAAAACACACACACACACACGTAAGTGGAATTAAACCATTTCATCTAGTGTCAAATATTAATTAAAAGGTTAGGAATACAACTTTGATTAAGTGATTTAAAAGCTGGGAGCAGGCTTCCCTTTAAAATTATATCCAATCCCAGACCCACTTCTGGGCATTCCCTCTCCTGTTGTAGGTTACTGGGAAGCAGGAAGGCGCCAGTCTCGCTGTATTAGTGAGATGTTGATAACTGAGACCCATGAGCAAAGATCTAACATTCTGGGCCCTTCCCTGCCCAGCATTCCTGCTTTAGTCTCGCTCATTCTTGATACCAGGAGTAGGAGGGAAGAGAGAAGCTGTGTGAGACTCAGTGGAAGGGGGCAAGAAGAAAAAGAAACCATTTCATCCCTGAAAATTGTGTTTTATAATTAACTACCTTTTTTTTTTCTTTCTTCCAGAGAGTGCCATGTTATCCTTTCCACAATATTTCAGGATATATTTATGGGCACTACTTTTAAGTCGTATTCTAAGAAGGCTAAGATAATAAAAACGTGGGGTTCAGAGACAGGCCTACATTTAGATCTAAGCTCCAATACTCACTATGGGATCAGAATCACCATGGCTATGGGATTGGAAGGAGCCGCATACCACGTCGTGGCTCAGTTTCCTCACAAGTGAAGCAAGGCCTAGAGCACTGAATGGGAATCTAATGCGCTACATGGCTCAACCTGCAGACAGGTCCCCTCCACGCCCAGAGCCCTTCTCCTTCCCTTCAGCATTCCAATGCCCAGCACCAACATGCTGCCTCTATCCTCTGGCTGACTATGGATGTCCTGGTTGCTTCTGTTCTTAGTGGCCCAGGAGACCCTCCCATATCACTTACTCCATCACGTCAAAACTTACTAGTCTTGCCCTCTTCCCTCAGGGCACTGCTCTCTGCTCATCCCTAGCTCTAAACAACAAGTTCTCTGCTAACCTGCTCATATTTAATGATGACTTAATGCGTTATTATGGGACTTGTCCAAAGTCATTCAGTATCATAGTAAGAAAACAGGGGCTATGGCTCAGGACTCCTCACTTCTAAAGCCAGGCTGGGCGGTGTACACTTTCCTTCCCATTCTATCTGCAGCCCTAGAATGCTGTCCTTCAGCCCCTGAATCTTGTTGGGGTTCCAATGGTTCCTTCTCTTGACACTATTTACAATTTTGAGTGTGCTCTGGGTTTGGGATCCAGCTCAGAGTCTTCTGGGACTGAGTGCAGTCTTGGGTTGTGGGTTTTTTTGTTTTTGTGGGTTTTTTTTTTTTTTTTGCGCTTTTGGGTTTCTTTTCCTTAAGCCAGTAGAATACTTTGAAAGGGACAGCATGTCAGCAATAGCCTGAACCTCATACTTTTACATTTATTTTGCTCTTAGCTGTGCTTTGAGGAATTGGAGAAAATGCCAATTCCTGCACTGCATTGCAACATATTGTGATAGATGCTTCTTCTGAGATCCCATATGCTTCATATTGTCATGGAAAAAGCACTGGCATAGCAAGATTTTTTTGCTATAAATTTCCCTAGAGATTGAATTGGATTTCTGTTGGTTGCTTTTACAGCAACATTGTCTCAGCAAGGAGAGAGAGAGAGGTTGAATGAGAGAAGAATGAGAGGTTGCACATTAACAATTGGAGTAGATTTTAATGCCATTTGCTTTAAGATAGCAGCCTGGAGGACATGGCTCCAGAATGATTCTGGTTATGATTCTATTAGCTAATATTAGAAGGGATGTGTCTTGGAATAATGGAGAAATAGTGAATTTAGGAAAAGAAAGCCACAAATCCTGATTTGGCCATTCACCATCTCTGGATCTGAGGCAAATCTATCAATTAGGTTTTGCTGAAATGATTTAGTGATTCAAACATAACTTTTTGAATTTTTCCCCTTCTGGTCTGAGCTGACTCTGATATGGCCTATGAATGGTCTAAGGTAACTTTGCTCACATGTCTGGTGTTTGGAATGAGGTCAGCTGGGGAGACGGGGTAATTTGGCCATGTGTCTCTCATCTTCTGGTGGATTAGCCATAGCTTGCCCCCATGGTGATGGACATGGTATTGGCAAACCTACCATCCACACCTCTGCTTGCATCAACATTTGCTAATACCCAGCTTGGTCAAAGCAAGTCACATATCTAAGGCTACCTTCAAGGGGGTGGAGAAATAGCCCTCTCCCACCTTAAAGGTCAGTGTCACAACTGTGTAGGGGTGGCATAGACAATCTATTGCAGCAAGTAAATTATGCTCTCTGAATGTCCTCAGAGTTATGATGGTCACCACTACATACCTAGCAGTGCATATTTATCAGATCCAATGTGAACTCTTGACTCTGTGTGCCACCCCATCCCCCTCTTCCCTGTTCTTCCGAGCAACTCCAGCTATTCCTTGAGGAGCTGAAAGCACAAACTTGAGCATCACTTTTTACTCCTCTTCCTCCTGCTCTCCCTCACACACAATCCATCTGCTGAAAGATCTATGAACTCGAACTCTGAACATAATCTTGAACCTGTCCCCTTTTCTTCCCGCTTCTGCCCTTTCTCATTCAGCAAGGGTGATCTCTCTTCTTGGAACAATCTTCTTGCAGATATTCACATGGCTACTTCTGGTCTTGGCTCTAGGTCACATTCTGAGTGAGGCCTTCCTTGACCACCAGGTGTTATCGTCAACCCCCCCACCCCACCTTACATTTCTTATCCTGTCTTGCTTTATTTTTTCCTGTATACTTATCACCATGTCATTTGTCTTTTAATTGTCTACCTGCCCCACCAGAAATTCAGTGCCATGGGAGCATGAGGTTATTTGGTTGTTTGGTTCACTGTTGAATCTCCTATGCTTAAACTAAAACATATTTAGTGATATCAACTTTTTAAAAAAATAAATAAAAAAGGAAGATTTTAAGGAGTGTGTTTAACCCTATTGTCTAAATTACTATGTTGATACCTAGCCTCATCCTGAATTATAATAACCTGTTTCCTCGTGCAAAGGCCCTGAGGCACCTAACTCAGACCTGAAGAGTCAGAGAAACCTGCCAGAGAAGTGAGATCTGAGACCTAAATGATAAGTAGTAATAAAAAAAACAGGGGAATGAGAAGATAGAACAGGATAACGTAGTGGGCACATAGATGGCCCATCGGGTATAGGTAGATTGCCCATTTATGTTTAGTCCTTATAAGAATAAAATAAGCTTTACTCATTTTTAATGCGCTGATTAGTACTAAGGTCCTTAGTAAGTTCCCATGTGAAATAAGCAGAAGTCTCTAATTGTCTGATGCTAATGAGACTTAATCAAAAACACTGGCCAGACTACTTATAACTAAACTAACCTTCACAAAACGAAAAAGCCACTTGGACACATTCCCGGTAAAGAAAACAACTTGTATTGCAGATAGTGCTGTTCAAGCAAGCATAATAGAAGACCAAGATGGTAGAGATCATATTTCATCTGCTTCTAAAAACAATGACAATATGATCAGTTAGACAAGAAGGTCTGGGTGGGAGAAGGTAAAGTTGCCTTGTCAAGGCAATTTGAGAAATAAATTTTTATTAATTATTTTTAATAATTCTGAGCAGATTATGCTCAAGCTCTTAGCAAACCAGTGGTATGAAATATCATGTTGAAGAAGATATAAAATATTGCCTGCTGAAATTTTAATCTTTTCTTAGCTTCTTTTTTTATTGAGATATTATTTACAAACAATAAACTCTATAGATGTTAAGTATTTGGTTCAGTTAGTTTTGAATAATTTTGTACAATTATACAATAACCACCTCAAACAAAACATGTGATATTTTGATTACCCTGGACATTTATGTCCCCTCTTTGAATAAATTCCACCTCCCTGGACAATTCAACCATTTCCTAACCTCTGCCACCATAGATTAATTTTGCATTCTTGTACTTTGGTCATTTGGTATATCTGTGTGTGTGTTTGAAGTTTTTTTTGCTCAGTTTAATGTCTACAAAGTTCACCTGTGTTATTTCTATCACTAGTTTGTTCCTTTTTATTATTAAATTGTATTTCACTGTATAAATTCATCATAAATTTAAAATTCATTCTCCTATTGATGGACATTTGGGTTGTTTCAAATTTCTAGCAATTGTTTGAACATTTATGAACATCTGTGAACTAATTTTAGTGGACATTTGATTTTATTTCTCTTATATAAGCACCCAGGAGAGAAATGGCTGAATCAATGGATAGGTGAATTAACTTTGTAAGTAGTGGTAGCATTCTGCATTGACACCAAGAATGTACAAGTGTTTTTAGTAGCTCTTCATCCTTGCCAATGTTTCATGTTCCATTTATCTAATTTTAGTCATATTTTTGTGGTGATATCTCATTATAATTTTCATTTTCATTTATGTGTTTTCCAATATCAGTGGAGCATTTTTTACATGCTTATTTGTTATTCTTACATCTCTTTTTTAGTGAAGTATTCATGCTTTCAACCCATTTTTCATTATTGAGTTTGAATTTTCTGAAAGAACTTACCAGATATATGTATATCAGTATTTTTTCCCTATCTGTGTCTTGACTGTTTCCTTATGGATATCTTCTGATGAATCAATGATTTTAATTTTGCTGAAGTATGATCTTTTTTTTTTTTTTTTTCTATAGTTCATGATTTCTGTATCCTCTCCAGGAATCCTTGCTTATCAAAAGGTTGTGAAGATTTTCTCTCTCTCTCTTTTATTTTAGAAGACTTACCTTTCTGGCTTTTATGATTAGGTCTATGATTCACCTCAAATTAATTTTGTGGGTAGTATGAGGTAAGAATGCAATCATTTTTTCCCCCTATATGGATATTTTTAGTTTCAGTGCATGTTTTGAGTGGACTTTACTTTCTCCACTGAATTGCTTTGCGCCTTTGACAAAAATCAATTAACCATATGAAAAGATCTATTTTTGAACTACATTTTGTTCCATTAATTGATTTGTTTCTCCTTATGCAAATGTCACTCTTTTGAAGACTTTAGCATTACAGTAGATCTTAAATTACTTAGTATAAGTGTTCTTGAAGATTGACTTGTTTATTCTAGATTATTGTATTTCCATATGCACTTTAGATATATCTTGCAAATTTATATTTTAAAAAACCTGCTAGAGTAAACCTGGTGATTCACAGACCTATACCCCTGGGGATAAAAATATATTATATGCTTATAAAAAATAAAATAAAAAAAAAACCCTGCTAGCATTATAATTTGGATTGTGTTAAATTATTGGGGAGAATTGACAGCTTAACAATAGTAAGTGTTTTCAGCTATAAACTGGTCATATCTTCTTATTTATTTAGGTCTTCTAAATTTTCTTTCTGTAGACTTAAAAGTTTTGAGAAGAGAGTTCTTATCTGTTTTTGATTAACTTTTTTTCCTAAGTGTCTTAGTATTTTGACACTATTATAACTGGAATTTAAAAAAACAAGTTGTTTTCCAATTGTTTGCTGATCATACATAGGAAAAATTAATGATTCAATGTTGGCCTTGCTTGTTGAATTGTAAGACCTAAATTTACAGGTTTTTTGAGACAGAGAAGGGTTCCTTATGATGTTCTATGTGTAAACAATTACAAGTTGCAAACAGAGAAGTTTTACTTTTAAATTTCTAATTTTTTTGGCATTTGATTTCTTTTTCTTGCCTTATTGAATTGGCTATGGCCTCTAGTACAATGCAGAACAGAACAGCAGGTAACCTTACTTTGCCCTTGAAATGATGAGAAGATGGTTTAATATTTCACTGTCAAGTATGACTTTAGCTTTAAATTTTACATAGTTGTCTTTTTTTAGATTGAATAATTTTCCTTCTGACTGTAAATTTCTAAGAGTTATTATTATGAATGAAAGTAGAATTTTATGCATTTATTGAGTTGACCATATAGCTGTTCTTTATTCTGTAAATATGGTAAATTACTTTGATTGATTTTTAAATGTTAAACCAAACTTGCTTAAATCCCATTTAGTCATAATGTATTATCCTTTTAATGTACTGCTGTATTATATTTTCTAAGCATGTTTGCATCTAGACTCATGAGGGATGTGTATATATATATATATATATATATAGTTTTCTTGTAGCCTTTGTTGGGTTTTGGTATCAAAATAATTTATTATCATAAAATAAGTAGGTAAGTGCCCCATCCTCTTCTTTTTGTGTGGAATTGCTATTCGGTCTTTAAAGAATAGTACTTTATTTTGTTTGATAGAATTCACCTATTCCTAGATATTTCTTTCCCTTTTTTTTTTTTTATATTTTTTTTAAGATTTATTTATTTATTTGCCAGAGAGAGAGAGGGAGAGAGAGCCTGAATAGAGGGAGCAGCCGGCAGAGGGAGAAGTAGGCTCCGTGATGAGCAAAGAGCCCCATGCAGGACTCAATCCTGGGACCCTGGGATCATGACCTGAGCTGAAGGCAGATACTTAAATGGCTGAGCCACCCAGGTATCCCTACCCCTAGACATTTCTGTGTGAAATGTTTTTTTGTAACAAATTCAATTTAAGAAATATGAATCTATTCAGATTTTATAGTTCATCTTTTATAAGTTTTGGTAAGTTACATTTTAATATATTCATCTATTTCATCTATGTTGCTGCATTTAGTGACATGATTCTATTCAAATGTTCTTTTATGATCTTTTTCATGTATATAGAGTTTTTAGTGACAGCTTCTCTTTCATAACAGATTGGTTATTTATATTTTTTCCTTGTCATGGATCAGTGTCCCTAGGAGTTTATCAGTTTTATAAATCCTTTTTTTTTTTTAAGATTTTTATTTATTTGTCAGAGAGAGAGAGGGAGAGAGAATGAGCACAGGCAGACAGAATGGCAGGCAGAGGCAGAGGGAGAAGCAGGCTCCCCGCCGAGCAAGGAGTCCGATGTGGGACTTGATCCCAGGACGCTGGGATCATGACCTGAGCCGAAGGCAGCTGCTTAACCAACTGAGCCACCCAGGCGTCCCTATAAATCCTTTTTAAGAAACAAATTTTTTATTTTTGTTAAATTTTTTACGTTCTCTACTCCTTGTTTGTTTTCTGTTTCGTTGATTTCTACTACGATCTTTCCATTCTACTTTATTAGGATTTAATTTCATCCTCTTTTCTAGCTTTTTGAGATTGGAAACTAGATAATTAATTTTTCTCTTTCTTATATAAGAATTTCAGATATGATTTCATTGCAAATTGTCTCCCATAACTTTTTATAGGTTATATTCTTAACCTCATTCATTTAAAAATATTTTCTAATTTCACTTTTTATTTATTCTTTGACTCGTGGATCATTTAGAAATAACTTGTCTGGCTTGCAAGTATAAGGGATATTTTCTCAATGTCTTACTGGTATTAATTTCTAATTAAATATTATTGTGGTCAGAGAACATACTTTGTAGATCTCAGTGTTTTCAAAATATTTAAGCTGCTTTATGTTGATTTTTAAGACTATTTTGCCTAGGTTTTATTACTGTTATCTGAAATTCTTATATGAGAGAGAGAAGACTTAAATCATTATTTAGTTTCCATCAAGTTTTTTCACTTGTATTACTTATCCATTGCTGTGTAACAAATTACCACAATTTAGCAAGTTAAACAACACAGATTTATTATCTTACAGTTTCTGTGTGTCATGAGCCTGGGTATGGCTTAAATATGCCCTTTGCTCAGGGTCTCACAAAGTCACATTTGTGATTTTGGTTGGTCTACAGTCCTTTTTGGAACTCAGGGTCCTCTTCTAAGCTCATACAGTTGCTGGTAGGATTCCATTTCTTGAGGTCTCCATTATCTAGAGGTCAGTGGCAGTTTCCTGCCATATGGAACTCTCCATAAGCAGGTCACAACATGGACATTTTGTGTCTTTGAGGCCAGCAAAAGGAGTTTCTCTCATCTTTCTCATGCATACTAAGGAAATGTGTGTGTGTGTGTGTGAATCTGATGTATATGCATATATATGTGTGTATATATATATATATATATATATATATATAGTTCCAGGACTGACAGCCCATCACTTTTGCCATGCTTATTGATTAAAAGCAAGTTACAGGTCTCCCTCAGCCAACACTCAAAGGTAGGGAATTCTGCAGGGTGTAACATGAGGGGCCAGAGGACATGGGTCGCATCTTAGAATTCTACTTACCTCACCACTCTTACAAGAAGGCAGAATTTGCTTTTCTTTTTAAAAGACATATTTCCAGGGCATCTGTGTGGCTCAGTTGGTTGGGCAACTGCCTTCGGCTCAGGTTTTGATCCTGGAGTCCCAGGATTGAGTCCTGCACTGGGCTCCCTGCTCAGCAGGGAATCTGATTCTCCCTCTGACCTTCCCCCCTCTCATGTTCTCTCTCTCAAATAAATAAATAAAATCTTTTTTAAAAGGCATATTTGCTAGATACAGAATTCTGTATTGACAGAATTTTTTTTTCTTTTTTTTTAAAGATTTTATTTATTTATTTGTCAGACAGAGATTACAAGTAGGCAGAGAGACAGGCAGAGAGAGAGAGAGGAGGAAGCAGGCTCTGTGCTGAGTAGAGAGCCCAATGTGGGGGTTGATCCCAGGACCCTGGGATCATGGCCTGAGCCAAAGACAGAGGCTTTAACCCACTGAGCTACCCAGGCACCCTAGAATTTTTTCTTTAACACATAAGCGATATCATTCCATTGTCTTCAAACATTTTTTATTCTGGTGAGAAGTTAGTTGTAATTTGTGGTAATAAGTTTTTAATGACTTCCCCAACACCCCCAGCTTTTTTTAAAGATTCAATTCTTAATCTCTTGTTTTCAAACAGCTGACTGTGATGTGCCTGCATGGTGTTCTTACATTTATCTTGTTTGGGGTTCATTTGGTTTTCAGACTTATAAATTGAAGTCTGGCAATTTTGATATTAAATTTTATTTTGAGATAACTGTAGATTGGAATGCAATTGTAAAACATAATACAGAAAGATCCTGTGTACACTCTGACCAGTTTCCCACAATGATAGAGTCTGGTAAAACTAGTACAATATCACGATTAGGATTTTGACATTGATACAGTCAAGATACAAATTATTTCCATCACCACAAAGATTCCTCATGTTTTACTTTTATAGCCATATGCACTTACCTCCCAACCTACTCTCTCCTTAACCTCTGATGACCATTTATCTTTTATTATTTATATAATTTAATCATTTCAAGAATTTTATATAAATGAAAACATGAGCTATATAAACTTTTGGAATTGACTTTCTTCGCTAATCATAATTCTATGTATCAATAGATTGTGCTCTTTTTTTGCTGAGTAGTATTTTATCATAGGAGCATATCATGCTATGTTTAAACACTCACCAATTGAAGGTATCTCGGTTATTCCCAATTTGGGGGTATTACAAATAAACATAAACATTTGTGTACAGGTTTTTGGATAAACATAAATCTTTTTTTTTCCTGAGACAAAGGTTGAAGAATGCAGTTGCTATGTTATTTGATAGCTACATGCTTAATATTAACTTTTTAAGAAATTGATCATTCTCATGAGTAACTATATAGATTTACATTCCCACCAGGAATATATCAGTAATCCTCTTTCTCTGCATCCTCTCCCACACATGGTGTTGTCATTATTTTTTAGTTTTAACTTGCAATATCTCATTACACTTGTAACTTGCATTGCCTTATTTATGTGCTTATTTGTCATCTGTATATCTTCCTTAGTGAATGTTTCTTCATGTATTTTGGCCTTTTTACAATCAGATTGTATGCTCCTTTACTGTTGACGTTTGAGAGTTCTTTTTCTTTTTTATTATGTTATGGTAGTCACCATACAGCACATCATTAGTTTTTAATGTAGGGTTCTATGATTCATTGTTTGCGGATAACACCCAGTGCTCCATGTAATACATGCCCTCCTTAATACCCATCACTGGGCTAACCGAGCCCCCAATCCCCCCATCCTCCTTCCTTCTAAAACCCTCAGTTTGTTTCTCAGAGTCCATAGTCTCTTATGATTCATCTCTACCTCCGATTTCCCCTCTTTCATTTTCCCCTTCCCTTTCCTAATGTCCTCCATGCTATTCCTTATGTTCCACAAATAAGTGAAATCATGTGATAATTGTCTTTGGTTGATGTATTTAGCTTAGCATAATCTCCTCCAGTTCCACCCATGCTGATGCAAATGTTGGGTATTCATCCTTTCTGATGGCTGAGTAATGTTCTATTGTATATATGGACCACATCTTCTTTATCCATTTGTCTGTTGAAGGACATCTCGACTTCTTCCACAGTGTAGCAATTGTGGACATTGCTGCTATGAACTTTGGGGTACATGTGGCCCTTCTTTTCACTACTTCTGTATCTGGGAAAAATACCCAGTAGTGCAATTGCTGGGTCATAGGGTAGCTCTATTTTTAACTTTTTGAGGAATCTCAAAAAGTTTTTTCCAAAACTTTTTTCCAACACTTTTTTCCAAAGTGGCTGTACCAACATGCATTCCCATCAACAGGTGTAAGAGGGTTCCTCTTTCTCCACAACCTCTCCAACATTTGTTGTTTCCTGACTTGTCAATTCTTGCCATTCTAACTGGTGTAAGGTGGTATCTCAGTGTGGTTTTGATTTGAATTTCCCTGATGGCTAATGATGTTGAACAATTTTTGAGAGTTCTTTACATGTTCTAAATGCTAGTCCCTGTTTAAACATATGGTTTGCAGATATTTTCTCCCATGTATTGCTGGTCTTTTCATTCTCTAAACAGGGTCTTTCACAGAAGAAAAATTTTCTAATTTTGATGAAGTCCAGTTAATCAATTTTTTCTTCTTATGAATTGTGCTCTTAGTGTTAAACCTAATAACTCTTTTCTAGGGGTGCCTTGGCTCAGTTGGTTAAATGTCTGCCATCAGCTCAGGTCACGATCTCAGTGTCCTAGGATTGAACCCCACATTGGGCTTCTTGCTCAGTGTGGAGTCTGCTTCTCCCTTTCCCTCTTCTCCTCCCCCTCAATGCTCATTTGCTCTCTCTCTCTCTCTCAAATTTATAAATAACTTTATTTTTTAAAAAAGAACACTTTTCTAGCATCAGATTCCAAAGATTTTCTCCATTTTTTTCCTAACATTTTATTCCATAATCAATTTTGAATTAATTTTTGTATAAGATCTAAGAAAGTTCAAAGGTAATTTTCACATCCAACTGCTCCAGCACCATTTATTGAAAAGGCTGCTTCACTTCTAATGATTTAGTTTTTTTGGGGGGGACCAAAATCAGTTGAACTTATTTATATGGGTTTATTTTTAGGTTTCTTAATTCTCTTCTGTTGATCTATGTGTCTATCCTCACATTCATTCTTGTCACACAGTCTTGATTACTATATCTATATAGTAAGTCTTGCAATCAGGTAAACTGATTCCTCCTACTTTATTCCTATTTTCCAAAATTGTTTTACTTATTCCAGTTTCTTCGGTTTTCTATGCATATTTTAGAACAATCTGTATCTACATTAACAAAATATCTTGCTGAGATTTTGATAAGAATCGTGTCAAAACTATAAATGGGTTTGGGAAGAATTGATATCCTATGTTGAATCTTCTATTCCATAAACATGGTATGTCTCTTCAATTATGTAATTCTTCTTTGATTTCTTTAGTCAGCAGTGTAGCTTCCATTATACAAATCCTACCCATACTTCGTTAGATTTACATTTAAGCATTTCTGCATTATTTTACGTGATATAAATGCATTGTATTTTTTATTTTTTGTGTCCACATATTCATTGCTGGCATATAGATAAACAATTGGTTTTTATATGTTTATTTTTTATCTTATGACCTGGCTGATTCTAGGAATTTTTTAAATATAGATTCCTTGGGTTTTTCTATGTAGAAAATCATGTCATTTTCAAATATCAACAGTTTCATCTCTTTCTTTATAACCTATATGACTTTTATTTCATTATTTTTTCTTGTGGGACTGGCTAACTTCTGACATGTTGAATAACAGTAGTGAGAACAGACATCCTTGTTCTAATCCTAATCCTAAGGGAAAAGTATTTAGTCTTTCACCTTTAAGTGTAATGTTAATAGGTTTTTTTTTTTTAAAGATGTTCTTTATCAAATTGAGGAAATTCTCCTTTATCTTAGTTTTCTGAGTATATTATATTGAATAGGTGTTGAACCTTGTCTTATTTTTTTCTTTATCAATTGATAAGACCATGTGATTTTTCTTCTTTAGCTGTTAATAAGGTCAATTATATTGAATGATTTAAAAATATTGAGTCAGATTTATATCACTGGAAAAAAAACAGTTTGATCATGGTGTATAATTCTATTTATATGTTGTTGAATTCTATTTGTTAAAATTTCATTAAGAATTTTTGTGCCTGGGGCCCCTGGGTGGCTCAGTGGGTTAGGGCCTCTGCCTTTGGCTCAGGTCATGATTCCAGGGTCCTGGGATCGAGCCCCACATCAGGCTCTCTGCTCTACGGAGAGCGTGCTTCCTCTTCTCTCTCTGCCTGCCTCCCTGCCTACTTGTGATCTCTCTTTCTGTCAAATAAATAAATGAAATCTTTAAAAAAAAAAAAAAGAAAAAAAAATTTTTGTGCCTGTATTCATGAGGAATATTGAGCTGAAGTTTTCTTGTCTTGTCTTTTCTTTTCTTTCTTTTGTTGTACTGTTTTTGTCTGGTTTTGGTAATCCTAGCTTTATAAAATAATTAGGAATAATTTCTTCCTCTTCTATACCTGAAAGAAATTGTGTAGGATTGGTTTTCATTCTTCTTTAAACATTTGGAAGAATTCTATGTTAAAACCACCAGAGTTTGGAGATTTTTTTCTTGGTGGTCTTTAAATTAAAAATTCAATTCTGTTAATAGTTATAGGGATATTCACATTAACTATTTCATATTGGGTGAGTTATGGTAATTCATATCTTTCATAGGATTGGTCCATTTTATCTGCCACAAATGTATATGTGTAGAGTGGTTGCAATGTTCCTCTTGATGCACAAAGAGTGTAATATCTCCTGTTTTATTCCTGATATTGGTAATTTGTGTCTTCTTTCTTTCTCTTTGTCAGTTTTGCTGGAGTTTTGTTGATTTTATTGATCTTTTCAGAGAACTATTTATTTTATTGATTTTTTAAATTGTTTTTCTGTTTTTAATTTCAATGATTTCTGCTTTATCTTTATTATTTCTTTCCTTCTGTTTGCTTTGGATTTATTTTCCCCTTCTCTTTCTAATTTCTTGACATGTGAGCTGAGATTATAGATTTTAAAAATTTTACCTTTTCTAATCCCTACATTCAGTGCTAAAAATTTCCTTTTCAACACTGCTTCACCTGTGTCTCACAAATTTTGGTAAGTTGTATTTTTATTTTTGTTTCATTTAATATATTTTTATAATTTCCATTCAGACTTAGATTAACCCATAGGTTATTTACAAGTGTGTTATTTAGTTTCCAAATATTTGGAGATTTTCTTCTTTTCTTCCTGTTACTGATTTCTAGTTTGATTAAACTGTGGTTGGAGGATGCACTTTGATTTCAGTTTTTATTTTTTTTAACTTTATTGAGATTTCTTTTATTCCTTGAATATGGTCTATCTTGGTATATGTTCTTTGGGCACTTGAATGAAATGAATATTCTGTTATTGTCCTATTAATGTTGATTAGATCTTATTGTTTGCTAGTTCTTATTGTTTACTTAGTTCTTCTATATCTTTGCTGTTTTTTTTGTTGTTGTTGTTGTTTAGTTGCTCTATCAGTTATTGAGAGATGGGTGCTGGGGTCTCTAACTATAACTGTGGATTTCAAAAACCGTCTCTTTTGCCTTTCTATACTATAGCTACTCACATAACCTCTCTTATTTCATTTTATTTTTATCTTAGTATATCTTTTATAATAAAATACTATGTTAATACAGTAGTATATAAACAGATATACATTAGGAATGCATGTTAAAAAATATTTTTCTGGGGCGCCTGGGCGGCTCAGTGGGTTAAAGCCTCTGCCTTTGGCTCAGGTCATGATCTCAGGGTCCTGGGATTGAGCCCCGCATGGGGGGGGGGGGTCCCTGCTCAGCGGGGAGCCTGCTTCCCCCTTTCTCTCTGCCTGCCTCTCTGCCTGCTTGTGATCTCTCTGTCAAATGAATAAATAAAAATCTTTAAAAAAATTTTTTTCTGATTAGAATGTATGATTAAGAGTTTGGAAAAATCACCTGAATTAATGGCAGAGACCATACATTAAGGAGCCTTGTAAGTCATGTTAAAGAGTTTGTATTTTATCCTGACAGCATTGGGAAGAGTTAGAAGACCTTAAATAGGATACTAAGGTGAAGAAACATACTATTTAGATAGATTATTCTTGCTACAGAGTAGAAGACTGGCATCAAGGAAATCATTTGGAGGCTGGTGAAGTTCTGACTCCATCAATATTTTCTTATAAGTTTGTACTGGTGTAGGCCATATAAGTGTTCACATGTGACATATGAAAGTTATTAATCTCATAGAAAAGCATTTAATTGCTTTTTCACCATTATTTCTGTCCCATTTTGGGTGTCTTTAATATTCCCATGGATCATGTTTTTCTTGGTCTCTTGGTTTTTCTAACTTCTGACTCCATGATCTTTGATGTTCTACCATCTTACCCTTCCACTGTCATAGTCACACACTACACCTTGTCAGAGCCTTGATCTCAAGCATTTGTTTCTAACTATCCTGTCTTTCCAACATACTTTCATACTCTCAATTTA
The DNA here is from genome assembly GCF_010015895.1 of Lontra canadensis. Taxonomy (NCBI): domain Eukaryota; kingdom Metazoa; phylum Chordata; class Mammalia; order Carnivora; family Mustelidae; genus Lontra; species Lontra canadensis. Next base: position 54,771,235 of record NW_022630995.1, read on the forward strand.
GCAATTATTTTATTTATCAAGACCCCATGTTCATTGATCTATCATTTACTTACCATCAATACGTCTCTTCCTGCTTCCAAACATGTCCCATATGATTCAGAACATCCTAAGTCAATTATAACAATCCATTCATTCCCTCTACTAGTAATTGATTAAGGGGTAGGCATGTGAACCAGAGCTGATCATTGAGAAATCATGGAAAGTCTCTATGACATTTTGTCACACATAAGAGATCTTGGGAAGAATAAATGTGGTCTCTATATATGCATATGTATACCTATCATGCATTATATATAAGCCTGAATCTGTGACAGCCACCTTGAGGCCATAAAGGGAGCCATCTTGTAGGAAATCTGACATGTTGAAGGTGGAAAGTTGATTTACAGAAAGAACTTGGGTCCTAGATGGTATTGTTAAGCCACTGTTGAATCTACCTCCCTTGATCCCTAATCTGCCTTTGAACTTGATGTGATATAAGAAAATAATTCCCACTGCTCAATTTAATTGAGTCAGAGTTTTTTCTGTCTCATTCTTTTTTTTTTTTGCATGAATAAACATATCCAAAATTATACTCTCTTTTTCTTTTTGAATCTTCTGAATGTGTCCACATTTTACCTGACCTCATGAGCTATCCTCCATCCCCACACTCCTTGAAATTCCTCCTCTCCTCTCTATCTTTCCTGCCCCCCATGGTTGGTTATATTTTCCAAAGATAATTGCAATAATATTCTTATCCCATATGCTCTGCTAGAAACTTATTACTCTCCCATCAAGCTTATATATCTAATTGAAATATTTTGATGGGTTGGTGAAAAAACATGGTGAAAATAACACTCTGACTTCTAAGTCTACATCATAAAAAACAATTCAGCTTCTGTCCTTCTCATTGGAATATTCATTCCTGAATCTTTCAATTGCTATGGAAGCAGTCCAACAGCCCTGACGCTGCCATGCTATAAGGAAGCTCAAAGTAGTTCTTCCAAAGATACTATGTGGAGAATCCCTGAGGCCAAATTAAGAAAGAGAATCCTCACCCATTTCCTGCTTTTCCAGATCCAGCCAAGCCTAACTACAACTCCCAAGAAAAACCCTGGGCCAGATCCACTCAGCCAAATCCTTCCCAAATTTCTGACTACAAAAATAATGGTAGATAATAAAATCATTATTATTGTTTAAGCTACTAGATTTGGGAGTGACAACCAATAGAAAATCAGTAAAATTACTCTAATAAGAATTAAAAGTAGCATCATGTGAAAATGTGAATCTTCCTTTAATATTTGGACTGCTTTGTGAATGGGTAGAATTACCATTCTGTATTTAAGGACAGAATTTGAGTGGGTAGAGGGTAAGGGAAGGACAGTTGAGACAGGGCAGCAGCAAATGGCTGTCTCTGCTGAAAAGATCTTCTCTACTTTTTGGCATGGCTAGCTTTTTTCTTGCCCAGGTCTCCACTAAATGGTCACCTCCTCAGAGAGGCCTTCCCTGAATCTATAAAATAGCTCTTTGTGCTGTTCTTTGTCACTACACCCAGACTAATAGTTTACTTCATTGCATTTATTACAGTCCGAAATTCTCTATTGGCTTGCTTTCTTGTTGATTGCCTTTCTCCTTGCTGTAAATCAAAGAGGGAAGAACAATGCCATTTTTCTTTACCACTGTCTGCTCAACACCTACTTCAAGACCCCAGTCAGGGCTCAGTAAAGATTTTAATAATTTTAATAATCTCAATAATCTGATTTTAATAATTTAAATAAATAAAAGAATTAATAAAATTTGCTTAAGGTCCTTCATCTAGCATCCACACACATGGCCAACTTGCCTGTCCCGGTGTGACGAGGTTCTGTAGCTTTTATCTGGTATTAAGAAATAATCCAAGGAGCTCCAAGTATTAAGATCCACTGATTTGGAGCAGGAGAAAGGACCCAAAAAGGGGCAGGAAAGAAAATTCTAAGGAAATGAAAATGTCCTATATCTGGATTAGGATGGTATTTACATCGGTATATACATTTGTAAAACTCATCAAACTGCACTTAAAATCTGTGCATTTTATTAAATTAACATTTCACTTAATACTATTAATGGAAAAATCCACTGAACTTGCTTCATCATATTCTTTTTCAAGCTAAAACAAAGAAAAGGCTCTCAACAAACTACACATTAATTTTAAACCCTGAATTTGCTCTGGCCATCAGTATGAAAAATTTAGAGCAAGCCAGTTTAAGCTCTGAATTCTTTTTAGGGACCCTTTTCACCCTTTTTTTTTCACTTACTCTCTTTCCCCAGATCACCTCACTTTTTTTTTTCCTTATGTGCACACATAAGAGAAGCCAGCTTACAACTCTTAAAATCTTCACGAACATATGGAAAATGAAATAATTTCTCTTGTAAAATTATAATTGATGACAAAAAGCAATAAAAGATCAAAACCATGGAGAAGAAATGGTTTTTTGACATCAATTAGGAGTTAGGGCTTCACTCTTCCTTTTTGTAAAAGAAAGACATGAAGAAACTAATAGATATAGTAGTTCCTATATGCATAAGACTCTTGTTGGGTAATTTTACATCATCAAGAGCCCACAAAGACCTGCCTTGATGAGGTTAATTGCAAATGTATTTTGGAAGTTGAAATCCAAAATGCCATATGTGCTGGTGCTTTGGAAGTTAAAAAGGGTTTAACAGCGTGGGAGAAATTTTTCATAACAATTAATAATGACACCTTTATTTTCTGAGTTTGTTAGGTCTGGAGATTTTGATGACATTCATTCATTCATTTGGTAAGTATTTGTAAAGACTTCCTTTGTGTAAGAGACCACCTCAGGTCTGGGGGCTCATGAGTGAACATGGATTGGTGCCTGCTACTGAGGAATTTCTAATATGGTAAGGGACAGGGACCTAAGAAAGAATAGTAGGACATGGTAGGTGTTGTAATAGTGGTGCATGACTCATGGAATGGGAGTATGCAGGTGGAAAATCACCTGTGGCTGGAAAGTCAGGTAAGCTTTTACACTGGTGGTTAAATTTTAGCTGGGTTTTTAAAATATGATATGACTTATATTTTATTAGTTATTTCTCATTTTATGCTGTTGTATATATGTTCTCATGGTCAATATCTTGTTAATATACTGGAAAGTAGGTAGTATTCTTCTGAAAGAGAAACCTGAGGTTTGAAAAGGTAAGAAAACCATTTGTCTAAGTGACATAGGTGGTACATGGCAGAGCCAGAATTTGAATCCAGGATTTGGATGACAGATGCAATCTTTCTTCCTTCTTTCTTTCCTTTCTACCATTGTTTCTCTTCCCAGTGCCCTTCCCACCATTTCATCTTAGATATTGAAATATTAAAAGAAGAATAAGAATTAGCTGAAAATTAATAACACAAGAAACAGCAGGTGTTGGTGAGAATGTGGAGAAAGGGTAACACTCTTGCACAGTTGGTGGGAATGCAAACTGGTGCAGCCACTCTGGGAAACAGTATGGAGGTTCTTCAAGCTATTAAAAATAGAATTATGCTATGGTCCAGCAACTGCACTACTTGGTATTTACCCAAAGGATACAAAAATATAGATTCAAAAGGGTACATGTGCCCTGATGTTTACAGAAGCATTATTAACAATAGTCAACTATTGGAGAGAGTCCAAATGTCCATTGAATAATGAATGGATAAAGATGTAGCATATATATATATATATATATATATATATACGCACATACACACACATATATGTATATATGTATATACACAGTGAATATTACTCAGCCATCAAAAAATTGAAATCTTGCCATTTTCAATGAATGATAGAGATGGAGCTAGAGCTATTACGCTAAGTGAAATAAGTCAGTCAGAAAGACAAATATCGTATGATTTCACTTATATGAGGAATTTAAGAAACAAAACAAATGAACATATGGGGAGGGGGAAAGAAAAAAAGAGAGAGGGAAACAAGACATAAGAGACTTTTAACAATAGAGAACAAACTGAGGGTTGATGGAATCAGGTGGGTGGGGGAGGATCTAGGTGGGTAATGGGCATTAAGGAGGGCACTTGTTGTGATGAGCACTGGGTGTTGTTATGAAAGTGATGAATCACTGAATTCTACTCCAGAAACCAATATTTCACTGTAGTTTGCACTAGTTAATTAACTAGAATTTAAATTAAAAAGAAAAATGAAAAGGAATTAAACAACTGGAAAAGGGCATTTCAGTCCCTAAACCCACCCTCCAAAAAGTCAATATGAATAATACACCCAGAAGTATCCAGATTTGTTCAAGAAACGATCTAGAGATGGCAGAAATTTTTCAAGTTCATATCCTATTTTTTTTTATATTTCCCCATTCTTATAGAATGTGCTTCCATCCCAGCTCTACCCATTCTAATCACCATGTTGAAGTTCCAGCTCCAATAACACCTTTTCATACTTAACAAGTATTTTTCTGATTCCTTATTTTTGTCAAATTTACAATCTATGATGTGATACCTCATAAATTTGAAAAGGGGAAATAAAATTGCTCTCTGAGAGCTCAAATACAAAATTAATAGCTTAAAAAAATCATGACAGAGATATCCAAAGTCTTTTTAAGGAGAAAGAATGAGAAGCCATAAGCGACGTCTGCAACTTGAATGAACAGGTAGGCAATTGAGAAGATCCATGATGAAGCATGGAAGGGTCCCACAGAAAACCAGAGAAGATTCTTCTCAGAGCAGCCCACATTTGTGTCTTCAGAACTTGATGAGAAGATGATGGTACAGTGTCTTCTTTGGAACCAATCAGATAAACACTCTAATAGTTTGACAAACTCATTTTGTTCTAATCTGTGCTCACCTAGCATTTTGTAATTGGGGTATGGCTCCCTGAGCAGGTTGGCCTGCAGGAATTGGAAGGTATTGTCCATGCCAAAGAGGGCTCTGTGGCCCAGTGGACATCATTCTCCGTGTGAATCAATACATTGCTGTCTGTATTAGAGAAGACTTGGAAGGGAATTCTCTATAGGTCTGAGTCCCTAAAACGTTACCATGGGATGACTTCCTGCTCAGAGGCAGCAAGTGAGACCAGCAGATGGTGACATTGTTTAAAAAAAAAAAAAAAAAATTATGTTCTCCTTTCCATAAGTAGAACACATCGAAGACAGAAAAACATATCACCCCAGAATAATTTTTTGTCCCAACCCTCTTTGTTTATGGCTTCTGCTAGCTTGTTTTCTATGCTTCAATTATAGAAATGCAAAACATGCAAAACACTTGGTCTTCTGTCTGCACAGCAGCAAGGAGTTGTGACTGCTGTCTGTTTATCTCTAAAGGGGGCAACATGTGGGATCAGAAACGTGGAGAAGGATTACCCACCTGGCCTGAGAACATACGGATGCCCCTTTTCTCCACTGCCTGCAGATTATTAAGCGATTCCATGTCAGCTCACAATGGAGTATCATTTGCACAATGGAAGAAACGCACTTGGGCAGAGAAGTGGCGGCTGGGCCAGTGACATCTCAATTGGCCATGGCCTTGCATTTGTCAGGAAATAAATAGTGTATCTGGATAAAAAATAACCTTATGGCCCGTTTGTTTTGTGCCTTGTTTCTCCCAAATTTCCATCTCTTTGAGATTAAAAACAACTGTGACAGCAAACAAAACAAAATAAGAGAGGAATCCTTGGAAGAGAGTCAAGGAGCCTCCTCAGGGGTGACCTCTGATCACAGGTCTTTCTTAGAGGGAACTGCTCGCACCCTTCTGTGCAAGTCAAGGTAATGAGTGTTCCTGAGGGTAAACACATGAGTAAGACAAGCCTTCTAAACCTTAAGAAGCATAGTGGTCAAAACAAGCTTGCAAACTACTCAGTTCTACATAGGGCAGAATGATAATGCTAAGTAGTTGTATGCATTGGAAGCACTGAGTGAGGAGTGATTCCTTTTGTCTGGAGGGTTGGGAGTTCTTCATGGAAGAGGCAGCACTTGCACTGTAAAACTCTGTGATGACTACAGGACAAAAATATAAGAGATAATGCCTGGCCTGAAACAAGTGTCCATCATGTGTTGGTGGACCATTCATGTACGTCAACTCTTCCTTCCCTAGGTTCATGCTACATTTATGAGCCAGTATCACAGAAGTACTGTACCTCCCACCCTTTTTTTTTTTTTTTTTGGCTTGCTTATTCTTACATACTAGACTACACATTCCTTAGGTCCACAAAATGTATGTCTTTGAACACTTTCTGCTGGTATACCACTGCTGGGTACCCATCAGGTATTCCAAAGATCTTGTTTCTGTAGCTGGGTTATTTAAAGGTTCATTAGCAACAACTATAATAAGTCTCTTGAGTATGTTTCCCTTTCAACTTTTAACGCAAAGTTGCTTCATACAGTTGGCACCTAATAAATGTTGCTGACTATGCCACCGAAGGACTAAGAGGAAAAAAAACAACCACCTTTTTTGAGATTCTGCACCTGTCTCTCTGGGCTAAGGTAATTACACAGGTAATTAAAGCAAAAAGAAGCTTGCTGTTTTCATTTGCACTGGACTACCAGGAGTCTAGGTCTGCAGTGATCAAATTCTCTAGTTGATGATTTAACTCTCTGTCTCCCCAACTTTTACAGACAAAATTGGAGCCCTGAGCCACTTTGAGGAGGCAAAAAGAGTTAGAGGTACCATAATGGACAAGCATCAACTTTAGGAGGGAGAGAAGAGAAGAATACATATGTCATTTTTATCTTTAGAAAAATGATCACCCTGCTCACTGCATTTTGGTAAGTGATGGGTAGATCCCTATGAAGATAATGATCAAAAAAGCTGAATGGAATTGCAGAAAGATGTTAAGAGCAGACTGTGGGAGACAGGTGTTTGATATTTCGTAAGATCAAATATGGTGCCCACTCCCTCCTGCCCCCTTCCCCATTTATCTCTTTGGATGAGGTCTTACCTTGTGATCCTTGTTAGGGAAACCCTGTCTACTGGACACAGGGGAAAACTAAATCCAAGAGAGCAGTGATGCTGTTGTGTTTTCCAGGCACACCCGTAGAGGAAAAGCCCCTGTAGGCCCATGAGAGTGTGAGAGACAGGAAATGCAACATGAGCTGATGATGAGGGTTCCTGGGATCCTGGTAAAGATGGGCCACTCTTGTGACAAAGGCCACCTGTCCTCTTCTCCAGTGGCTCTGGGCACTTGTCCTATACAACCAGCAAACAAGACAGGCACTGACCTATGCATTTCTTTTTTTCATTCACTAAGGAATTTATTAACTATTTTTATAGCAAGCCTACGTATGCATAGTTTAAATGCATGTGTATATATAAACACTATTGTACTAAATTTAGTATAAACAATGACTTTGTTAACATTGCATTAAAAAGTGTCAAATAACTGGTATGAAAAATAGAATTATATAGTTCTTCCAAATTCAACAGGTCCTAATATTAATTCTTTTACATGTTTCAAATAAGAATCCCTGCAAAAAGATAAGCAGAGGAATCTCAATTACTATTAAATGCTGCTGAGCATTATAGGGGTGATGGTTTTAATCATTCTTTTCTTTTCAATTTTATTGAAAAGAAATTTTTGCCCAACACTTGGCCCTGGATTGCCTTCTCGTGTCCCTGCCTGGAGTCAGCCAGTATCATTCGGTGGGGTCAGCAGGCAAAGTACAGATGCCATGCATTATGAATAAACAAAACTCAGATTCAGGCTGAGAAATCATATGGAGGAAATGCAAGCTGTTCAGTGTTGCCTAAAAATCGGAGACAGGAAGTGGGGAGAATGGAGGGTGAGGATAGTTGGGGACTCTATCTGGATGTACAAACTCAGACATCCTGAAGGTGGGACAGGGCTCCAAGGAGGGATGCAGTAGGGAGGGGTGAGGACCGCGGAGCTCCAGCTGAAGGCCACACCAGCATTGTTGTCATCCTACTGACAATGACATGCGCTGGTCAAGCACAGTTTCCTTTATTTTGTGTTATTACAGAGAAAACAAATTTTACTGAGAAAAAAAGACTGAGGCATGAAAAGCCTTCTCAAGATAAGCTAGAAACATGCACCTTTAAATGGAAATATTGAAATTATTAGGGCACTATGGGCTGAAAAACACCTTCTCCATGGACTAGAGAATGGGTTTAAAGGCAACAAGCTGTGTCAACAAGGCAGGGCTGGGGCGTGGAGGCACCAGGGCTGCACTCAGAGCCCGAGGTATAAGGGGGTGCTCGCTCTCAGGGCCCTGCAACTGCCAGTGGACAAAGACCTGAACCAGCTAGAAGAAAGCATCCAAAAGGGGATAGCAGGATTGTCAGATCTCAGGGCATGACTGGATGGGAGATAATGCAGAAATAGAGGTATTCCTGGGCTCAGATCACATAATGTGGTGGCCTAGGGTTTGGGATGAGTTTTTCTACATTCGACATCTGGCACCTTCACTCACCCTCCCTGAGATCTGGTGTGGCTCTCCTGAGCTCTCTGAGCCTCAATCTCTCCTGTAACCAAAGATGAGAATTTGCTCTCAAGTTGGTGTGGGTATCAAAGGAAAGAGAATCTTATAATCTGGAGGGAAAGAACATTTATAAGGATCCCACTGGGAGAGGGAGGTACTCCTAGAAATCTGAGTCTGGTGATTCCCAGTCCCTGAGAAACTTCTACCAAGTCAGGGTGCACCATGATCCTGGCTCTGACCCTTCCTGGCTGTGTGGCCCTGGGTAAGTCACTTTACCTCTCTGGACTGATCTCCTTTTCCAAAATACAAAGATTGGTTCACGTTTGTAAGGTTCTTTCTGACTCTTAAAGGAAAAAATTAAAAAGTGTGTCTATGATTCCATAAACATAGAAGAAAAATTAGACTAAAGGACTAAAGAATTAAGAAAAAAAAAACCCCTTCCTTGTCTGAAATTATCACATCGTGTGGTACAAGTGGACATTTCCTTGTCTGCCATAGATAGTCCCCTTGTCTTCTCAAATCTGGATGGTGCTTCATGGTAAGGAATGGGACTGAGTCTAAGGGGCTTGGTGGTGTTCTTCGGACTCCCAGCTGACACTTTCTAGTAAAGACCTCCCCTAAAGATACCACAACCGTGGTCCTGTGTTTTGTGGGAGGAAATGTTCTCTTGGAAGCCTCTTTTAAAATGCAAACATTTAGCTGAAATTTTCCCTGAAAGCTGCTCTTATTCTTATATTCTGACCTTTGGCAAGGCTGCCTCTCCCCACCTCTTCTTTCCCAGGTCACCACGCATGGCAGGCTGTAATTTGGCTTCTCCCAGAAGTGCTGGCTGGGCTTCCAGATTCGGCAAGATCTCTGGCTTCTCTCTGCATTTCCAGAAAAGGAGGGAGTGATTCAAATCAGAGCCCCAAGATTAAGAGGTTTTATCTTTCTTCTGAGAGTGAAAGCTGAAGCCAAACGTTATGTAACAAAACAGATATGTTCATACAAAAACAATAGCAGTTATTTAAAAAAAAAAAAAAACCTCACTAACAATAACAGTTACGAGAATTTATGGAGCGGGGTGGACAAAGCATTATTAGTAGCTGGCATTAGCATTTGTTTTAGGGGAGACTTGATACATTGAGGAAAATCCTTTGATTTACCTCTTGGGGATGAAACCCTGGGGGCATGGATGAGCAGAAGAAAACAAAGGAAAAAATGCTTTTGCATTCACAAGTGGAGGGAGAACTTGGGAAGTGGTAGATAGATGGAAAATTAATGTAGTGGGAGTGTAGGGCCAACTTGAGGTACTTGAGGACGTTTTTAACAACTAAGAGTAGTGATGGCCACAGCTAACATTTCCCGGGGTGCTTGGTAGCAGCAGAATCTACTGTCCTGTGGGGGCAGAGTTCCTTCTTCTTTCCCCTGGCTCTAGTGGGGGACTATACCCTGTTGTCACCTCTCTGTGAAGGTCTCACACTCGCCCCAGCAAAAGTAGCTACTCTCCTCTGGATTTGGTGTGCCCAACCTGCTGCTCCCTAGTTCATTTGTTTGCTCATTTGGAAAAACTTCTGCCCTCTGTTACACCTTTCAGCTGTCTCCTGTTCATCCACCTTGCAGGGAGAGGCGGTCCCCGGGAGGGCTGGGGAGGGCAGTGTGCCACCAGATCTACACTGATGTTGTGCTTAAGAGCCCAAGGGCCTGGGTTCAAATCCCAGTTCCACCCATATCCTGCCATGTGACCTTGGGCGAGCCATGTAACCTCCCCATCACTCAGTTTTCCTTTTTGTAAAGTGAAGGTAATTCAAGTGCCTACCACATTGGGCTGCTGGGAGAATTACAGCAGCGCTACACACAAGGTCAGTATAATAGTGGAATTAGCTGGTATCCATTTGCTCCCCTCCTACCTCTGGGCAGGAAAGCCAGAGTTCAGAAAAACATTTCCAGGTTTCAGATGGGGTGGCGTATTGAAATGAATAGCTCAGGAGCTGTGGGGATGGAGCAAGGACCCACATCATGCTGACCACTTTCAAAAGGTTTGCTCTACACTTGTGACTTAAATACTGATTCAAGTTTATAGAGCTTTGATGTAAATGAAGATCCAAAATCAGACTTTGTATAGAACCAAAAGTTCCACCATGTTATTTTTTCTTGGTGTGGGAGGAAGTCTCCACTTTCAGGAAGATAGACTTTACTAGTAGGCATTCACAGGGAAAGAGCCTAGGGTGGTGAGGAAAAGGAATCTGGAGGTAGATAGACACGTGGTAAGTGTTGTGTAGGAAATCACTGTGGTGGTCTCAAGTACAACACGAGGCAGGCTTTCCCACCTGTCACAAAACAAGAAGGCTCATAGATCAAAGTAAGATACTTGAATCCATTTATTTGATCAACGTTAGAAAGTGCAAAATGCAATAGAAAATAGAAGGTACAGGTTAGCACGCTTAGGATAGGGTGCAAGTGGGGTAGATTCTGGGTTAGCCCATTTTCATATATATTTCTTTCCCCACCCATCCCCGCCCCTTCACAAGTCTTCCCCACTGCCAGTGTGATGTGGAGGGTTAGAACTGGGGTTGAGAGAGAGGTGTGGCAGAGGGGCATCCCTTGCTCTATTGGAGAGACTCGGGGAGGGGAGCAAGCATGGCTGGATACCAGCTGTAGCTGGCCCATCATCTGTTGAGCCCTACAGGTTTTATCCATATTTCTTGGGCAGAGCACACCCACAGCCAGAATGAAACCACAGTGGATATTAGGAATTGGAACAGGTGTGTGCATACCGGGGTGTGGCGGTGGGGGGCGTGAATAACCAGCATACCGCTGGCACGGTGCACCTTATGACTGGGTCCTTCCATCCAGAAACACTCTCGTTTGTTCCATTCATTTCATTTACATTTAACACACACATACTCTAGTCGCTTTATCAACATGCCTCATGAGCTGCATGCTTCCGTACTTGGTTTCTATTTTTTAGCGCAAAAAAAATTTTTTTAAATAAATTAAGCAAGCATACTTTACACTGGATGAGTCACTTAGGTTTTCCGAATCACAGAATTGATGAGAAGAGCCAATGAGGTAGACATAAAAGCATCAGCGAGAGAAAAATGCTGTACACACACCAGTTTTTAGACGTCGTAACCATGAACGTGACCCAGGACGTCCAACAGAGCACTTTCTGAACTACAGTTTTGCCATCTGTAAAATGTGGATATTCATACCTGCCTCACAGATCCTGGTGAGAAGTAAGCCGCATGGTTGTGGGAAAGCTCCCAAACCAATGGGTGGCACGGGGGAGGGGACAAGTGACTGCTGGCATCCATCTTGTCCTACTCTCCTTTTTTGTCACCTGCAATTACATCACAAGGTCAAAATGAAACAAAACCTTTCCCAATATGGTTCTTTTAAAAAGAAGCAAAACAGGGGTCCCTGGGCAGCTCAGTGGGTGGAGAATCAAACTCTTGGTTTCGGTTGGGGTCATGATCTTAAGTGTCCTGAGCCTGAGCTGGCAAGGGTCCACGCTCAGCAGGGAGCCTGCTGGAAATGTTCTCTCTCCCTCTCATTTTGCCCCTCCCGCCTCCTCAAGTTCTCTCTCTAGAATAAATAAATAAATAAAAACTTCAGATAAAATAAAAATAGAAATGAATAAAAAGAAGCAAAACCTCCAATCTGACCCTACAGATTTATTGAGCACTTCCTGTGTCACTCAGGAAGATGGCAGCCTGCCAGCACTCCACGGTTTGATGGCAGAGGGAGGGTACATATCCATGTGCATCCACTCATCTCTGTCTTTCTATGTATCTGTGTATCTTTGTATGTATCTCTCGCCTATCGTCTATCTATTCATCCATCAATCATCTACCTAGATATATCTTAGTTAAAATGCAAACATTTTTCGTTGATGTATTCAGCAAATATATTTTGAGTAATAGCATATTACTTTGCTAGAGCTGCCATAACAAAAATCCCCCAGACTACTTGGTTTAAACAATAGACATGTATTTTCTCACTATTTTGGAGGCTAGAAGTTTAAGATCAAGGTGTCAGCAGGCTTGCTTCCTTCTGAGGTCTCTCTCCGTAGTTCACAGGAAGCTTGCTACCCCCTGTGTTTTCACGTGGCCTTCCGTGGGCACGTGTCTGTGTCCTAACCTCTTCCTATAAGGACCAGTCAGATTGTTTTAGGGCTGAGCCTAATAAGCTTAGTTTTCCTTAATTAACTCTTTAGAGATTATCTCCAAACACAGTCACCTTCTGAGATATTGGAGGTTAGGATTTCAACAGACCAATTTTTCAGGGGATGCTGTTCAGACCAATAACAAGCGTCTACTATGTACCGGACTACTGTTCCAGGGTGTTAGAGACACGGCCGTGAATGACGAAAGTGGGGAGAGGTGACTACTAATAATAATGAATGATAATAAGGGAGAGAGAAGGAGGGTTGCCTTCTTGGAAGTCTCCTTGACTAAGAAGAGAGGCCTTCGTTTGACAAGTCTTACACCTCTGAGCCCTGTGATCAGTAAGGTCAGTCCTGTGGCTTTCTTTTCTTTTCTTTTCTTTTCTTTTCTTTTCTTTTCTTTTCTTTTCTTTTCTTTTCTTTTCTTTTCTTTTTTTCTTCTCTTTTCTTTTTTTTTTCTTTTCTTTTTTTCTCTTTTCTTTTTTTTTTAAGATTTTATTTATTTATTTGACAGACAGAGATCATAAGTAGGCAGAGAGGGAGAGGGAAAGCAGGCTCCCTGCCAAGCAGAGAGCCTGATGCAGGGCCTCAATCCCAGGACCCTGAGATCATGACCCGAGCCGAAAGCAGAGGCTTAACCCACTGAGCCACCCAGGCGCCTGCTGCGGCTTGCTTTCTTACTGCCCCTCCTGCACCCTCTGGAGGGGCTGTAAGTCCTTGCCTCTGCTTCCTGATAAAACTTCTTAATATTATATATTATATATATATATATATATATATATATTATATAATATATATAATATATCCAAATATATATGATGTATATGTGTGTATATATGTATGTATGTATATATGTGTGTGTGTGCGTGTGTATGTATGTGTGTGTGTGTGTGTGTGTGTATATGCATATATATATATATATCTGACTCCCCTCCTGGCTGTGAGCTCTCTGAGAATAGATATGTTATCCTAGCCGTGGATCATGGAGCTGGTCCAGAGCCTAGCACAGTGCCTGACATATAGAAGACACTCAATAAATGTTTGATGAATAAATGAATAAAATGGGAGCAGGCTCTGCTCTGCAGTCTTTGCAGTCAGGGGCCTGTGGGATCAGGCTATGGGTGAGACAGAATTTTAATCAGTAGCAGAAAATTCAAGAATCTGAGACATCTAAAGGCTGCTCGTCTGACTTCCCTGCCATCGCTGCAGGGGATCTGAAAGGCAAAGATGGATAAAAAAATTTTGTGGGCTGGTTAAAATAAAAATCTGAAGAGGGAAAGTTTTATTTTAGTTTTTAATTGTGAGGCTTTCTGGGAGAACTGTGCAAGGAGAGCTCTGCTTACCCACAAATGTAAGTCTGAAACTGTGGTTTGTCATTTCTTTAATCTTAAAAGTGCAAGGTAGGAGGTGTGCATGGTTGGGGAGAGGTAAGACTGGTATGTTGGGAGATCATAAAAAGTACAATGTATTGAGTTCTCACATGCCTCGTACATTGCTCAACTTGTTACGTACATGATCCTAATTCATCCTCATGTCAACAGGCAAGTCTGAATGCTTTCATTTCAAATATGGGAAAACTGCACAGAGGGTGGAAGAAACCCACTCCAGGACCCACAGCGTTCCCGTCTCAGTGCCAGGAAGAATCCCGGGCCCTCCTGACCTCCATGCCCCAGCTTTAGATCACTCTCCTTAGATCATCTTTCTCCTAAGATATCTCAGTTGCCTTCTCTCAGCCCTTGATTACCCAAAATTCTGCTCCAGCACTATTGTACCTGAGCTGTGCACCGAGACTCTTCATTGCAGCCAAACTCTGGTGCTCGGGGATCCTGAGTCAAACCAACAAACCTTGAAGCTCAACCGTGGAGCTAACAGGTAATTTTCTTTCTTTCTTTCTTTCTTTCTTTCTTTCTTTCTTTCTTTCTTTCTTTCTTTCTTTCTTTCTTTCTTTCTTTCTCTTCCTTTTTTTCCTTTCTTCCTTCCTTTCTTTCCTCTTTCCTTCCTTCCTTCCTTTCTTCCTTTCTTTTTTTTTCCCCAGTTTTTATCTTTGCAGAGCTTGGTTTTCAGTATTGAAGGAAAAAAATCAAAACAATTAACTCTCAAGAAATCATATCATCATATATTGCTCCGTGAAAGATCAATGTGTGAATCCTTTTCGGAAGGTATGGTCCGTGTCTCAGTCAGTTTGGGCAGCTATAACAAAATGCCACAGATTGGGTGGCTCAGACAACAGACATTTCTTTCTAACAGTTCTGGAGGCTGAAAAGTCCAAGATCAAGGTCCTGATGATTTGGTTCCTGGTGACAACTTTCTTGCAGAAGGCTGCCTTCTTTTTTTTTTTTTTTTTTTTAAGATTTTATTATTTGATAGAGAGACACACAGTGAGAGAGGGAACACAAGAAGGGGGAATGTGAGAGGCAGAAGCAGGCATCCCACCGAGCAGGGAGCCAGATGCGGGGCTCGATCTGAATACCCTGGGATCATGACCTGAGCTGAAGGCAGACACCTAACAACTGAGCCACCCAGGAACCCCAGAAGGCTGCCTTCTTGCAGACTGATCGTCCTCACAGGATGGAAAGAGAGTTCTGGTCTCTCTTCCTAGTTCATGAGGACATTCATTGCATCATGGGAGCCCCACCCACATGACCTCATCTAAACCTATTTACCTCCCAGAGGACCTGCCTCCAAATGGCATCACAATGGAGATTAGGACTTCAAAGTACCAATTTTGGGGAGACACAAATATTCAGTCCAAAACAGTTCCCTCAGCTCATTTTAGTTAACTTAATCTGGGTCTTTGCTTACTGAAACAAAACAAAAACAAACAAAATCTGTTTTGATCCACAGAAAGCTCATCAAGGTGAACAAGAGATTGGATCTGTGCCCGAGACTAAAAAAGATTTTGATGGGTTTGTGATCTGATAGGAGGAAATGCCCACGAATTTGGTAGCTCAGTTTCCTGAAAGGTTTCAACTATAAGCTGAATGCCTCCTTCTCCTTGAGCAGCCTGATCTGTACTGATACCACCTCAGGGGCATCTTTCTTCTTCCACATTATTTGTGTTGTGAGGTGAAAAAATAAATATTTGATGGAAGAGACTCATTTACCCAAGTTAGGATGCCTAAAGTGATTTCTCTTCTTGATATGCTGCTTGGCATCCTAGTGAATGTAATCACTTGAAGTGTTTATGAAGGTTGAAGTGCCCATCTGTAAAAATATGCCCAACTCTGTCCTTCTATATGTGTATCCTATCTATGTGCAATATTACCAACAAGAGAAAATCATATTTAAAATAAGGACATGCAGGGGCGCCTAGGTGGCTCAGTTGGTTAAACATCCGACTCTTGTTTTCCACTCAGCTCATGATTTCAGGGTCCTGGAATGGCACCCCAAGTCAGACTCTGTGGTGAGCAGTGAGTCTGCTTGAGGATTCTCTCTCTCTCTCTCTCTCCCTCTCCACCCGTACCCCGCCCCCATGCGTGTACCTCCCCCCATCAATAAATAAGTAAAACCTTAAAAAAATAAAATAAGAACAAGCCAAGGGCAGTTCTAATTTGAAATACAGGACTATTTTCTGGGCAGAGATGGAAAAAAGGGGTTTATTCCTTTGGCAATTATTTTTCACTGTCTTAACATTTTACTTTGTTCACGGACATTTTCTTCCTAGTCCCATCCTCCCAAGACCATACTCTGTGCTCCTTTGACAAATCCTATATGATGTACGTGTGTCATGAAGGGTAACCTTAGCAGGGAAATTGCAAGAGGGAGCTGCATGCACACAGTAGAGCTACAGCCTCTTGTAAGTTTTAAATAGCACTGAATGTTGAGCTAGATACTGGTCGCTCAGCCCTCAGCCAAGATACTGGGATCAAATTGTTTGTTTTGGAATTCAGAATTATTGAAGTTTTATAAAGGTAACTCAGTGTGTATACATTGGATATGCTCCATGATCCTCCCAGGAGAAACTATGGGAGGCCCTTGGTATTCTAGCCTTATTATTCCTGCAGGAAAATATATCAGTAAACACAACAAATGGGATAAAGACCATCATTAACTGTTAGGTTTTGCAGCATAAATTAATTTTGAAGAAAACTTTCCATTTCGGGGTATTTTGGATTTCTGAATTCCAAAGGAGGGATTGTGAAGCTATAGGGTGTAGTTAAAAGAGGGTACAGTTTCTATAATCTCATTTTCAGGCCATCGGCTGTCTTGGAGAAGAAAATCCTCTGGAAAAATCTGGAGGAAAGTCTTTCCGAGACTTCTCCCCACTGTAACGCGCCTCAATGAAGCACACGGGAATCTGTGAGATTTAGATTCCGTGTCAGAGAAATCTCTCCTCTGCACCCCTGCCCCCTGCCATGCCTCACCCTGTTTCCTTCCTTAGTTTGGAATCATAGAGATTTTAGAGTCTGTGTGGGTACCGTGGTGGGGGCGGGGAGGAGAGGGGCTGATGAGTGGGTTTTCTATTTTGTTTTGTTTTGGGCTTATTGTTCTTTATTCCTTTTACAGAAGTCATATAAATTCATGGAAAAATCAGATACAAAAACAAGAAAAAGGGTTTTAAGCTCCTGACCACCCAAAGATATTGTCAACAACTTGCAATGTATCTTTCCAGATTTTTATTTTTCTAAGTGTTTAACGGTCTTTTTCAGCAAAACGAATAAATACTATGCACAATTCTGTAACAGAGGATGCTTAGGGAAGGCAACATTGTACACATGTGGTATCTATTTTCGGCAGACAGAAATGAAGAACAGAAACATCTGTAATCCCACTGCTAATATTTTGGGATGGGGCTTTAAAAAAAAAATCTTACATTTTGTTTAGGCTTTGTGTCAACTTCTTGTGCTTGAGAACCGTGCTTGAGAACCCCACTCAGAACCTAAGCCTGGAGCTGCGATGACCAGATCTTTGTCTCCTTTATAACGCAACATGCAGACTGAGGCACAGAGAAGATCGTGGCATGTTAGAGCTGGAAGGAAGTGAGGCTGAATGGGCAACCCTCTCATTTAACAAAAACGCCGGGTCTGTGGGTAGCCCACTGTCAGCAACGTTGGGTCCCGATGCCTGGGTTCCATGCCACTACTCCCCTGGACAAATCACTTTCCTGCTCTAAGCTTCAGCTTCATGACCTGAAATGGGGTCATACTTGCGCCTACTTCCTAGGGCAACCTAAGGATGAAGTGAGATGACTCACTTGGGGGGTGAGGCATAGCGCACAGCTGCTTGTGAGAGCCCAGTGGGTTTAGCTCTGCCTGCCGGTGACAGACCTGGAAGGGGGATCCGGACCTCTTTACTCCCAGCCCCGGCTCTTTCCCTGACATCATCCAAGAAGCCTGGGGGAGCAGCGTGTGAGGGATGGGCTTTTGGAACCATGAGGTGGTAGGAAGGAGTGAAGACCACAAGAGAGCAAGCTGGTTATACTCATCCTCTCTCTTCCTTTAGAATAATCATTGCTGGGGTGAGCAGCTATGAGAACAATCTTCCTTCTATAACTGAAGCTTGAACTGTAAGCTGAAGGTCATGTACCTCATGACTATCTCAACAGAAGAATAGAGAGGGGCATGGCTGGGGATGCAAGGGAATATGGACTATGATTCTGGAAGGGAGTCATTGTGGAGGGTATGAGGACATCCGTAAGGCAGGCACCTGCCCTGAGAAAATAGTCTTCCTGCCTAAATATGGGTAGGCTTTTTTTTTTTAAGATTTTATTTATTTATTTGACACACACAGAACAAGACAGCATAAGCAAAGGGAGCAGCAGGCAGAGGGAGAAGGAGAAGCAGGCTCCCCACTGAGCAGGGAGCTCCATGCAGGGCTGTATCCCAGGACTCCAGGAATCATGACCTGAGCCCAAGGCAGATGCTTAACTGACTGAGCCACCCACGTGCCCTTGGCCAGACTTCTTATGAAATTAAATGAAATCTGAAAAGCATGGTCACATGCTAGGAAATGTATAGATTTCCTCATTAGTGCATGAACACTGAAGTTTAATATCAACTTGCTACTTGAAAGATGTAAAAAGACAATAAAATTTGGCTTAAACTTGATTACTGAAGAAGTAGACATGGCACATTAACACAGATATGTCTGGCTGGAGGAAATATTAACTGCCCTTGTGTGGCTTGAAACACCCAGGCAAACATAAACACACACACACACACCCCTATGCGTGTGCACATATACACACATCCATACACACCCGTGCATGTGCACACACCCACCCACCCATGCACACACATACACAAACACATGCACACACACCCGTGCACATACATGCATATACACACCCATACACATGCACATACACGCACACTTGCATGTACACACACACATACACACACACACATTCTCTTAAAATTTCTTGGTGACCTGATGGATTAGCAAATTCATGGTGAGCTCATGATATATGATTTGCTAATCATATGAAATCCCTTTTCTTTGCTGAAAATCCTTCTACTGTAAGATCCATCATATTATATCTATTATTATTTTAAAATGAAGTTGTCACAAAAGAGAAGCCACGTTTGTAACAACCAGTCCTGTCTCCTAATCATATTTACGATTAGGTTTCAGGAAATCTTAAATGTTCTTTTAACTGGGAGGATTCAAAGCACCCAAGCCTCTTGGAAGACTGTGATATATAACCTTAATTTACTTAAAAGAAAACCCTAATAGGGTCCAATAATTTGTGGCCTGATACTAATTTTTATGCAACTCTAGGATGGCCATTCATCCTTTTCCCCAGGGAAGTTCTGGGGGGAAGGTGCAATGCCCTCTAAATCACAAATGGAATTAGCCTGCAAGCTGGAATGGTATTTTTGAAAGAAAAAAAAAAAATTCCACACCATTTCTCTTCATTGCCGTCGTTGTTTAGAGGAGCCTGCTTAGTGATCCCAGGGAAGGAGAGAAAAGAATTTGGGGTTTAAATATAGTTTGGCATCAGTAAAAAGAGCAAAAGGAATCCAAGACTCAACTTTGGTTTATTAAAGAATTGGGGAGGAGCTGGAAACAGAGGAAAGAAGGGAGAGGCTGAACTTATTTACCTATTTGAATAAACGCCATCCACATTTAAAGAATCAAACCTGTTTTATCCCCTTTGCAGAAATTAATCCACTAGGGCCTTCAGAAATTCCCTCCTTAAGTGTGTTTTCTTGACACATTTGGAGTGGGTGATGGTGCAAATGGATAATTTATTAGAAAAACCCCCAAATGGAAAATAGAAAAACCCGGACCAGGCACCTTAACAGTGTCTCAAACTTCCGTGAATCAAATCTGAAATGGATATAGGAAAATACCTCCTTTCCCCTCTGAAAGAATGAACGCACACACAAATCTACTTCCTCCTTTACCGGGAGAGGAAGAAATCCCATTAAGGCCAAATTTCAGGTCCTTTCAAATCCGAGCTAGGAACCCAGCCTCACGCCCCGCGTGCGCCTGCGCTGTTGTTTTAAATGCCCCAGTGTGCTTCCAGGAGCTGGGTTCATGCCTGCCTTTTGGAAACGTGCACACACATCTAATCCAGCACTACAAAGCTGCCCGAGCCCTACCCCCAGGAGGCTCTGAGCTCCTGGCAGAATCTCAGCTTCTCGGAATAAGATGGAAATTTATTAGGAGGAAATTATTCCGGTGTCTTCAGAAATACAACATTCCTGATAAAAATCTTGCTCCTGACAGCAGACTAACAAGATACATTTGTTAGCGGTTTCTGTTCCTGGGAATCCGTGGTGAATGCGCTGCCCTTTTATTGCACCGTTTGAGGGCGATGCACGCAGTGACAGGCGTAATTCAAGCTCTTCATTTCGCAAACACTGGAGTCGGATGTTACGTGCCATGCGCTCTAGCGAAGGTGCTCTACAGGCCTTGCACTCTTTGGAGCGAGGCAGTGTGGTGAAGCATGTTCAATTCCTCAGCACCTTTTACTGAGCACCTACTACGTGCTGGCAGCTGTATAATTGGAAGGCAATACAGGGTGACCTAGTTCCCAGAACAGGGGGTCATTTCTTTATCGGTCCTGGACAAGTCACCCCGTTTTTTGATCTCAGTTTCCGTTTTTGTCAAAGGAGGACTGGAGTAACTATCTCGTGTGTGTATTAAATGTATTTTATACACTGCCTGGCACCTAGGTAGATACATAATTGAAGGTGCAGAATAAATAATTACTATTTAAGGTTTATTGTTAAGATATAACTTTTGCATCAGAGAATTCATAACCTGACAGAAAAACAGATAGCTTCAGGTATTGGAAATCAGGCCACAGGGCCTTTGCATAGGCTTTGTGTCCCTAACTCATATATGCCTACGAACTTATAAAGAAGCGTGTATGCACTTTACGCACCTCTTAGAAAGTCTCTTAGAAAGCTGAGCTTATTTATTTCAGAAACTGTTGTTACAAGTTAGTTTTCTGATTTCCTAATTGTACATCAGAAGCTGCAATTAAGAAAGGCTAGAGCTTGCTTCAAGAAGACACAGAAGCAGCTGCATAGAGGTGTCCTAGTCATCTAGAGAGCAAGGAAAGAGAACAGTTATAGTAATCCGGCCAAAGAGTTCAGACACCAGAGATGTCTGGGAGTTGGGGTAGGGTTGAAATAGAAATCGACACAGACCTATATTATATCTCGGTACACTAACCACATTTAAGTACATGAATGTTACCTTACATAGTTACTTATGACCTTTAGTTACCAAAAGAAGAAGAAGAAGAGGAAGAGGAAGAGGAAAGAGGAGGAGGAGAGAGAAGAGGTAGAAGGAGAAGGAGAAGGAGAGGCTTAAATCTGTTTGGGGTGTTTTGTTGAAGAAAACTGGGAATATATGATTTTCCAAGAAAAACTTCTGGCAAATGATAAGATGGTGAACTTTTGGCACTTTAAAAGGAAGCTTCACTATCTGGACAATTGGCTGATACACTTTTCTCATTATCCACTCTGCTAGATAGGTAAGATCTCCCAGCATTTGAGGCAGAGGTAGATCCCCAATTTAAGTAGAGTTTATCACATTGTATATTTTCTTTTCTTTTCTTTTCTTGTTTTTTTTTTTTTGAATGGACACATTGATTTATTAGTGAGTAAATAACCTACATATTGAGTTTAAATTATTTTAATTGGTTTTCAAAATACCGGACTATCTATCCTCTTCCAAATGTATCTTTTCTTCCACAGCACAGTGCATAATTGCAAGGAAGAGAAAGGATGTGTGTTTCTACTAAGCTATAGTTCACAGAGCCTTCTAAAGACTTCCTGTAAATCTCAGACATAGTTATTGCATTTTTCAGGATCATGTGTTGGTTTTCCGTTCTTAATGTAACAGCAGAATACAAACGTCATGGCTCAAAACAACACAGATTATTTTGTCTTATACTTCTGGAAGTCCGAAGTCTCAAATCCATTTTATCAGGTAAAAGTCAAGATGTTGGCTGGGCTGTTTCCTTCTGAAGGTTCTGAGGGGAGGATCGGTTTCCTTGCCCTTCCCCAGATTCCAGGGCCTTCTGTTTTCCTTGGCTCCTGGCCTCCCCATCCATCTTCAAAGCCAGCAGCAGGTGTCGTCACCTTTCACCATCTCTCCTATTTTCTTCCATTGTCACATGGTCTTTGCCTTTTCTGTAGTCAAATCTTCCTCTGCCTCCCTCTTATAAGGACACTTGTGATGACATTTAGGATCCATCCAGAAAACCCAGAGTAATCTCTCCATCTCCAAAGCCTCAACTTAATCATACCTGCAAAGTCCCTTTGCTATGTAAAATTATATTGCCATAGTCCCAGGGATTAAAACTTGGGTCTCTCTGGGGACCCTTATTTGGCCCTACTTCTGATCATAAAGAAGCATTTGTTGGGGGGGAGACTTATCCTCCCCTGATCTGACTTCCCTGTATCACCTTGATCTCCCTCTGCCTTCCACCACCTCTCTATTCTAGCTGAAAAGGGACTTAATCTGATGGACAAGTATGAAAAGAGAAAGAGTCATCTGTATATCAGCCTGGCCCCTGCAGTAATCTTAGCCCTAAAGGCTGTGTCCCAAATTTGGGGGTTGGGGTTGAGGGAGGCTGGAATCTCTTATATGAACTTCATTAGTAATGATAATATCATTCATGGTCCTAGTTTCATTGCTATTTTGTCATATATCACAATTGATGTCAGCCTCAGGGAAGAAGAGGGGTGCTTTGTTCAGGAGAGCCCCTACAATAACACATGTTTCTTATTAAGATGAAAATAATACACATTTCATTAAATAGACTTCATAATCTTTCTCCTTAGAGATAATGGCTATGGATACTTTGATGTACATAATTGAAAGTCTTATGTATACTTAAATAATTATGTATACATTATCCTTCTTTTTCCATTGAATAATATCATGGTTATCTGTTCATGTTTCTCTCCCTCTCTCTCTCTCTCTCTCTCTATATATATATATATATATATATATGTATGAAGCATATATATATATATATATATGCTTCATACTTGTCAACAGAGGCATCCCACTGTGTAAATGTACCCTGGTTTATTACACAAACCACCTGATCTGTTAAGATGCACCCAAGTGTCTACTATTAGAAACAATAGTACAATTAGTTTGCTTTCACAGTTCCCAAGGAAATTTGTTAAATTGTTTAACTTCTCTAAAAAACCAGTTTTCTCAACTGTAAAATGGGGATAATAGAAGTATCTCCCTCTAAGTATTTTTTCTCTTTTTTTGGAACTAAAGCAGTTAATGAGTATGAAATGCTTATCACTGGTAGATAGCTCTATCAATAGCAATTATTTACTATTGTTTCATTGTTTGTTTTTTTTTAATGTGTTATTTGTTTATTTGAGAGAGAGAGCAAGAGAGGACAAACAGGGGTAGAGGGTGAGGGAGAAGCAAACTCCTCACTGAGCAGGGAGCCAATGTGGGACTCAATCCCAGAACCCTGGAATCATGACCTGAGCCAAAGACAGACGCTTAACCTACGGAGCCACCAGACACCCCCTGTTGCTTCATTACTATTTTCATTATTACTACCAGGCATCTTTTCACACTGTCTTTATTGACTCCTTTGGATAATTTCTGAGAAGTGAAATTACTGGACCAAAGAGTATACACACTGAAATTTGGATTCATATTGTCAAATCTCCCTCTTTGATATTTGAAAATACCAAAGTATTTGGTATGTGAAACTGTGTTTGTGAAACTGTTTCCATGCCCCTTCATCAATATTAGGCAATATTCAATCTTTGAAGTCTGATTAGGTAAGATATCTATCTCATTGTTTTAATTTCCATTTACTTGATTAATTCTGAGCTGACAGTCTTTTTAGGAACATGGCCTTTTTTATTTATTCACTTAGGATTTGCATTTTTTAAGAAACTGAATCTCTTTTCTTATTGATCTATAGAAGCTCTTTACATATTAAAATTTTCTTACTGTTTTTAGTTCATCTATTTTACAAATATTTTCTCACACTTTTTCTTTAGTCATCAAACCTTATTAATATTATATTTTCAATACTTCTAAGGCATTAACACTTTATAATAGCACATTCCTAAAAATTCTATGGTAATAAGAATATTCCAAATAATATTTTAAGAACCAGTAAGTAATTCAAGTAAATGTTGAGTTACTACACCTCCAAAAGTGGATGAATATAGTCTTTTCTCATTCATAAAAGATAAGAAATATAAGTTAGTGAATAGATTTTCTTAATTTTTAGTTATTCTCCTTTAACTCATTAAGCTATTGCCTAGTGAGAACTAGTAAACAACAGAATTAATGAAGGATAGCAAAGGCATACTAAAGAGTACATTTGGAAATAGTTATGCTTAGGTAATTACTCTTTTTTCATAGATATATGCGCTTATTGGAGTGTTTTTACTTGGGATATTTACTTGAAATCTATATCTCTCTATATCTATCTAGTTGGCTGTCCTTATAGCTCTTATATCCTTTCTAATATTTATTTACAAATTTATTCAGTTAGCATTTGTTGAGTTTATAAAACTAGGCCCATTTTTGTAACATATTGTTTTTCAGAGTGTAGTGGGTTGAATTGAGCCCTGGATTTCCCAATATTTTCTACCACAAATACCCTCCTTTCCCTTGTTCTTTCATGGTGTGTCATTTCCCTGCCCTCCTCCCTCCGACCGCATTATAGGATTTCATTACTTTCTGCATGCATCAGAGTCTCTCCAAGTAGATAGCAAACTTTTTGAGGGCAAGTGAATATCCTATTCATCAAGTATCTCTGCAAATCCTAGGACAGTGATTTGTTCATGCCAAAGACTCATTAAGAGTGTTCTCATTGGAGGGATGCCTGACTGGCTCAGTTGGAGAAGTGTGAAACTCTTGATCTCAAGGTTGTGAGTTCAATCCTAATATGGGATGTAGAGATCACTTAAATAAATAAAATAAAATAAGCTTTAAAAAAAATGTTCTCATTGGGTAAGCTGAAGATTAGGGGTCAGTTTCTGCTGTTAGCTGTGTGTTTCTTCAAAAGGAAATAATACTCAATTTCCTGATCTGTGAAATAAATGGCTCAGATAGAGGACAGATGGGCCGATAGTGTCATTTGTCCTGCCAAAGCTGATGATGTATAGTGGCTTCTTGGAGTGAAAGACACAGCACAGACACACACTGGCAGAGAAAGAAAAGGCCATTATTGAGTACCACTGTCTGCCGTGGGGAGAGCCGACAGAAACACCATGCCACGGTTCCTCACCAGTGGGCTAGAACAACCCTATGGTTCTTTCTACCTGGACAATTCTACATCCCACATGATCTGTTTATTAATCACCAAGTTCCTTTCCTTTTATTTGAAACATTCTGAGCATATAGCATTATTCAAATTTGAAGTAGCTTTTTTCCCTCCTTACTATTCTGAAACTCAGAGGGATTTACAGCCTGTGGAAAGTTGCCCATTTAAAGCCAGTGACACCAGATGGTCCCCAACCAAATATATAATTACTTCTGACTTGAGCTAACAAACCAAGCAATGAACTCATGAAAAGGTAATCGTGAGGCATTTGTGATTCTGACAATTTCAAAAATGACTTTGGTTTTTTTAGCAAATGAATAACTTTGGAATTTTCTTCAATAAAGTGGGGATATACTTTTGGTTGTAGACTCAAAATGCATATAATCTAAAAGAATATTTTAAAACACCCATAAATCTACCACCTCAAGATAACTGCTATTAAGCATTCATGCTGCCATTTCAGACTTTTTTTTTCTATTGTTAAATGTTACATATAAGTAAATATAGGTTTTTGAAACAAAACCAGAATCATAGCATACATTCTATTTCATAATCTTCTTTCTTAACAATATATGATGAGCATCATTCTATCATTCTGTCAATAAATATGGATCAATTAAATTATTTTAAACATTTAGCATGATATTTCATGCTATTATATTAGAGCTTTGAGAATACTTGCAAAATAGCCACCATCCTTGCTACCTGAGTTCTGAACTATTTGAGATATAAGTATTACCTTCATCTTTGATGAGGCTGATATTAGACACAGCAGTGAGTAGCTGAAGATTGGTTTCCTAATACAGAACATTACAGCTTTATCATCTCCTACCCAGCCCCAGGCAGTGCTGGGCAGGCAGGTCCTGCTCCTGCGAAGGACCCCTGTGGGCCTCTCATTCCCAAGAGATTGGAGAGAGGACATGTGCTAAGCATGCCCAGTTTACTCTTCCAAACTCACCAATTATAAAAGTCACCCCCCCTTTCCTATGGAAGACTGAAATGGGCAATGGAGATAGAGATGACTGTGTAGTGGACTTTCCTCCACATCAAAGGAAACATCAGAAATGGGGAAAAGCTCCCCAAGGTATGGATGTACATAATTTATGGGACCTTAATTTGTGAGACCTTTGGCTTATTTCCAATCATTCCATTAGATCACAAATTATTTTGTCTGGACATGATTATTGTACCCCACAGTCCAGAAAGGGACGCTCGGGGAAGTTCCCTGTTTTATCTGGGAATACGTGAGCAGGGCTAGACCTGCACTTTGAATTCAAGTTCTCCCAACTCCAAAGTCCAAAATCCCACAACTACAAGCTGATTCAGAGATTACCCAGGCCAGTCCTTCAGGCAGCTTTGGGAAAGGCTTGGCAGTTAAGCGTGTAACTTGCCGGGTCTTAACTACAGAGACAGAACAACCAGAACATTAGCCAAGGTTGTGTAAAACAAATGCAGGACGGTCTGGTGCAGACCAGGTGCACAGATGCTGCAGGTAAACGATCCCTGCGGAAGGAAATTAAGTAGACAAGATTCTGTGAAGAGAGAACTTGTGCTCCTTGCTGCTAGCATCTGTAAACACCCACGTCTGTCCTCGAAGCTTCTCTCTATAGGACTGCCCTGCTTCACTTCGACTGACAGTGACCATGCCTTATCTTCACTTCCTGGAATATGACAAGAGAAATTACAGACATGTGTCTTCGGAGCCCAAGTCCCAGAGGCTTTTTATTGGAGACTTTGTCATAAACTATAAAGCAGAGAAAGCAGCACCCAGGTGTCAGTGATGAAATTCAGATGGCAGGGGTTGGCAGCCTTCTCCAGACACCACACGTCTGATCTGAAGGCGGATGTTTCATTGACAGCAGATCCTTCTGGTGTGTCACATCTCACACTAACGGATCACTCTCGTTTTCTAGTTTCGGGCCTAATGGTCTGCCGTGTGTGAGTAGTTTTTTCTTCTCTTTGTATCTCAAAGCGCTGCTACTCACTGGGCCTTGAGATATAGTCACAATCTTGCTTTTTTGTTAAATGTGTGATGTGCTTCCTTTAGATAGGGACTGCTATGATACTGTAGATAATTCTTTGTCCAAGCAAATCTTGGGCTGGTTTGTTTGGTGGCAAGTCTTGATTAAGTGCTGGTGGTTTGAAAAACAAGACTGCCCTATAGAGGGGCGCTCTAGTTCAGAAGAGACTGTAAAAGAGAAATGAGCAGGGCCACGTGAGTGGGAATGCCAGAGGACTCACTCATTCCACTACGTATTCCTTCTAGTCTCTAGGCAATAGGCGTTTAGCAAACGGGACGCTCTGATTCAGGAACTGCTTTGTGTAATGCGCTTGGATGCTACAAAAAGGAACAAAACATATTCCCTGTTCTCCAAAGGCTTAAAAATGGATACATATACAGCTAGTAAGTGAAACAATGTGTGATATGCATGTAATGGGACAGCTTGTTAATTTGTATTTTGTATTTGAGATGTTAAATTTTATTTTGTTTTCGGTCTGTTTCCCCTCCTCCTAGGGTTTCCTGAACGCTCTATACACTCTCTTGTCCCAGGGAAGTGTTCTACTGAAGAGAGAGAAGTAGGCTGCACACCATGTATTGGCCAACGCTGCCTTAGATCGTGTGTGTCATTGGGCATGAGGCTAAACCTAATTAACCTCTTAAATTATCTGATGAATGTTTAGTTTTAACAATATTTTTATTGTGCTTTTATTAAGCACCACCTTAATGCCTTATTATGATTGTAGTAGTTGTCACTGGTGTTGCCCCCACTTAGGAGATGAGTAAACTGAGGCCCAGGGTTTAAGAAACTTGTCGCCATTCTCACTACTAAAGTAGTGGCAGGAATAGGATTTAAATCCCACACTTATCTCCATTGTAGCCACTTGCCATGGGTAGAGGTGTTAGAGGGTGGGATTGCAAGCAGTTCTTTGCATCTGGTGAAGAATCAGTCAAGCTACTGTTCTATGTATGAGGACTCTATAGTCCAAGGACTTGAGCAACTCACTGAGGGCTCAGCATTGAGCAAAGGGAAGGCCAGGCTGGTGTAGCAAACATAAGGGGATTGACTGGTCTTGAGTTGGAGCTCACCTCCGTCTTGAACTACTGTATAATTTTGGATCAGTTATTTCCCTCTCTGGTCTCACACTTCCTTTTTACATTGAGGACATCGATCTGACAAACTCTCAGATCTCTGCCAAGTGAAAGTGAATTAAAAAGAGAGTTTAAATCAATTCTGTAAGAAGAAAGAAGAATTGCAGTTCTCAAATGTAGACTTTAGAAGGATGGATGAGCTTAAGTCTTCAGTGTCAGAAAGGACACATTCCTTTACAGACATATTTGCTGACTTGTATTCTTTCAGAAGCCTGGTACCTAGGACAGTGCCCAACATGTAATGCATGCCCTTACTTGTTGACTACAGTTCATATTATAGGAGCTGAGATTTAAGTCACATTTTTAAAAAACATGTGGCTCATATTAAAGTTAAATATTGAATTAGTTATTGGAGGAAAATCAGGAATCTCTGGTCCACTGATTCTCAAAATTAGGCAAATGTTCACCCATTCTGATACAAAAATAATTGTTTCCCAAAGTGCATTTTATGATGTGCTTGTCTTTGAGGTCTTATGTGATAAAAAGTTTTATGTTCACATAAGTTTAGCAAATAGTCATTCATGCCATACCTCGTCTTAGAGATTCAGTTTTTACTTTTGCACATCAAAGTCCCTGAGAAGTCCTGCAATAAGTAAATCCATTTAACTTCATCTCAGAATTCCCACCATCACCCCCTCTTCTCTAAAAAGGTAATATTTAAATGCAGATTAATCTGTAGTCATTTTTCTTGTTCAAAGGATGCTGATTATCAAAATACACATTTTTAGAATATGCAAATAAAAATGTTAAAACCTGAGAAAAATCTAAAAAATAAAAAATGTACTATTAATTTACCTACATGGAGTCAATTCCTCGAAGTAGTAAATTAAATATAGCTAATCCAGGAAGACAAAAATTGGATTATTAATTTCCAAAAGTCCAGTTTGTTGTTATAACATTTAAGCATTATAAGTGCAAGGGTACCCCTTCCCCTTTAAATATTTGGAGATAAATATGTTATTTTATTTCATTTTCATTTGGTCAACGTTTTAAAAGCAATATTTGGAATTCTATTTTTAGGTTCATAAATTTGTTTAGTGCTCTTTTACAATCATTTTCCTGCTTTCATACAGCACTTTATAATCTAAGGACATCGAATTGCTTTCAAAGATATATTATTTCGGGGCACCTGGGTGGCTCAGTGGGTTAAGCCGCTGCCTTCAGCTCAGGTCATGATCTCAGGGTCCTGGGATCGAGCCCCGCATCAGGCTCTCTGCTCAGCGGGGAGCCTGCTTCCTCCTCTCTCTCTGCCTGCCTCTCTGCCTACTTATGATCTCTGTCTGTCAAATAAATAAATAAAACCTTAAAAAAAAAGATATATTATTTCCTTCCTCTGCAAAATAATATTAGGGCACCTGGGTGGCTCAGTCATTAAGCTTCTGCCTTCAGCTCAGGTCATGATCCCAGGGTCCTGGGATCAGGGCCCACATTGGGCTCCCTGCTCGACCGGAAGCCTGCTTCTCTCTCTCCAACTCCCCCTGCTTGTGTTCCCTCTCTCACTTTGTCTCTCTTTCTGTCAAATAAACAAATAAAATCTTAAAAAAAAAAAAAGAAAAACAATATCAGACAATGGTAGAGATAGAGGATCTAAGTCCATATATTCTCACAGACTTCTACTTTCTAAGGAGGGTGATCTTTTGAGTTGAGGAAAATAGGGATATATCTGTCTGTGTATATACACAGAAATATATATACTTGTCTTCAGGGTCTTTTGTGATGAAAGGTTTATGTTCATGTAAGTTTAGCAAATAATCATTCATGCCAGACCTCTTGTTAGAGATTCAGTGTATGCATTAATACATCAAAGGCCCTGAGAAGTCCAGCAAAATACACACACACACACACACACACACACACAGAGTATATACTATATATAATATAGTTTACTATAACATATACTATTATATATAATAATATATACTATATATATATTGCAGGACTGTTCAACATTATATACTATACTATATACTATATGTAATATATATATATATACTATACTTTAGTATTATTTTACTATACTATACTAAAGTATAGTATATATATTACATATAGTATTATATAATATATATAGTAATAGCCTATAAACTGAAGTATTACCCAAACATTAAGATGAGTCCTTCTATTAATCTAGAAAGTTGGTGGTCCTAGACATATATGAGATTCTTTCCTGTATAATTGCTAAGCATTCAGTATACAAAGCGTATGATTCCCAATTTCATGTTCTTTCAAATCTACTGAAACATTTCCCTTCCATGTCATCTCAAATTTTGCTTCTTAACGTTTCCTGCTGATGCTCTACCATCTAAGAAATCCTGTCTTCCCTAGTTCTCAAATTCTACTGAGACAGACGGCTCTCAAGGGTTTTGAAGTGGTATCTCCAGCAGCATATCTAAACTGGACATACCATCTGTCCCTTGAAATTTGCTCTTCTCCCCGTTTCCGTTATAAATAAGTTGCACCACTGTTCACCAGGAATCCACGATTCACAGACTATTTACCCAAGTGAGCTTTCTGAACAGTATCTTTGGTTTCTTTGTACCCCTTGCCATCCCCAATAATCAGTTACCTGTTAATATCTCCCAAATTGTTTCCTTGATTCCATTCACTTATAGATTGAAACATGTCTCCCTAAAAACATGTGTTCAGGCCCTAAACCTCAGTGTCTTTTTTAGAAATAGGGTCTTTGCAGATGCAATCAATTAAGATGAGGTCATCCTGGATTAGGGTGGCCCCTAAGGCAATGACTGGTGTTCTTCTAAAAAGAGAGAAGTCTGTGGGCAGAAAAAAAGATGCACTGGGAGAATGCCCTGGAACCACAGAGGCAGAGGTTGGAATTTACATGCCAAAGAACACCAAACGTTGCAGCCAACCACCAGAAGCCAGGCAGCAGTAAGGAGCAGCCTCCTTGAGAGGCTTCAGAGAGACAGAATGACTCTGATAGTTGCTTGATTTCATAATCTAGCCTCTAGAACTGTGAGAGAATCTATTTCTGCTGTTTTAAGCCACAAAACATGTGATACTGTGTTATGGCAGCCCTAGGAAAGTAATACGCATGCCAGGATCATCTTCCTGAATCAGGCTCCCATCAGCTCCTCCCTGGATGGCTGGCTACAAGTGCTTCCTATAGATCTGCCTGCTCCCACCCTGCCTCTGGGCTTCCCAGGCAAGTTCCATTCTGCACATGGTACCTGAGTGATCCCACTAGAATGCATGGAGACCGTGGTCCTTTCCGGGTTAAAATTCAGTTCTGTTAAGATAAAGCCTCCACAATTTTTGACCTAGCTTCTTGGTTCCCTGCCTTCTGACTTAGCTCACTCTCTGTCCTGGGCTTGCAAGACACAGCCATTCCCCTAATTGAGGGCAGTTGTCTTCTCTATGAGCTTCCAGAAGACTCTTCACTGACTCAAACATTTCACATGATAGTAGAGTCGCCAGTTTGTTTCTCTTCACTAGACAAGAAAGTCCATGAAGAGAAGTGCTCGGTCAGTCTTCATCAGTGCTGTTTTCTGCTCAAAGCACAAGCAGATATATGAATGCTCACTCTACTAACTAATGCATCACTGTTTGAGGTAGGGCTGTGCAAACTGAGCCTTGGTGTTTGCATGAACTCTCAGGGGAAGTGTCACTGAATTGTTAGCATTATAGCAATCCTAGAATAGCCTGTATTTGTTGCCAGGACTGAAACATCTTCACAACAACTCTTTGAGGGGGGTTGCTCTCTCATGCCTCTTTGCAGATGGAGCAACTAAGGCACAAGAGGGTTAAAGAGACCTGCCTACAGTCATACCACTAGACAGTCCCTGGACCCAGGCAGTTGGAGTTGACACTTCACACTGAGCTCCATTTTCCCAGGATACTTGTGGTCAAAATATTCAAATCTGTTTTGGACCATGTTATCAGAAAATCATATATCTTTATTTTTGTTTTCTATGTATAAAGAAACAGATATTGTCCATATACCTTCTACACAATGCTTTCCTGAAGCCTAGATAACAAAGTTCAAGGTCTGGCTTAATCTTCACTCAGTATCATTAAGTGAGTACCTCCTTTGCCCCCGGCACTATGACAGGCACCGGACGTATAGACAGGATCACAACCAGGCCCTGGCTTCAGGAGGTCACAGTCAGACAGGAAGACAGGCAAATAGAAAATACTGTAGTTCAGTGTGATTAATACAATCAGGGATTCATATCCAAGGTAAAGAGGTGGTCCTGGGAGGGCTGGGCTCATTCAGTCTGGAAAAGCTTCTGGCTGTTGAGTTGTGGAAGATGGTAGAATGTTGTCCCAGGGGAAAAAGACTTGGGAGATACTATAGTGTTTTCTTTTTCTTTTGTTATTAATTCTAAGCAGTTCAGTACTATCAGAATAGAACAAAGAGGGCAGAGAACAAGCACAGGGGAAAAGGCTGAAGCCAGAAAATAATGGAATATCAATATTGTTCTATGAAACCTGGATTTGACCATGGCAGTGTTATAATTACCAAAAAATTTAATGAAGAGGAGAGACACAAAGAGTTTTGTTTTAAAAAGGTCATGTGGATTGTCTCTTTGCATTATAAAAAGTATGCTATGTTTATACTACAGGTACATATATGTATTTCTTCTGTGTATGCATTTTCATGTGATTATTTACATGTATACACATAGGCATATATTTCTACTACTATTCAGTTGAACTGTATGGTATTGCCATCTTTATAGGTCAAAAAAAAAAAAAAATGGCCCAATACCACAATTTCACAGTTGGGCCTACAATTTATAGTGTGGTGGATTGTATAATCAAGAGCTTTAAGTTTGAATCTCATTGTCTTGGTTTGAGCTCCTTAGAACCAGACTCTGACACACAACTCAAAGTCAAGGAGTTTATTTGGCAAGTGAAGGGAATGCTAGCTGGGGAATACGACATAGACACAGGAAGACCAACAAAGGGTATATTATCAAGCCAGTTGAATGACAGGCAATAAAAGCTTGATCTCACTGAGGATACGTTGATACACAGATGCTCTTCCCAGAGGTTTTATACCTAAGGGCAAGGAGCTGAGGTAT
Source organism: Lontra canadensis (assembly GCF_010015895.1). Classification (NCBI taxonomy): domain Eukaryota; kingdom Metazoa; phylum Chordata; class Mammalia; order Carnivora; family Mustelidae; genus Lontra; species Lontra canadensis. The sequence goes on from NW_022630995.1 coordinate 54,804,711, forward strand.
TTATACTCCTATTCCCATCAGTAATCGGTTGAGGCTGCTCCCAGGGGTTGTTAATTTCAGGCACTTCTTTCTGAGAGACAGGCAAATGACTTTCCAAAGTTCAGAGAAGAGCCAGCCCCCCATGAATGAGGACCAGATGTTGGCAGTTGGAAATCAGCCAGGCTATATTAAAATGGAGAGACCCCAAGAGCCATCACACCCACTCTTACCTGTTACCAGCTGAACAGCTCTGACCTAGTCCCTTAATTTCTCGAGGCTCATTTTTCTTATGAGCAAAATGAGGATGATAGCTATTTCACCTGGTTTTATATGCTGAATTGTGTCCCTCCAAATTCATAATGTGACTGTATTTGGAAATAGGGTTTTTAAAGAGATAATCAAGGTAAAAAGAGATCATATGGTGGGGGGAGGGTTTAATCTGATATGACTGCCATCTTTATAAGAAGAGATTAGGACTCAGAGACATGAAGAGAGGTGACCACATGAAAATACAGAGGAAGATAGCCATCAACAAATCAAAAAGAAAGTCCTTAAAAGAAATGAAACCTGTGACACCTTGATTTCAGTCTTCTAGCCTCCAGAATTGCAAGAAAATTAATTTCTATTGTTGAAGGTCTCTGACCTATGACACTTTGTGGCAGCAGCTTCTAGTGTCCCGGGGGGATGAATATATTTTACTAATCGTTTAATGTGATTTAGACAAATACTACTAATATAGTATATTTTGAGTTCATAAGCACCAAAATACATAGCCTTCTCAAAATCTGAGAAACAATTTCACTTTTCACTTAGCCCTTCTTATGACTGAGCTTTCGCCCAGAGAAATCTGCTAGGTAAGTTGTGTGAACCGAGAGCACTGAACTTCATGGGATAAGCTCTTAGAATTGAGAAGTAAGATATGCCTATCCACAGTGTTCCTTCCAGGCAAAAACAGCTCACTTATTGCTAATAGTATTTCTGCTGTTTCATCCAAGGAGGATGTCAGAGGCAGGGTCACTTGTGTGGCCTGTAGAGAAAGCTAGCGCCGTTTCCATGGTGTCACACGAAGAATTCTGGATTGCTACCATAGCAAGAGACGTTCAGACTGCAAGGAGAGCTGACTGCCCTGCCTTGATGCCAAGCAAAGGTGCATTCAGGTTTCTCAGGATGATCAAAAAGAGTCCTGAGTCACACAGGTTCACCCCTGGCAGAAAGACCAGGTGTGTCCTTGGACCTTAAAATACCTCCCTTGCTAATGTCTGAAATGCCACCGCTAACAGCACATTCCTTTGTGTTAGGTATTTCTCCTCTTTCTTTCTTTAAATTGGAATATAATTATATAGGGTAAAATATACAGATATGAAGTGTAGAATTTGATGGGTTTTGACAAATGTATACACCTGGGTAACCAATAGCCTACCCAAAATAATAGAACAATTCTGTCACCCCAGAAAGTTCCCTCCTACCCTTTTCCATTCATCTTCCCCTGACAACCATTGTTCTCATTTTTATACCTACAGATCAATTTTGCCGGATCTTGGAATTCTTAACAAAATCATACAATATGTATTCTTTTGTGTAAGGCTTTTAAAATTGAACACAGTGTTTTCAGCATTCATTTATGTTGCTGCATGTAACAGTAGTTTGTTCTTTTTAATGCTGAGTAATATTCCATAGTATCATATGTTACCATTTCTTTGTTTTCCTGTTGGTCGACTTTTGAGTTGTTTCTTTTCTTTTCCTTTCTTTTTTGCTATTATGAATAAAGCTGCCGTGAACTTTCTTACACAGATCCTTTTGAAGACACATGTTTTCATTCTCTCAGGGAAAGTTAATGGAATAATGTTTCACAAAAGAAGATACACAAATGACAAAAAAAAAAAAAACCCACATATGAAGAAATTCAATACCTTTAGTCCATCAAAGAGATGCAAATTAAAATCACTATGAGATACCTTTACATCTTGTTAGTGTGTCTACATTTTGCAAATACTCTATTAGAATGGGCAAACTAATCTGGAAAGAGTGTTCTTTTAAGTTTGTAATGTTTTTGTTAGGAAAGTTTGAAATGCACAACAGTAGAAAGATAGTATAATGAACTATCACCTACTCATCCCACAGATTCAACAATTATCAACAGTTTGCCTCAATTACTCTGTGTCATTTTTCAACAACAACCAATTCTTCAATTCTCCAACACCGACTGAGTGACTTCAATTCAATTCTGATACTATCCACTTGGAGTAAGTATAGACCCTGCAAGTCAAAGACTCAATCCAATGGTTAACCATTGGTGATGGAACTCAATTTCCAGTCATTTTTCCCTTCCCAAAGGTTGGGAGTGGGCTGAAAGTTCTAACCCTTTAATCATATGGTTGATTTCTCTGGTGACCAGCCCCCTTTCTGAAGCCATCTAGGGACACCACCATGAATCACCTCACTAGCATAAATTCAGGTGGGGTTGAAAGGGTTTTCTTTTGTGAAGAAAAATCCTATCATTCAAGAATTTCTAAAAATTTTAGGAGCACTTCTCCAGAAATAGGAGACAAAGACCAAATATATATTTATTGTACTGTGTACCCCAACTATGTCTTATTTGTATATTTATCAATTGTTCTTTTTATTTATTTTGCTCTAGTATTTTAAAAAGAATCCATTACATCACATTATTTTATCCTTACATAACATTTCACACACAACCAAAATACTGTTTTCCTACTTAATGAACAATAATAATTTAGTATCATGTAATTCTCTCTCCCTACCCAGAGTTCCCTAACCACCCCAAAACCTCTTATGATAGGTTTGCACATCGCATCTCGCTGTATTTTTAAGTCTCTTTTCTTCTAGAAGTGTCCCCCTCTTATCTCCATTCTTTTCCATGTCATTGATTTACTAAAGAAAACAGGTCAGCTGTCCAAAGAATCCACATTATGTTTTTTTTCTTGATAGTATCATGTTACTTTCCCTTGATCTCAGTCTTTTCTTTAAACAAGAGGACTGAGCTAAAAGACTCAGGCTTATATGCAAATTTTAAAACAAAGATGCTTTATAGGTGGTGTCATGTTTTTGGAAAGCATTTTATTTTTATTCCTTAATTTTTATTTTTTAGGGTCTACCATGCTTTTTAGTTCTGGAAATTGCAACGGTAAATACCATATGTCATAGTCTTTCCATTAAAGATCTTACAGCCTCTTAGGGGAGAAAGGCATTGTGGGAGAAGAAAAAGAATTTCCCCTCTACCCTTCCAGGTTCTTAGCTGAGACACTCCTGCAATAAAAAGACAGATTAGCAGAAGAAAAACAAACAGGTTCCATAACATGTTTACCTCCTATTTACATGGGAGATATGCAAGAAAAGCAGTAAGTGTCTGAAACGGCCTGGTGCCATAATGGTAAAAATCATCTTCTACAAAAGCAAACACGTTCTGTTGAGGATTGGGACACCACTTATAGGAGGTTACCAGAGAGCACAGTACACAAAGTATCATTGTACTGAATATTTAAGTCCTTGAAATCTGCATTGGTAAGAGTTTCAGAGATTTGGCCATCCCTCTTCCTGGTGCAGTGAGGGAGATGCCCTATGGTTGGAGATTTTCCTAATACACGTACATGTCTCTTACAAAAGGTGACTTCTATCTGGTTATCAGAGCTTCCCCTGTGTCTGTAGTTTCTAAAAACAAACTTAGCTTAAAATAATCCTTATGCCAAAGAGGCATATTTGGAGGTGACAAATTCTGATCCCCTCTGGCATGTAAACCAATCAATATAATAGTATAAAGGCCATGGAGGATTGGGTGTGGATATAAATTCTGAAAGGGCATCAAGGCTGCAGAGAAAGTGAGAAGTGAACTGATTCTGGAGGAAAATGTAGATTTTGCTGGTTAAAAGAAAGAATGTGGAGAAGTGTCTTCCTTTTCCTGGACAGCTGAGGGATGCATCAGTCCCAGCTGCCTGATGTCCAGCCATGGCTGACTTCTTCAGGCCCTTTTTGCATATGAATGTTTGGAGGAGTAACTGCAGCACATGCATGCTCAAAGGAATCAATGGCAGGTCCCTAGTTCTGGAAGACTGTAAGAGTGATTCAAAGCAAAAACAAAACAACAACAACAAAGAACTGCTTGGAAGTGCTAGAGCAGAGAGAGGACAACCAAATATCACCTCACTGCAAAGCTGCAGTCCCTGATTCATTCTTCTTAGCTGCATATGGAGTCCAGAGACCAGATGTGAGACCATTACAGAATAGTGTCTCCCAGCTCTTGTTTGTACACAATTCCATCAAGGTGAGACTTAGGTACCACTTTTAAAAAATTTCCAGGTGATTTTAATGCAACTGAGTTTGGAAATGTAGAAGAAGGGGTGGAAATAACCCTCTCCTCCCCCAAACAGGAACTTTTCCTCTACTGTCTTATGTTCAGTAGCTGGGGTCTATGAATTAAACCAAGAAAAGACAGATTAACAGGAGAAAATTTTAATTTTACAGGCATACGGAGGCTTCACAGAATAGAAATAAAAACCCCGAAGAAGTGGTTAGACCCGGGGGCTAATATACCATCTTAACAAAGAGAAATAAGGCATGGAGGAGAGTACAGGACAGCAGGGATTGGGGCTTCAGGGAGGGAACTAAGGTATGGGAAGGGGACTGAGAAAGTAAGGTAAATAAGAGTTGATTAGTAAAGTTTGTTATGCAGATTAAAGTCCTCTCAGATGGTAAAAGCGATCTCCCAGAGGAGGACACCTATACAAATGTAAATTTTCTTCACAAAAGGGAATTTTATGCCCTGCCTTTAGGCAGAAAGAGAGAGGGCAGAGAGCTCCTCCTGTGTTTGCTATTCCTTGAGCTCAAAATAAGTCTAATGCCAAAGTGGCATATTTTGGGATGTCATATTCTGATCTCCTCCACAAACAAGGGAGCCAACACAAGAAAGGAAAAAAAAAAAAATCAAGCTAGATGGGCAGGCAAGGAGGGGGTGGGCCAATGCTAAGATAGGCACGGAACTTCTCAGCAGCCTAGTAGGAGTTAGAAGGAGACCTCTCTACTTTCGAATCAGAATCCCCTTTACAGGTCACACATGATTACAGAGGTATGACTGCTATGGCAATAAAGAGATCCCAGAGAGCAAAAGTCAAGAGGAAGAATAAAATTTGCAGCATGGTGTTGGCTTACATTGGCCTAGAGACCAAAGCAGCTAGCAAAGTGAGCGTTCAGAAGCACCTAGCTACAGGGGGAGGCCCTGAATTCTTCTCTTGGAGCCCTCTGACATCCTCAGTCCTGGTACCCTTTATGGAGAGCTCTGGCTGTACATGCAGAATTTGCTTGGAATTTCTAGTAGCCAACAAATTCTAGTAGGAATTTCTAGTCCTACAACAAAAAGTAGGAAGCTCTGTAGGAAGGTAAATGATTTAAAAAAACAAAAAACCAGCCCAAGTTGCAATATACCAGGAGTTTAAGACACTCAGGGAGGAAACATTTACCAAGTACGATGTGGGAGTGTGGCTTCTGTTGGACTCTACTGAAGCAAGAGGTGTGTTTTTTTTTTCCCTGAGAGACTGGGGACACCATATGTTAGTATTATGAACTCTAAAGGGTGTTTTTCCATAAACTCTTACCAGTAAACTAAGTGGGTGTGAAATATCCGGAGTTATTCACAGACAACTATTTACAGAGGCTAGTAAAAGTCAAATATATATATATATATATATATCAAGCAGCAAATGTTACTAAACACCTCTTTTATGCTTCTCTACTCTTTCATTTTTTCCATACATATTTCACCATCTAACATATTATATAATTTATTCATTTAAGGTGTATTGTTTACGGTCTTTCTTTTCTGGTTAAAACATAAGGTCCTTTTTGGGGCGCCTGGTTGGCTCAGTGGGTTAAAGCCTCTGCCTTCAGCTCAGGTCTTGATCCCAGCATCCTGGGATTGAGCCCTGCATTGGGCTGTCTGCTCAGCAGCGAGCCTGCTTCCCCCTCCCTCTCTGCCTGCCTCTCTGCCTGCCTCTCTGCCTACTTGTGATCTCTGTCTGTCAAATAGATAAATAAAATCTTAAAAAAACAACAACAAAAACAAACAAACAAAAAATAAGGTCCTTTGTGTCTGTCCTTACAGATTGTCCCAATTCCTAACTCAGAGCCTGGCACCGAGTAGGCATAGAAATGACTTGTTGAATGCATGAGTGAGAGGTGATGGATACTGGGTTTCTGGGGATCAGAATTTAACCTTAATGTTATAGATGTAGAGCCTGATTTATAAATCCAAATTGCAATTTATGAATTAATGCAATCCTTCCTGGAGAAGTAGAAAAGACCAGAAGTTTACTGAACAGAGGGCAGTGGGTAGGTCCTTTCAGAGAACGAATCCACACCAGCAGTCAGCATGGTAAACAAAGTCACAAAATAGTTCCATTCTTTTAGGCTGTACGTTCTTCTAGTTGGGGTGTTGTGAACATAGGTTTCTTCTGAGGGGAGCAGATTTTTCTATTTAGATCACTGGAATCAGTTTTACTTCATTTGCAAAATCATAGGGACACATCACGATCTTCGATTATTAGGATGACCATTTTAGAACTGAAGAAATAGAGATTTACTCTAGGCTGTGGATTTTTACCACCTCAACATCCATGACCTACTTTTTCAGTGATGGCACACAGAAGACGCTATGTTTCTTATGTGAAACCAAATAACTTTTGTCACTAGTTCGTAAAAGGAAGGAAGATTTGAACTAGGCCCATTCTCTTTCCTCTGCCCACGCTGATGATAATCATGATTGCTGAAATTTCCTGAGTGGTACTTAAGTGCCAGCTACTGGTCTAAGTAGTTTTTATTTTATAACTGACGTTGGAGGTGAGAAGGAATTTGAGTCTAGCCTGTTTAATTCCAACCTATGCGTTGTTACGTTTGAGTTTTAGTGCCCCTCAGATTGGGTTTTGTACATGGAAAACACTATTCAGAAGTTGTCTCTTGCCTTAAACAGTTGGTATTCAATTTATTAATGTTACAGATTCACAAAACTTAGTTCTTCCTTAGGATGTTAGTTTCATCTTGTAAATTTATACTTCACTTATAAATCTAACAGATGTTAGCAATCTGTTTATTTTTATGATGTTGATAATTTTTTTATTATTTTATTTTGGAAAATATCACATATATGCAAAAAAGGAATGAATAATATAATAAATCCATATGTGCTTTTCACTCAATTTCAATGATGACCAACTAATGGCCAATTTATTTCAACTGCCCTTCCACCCATTTTCCCTCTGTTATTATTATGACTTAATCATCATTATCATATCATTTCAGCCATAAATACATCCATGTGTACGTTAAAAAGGTAAGAACTTTTTATTTTTTAATTTTTATAAACGTTTTTCTTTTTTTTAAAGATTTTATTCATTTATTTGACAGAGAGAAAGAGAGAGAGAGAACAAACAGGGGGAGCAGCAGAGGGAGAAGTAGGCTCTCTGCTGAGCAGGAAGTCTGATGTGGGGCTTAATGCTGGGACCCTGGGATCATGACCTGAGCTGAAGGCAGACTGAACCACCCAAGGGCCCCAGAACTCTCTTTAAAACATAACCTCATTTCATTACTATACATAAACAAAACGGCCATAAACTAGCAATATCAAGTCTACAGCCTTATTCAAATTTCCCATTGTCTCATAAATGCCATCTTCTAAAAAACATTTTTTTGTCTGAATCAGAATTCGACCAGGTGTATCTACTGTGATTGTTCCATAGATGTTTTAAGTTTCTTTTAATCTATAGGTTGTTTCTGTCTTCCTTTCTTTTTCCTACATGTGTTTATAGTGAAGAAAAAGGGTGATTTATTACATAGTCCATCCTTTACTGTAATAAAATTGACACTTGATATAATTACCCAATTTCATTGTTTCTCAATACAAATACCACAATCTCCAAATAATATTGTCATAAACAACATGATTACTTTAAAAAAGCGTACATACGTTTGGAGTGAGGGGCAGTTCTTTTTGTCCTTAAGGTAATCTCCCACTAGGCATAAAAAATCAACTCACTGTGCTTCGTAATTGCTTGAATTTCTTTTTCTCTTGTGAATTTGACACAAACTGGACAGTCAGTGAAATTCACCTGTTTCATCTTACTTTTACAAAAAAATGAAAATTCCACTGAGTAAATCTAATGAGCTAATTGGCTTTGTCCAGCAATTTGTGAATCAGGCAGCATCCCATCTAGCAAGCAGTAAAGGGCTGAGGAGCTGTACAGAATGAAAGACTTTTATAGGCAGAAATATGTTGGGATGAGGAAGTTACTAATAAAAGAAAAAAAAATTGTTTCAGGCAAAGGTCCCTTCCTTTGGGGGAAGGGCAGGAGTCTATCATGATGTTCACCTTGCTAATGCTAATCAGGAGATTCCAGACTGACAGGGTAAAGGTCATATTCTTGCAATTAAGTCTTGGTTTGTTGTCATAGGGGTAAGTGACCCCATTGTGGGCCTGTTGTTTCTTTTTTTTTTTTTCTTTTCTTTTTTAAAAAAACTTTCTATTATTAGTAATTGATCATTTGAAATTAAATTTTGTTTTAAATGAGATAAATAATTTGCATGATTTGAGAGTTAAACCTATCATACCAATCCCCTATATGTACTCATTTTCTTTTGATTTTATGGTTTATCTTCTGAAAGGGTTCAGAATGAGTCTCCCCAAAATGTGCTGTTTGGTGTGTCAGTTACTTTGAACTGAAGTCAATCAACGTCCAAAAGACTTAGGAAGATGTTTTACCTCCTCCTTAACTACCTAAAGGAATTTAGATAGAGAGGCTGGTCCAGGAGAAAACTCACTAGGGATAACTCTAAAGATCATGGGTTAGGTGTGGTAAGGCAGGGGTAAGCTCAGCAAAGCCTGAAGAGCAAATTCTTCTCTATGTCCCATTGCCTCTGCATGGACTAACAAACATTTGTATAAAATATCTGCTCTTCCTAATTTCCTATAAACTGTTTTCCTCTCCTTTGAAGTCTCAGACCCCTAATCCCTTCTCTTTAGCACAGAATGGCATATAAACTTCAATTGCCTGATTACCCGAGTGTCTCATATTCTTATGGGGCTCCTGCATATATGTAATTAAGTTTGTTTTTCTTTTGTTAATCTGTTTTATGTCAATTTAATTCATAGACCAGTCAAAAGAACCAAGATGGGTAAAAAACAATTTTTTTTCTCCCCTACACTTTAATCATTTGCTTTTTGTTAATATGAGCAGGTATGAACTTCTACTCATACTCCCTTTACTTAAAATTAGCACACTATTGGGGCATCTGTTGGCTCAATTGGTTAAGCACCCAGATTATTGATTTTGTCCCAGGTCATGATCTCCAGATCATGAGATCAAGCCCTGTACCACTATCCACACTTGGCAGGGAGTCTGCTTGATTGTCTCTCTCTCCTTCTCCCTCTGCCTCTCCCTGCCATGCTCTCTGTCTCTTTCTCTCTCTCAAACGAATCTTTAAAAAAAAAAATAGCACACTATTTACATTTTTCTTACCTTGCTTTTTTCGTATATCATATCCCATGTATCAACCTATAATAATCTATAGATAGAGCTATTCCTTATTCATCTACAAACTTCATGTTACTGCATTATGTGACTGTATCAGAATTTATTCACCAATCCTCTTTTGATGGGCATTTGGGTCATTTCCATGTTTTTGCTATCATAATTAATACTGAAATTAATAACCTTGGAATTATAGTCTTGTCTTCCTTCCTTTCTTTCTGTACTTTGCCAGCGTATCTTTGGGATGTATTCCTAGAAGTGGGATTGTTGAGTCAAAGCTTAAATGCGCATATAATTTTGTCAGATATTGCCAAATTTCCTTCTATAAAAATTGTACCATTTTTTACTTCATAAACAATTTATGAAAGTGCTGCCTTGCCTAAAAAAGCCTTATCCAGACGATTTTTGTCAAACTAATAAAGCTGAATTTGCTACCTGATAGATAAGAAATGACATCTCAATCTGAATTAGATTACCTTTATTATGACTGAAATTGAGCAACTACTCATATGATTAAGTCATTTAAGTTTTTGTGTGTGTGTGAACCATTTGTTTATTCTCTAGTCTGCTTTCTATAAAATTATAGTTATTTAAAAAAATGTTTGAAGTTTTATATGTGGTAGGGATATTTATTGACACAACTTATTGTTATATAAGGAGCTAAGGTTTTTGCCAGTTGGGCTTTTATCCTTTATGTTTATGGTATCTTTTCCTATGCAAAAGTTTCTTTTTTTATATATACAGTTTATTTTTTCTTATAGTTCTTTTGGATTTTGAATAATAAGAAAACATATTCTGACACTAAGTTCTAGTAAAAATTCACTCATTTTTTTCTAGTACTTGTGTTTTAATTTTTTTGCACTTAAATCTCATCCATTTGGAATTTCTCCTGGTGTGCAGTATAAGAAATAGATACCTTATTATCTTTTTCATATTACTACCCAGTTATCCCTATCAAAAAGTTGATCTAGTCTACATTGATTTGAGAAGATACTTTTATCATATACTAAATTTACTGTTGTAATTGTGTCTATGTCTTTATTTTGTTTGTGGGGGGGAAATGAGGGGCAGAGGGAGAGGAGGAGAGACAATCTTAAGCAGGCTCCATGCCCAGCATGAAGCCCGATGCAAGGCTTGATCTCAGAACCCTGAGATCATGACTGAAGCCAAAATCAAGAGTCATCACTTAACTGAGCCACCCAGGTGCCCCTTTAATTTTGTCTATTTCTTTGTTAGCTCTTCAGTTTCACTGGTTTGTCTGTCTTTTCAGGCACCACTACTGCATTGTTAGACTTAAAAAACTTGGTAAGATGTTTTCATCTCTGAGAAGGCTAGCTTCTCTCCTACCTCTTTTCTTCCAGGGTTTTTCTGGCTACTCCTGTTAGTTTAAACTTTCAAATGAATTTTGTAATCTGCATGTTTAGCTTGAGAAAAAAGCAACACCTGTGATTCTTATTGGGCTTGTATTATATTTAAAGATAACTGAGGAAAAACTGGTATCTCTGTAGAAAAACATGGATGACACTCTTTTGTTTAAATCTACTTTTGGGGGCACCTGTGTGGCTCAGTGGGTTGAGCTTCTGCCTTTGGCTCAGGACATGGTCTCAGGGTCCTGGGATCAAGTCCTGCGTCGGGCTCTCTGCTCAGCGGGGAGCCTGCTTCTCCCCCCCACCCCCTTCCTATCGCTCTCTGCCTGCCTCTCTGCCTACTTGTGATCTCTGTCTGTCAAATAAATAAATAAAATCTTAAAAAAAATAAATCTACTTTTGGGTCTTGCGAGAATTTTCTTTAACATACGAATATATATGGATTGTAGAAAATTATGTTATAGTAGTTAATATATTATATGAATTTTCTATTTCGTTACATTAATAAATATAAAAATGACATATACAACCTTAGCAACAGAGCCAGAGACTTTTCCACTAAGATCAGGAATAAGAAGTGAGAAAACCACTGCTATGTATTAGTCATTGCAAATGTTACATAGTAATGGATTCCATGAGCATCTGTGTATGGAAATGATAGACATCACTCTTCTTATTACTAATTTTAGTGGCTTTGGTGTTAAGGTTATATATGTAATTTTTTTATATGTCAAGGAAATATCCATCAATTTTTATTTTTATGTAACTGTGTAAAATTTATAAATAGATTTTGGTAGATGCCTTTTCCGCATCTCTGGAAATAATCATCTAATTTTTTTCTTTAGGTCTATTAATTTGATGAATTATATAAATACAATGTCTAATATTGAAATGCTTCTATTTTCTGCCAAAAAAAATGAACACCTGTTTGTGTTTAATTGAAGTATAGCTGATATATAATGTTATATCAGTTTCAGGTGTATCACATTGAGCTCTGACAATTATATACCTTACTCAGGGCTCACCATGGTAAATGTACTTACCCTCTGTCACCAAAGTTATTACAATGTTATTGACTATATTTCCTATGTGGTACTTTTCTTCCCCCATGACTTATTTATTTTATAACTGAAAGTTGGTACCTCTCAATCCCCTTCTATTTTACTCATCTCCCAATCCCCCTCCTTTCTGGAAACCACCAGTTTGTTTTCTGTATTTATGACTCTTTCTTTTTCTCTTTTCTTTTCTTTCTTTAATTTTTTTAGATTTCACATATAGGTGAATTTATATATTTGTCTTTTTCTTCTTAATTATGTCACTTAATGTATTACCTTTTAGGTCCATCCATATTGCTGTGGATAGTCAGCTTTCTTTCTTCTTCTTTTTTTTTTAAATTGAGTAATATTCTATTGTGTATATATACTATATCTCCTTTACCCATTTATCTGTCAGTAGACACTTAGGGAGCTTGAATATCTGAACACATGGTTTTAATGTATATTTTTTAGTGGGCTATTTGCTCTCTCTCTCTCTTTTCTTTTTTTTGGGTGGGGGAGAGAGAGAGAGAAAGGGAGAGAGTGCAAGTGGGAGGATGAGGGGCAAAAGGAGAGGGAGAGAGAGACAATCTTAAGCAGGTCCATGCCCAGTGTGGAGCCTGATGCAGGGTTCAATCTCATGACCCTGAGATCACGACCTGAGCTGAAATCAAGAGTTGGACATTCCACCCCACTAAGGACCCAGGCACCCCTATTTGTTCATATTTAACTCAAGATTTTTTAGTGTGATTAGTCTGTCCTTTTCTGGGGAGGAGGGGTGTAATTTTACCATTTTTAAGTATTAGTGTATTTACTTTATAAAATGCATTTAGGGTTTTCCTTATTTTTTTATATTTAATCCTTAATATCACTGTGGTTGAAAAATATATATTCATTAAGAAGCACTTTTACCATTCCAATTAACTAAGTTTGCCTAGCCATTAAGGAAAGCAGATAACATCTCTAGTTAACTGTGTAAGAGGCTTTGGCTATGAATGAGAGTTGAAGCTGCAGACAGCTATGGGTCAGACTCTCAGAGCTATTTTTTCACATTTCAGAAGGTTGGATGGCACACAGTAAGTGCTCAAAACTATTAGATACTATGATAAGATGGACAAAGGAACATGAGCCTGATGAAAATCATGAATCTGAAAATAAGATCAGTACACATAGTCTGGCAATAGGATGAAATATTTGAAACTGGGATTATTCTGAAAAATCCTGGGCTTATAGTTATGGCTTTTATAGACTCTCTAATGTTTAATTGACTAACATTCACCATATAAGGAGAAAAGAAGAAAAAATAAATGAGTTAACATTAAGGGACACCTGGGTGACTCTGTCGTTAGGCCTCTAGGCATCATTAGGATCATGATGCCAGTGTTCTGGGATCAAGACCCTCATCGGGCTCCCTGCTTGGCGGGAAGCCTGTTTCTCCCTCTCCCACTCTCCCTGCTTGTGTTCCCTCTCTCGCTGTGTCTCTCTCTGTCAAATGAATAAATAAAATCTTAAAAAAAAACCAAAAACCCAACTAACATTGAAAATATTTACTAAGTGAAGCTCTGTGCTAAGAGCTTAGTATTAGTTAATTCAAACCACAAACCTGTCAGGGTAGTTGTTAGTTATTTACATTATTTTCAGGTGAAAAGTAAGGTTTGGGGTTATTAAGTAATTTTTAAAAACTCTCTAATTCGTAAGTTTAGGAAGTGAACAATAAAGAATTGGAAAGGGAGCTGGACATTTGGTTGGAGAGCCCACTTTCAACTACTACATAAGGAACCTCTGTATTTCTGAGATTATTGGGGTAGTATATATTAGTAACCGAAAATTTAGGAAGAAAAATGAGGAAAAAGGAAGTGAAGACGTGAAATCCCATCATTTAAGAAAACAAATTTCGAATAGATTCTCCCAGAACTTTTCCTGTACAAATTCATGCTATATATATATATACCTTTTTTAGCAAAAGTAGGAACATTATACACATAACATTTTCTTAACTTTTTTGACTTAATAATGTCTGGAGAATTTTTAAGTTTTTGAGATTCTACCTTTTAAATTTTAATCACAGAATTTCCCCTCTGGCTCAGATGTGACCATATGTAAACTTGGGCATCTTTTTTGTGGGTACTGATGGCTGGGCTTGATTCCTCTGCCATTGTTTCTTAAAGGGTTGTACATATTTTATAAGTAAGAGCAAAAGGGTTGAGGACAGATGGCTAAAGCGGGACCTGGCAGATGTAAGTGGTCAATAATGTTTGCTAATTGAATTAAAGAATGCATGAAGAATTACATTTTTTAAAGACTATTTATTTGACAGACAGAAATCACAAGTAGGCAGAGAGAGAGGGGGGAAGCAGGCTCCCTGCCGAGCAGAGAGCCCGATGCGATGAGGGGCTCAATCCCAGGACCCTGGGATCATGACCTGAGCTGAAGGCAGAGGCTTTAACCCATTGAGCCACCCAGACGCCCCGAGAATTACATTTTTTTAAATGTAAATGCAATCACTACATCCTTTTAGCAGGTTATGAGGGATGCAAGTTCCTGGGGATGGGGCCACTGGTAAGATACAATTGTGATTATATTACTGGTTCAGTGCAACTGACTTCATTATTGAAAGTGTAATGATAAAGGAGTTCAATAGTCCTTATGTGATGAAGCAAATTTCAGTGCCCTCCTTGTGCTTCTCTGTGTCGCCAAATCTTATTCAGATAACAATCTAATGGTAGAGAATCAGGCAGAGGTCATACAGTGGCAAGTTCAGAATAAGAAAATATGGAGATAAGCAATTAACATGAAAAATACTTCATCTCACTCATATTCAAAGAAATGTCAACTACTGTAAACACTTAAGTGTGAAATTGTTGTTTATATGTGGTATACGTTTTGTATGGACAAGTTACCTCCCCAAAGGGCAGTACACCTTTACATTCTTCCCCACAATAACAATGACTATTTCTCCACATCCATGACGGCTTTGGGTCTTTTTTGTTTCATTAATGTAATAGGGGGGAAAACCCTTTATGTTGAGTTTCATTTTCTTGATTATAAATGTGGGTGAATATCTTTCCACTTTGGGGGCAAATTTTTTCATTCTGCTCTTCTAGGTTCTTCAGCTGGTCTAATATTAGACTGATAAAAGATAGATTAACAGGAAAAAAAATCCACAAATTTAATTTCATATGTATGGGAGACCCATGCAAACATAAGATGCCAACGCAGTCAGGCAACTGAAGCTTATATGCCATCCTGAGCTAAGGAACGAGATGGGAGTGGGAGCTTCCAAGGGGTGGAGGGCAATTCACAGGAAGATAAGAAGAGCGGATGTTTGTCTGGTCCTGTAGGTAGGTCTTTCAGATAAAAGTTATCTCTGGTAGTATCCCTCTTTCTCCGACAGAACTTCTATCTTAAATTCTTTGAGGTAGTTAAGGGAGAGGTAAAAGTCGTTCTTGAGTTGGCTAGGTCCTGACTGCCTTCAGCTCAAATTACTCCCCAGGCCGAAGTGGCCATTTTGGAGTGCTCCATCTTGCTTCCCTTGATACTTTTCCACGATCCGCACCAGAGAATCAATTGTGGATATCTCATGTTCGTTTCCATGTCACTGTTTTCTCTTTCTTATTAATTTGTACAATTAAAAACAGTTAAGGTTCTTAATCCTTAGTCATTTGCTTTGCAAATATTTCCCTGGAATGTTTCCCTCATCTTTTACCTTGATCCACTGTGTCATAGAAACATTTCACGTTTTTATTGCCAGATTGTCAATCCTTTCTCTATTATCTCTTAGCCCTGTGCTTAACTTTAAAATATCTTTTCCACTGAGATATTTTTTCCTCCCAGTGCAATATTATAAGAATATTCCCCTTTAAACATCATCTTTATGTTTCTTTACATATAGCTCTTTACTCTGTCCACAATTTTTTTTTTTTTCTGTTTTCTTTTTGCATATAGGGTCAAGTAAGGATCTCTAGCAAATTGTCTTCTCAGGGCTGGAACATGCAGTGGAAAGAGCACCACGATTGATTAATTCTATCTGCCATGGATGTTGGGTGGGAGAATGGCAGGATCGATTCATTAATAAAAGCACACGGAGCCCCTTTCTACCCATTGTTCCACAGGACTTCAAGCACTTGGAATGCAGAACTAAACAATACAAGCAGTGTCCTGGCATACAGCTGTCATTTAAACTGCAAAAGAAACAACTTAATAGGAAGATGAACGCGAAAATGTAAAGTAGTGATGAGTGCCCTGAAAAATAATAAAACAGGGCAATACGATGAACAAAGAGGATTTCCTTAGCTGAGGCAGTCAGGGGAGACTTCTCTGAAGAGGTGGTATTTAAGCAGACACCTGAGTGATGAGCAGAAGCTAGGTGTAAAGAATGTGGGAGAAGAAAACTCTGGAAAGGGAAAAACAAGTGCAAGGTGTCCAACAGTTACATTAGCTGGGAATATTTGAAGTTAGAATGAAGGTGGTAGTATTGTGAGGAAGAAGGAGAAGGTGGTTGAGGTAAGCAGCTTCCAGGTGCTGCTTGGCCTTGTAGAGATTGGTTTAAAAAAAAAAATGAAGGGTTTATTCCAAGTGATGGGGAGACACTGGAAGATTTTAAACAAGAGCCCCCGTGATTTACACAGGTATTGATTTACAAGGATACTGTGATTTACAATTTACATCTGTGTACCTGCCATCCCAGAAGCTGCCACTAGAGGAAGGCAGGAGGAGATGGGGCAGTCATCCCTCAAGCTCCCCAGTTCACATCCTTCCACAAGGGAAATCACCTTCAATTAGGGCATTACCTGCTTAAAGAGAAGGAAATGTCCAGGAGGAGAACAGAGTCTGTATGATTAAGGGAAGAGCCCAGGAGCTTTGTCTAATGAAAAAAAAAAAAATAAGCTGGGTGTTAAATAGATTTTTATAGATACATTTCTAAGATTATTTTCAGTATCAACTAAAGAAAGAGGCATCCTCTGGATTGACCAGCTGGCTGGTTCCTGGGTGGTCATGCAAACCTCACAAAGTGGCAGGAACTCTGGTTACTTTTCCAGGAGGTATGGCCCTAGCTCAGCAAGTGTGGGAGTTTGATGTTTTATCAGTGCTCCAAGGCAATGGAATGATAGAGGCTGAACTACTTTGTCATCTCTAGAAAGCCTGGTATCTGTAAGCCGGGATAGCCTTATACCAGATTACAGCAAGAACTACGCCCCCACCCCCACCTCCAGGCAGTTATGTCCTGGTACATCTTTCCTCTAATAAAACATAACTGGAAGTCAAACCTTTGCCAGCCACATGCTTAGTGAACAGAGCATAGGTAAAAGATGAAAATGCTTAATGGCATCCAGCTCTGATATTCACTTGAGATAGTTTCTAGGTCCCAGTGAATTTGGTGGTGGAATGGGGCTTTGCAGGGGGAGGTGCTTCTCTCCTGGCAGTTCTTGAACGGGCACAACCAACGTTTGTCTTAGTGGCTCTCTTGGTCGCAGGTGCCACTCAGCATGGTGCTTCAGAGAGTGGGTGTTGAAATAACGTAAGTGAATTCTCACTGTGGCTCAGTCTACCACTAACTCTGTGATCTTGGGTGAGTGACAACCAATCTGAGACTTACATCCCTCATCTCTAAAAGGGAATGATGGATTAACAGTGCTCACTTCCTAAGATTGTCATAGGACTAAATGAGAACACACACAATGCACGACACAGTGCCAGCTCATGGCAAACGCTGCAAAATGGTGGCTTTCATTAATACCCCTTTTTGACTGACAGTTTTTCCTTATATATACTCGACTAATCTGTTGGATTATGTTTTCATCATTTAATTTTAAATAGGCAATCATATTCCAGATATGGGAGTGGGTGGGTCGCTTCCTGTTATTAACTATATACACCGACACCACCCTGTAAGACCATCATCCCCTTCCCCTTGAGTCACCACCTTCCAAAGCATGAACCTTCAGGCCACTACCACCACCACCATCTTCCAAAACTCCACCACACCCTGGATCTTGGGTCATGATCCAATTTCACCATTACCTTAAGCAGAATCCTATAAATAGCAAAAATGGATGGATCCAATTTTCTTACAGGAAATGCAATGGAAAGAAAAGCGTGTAATCAAATTAGGTTCTAGCAGTTGACAAGTTCAGTTTTAAAACTACTGAAACTCATGCATCAAAATTCACATATAGCAAAATAATTAGGATTATGTCTCAGATTTTAACATAGCAGAAGGTGAAATGAAGGAGCTGATACGAAGATTTTAATGGCAAAAGAGAACCATCTTCAACATTTTAGGCTCAGGGAACGTGATCTAAGATCTGGGTAACTGACTACATTGACTGCTGAAGCTGACTCACTGTAGAATTCTAAGACAACACTGTTGCCATTTACGTGGTGACTAAAAGGGATATTGAAATTCTAACTTGTCTTAGGAAATATATAGTTATAATAAATACTCCAAAGGCAAAATTAAAGTTACTCAGTAACTGGGAGACAGGTGGTAACACATATACATCCTGAAACAGGACAAGTCAATGACAACCACAAGTTTTCTTCTTAAATGAACAAAGACATGAGTATACTTTTGTTAAACATTGCTAGTGGTCAGTGTGTAGATGGCCTATATATTTCTGAGAGACCAAGAGGAGTTTGTATTTAAGGTACTTTCGTCAATATTCCAGCCACTTCCTTGCATGCTGAAACGCATTTTGCATTTTCAAGAAGAAACTTCAAAGTTAGTCAATGCTGTACGATAGTTATAATCAGACTGGAAAATACCCCAACTATGCTGCCCTTTGACTTCTCCCCTAGATGACTTTGGGGAACAAGAGAAGTGATAAAAGAACGCACTTACATCAAAAACACCATAGAACAACTGTATTAGTTAGGGTTTTTCAGAAATAATCAATAAGAGATGTATAGATGTAGATATATAGATATAGATCCCATTGATTCTGCTTTTCCAGAGAACCCTGACTAATATATTTACAGCTCTGTCAGGCAAGAAGAACTGATGTTTCAGATGAATTCTGAAGGAAAACTGTTGGAGAATTTTCTCTTACTTGGGAGAGGTCAGGGTTTTGTTCTATTTAGTCCTTCAACTGATTGGCTGAGACCCACCCACCTAATGGAAGACAATCTGCTTTACTCAAAGTGCACTAACTTAATGATATTCTCACCAAACACATCCTTGCAGAAACACCCAGAATAATGTTTGACCAAATATCTGAGTATCCCATGGCCCAGTCAAACGGACACATGAAATTAATGATCACAACAACCTGCTTGTCGAGCATCTCCTTGGGTGAGAACGCATTCAACCCAGTCTACCCTGCAGACGTCAGCACTGAAGCTCAGGTAGACTCTTCAGCTTGGGGGACATAATGAATTCATCAAAGGAAGATGGTCTTGTAAGTACTAAATTTAGAGATGTGGCTGAAGAGAAGGGCAAGAGCAAATGTTCCTTTAGTCTGCAACAGACATATTTAAAATCTTAGAATTTGTTTCTTCAACTGTAAAAGAAGCAAAAGACTATAGTACCTATCTTCCTACTCTGGGTTTTAGCCAGATCAATTTGGAATCATCACACAACTGAGAGAGCATTTTAGAAGGATGTTTGGCCAACCTAGAATGAGACATATGTTGGTAATGACAGTGTTGAATTCAACAACTGCAGACGTTGCTTGAGTGAACACACAGTAGGGCCTCAGATAAATGCAGAGTGAGTTTCTGTTGATGAGAATAGCTTAATCAAAAATACAGGAAGAGGAAGCAGAGTTTGGAGCAGAAGGTACAATTTGAGGATTCTACAGAGCAAGGTCTCTAACATAGACTGGGCAAAAGGACCCACCAGGCATGGGAAAATCATATTACAAATTCTACTAGTATATATAATTATTTTTACTTAGAAAACATGTTACAGTTACAGAAAAGTTGCAAAGATAGCTCAGAGAGGTCTTCTATGGATCTCGTCTAGTTTCATTTACTACCATATCTTACATAATCATATTACAATGATCTAAGCTTGGAAACTAATACTGATACAGTACTATCAACTAATCCACAGACTGAATTTAAAATTTTGATTTTTCTACTAACATCCACTTTCTGGTCCTGGATCCAATTTAGAATTCTATGTTGATTTAATTGCCATATTTACTTGGTCTTGTCCAAGCTATAAGAATTTCTCGGTCTTTGTTTTCCATCTTTGAAGGCTACCTTTCACTTATTTTGTAGAAAGACCCTCTGTCTGGGTTTGTCTCATATTCTCTTCTGATTTGACCGAGGTCATAAGTTTTTGGTAAGAACTTCACAGAGGTGAAGTGCTCTTTCCAGCACATTATATTCAGTGCATATATGTATATTGTATATACTTGATACCAACATGTTTTGTTACTGGTAATGCTAACTTTGATCGCCTGGTTGAGATGGCATCTGCCAGGTCCACTGTAGAGTTTTTACTTTTCTTGAAGATTTATTTATTTATTTGATAGAGGGGAGTAGGGGGAAGCACAGAAGGAGAGTAAGAAGGAGAAGCAAACTCCCCGCTGAGTGGAGGGCCTGACATGGGGCTCTATCTCAGGACCCCGAGATCATGACCTGAGCCAAAAACAGAAGCTTAACCAACTGAACCACCAAGACACCGGAGTTATTATTTTTTTCCCCAGCAATTAAAAAGTTTATGATGGGAGAGAGTTTGAAACTATGCATATATTCTATTCTTATCCTACCTTTGCCCACTAAGATTAGCATGCAGCACTAGTCCCTTCCTGCAACAGTAATTGTTGTGATATTTGCCTAATGGTGATTTTCTAATTTTATCAAAATATAAGAGAGGAAGTTAGGTTTATTAATATTTAATTGGATTTTCACTATTGCTTTTGTTGGGTCTATTAATCAAGATAGATATATAAGTTTTAAAAATAATAAAACTAATCTGCCTAATTCCAAATTTGATGTTATCAAGAAAGCTATTTAAAATATGAACTTTTAAAAAAATATAAATTTTATGTCCATTATCAATAACCATAAACTTTTTCTTGAGTACATATTGCATGTATGAGCTTTTCCAAGGTAATTTTTTAGTCTTGACAACTATGATAATCAACTATGTAAGTAAATTGTACTTAAAACCTAGTTTTTAAATACTATATCCCTATGTTAAACTATGATTCACCAAAACGTATTTGTTTTCTGAAGATTTTATTTATTTGACAGAGAGAGAGATCACAAGTAGGCAGAAAGGCAGGCAGAGAGAAAGGGTGAAGCAGGATCCCCGCTGAGCAGGGAGCCTGATGCGGAGCTCGATCCCAGGACCCTGAGACCGTGATCTGAGCCAAAGGCAGAGGTCTAACCCACTGAGCCACCCAGGTGCCCCACCAAAACACATTGTTATGAAAAGCATTTATCTATAATAACTTTAGTAAGATTTCTCCCAAATTATCATTCATAGTGTTATTTGTTTCATTTTTATTTAATATTTTAAAACTCCTATGCTAGGAATAGTTAGCATTCAGAAACAAATAAAAAATAAAAAAGTAAAAGGCTTTTTTTATAGTCACTCATCCAATTTTTTTTCCTAATTAGGATGTATAAGCAAAAGATTTTGGAGCCCCTTTGTCCTTTCTTTCTTCCTTCCTTTCTTTCTTTCTTTCTTTCTTTCTTTCTTTTTTTTTTTTTTTGAATAAGTAGAATTTCAAAAATGTTTCCAAGAGTTGCTAACTTTTCAGTTTTTCCTTTAAAAATCCTGTATTGGGGCGCCTGGGTGGCTCAGTGGGTTAAAGTCTTTGCCTTTGGTTCAGGTCATGATCTCAGGGTTCTGGGATCAAGCCCTGCATCGGGCTCTCTGCTCAGCGGGGAGCCTGCTTCCCCATCTCTCTCTGCCTGCCTCTCTGCCTACTTGTGATCTCTGTCTGTCAAATAAATAGATAAAATCTTTTAAAAAATCCTGTATTATTTACTGTTGCTATCGTTTACTAAAATAAAGAACATCTCAATACTGAAAAGATAAGGAGGACGCAATCTTAGAATGAATTAACAACCCTTTCAGTGGAATACATTGAGGTTCACTTAAAACCTATGTGATAATCCTTCTTACTGCTCACTGGGGAAACTTTCTAGAAGATCCTAACATTATAGAGGTTGAACTGTGTGCCCCCTTGAGAAAGACAAGTTGAAGTCCTAACCCCTAGTACCTTAGAATGTGACCTTGGAAATATTGTCTTGCAGATATAATTAGCTAAATTAAAATGAGGTTATACTGGAATAGGGAGAGTCCCTAATCCAATGCGACTGGTGTCTTTATAAGAAGACAGCCACACAAAGACAGAGACACAAGAGGAGAACACTGTGAAGACAAAGATTGGAAAGGTGCATTTATAAGCCAAACAATGCCTGGGGCTACAGAAACTAGGAGAGAGAGGAAGACAGATTCTCCTTCAGAGCACTGCTCCAAAGCCAACCTTGTCTACGTCTTACTTTTGGATTTCTAGCCTCCAGAACTCTGTGTGTGTGTGTGTGTGTGTGTGTGTGTGTGTGTGTGTACTATAAATATGACTTTTATATATTTATATATATAAATGCATGCACATATAGTATGCATCCCTAGGAAACAAATGCATTCAATAATTAACAATATTTGGAGAGAATCTGGGCTATACTATATTGTGGAAATTCCATAGTGAGTTTGTGTTTCTTTGACCCTTAGAAGATTAACAGAGGTGTGGTAGGCCAGAATCTAGCTTTAGTAAAATTATTCAGGCAGTGGGGTATAGAATAGATTATGAAATGAGGTGCTTACGAGTGGAGAGCATGATCAGAAGAGGACTGCAAAAATTTGCATAGGACTATCAAGAACCCAGCCATGAAAAGGGGAGTCCCTGAGAAGGAACTGATAGTCCCAAGATTAGATTCTACTTTTTAAATAGAAAAAAATAATCGTACTCATAATTGTCAGAATATTTATCAAATAGGAAAGAATTTCTAATATTTTTCAAAAGCCTTAAAATTGGTTCTGCCTTTAGAACTTAGAATCCCATTCATGGGAATCTCTCCCATGGTAGTCACAAAAGTGAGTCTCTCAGGTCTCTGAATGCCAGAAGCATAATTGACAGACATCCCAGCTGCTGCTCTCTGAAATCCACCATTGTCGCCCAGCTGAGACCACTTGTACCCTGGGCTGATGCTGCTGGACTCAGCAGGGTTAAGTAGGCAGGACGTTCCTGCAAGAAAATGCAGGACTCTTCTGATGGGTAACTTTGGTTTCAGTACTCCCCATTAAACTTCTGACATTTTCTTAGAACTGCATGTCTGCTTAAGACTCTTCGACCCATCTTTCTTCCCTTCCCTTCTCTTTCCTAATGGTTAGATCAGCATCAGGAATGCATAGCTCTGCCAGCCACCACAGCTCCCTTCCCATTTCCCTCAGGCACTTCCCCTAATAAATCTCTTCCATTTTTTTTTTATTTAATTTTATTTTATTTTTCCAGTGTTCCAAGATTCATTGTTTATGCACCACACCCAGTGCTCCATGCAATACGTGCCCCCCTTAATACCCACCACCAGGCTTACCCAATCCCCCACTCCCCTCCCCTCCAAAACCCCCAGTTTGTTTCTCAGAGTCCAGTCTCTCATGCTTCGTCTTCCCCTCCAATTTCTCCCAATTCACTTTTCCTTTCCTTATCCTAATTTCCTCCATGTTATTCTTTATGCTCCACGAGTAAGTGAAACAGTATGATAATTGACTCTTTCTGCTTGACTTATTTCACTCAACATCTCTTCCAGTCCTCTGCATGTTAATACTAAAGTTGGGTATTCATCCTTTCTGATGGAGGCGTAATATTCCATTGTATATAAGGACCATATCTTTTTTTTTTTTAAATTTTTTAAAAAAGATTTTATTTATTTATTTGACAGAGATCACAAGTAGGCAGAGAGGCAGGCAGAGAAAGAGGAAGGGAAGCAGGCTCCCTGTTTAGCAGAGAGCCAATGTGGGGCTCAATGTGGGGCTTGATCCCAGGACCCTGGGATCATGACCTGAGCTGACGGCAGAGGCTTTAACCCACGGAGCCACTCAGGAGCCCCGGACCATATCTTCTTTATCCATTTGTCTGTTGAAGGGCATCTTGGCACTTTCCACAGTTTGGCTATCGTGGACATTGCTGCTATGAACATTGGGGCCTTCTTTTCACTGCATCTGTATCTTTGGGGTAAATACCTGGTAGTGCAATCGCAGGATCATAGGGAAGCTCTATTTTTAATTTCTTGCACTCTCTTGCATTTCTAATCCTGTCTTGTGTCTGCCTTTCAGAAAACCTAGCCTAAGGTATCTCTAAAGGAGGTATTAAGAAATAGTGCTGGAAACTTCAGATGAATATTCATCATGGTACTTTTCAAAAGAGTGAAAAATGGGAAATTTCCTAAAAATCCAACAAGAGGAAAATGTTTATATTAGTTGTGGTATCCCCACAAACTAAAATATCATGCAGTTATTTAAAATTATGTTTTTAAGATTAATGATAAGAAAAAAAGGTTTTATATACATGTATATAATGTTAAAAAGATACAAAATGTTAAATATAGTCTTATCACAATCTGATTTCAAAATAGTTTATGTATCCATAAGCTAGGAAGAAATATGCCAAAATATTAGTGATTGTTTTCATGAGTGACAGAATTTCCTCTTAACTGTCTTTTAATTTTTAAAACTTTCTATGATGATTATTACTATAATTATAAATGGAAAACCACTTTACAACTTAGCAAATAGATTGCTCCTTCAGTTTTATTTAAGTGATATATAAAATATATGGTATATCTGGGGGATTTTTCTATTTTACTGCTTACATTTTCAAGTGATCTCTCACTTAATTCCTCTTTGCAACTCTTGACTTGTTCTTGTGTAGCTCTCTCAGGGAAAGGGCGTTGGCATTTCAGAAGAAACGAGTCAATAAAAGATGTGGTATGGTGATCCCAAGAAGAAATGACCCGTGGAGTCATGTTCACTGTTGTGGGAAGACTTCCTAGTTCCCAGAGATTGGAATGAATGACTTTGCACTCCCAATGTTCTCAGCTTTTATCCTGACCATTCAGCATTCTTCACTGAGAATCGTATCCTAGGTACACACATTATTTTGGAAGCACTTGGAGGGCATGCATTTTGTGTCCCTTTCAATACTACTTAGTGCCTGCTTCCAACCATGGCGAGCATCTGATCATGGCCTGGATCATCAAACTGAATCATCTATCATCCATAAAGCAACCTAAAACTTTTTTCTTAACCGGTGGTACCAAAAACAGTACTTAACTTAAAACAATATCATTTTCATACCCTTTCTGTTATTTCATACCAGAAAGTGTAGGTGGATAGTCTTTGATGTGGCTATGCTTGGATAATTCTTCTGAACTTGGAGTTTCTCCCTTTCTTTCTTTTTATTTTCCCAAAGATTTTATTTATTTATTTGACAGAGAGAGACACAGCAAGAGAGGGCACACAAGCATGGGGAGTTGGAGAGGGAGAAGCAGGCTCCCTCCTGAGCAGGGAGCCTGATGGAGGACCCGATCCCCAGATACTGGGATCATGACCTGAGCAGTTGTTAACGACTGAGCCATCCAGGTGCCCCTGGAATTTGGAGTTTCTAATCACATATTGCCGATCTATTCTTCTATGACTTTGCACATTCCACTCTTCTTGGGTTCGAATGTTACACAACTTTCATGCTTCCACCTGATGATGGAGTGCTGCTGTGCATGCCCAGTTTTATGGTGTGGCGGGTCGAGTAACACCCAGTTGATGATAGGTAGCTCAGGTCGCAGTGGAAAACTTGGTAGCCCCTGGTTAATCATTTAGTTTCTACTAAGGTCCTATAGCAGCTCAAGAGCTGTTTTGCAAAAGGAGAGTAGTTATTCCCAGAAGATGGCAAGGCTTTGCTGGGACATCCTAAGTCCTGTGTGATGACTCACCACTAAGAACCCATCAAAGGCTCCATACTGCATTCCTGTCTGCCACTGCCTCTCGGAGCCCCGCTGGATCTGCCGGATTACATGCCCCAAGTGTCAGAGCAGCTTGCCTGGCAGCCTGGACCTGTGGAGAGAGAGCGCTCTTTGTTCTGGGACCTAGTCCAAACTATCAACTTTTTGAGTCACATACCTTAATAAAGAATAGGTGGCCTCCAAAATCCAAACACCCCACTAGACACCGTGCCTCTTTTTGTAGCAGATGTAACAATTTATCTCTAAAAGTCCCATACCACTGAATCCCTAGAAATCTCACTGTGATAGAAGGTCTTTGAATTTTTGTTGGATTTATTTCCTGTCTTACATGAAAATGTTTATTTACTTTTTTTAAAAAAATAGATTTTTACAATTTACTTATTTGTCAGAGAGAAAGAGAGCACAAGCAGGGGGAGCAGCAGGCAGAGGGAGAAGGAGGATCCCCACTGAGCATGGAACCTGATGCCGGACTCAATCCCAGGATCCTGGGATCATGACTTGAGCTGAAGACAGAAAACTGACTGAGCCACCCAGGCATCCCATGTGAAAATGTTTTAACCAATAAGTCTAGAGTCGGTGTAACTTCTTATTCACTAGGACCAGTCAGCATAGTGTTATCAGTATAATGGACCAGTGTAGTGTTGTGGTGCTCTGAGTGGTGAGCCACAGTGATGTTTTGGGTTTCCTAGAATCAGTGTCAGTTCAGAGCTGAGGTCCAGTATTCCTCTAAAGGTCTGATTATTTTCTTGTCCCCAATGCACGTTATAGATAGAAGGCCATAGGTTCCTTTAGAGGAAAGCCGAGAGAAAGATAAACAGTATAATTTTTGGCAGTGTATCACGGTGCTTCTTCAAAGAGACCCAACCTCCTTCTCACTTAAGGTGTTTTGGGTCTGTAAAGTGGCTCAAGTCTGAGAATTGATTGAGGAGCCATGGCTTTCTGTTTTTAAGATTCAAGTTATACTCTTCTTCACTTAACCTAGAACTTGTCTGCTTATACAGATCAAGAAAGAATTTAGTAGACTTCCCATTAATTTCACTTTCAGGAATACCATGGTCAACTAGTCAATGCTGTAGCTCTCTGTGAGTCAAACTATAACTCACATAGTCATATGTGACCAGCTCCTGATTTGACGCCGCTTTCCATTATGGTAACCACATCCACCTTGTCTTTTGCAACTGAGCGCCTCTGTTTGGCCCGTGTCATCCTGGGATCCAGTTGTTCCCACTGAATTTAGGCTTCTTGATTTAGTGACTGACCTCACCCACTGTGGGGTCAGAACTAGGAAGAGTAGTGATCACAGAGCTCTGCAAGGTCACTGATGTTCTACTCATAGGTTTACTTCGTCATTGTGAAAGGTGTCTTATGGACCCCTGTCCCCTGAAGTGTTGGTGAGTAGGTCTTAAATGACAAATCCACTCCCAGTCTCTCTGGAAGCCTTCAAATCCCTCCATATACAATGAAATGAGCTGGTCCAGCATCTCCAGCTCCCTCACTGTGGATTCCCTTTTGCTCCATGTTTCAGCCAAGGAACCAAACGGTTAAAGTCTTTTCTAACTCCTTAAGCTGCAGCATTAAATGCAGAGTCTCTTCTTAGTGAGCCCAGTTTGTTCTGACCCAACTTTCTGTTCCTTCCACCACTATCCCATACCCTTAATATCTATTCCTAACATGTTCCCAGATTTCTCCCAGTATAAGTTGGAAAACTCAAGCAGTTCTTCCGCAGTTGAGTGCATGTCCCGATAGGTCACACTTTGTACCTCACTTTTAAGGGCCTTCTGGGACTTGAGTCTAGTTACAGGTTTAGAAACAAAGAGGGGTAGTGAGTAGGGGTTAGTTCTGGGGAGAATCAGTATTGTCTTGCATAACAACTGTCTCAGGGGAGGTCATTGCTGTTTCCTCAGATGACAAGGGTTCATCCCCTCAGACAGTGGAGAAGCAGCTCACCTCTGGAGTACAAAGACCTATTTCACTAATAAAGAAGACTCATTCAGAATTTAGGGTCTCATTGTCCCCAGCCTCACCAGAGTTCTCCCACATATCCCCATTTCAGCTTTCAGGATTCCATTCCTTCCCAGTTTCCCTACTTTAATAATAAACATGCTATGAGCACACAGAAGATTTCAGGTCATTTATTCAGTGCTGGAGCTGAGAATTTGAATCCCTGAGCTCCTCCCTTTCTTTCCCCACTTTGTTCAGTGACATTAGGAACAACCGGTCAATCCCATTATATTTGTTAGTTTGACGGAAGTGTTTAATAGTCTTATATACACAGTCACTCAGATTGTTGCTTCTTTTAAGTGGGTTATTGGGAATACCCATTGGTGATATTGTGTGTGTCTCTATTGCAAGATTATGCCTTTGACTGTCAGCAATCTTTACTACTGTAAGTAGAGTCATTAGCGTCTTTAAATCTGATCAGATTAGAGAGCCTATTCCAGAAACCACACTTCAGGAACTTATCCTCAAAACTGTTCCTCTAGAACCACTCTCAGTTCCAAAATCTGTCTTAGTTGCATTTTCCAGAGAAACAGAACCCATAGGATGTTTATTTCCATCTCTGTCTCTAACTCTATAAGGGACTTATTATAAGGAATAGGCCTCACGTGATTGTAAGGTTGACAGATCCCAAGATCTACGGGTCAGTCAGCAAACTGGAGATACAGAAAGCCATTGTTTCAGTTCCAGTCTGAAGCCTGTCTTGAGACCTAGGAAGAGCCAATTCAGTTTTAATTCAAAGGCGGGAAAAAATCTTCCTTACTTGTGGAAGCATCAAGTTTTTTCTTTTTAGACCTTCAACTGATTGGATGAGGCCCATCTACACTGGGGAGGGTCATTGGAGAGGGCAATCTGTTCTACTCAATCTACTAATTCAAGTGTTAATGGCATCTAGAAACACCTTCACAGACACAACCAGAATAATGTCTGACCAAATGTCTGAACATCCTCTTAGCCAATCAGGTTGATACATGAAATTAACTATCACATTCCCAGCTCTTGCCTAGTACATGATACATCATGATGCCACCAAATGTTTATTCAACTGAACTGAGCATACAGGACATTGTGTATATAAAATATTGACCCATTTTGAAATTAGGTTGTAACTAGTAAAATGTCTCACAACATATGTTTTGAAATGATTGGTACATATCCATAGATGTATCTAGACTTAGCATGTCATGATGTGCTAAGTACAAGAGACCACATGGGAGCTATTTTCTCTTCAGAGGGGCCAGGACCTTTTGGGCTAGTTAATGAGTCAAAGAAAAAGTTGAAATGTAGACTGGGGAGTTGGGGAAGGCTCCTTAAGAAAGTGACATTTCTATCCAGACCTGAAGGATATCTATCAGGTCATTGTTTTTCTATAATTGTGAAAAATCAGAAAACAGCCAGGGATCTATCCACCTCCAAACTACACACCACACAACAGTTGCCCTTGCACCAGCTCCCAGTGGAGGCATCACAGCTGGGGGCCCTGCACATATGCTCCCAGAGGTGAGCTGCTGGGTCCTCTCCGAGGGCATGCATGGAGAAAACCAGTCTCATTTCACGTTTTCCTTCATATTGTGAAGTATTAGGTAAAACTTCTTTCATGAAGGTGAATCATGCTTCCCAACAGAAGAACTAAGTCAAAATTGTATGTGGTCCATTCAACTCATTTATAGAGCCTTTTGGCAACATGTGCAACCAAAGCTTTACTCGGCACATACCCTTTGCCTTTAGGTGACTTTACTTTCGTTTTTTTTGTTGTGATAAATGTAGATGCACAAAAAGTTATGGATCACCACCCAAAAAGAGTAAACCTGGGAGGTGATAGATGTGTTTCTTAGCTTGATTGTGGGAAATACTTTACAGTGTGTATATATATCAATCATAACATTGTACACCTTAAGTAAATACTTTTATTGGTCAATTATACCTCAGTAAAGCTGGGGGAAAAGATATGATATACTCATTCAAGAATTGTTGTATTAGAGAAAAATTGGAAATAATGCAAATATCAACTCTAGGGGACATTTAGATTAGTTAAGGTCTGTTCACGTAAGGAAATCCTCCTCAGGTCTTAAAAACGATGTGCAGAGAACGAGGTAATGACAATCCACTTGGGAAACAAGTAGATAAAAGCAAAAAGTGGACTGATAAAGCAGTGGGTAAATGATAAGTCCCCAGCAAATAGTAGGGACACTAAGAGCAGTTTTCAGGAACACGGGAGTTTCTTCAAGTTACCTTAACTATTAAATACTTCAAAGCTGATGGCAAATGACAGGGGGAACCTGGTCAGTTCTAGAAAATGTACCATTATGTGCAGTTATTTTCCAAAATAAATTGTTTGATCTTGGATTAGGATAGGGCTTTTATGAAAGAAACACACGCGCGCACATCCGATGTCAGTTTCAATAATAGAGGGACTCAGAAGTCAATTCCGAGCAGGCTCAGGCGTCTGGCCTCCTTTGTTCGCAAATGATTGTCCAGGTCCAAGTTGTACCATCGAAGATCATCCTTGGCAGGCTTAGGAGACTTTGTGCAGCCACACCGTCTTTCCTCCAGCTTTCGGCGTGTCTGCTGGAGTCCTGAGGTCTGCAGCCAATCTGCACAGGGAAGCTCCGCGAAGCTCCAATGGAAGGAGAGGGAGGCAGGAGGCAGGGGACTGAGATGGATGAGGGAGGCTAGTTCTGGCAGGTTGGGCTGGGAGGCAGGCAGCAGGAACAGTAAGGTGGGGTAAAACAGAGCAGGAGAAAAAGGGGATATCACAGATCATAGTTTTTAGTCTGTTAGAAAAAAATCTGCAACAGTTAGAGATTTAGCTGGCATAGGTTGCCATTTATTCCTTTGTGAAATATTGACCACCCATTTCGTTTCTTGCAAACACAGCTTGGTGGTATAATACAGGTGCACTTGTGTGTGTGATTTGGGGAAAGGGTGCCATATAAAGATTAGTAAGATATAGAACCAGCCTTCAGCGATCTTACCCATAATTTGAGAAGGAGGACCATATTCTGTGTAAGGTAGCTTCTTCATGCAGAGAGAGAAAGACATCTAACTCAGCAGGGGTATCGTGAAAGATAAAATTTTATGTAAAGCACCAAAGTCTACATTTGCATGGCAATTAACAGGCAATCAGTAAATGATGCTATTATTATTATTATTGTTATTGTTATTACTCTTATTAGTACAAGAAGAGATAACATACAGGATCTCTCCTTGCATTCCCTTCCAGCTCATGTTGTTTTGAGGTAAGCAGGCATCTTTCGATATCAAAGGCAGCTTTGGATATCAAAGGTTTTGCGTACCAGACCCATTTCCTGTCTATTAAAATTCCAGGGCCACCATACCACATACTGGGTGGCTTAAATCATCAGCAATGCATTCTATCAGAATCCTAGAGGCAGGGCCATGTTCTCTCTGAAGGCTTTAGCAAAGAATCCTTCCTTGCCTCGTAGCTTCTAGTGGTTTCTGGCAGTCCTTGGTGCTCCTTGGCTTATCAGGGCATCACACCAGTTTTTGCCTCCCTCTTCACAGGTCTGTCTTCCCTTTCTGTGTCTCC
Organism: Lontra canadensis; assembly: GCF_010015895.1. Taxonomy (NCBI): domain Eukaryota; kingdom Metazoa; phylum Chordata; class Mammalia; order Carnivora; family Mustelidae; genus Lontra; species Lontra canadensis. The sequence continues at coordinate 54,836,149 of NW_022630995.1, forward strand.
GTGTCTCCGGTCATCGGATTTAGGTCCAGCCAAATCCACTAAGTGCTCATTTTAACTTCACTACACCCATGAAGACCTCATTTACAAATAAAGTCATATTCACAGGTATGGAGGATTAAGACTTGAACGTATATTTTGGGTGGACACAGTTCAACCCACTACACCTTCCTTCTGCTAAAGACCCTATCATCTGGTCAGGCGCCTAGATTTAAATTTTCTTTTTTTAAGATTTTATTTATTTATTTGACGGAGAGAGATCACAAGTATGCAGAGAGGCAAAGAGAGAGGGGGGAGAAGCAGGCCCCCTGCTGAGCAGAGAGCCCAATGTGGGACTCGATCCCAAGATCCTGAGATCATAACCTGAGCCGAAGGCAGAGGCTTAACCCGCTGAGCCACCCAGGTACCCAGGCGCCTAGATTTAGAAGGATGAACTCTGGCTCAGGCTGGAAAGGAGAACATGTGACAGGACTGGACACTTTCTTGGCCACAATGATTGATTTAGATGTGGGTATTTATGTCCAAACCAGGCAATGAGAGTCAACACTGGCATTTTTTTTTTAATATTTTTGTTTATTTGAGAGAGAGGGAGACCCCAGAGAGAGAGAGTGAGAGTGAGACAGAGAAGCATGCTCACCGCTAAGCAAGGAGTGCAATGTGGGACTCCATCCCAGAACCCTGGGATTGTGACCTGAGCCAAAGGCAGATGCTTAACTGACTGAGACACCCAGGTGCCCAACCCTGCATTTTTATTGAATCTCTTAAAGAGGAAACTTCTCTTCTGGCTGGGCTAATTTGGACAGATCAAAGTTCAGCCCTATCTGCAGTCACATATGGACAAATCCTGTCTGTGAGTGAGGAAAGCTTGTAGGGCTTACTTTGGGCCCCTGGATCCTATTGTAACTGAACTCAGATACTTCTAACTTTTTCAGTGACATAAGCCAAAAATTCACTTTTTTTTTCTTTTTTGCTTATGATACTTAGAATAACCCTTCTTTACTTGTAAACAAAAAGAGCCCCAAATGATACACTGTATCATCTCATTTATATTTTTGTTTCTTCATGACAATATGTGTTGCATATCCATGAGGCCATGCCATATACTAGTTCTTTTCTTCTCAAGAAGCTCACAGCCTAGCGTGGATCTGGACAAGGACTGTGGACTGTATTGGTTGACAGAATCAACAGGGGGAAGTCACACTGCCTGGGTTCAGAGCTCACCCCATCAATTACCAGCTGAGTAACCGTGGGCAAGCTACTCACCCCCTCTCTGCCTGTGCTTCCTCATCTATAAAATAGGAACAGATTCATCTTTATCTTACGGGATTGCTATAAGGATTAAATGAATTAATATTTATAAAGTGCTTAGAACAATGCCTGACATTTCATAACAGCTATATAAGGGATTAGTTATTGTTACTAAGTGTTCTTCCTTGAGTCCCATAATGGTCCTATGAAATTCATACTATTACCTCCATTTTACCAATAAAGAAATGAAAGCTAACTTCAGTCATACAGTGATTGTGTGGAATCCAGTTCATCCAATGGAAAGAAACAACCCTGGATCCAGAGGGCAGTGTCTTTGATACTTGACCACATGGTCTCCTGTAGGTTGCACATCTCAATAGCAGCTCTGAGATCTTTTGGATACTGAACAATTCATGACAATAAAGGGCCTGATAGGTGACTGGATCCTGGGAAAGGGGTCTCTGAAAGTATAAATGTTTGCTTTTTTTTTTTTTTTGCCCAGTACTTACCATGTTACCTGACTTGTAGTAAATACCCAATGCATGCTTTCTGAATGAATAAATGAATAAATGAATGAATAAGAATTGTATACACCCTTATTAAATGGAGGGCCTGGCCTGGAATTAGGGGATGAAAAAGACTAGGACAGCTCTCCTGGGATTCATTCTAAGTTTTCATCCATTTATTTTACAAAAACATACTGAGCACCCACAGTGCCAGGCAGCATGTTACATTCTGAGAATAAATAGGTGGATAAAACCAACACATCATCTGCACTCATAGAATTCATAAACTCATAGTGAGTACAGGCAACATACAAGCAAATAACAAATGCAAACCTGGTTACAAATAGTGATCAGACCAAACCAATAGCCTTCAGTGATAGAAAGTGAGGAACCAGGGATCGGCTGTTACGTCATTTGATTTTGGATGACCATTCCAAAGAGGTAGTATCTTGAGCTGAGTCTGAGAGCTAAGGAGAGATAGTCATGCCTGGGACAAAGAGAGGAGGGTTTCTAGAAAATAGAGGAATGAGCTTGGTGTGTACTGGGAATGAAGCAGAAGGAGAGTCATGGGAAGAGACAGAGGTGTGGATGTGGACAGAAGGCAAGGAGAGGGCCAGCTCATACAGAGTCTGAGGAAGGAGGGTCCAGCACACAGTGGGCCCTCAGCAAATACTTCAGGAGTAATGACATAAATATTGGGTGGTCCATGCTGTGGGTTGGATTTTACTGTTGATACTTGAGAAATGAGTTGTTTTCAGTGGCTTCGGGCTTCCTTAGTCATTACAATTACTTATTAGATTTGATTTTGTCAGAAGGACATTAGAGAATGACAGTGAACACCACAAGAAGGGAAACCCAATACGTCTTCAAAACTGCAGGGTGGAAACAGATTTTCAAGCTCTTTGGCACAGTCAGCAATGTCCTCCTCAACCACAGACTGACTCTGTTTATAAGTCTGAAATGCCTGAGCAATGGCCTCTGGTACCGCGGAGAAGATGGCCTTTAGGAATCCCACAAAGTTTTCAGTCATTTTCATTCTAGATGAGAGCCAAGAGCAAAAAGTTTTTCAGTCTCTGTTCTGGGTCTTCTGTTTCAGATGTTCCAGAGAGAAGTTTCTGAGCAAAGGTACGCTAGGGATGCCATTGAGTGAAATCAACTTCCCTAAGCAGAGTTCAGTCCTTGGGTCTGTCTGAGTCCAATCTGTCCTCATGTCTGCAAGTCATCTTGCTCAAACAAAGCACTTATCTTGACATTTTCTGACTCCCTGGTGCCCATGCAATAAATTTCACTTTCCTTAAAATGGTATTTAAGAATGGACTCCAACAGCTTATTACTGTCTCTACTTTCACCAAGTTTCTTGACTTTGCTTGACATCAAACATGTTCATTTCCATAGTGTCCCCTCAGCTTGGCATGACCTTTCTCAGACTTTCATGTCTGTCTTTATGACAAATTTGTTGAGGTCAAGCACAAGTGCCAACACCTCTGTGAAGCCTTCCTTGATTTCACCTGTTTCAATGAATCCCTCCTTCCTTAGAGGCTCTTTGTAGATTAGCATTTCATTTATAAGTTTGGAGATGTCTGCCATAGTATGCCTTAGGTTTTTTTTTTTTTTTCTTCTGTACCTCTACTGTTAATTCCCTAATCCCTATCCCAGCCTGTCCGTTAGACTCCACAGTGTCACTTTACATTTATTTCTGAGATCGGGGAATCCCTGTCACCTCTATTGTGAACACTTATTAAATGCCAAACACTCTTCTAGTCAATTGAGATGTATTAACTTACTTAATTCTCAGAAGAACCAGAGGATGGTTACCAGCCTCATTTCACACAAATAGAAAAGTGAAGCATAGAGATGTTAAGGGCCGAAGGTCACACAGCGATATGCAAGATTCAAGATTCAAGCCAAGTCTGTGAGGATCCAAAGTTCATCCTCTAAAAGATTCTTCAAGACTCCTTCTCTATTGTAAAGACCCTGGGGCTGGGGATTGGTTCTGCGTTTATTTTTGTTTTGTTCCTGGAGCTTTATGCTCCATGCCTGGTGCGGTGCTTAGTACAGTATAAGGGCTGAATGTGTACTTGTTGTGAATGAAGGAAACACATGTCCGTGTATCGGGAAGTCACCTGAAATTAGACCACACCTTCTATATCTTTGTTTGTTTTTATCCCCCGGTCACATCTCAGCTATAGTTTGCATGGGTATGTTTGCTGAATGCTTATGGAATGAAGGGGCAGAAAGAAAAAGACAGGGGTCACAGAAATGGGTGAGGAAGGAAGGCCAGGAGGGAAACAGAAGAGTGGTAAGAAAACTAGCTTTCTGAAGCAAGCGGAGCTGGTAGAGGAATTGGAGATTGTGCAATTGCATAGATTCCCTAAAGAGGTCAGGCAGGTAAATGGTTATTAAGGACATTGGCTAGAGAGGGCCATCTCGTGGTGGGGACCTAAGCACTAGCCATCAGGCCCCCCCCACATGCCACCATTCAGGTGGGGATGGGACCGAGGTTTGCCAGACCTTCAAGACAAGATGAAAATCTGGATTTTAGAGGAACTTCTTTATTTTTGTACACTGTTGGCAAGTATTTCAAATTAAAGGAAAACAAAACACTCTGTGGTTTAGACCTAATGTGAATGTAGGCCAGCTTTTCAGTCACTTTGAACATCTGTGTGAGGACTTTTAGAGCTTATTCAATACTCAGCATGCAAAATTATATGTGAACTCATAGCTCAGTCTTTGGGGGTGGTACAAGTGTCACGCCAGGGGTTAGTTTTGTTCATTCTTCTATGGTAGACAAATGCTGCTTATTGGATTTCCCTATGGTTTCCCGAAGGAGTTGATTTGCAGCCTTAAAATAAGCACATAATTTCTCTCACTTATGCTCAGCCCTGGGCCAGGGTGAAGTGAGTCTTAGCTGGTCCCTCCAGAAGCGGAGAACTGGTAAAACCAGCCAGGTGACCTAATTGTGCAAAGCATTAAAGACTTAACTGGGCAATTTTGGCAATATGTTCTGGAAGATTTGGGACAGAAAAGTAGGAGTAGCTTGGCAAGGCTTCAGGGAGAATGGATAGAAGTGGGGGAGGGGGACAATGGATGCTGAAATTGAGCAGGACAAAGAATAAAATCTAGGTAACGGGAGACATTTCATCCTTTTGTCTTTTCTTCCATTTAGTTAGGTATGTATGGTTTGAGTACCTACTGTGGGCTCAGTACCACACCAGCCACTTGGGTCAAAGAGCAGAGATGCCCTATGCTGAAGATGGACCTGGGCTTCCAGCAGCGAAATGCAGAAGAATCTTGTCCCTATCACTTACTAGTTGTATAACCTTGAAGAAGGTTCATAACCTCTTGAAGCCCCAGTCTCCATATCTGTAAAATGGAGAGTGTGGTCGAATTGATCTCATAGCTTTATTGCAAGATCAATAAAGAATATTTGTGTAAACCACTCAGCACAGAGCCTCCCACATAAGTAAGGACTTAATAAATGATAGCAATTAATACATTTATATGTAAATTCTCCAGTGGAAGAATACAGAAGACACAGTGTTGACCCAAATGGGGACATCATTTTCCATCTCTCTTTTTTTTTTTTTTTTAAAGATTTTACTTATCTATTTGACAGAGAGAGAGAGAGATCACAAGTAGGCAGAGAGAGAAGGGGAAGCAGGCTCCCCGCCGAGCAGAGAGCCCCATGTGGGTCTCCATCCCAGGACCCTGAGATCATGACCTGAGCCGAAGGCAGAGGCTTTAACCCACTGAGCCACTCAGGCACCCCTCATTTTCCATCTCTTGCTTTTATTTACAGCAGTCCCTGCCACCCCTCTTCTTTACGGTTTTGCTTTCTGCAGCTTCAATGACCAGCGATCAGCTGTGAGCTGCGAGCAGATGCTCCTCCTGACGAAATGATCAGAACATCAGTGGCAGGCCAGCACTACGTCACAATGCATATGTCATTCACCTCCTTTCCTCTCAACACGCAGGCACTCTATCATCTCATATCATGATAAGAGGGGTGATGCAGTACAGTAAGTAAGTAAGTAAGAATGCAGTACAGTAAGATTCTGAGAGAGAGAGAGAGAATATAGTCATATAATTTCTATTACAGCATAGTGTTATTATTGTTCTATTTTATTATTAGTTATTGTTGTTCATCTTTTACTGTGCCTAACTGATGAATTAAACTCTATCAGAGATATGCATAGAGGAAAAAACATAGTATACATACCGTTGGGTACAAATGGCGGTTTTAAGCATCCCCTGGGGGGCTTGGAACATACCCCTTTGGATAAGGAGGAACTTGTATTTCCTTCACAGCACACACTACAGTTCGAAATCATGTTCCCAAAGTCTTTTTAGTTCCCCTACACTGTCTCTCCTCTTACCCTGAGTGGACTACAAGGGAAAGGAAAGCAGGAAGCACATCTGCTATCTGCCTTGACCTCCTAATGTTCCCTAGTGCTTAAGCATGCAATAGGTACCTAATAAGAATAATATTTTTTGAGAATTTATACATGTGGATTCGAATACATTGTAGTGCATTATCTCATCTAATCCGTTGCAATGATCTTACGTATTGTCACTTTCTCTGTCTCCAGTTTAAAAATGAGAAGACAGGATCACAGAGAGATGAAGTCTCTGGCTCAAGTTTACAGGGCAGAGAAGTCACGGAACCAGGGTTGCAAAGTGTTCTGGTCAGTGCTATGGTCCGTGCCCCCTTCTGCTGTGGATGGACTAACTGGAATAAATGCATTAATGAAGAAATAATGAAAATATTCACAGGAAAGGAGACAATTTAACTGGACAGAAAGATGAGTAAGAGTTTGCAGGGAAACAAAGGATGAAAGTACAAATGTGTGCATGCATGAAACAAGATTGTAACTTTACGAAGACCAAGTGTAACAAACAAACAAATAAATGAGGTGTGTGTATGTATGTGATAGAGACAGAGAGACAGGGAGAGCACGCATGAGCACAGGTCTTAAGGAACTCTGTGTATCATGCTAAGGAGCATGGGCATTTGCTTCCTGGGGCAGGGAAACACTGAAGGGAAAATGTGGGGCAAGATCAGCTTTTCTTTTCTGCAATCAACATTCTGATTATAATAAAGACGAAGTACAAGAATTGTAGATCTGAACAGGGAGACCGGTTTGGAGACTCCTGAAGTAGTAGAGATGAAAACCTATGTGGCTCAAGCATGATAAACTTTCAGATACTTCTGAATTTGGAGTCTTTAGATATTAACAGGAAGCAGTATTTCCAATTATAACTTGGAATTGTCTGCAAGAATTAATGAGAGTAAAATTTAACCTTATTAGAAAGGAGTTCCCTAAATGGATTTTCAAGTTTTTCCTTTTTTTTGATCAATATTGGGCTGTACATGCCCGCGAGGTGTGACTTTGCTTCTTCTTCCAAAGCCAGCCACGTAAACACAAACTCAGGCAGGCACTAAACTCTTGGAAATTCTTTAGTTTGGGATCTAAAAGCAAGGAGCCGTTAGATTTTGCAGTGGCCATCATTCCAAAACATAAATCAAGCCAAATTTGTTTGAAATCCTGTCTTTAGAAGGTTGTGTGTTTTGACAAACCTTGCAGCAAATTTAGTCCAGCTTTTGGATTTGTAATGAAACCTGAAACCAAGCATGCTGGCCTGCCCTGGGGTCTTCTCAAACAAGTTCCAAGCAGCCTTAGTGTAAGGCCTCCCCTAATCTCATCCTGGCAAGGGACATTACTGTGTTGGGTTGCACTGGAAGTTTGGGGTGGACTCTGCAAACATTTCAGACAATCACAGAAGGGGACTGAGCAAGACAACAATTTGGGGGTATTTCTACCCCTTGAGTTTTCTTAAGAGTGTAAATTATAGAATTAGCGATACCTTATCCCCCTTTGGCTAGTGACTTGGAGATACCCCAAGCCATGATTGGGGCAGAAAGTTAATTAATCTGCTTATTAAAAAGAAGAAATGTCTCATTTGCATGCATTTACATTCAGGTCTTGCATACATCACCCTTTTTGGTGGTCTCTGCTTTCTTTTCTTAATACCACAGACCTCACTAGGTATTAGCTTAATACATTTACATTTTCTGTGTCTGGGCTTTGTTTAAGGGTATATGTCTGGTTATCATTGGTTCCAGTGGAATTTGATTGTCATATAGATCATTTAATTCTCCGTAGAGAGCCTTACCCTTCCCTGAGCTGTGCGGATTTTCTTCCAGTTATCATATACCTCAGTTGTGAAAAGATTTATGTTCTTGACCAATCTTGGAAAATAAAGACCTTGCCTGCATCAGAGTTGGACATGTTATTTGGGGATGAGCCATTCAATTATATGCAATTTCCTACTCAACCGAATTTTCCATGGTCATCTTTGGAGGAGTTCTCTCCTTCTTGCTTTTCCTATCTTATTTGGAGGGTGGCTTTGGGAGTAGTTTTTTTTTTTTTTTCTTTTCAAGAAGGGGGAAAAAAAAAAACCCAAAAAAACAACCCTTGCTCCATGGATATATCTTAGGGATTCCACATTCTGAATGATTGTTTTTACCTGAAAACCCTCTGTAACCTGAACCCAGGCCCCCTTAAACCTGCTTGAGTGAAGCCTTGGGAGAATAGGGAGGGGCTGGGAAAAGGATTGATTGTGGGGGTGCAGGGGGTGAGGAGTGGGTGAAATGCAAAGGCTGTAACAAGCCCTTGGAACACCAGCAAGTAAAACCAAAACTATATAGGGAGATGAGTGCAGAGGGAAATCTTGGCATGGGAGTGAATCACCACCAGCTCTAATACCAGGGACCCCCGTGCTGTGTTTCTGTATTTGGTAGTAATCACATTTCTGATCCACTACAACAGTGTGTCTGTCGGGGTGAGTGGCTCAGGCAGCGTTAAACCACCTATATGCTAACAGCCTTAGCAATCAGGTTGTGAAGGGTCCTGGCTGGAGAAAAAAATTAAAACCAAATCTTAGACTTCTGTCAGACTGTGAGGAGAATTATATTTTTGAACTAGTCTACAGTGTGGACAGGAAATGACCTCTCCACAAACTGCTTCTTTAAAAACAAGCAGTGGTGCCTAAAGCTATCCAGCTTCTCTCTCTCTCTCTCTCTCTCACTCTCATTCTCTCCCTCCCTCCCTCCTTTCTTCCCTTCCTCCCTACCAACCTCCCTTCCTCTCTGAAGCTCCTGCTCTCTCCCTCTCCCTCCTCTCCCGTGCTCCCTCCCTCCCTCCTTCCCTCCCTCCCTCCCTCCCTCTCCTCTCGTTCTCCCTCTCCTCTCCTGCTATAGAGGGCTCCAACAGCAGTTCCCAGCCAGTGTGTTCAGCCTGCCTGCCTGCCTGCCTCTGTGTGTGTGTGTGTGTGTGTGTGTGAGCGTGTGCGTGCGTCTACTTTGTACTGTGAGGAACACAGCCCATGTGCTCTGCATGGACGTTACTGATACTCTGTTTAGCTTGATTTTCGACAAGCAGGCAAGATGTCCAGCACACCACATGACCCCTTCTATTCTTCTCCTTTCGGCCCATTTTATAGGAGACATACACCATACATGGTACAGCCAGAGTACCGAATCTATGAGATGAACAAGAGACTGCAGTCTCGCACAGAGGTAAGTACTTCAACCTTGGGTGTGTGTTTGCGTCCTTTTTTTTTTTTTTTTTTTTTTTAAACTGAGCATGGGCTTTTCCTGGGTTGCTGGCTGAATTCTGTGGGAAGTGTCCCACTAGATACTACCACGTACGTGGAAATGAGCGCCAGGATGAATCCACTAGTTTGAACGCTGGGTTTCCAGGCACAGCAACTCTTGGAGCTGGGGACAGTTTCTGCCGGAATCTTGAAATAGACAACCCAGCACTTGATTCGCCTGCCTGGTCTCCAAATAGGCTGTTCTTCCCGAACTCTGGAGCTTGCAGGCTCTGAGTCGGTCCCGTTGGTGTTTCGTGAGATATAATTCCCAGGGATTTGGGGAATCATTTGCATCTGGCAAAATAAATTTTTAACAAATCCCCCGAGGAAGTCTGCTTTGACCTGCATTTGCTTTTCAAAGTCCTCAAAATCGAGGTGGAGGGGGCAGAAGGGTAACCCCCTACACTTTTCAGAACTAGCCCTGGAGGGACACATTGTTTGTGTATTTCCATGTTAAATTCAGAAACCAGTTGCTTGGGGCAAGGGGGTTCTCGACTTTCTCTTATCGCTGATGGGAGTGTCTCCCTAGGAGCTCTACCTTCCACCGGGAGCTGGCTCTGCATTCAAGTCAGCTCGAGTTTTGCATATTTGTAATCTGGTGCCTGAAAGAGGGAGCGAGCCTCTGCCTTCCCGGCCAGTAACTCTGGGAGCAGAGAACAGGACTTTCAGAACTTTGTAAATGCAAAACTCCAGACTGCCTCCTGCAATTTAAATATTTAATGCCAGTTGACTTTTTCTCTGTGCTAGCTAGGCTGGCGGGTCCTGCTGCTGGGCTGTTCATTTGCTTGTAAGTTGGGGCTTTGTGTTGAAGTGTTCTGAGAATGAGTTTGTTATAGGTGCACCAAAGTCACTTTCGGAAGTAGGAATCGCTGGGACTCCCGTCTTCTCTGCCAGAGTGCAAATACCCAGAGGGTTGATGGCAAAGAGCTTTAAGGGAATAGCTTTGTTGGAATTTTAGATTACAGACTGACTCTCAGCTCTGGAAAGGACTCAATTAGTGTTGTATGATAAAATAAAACACACTTGCTTAAATTGTCAACAGAGCCATGGAGAATTCATGACGCCTAATGTATTTAATACAGCTAACAAGATGTGACCTGCTTTCTGATTGGCTAACTGCTGGACAAGGGCTGATTTTTTTTTTTTAAACTGGGTTGTCTTAGGACTGCTATTTTCTTTATATGTTAATACATCATAGAAGTTAAATATAATTGATGATTCTGTTGCTTCCCCAGAAGCCAGTAGCTTTTACAGAAGTGTAAACCCTGTTTTGCTTAGGATGGTGACCTGTTGGCAGTAAATGATACTCTTGTGTTGTTGTTGTGTGTGTTACAATTTGTATATTTCATTCAGTTTTTTGAAACTATCTGTGGGATTCTTCAGTTCTTGCAGAAACTGTTGGTTGTCATAGCCTGCTTATCAGAATTCAGGGGATAGAAAATGTCTTGTAGTTCAGACACATAGTCATTGCAATACAAATCTGGGGTTAAAGAAGTTCTTAAAAATATATTTGGTTGAAAACAAGAGAACAAGGGCCATTAGGGCTCAGTTCTTGAACAGCAACAGGATTTAAAAATAACCCGCGTCCAGCTTACGTTTTAGAAAGTTTCTGGGAAATTGTGGAATGAGGTTTTTCTGCCATCCTCTTTGGTTAGGAGAACAGGCAGATTTCCCTCATATCTGTGTTCCCCCTATGCTCCTAAATTATCACTTGGCCCGTTTTGAGTGAGATGATGTGGGCACTTCCCTGTTCTGGCCCTCACGAAAGTCTGCAGATGCAGAAAGGTCCCACATTTGTTTCCCATTTGAGAGAAAACCTTTGAAAAGTACCCTATTCCTAGTATGTTTCCTTAAAAAAGCCACATTATCTTTTGTGAGAGCTGAACTCAGGAACTCCTACCTTTTGGATTATGGGGTATTACTTTTCAAGATTTTTCTCTGAGTAGGAAAAAAAAAAAAAAGAAAAGAAAAAAACCCAACAGCTTCCTAGCTCAAGAAACTGGAGAAAAAAGCTTGCTCTGACAAATCTTAAAGATTTTTTAAAACCTCTCTGACCGTGACAAAAAATCACCGTGAAGTGTTTTCTTGTGTGTTCTAGAGTCAACCCCGAACCTTTCCCCCTCCTTAATTAGATCTTTTTTACAATTATCCAAATAATTGCCCTGACACTTCTTTTCTCTTTGCCAAGCAGTAAATGATGTCATGAACCCAAAGGCCGTAAATTTGGTTTCATTTCGTGTGAAACAGAGGAGAGAATAAAATAATTTCTCTCATGATATTTAAATATTAATATTGAATATTAAATTTTGATCATAGTCTGTAGTTGGAAAATAAAATATTTAGACAAAAAACTTCTCATGAGGAAGTTACATTGTGCCTTCCACGATGTTATTGACGATAAAGTTGTTCTGAGTTTTAGAGACTGTGGAAACAAAATATAATAATAGCCAGGAAAGAGTTAAGAGGTTATTCACACACAAAATCAAATAGATTGTTGAGTGACTTTTGCAACTTAACCAAGGTGTTCAATCATTTTGGGAAGAGACACTCATTTCTTTCTCCTGTCTTCTGGTTCCTGATCCTATACTACATTGAATTATTTCATTGATTCCTAATAACACACACACACACACACACACACACACACACACACACACACAGGCACAATTTGGGTAATACTGGGAAGCCCCCATTTCTATTTGAACATAGACTTGGCTAGAAAGAAATTGTTGCAGATCGGTGTTGATGAATAAATTGTAGTCAAGTTCATAGAAATTTCCTGGAAACCTCCTTATTTATGGAAAGGAAAGAACCTGGTAAGGAACCCTGGGGCTTACCTATTCTCTCCTATAGATGATCCCAGGGGCGGTCTCCTGCGATTACTGCATTTCTTCCACCTAAATCAAAGTCCTTCAGAAGCTGGGTGGTAAGAATTTAAAGAGCATTGGATTGGGAGTTAATCTTGTTCCTTTCTTGTTTCTGTCACTTCCTAAAACTATTTGGCATAGATCATGGTTCCTCATCTGAAAATTACCTCACGAGACTCCTAAGAGTCTTAAAAATTTCAGATGCTGCAAATGTCCTGGGTTTGGTTTTCTTTCGTACGAGAACATATTATGAACCAGCATGAGGAGCACAGACATCACTTCTGTGCTCATGGTGTTCAGTTTGAACTCACGAGTAGTACTGAAACAGTGAAGTCAAAGAAAAAGCTGAAGGCAGAGACCTTGCCAGTCTTGTTTAAAGTAACGCTTGGAGCTCGCAGTTCCTGGGACAAAGTAGGTACTCAGTAAACCAATCAGTGAACCCATAGATGGAAGAGGAGAGAGAGTTCGAGAACTATGTCACTGGAATTAACACAATCCCAATGCCTGTAGGGGCCTGGTGTGTCCCGAAGCTGCTTTGGGCATCAGCCTCCTGTTCTCCTAAAAGTGCTCATCCCCACCTTCTCCGCCATTAATTTATCCATGAGGTGATTTGTGTCCCAAATCTCTGTGGCAAAGGAAAGCAAGTGTATCAGAGATTATTGGACCTTTTTAAAGGAACATGAATTGTATTACAAAGCGAACAGAAACAACAAAAAAGTATGTTTTAAATGCTATTGGCTGTTCTGGGAAATACAATTTATTTGCAACATCAGAATCTCAGTGGAATTTCATAAAGAAATGTGTGGGTGTCCTCCCCCTCCACCTTTTAAATGAAATTAAGAGAAACTCTGAGGTTTGCGTCACTGTTGGTCACTGTAATTCCCAGGCAGGAGGAAGGGGGTGACATTTTCCGTTGTGTATGCTACCATGATTTACCCGACATCTTCCAAAATATTTGTATTTGAATGGTCTTGCTGTCCCAAATGTATCTGGGAAGAACACAACTGCACAATTAGAGAGTTTAGCATTTCACGCAGAGTGCAGAGAGCCTATGAAAACGTGGTCTACAGATACCAGAATTTGCTCTGTAAAAAGCTTCAGTAATTAGTTAACAGTAAATAGTATTTTTTTTTTCATTTCCTGAGGTCTGTGAAATGAAAAAAATTGGTAAAATATGGGACACATCATAGTGGCCTTCATTTTTAGTGAGAGGATTTCACTGTTGCATTACTATAGAATTTAAGAAAGTTTATCAAGTTATAAAAATCTTCATTCTTGTAGCTTAACTTTTCTGTACCTTTCTTTTTCCTCAAATGACCCAACATGTCTCCATTGCAACAAAGCTGTTTTTAAGTATATATGTATTTTTCCTGTTGGCAATAATCTAATTTTAATAAAACACCACAAACTCCAGGAAAGTGTGGGTTCCATTATGTATTTCTTCTGTTTCGAAGGTTTTTTTTCTTCTTTTATCAACATTACACATCCCACTCCAAAAGAGAAAGCTGTGATTACAATTGGAAGCCACACACACAAGGTTTTTATTAGAATTACAGTTTTTGGTTTTACAGGATTTAATATGAACGCGAAAAATGTTTGAAGACCTTGAAATTTAAATCTGCTGCCTGCACCCCTCCTTGCTCAACTCTGCAGCTCCCTGGGGAGGGCGTGGGAGGGGGTGGGGGGCTCTCATTCTTCTCTTTCAGTTACATTTTTATATACTTCAGTCACCGGGTTTCACATTGTAACATCATGTTTATTCATGGAGTAGCTTAGTATCCATGATGTTCAGAGGGAGTCTAGTTAAAATGAGATTAGGTATTTTGGATAGGTGGAAAAACATGAGAAATGTTTTGTGATAACTTGGATTTTTTTTCCTAGAAATTTAGAAAGAAAAATGCTGCTGTTACTCTGCGTCTTATGAATGATTTTCAGTGTTAAACAGAGAACTTTCCAAGTTTTTCCGAAGGGGGTTGTGAGGAGTGGGGGAGGGGGCGTTGGTAGTGGTAAGGAAAGCTGTTTTGAAAATGTTAAATGAAACCAAAAGTGCAGTTTTAAAAATGAGAACTTCCAAACTCTTATTTTTCAAAATCTCTACATGACCTCAGAAAACAAATTGCAGGACTCTCGTACCGATTTTATTTTCCTGACGTCTTTTTTCCCCCATGTTCTTACTATGGGAACTGTTTTTAATTAAAAATTGCTGCAAACTAACTATTAGTAGGAGGCCAAGAAGAAAAAAAAAATCTCTCAACTCACAGTCAACACTGATTCTTATCAGTCTAAAAATCAATGCACATTTAAATTTCTTCCTTTTTGGTGTGTAAATTATGATATAGGATTTAAAACCTGTATGCATTTGTTATGCATTTAGCTTTTTGTTTGGGTTTCAGAAAGAAATTAATTTAAATTGTATGGAGAACAGGGCTATAAATCTCCTTTTATTACATTTGTCCACAGTAACTCATTTTTCATGAGGAACACAGAGCACCTCCTTTCTGAACAAGCAAACAAAACATAAAACAAACAACTCTAAACATCCAACTTTATCCATTGTCAAGAACAAGATTCATAAACTTATTTGGGTTTGGTTGGTGGGTCTCAAAATACAATTGATCTTAGAAAACAATCTCTTTTTTGAAGTGTCAGAAAACAGCTTTAAGGAATGTTCAACTGACGATGTAGATATTATATATATCTTTGTCATTTTCTGACAAAGATACTGTTCTTTCTCTCTCTTTCTCCCTTTCTCCCTCCCTCCCTTCCTCCCTATCTCTTCCTTCCTTCCTTCCTCCCTCCCTCCCTCTCTCTCCCTCTTTCTCCCTTTCTCTCTCTCTCTTTCTTTGTTTCTTTCTTTCTTTCTGTCTTTCTTTCTTTCATCAGTTCAAGCCTAGCTTTTTAAAAAAAGCTTAAATTGTAGGAGTATGCATCTGGACATAGGGAACTATTAATACTTAAAACAAAATTTAGTTATTTTTTCAATAATTGCCATATTTCAAGCAATGACAATTCCAGAGTCTGGAAATATAGAGATGATTAAAACACTTTCTGTCCTCTAGAAGCTTACAATTTGGTAATGAAGGAATACATACAATCTTACAGTGAGGGGCCATGCTAGATTAATACGGGGTAGATTGTGGGTGTGTCCACGTACTTAAGGGATTACGCCCTTAAGAAAGATGGTCAGGGTGGAAATAGCTACCATCTACACCGTGCTCACTATGTGCTGAGTGTGATGTTGAGTGCCTGTTGTAGGTCAGCGCATGTAATCCTCACAATCACCTCAGGAGGTAGGTACAACTAACTGTGTTTTTCCTGAGGAAACAAAGGGTTAAGTAAATTGTCCAAGATCACACAGATGCTAGTTGAATTTTAGAGTTTGTGCTGTTACCCTCTCTGCTGTAGCACCTCTCTTGAGATAGAAAATACTAGTTAGGATTCTAGTTTCACCTGTAGAAATTTATTTGGTAAACAAATTCATTTTTTCTCCCTAGGACAGGTTGACTTTGGCAGTGGCTGGAAACGTGACCTCATCTACCTAACTTGATTTAACTATTTGTCTCTTAGACTCCTGACTGATTTCAAAAGAGACCATGTGCAATTCCAGCGGGTGGTGCCAGAGATGGACAATATACCCTGGTTATTGAGAGAAAAGAACCACAATGACACTCCCTCTTGAAGAAGGAGTGTCTTCAGTATTCATTGAAGTGGTCTTCTCTGAAGAGAATAATTATGCATAATCTAAAAGTTTAATTTTTTTACTTAAAAATATTTAGGTGTCCATCCAGTGCTTGACTCTTCTCAGGTATGCTCTGGGGAAGATGGTGTTTTGATTTTTGTCATAAATAATGAGATTAGGAGATTAAATTAGGATTAGAATTTGGCGTGGTGTTGTCTTCCTTTGCAGGTACTCAGTGAGGAATCTTAGGGAAAATAAAGACACACAGGGGCTTCCCATTCGCCTTCTAAGAGGCAATCTCCACACCTTGTGTCTCTGCCTTTCTTTGTTGGGGGTTGATGTTCCCTCCCTACCCTTGCAGCCTACTTCAGCTCCCACTGAGGCCCTTGTCTTTCCATAAATGCCTGCCCATTATTGGACAGAAGATGGGTTTCCTTATTTGATCTACCCCAGGCCTGAGATGCATGCATTCTGGTTGTCCTGTAACGGATACAAGAAAAGTAAAGCTCAGAGACATGTAGACTGAGTCCATACCTGGGCATCCCTGGGGTTGCAGCTTCTCACTCCCCCGTTGAGTGTTCCCCCGCAAAGCAGGTGTGTGGTAAAGGTCCCCCACTCCCCTTTGGAATCTCTGATTTGCCCTCACTTTACCACCACTTTTGACTAATCTAGTTTGAAATTTTAGTCTTCCAACTGAAAACAGAAGGCCCAGTGTTAGAGATTTGACAGACCTCTCTGAAGAAGAGGGAACTACTCTGTTCTGGTGATGTCGCAACCCCATCCTCTCTTTTCAGGATTGGGATGGCTTGCTAATTGTGCTCCCTGCTCCTTCTCACCACCTTTAAATCTATTCCCCCCAAGCAGCCAAAGTGATATTTTTGTAGCATAAATCCGATCACGTCACTCTTGAGCTTTCTGCTACACCTAGAATAAGCTCCTTGCTCTAGGTATAAGAATGGATTGATCTGTTCCTTCCAGATGTCCAGTCTTATCTCCTACCACGTGTCCAGCAGGTTCCAGTCACAAGGGGCATCTTTGGATCTGTTATCTCTCCAAACTCATTCAAGTCTCAATGCTTTTGCCCTCAGTGGTAGGATGGATATACAGATTTCTCTATAATAACTCATAGAAGTATTAGCAGATCTAATTGGACTTAGAATTTGGCACAGTGTTGGCTTTATTTGCAGGTAATCAATTAAAAGCTTCAAAGAAGCTAGTGACAATGAAAGGCATGAGTCCCAGCACTTTGTAGGTCCTCTCCTGATCAGCCTAAATGTCCTCTTCACAGAGAAGTTTTCCTGGATCACCTCAATTAAAATGACCTCCCTTTTGATCACATGTCCTGAGAATTTTCTTCATAGAAATTGTAGCAAGCTGATATTTTCTTGCTTCTAGTTTATTTCTGGAGCATCTGCTTGTCCTCCATAGAATACGAGCTGCGTGAAGGCAGAGGCCTTCTTTGTCTTGTTCGTAGTTGTCCCCCTAGTGTTCCTGGGCACATGGTTGATATGCAAAATATACCAGTTAAATAAAGGAAATTCCACTGTATCAGTACTATTCACATCGACACTGAAATTTACCTTGAATCTTATGGACAGTTACAGCTGGAAAAGAATCTGTGAGCCTAACAGCCCGGTGAGTGTTCATTGATAGAATGCTCAGCCAGACCTGCAAAGAAAAGAAGCCTGGAAAGGGAATTTCTTCTGAGAAGAAAGTGTTGACCTGAGAATTTTGCCTTCTGGGTGGTGTGAGTCTGCTGGGAGTCTCCCGACTTCTGATTAAAAATATTTACACTTATCCTAGTGTTTTTTCTCATTTGATATATCTACCACTTCTCCCTCTTTGGATCTACCGAGGGGCCCACAGCCATGAATTATGAGATGAATCATGAGCGTACCTTACATTTCCTAGAGCACTTTGCACTTTGGGAAAGGGCTTTCAGGGCCATCAATTAGCTTATTTGAAGTGATTTGCACAACAGAAAATATGGAAAGTTCTATTAGTGTATGATCTTGTGGTTTATAATAACTGGTGTTTGCTGACTGTAGTGTGTGTGTATGTGTGAGGGAGAGACAGACAGAGGCAAATGGAGAGAGAGAGGTGCTCTCCCCAGTCGGAATGTGTTTGTGTATGTGCGCACAGTGTTTACACCAGTGCTTTTCTCCTCTGGAGCGAAAAGAGTGATGTGCCTGGAATATAAAGATCTAAATGGAAGTAGGACTTACAGCAAGTCAGATCTGGATCCAAACCTGGACTTGCCTCTTGCTTGCTGTGTGATCTTAGGGAAGTTTCTTAACTTTTCTGAGTGTTTGTTTTTTCTCTCTGTCTCTTTTAAAATATCTTATTTATTTATTTGAGAGCGAGAGAATGACAGAGAGAGCGTATGAGAAAGGGGTAGGGTCAGAAGGAGAAGTAGACTGCCTACTGAGCAGAGAGCCCGATGTGGAACTCGATCCCAGGACTCCAGGATCATGACCTGAGCCAAAGGCAGTCACTTAACCAACTGAGCCACCAAGGTGTTCTGAGTATTTTTTTCCTTATCTTGAGTTTTAGCTCGGGAAGTGACTGGCTAGGGATGTAAAATGCCTGGTGCAGTAGGACCCCCTCCTCCACTTATCCAGAGTTTTGCTTTGCTCAGGCTCAGTTCCCTGCAGTCAACTGAGGCCCCGGAGCAGAGGACCCCGCTTCTGCTATATTGTCGGAAGGTCGGTAGCAGGCTAATGCTGTATCGCGATGCCTACACCATTCACCTCACGTTGCCTCGTCACGTAGCCATTTTGTCATCTCACATCTTCACTGGAAGAAGGCGGACAGTAGTGCAACCTGGTATTTTGAGAGAGGGAGACCATATCCACATAACTTTTATCACAGCAGATTGTTATAATTATTTAATTGTTAGTAATTGTTGTGAATCTCTTACTATACCCAATTTATAAATTTCACTTTATCATAGGTATGTATTCTAGGAGCAAACAGTACATATAGGGTTTGGTACTCTCCACGATTTCAGGAATCCACTGGGAGTCTTGGAATGCATCTCCCATGATAAGGGGTGGGGGGGATTTCTGTGTATAGTAAATGCTCAAGGAATGGAACTAAGATGATGGTGATGATGATTTGCAGTCCCTATTCTCTATCCCAGCAGCAAATCAAATCACATAAGTAATATAAGATGGCTTGGTTTCCTGCAAGTATCTTTGCAAATATTTTTTACATGGCTTGTACTAGCATGGTGCAATTTTACTAACCAAATTTACAATGACGTTTTAAGACTCATGGATTTGGTAACACCATGATAAGGTAACGCCATCAGGGTCTCTCACTGTTACATAGTAGCACTGACATAATAATCATATGCCTTCTTGTGGCCATGCTCTTGCCCCCGTGCCACCACCCCCCAAAATCCAGGGTATAATGATCTCTGAGACTTATCTATAGTTAAGGATTAGGAATTGACCCATGTGTGGGACACATGTGCTCCATTCCATTGAGAGAAAGCTGTGTTCGGGGCTCGCTCCTGCTAAGAACTCGGTGGATACAAAAGAATATTAGAATGTTCCCTTGTCTCAGCAGTGCCTCTGAGGGCCACCTAAATGAGGGCCCCAGGGAGCGCTGGGGAGCCCACACCTGCTGTCCTGGACTGGCCATTTCGTCTAAAGAGGCGTACCTCTCAAAATGTAGCTCTGTACAGACTTCTCCAGGGGAGCTGTGTTAGCACTGGTCGGAAACCTGAAGCACCACCTGCATGTCTGGACTGATAAGAGCCTTGCCAATTGATCCACTGTGACACCTTGTGGCTTACTCCCTAACACAGTGAAAATGCACGCGGGTGAAAGCGGTGGTGTGCTGAATGGCACCAGGTGGTGTCTTTCTGGCCAGAGGGAGCAGGGCGATGGGTAGGAAAGCCGCCCCCTCCTGCTTTCCTTAGAGATGCACCTGCCCGTTATAAAGTGCTGATCTGTCCCGCTAGTGTCAAGGTAGAGCTTCCTTGATTTTTCATTATTGAATTCCTTCAATTATACCTACCTTCTTATACTTTGTCCCCTTGACCAGGTCACCTGCAATTTTTATTGAGAGTGCCACACAAATAATTTTTTTTTAAAAGATTTTTATTTATTTATTTGACAGACGGAGATCACAAGTAGGCAGAGAGGCAGGAAGAGAGAGGAAGGGAAGCAGGCTCCCTACTGAGCAGAGAGCCTGATGCGGGGCTCCATCCCAGGACCCTGGGATCATGACCTGAGTCGAAGGCAGAGGCTTTAACCCACTGAGCCACCCAGGCGCCCCTGCACACAAATAATTTTTTTATCAATCTTCCTAGTCAAGTATCTTGCATAGCTCAAACATTAGGTTGTTTGCATATATATATATATATATATATATATATACACATATATATATATGATTTCTTTTTTGGAGAAGGTCGTGCTTGTTAAATTTTGCTTTCTGATATGGGTCATTTCTTAGGACTCGGGAAGTTTGTCTTGAGACTGAAAATTGTGTAGACAGGCAAAAGCTAAACGAATAAACAAGGTTGACTGTTGGAGTACACACGCACACACAAAGTCCTCTTACGCGTTATAATTTTAGCCACGATTAACCTGCAGTTGGCTAAAATTTCTTGCTTGAATTGAAATTAAGTAGTTAGTGCAAATCTCCTGCCTTTGAAAGGTTTTGTTGGAGAACATTTGATGGAGAGCCTACCACTCTCAAATTAGCTGACTCCTAGAATTTCAGAGCTGGAATAGACACGGAAGATCATCTAGCCCATGCTCCTGATTTTGGAAGTGTGGAAACCCAACATAGGCGGGGCTTCTTTGGACTTTGGACTTTGGACTCTGAAGTGCAGCTAAATGGTCTCAGGTCTTGTAGATCATAACACTAGTTGCCTGGTAATAACCGGGGACTGGCCAAATTAAACACTCTTACCAACCACGAATTTGTACTTCGATCTTGCAAAAACGTCTATGTTTCAAACTCCTTTCTCCTTTACAGTTTTCTGATTGCCCTAAAATTGTATCAGCCTTCAGCATCATGCCACCGATGTTGAAAAACACATCACTATGGGGTGCCTGGGTGGCTCAGCGGGTTAAAGCCTCTGCCTTAGGCTCAGGTCATGATCCCAGGGTCTTGGGATCGAGCCCTGCATCAGGCTCTCTGCTCAGCAGGGAGCCTGCTTCCCCCCTCTCTCTCTCTGCCTGCCTTTCTGCTACTTGTGATCTCTGTCAAATAAATAAATAAAATCTTTAAAAACAAACAAACAAACAAACAAACCACATCACTAACCTACCCTGTTTCAGAATGTGTGATGGTTTTCTTTGCCAATTTTATTTAAAATTAAATTGCGAGTGCTTTAAGATCTGTTTAATTTTTCTGATTTTAGAAACATGGTACATTATCAATATAGGGTATTTATAAAATAACAACAATATGCAAAGAGGTCAATACAAATTTTCTCTAATTCTGCTATGCAAAAAGTTGCTGTTAATGTATTAATAGATACATGTAATACATACAAGCATATACATCAGTCATGCCTAGGAGCATATTGAGCTCCCTTTTGAATCTAGCTCTTGACTAAAATTATGACTGTTTCACTGTGCTCTTAAGCCTCTTAAAAATATATTTTGAGTTGCCTGAATTCTTTACACTTATGCTTATGTTTTAAAAATTAACACCATATAAATATTTAAAAATTTATCTGGCTCCTTTGTGCCATGATTTAAACTCAAAGAATTAGTATTTTTAATAACCAAGCTTGGCTCCCAGTAAGATGGGATGCTGGTGCTAAGGATTTAGCTATGGTGACTGTTACGATTACCATTAGCATTTAATACCAGGCAGAAACATTTACCCAGGGATCTCTGTCTCCTTTTTAGGATTTCCCCTCCCATTTGAGGACAGATCTTTTTTCCCCCCTGTTTTTCTTTCTCTTGTATTATTTCTGAGTCAAGAGACCGTTGGCATGCAACCTTGTGCAAGGTCCATAAATCAAAAGATTTTGCACAATTTATACTGGGAAGAAGGAGCTTGAATTAATGTTAAGAGTTAGTGTTGATCTAGAACCAGTAGGTTGGGATATAGCAAGTTAATTTATGATGCTGTTTGAAGGACATATATTCGATTCAAGGAGAAACGTGA
The DNA here is from genome assembly GCF_010015895.1 of Lontra canadensis. Taxonomy (NCBI): domain Eukaryota; kingdom Metazoa; phylum Chordata; class Mammalia; order Carnivora; family Mustelidae; genus Lontra; species Lontra canadensis. Next base: position 54,858,243 of record NW_022630995.1, read on the forward strand.
AATCTCAAAAAGTGAGCTATGTCATGAGTTGTATGCAATGTTATCTTATTTTCTCCACTGGATCAAAGAGATCCTTGGGGTCAGGCACTATCTTATTCATGTTTGTATCTTTCGTGACAATTTACATTCTCTGTGGCCAATAGTGGTCTTTTTTTAAAGGTGCCTTTCACAGAGGCAGCCATTTTGTAACCAGATTCTGAGTTATCACTGTTTTAATACAGGTAATATGCATTTTATAGATAAGCTTCATACACATATGCTTCTATTACAATATTGTGGTATGCAATATCGTCCCCTACCACAGCACTAACGTTAAATGACTAACTTCTGGAGTCACGCAGACTTATTTTTGTTACCATTTGTACAAGCTTGAGTGAATTAATTTACCCCTCCGTGTCTCGGTTGCCCTCCTGGGTACTGTAGGAATGATGATAGAAACTATGGCTTTGGATTTTTATGAGGACTGAGTGGGATCATTCTTATAAAGTGGTTAGCATAATGCCCATCCCCTGTAAGGTTTAGCGGTTATTATCATGGCTTCTCTGTTTAGTGGATTTGAGCATCTGTCTTATGTGGGCTTACTGGTCTAGAGATGAAGAGGGTGGCATCCTTGTGGTGAAGGAACTTAGTGAGAACATAGTAAGGATTTGTAGGAAGGCGGGTCTTCAGGGATGAGGGGGGATTTGCCAATCCAAGAAGGATGGTGGGAAGGAGGTTTTTGGTGGAAGGAATGGCACATGCAAAGAAACTGAGCTTTGAAAGGTGATACTCTGTTTGAGGAAGGGTGAGGATTTTGGCATGGCTAAGGCTGAGGGTCTGGAAGTATGTTCAGTATTCATATATATGTGTCAGGTGGGGTTGGTGAAAATGGTAGGAGATAAGCCTGGAGAGGAAGTGGGGGACAGACGGTGGAGGCTTTGGTAATCCAGGCCAGGAGCTTTGGTCTTCATCTTTCAGAGACTATCCAAATGGACTTAACATGGTCAGTACAAACAGGGCCCTGACATGACTGTTTCATTTCTCTGTGCCTTGGTTTCCTCATTTGGAAAGTGATACAACAGTAGTCCTCTCCTCACAGGATTGTTTTGGGAGAATTTAATGAGATAAGGCCTTTAAGGGCTTAGATGAGCTCCTCAGACAAGGTAAGGATTAAATCAACATTAGCTTCCACTGTATTGAACAAAGGGAACTGATAAAGGTAGATTTTTGCCTGGGTGGTGTGTGTGTGTGTGTGTGTGTGTGTATGAAATAATTTGATCTGCTTTTGGGCAAGATCACTCTAGTCACTTTGTGGAGGGGGGGACTAGCAGTCTGTCTTGGAGCATATTTGTCTGTTGAGAGAAATCAGTGAATGGGGAGATGTACAAAGGAAAAATTACACACAGTTACTGGCTGACTGAGCTATTTTTAGCTTAGTGTGTCTGAAGCAAAGGATGGATTTTCATGGCTTCTTCTTTTTTTTTAAAGATGCAAAATTACCGTAAGCCAGGGTTATGTAACTTGCCCAGGGACACTTTATTTGTTCACCCGTGAGGTCCACGAGATAGTTCATGAAACTTTCTGCAGTCATTTTAAAGGATGGGCCCCCAGGGTCTCCAGCCCTGAATTTCCTCCTGCCTTTGCCAGGATTGGGAAACTGGAAGTGATGGGCTATGTCTTCTGTGAAAAACCTCCTTACATGGTAGCCAGCCTGGCACAAGGACCCCATAGTGATATAGTGAGTCAAGTGAAAAAGCAGAGTGGGGAGAGAGAGTTGAAATCCTACCCTATCCAGGACATGTAAGGTGAGTCTCAGAGACTCCATTTCCAAGGGGGCAGACCGAGAGTAGCCAAAAACATCAGGTGCATCTTGAACAGTAAATGGGACCATGGAGGTGAATTAGCCAAGACTAGGGTGGTATTGGGTAGCGACTCCTTCTTTCCCTATGGGGTGCTTCGTGTGATGTCACAGGCCCTCACACTTGTTTCATTTTAGCAGTAGGTTTCCTGAGCTCTTCTCAAAACCACTTTTCATGCTAAGCTTGAGCCTCTGGCCCTGGATAAATCTTTCCTTCTTCCTGAGCCTCTACCCTCCCCCTACAGCTCTGGTGTAGATGAGATGTGAATGGCAAAGTTCTCTTGTTGGCCCCAGAGTCTCTGATCACATGGACTGTTTGCTTCTGTTTTTTAATCTACCACATTAAAAATAAAATCAAGGTAAATAGTGTGTTATTGACTCTGTGTCAAGCCTCCTGTTCCTTTTCTCCCACCCTCCTTGGTGAGGGGAACTTGCTGAGTCACAGCCTCTTGCTTTTCCACAGGAACTCGCTGGAGCTGGAGAACCACACTTCTCCAAACGCTCTGTGTGCCATTGTCTTAAAACCTGCACATGAAAGAAGGTCCAAGATTGTTTTTTTCCGGTCACCATAAACGAACCTTAAAATGCAAATGCAGGATGTACTAAAATTACAGAGATCAGTGGGTTCTGTGTACTGTCAGTTTTTTTTTTTTTTAAAGGAAGGTTAAAATTCATCTGAACCAAGACTAGAAAATAAGCTTAAGGTGTTAGGTTATTCTGAAAAGACTGTTAATGCCTGTTGGCTAAGTGCATTAAACTGCTTTGAAATGATCACTTGTGTGTACTATTTTAAAAACTGCTTGCTGGGATGGTGATTTAAACCTGTTTTTTTCTGGACTCAAAACTTTGCATTTGTCTATTGAAAAAAATGCTGTATTTGAGACAAATAAACATTAAAATACAGTTTATTATATTTCCAGGCATTTGTCTGTAAGGAAAATATGTCAAGACATTTATAGTTAGAAGCTGAAATCTCTGCCTTAATTTACTCCATCGTATTTCCAAGGAACCTAACCGTATATATAGTATTACCAGGTCTCCAGAGACCTCCTGGAAGGGATGGATACCAGATACTCTTGGTATAATGGGAGCGTGGGGGGTTGGGAGAGAATGGGTAGGGAATGGTCTCAAGTCCTAATTCTATATTTCCTGTGATTTTTTTTTTTTTTTAAGGAGGCAGGGGAAAAAGGAGAGACGAAAGAATGCTGTTATTTTCATGACGGCTTTGATTTAAAAACCCTTAAAGAAGTAGCATTTATTCTGGCACCCTGGAGTGTCTATGGTGGGATTGCATCATCCCTCAATAACTTATTGAGTTTTTTAATTATGTTTTTGATGAAGGAGGACGACAAGCAAGCCTTGCCCTCAGGATGCTCATAGCCTAGTGGGGAAGACAGCCAACTAAACATCTACTTACGGTGAAAGTGGTCCAGGGTCCTGATGGGCAAGACTGGGCTGTTGAGAGCAGTGAGGATGGAGGTCATCCCAGCAGAAACTAGTATTGTCACGTGCGTGTGTACACACACACACAAGTGTGCACACACACACACACATACATGTGCACATTCATACTCTAAGTTGCTTATGATATGTAGTAAATTGTGACCCAAACAGCCATATTTTTAACCTCGGGCACTCCTACATTTTTGACGATGCTGCATATCTGATGATCTTTAGAGGTATTAAGCTGCTTAAATATCCAAACCCAGAGAGATAAAGCCATGCAACATTGAAGTGATGGCTGCAGCATTAATGTGATGGTTGCAAGGAGGCCCTTACTCTATTATAATCGAGACCTCAGATCAAGGAGAGAAAGAAAAAAGGCAACCTCTCTAAGCCTACTTACCAGCCAAGATACAGCAAAAACAATCCTTTTGTTTTTCCTTAGCTGAGAAATTGTTCAATGTGTAGGGTAGAAAATTTCCTCCTTACAAAAGTGTGGATTATAGTAATTTTTATGAAACTTCTAGGTTGTTACTTAGTGAATCTTAAAAAAAAAAAAAATCCCCCTCCTTCAACTATGGTATCTAGCTAGACAATACTGAGAAAAACTGAGGAAGAAACAGATCATGCAGAGCCTTGAACGGTTAGGAATCTCTAAAACTGAAGGCAGAGACTTAATGAGAATGAAGCAGAGTCTCAGAATTCAAAAGCAGGACCATATGAAAATCGTAGTGAACATTTATTAAGTTTTTACTGCACGCCAGTCTCATAACTAAGTGCTATGAGACATCATTGTCTCAACTAAGCTGCACACCAATGGTAGTATTGGTAGTATTATTAGGTAATCATAATAGTAGTCCTAGGGAGTGTTATTACCACCATTTTTCCGATGAGGGTACAGAGGCTGTAAGAGGTTTAGTAATTAGCACAGGGTATCACAGCGAGCAGGAATCCCACTGTGGCTTGAACCTGGCTGCATCCAGGACCAGAGTTAATCTTCACTCCTCAATTCTATTGACTCTCAGACAGTGCCCCACTTTATAGATGAAGAAACTGAGGCCCAGAGAAGTTACATAGGCCCTTGGTCACAAGAGGAGGAGTCTTTTTCATTGGTTGATGATTTTGTCTTCCGTTCCTAAGTGGGAGCCAGTATGTGTACACTGAGAATCCACTGTGAGTGTCCCATCACTGTGAATATCACGTCACAGTGGCCTTCTTGAGGTCAGGGACCACACCAGACTCATCTTTGTATCAACAATACAGAATGCAGGGCCAAGTGCAGAAGAAATTCTCTAGACAGAAGGAAGAATATGAGAGAAGCCGCAGGCTCAGAATTTTAAACACAAGTAACTATAAGCTCCCCACAGCATAAGCGTGTCTGTCTTTCTAGGCACAGCAGCCTATAGCACATGTTTATGTGAATTAGTAAAAGGTGCTCCCTCTAGGTGAGCCTATGACCCTTCTGTACAAAGGGAAAATTTATCTGGTTTTCCTGGACACTAGCCCTGAAGGACTTTGTGAAATGTTTAGGATTTCAGCCTCGTCTCCCTATTCTCTTGGCCAGCTGTCTTTTTGCAGTGTGGAAACTGCCCAACTGTGTAAGAAGGTCTGTTTTTATTTAATTTAATCATCCAGAATCTAATACAGGACCTGGAATCTGACTGATATTCACTAAATATTGATTGGACACATGAAGAATTTTAAAGAAGTGTTAAATTGTCTTCTGGCCTTATAATGCCATAACTACAGTAAAGTGTTTGGGCTATGTGTCATGGAGAAGGTTGACATTGAATTGGTTCTGTAAGGAATTATAGGATTTGGATTTGTTGGAGGAAGAAGAAGGGAATCCCAGCAGGAAGGACCAAACACTTAGGATGCACCAAGCAAACAGGTGTGGGGGAGGAATAGGCCAAGGTTGGCTGACCTCTGCTCGGGGAAGTATCTGCAGGTGTGAAGGGAGTTGCATGTCTGAAAGAGGTACCAGTCTCATCCATCTCATGCTTGGGCTCCATGTCCACAGCATGCAGTGTGAATGTGGCTTCACAGACTTGAATTTGCTTCTGATATTTCTATCTAGGAAGACATTTATTATTGGAAGGCATTGGTTCATGTGATTATGGAGGCTGAGAACTCCCATGATCTGTCATCTGCAAACTGGGGATTCAGAAAAGCTGGTGGTGTGGTTTGAAGACCTGAGAACTGGAGGGCCAATAGCGTAGATTCCAGCTGGGGTCTGAAGGCCTGAGAACCAGGAGCACCGAGGGCAGGAGCACCGAGGGCAGAAGATCAGTATTCTAGATCAATGAATCAGCAGTTTATCTGACCTTCCTCTGCCTTTTTGTTCTATTCAGGCTCTCAACCAATTGGATGATGTGCACTAACTCTGAGGAAAGCATCTGCTTTACTCAGTTTACTAACTGAAATGCCAGTCTTTTCTGGAAACACCTCACAGGCACACCCAGAAATCATGTTTACCAGATAATCTGTCATTCCAGTACCTGGTCAACTTAACATGTAGAATTAACCATCACACTTTTCCCTGCTGTTTCTGTCTTCTCAGCTGTAAGACAGTGTGGTATTAGAGGACCTTGAAAGCTTTGCTGAGGATTTTAGACTTGACTTTGCAAAAATGGGAACCATGACGTATTGAGCAGATCCATTGAAATCACATTCCTTCTCTCATCCAGTGTATGTATGTTGAGTAGTGGCTGGGTGTTTAGCAAACAGTGGTACATACAAACAGGCATGGGCCTTTCTTGTAGGACACTTACAACCAAGTTAGGGAGCAAATAATCATACTAATTAATATACAGCTATAATGGATAAAATGTGTACCATATAACACAGTGGGATAAATGCACCGAAGAAATCAAGCATGTTTCTGTAGAGCATACCATAAAGAAACCTGATCTATGCTGCTGGGAGCAGTAGTCAGGAAAGCCTTCTTTGAGGAAGTGAAGTTTTAGCTGAGATTTAAAGAACAAATGAAATTTCATTAGAAAAATGGGATTTAGAGCACCAAGTTGGCATTTTAAATGAGGAATAGCAAGTGCTAATGTCCTGTGGTAGCCAAGGGCCAGGCTGTCTGGAGAGCAGAGTGCAAGAAGGAGATGTAAGATGTAATCTGAAGCTAAAGATACATCACATTCGACTGTCATTAGACCATGTTCAGGATTTTGGCTTTAAAAAAAAATCATGCTTAGAGCAATGGTAAGTGTACTTTTTTGGTGGGGATTTGAAAAAGGGTACAACATTGGAATGGCATTTTGGAAACATTACTCAGGCTGCTGAGTGGAGAATGTTTTGGAAGGATTTAATAGCAGATGCAAGAAGACAAGTTAGAGAAAGATATTATAGTTTTCCCAGAAGCAGATGACAGTGCACTGGGTCACCAGGAGAGGGGACAGAAGAGCATGGATGGGACAGTGCTTGGTGTGATGGATTTGCTATGGATGGTGTTTAGTAGAAGAGGTCTCTAGGCTGGGGCAAGAATAGGGACTCTTCTCAGGTTTCATCTCTATCCATTCTTGTCAACAGCATGTACCTGTGTCCTCAAGCCCCATCATGGTGTATGGTTTAGTGCTTTCTATTCTACTTGCTTCTCAGAATCCACTTGAAATAGCTGTAACAGCATTATTTGTGTTCATTACTTCTGCCACACTCCTTTGTAGCCTTATCTACCTCCCCTGCATGGTGCACTTCCCAAGCTCCGTGCCCAACTTACTTTTGATTACTTTCTACATTCACAATATCTTCATTACTTACCAGTTTGTTCAACATTCTTCGCATTTTTTTAAAAGTAAAGATTGATTGAGTTCATTCTCTTTCCCATTTTTGAGTCTCATTATTTCCCTATTTCTTCCTGGTGATTAGTGGTCCTGTTTTCTTTCAAGTGCCTCTTATCTTTGAAAAGCTCTTGTGATTCTCTTAAACCCATTTGCCATTTTGTTGGACTGTCTTCCTTTCCGTTATAAGCCTTAAGTATGGCATTACAGTTTTCTTTCATCCCCTTTCCTTCTTTAGGAACAACTATAGACACTTCACTACCCTAAGATTGCCAAGCAGTGTCTGACACAATATAGAAACTCAATAAATATTGGTTAAATTTGTTCCTTTTATTGCATGCACAGACTTTGATGGAGCCACTTAAAATGCTTCTTGTACCTGCTCTCTTTTATATTTAAATATGTATGTGTGTGGCTATCTGAATCCAGGCTTTCCCTGGGGAGACTAACAAAATCATTCATTTCTCTGTGGCTTTGTAACAGAGAGGTAGATTTTCACCCATCCCTGTGGGAATGTCTCAGAAGTGTTGGGTGAGCATAATAAATACATGTAAGTTCGACAGATCTTATCAATGCATTTATTTTCCCAGTCAGTTCCTAGATGACTTTTGATATCTTTGCATAATGATTCCGGGTCTCAGTTTCTACGTCTGTTAAGTGAAAATAATCAAGGAATTAGAAAAATGCAGGGACACTTAGAGAGTATGCGTTTATTCCACATACGGAAATTGTGCTAGGATGCAAGGATGACTCCGACTGGGAATAAGAAGGAGAAGAGGATGGTATGTTCAATGAGCCCCTTGAAGATCCAGTTGAAAATCAAAGGATTGTTTGCCCTGGATTGGAAGTATAGGTGACTCTTGAACCAGATGGAGGTCAGGGGTGCTGACCCCCGTGCAATTGAAAATCCATGGGCAAATTTTGACTCCCCTAAAACTTAACTGCTCATTGCCTGCTGTTGACTGGAAGCCTTATTAATAACATAAACAGTTGATTAATGTATTTTGTATGGTATATGTATTATGCACAGTTTTCTTTTCTTTCTTTCTTTTTTTTTTTTTTTGAGAGCGAGAAAAAGAGAGTGTGTGCGAGCGTGCATGGGGGAAGGAGGAGAAAATGGGAGAGGGAGAGAGAGAATCTCCAGCAGGCTCCATACCCATCATGGAACCTCATGTGGGGCTCAATCTCAGGACCCTGAGATCCTGACTTGAGCCAAAATCAAGAGTTGGATGCTTAACCGACTAAGTCACCCAGGCGCTCTATGCAGTTTTCTTAAAATGAAGTAAGCTAGAGAAAATAAAATGTTATTAAGAAGATCATAAGGAAGAGAAAATACATTTACAGTACAGTATTTATTGAAAATAATCTGTGCATAAGAAGCTCTGAGGTGTGCAAACCTGTGTTTTTCAAGGGTCCACTGTAGTCCCTAAAATGACGTCATTTCTTTCCTCAAACCCTGTCTGGTTGTCCCTCTCACCAGATGAATGTTAAAGCTAAAATGAGGTAACAAATTTGAAAGTGTTTTGAATAAATAAAATTACTTTCCAAATCTACACTGGGAAATTACCACTGACTCAGTGGTTGGAAGGCTTATACAATGGATGGGGCGTTTGGTTAGTGGAAGGAGATTTTTGAGGATCAACGGAAATAGTTATTTCTGGAAAGAGCCTGTTGTTTGCTTATTACTATTAGTTGACATCAGCTTAATGCCTTCTCCCTGATGTACCTAGAGATTTGTGATGGAATTCTCTATGCAAATTGAATACTTAAAAAAAACTCTCTACAAACCTTTATGTTATATTTATAAACTTTACATTGTACTAAAGTCAGCAAATGTCACAGAATTAAAATCAGTAAATGCAAAAGTGAAGGTTTCCATAGCAACAGTAACTAACCCATATTGCATGTAAAATGGAGTGTACATTAGGATTTACATTTGATCGTCTATTAGTAGAGAAAAATACTATATAGAACAGGTGCATATGGATACATTCGAATGACCTTAGCAGCTCTTTATCTTTCCACTTCAGGCTTTAGCTGCTCTTACTCTTTTGTATCTACCAAGCATTGACTCCTTCAAGGAAAACGAGGCTGGGAAAATTAGAGGCGGCATTAGGGCAGAGGTGCTTACCCCTAGATTTAAATGCAGCAGAACATCATCCTTGCATAAATTATCAATCAACTCGGTAGTTGTTTCAGAGAAAGAAATAGACCCAGAATACTAAATGTTTAAGAAATGGTTGCATATAGGGTACTTAAGAATTTCTGTCTTCGTAGTCAATTTATCTAAACTAAAACATGCAATGCAAGATGAACTTGTGGCTTGGACCTCCATTTCTATGCATCTAGCCTCCCTCACTGAACTCATTTTCCTCCTATAATGCATCCTTTACCCACTACCAAAGGTTCTCAGTTTCTCAAATTCAGAATGGGAGGAGGAGGAGGATATGGGGGTACTTTCTAGATTCTAAAGCTCCCTATATGGACGATGGCCTTGCTAGTGTGTGTGCTACCTCATAAGCAAGCAACCTCCTTCCACCCCCCAAAGTTAGACTAGCTGTGACGGTCTTCCCTGGGGAGGGCCTGTCCTTAGCCATGGCTTACGTAACAGGATGTCTCTCCGCTCTGCAGGCCTTCACGGCCCTTCTGGTTGAGCGCTCTGAGTCATCGCCCAGAAACAGTTAGGCCTCCCTCTCTGTGAGTCTGGATCGGGAGATGGCTCTAGATAGACGCTTTTTTATTGGACAAAATTTCCTTTTATAAAATTGGAAGAAATGTTGGTACTGACTAAACTTATGATTCACTCTAAAAGGCGGTTGATTTTTTAAAATAATTTTAAGTAGAATCAATCATAAGTTCCCCCCCCGCTCCCCGCATAAACTTGACATGTCTTAAGTATTCCTTGGCTCCACTCTCAAGCTCTCTGATACTGTAGATCTGGAGTAGGACGCAGAATCTGCTTTTCATCAAGTAACCATGGTAATTTCTAAAAATTTATTTTTAAGTCAATCAGTTAATTTCGTATAGCTTAAGGAGTTAGGATGAGCTTATCTGGCTATGACCAAGATCAGAATTTTGCAGCAGCCTGGAAGTCCTGTCCTAGCCACAACCCCTCCTTGTGTAGTATCAGTGAATAGCTTTTGATATTAACTCTCTGGTGTTTTTCCTCCCAGTTTCAGCTGCTATTTTCAAATTGGCCTGCCTCACTTTCCAGTGAATACCTGTTGGCTATTTTTGGTTCACTTATTTTCTGTTCCATCAAATGAGCCATAGAGTCCTGCTCCTTCCTGCCCAGACTCTGATAGCATGAATGTCTTGGAGCTGTTGGTGATCTGTCCCACTTGCTTGTGTTTGGGGATTCATCTCACCTTTTCCTATTACATAGAATTTAAGACTTTTTGAAAAACTCTTTGAGCCTTTGGCCTTTTTTTTTTTTTTTTTTAAATCTAACACCAGTCTTGTGCATACAGAAACAGGAATATAAATAGGCTTGGCGTTTCAAAGACGCTTCATATTTAGGGTCTAACTTTTTAGAATTGTTCTTTGACTCATAGCTATCCATGACTTCCCATGTAGAATAATCTCTGTGCCATCAAACATGTTGATGAGGCAGCACTCTTCAAAATAACACATTAAAAAAAATTAGGGCTGGACTCTGAGCATGCTTTGCATTATGTAGAGCTTGCCTACTTTTGAATTCAGCTTTCAGGAATGTAGCTAATCGCGTTGGATGCACAATCTCCCCAACTCTTACTTTGAAACATCAATTCTGAGAGGTTAAGGAGGGATCCATTTTTGTCTTGCATTTTCTTCTAAGTCATTTACACCTGTTCTGCAAATTCTGATACTTCTGTTTTTAATATCTGCACATGTACAATGGCAACAAGGGCTTGACAGAGATGGTAAATTAAAGTCTTATTGGGAAACATGCACTGAGAATTCAGAGCCCAGAGCCATTGATATTGGAAAGTATGTGCATCCTTAGAATTAATGAAGTCATATACAGATATAAATGGTTTTACTGCACTTATTTTATAGCCTACTTTCTCACCTGAAAATATATCCTAAACATTTTTTTTCACTAATATGGTGTAAGACTGGACTTTAAGATCTGCATACTTTGCAGCCTATGTAGTACAATAGTATGTATGATAAACACCTTTTTGTCTTCTTCCAATTTTGTTATAAGTGTTTTCCATGGGTTCTTGGTATTGTATAACTCTGTCTAATTTATGTGGAGAGTTGAAGATATTTCAAAAGGATGCTATTTATTGTTTGTAACAGTTAAAAAGCAGAAACGATCCATATGTTTGTTGACTGCTGAGTGAATAAACAAAATGTGGTATATCCATTCAATGGAATACCTCTTTTTCAAAGATTTTATTTATTTGTCAGAGAGAAAAATAGCACAAGCAGGGGAAGCAGAGGGCAGGCAGAGGGAGAAGCAGGCTCCCCACTGAGCAAGGTCCCTGATGTGGGACTTGATCCCAGAACCCTGAGGTCATGACCGGAGCTTTAGGCAGATGCTTAACCAACTGAGCCACCCAGGTTTCTCTCAATGGAATACTCTTTAGCCATTAAAAGGAACAAAGTCTAATACACATTACAGCATGAATGAACCTCAACAATATCGTGCTAAATAAAAAAGTCTGTCACAAAAGACCCCAAACACATATTGTGTGATTATGTGAGTGGACATGGGGTGGGAACAGGAGTTCCTGCAGTGGGCACAAGGAAAATGTGCTGAAAAGGTTTGTGGTGATGACCTTACAACTTGGTATATTCACTAAGAATAAAAACACATGAATGCTATAGTTTGTATATTATACCTCAGGAAAATCATGAAAAAAGCTATCTGCCACCACTGCTGTTTTCTTAGGACATAGTTTTAAGACTAAGCACAGGCTAAAAATATAAAATCTTAAAATGTTATTTGTTCCAGAAAACTTTTTTGAGAATTCAAGTAATTTGTTTTTTTGTTTACTTATTTCTTTTTTTCTAAGGCATAACGTTAAAAGCGTAGAAAGCATAAAGACAAAGAGGACGTTTTGTCAGAAAATCTTCAGGTGAACAGACAATATTTCCTATTGTGTGAGAGTTCCAATTGTTAGAAGGAATATAAGAAATTAACTCAAGTCATTTTTTTCATTGCTTTCAATCACAAGTCCTTTTCTGAGCTTGTAGGGAACGAACTCATTCTCTCCTGTGAGATCGCTCTCCTGTTTCCCAGTATTGGGAACTAATTAGCTCATGACTCTAGGTCCTCTCATCCTAGGCTCACTGTTTGCGGGGGCTTAGCAAGTCCAGGGCCATGGAGACACTGTGTGGGCACACATGCCATCTTACTTCACAACATTCTTGATGTCTGGTCTCTTGACTTGTCTGATGCCTTATTGGACAATAGCATCTCTCTTGCCTGGTTACTTTTCCTGGCCATTGGATTGTCAGTGGGACTCTTAGAATATGGCCTTAGAAGCAGGAAAGCCATCCCACAGTGGATGTGGCTGGTCTTGGTTCAAGTGTGGTGGCTTCCCTGCTTTGTTTACAGATGTTATAAGAAGCTTACTTATAGATCTGACAATCCTGAAAGTTATGTAATAGTCAGAGGCTAGTTACGCAACACTGACCAGAAGCTGTAAGATCTTTTCTTTTTCTGTATTTTTTCTTCCCTTCTCGTACTGATTGCTAGGTTACTTGCAGATGTTCCTCTTGAGTGTAACACTATGAGAGGGTTCTAGACTCCTGCCAACATTGACTTATAACAAACAATGCCATGAATTTACCTAAGAATCTGAGAAGGCCAGTTGTACTTATTCATTTTTTCAAAAGTATTTATTAAGATGTCTTCTAAGTACCAGGCATCTATTCTCAGCACAGGGGGGATATAAGTAGTAACCGAAACAAATTATTTTTATTTTTATTTCATTTTTTGCCATTTTAGAACTTACAATTCAGTGGAGGAACCAGATAACAAACCGGTAAACAGATACATATATTACACAGCATTAAGTAGTGATAAAATACTATGAAGGCAAGTAAAGTGGACTCAGGGGATAGAAAGCCATGATGGACCCCACTAATAGGGTCTGAGAAGACTTCTCTGAGCTGATGGTGTTAAGCAGAGATCCAGATAAAATGCAAGAGACCACAGTTGTATAGGTTCTCTAAAAAACAAACATGTTATACATACATGGGTTTTTTTAAATGAACTTTACTGATAGAAAGACATATAGTTCACAGTTTACATATAATAATAAAATACACAATATTCTTTATTATGAATTTTATATGGCCAGTTAATTCTCCCAAGACTCTTTTGTTGATTTTCTCTGAACTCTTTGTAATCACAGCCGAACTAAAATTTTAATTGACAAGAGTAGTTCTTTTTTTTTTTTTTAAGATTTTATTTATTTATTTATTTAACAGAGATCACAAGTAGGCAGAGAGGAAGGCAGAGAGAGAGAGAGGGAAGCAGACTCCCTGCTGAGCAGAAAGCCCGATGCGGGACTTGATCCCAGGACCCTGAGATCATGACCTGAGACGAAGGCAGCGGCTTAACGCGCTGAGCCACCCAGGCGTCCCTGACAAGAGTAGTTCTGATGTGAGTGTTGGCTGATATTTTCTTTTACCTTAATGAATAAGAAAAAGTGAAACAACAGAGATGACTATCTGAATTTCACCCATTCATCAGTGTCATGAGTTATTGCTCTTCTGAACAGGACAAGAGTTTTCAATACTGGAAGAATATGTCCTCAGATGTTGTGCTAGTCACAGTGTAATGGGTGTAATGGGTCACAACACACTTTTATGCTTAATCAACATATATTACTAGCATTTTTATCCATTCTTTTTGTAAGTCTAGAAAAATTAAAGGAAAAAAAAAAAGGCAAGCCCTGGTTTGTCAGATGTGCCAGTTTCTGTGGCAGAAATATGTCCACTATGACCAGTTTTAAGCTACCCACACCAAGTCTTGAACGTGGAGTTGTAGTCTCACCAAACTGATACAATACATATAAGTAATCTCAAGGGCACAGGTAACAGTGAGTTGCAGCAAAGTAATTAGGAAGCACTGAGCATTTATTACCTTTGGTTTTCTTTAATCTTTAAAAAAGATTTTATTTATTTATCTGAGAAAGAGAGAGAGTGAGCACAAGTAGAGGGGGAGTGACAGAGGGAGAAGGAGGGGCAGACTCCCCTCTGAGCAGGGAGCCATACGTAGGGCTCCATTCCAGGATCCCTGGATCATGACCTGAGCTGAAGGTAGAGGCTTAACCCACTGAGCCACCCAGGCATTCTACCTTTGTTTTTAATATGGTAACATTTAACTATAAATTAACAACTATTTCACAAAATTTCTGAAAATTTGACAATAGGGAACCAGATTTGAGCTGGCACTTGCACACTGCAGAGTGAGACATGTGGGTATTTGAGGAAAGAGCATTCCAGGCAGAGGAAGAGGTATGTGCAAAGGCCCTCAGGCAGCAGAAGGTTTGACAGGTTAAAGGAAAGCCAGAAGGTTGGGGCTGTGGGCACAGAGTAGACATGAATAGGAAGGTGGGTAGCAGAAATAATGGGGCCAGATCAGAAAGCAAATTTGCACCTGGGGAAGGGATCATTTTTAGGGAAGTGGGAGTGACCCACAGGGCTCCATATCCTCCAGGTGTGGCCACCCTTCACTCACACACAATGCCCTCTACATAGATGAGGAGCCCTTAAACAGCGTTGTGACTTTGAGGGAGTCACTTACCTTCCTGGCCATCACTTTTCTTACATGTAAAATGAGGAAGTGGACTCCTTCGTTTGACTATGAAACATAATGCAGTGGGAAAAGCATTTGGGTCTGGAGTTCAGGTTCTGCTTTTTATTCTATCTCGTCATGATTCTTTCCAATTCTAACAATCTCTGAATCAAAAAGGATTTGAGGCCTTTTCCTACAATGAATTCAGTAGGTCCTGCTACCTCTTCAACTGTCTATGTGGAGACTCCTGGGTTTTTTCTGCACTTCAGCCATATTAATATGGTTATGTTTTTTCCCCAAACACTGCGAATCCCCTGCCTCTTCTGCATCTCCTACTTGCCTCTGAATTCGGTGGCCTGTTTTTGCAGCTGTCTTGCAAAAAATACGGTGACTTGCTTTTTCCAGTGAAGCATTTGGGCTCAATGGAGAGCAGCCCTATTCATTTTAAATGTTGTTGCTGGCTAGCATTCAGCTTGGGTACCCACTCACATCAGCTCATGTCACTGTCACCCTGAATGAGCAGGTCCGCAGAGACTGAGAAGTCTGGCTGAGGAAAGGCTGCAGGAGGGAAAACCGACTCATGGAACTTACTGAATGCTGCTCTTGGGTCTCCACATTGTTCTTCTAGACCGCTTCCAAATGAGGAACTAACAACAGCTGGGTCTTCTTTAGGTTGTTAGGATGGAGGATGATCGAAGGTATTCCAGGAGAGTGAATATCTACATGTGGCCAACTCCCAACGTAAGAGATGAAGCACATGAACTGTATCCTTGTGACCTAGGAACTTCCTGCTTCAACAATAATCATGATTATGAGAAATACTCTTAATGCAGTGGTTAAGATTTCAGACCACAGGATCAGACCGTTGCATTTGCATCCCGGGCCAACCATTCCTTGGCTAAGTTATTGGGCCATGAGTCCGTTTTCTCATTTTTAAATGAAAAGTGGTAGTAACAGTAACTATATTGGGAAGTTACTAGAATAGATGAATTAATGCTGTTACATCGTGTTTATAGAGCCTGGTAGTTTCAGAAGCCCCACCCTACCTATGGTTTCATTTTTTCTTTAGAACAACCTCTGTCTTGGTGAGTTTGGGCTGCTATAACAAAAATAGCATAGACCAAGTGGCTTAAACAACAAATACTTATCTCTCACAATTCTGAAGGCTGTGAAGTCCAAGATCAAGGTGCTGGCAGATGTGGTGTCTGGTGAAACACATACTTTTTGGCTTGCAGGCAGCTGCCTTCCTGCTGTGTCTTCACATGGCTGAGAGAGCAAACTCTAATCTACTTCACTTCTTCTGAGGACACCGATCCCATCAGAAAGGCTCGATTTTCTTGACCTAATCACCTTCCAAAGGCCCTGTCACCAAGTGCTATCACACTGGGGCATTAAGGTTTCAACACATGAGTTTGGGGGTGGTATAGATATGAAGTCCATAACAAGTCCCCCGCTCTGAAGAAAGTTGGCCAATATTGCTCCCTACATTTCAGAAGGGTCGGCATAGCATGATCTATTTTTTCCAGAAACTTCAGGCATTTGCAAACCATTTGTTAGGATTTTTGCAGTACGTGTACTAGAATTCCACTTTTGTAGCTGGCCTGCCTGAGATTAACTTATAATTTTAATCATTTTACTACTTGAGAATCTTTGTGGAAATTATTAACTTCT
The DNA here is from genome assembly GCF_010015895.1 of Lontra canadensis. Classification (NCBI taxonomy): domain Eukaryota; kingdom Metazoa; phylum Chordata; class Mammalia; order Carnivora; family Mustelidae; genus Lontra; species Lontra canadensis. Next base: position 54,874,717 of record NW_022630995.1, read on the forward strand.
ATAGGCCTCAGTTCCTCACCTTATAGAAGGGGATGGTAATAACAGTAATGATAGCCATGCCCACCTCATAGTGGCATGCAAATTAAATGAAGTGATCTTTATGAAGCACCAAGACACTCAGCATGGTGCCTGACCAAGGGCAGGGCCAGTCACCATCACCAGTGACATCATCAACATTATCCTCCTTCTTAGTAATATCATTGCCAACGTCATCACCACCACCACCACCATCATCATCATGATGATCATCATCATTGTCACAGGAGAGGAAACAGAACCTCAACTAGGTTAAGTGATTGGGCTGAAGAAGAGCAGCAAGGTGAAAGTCTCAGGCAGGAAGTGAGTGCCCTATGTGAATATGAAATATTTCTGTGTTACATTCTGCATGTGCATGGTTATGACTACTTTGGTCTTCATGCTTTGGAAGGATGTGTCCCTTCTCAAAAGACTCCTTTGTTTGACTGACTATGAAACATAATGAAGTGGGAAAAGCATTTGGGCCTCGAGTCCAGGTTCTGCTTTTTATTCTCTCTTCATTGACTAACCCTGAGTGTGACCTTGGCAATTCACTTTCCCTTGAGGCTCAGTTTCTTTATCTGGCTAATGAGGGTGTGAGAGTAGATAGCCCCTATAGTCTTAGGGATGTTACAATAGTCTTTGGTTTATTTATTGAATTTAGTTGATTTATATAATTATGTACTTACACATTCTCAAAATTAATATAGTAATGTAAAGTACTATGAAGAATTAAAAAAAATAACTTATTATTATTTATTATTGCATCACCTAAATCTCCTATTTATCTATTTTATCCTCATCATTTCTAGTGTAGTTGAAAGTGAATGTGTTGCTTTGTAACCCACATTTTTCATTAACCTTGTATCACGTGTACTTTCCATATTTACATGGCACTTAGAAGAAAAAAAAAAAAAACTCTGCAAAATCACCTTCCTTTTCTCCAGGTTTATCATCCAGGCCTCTGTAGATATCCTGTTAGACTAGAACAACAATTATTATACTTACATGTGGCGATAAAGCTTTTGAAGGAAAATAAAATGAGACACGGTGTTAGAGAGTGACTGGGGTGGGAGCAACAGACCTAGAAACGGCGATAAAAGGAAGTCTCCCTGAGGGAACAGTGAAGGAGAGGCCACCTGCAAGGAGGCAGAGGCATGAACCCCGTGAATGTCCGGGGGAAGAACATTCTAGGCAGAAAGAGAAGTAAGCTTGAAGGTGGGAATGAGTTTGGAATGTCCATGGGGTAGTCAGAAGACCACGGAGGCTGGAAGTGTGGGTGGAAGATTCTGTCCCTGAGCTCTCTGGGATGAGTGACCCTTCTTCTCTTTTCTTTTCCAAAGTCAAACTGGATCCTTCCCAGAGTGACCAGAGACAGCCAGGTGGTGAAGTCCTGAATCGTGTATTCTAACTCAGCCGCTCTGCTGAGGTGAGGCTGACTTGTTTAAGGAGAAAGGGAGGAGCTGGAGATGTTTCCTCCTCCACTTGAAGGGTTGGCTTCACAGATGAGGGCACATTTACCAGATGGAAAATGGTCCCACTCTTGGAGGCCGCCGTGCAGTATCCTTACTATCACCGGGGCTGGCTCGTGAAGACTCCCCATATGAATCTCCAGTGGGATTGTGGAGAGTCCTGAGCCTCGAAACATCGGAAACATTGGAAACATCAGACATAGTCACACAGTTAAGAAGGCAGAGGCCTCCTGCCATGGGGCTGAGCGCAGCAGATTCTGAATACCTGTTCGTGGAGCCCAAGGGGGCCTCAGGATGGGCAAGTGAAGGATACACACGGGCTCCTTCCTAGAGGATGGCTATGGCTCCCTAGTTTCTAGCTTTGTGGCTGATTCCTTTGTATTCCTGGTGCCCCAGAGGGGCCGATATTTCCCTGGGGATAACTACCTACCCCAGTCTTTAGTCTTTGCATTTCACTGGAGTCTAACACTTACTGTATTAGTTTGGCGCCAAGGTCGGTAGAGGTCTAAGGTGTAAACTGCGATGTACAAAGAAAGTCCAAGAGACCTATTCAATTTTAAGGCAGCTGCATTCTCATATCTGAGGGGAGGACTGGATTTTGATGTGATGAATCAAGTCGGATTTTCCTGTGTTTGTTTACCAGTTTTGCCCTTAAAACATTTACCTTGGATCTTTAGAATGAAGATCTAATAAAATTGTAGAAGAAAGAAAAGTAATGTGTATTTGTCAGGCTTGACGAATCATGCTAAGAAAAACTCCAGAATCTCTGTGGCTTAATAAAATAAGGTTGTTATTTCTTGCCCCCGCCGCTGCCCACCCCCCTCCCCCCGCCCCGGTCCAGCGTGGGCCTGAGGGAGGACGGATGGGACTCTGCTCTACTTCCTCATTTGGCGACCTCTTCCGGCAGTACCTATGCTGCCTCCTCTGCCCAGAGCTCCCCTGGGGTCCTCTGCATCAAACCTGCCAACAACCACAGATGGTGTGTGGATGGTGCAGGAGGTCTTCCAGCCAGGCTGAGAAGTGGTCCAGATTGCTTCTCCCCACACTGGACTGAGCTTGGGCCACCACCCCAGCTCCATGCAAGGGGGATAGAAAGATGTATTCTGGGAACAGCTGTCGAGTAAGGGAGAGCAGTTATGGGCTGTTGTACTGTGTTTCTCAAAGTGGGTCGCTGCACGCCCACATCACAGTTAATTGGTGTGGGAGGTGACTGGTAAGAATGCACTTTCCTGGGCCCAAACCAAGATCTACCAAGAGCTGAGTGTGGGTCCAGGAACCCGCATTTGAAGAAGCTGCCCCAGTCTATGCTTTCAACACCCTCATGTTTAAAATTCACAAGCTAAGAAGGTAGGGGTGAAGTTGTATTGAAGTCAACATAATAAATGCTCCTCCTGTTCTGCTTTCTCTACCTTTGGCATCTTTTCAAAGAGGAATTAAATTAATAACTTGTTGATTTGTAACTCTTGCCCTTTAAACATGTATGCTCTCAGCACGCTGGATGTCAGAATCATTAGTCAATACATCAATACTCTTAAGGAGTCTGTTCACTTAACTAATAAAGCAAAGCCAAGGTTGTTTTTTTCCTCTGTCCTTGGCCGGCCGGATCTGGTGCCCTCTGTGACTGGAAATGTGCAGACTGCCCGGGAAGTGTTGGTGATGGATGATTCCTTTCCTCAAGTAGCTGTGACCCTCGGTATCCTCTTCCTTTTCCTGGTGACCAATCTCTGCAGGGCTTGGCATCCTTATAAGCATTACACAAAGAACTTCAAATTCGCTGGACTTCAGGGGCGGAGGGCTGTGGCATTGTTCCTGTTTCTCTTATCATTTGGTTTAATAATTCCAATTTCCTTATATTCCCGTGGGAAACTGGAAGCCTTTTGAAAACTACTGACGGTTGCAAACAGTGTGGATTGCAGATAGCACTGTTTAGAGAGAACTCACCCAGGGCCAGAGCTGGAGGGCTCTTTGATTCCCACAGATAGGACTGTTTCTATAGTTACACTGGTATCAAACTTGTATTCCTGTCTCCGAATATTTAGGGGAAAAATCCAAAAACCAAAAATGGAAAAAGCGGAATATTACTCAGGATTCAAAAGAGGGAGACTTGAAGGCTTTTAGTTCTATTTCTGTATTCCAAATGCGTGAAGATCTTGTAGCCAAGAAAGTGAGCCCATTCTTGTAAAACAATTTTCATGGATTGGTAAGAACAGCAAGATAAAAGAACTTTTTGTTGAAAACTATTATGTGGCAGCCACATGTTAGCCACATGTTCTTTATTTCTCATAAAAACCTAGTGAGGAAGGCATCAGAGTGCCCATCTTACAGATGAAGTAACTGAGGTCTGTGCTGGTTGGGTAGCTTTGACTGAGGTTGGGAGCTGGGGCAACTGAAAAGAAGTCAATTCCAATCAGTTCAATTCTAATAGCTCTTGAGCACCTGTGGAATGTTCACAGAAGGTGCATGGGTTCAGGAGGATGAATCACTCAGGATCTTTCTGGGAGGACAGGACCAGCATTGTGGGCAGAGGGAACAGTATGTGCAAGGAAGGAGTGGCCAGGCAGAGTGTGTCTGGGGAATGTGTGCAGCTGCTGTGTAGTGGAAGTATCAGGACAGGGTCTAAAATCATGACTGGAGGTCACACAAGGCTGTCTGTCTGTTGAGATTTTGTAGTCAGTGAGGGAAAAGCTTGCTAGTTTTAAAGCAAGGGTTCAGGGACACCTGGGTGGCTCAGTCGGTTAAGCATCTGCCTTCAGTTCAGTTCAGGTCATGATCCCAGACTCCTGGGATTGAGTCCCGCATCTGGCTCCTTGCTCAGCAGGGAGTCTGTTTCTCCCCTTGCTTGCTGCTCCTCCTGCTTGTGCTCTCTCTCTCTCTGACAAATACATAAATAAAGCCTTTTTTTTTTTTTTTTTTAAAGCAGGGGTTCAGCATGATATTACTACGATTAGAAAGAGGGCTGGAATTGATGAGAAAGTTGGAAGCGAACGGAGTCACCTGGGAAGGAACGAGGATGCCTGAGTCACACCTCAGCCCAGGGGAGCCGGAGACTTATTATACATCTTGTCCTTCTCTGAACTTCGATAGCACTGGCTTTCCCCTGGGGGGATTTTGCCCCCCCACACAATGCTTGTCAATATGTGGAGATAGTTTTGCTTATCAAAACCAGAGGTGAGAGTTACTGACATCTAATGGGCAGATGTCAGGGATGTCGCTAACTATCAGACAAGGTGCAAGACAGTCTTCTACAGCCAAGAATTATCCAGCCCGAAATATCAGTGGTACCATGGTTGAGAACCCCGAGCTACTGTGATTTGAGCAAAACTGGCTGGGTTAGGACTGAATGGCACAATCTTTTATTTTTAACCTCTTTTCATCAGCTCAATGAGTCCGTTCTTGCGTTTCCTTATCTATAGATGTAAGAAGATACTAGAAAGACTCCAGTGCTGAGACAAAAATTGGTCTGAATTCTCCAATGATTATTTTTAATAAATATCTTCCTTATAGATTTATTGTCCAGCACGGGGGGAAGTTCTTCACACCTAATGAAGTAAGCTACTTGGGAGTAGTTTTAGTTAATATGCCAATTATCTTTAAGCTCCAGAATCTTTGTTTCAGAAGTAATGCCTACTTTTTAGGCAAATTATTTTAGATTGATTGATTGATTTTTTTTTTTTTTTTTGGAGCCATAGTTACCCCTCTGGGGTCTTCAGTTTTTCACTGGGTAATATGGATCCATGTGGTAAAGAACCACAGTGTTGCTGAGATTAGTGTATTGCTAAATATGAGATAAATCCACCAACTGTGACTTAGTCCACAAATGTGGACCACTGCCAACATTGCTTCAGCATTATTGAGTCTCTCATTGAATAGGCTGGTCATGAAACAAGTGCTATTTGAATGAGATCATCTTAGAACACTTTGTCAAGGAGCCACGGAGCTCCTTGGGCTCCATTGGATGGGAAAGACCACTAATTTTGTTCAGTCCACCTGTACTTTTACAGGCAGACAAAATGGGGATTAGAGATGTTGTGTGAGTTGTCTGGGGTCACATAGCTGACGGGTGGCAGCCTTTGGGCCCTATTTATATAGGCATGGATATTTAAAAACAGACCACTTACACCGTGTTGGCATCCTATATTCATAGATGACTGGGCAGCCTTTTTTCTTTTTTTTTTTTTTTTTGAGAAGAGGTGGATTAATTAAATAGACACCTTTGGGTCTTCATGCTATTCATTGAACTGAGAGGGTTACACATCTGTTGATACAAGAGCACTACTTTGTTTTCTTTGTGGCAGGGTCTCCCTGTACCTAAGTGATTAAGGCTTTGAATTGGTCTGGAAGTGCTTTTATAACACATTTTTTTAGAAGTCCCATCAGTATTTAATGTTACAGGTAAGTACAGGTAAAGGAAAATGCCTGTGGGGCCGGCAGATAATATTACTTTCCAGGCTACTGAAACCCATCTATCTTTCTCACTGTTTGTCTCAGCACAAATCCATAGTTAGGAAGATCCGTTTCACCTAGGTAAAGGCATTGGAGAGTGACATTCTATGTGCATTCTCCCCGTGTTTGTAGTAAAACAAGGGCCATGCAGCCAGAGAGGGCTGGGGCTTTGCATCCTACCTCTATGACCAGGTTACTTCTCTGAGAGGTTTCATCCTCTGTCAAATGGGAATAATAATAGAACTTGTCTCAAAGTTGGAGAAGATTATTTTTTTTTTAAATTTGTAAAGCATTTTGTATCATGCCTGACAAATTATAAAAGCTCAATATATATCCGATATTATTTTTTATTATTGCTATCATTATTATTTCATTATGAAATATGTCATCACATAAGAGGTTTCCCACAAACGCTTCTCTCTCTCTCTCTCTCTCTCTCTCGCTCGCTCTCGCTTTTTTTTTTTTTTTTTTTGAGTAACTCCTCTGCCACCCAGTGACTTGTGTGGCCTAGACAAAGGCACCCTCCCCTTTGGGCCTCAGGTTCCTATTTTGAATGAAACAGAGATGGCCACTCCCACCTCTACACCTTCTCTGTAATCTCTGAGTCTGTGAATCTGGTCCCACTACAGTTAAAGAATCCAAAGTGACAGTGTTGGGGGAAAAAAAGTGACATGAACCTACTGAAAAAAGAATGTTTTCTCACCATGTTGATTCCGTTGTGAAGGGTCACCCTTGTAATCAAATAGAAATAATTAGGAGGGGGAAAATAGGAATGAGGCATTGTGGCAGCTTCAGTATTGCCATATTGGTTATGGCTTTCAAAATGCAGTTAGCGGGCTCCTATTAATGGGCACCCAGATGAATCATGCAGGGATGCTACCAGTTTTGACAACAGAAATGGGATCCTTGCTCCACAGAGCCCTTACTCAGGGAACTCAGTTGATCACAAATTGAAGTGGCAAGATGTTTCAAGGACGAGTCATTCTTCTCATCTCTAGAGCAGAGTCTGCAGGAGGGCTTCCAAGGACCAGACCACACACCTGTGACTTACTTAGATTGTAACTGAACCCCTTTTCTTAACTCACTTTTGTCATCTGTAAAATGGGAAATATATTAACAGTCATGGAGGAAGCAGTATTTTAATGAAATGGCCTGGCCCATTGTAATCTCAAGAAATGCTATGCTGTTATTATTATTATAATGTAGAGGATGAGCCAGGTTCTACTGGAGGCTTCAAGTGTTGGCTTAAAAATGTATGATTTCGAGCTTGGAGGTTTGGCTGATCACGTGGCAGTAAGCACAGTATTGTAATAAATTTTAAAAAATGTCCCAAAGAACATGGGCAAAACAATACGGAAAGCACTGTGTACTGACGCAGTTTGCAGAGTTCAATAAATATTGCATTGGGTCCAGGGTGGAAAAAGGATGTTGCCAAAATAATTGTGATGTGATAGTGTAAAAAAATAAACGCAACAATAGGCCAGTGAGCCGGCCAGCAGGAAGCCCCAACAATACCCCCACCTTTTTCCTGTACCTTACCCAGAGTTCCTTCCAGGAGACACAGATAACCTGCGGGTGATAACGCCGGGACCGGGTTCGGTGCCAGCTGAAAATAGAAGAATTCGTGTCAAATTGTTATCTGATCAGAAAATGGTCTTAGCAAACTCTGTTTAAGAAAGTCCCTGGTGAGGAAAAGGCCCCTTTCCACCTGCCCGGCCCTGCTGCGCACGGTGACGCGGTGCTGCTCACCCGGATCGTCAACGCGGGCGCACATCCGGCTCCGGGAGCCGTTATCACAACCTGCGCCGAGCCCTGGGGGAGCGTTCGTGGAAATAGCGGTGCCTTCCTTTTAGAGAGAGCTCGGTGCTTCCAGTGTGCTCGCTCGTACTTTACTCCAGTTAACTCAGGAGACAACTCCGGGCTGTGACTGTGCCCTCCATGACTTCCCGTGGGCTGTGACTTTCCCCTTCTCAGCCTCAGTTTCCTCCCCTGTAGAGTGGGAGATCATCATCGTGACACTCTTATTGGGGTTGTTGTGGAGATTCCGGGAGATCAGGCGAAGAAGCTGTGTAGCAGCCTGGCATTACTTGCTATGTTTATACATTACAAGTAATGCCTGGCCTTACTTGCTATCCTTTAATAATGAAACAGTCATGATTAGCCAAAATCCTGTGTGGGTGAGTATTCTCTCCAAGTGAGAAGGAAGGAGCCTGAGGCGCATTCCATCAGTATATGGAGCGGTTGTGCCCTGGGAGCTATTTTCGGTTGGGTTGAGGGGAGAGATTGTAAGCAAATGCACGTATAAAGATACCACATACTGGATTCAGGCCAGTGATTAGATTCAGCTGAGGAAGGGAAGAGAGAATGAAGGCGCTGGATGGTGATGGTCTGCTCATTTAGATAGAATGATCAGGGACAGCCTCCCAGATGAGGGCACCTTTTAGCAAAGACCTTCATGAAGTGGAAGAATGAGTCTTGCCAGCATCTCATGCAAAAGCATCAGGGTGGAGGGAACAGCCCGTGCAAAGTCTCTATAGCAGGAGTGTCAGTCCCTCACAGGGAAGGACTGGGCACCCACCCCCTTGGTGCCCAGAGCAGCCTGAGCCAGGACAGCTATAACAAATGAGGTCAGGTTGAATGAAGTCAAGCTTTGAAGGCCATGGTGAAGATTTATAATTTTATCCAATGGGAAGCCATTAGAAGCTTCAGAGCTTTATTATTATTTTTTTTTTTTTGGGGGGGGGTGTTTCTGAATTGAACTCTGTATAAAGCTTCCCCTGGATCCTGTGGAGGGAACAGTTTGCAGGAAGGCAAGATGGTAGCGGGGCCATTGATCTGGAGATATTTTTCAGTTCAGCCAAGTAAGATGGTGACTTGGATGGAGGACATAGTGGTAGAGGGGTTAGAGATGGTGACAGACTAATGAATAAAAATGGAGCTTAAAATCCACTTATTCTCAATTCTTTTTTTTTTTAATTTTAATCTTTTAAAAAATATTTTATTTATTTATTTGACAGAGATCACAAGTAGATGGGGGGGTGGTGGGGAGGAAGAAGGCTCCCTGCTTAGCAGAGAGCCCAATGCAGGGCTCGATCCCAGGACCATGGGATCATGACCTGAGCCGAAGGCAGAGGCTTTAACTCACTGAACCACCCAGGTACCACCACTTATTTTCAATTCTTAAAGAATTTCTGGTTTGCCAGAGGATAGAAGACAAATCTAGGCAATATTAAACTCCATACACTCAGGAGATAATGTTCTCTGGGGATTAAGAAGAGTGGGGATCATTACCGGCTGGCATGGTCAACCAAACTTTAAGGAGAATGTGACACTTCCAGTGTAAACTCAGCAAATTTTAATAGGCAAAGAAATGAAGGCAGGAAACCACTTAATTTAAAGAAATCTGTATGAGGAAATACACGAAGCAGAACAAACTTAATGTTTAAAGTCTCTAAATATTTAGGTGGCTCCTAGATTTTGCTATATAAAGTAATGCTTCACCAACATCTGTGTATTAGCTATATGGCTTTAAATGAGTTACTTAACCATTCTGGGACTCAGTTTTTTCATCTATAAAGTGGAGAAACTTTAGTATTTACCTCATAGGACTCTCGTGAGAATTAAATGGGTTAATATATGTAAAGTGATGAGAACATTGCCCAGCACATATTAGATACTATATAGGTGTGAGCATTTCTTTAGGGTAGGTGCTTAAGAGCAGAACAACTGAACGTAGAGTGTACACATGTAATTTTTTAGTTTTTATTTAAGTTCCAGTTACTTAACATACAGTGTAATATTAGTTTGAGGTGTACAATTTAGTGATTCAACACTTATATTCAACACTCAGTGCTTATCACAAGTGCACTTAACACCCATCACCTGTTTCTTATTTTTGTTGTTTATTACAAATGATATCTTATATAAGGCAGCTTTAAATATAAATAAAGCTTTTTCTTTTAGTCTTCATAGCAAAAGTTTGCCAGCCCCTATAATAGAAACAGCCTAATTATCCTATAAAATGACTGTAGCAACTTATAATCCCTTAAGCGATCAGAGTATGTACTCTTACCAGCACTTGGTATTTTTAATTTTGAAAATTTTAGCCAAGCTGATGGGTTAAACACAATATCTAAATTTAATTTGCATTTACTTGGCCAGAGGTTCTCAGAGAGTTTGGTCTCAGGACCCCCGTCACTCTTAAAATTTTTGAGCACCCCTAGGAGCTTTTGCTTCTGTGGGTAATAGCTATCAAGAGTCACCATATTAGAAATTAAAGCTGAGAAATTAAAAAGAAAAGTTGCTACTCATTTAAAAGTAGCAGTACCAAGCCTATTACATATTAATATAAATGACATTTTTTTAAATTAAAAAATTATATTTTTGCAAACAAATTAGAAGCTAAGTGAGAAGACTGGCATTGTTTCGCACATTTGCAAATGTAATGTTTGCTTTACAAAAGATAGATGGAGTCTCATATCGGCTCCTGCATACAATCTGCTGATATGTTGTTTTGGTTGAAGAAAGTCTGTAGAAAATTGGCCTTGTATAGACTTGTGGTTGGAAAAAGAAGGAATATTCTAATAGGCTTTTGAAATAATTCTTCTTTGTTCCTCTACTAAAACTATACAAGTGATAGTTTCTTGAAGATGAGCTTGATTGTGGAATGTGAAACCGTATCATTGAGCTTTGCATGCTTTGTAATATTAAAATTCATTAGTCTATCTTGCATTTTGAACCGATCTTTCACCCACTCATGAATTTGAAATACCATGTGTAGGTTATTTGGAAAATATTTGTTCATTGAATTTTGCCAGTCTTCCAAATCTGACATTTTTCATTATGCAAGAGCAAAAAAAAAAAAAAAAAAAAAATCACATGTGTTAATATTACCACCAGTCTCATCAGAAAAGTCTTTAAGTATTGGGAAGCTGTCAAGCTTAGAGTGGCAGATACAGGTCTACCATAATTTAATTTTTGCTTGAAAGCTCAAAGTTTATCGTTGGCAACAAATACTGTCAGTTGTTTTCCTTGAAGTGATCAGCTCACTTTGTTCATTTCTGAGAAAATGTCTGCCAAATATACATCTGAATAACTATAGTTTGTCAGTTGTTCTTTCAACTAAAATGGTATTGAAGGAAGTAAGCCACTGATGGAGCTTACAACAATCACACAAATGCTTTTCCTAGAGATAGCATTCATGCTTTTCTCATTTTGTTACACACAATAATAAAAAGGCAAATACTCAATGGTAGAGAAAGAATGCAACTTATAATTTTTACTGCTTCATCAAATTTTGTTTTTAACTCCAAGTGCATGGTGGTAAAAGATACAATCACTCCCATATAGTTGGACCAGTGCCGTGATTTGTACTAAGGCTCCCCAAGTTTGTTTGTTCTTTTTCCTCCACTGTTGTGCGCTCTCAGTACAAATGTTAACACAGAGAAAAGAGCAAATAACATAAAATTATGATAAAAATAGTTTTGATCTCATGTTTTCCCTGAAATGATTTCGAGGACCATTTAAGACTGCTGCCCTAGACAATACTGAGGTTGAGTATGTTTTTCTCTGTGTTTTCCTCTGGAACCTGGCTATCCATATCTTTTGTCAATTTTTTATTTGGTTATTTGTTTTTTTTCTTACTAATTTTCAGAAATGATGTGTATATTGAGACTAGAGGACTTTGGTACATGTATTGCAGATATTTCTTCACCAATAGGACCAAAAGCCTAAATAATTATGTGTGTCCATAAAGAGTGAAATATTACATTATGTGGGATAATATAGAATACACTAACCTAGGAAGGTCTAAAAAATATTTAGTGTAAAAAAAAATGGCAAGTTTTAGAAAATGTAGAGTGTATTAATTTATAAATTCCTTTCCCTCATACAAAAGTTTTTTATATAAGTATGTATATATATATAATTGTATAATAACTATATATATAACATATACATAAGCACACATAAATATTATGTATGTAAAATATATATGTATAGGTAATGTATATCAATGCACAGGAAAATAAACAGTATCTTGAAAGAAAAACATCCAAATTATAACACAAAATGATGATAATTCTTTTTTGTCTTTTTCTTTTTTTTTTCTGGGGCTTGATCTCACAACCTTGAGATCAAGACCTGGGCTGAAGAGTCAGTCAACTAACTGAGCCACCTGGGCATCCCAGTAATAATTATTTTAGATGAAGTGAGAGGACCCACAAGGGAGAGTTATATTGATTGTGATTTTTGATTTATTTGATATTTTAATATTTTTGTAAGGAGGCTATATTTGTGGATTTATTAACTAAAATTAATAACTTAAAATTATAGAAACATGACTTCTTAACCTTTCTAGCATAATATCACATAAGGAGTAGGATTCCCCTGTGCAATAGGAAGAAGAAGAGTGCATACATGCTTGAAAAAATAAAAGTGGTTTTTGGAAACTAAAGGGCTTTTTATCATTTCTCCCTACTGAGAAGTGATGCCTACGGATCGTGTTATGGAGATGTGAGCCACAGTTTTCACTAAACTTAAAGTGACCTTTTCTTTCTCCCTTTTCCAAATTTTGACCAACTAATATAAATAAGCCTAATTCAATATTTATATGAAATCCCTGGTACAGTAACCACTGTTACTTAAAATATTTGGATCAGTTTGCTGGATTTAAATATTAGTGACTGGCTTTTACACTTCTGTAACCACCTAACTTTATCTTTACCATAGGAAAATAAATAAAGCTAAGTTTTCAGCCCCAAAGGAACCATTTAGAGATTTAAAACAAATGTTACTCTTGTAGTGAGTTCATATAAGAAATGAGATCATAAAACCCTAAAAATAACTAATGTCAAATTAGGAAAAGCTGGAGCAAGTTAATTTCCTAGGTATGATGTTCTGAAGTTGTGCATACTTTCTATCTTCCCACAATTCATACCTTATAGAACATGGGATTGGTAATGATCCTTGATATTCATGTAACATCTTTTGTCCAGATGACTCTCCAAGTGCTTTATGGAAGGATTTCCCTCCATGTGACAGTACCAAGCTCAGCCCATGAGTATAAAAATTTACCACTTCATTGTGCAACAGATGGGTGTGAGGAGGGGAGGAAAGTTCCATCCTGTTTATCCCCTCATCTCCGGGAGCTGCATGACTTACCCAACAGAAGGAACATTTCCTTCCTCCCCAGTCATGGGTAGTACACAGGATACCTTTGCCATTTTTGTTTAAAGGTCTCAGTGCTCTTGGTAAGGGGTGGAGCAGAGAAACTAAAGTGTACTTAGGGTCTGCTCTATGCCAGTCACCCTGATAGGTCCTTCACATGTTTTAGGTCATCACATCTTCATGAAACCCTGTGAAGTGAAGTTGTTACTGTATCTGATTTCCAGCTTAGGAAATGAGTCCTGCCTGGGATCACAAAGCTCGAATATGACAGAATCAGGATTGTTCCCAACTGTCTTTGGCCTTAGAAATCAAGCAGGGCCATCCCTATCTCTTTCCTGTTCGAGATGGTAATAACAGAGCAGGTGGAGGAACATTTCTCAGAAGTTGGTTTTTTTTTTTTGTTTTTTTTTTTTTCCTTTCTCTAGCAGAGGGTGGCTCTCCTGACCACCTGACCTATTTCTTGTCCTGTTGACATGGTGGCCATTGTCCTCAGCCATGTTGTGGTTGCTATACTCTTCTTTATTTAGTGGCTCATGTTTCTCAGTTATTGTCAGACTATATACCTTGAGCCTGCATCCCATTGTGGCCATTGCTTTATTTCTCTCCTGACCTTTCTAAGCCAGTGTTTTGAAAGGATTGTCCATGCTTGTCTCCACTTCTTTCCCATCTGTTCCCTGTGAAGCCACTGCAGCTTGACTTCCCCTCCCCTCCCGCTGCTGAATCTCTCAGAGGCATCACTCACCTCCATGTTGGCAAATTGAAAGATATGTTTTGTGTTTACTTACTGAGCTTTTCTACTGTGATTGCCACAGTCTCTACTGAGAAACTCAATACTTTTAGTTTTCATGAAACTCTTTTTCAAGTTTTTTCTTCTACTTCCTTGACTGTTTTACTGTTCAGATTTTCCTTCCTGCCATGTGTGGTATACTGGGTCTGGCTCCTAGATGCTTGTGAAAACCTATTGTTAATTTTTCAGAAACTCTTCAGAACTTGTTGATGTCATATTGGTAGCTGGAAATTGGCTATGGTGGAGTATTGACACAAAGAAATTAGCAGTGTTAAAAATCAACCCCCCTTCAATCCCAAGAACATTAAGCATTCACCAGCATCCCAACTGCTTCACCAACCCCCCAAATAAAGGAGGGCATTTCCTCTTCTTAACAAGTTCCCCCTCTTGATACAACCTTTCTGGGTGATATTTTTCCCTCCTCAACACACACACACACACACACACACACACATACACACTTACGGTTTTGACAGTCACCTGTACCATCCATCACACCCAAGTATCTACCTATAGACCTGTGCTCATGGCAGAGTTTCAGACTTGTATATCCAAGCACTTCCTGAAAATGCTCATTTCAATGTTGAGCAGACATAAGTTCACCAATTCCCAAACTGAACTCACCATCTTGTTCTTTTCCTATGTCCCTTACTTCATTTAATAGCTCCACTATCCACCTTCCTTCCATTCCAGAAATTTGGTATGACATCTCCTCAGCCCTGCTGAGCCCAGAAGGACATTGTTAAAAGGGATTATCATTCTAGAAACCAGCTCTTGGGGTAGTAATGTGAGGGAAGCTGTGATGCTGAGTGATGGTTTTGTTTCCTTTCCTTTTTGATTTTTAGACGTTCAAATTTCTCCAGTGTGGGAAATCTGACATTCTTAAGTCCTACAAAATTTCTGCAGTGAAAACGGCATCCTCCTCTGTGCTCAGGAAAGGGAGGAAATAAGCTCATTTAAATTAAGCATCTACTAGATGCCAAGACTTTCAGAAGCTTTTCCATACATAAGTTTACTTAATTTCTGGATTTTTCTATGACATAAATACTACCTACCATAATACTTCCGCATGCAGGAGAAATTGAGCTTCAGCTAAAATAAATAGCTTGGCCATGGAGCACAGCTAGTAGATGGTAGAGCTGTGATTTGGTTAGGCCTATTGGATTCCAAAGCTTATGATCCTTTCATTACCCCATGTTGCCTCTGGCTAGGTGTTTCTATGTGCAGGAAACTACTCACTGGCAGCTTCAATAACAGACTCACAGAAAGGGCCTCTTACCCTCACCCTATGAAGGAGCTCCAAAGGCCCTCGCTCTTTCTAGTGCTGCCTTTGTGTTCTCCTACATTCAAACCTTAACGCCCTCCAAAGGACCTGTGTAGGATAGCACCAGTTGAAATACCTGGATGAATGGATGCAAGGTTCATTAATATTTTTTGGAGTTTTTAGGCTGAGTGAACTTCACTTTTCTTGAGAACACTGTTTAAAGCACGGTTTTCGCACTTTGTAAAAGCCAGTCCCCAGTGTGGAAGTGCATCCCACGAGACTAGTTTGTGCACCGGGAGGGATCACATATAGCAGAGACCGGATGTAAAGCTGCCTTCAAGGTGCTGACTCTCCGGTAGGGGACAGGATCTCCCCCCATTGGTGAAGATGGTCAGAGAGTGACAGGAGAGGTAGTATGAACAAGAGCTCATGTGGTCTTGATCATTGCTTTTAATGGCTACACTTCAGAGAATGTGCTAGTTTTTGATAACCAGGAAATAGTCATGTCATGAAGTGTCCCTTGAGACTCCATTACTCACTGTATTGTTAAATGGCTCCCAAAGTGTTAATACATGAATCGGGTCAGAAGGATTTGAAGGAAGTTACACAACTCTCTAGGAACGCTCCCCAATGAGTCACTCGGCTCCTTAGATAGTGTCTTTGTGTACTCCCTGTGTGGAATTTGGTCATGATACAGTATATCTAACATGCATTCCATTTGTATTTATTAAACAACTGCTTCATGCTAGGCATAAAAGCAATTTTTTGAATGAAGCAATGAACGAGATTGACATAGTCCCTCTCTCATGGAGCTTGCTTTGATCTAAATCAATTAAAAAATAAGAAAATAACAGGTGGTGATCTAAGTAATAGGAAGAAATAAGAGAAGGGGTGGGGGAGAACGTTTGGGGCTACTTTAGATAGGTAGTTAGAGAGGTCCCCTGAGATGCTGATATTGAGACAAAGACTTCTGTGCAAGAATAAGCCAGCCCCATCAACATCATGGGAGAGAACCTTCTAAGCGCAAGCCAATGGCAAGCACAGAAAGAAAAGGAGAGAGAGCAAACCAGTGTGGCTGAAGCAAACAGCCTGAAATTTGATTTGAGAGACCGTTGGGGACTGGAATTTAGTGGTCCTTGTAGAGCAGGAGAAAGAATTTCCATTTGGGATTGTTGTGGTACTTTGGAAGCCTTTGGAAGGAGACAAGTAGGGGAGTGGTATGATCTGATTTGCTGTTGATACATCATTCTGGCATCTAGGCAGACGGTGAATTTCAGGAAATAAGGAAAGAGTGCAGACAGTGGGGGGCTTCTCCAGAGCTGCACTGGAGACAAGAATCTGGAGTGGAGGAGGGTGGAGGTGGTGAGGTTGGGGAGAAGTGGGTGAAATTTGAGTTGTATTTTGCTGGTGGACTGCATGTAGGTGGTAAAGGAAAGAGAAGATTCAAATATTCGTCTTCAGTGAATATATGGGTATTGGTGCCATTTACCAAGATGGGGATTAGTCTGATGGAAGCCGGAGAAAGTTCAGGAAGGAAACGATTGCTCTTAAATCTTAGCGCACAGCCCTGCAGCCACTGCTAAATTCCTGTGCAAGCTGAGGAGTGTCAGGCTGCCCGCTGCTTTGTTGGCTGTCTGTAAAGGTGAAAAACTCTTCCACATACTAATCTGGGCTTTGCCTTCTTGCAGCTTCCATCCATGTGAACATTCTTGCTTCTCTGAAAACACCTGGAACACATCTGCCGTCTCCTGTAGAAAGTTGTGTTAAATAGTTGAGTACTGAGATTCTTGACATTGTTTTCACACATTAAAATTTCAGATTAGCTTGGGTAAAAATGCCATTAATTAAATCATAGTGTGTATGATTTACTGACTGTGTCATCCGCATGGAACCATGTTATGTAGCCCCGGTTTTGAATGGAGAGAGAAGTGTGTGTTTTTGTTCTTTTTCTTGTGAAGGATTAAAGGAGAGAATGCTCCTTGTTCTGCCTGGTGGTTGGTTGGTCCCAGCAGTGTCAGCACCACCTTGGTTCATCTCACCAGGTCTCTGTTATTGCACAGTGGTGGTGGTGGTAGTGGGGGGCGGAGTTTCTTTTCATTCGCTGGGTGAGTATTTACTGCACTCTGGTCATGGCCATTTGCACTGTGGTGAATAAGGCTGTGACCTGCGGTCAGCTGGTGGGTACGCTGTCTTTGGCCACTTTCTTGGAAGAAATTTTTAGGAACATTCTCTATCCTTCAAGGCATTTTCACTGAGTTCCCCTCATGGGGTGGGGGGACCCGTGATGGGAGCACCCTATTGCCATGTACTCCTAGGCCAGTGCCCAGGGGAACTTTTGCTGGTGGCAGTGATGAAATATCAGGCAGCTCACAGCTCTAGGAAATGAGGCCATTGGGAATGGCATCCCTTTTTCTTTCTCAAACCAGTCTGGGGTCTGATGGCTGCAGCTGCCGCCTGGTGACTCTACAGCCCCAGGAGCTGCATGAGGATGAGGGGGCAGTGATAAATGTCTAGTGATGACTTGTCATCAAGGGTCTTTGTGTAATTTTGTTTTGTTTTGTTTTCTGTTTTCTGCCTTTTATAATTCACTTTGCACTTAGCTTCATTGTATAATATATGCTTATGGTAGAATATAAGAATAGAGACAAGTAGATAGATGGAAAAAATAAATACCATCCAACACCTCAGCACTCAAAGACCTTGAGAATTAGTATTTGGCTTTTACTTTATTTTATTTTGGCAGTATTTTTTTCTTTTACTTTTTTTTTTAAGATTTTATTTATTTATTTGAGAGAGAGATAGGGAGACAGAGAGCATGTGCACAAGTAGGGGTAGGGAAAGAGGGAGAAGCAGACTCTCTGCTGAACAGGGAACCCAACACAAACCCCCATACCCGGACCCGGGGATCATGACCTGAGCCAAAGGCAGATGCTTAACTGACTGAGCCACCCGGGTGCTCCTTATTTTACTTTTTCTCAGGAGAGATGGAGTTTCTACCATACATTTATATTTTGCTTTTCTCGTTTGCATTGTAGCAAACATTTAAAAATACTACTTTTAAAGAGTTTCTCAAAGAGTATTTCTTAATAATACTTCCTGAGTATCTTTTTCCAGTCAGTAAAATAATTTATTGCTAGAGTTTTAATGATTGTTGCTATTTTAATGTTATTTTGGTAAACAGCTTTGATTATAAGGATTTTTTCCCAATTTGGGTATCAACCTTAAGGTGGTCACAAATTCAGAGAGTGTGGACATTTCTGAGACTCTTCATACCAAGTATCACCAGTAAGTTTCCACCAAAAGTTATACAATTGTTCCTCTTATTAGTATGGCTGTGCCTTAGTGTGGTCATTTGACCCCACTCTGGCCTCTGCTGAGTATCACTGCAAGAAACACATGGTGATGTGATAGACAAAACCTGTTTGGTGTTGATATTCTCATTTGTATTCTGTGGTTTACTAGTGAGGATAAATATTTTTCTGTATGTTTATAAGTCATTAAATTTTGTTTCTGAATTGTCCTTGCTTTTTCCCATTTATCGGTTGAATCTCTGTTATTTTAAAGACGCTTTTCTGCCCTCTACATTATTGTTCCCTTGCTTGTTATAAAAACATTTATAGGAGATTTTCATGAACTGGAGTCCAACTAACTTGAACATTAACTCTTCAAATTTTGGGTGAAAGGCGAATTGAAAAGAGAAAGATATGACACATACTCTAAAAGTAGAGAAATTCAAATAGAGCACAGCCTTTCTCCAGCTCTCAGTATAAAACTCATCAAAGCAAAAACTGTTTTATTTAGACATCTGGGAAATGTACTTTGACAAACATCCGCTTGATGACTGTCAGTGTCATAAAAAGACTTTGATATCAAAAATCCACAGAAACTGCTGAAATAAATTATATATTTTTATGACAAAGCTCTCTTTGCTGACTCATTTGCATTGTCCATGTGATGTAGCTTTAGCATCTTAATACAAAGGAGGGCCCGTTTTCATGTAAATGACATGACAGAATTAATAAAGAGCTCCAGAGAGCCTACAAACTGCAAATGTGGCATTGCCTTCTACCTGCTCTGAGCAATGCTTACACGTGGTTGCTTTACGGTATTTTTAACATAGAAGTGTTTCCAAAATTTGCATATTCAGGGCTTTTATAGCTCTGGAAATATTCTCTCAAACTACCACAGAAGGTAACAACACATCCTTCAAAAGTCTGATTTCTATGCATGTAGGCCATAAAAAATGTATAGATAGAATCTTTAGCCCCATTTCCAATAAGTTAAAATGCAACTAGTTCTGTTGAGAGTTTGATCTTTTGCTTATCAACTGCCCAAGAAAGAACTTACTTTGCCTTTTATTTATAAAACCTACAAGTACTGGGCCGGTCATTGTTTGAAATGATTAAATCCAAGTCAACCATGTTGCAAGCTTCCATGTTACGGGTGACGCTTCTGATCTGTTAACTAACCACTGCGTGGCAAACCCAGTGTATTAGGTAATACGAAGAATGTCAGGAATGGGCCAAGGTCTTAGAGACAGTGCAGAGTGTAGACAAAGTATGAGAGTTGAGATCAGAAAGACTTGTCCTGGAAACCCAGCCTTGCTGCTAACTAGCTCATTTCTTCTTAGGCAAACTGACTTCTCTGGCACTCAGTTTCCTCATAAAAGACCCCACAAACCAGGATTCGTAATACCTGCCCAGCCTGAAAATTGAAGACTGAGTGAGATAGTGTATATAAGATAGGAATTCCATAAGTTGTTATGCTGTTGTTATCAGTATGATTATTACTACCTACAACTTCTGTGATCAAGGAATTTGTTGCTGGAGGAATCAGTGCATGTGGAATAATAGGTGACTTTGTATTTTGTAAATACTTATAACTAATATTAGCAAACATAACAAACATTTATTGAGCACCTGACATGTGCCTGGTCCTTGGTCCTGCCAACAGAAGGCAAGAGAGGGGAGTGAGCCCTACACATTGTCTGGGTTCCTTTGATAGAAAAGCTGTTACTGAGAGGGAGGGCTAACACACTCTCATGCTCGAAACAAACAGGTATGACCATCGAATCTTCACATGACAGAGCTGAAAGGGGACCTCAGAGGCCCCTGGTACGTTGTGGTTGTGGTTACCAGGCCTACTCTGTACCATGGAAGCACAATGTCAACTTGGGAGTAGGGAATCCGCTTATACCTTGGACCTCACTTTTCTTAGGGAAAGAACAAAGACCAACGACCTGATAGAGCCCCATCCCCAGCTTTAGCATGGTGATATTGAAACCCCAAATCTGAGGCAGTGGCCTCTAGTCTGGGGCTGGGCTGAAACATTCGCCCAACATGTCTCTGTATTGACCCTCAAAGAGCCGGAGTGAACTCTCCTCCCGGTGGGCGGTGGATTTCATGGCATCTGCTTATGGATGTTTACTCCTGACCTACCATTAGCAGAAACAGGACGTGATATAGTTTTCCCTCTTGTACCTTTTAACCGCAGACCACATTCCATTTGCTTTGAACGTTTACTACAGTATCAAACCTGAAATCAAACAAATGTAGGTGGAAGAAAACATTAGGCTGTGGAGGTCAGGGAAGAGAGATATTTTCTGGGGCTCTGAAGAATGTGTTAATGTGAAGAAGCTGGGCAACGAGAGCAGGGAAGTAGCACTTTGAACCCCTCTTTTCAGAAATCTTTGAGAAAAAGATTCAAGGTGAGAAAAAGCATGGGGAATATTTTCTTGAATACAAAGAGTCAATTATTTGATTCCTTAAAAATTAAAAACTTCTGTGCCTCAAGGACATATTCCAATTACATCATAAAAAGCAGAATTAGGAAAAAAATACAAGAAAAATAAAAGACAAATCTTTAATATCTTTACTATTTAAAGGGCCTTGAGGGAGCCAAAGAGTTCTTGTGAAATAAAGTTTAAAGGTTCCTGTTCCAGATGTAGAACTGCGGAAATGTAAATAAAGCTTGATTGAAAGGATGTCTTTTTAGTGAAAGGATATCATTGGCCAAGGAATTTGGAATGAGGCACCCAAAAAAGGGAGAGGACTGAGGGATTTAATTTTAATCTCTGCACCTGCTTGCTGACCCACCATTAATTGCTTCTAAGAGGAAAAGCACACCTTGGTTTTTTTTTTTTTTTAAAGATTTTATTTATTTATTTGATAGAGATCACAGGCAGACAGAGAGAGGGGGAAGCAGGCCCCCTGCTGAGCAGAGAGCCTGAATAGGGGCTAGATCCCAGGACCCTGGGATCATGACCTGAGCCGAAGGCAGAGTCTTTAACCCACTGAGCCACCCAGGTGCCCCGACACCTTGGTTTTCAAAGAAATAAAATATTAACAAATAATGTGTCCCCATTCTTATGTCATTTGATAGCTTCAATAATGTATAGAATAAGAGTATCCTGTATTTTTTATCACTTGACATTTACATTTTAATGTTCAAGATAAACATTTTCATCCAATAATTAACATAAGAATCTGTTGAAGTGATTCATTCATTCACTCATTCATTTATTCACCAAATATTTCTTGAACCAGACTTTCTACTAGTTTCAGGAACTTAATAATAAAGAAGAAAGACATGGCCCTTAAGAACCATACATATAAAAAATGCATTCTTGGAAAATTATCTTGTCTTGGAGAATGCTATATTCACGAAGATGTTTATTGCAGCATTATTTTTAACACTGAAATTGGAAGCAACCTCACTGTTTAAAAACTAAGGAGATGATTACTTATAATAAATTTTCTGAATGTAGATATTAAACATAGTGTTTGTGAGAAAAGTGTTTATGCTATATTAAGTAAACACAACAGAGCACAGATTTGTATATACTGGATGATGACAATTATGCTAACAATGAGGAAAGGAAAAGATGCAGCAAAAAAAAAAATGGTTGTGTAATGAGATTATGGTGGACTTCTCTTTTTCACTCGCAGTGTTTCCTTTTTGTTTTTATGATAACAGTATTCTTTTCCAGTAAACTAACTCTACAAGGCTTCACGAGCTTTACATACAACGCTAATTTAATTTTTATTATAGCCCGATGTTATAGGTGAGGAACTTGGGCCCTGACAGGGTTAGAGCTTGAGTTCCAACTGGAATCTCTAGTCCCCCAAACTGACCTCTCAACTATGTGCAGTTGCTCCTTCAAAGAGATAAATTGGTTGAGCTTTAAAAATTCAAATCCAAGCCATGGTCCCCAGAGCTCAAGCTGTTAAGTCTTGTTGGTAAGATGGAGGTCTTACTAATATCCACTAGGTAAAGGCGATGGAAAATACCACACATGATGATGTTTATGGGTGTCTTTGGTAAATTTTAAATTTCCATTCAAATGTCAGTCGTGGCATGTATTCAAAATATTTTTGAGTGTCTTAATAAATGTGTATACTAAAAAAATTAAGCATGTTTTTGTTAAAGTATACAAATGTAAGTTAGCTGGTTTATACATTTTAAGTAACAGAATGTGAAATTTTTTTAAATTAATGAAGAATTATACTGATTAAAGTCTGTTTTGAAAATTAGTTTCTGCTGCTGGATCAGCATCTCTTTGCTCTTTCTCCCTTTCTCTGTCTGACATTCTGCTCCACCCACTGTATGATTTTCTTGACTTTTCTCTTTCATTGAATGAGCTCCTTCAAGGTCAGGAAACCACTATCATCTGCACTTTGGAGGTATTTGGCAGCCAAAGTTTTAAATTCCCAACCAGCAATTGGGATTCCAGGCTTAGGTTGCTTTATTATGCTTTATATCTGTTGACTATGAGTCAAATATAATATGTGGGTAGAATTACAAAGGTGACTCTTGAAAGCATGTGGAAGGATTATAACCTTAAAATGTGCTCACCAAAGCCATGAAAATAGATGAGTTCCCCAAGAGGTACCCAGCAATACGCCTTTATAGACTTCTAGAATGAATATATGAATTCCACGTGGGCCTTGATGGCCTCATGGAGAAAATGGGGAAGAGTTTTGTGTTCTAAGAGTTTATGATGTTTTAGGCTGCATCATATGCAGTTGACATTTAATTTGAAAGTGGTCTGTTGAAAATGTCATCTGGTTTTCATTTGTAGGGGCCCACTTGAAAACGGGAGGTTGGACTTTGTGACCTCCTGGTTTCCTCCCAACTCTGGAGTTTTCGTAGTTGTTTGATTCTCAGATAAATGTAAAGTTTATTTTCTAGCATAACAACTGATATTTGTGTAGGGCTTCCAAGTTAACAAACAATTTTCACACACTCCATCCTGTCTTAAAGAAGGGTAAAGATGGGGGAAAAGGCCCTATTAAATCTGGGTTTGAATACATACCATACAACACAGTCCGGTATTTTTCTGTGTGTTGTTTGCTTTCGAGATGGGAAGTAATGTTCTCATTCAAAGGTAACTATGTGAGAATTAGAATCTTATTCACATGAAACATCTTCTAAAGGATTATCAAACACCTGTTAAGTAGGTGCACACATGATGTATAATGCCATTGAAAAAGTTGTTTCACCAGGTGGGAGAATTTGAATAAATCATGTCATCATCTAATTTAAATATTTGGTTCATCTGCTTCAGATATTTAAGGGAAAATATTGATTTTTCTGGAATATTGTGAATCCACTCACATTTTCTATGTTCTGAAATAGACCTTGGTATACTGGTTGTGTTAGCTATGCTTTCCCTGGAAATTCAGCTCTGTTCAGAAATGTCAAGGCTAGCTATGGTTATGCCTGCCCTGAATTTTAAAAAATGTAATAACTGAATCTTTTTCTACGGGGGCTAAGGGAAAAAAATGGTATTCTATAATTTTCCTTCGGGACTTGGGTAGATAAGGCTAGGCATATGTGGTATACCCAATCAAAACACAATTTCACAGGTTATGAGTTTGCATGAGATGCAGTCTATCTCGTGGAACCTGGGTTTGGGTGTGCATGCAGAAACGGGGGGACACTACGGTAACCAAGCAAACTCCCTTGGATACTCTTAATCGAGGCTGTTACTGGCAACAGTTGCTTCTTTGAAGGGTCTCCTCAGGTTGGAACCAAGGAGCTCTGAGCTGCGAATGGGACATCACCCAGTTGCTTCATGTTGAAGAGAAGGAGATCTCTTTGTCCATTCTTAGATAAGATGATGGATGAGTGCTTTGTCATATCAAGGGCTCTTGTTTTTTGAGAAGTCTGTGCTTATTACTCATACTGTGCCAACCTCTAATACATTTGATTGTCTTTGTGAGTCAGATGTCTTGGTCTGAGACTGAGAGATGCCAAATATGTCATCCAGGGTTAGGGGTCGTGGTCTAACCATGGAACTGTTCTATCACTCACACAATCCCCAAAAGCCTTCACATTGTTGATGTGCTGCTAAAGCCCCATGGTAGACATGGCTTTCCCTCGTTCCCTCTTTTCTCTCCCCAGTGTTGACCCTCTGTGAGCTTTCTTCTCTTAAAGCTTTCCCAGACAAATGTTTAGGGGCTGGGCAAGATGAGATAGAAAATACTGGCATGCATTTTCACATCTATTTGTAATCTGATTCATTCAGAGATAATGGGAGATGTGTATATATAGTTTACGTAGCTGTGATAATAGTAATGTATAAACTTAGGTTACATTGTCACCGAAAGTCATGTCTCTGTCAAGTTTACCACTGGTGTTGAGGACCCACTGGGCTCAGTGCCTGACTTTGCCTATTGGCTGATGGATTTGGAATAAGTTCCTCAACTTCTTACATACTTAGCTCCTCATCTGTAAAGTGATTACATTTCATTCTGGATAGGGTTGTTGCAAGGACAAAACAAGATGATTCTGCAAGTGGTTTATAAACTAAAGAAGGCTATAGAAACAGAAGGTATTTATTACTAGCACACAAGGATTTAGTCTTTTTAGAGGTCTTTTAGAAGTCTCTTTCAACCCAAAGACTTAGTGAGCTCCATGAAAATGTTGGCCTCTTTCAAAATGCTCCCAAAGCGTGTGTGTGTGTGTGTGTGTACTATTAATGGGCCTGTTCACAAAGGGCCAGCTTCAGGCAGAGACATTTGCTCATCTGCAAATCAAGGGTAATAATTTCATCATAGTTTAAATAAAAAAACAGACATGAAGTTCATGGCACAGTGCCTGGCACATAGGCAGCTCATAATAATGGTATTTTTTTTTTCAGTTTAAAATTTCTTATAAAGAACATAGATTGGATTAGTTTTAAATATCTGTTCTATCATTAATTAGCCACCCACATCCACCCCAATGAATCATGGCAAATTCCTTAACGTGGTCAAATAACTTAAATTGTGACATATTAATCAATTTGGGAAGATTACTTAACCTCAGTGTCCTCTTATGTAAAATGAAAATAACTCCCTCCAAGCTGGGTGATGGTTAGGCCTAAACATAAGCATGTATATTGAACACCTGAAACACAAGAAGTTCAGAAGATGGTTAGTTCTGCTCTCTCCTCCCTTCCTCTCCCATTGCTGTTATTTACAGTCCTGCTTTTCTGACATCTGGGGAAGCTACTCTTTTCTCCTGAAAAAGAACACACAGTTGCAACTCCTCCTTGGTCTCAGGGAAGGAGGCTTAACAAATGAAGACAATTGAAAGGTTCTGAGGCAGAGTCACTGATTTGGCTCTAGGCCCATCAGACATTTAGAGTAAGCTCTTCCAAGATGCCCAGAACTATGCCTTTGCTTTTGCACAGAAGGCTGAATCATTTATTAGCATTAACCGAAGATAGGTTAATGTCCTCAGCCTCACACTGGAAGTTGCCTGCTTTGCCAGGCAGAGAAATGGTTGAGCAAGAATTTGTGACCTCAGTGTGTGTTCGGAGCTCTGCAGCAACGTGCTATCCCCAGTGTTTTCTGAAGGGTGACAGTCCACTCTGGGTGTCCTTTTGTAAATAAATACTCACCAAGAAGAAGTATGCTCACATCCCAATAGCACTTCCTCAATCTTGGCGCAAAAGCTCTTAGCTGTAGGTTTCACAGTCATGTATCTTGTGTTGTTAAAGGCCAAAAGGGAGCCACAAGTGTGCTTGTGAAATCAACTTTAAAAGTTGCTTTTCCAGATGTGGAGCCACAGAAATGTCAATACAGCTATGGTGAAAAGTGCCCTTGTGGTCACATGCCAAGGGATTTGCGGTAGGGGGCCTGGAAGAAGGAAAGGCAGGTTGGTGTGATTCTCTGCATCTGTTGCTCACTGATCTCCCTTTCTAATTTCCCCTAATTAGGGAGAAGGTCAGCTTCTTCCACCTTCAGGGCTGGAATGTGCCTTTCGATGAAAAGTCTGGTTCATACACAACTATGTCAGAAAAAGTCCAGGTTGTAAGAGAGGTCATTGCTCAAGAAGATGCTGAAAAATCTTAGTCGTTCATATAAACAAAGCTTTGATTTTCTTTAAATGCAAATGGAGTCAAACTTCTTTTACTGAGGAAAGCCTGATTTTGCACCTTTTCTGGTTTGAGCTATGTGAGATGCCATGGAAGCACAAAGCCTAGCTTTTGCCTTGAGAGATCTCAGTTATTTGCACAAGTTTCTCCTTCACAGAACTCATTGAATGTGCATCAGATGCTTTCCACGTATGAGCTAGAGTGCTATGTGCTGGAAAGTTCAAATATGAAGGACACATTTCTGTCCAATACACTGCTCCTATGTTTAGTGGCTTGAGACAGCTGGCATTTTTTTTTTTTTTCATTTAAAATCCTATACATTAACAACTTTGGCTGCACTGGCCTGGGTGGTCTTCTGTTGGTCTCCCTTGAAATCTCTCATGTGATTGCAGTCCTCTGGCAGCTCTCCTGGGGCTGGATGGTTGAAGACAGCCCCATGTACATGTCTGGCAGTTGGTGTTAGGTATTGGGCTAGGCTACGTGTCTCCAGCACACTAGCCCAGGCTTTTTCATGGGGGAGGGAGCATTCCAAGACAGCAAACTCAGTGTGCAAGTGACTTTCAAGTCTCTAATTTCATCCCATTTACTAATGTTCTGTGGACCAAAGCCAAGCCCAGAGTCAATGTGGGAGAGATGTCGCCAAGGCATGGGTGTAGGAGGTATCATTTATTGGGGGCCATTACTGTAACAGTAAACTACAGGCTCTGACCTAAATAATAATAGTGAGTATCCCACTTATTTAGCACCTTCCACGCACCTAGTATGGGACTTGATGCTTCACACAGGCTGTTTTGTTAAATCTATCGGATAGTTCTTCGAGGTAGGTATTACCATTCCAAATTTCTGAGGTTGGTTACGTTGTCTAAGGCCATACAGTAGTAAATGGCCAGGATTTTGGCAATGAACTGAATAATTCCATAAACCAGGATCGACACAGGCCTGGAGTAGCATGATGTGGGACACGAAAGATGAGGTATGAGATTGTGTCAGATAGGTAATGTGGTCTAGGAGCCCTGCGCGTACAAAAGATTGATCTCCCTTCAGGGCTAATAATTTAGGAATGTCTTCAGTGAGTTCTAGGGCTTTTAATTGGGCCTGCCTATAAAATAGGAAGCTTTTGGGCTTTGGTTGTAAGAAGAGTTATGTTCAAAATCTCAGTTTTGTTATTAAAGGAGCCAGGTTAAGAGCTACTTTTAGTGTGTGTGATGATTTAAATTTTATGAGCCTTAGTGATGTCATCTTTAAAATGGGGATGCTATTCTCAACATTAAATGATGCGATGTACGTAAAATTCTGAGCATAATGATGGTACCTCTATGGAATTCAACAAATGTGAGGCATGATTGATTTGGATGACAAAATGGCAAATCAAAGAAGAGGGTATTTTAGACAAGAAGAGCAATGCTGGAAAAGGAAGAAGTCTCATAGAAAGTGGATTTGGCTTCTGTCTGAGCCATGAGAGAGGCCAGTATATAGCAGGCATCAACAGAAAATACCAATGGCTAGGCAAGATAAAGCCCAAATTTGAGAGGATTTGATGTCCACCAGGTAGAGGAGATAAATTTGCAAAGCTGGAAAATGGACCTGTGGACTTCTGTGGCACCTGATAGAAACTACAGTGTGCATGTGATTTCAGACTCAGCCATCCTCAGAGTCCAGTGGGTTCTTCACTATCCAGGTTCCCAGCCAAACTTTCCAATCAGTGCACATGAGGTTTAAATTGGAGTCCGTTAAGTTCAGTAATTTGAATTTCTTCCAGTGTTGTGACTATAGCCAGTAGTGGAATGGAAAACCTCCTCTCTCTTCTTTGTTTGTGACCTTGGTTCACACCATGGCATGTTTATTCATAGTCATTATCATTGGAAAATGCAGATACTTTTCTATTAATTGAATTACTGTGAAGTACTGGACAGTAATGTATTGCAGCAGGATCACAAGAGCCGAGGGTGCACATTTCTTCCCAATTCTGTGTTTAGTGTTGGTAGCTTAAAATTGTCCTCAGTGGGTATATTTACACCACAGAAATCAGCCAACACTATAAGCCAGGGCTCTCCAGCCCACCACTCTCGAAGTTCCCCTTTTTAAATGTTTACCAACACCTTGCTGTGTGCAACTAACATAAGTGTGAAATTGAGGAAGTCAGCTATCTAGTGAAGCTGGGAGGAAAATGTTACCTCTGAAAATTCGGTTTATTTTTTGAGTCACCTTAAAGCAAAACATCACATGTACAAAATGGCTGAAATCACAGAGACTGAAAACATCACACACTGATGGAGACAGAGAGTAATTAGACCTCTCAGATATTGGTATTAGGAGTATAAAATGGTACAATCACCTTGGAAAACCCTTTGGCAGTGCCTCATAAAGTGAAACTAACATCTACCCCTGTGGCCCAGTGATTTCATTCTTAGCTATTTACCAAAAGAAATGAAAACTTATGTCACCAGAAATGCTTGTACACAAATATTGGTAGCCACATTTAAAAATCATGGCCAGAGACCATAGCAGGAAAATGGATGAGTAATTTAGGTTTGTCCATACCATGAAACACTACTCAACAATAAAAAGGAATCAAGAACTGATACATGCAATGATAGAGAAGAATCTCAAAATACTATGTTATAGGAAAGAAGACAGAAAAAAAAGTATCTAGTGATAATTCCATCTGTATGAACAGGGAAATGACCAGAACTTTGGCTATTTGTAGGGGTGGTGGTAGGATTGACTGGCAAGGAGCCCAAGAAGATTTTTTAGGGCAACAGAAATGTTCCCATTTTGATAAGCATGGTGGTTACATAGGCATATACATTTTTCAAAATTCAAATTGTAAACTTGAGATCCAAACATCTCCTAGTACTTAAATATGGCTTCAATTAAAAAAAAAATCAGCACCCATATTCTATAATATAGGAGGTATCTGAAATTAATTTTCCTTTATTGTCTTTGTGAAACAGGCAACAAGCAATTGAAGTCAAGAGGTCTAGTGTTTGAATTCCGTCTACCAGCTCTGGGATTTGGGGTGGGTTACTTAGCCTCTCTGAATTTCAACTTCCTCTTCTGAAATGTAGGCACAGCACATTCATTTGTTCTTTTAACCAATAATTCTATGTGGCAGTCACTGTGTAGATACTAAAAATAGGTTGTGGACAAGAGCAATTCTTCCCATACTTCATGGATCTTACCTCCTAAAGCTAGTGCCTATAGGGGTCACATGCGTACAGGGGTTAAGACAATAGTGAGCTGATGGAATTCTGTCCTAAATGGCAGGACTTATGCCAAGTGTAAAGGGAAGAGCCCTTACTCCACTTTAGTTAAACTATGTCAGGGAGGTATGATTTCTCAGTCATTCCAGATCTGATTTATGCCTTTTTTTTCTCCCTTCCTTCCTTCCTTCCTCCCTTCCTTCCTTCCTTCCTTCCTTCCTTCCTTCCTTCCTTCCTTCCTTCCTTCCTTCCTTCCTTCTCTCCTTTTTCTTCCTTTTTTTCCCCCTGAATCTGGAAATTCTGGTTGTGAAAGTTTGAGATTTCATTCACTCTTTTCTAAAATACATTATAGGCCAAATACTTAGGTTTATGATGTCTTGCAAAGTATACTCACTCATACAATAATTATTTTTAAGCCTCAGTTGGAGGTTTATCTGATTTTATCACTGTTTCACTTTTCCTTAGGAGTCAACTAAGAATATTCAAATTAAGTTGTGGAATTGTGTGGTAGGTGCTGGGTACCTACTAAGTTTTCCTGAGTCCCTCAACTTACAGTTTTTTTTTCTTTTTCTTCAAATTGTTCAGATGGTCCTGCAATTTGGTTTCCAGGACTGTGAGAGGTTCTCAAAATTTCATCCCCATTCAACTCCAATGTCATTTATGTCTCCATTTGTCAACAGTAATGGTAGCACCTAGGGAGTTCCTGTGAGTCTGATGATCCTAATCTGGGCAACAGTCTTTCTCAGAATATTGTCTGTCAAAATGCTCAAAAATTCAAAATCAGCAATTGATCTCTATTTTAATCAAGTTCCAAGACTTAGGGTGTGTCATTTTGTTTCACTGTGAGTTTTGAAGTTCTACTGTAGAAGTAGAGTTAGTGTCCATTGGCTTGGCAAATAACCAAAATATTTTCTTTAAGGAATCTTATATCTTAGAAACTATTGTTCTTTGATTCAGTTAGGATTTGGCTCCATTTTTGAGTGACATGATATCCCAAATCAGAGTGTTTCTAACAGTTGTAAGTTGAGTTATCATTCACATGATGTTGGCGATCCAGGACGAGTGAGGATGCATCAAGATCAGTGAGGACAAAGTCTTCTTTCTTGAGTGCTTGCACTTAAGTCTGAGAGGCTGCTCCAGCTCTGGTCATGCCTGTATTATTAGCATGTAGAAAAGAAGAAAGATGGAAAGGTAGCACTCCCTTCCCTTAATGCATCTCCTGGTAGATACATACACTACTTTAACTGATATCTCATTGGCTAGAACATGGTCACATGGTCTCACTTCATTGCTGGGGAGACTGGAATATATAGACCATTTTTTTTTCCCTCTGGGCCATTGTGCTCAGCTAAAATCTAGGGTGTCCAATTATTGAGAAAGAAGGGAACAACTAGCATCTTTCCTATGTCACATTCTTCATAGTGGAAGCCACATTCTTTTATGAAATTGTTCTCAGCTACTTGGATTCTTCTGTTATTTCTTTCATTTTAGAGCATGTAAGCTATCCTAAGTGTTAGATATCCTGAGTCAGACTCTTCTTATCATAAGCACAGTCACCCTCGCTGCCCTTGTCTAGGCCACCATCTTTGGTCCCAGGATTATTGTAGTGGCCACTAATGGAACTTCTGCTTTGTGCCCACAGTCTTTTCCACACAAAAGCCAAAGTAAGCTTTTGAAATGTAATGTCTCTATTCTCTTCAGTACCCTCCAATGACTTCTTATATTCCTTAGAAGAAAATATAAAATCGTTGTGCTGCCCTGTGAGATCCAGATGACCTGGTTCTCTGAGTTTCTCTCTCTTTCACTCCCCCTCACTCTACCCCAGCTACACCAGCTCCCTCACTGTAATTCCTATACTCCTAAGGAAAGCATAGTCTTTCCTCATGCTCTTTGAGCTTCAGATAGAAGAACAAGTTCAGAGAGGCTGAGTAAGTTGCCCAAGGTCATGCAGTTTAGAAATAATGGAACCAGGATCCCAAACCAGGTCAATCCAACTACAAGTTCTGTATCTTTTTATTCAACCCCATTGCATAAATTCTTAATGAGTGCTTGGTTGCTCAGTAATAGATTCCACAGAGGCAGTCAGTCCTTTCTAAGAAAAGGCTGCTCAGCATTTCTAGGAGAGCCATGAGTCTTTCTGTAGGAGAAAACAATGTCTTCTCAGGTTCTATCTCTGCCCTCTGCAGGAACCCATTAGGAGCCCCTACTCTAAACCCTGGAGCTATAGAAAATTATAGGTATCATCAGGCATGAGGTTAGCACAAGCTCATTGGATCAGCCATCTTCTTTCATGGACCAAGTGGAATGATAGGCGTTGGGAGTTAAGGTTGGATCTCCTCTGGCCAATGAACTCTTCTGTTATTTGTGCCGAGTGGTCTGCATTTGGCACAGGCAAAATAAGATACAGTTCCAACCCTGTTCACTGAGTTGCCTCTTTCGCTGAACATTGCAGTTGATTTAAAGAAAATGAAAAGGAACATCCTTGCCCTTAAGGACTTCTTTGTTTAGATCAGCTATTTAACCTGGGGAGTTCTTGTTAGGGCTTCAGAGAGTCTGAGATTCCTTTGAAGTTATGTGTAAACTCTTGTCTGTGTACATACGTGTATTTGCTTTTCTAGTGAGAGGACACAGAGACGTTATCAAGTTCTCTGAGGGGTCTGTTGCTCCAAAACAGGGCAGGAACTACTGGTATTCAAAACTTCCCTAGATGCCTTTCATTTATTTAGCACAGAATATACATACTATGTTGCAATGCTCCTTTTAATCCTCAAAACAACCCTATGAGTTAGTATATTACCACAGTAATTTTATAGATGCAAAAACACAGGGCAGAGAGATTCGATTTCTTTTTAATATCACACATAGATTTTAAGTGTGGGAATCATATTTCAAAACCCAAATTTGTTATAGATCCCAAAATGTACTCTATTTTTATATTGACATTTTATCAAAGCAGCATATTGACACATGGTTTTAAATTCAAATGGTGCTTAAAAAAAAAAAAAAGTTTTCTTCTGCTTCCTGCATTGTCTCTTTCCTTTGGGTTTATTCCCCTCTTTTATTTGTTTCCATTTCTCTGTCTTATGTTGGAAACTTTGCTTAAACCTGGGGATCCTTGCTCATCCTTTTGTATTAAACACACACTGTCAGAAAGCTAATTATAAGCCCTGTGGGCATGAGTAAACCTTTTTGCCTGGTAGGTCACACCACTGGGGCATTGGGTGGCAGCTGGTGTTTTCACTAGAGGGACCTATATGAGCTTCTCGAGTTATTTTTCTGGATCCTTTACATGTCTGCAAAGAAGAACTTCCTAATGTTCTGCTTAGGTTGTGAGACACCTGTTCTTGTGAAGAAGCATTTAGGAGTTTTATGTAGGTAGGTGGAAGTTGGAACCAGGGATCTATGTAAGCATGTAAATCCTCTGTAAATGGAGCCCCTCTTTCCAATCCCATGCTTCACATACCTTCATCAGACAGGCATCCATGTTCTGAGCCTTTCTAGGGTTCTGTAGGATAAACTGGCTTACTTCTCATGGAATCTCTTCCTGCAGACTGCCATGGTCTAGGTGTCTTCACTTTTAATAAAGATTCTTCTACTTCTGCATTCAATTCTCATCCTCCAAAAATTGGTTGAAATATCTTACACACTGTACCTTTCCCATTCCCTTTGATTTCTGAAGTTGTGTCTTTTCTATTCCTTCCCTATCTCTTCAGATGGAACTTAAAAAAAAAAAAAAAAGTATGTGGTCCTGTTCTAAAATGAAGTTTCTAGGCTTGCTCCTTCTATCATTATACTATTTCTATATCTATTGCAGTCTGCCTAAACTCTGGGAGAGATGCAAGAAAAACTGTCTTAGGGATTCTGGCCTCATGTGTCTCATAATCTAGCTCCAATGAAATTATGTTGTAGATTCTGCACCTTGAATGTGGGTACACAACTGCACACCCAAGAGCGAGTTTACAGATTAAGGATTGGAAGGAGAGACCCTTCCTATCCAGAGAGGTCCAGAGAGACACACAGAAGGTGGAGGGAAGTGTATTAAAGATGAGGGGAACAATAAACACAAAATTCTCAAGGCAGGGAAGTTCAGGGGCAGAGAAGAAATAGTGAGTCCATGTGCTTGAGGAAGGGAAGGCATGAAAGGAAGGGCTAATATACACCAAGTATACACCTCCACCAAGTGGAGGTGTACCTTGAATATCTGATTAGAAATGTGGGTATTATTTTGTCCTAAGGTGATGGCTTCCCACTGACATCCTACAAACACACCATAAGGAGTGTCTATAAGAGCTGGGGTGGGGCTCCTAGAAGGGAGGAATTGAAGAGCAGAGAGAAACACACTGGGAAAGGGGAGGGCATCAACTCTGGGCTGGAAGGAAAGGGAATAGTTTGTCGGAAGTCGGGGTGGGGCAAGAGAAAAATTCCAGGAGGGGACCAGAAGTAGCAACAACCAAGAGTCAAAGAGGGGAAAACCAGTGGTGCCTGCCTGCCTGGTGGGAGGAGCTTGTGTCAGTTAGGAGATGGGAGGCTGGAAAATCACCAAAGTCCTTGAGATCTGGTGTGTCACGTGCGCAGGGTGACATCCCAGATGCTGATAACCCTGGGGCTTTTCCATGAATCTGTGTGATTCCTCCTAGGATTCCTCCCCCACTCTCACCCCTCCAGTTATTAAAGTACAGACATCTGTGCAAAATTTTGGAATAGGAAAAACAAGATAATGTTGATTTTGCAGTTCAGGCAAAATCTGAATATTGAACTGTATGCAGACAAGAGAATTTTTATGATCTATTCACATTACCGATTACTTTTTTTTTCCATTTTAAAAATAAGGACTCTTGAACACTAATCTGCTTAGTAAATCTTATGAACTAAATCGAAAGCCTTGCAAGCCTATTGCCAAGCATGTCAGAATCATAGACTTTTCTTAACCTGTTATGCTTGTTCTCATCGTATGTGGTTTTTTTTTTTTTTTTTCCCCTTCCTCAGTAGGGTAGGAAAATTCTGAATATGTTTAAGAGCAAATAATGAATGGTGTCTTTTAGATGCATGTTTATACTTCTTTCATTTTTCATAACTACAAATTCTCTGAAAATATCAGCCTGTGTCCAAGCTGTAAGTCTGCCCACTGGGGAACAGCCTCCTTTCCTGGTGGGGGGTCGGGATGCCACGGGGAGACAGCTCTCTATCTGGATTCACGCTTCCTAGTGGAAACATGAAGGGGCGCTATTTTTACCTTATGGGCGCTCCTCCTCTAAGTATGGGAGGGTGTTTCTAGGATAGATAAATAGCACAGGAGAATTCTCTAAATGCCTTTTCTGTGGAACTGGTTTTCGCTTTCTTCAGATTCGAGGTTCTCACGGGGAATCATCCTCTCTCTTAGGTTCCGTCTCCGAATCATGATTATGATTGAACCTCTACACCAATCAAGCCTCGTTCAGTATTTAATCAATCTTGAATTACCCGCCAAGATATTGAAGATCAAATGTTAGTCCAGAAGCCTCCCCTGGCTCTTTCCATTTACATTTAGCATAAACTTTTTTCTCTTTCTTTCTTTCTTTCTTTTTCTTTCTTTCTGTACTTTCTTTTCTTCCTTTCTCTTCTCCTTTTAAAAATTTTCTTTATGTCCTTGGCCTTTCCCAAAATGTTTAAGCTTGTTGAAAAAAAAAAAGCAGATTTTTCTCAAGCATTTGCAGTCAAATGAATAAGCTAATAAATTATATATGGGCTCAGAAAGAGGATTTTCCCTTTTCACAGCATACATTAGAACTCAGCATTAGCAGTTGTTGGAAATGCTGCTGAAGAACTCTGTCTATCTTGCAAAACCATCTGCGGGAGGAGCCTTGCTCACCAGAGTGAGGCAAAGGGAATTGCAATGCACCAGAGAGACAATGTCTTTTGCATAACAATTTAATCCATCCATTTGCTGGTGAATATTCATATTCTGGGGTAGAAGTTTCAGTATTTACAAATTTGTGGAAGTAGGAAATGTAGATCAGCATCCTGTAAATGTAATATTTACTTCTTTGTTTTAAATGGCTAGGATCACCGAAACTGAGTTACATTTTTGTCCTCTTGCTTTAATTTACACTGAAATAAAGCCTGGAAGGTTATAGATACTGCACCATTGGGACTAAATGTGCTCTGATGATTTTAATTTTGTGTTCAGTGTGTGATTTAAAATCAATCTGCCCCAATTATGATCTGTATATTGTTTTTGTCTTTTGTCTATCTGGATCTATCATCTTTCTTTCTTTCTAATTTCTTTTGTCTTCTGTTGACATATTTCTCTATCTAATCTATAATCCATAAATAGATGAGTTCAAACAGTAGAGCTAAACCAGTCTGACTCATTATTTGTATCTGCAGAAGATTATATATGATAATATATAATGAATATATGTGTGTGTGTTGTGTATACAACTGTATACAAAAATTGCTTTAAGAGTGATTTATAAGTAAACCAAGTTTGGAGTTCTTTAATTTTATTAAGACTTTCTAGAGAAAATGAAAATAAAATTGCTATTTATTAACCTCTTTGGGAAAGAATTTGGCCATATATCACATCTCATATATCATCTAATTCTTATAATGACTCTATGATGCAGATGTGAGAAAACCAGATCTTGGAGATTGAAATCCTTTGCCCCAAATTGTCAAGCTGGGTCCAGGGTGTTTTCTAGTTCACTAGAAAAGCCAATCAATTTTATCTGACAAGGTCACTCCTATTGATTGGTTTAGCTCCTGAGAGTGCATTAGCCCTGGGCTCAGTATTAAAAACAAACAAAGAAACAAACAAAAGAGTAGTGATCAATTCATTCATGCTATAAATATTTATTGAGCACCTACAATGTGCTCAGTGTTCTAGGAACTGGAAATATCAGTAATGAAATAGATTACGTTCCTGCCCTTAAGAATTTAGATTCTAGATAAGAGCAATAGATCAAAGAGTGATGTTTGCCATGGGTATAGATAGGAAGGAAAGCCATAGGAAGACACGCTGAGTTGTGGTACCCTCCATTTGACTATATGAACAGAATTAGAGCTAGATTGTGAGTCAGCCTCATTAACTTTAGGAGAGAACATTTTTCTTCTTTATCTTCCAAGGTCTTGGATTATATACCATTGCATTATCCTCAATGTTTTGCATTGGTCTTGTTTTGGATATCATGTCGAAGACCCACAAGGATCATGATTAGATGTAGCCCATAGATGTTCAAAATACCATGCTTGTCTTGGGATGTAGAAACTTGGGAAAGTGCTCCTCATGCTTTGGATCACTTACAGAAAACCCTAGCCCCTGTCTCAGAGTTATCATTTGCACTATTACTTGTTTTTGTTTGTTTTTTGGTTTATCTCTTTATTCGATGAATGGTGCCACATTCAAGATTCATATTTCAGAAAAATAATTGGAGCTGCTTATTCCAAGTCTTTAAATCTCGTTATACCATGAAGCAGGTCTCTTTCCTCTGCCTGGAGTGTCCTTCCCACATTATATGCCTGGTGAACTATTCATTTTTACAAGGGCTGTGTCTATAGCAGCTTCCTCCAGGAAGCCTACCTTTTCTGAACTTACTAGACTTAGTATCTCAGTTTCCACTGCGCTGCAAATACGTCTCTGTATCCCACTTGTATTTGCTCAGCACCTGCCGCATGCCGGGTATCATTTAGGTGCTATTAGCGTGTATTACTCTGTAGCTTACTGCTTACATTCCTTTATGCCTCTCTTGTATGGCCCTTAAGTAGACTGAGATGCCCACTGTCTTATTCGCTTTCCTATCCCCAGGCACCCAGGCTTGTACTGGAACATGGCTGGCACTTGGCAATATCTGCTAAGGAAATCCCTGTTCATTTTATTTATTTTTTTTTTTAAGATTTTATTTATTTATTTGACAGAGAGAGACAGTGAGAGAGGAGACACAAACAGGGGGAGTGGGAGAGGGAGAAGCATGCTTCACTCGGGACAGGGAGTCCATGCGGGGTTTTGATCCCAGGACTCTGGGATCATGACCTGAGCCTAAGGCAGAAGTTTAACCACTGAGCCACCCTGGCACCCCTCCCCCTTCATTTTAAAAAGCATAGATGAGGGGCACCTGGGTGGCTCAGTGACAGAGAGTTTTAATTTTTCTCAAGTAAAAAAAAAATGATTTTGATAACCTCCCACATAAGGGTGTTATGTGGATTAAATAAGATACTGTTATATGGATTAATTAAGACCATTCTCAGCACATGGACTCATCACAGCCAAAAAATGAAGTCACTTGGTCATTACATATAGATGGCGTGTGGTGTGGCCAGTATTCCAACTCTAGTTTTGTATGTCCAGAAGCTAGTGGTGATTATCTGGTACCCTTCTGATTTGTAAAAACACCTGCTCACGAGGGTGCATGCACGTGTGTGTATACACACACGCACACGCACGTACACACACAGAGACATGCACACACACACACTCTCTCTCTCTCCCCCAGTAATTCTCATTAATCTTTCATTTGTGTCTAAAATCAAAAGGCAGCAGCCAGTCCTCCTTCCAACGGTGTCCTAGGTGGTGAATGATGGTGATACATGGGTTACCCCGGGGACGTTCCTTCACTCCCGTTTGCCCACCCCATGGAACAGCACACCTTCACAGTCACTGGTGTTGTGATGCCGTGTTTAAAAATAGATGAAAACAGTTAACACTTCTTTGAAAAGGAATCAAATCCTCACTTATAGCCTTTATCAACCAGCTGGTTCTTGTAAGCATCTTCCCGATCTGTGTGCAAACATTACTTTTAAGTGATCAGCTGGCGTAATTAGGTAAGATTGTACACTAGAAGCACAATCCAGTTCTCTCTTCATCTCGGCTGGAAGAGGAAGCAAACATCAGGGATGATGATACGAGGTAAGTTAGATGTGGGAGGCTTTGCCAGCAGCTGCAGTACCTTGCTAATCAGCAGAGCTAGTTATTTATTTATTTGTTTTTCTTTTTTAGTTCAAAGGTCTAGCTTTGTGGGACCTCAGCCAGCGAGGTCCTTAGGAAGCCTGGTGCCGTGGGTACCAGCATCATCACTGGTACAGATCGCAGCTTGCGGGGGCTAGGCTTCTCGTGTTTTCTTTCTGGAGCTTTTATTATTAACACTATTTTTTTTTTTTTTAAACGTACTTAAAGCTCTTGTTGTATCATAGACAGAAATCAGGTTCAGGGAAACAGAGTCAAAGACCCTGCTGGGGGTGGGACTGTGGTGTGGTTTCAGAGACTAGATGCTGTCAAATAAATAGGGAGATGTTGAGCGAGGATCCAACACAAGCCGGAGCTTGACGAGGTGAAGAGAAAATGGCTGTGGAGTGAGGAGACCCACATTCTGAGATTGGCGTTGCCCATTGGGCAGGTCACTAAACCTCTCCTGATGTCACTCTCTGCTTGTGAAAATGAGGGTTTGGAAACCTCAAATGTATTGAGCACCTGTTATGTATCAGATTCTGTGGTAATTCTCACTGGTGGAGCTCCGCTGCCCAGGAAGACAGATGAAGTGGGCATAGACCAGGTGTGCCAAGGACCCTGACAGAGGTAGGTGTGATAGGCTACTCGGACAGCATAGCATTACCTACACAAAGTCTGGAGCTAAGCTGGGTCTGGTGTCATAGCCACAGTGACATTACTAGCTGTGTGTTCTTGAAAGAAAAACCAATACTTACTGGGCTATTGTGAAATACACACAGTATTACCTGGTATATAATATGTGCTCAATAAATACTAGTTGTTAGGGTGGGAGACAGACATCAAGTACTAAGATTACCTAGAGGGTATGGGAAGATCCTGAGAGAAAATATTAAACTGAGACCTGAAAACAATATAGAGGAAGATTTTAAGATGACCCCCACCTACCATGCTCCCTAAGTAAGCTGACATGCTTTCTTCCCTCTTTAGAACATACTGGTTGTTACCCAAAGCTCATGGCCAGAAGGCCATACTGCATCTACTTTAACCAATGCTCTGTTAACCTACTAACTACCAGGCCTTCTGATTCCTGATTAAAGAGCATCTACTGCAAACATAATTGTCATTCACAGGGCCCATCCTAAGCATAGACAGCAGCTCAGCTGTCCATGACAATTATACATAGATGATCCCATTTAACATTTCCTTTTTTACAATCCAAATAAGTTATCTTTCATGCCCATTTTACACAATGAGCCCCAACATCGTAAGTAAGAGCTGAGGTTGGAATCTTGGTCTCTTTGGGGGCCAAAGCCCCTTCAGCTGAAAGTTCTTTAAAGGGATGTCAGGTGAAAAGAGTGAGTCAGAATATTCCAGGGAGAGCAAACATCCTGTCCAAAGCCTCAGGACAGAGATGAGTTGTAGGATTCTTCCCTACCTGCTCTGACATTCTATTATTTGATAACGGAGGCACAAGTGTCACCGTAGGAAGTGAGCCTCAGAGAACTTGAACAATTTGCCCAGTGATTTTTACTGGTAAGTTATTTCTTTATTTTTTTTCAAAAACACATCGGAATGGCTTCCATTTTCAGGTACCAAGGATAGAATTCTTTCAAATATTCCGTGTCAAAGGCCAGGGGCTTGAAAGGCTGTGGTCTATTTTCAGCCTTTCTGAAAGACAAAAACAAAACCAGTGCTTGGGATATAGAAGTCCTGTGCTCCAGATATCGAAGCCCTGTGCTCCAGATATCGAAGCCCTGTGCTCCAGATATCGAAGCCCTGTGCTCAAAGTCCCAGGCTGGCTCCCCTCGTTCGTGCCTTCCGCCTCACGCCTCTCCCATTGCGTCTGGTCCTCAGAACGCGGGGGTGTAGTGACTGATGCAGGAGAAGGGGGATGGTGCCACGTGGGTGAAACATTTGGGGGGAAATCCACTCCAGTTTTGCATATTCACAAAAATAGTACTTTTTTTTTTTTCCTTTTACAACTGTAAAGCTTTTGGTGATAGTCAACCCATTTTTAAATTATCAAATGGCGATTAAGAAGTAAAAAAAAGCTGTAAATATTTAGAATGTGACAAGACCATGTTAATGGAAAGTTGGCTTTTGGAGAAATTAGGCTCCAAGGAAAGAAAAAAAGATTCCTATGCAATCCAACATTATCAGTCTGATTTTTGTCCTAAAGTAACTTTAAAAATGAGAATTAAAAATTATCAGACTATTTTGAATGTGTACCGTGCACAAAAATTTTACCGTATTTTTTCTGAAGCTTCTCTCACGTTTTCCTCAAAATATGAAATGCTAGGGATTGGGGTTAGAAGGCTTAAGAACAAGCTTTTTAAATGCAGCATATTCACATGGAAAGAACATGTTGGGTGTGTGAGATTCTTTATTCTCTGCCTTCCCCTTGCTCAGATCCAGGCCTATTTCCTCTGGAGGGTCTTTGCTCCAGCAAGTTCACTGCCAGGAAAGCTCTGCCCTCATGTTTGCACGGAGCTTCCTCCTTCCTGCCTTTCAGATTTCAGCTGAAATGTCATTTCCTTAGAAGTTCCCTTGACCTGCACATCTGAAGTCATCACTGATCATCATGAGCTGTTTTGCCTCTTTCATAACACTTACTGCAATTTGCAATGATCTCGTATCCCCCTCTGCTGTGCTGTACTCCAGGGGATCTCTGGTTCACCATTGCCAAGGGCAGTGCCTGCTACAAACTTGGTACCCAATAAATACTTCTGAATAAATGAATGCAAAAGTGCCTTAAAGATAATGAAGTGCCCATAATTATTTTATTATGTGAAAATTAAGACCAGGAAAAAAAAAAGTTATTTGTGATGTCATTTCTAAGTTTTTCTGAGCAATTAGTATTATCTATTTTCCCCAAAGACCATTTCGATTTTACTCCTCGGGTACTGTTTACTGAGTGCCAATTTCTAGAAGTTTAGGAAATCAATATTTTCCAAAATAAAGTGCCTTTGCATTTAGAGTAAAGCATTTATCTTGCTTGTTGGCCAAATACACAGGGAAGAGTCTGCATCATTTTATGTTTGAGAGAAAAAAGATGACCAGACCCCATATTTGGCCAACGGAATTCAGCGGATCAGAGAAACAAGGTCATCCACAATTCATGTTGACTCTTAATACTTCAGGATATGTGCATGTCAACAATTCTAGAACTGTTGAATCATGGGATTTCAATATAAAACGAAACTTAAGGTTACTTCGCGTTACCCGCTCGCCAAATCCGATACTTGTATCCCTAAATCAGTTCTTTAATTCTGTAGATTGTACCCTCTGAATTAATTTAGTATCAATATGTTATTGCTCACACTTGTGTTTTAAGAGATTCTCTTGAGGTTTGATTTCTAGAGTTAGTAAAATTTCATTTTAAAAAATACTGCTTGAAATGAGTACAGAATGTGTGAGTTAGGACTTGGGAATATTTGCTGGCAGTTTTTTTTTTTTTTTCTTCCCCTGAGGGCAGGAAGATTGGGCACAGGGAAAGCTTTTTCTTTTTTTCTTTTTTTTTTTTTTTAAACAAAATTTGACCTAAAGTAGAGAAGGTTTTTTTTTGTTGTTGTTGTTTGAATAATAATACATGAGGTGATAAATATGTCAAGTATATTCTAACAAACAGTCATATTATGCAGCGTCTTACTCAAAGCAAATTAGATATAGTCAGTGGTTTTATGTAAAATTATCGTTGAAATCATGACTGTTTGCAGAACCATAGCTTTTTGATCTGGGAAGGAACCATAAAAGGTCACTTAACCCGGTGGCTTTCAAACTCTTCTCTCATCTATAGTGAGAAATACATTTTTTTGGTATGATCCAATACACACACACACACACACACACACACACATACAAACACACAGGCAACCCCAGCTGAAACTAAAGAGTCACAGGTCTCCCCCTCCCTACATGAGATGTGTTCTGTTTTTTATTTTATACTACTTCACTTTAAAAAAATGTTGGTCTTGCTTTTATACATTGATTTCAAGACATGTTAGTTTGGAAAACACTAATCTGACTCAAGTTATTTACTTTACAGTTTGGGAAGACAAGGTCTGGGTGGGGAAGTGACATCGCTTCATACCAAATTCATACCACATTCAAGTAACCCTGTCACTAAGCTGTGTGTGTGTCACTAAGACACACACGGTGTCTTCTCTTTCACTCCAATCTATGTTCCTATAAAATCATAAGCAGCAGCTACAGTTCAATTAAAAAGAAAAATACAACCTATTTCTTGGGTTTAAGTCCAAGTCCCTAGTGGGCACGTTCCTTAACCTCTCTGAGCCTTGCTGTGCTCATTTTTTATGCAGGGACTTAAGCTCTTACCATAATGAGCCTCGACATAGCTCAGCTAGGCGCTTATTGAAACAACTTTGATAAAAATGCCTGATAGAATTCCTGGCTCCTGCTTTTCCACCTTAACTTCCTAAGAAGTCATGTTAATTTTAAAAAGAAAGAATGGAAAGTAGGAAATAAAATACACAATATTTGTATTTTGGTTCAACTGCCTAAAAATCCAATACTTGATGTGAGAGCCCGAGTGAGCTATGGTTCTGCTACAGTGAGCCGGGGTCTGTTTCCCCTCTTCTTGAACTGAGGTGAGGCTGGGACTGGATTAGCCAGGGATCCACTATGGAGGTGATGCTGTGCCAATTCTGGACCTGGTCACGAAGTGGACCAACAGTTTTCAGCTTGGTGCCTCAGAGCGCTGTGTTGTCCTCGGGAAGTGTGACTGCCCTGTTAAGGGACTGTGTGGAGAGGCCCCAGGACTCCATGGAGAAGGAGAGGAGCTCGGTAGGGACCAGCTTTCAGCTATCCCCATCAAGGCAGCAGGAGGGTGGTGAAGTCTCAGGGACCCTCCAGATTACCCTGGCCTCCAGCGGAATATCACCCCGTTTGAACCCTTTTGATCCTAGGTAAAGACTCATCTCACTAAACCACTGACCCACAAAATTATGATACAACCAAATAGCTGTTGTTTTAAACATCGTGTCCTAAGGTATTTTTTAAATGCAACCGTGGATAACCAGAACACTTAAGTGGTTACAAAAAGTTCGAGTTTTTGAGAAGTTCAAGTTTTCTAAAACCAGCTTAGCTTGGCCCAAATCCTACAGCAAGACCACCTCTCCAGAATCCTGGAGCTAGTTAC
Source organism: Lontra canadensis (assembly GCF_010015895.1). Classification (NCBI taxonomy): domain Eukaryota; kingdom Metazoa; phylum Chordata; class Mammalia; order Carnivora; family Mustelidae; genus Lontra; species Lontra canadensis. The sequence continues at coordinate 54,918,511 of NW_022630995.1, forward strand.
TGAACCTCTTTGTGCTTTAGTTTTCCCATCTGTGAAGTGGGGATAATAGTAGTCTCTACCTCATAGGGTTACTCTGGTTAATACCAGAATATATAAAATTCTTAGAACAGGGCCCTAGACACAGAAAGGGCTATGCAAATCCGTGTAGATTATTCTAGAGCAGGAAAATACATGTTTGCTTTGAATGTCGATTTAGATTACAGCTCGGGATCAGCTGGTACTGCTTTTGGATGGTGAACAGGCTTCTGTTCTGGCTCTTGGGGTCTCTTGAAATCTGACTTGCAAAATTAATTCAACTTGGTCATAGAAATGAATATCCCCGTGGAACCTAAAAGAGATTAAGAATTGTAAACAAGGGGCAGAGAGACATGCCATTTGCTGGAGCGGCATCTCGTAACAGGTCCAGTGTTCTTTAACGTTGTTATTAGTGATGTGGGCAAGAGGTTGAGTAGCACATTAATCATATTTGCGACATCAAATCATGTAGAAGACAGGAGAAAACAGGGATTACATCTCTATATCCGGAGGGAGTAGGAAGGTGAGCTGGAAAGAAAATGAAACAGTAAGATTAAATGCAGTCAAGTTCAAGATTTTGAATTGGATCTGCCGATAGAGCAGTCCTTTCCAAAAGAATGATTTGAAGCATTTCAGTCAAACAAGTATTTACCAAAGGTGTGTCACACGCCAAGAACTGTGTTAAAAAATGGGAATTCCTAGGCAAATACAGCGTGTCCCTCCCTGTAAGGGGCTCACAGTCCTGTAGGCAATGCAGACTGCAGCAGATACAAATAATACAGGGTGATGGGTACAAGAATACATGTACGTCCAGGGTGCAGATGTCCTACAGAGGACGGAGTCAATGTATCTCCCTGGGATGGTGTGTACAACAGCAGATATGGAAACAAAATCTGTAAAAATTAGAGACGGAAATCAGAAGTTGAGAGTGCATACATAATGAGAAAGGAAAATAGAACCCTATGCGAGTTTATATATTTGAGAATCAGATTTGGCTGTGTCCTTCTTTCTGTGAAGGACAAAAAAGAGAAAACAGGAGTTAATAAGCTGTCATCAGAGTTACAAATCGAGATATAATTGGAGAAAAGTGATCCACGACAAAGACATTTTTGAATTTGGGAGAAATACACTGAATAAGGGAAAACAGATTTCATTGATATCCACATATAGGGCATTTGCATCGTCTTTGGAAGTGGTAGGATTTTAAGGCAGATATGTTAGAACTCTCTGTTCCTTGATTCATTCCACCTGTGAAGGCTGACACAAGGGAATAACAACTCATAGTCACTGCTTTTCCAAATTTTTCGGTCCAGCTGGGGAGAATTGTTAATCAAATCATTATGCCAATATATAATCATAACTTTCTCACTTACAAAGGAAAGGCAAAGTGAGCCATGAGAGAGGCAACCGGGATCTAATATTGAGGGGCTTCTCAAGGGGTTCTTCTCTAAAAAGATGATGCTTGATGTGAGGCTTGAAGGGTGGGTTACAGAGTTCAGGAGAGAAGGGGTAAGGAAGGGCAGTTTATTTTTTCAATTAAAAAAAATACTTCTTTTAATTAATTATTTATTGTTATTTAAATTCAGTTAATTAACATGTAGTGCATCATTACTTGCAGAGGTAGAGTTCAGTGATTCATCAATTTTATGTAACACCCTGTGCTAATTACATCACTGCCTCCCTTAATACCTGTCACCCCGTTACCCCATGCCCCCACTCCCTTCCCCTCTAGCAATACTAGTTTGTTTCCTATGATTAAGTCTCTTATGGTTTGTCTCCCTCTCTGATTTCATCTTGTTTAATTTTTCCCTCCCTTCACCTATCCTCCTCTGTTTTGTTTCTTAAATTCCACATATGAGTGAAATCATATGATAATTAACCTTTCTCTGATTGACTTATTTTGCCTAGCATAATGCTCTCTAATTCCATCCATGACATTGCAAATGGCAAAATTTCATTTTTTTTTGATGGGTAAGTAATATTCTATTATATATGTACAACATATCTTTATCCATTCATCTGTCAGTGGACATTTGGGCTCTTTCCATAGTTTGGCTATTTTGGACACTGCTGCTATAAACATTGGGATACAGGTGACCCTTTGAATCCTTACATTTGTATCTTCAGGGTAAATACCCTGAAATAGTGCAATTCCCGGGTTATAGGGTAGCTCTATCTTTAAGTTTTTGAGAAACCTCCATACTGTTTTCCAGAGTAGCTGCACCAGTTTACATTCCTACCCCTTTCTCCACATCCTCTCCAAAATTTATTATTTCCTGACTTGTTAATTTTAGCCATTCTGACTGGTGTGAGGTGGTATCTCATTGTGGTTTTGATTTATATTTCCCTGATGCTGAGTGATGTTGAACATTTTTTCATGTGCCTGTTGGCCATCTGTATATGTTCTTTGGAGAAATGTCTGTTCATGTCTTCTGACCATTATTTGACTGGATTATTTGTTCTTTGGATGTTAAGTTTGATAAGATTTTGGATTCTAGCCCTTTATCTGATGAGACATTTGCAGTATCTTCTCCCATTCTGTCAGTTGTCTTTTGGTTTTGTCAACTGTTTCCTTTGCTGTGCAAAGCTTTTTATCTTGATAAAGTCCCAATACTTCATTTATGCCCTTGTTTCTGTTGCCTTGATAGACATATCTAGCAAGAAGTCGTGTGTCTGAGGTCACAGAGGTTGCTGCCTGTGATGTCCTCTAGGGGTTTTGATGGATTCCTGTCTCACATTTAGGCCTTTCATCCATTTTGAGTTTATTTTTGTGTATGGTACAAGAAAATGGTCCAGTTTTATTCTTCTGCTATTTATCTATTTGAGAGAGAGAAAGAGAGCAGGGTGGAAGTACAGAGGGAGATGGAGAGAGAGAATCTCAAGCAGACTCCCTGCTGTGCACGGAACCTAATAGGGGGTTCAATCCCACAATTCTGAGATCATGACCTGAGCTGACATCAACTAACTAACCTAACATCAACTAACCCAACCTAACTGAGTAAGACATCCAGGCACCCCTAGGGAAGGGCAGTTTAGACAGAAACTATAGCCTGTACAGAGGCCCTGTGGTAAGGGGATCTTACAAGACAGGCTTTGGGAAAAATAGAGATTTGCTGGAAGGGATAATAGATTTCAATAAATACCATAAAGCCTTTTTGATTTTTTCTCTTTAACCTCAACAAAAATTCAGAGGTACTTAAGACCTTAATGATAATTTTTGGATAGTGGAAACCCTTTTGAACATGGGAAAAACAACTGAAGGAGGCTCTTCTATGCTTCTTTGCTTCCAAAATGTCACTCATGTCAGGGATAATTTAGAGGTGATTTTTGAATCTGAAGTATTTGATCTGGTTAGAGTGCTGACCAATATAGTATAATTATAGATTTTAGTTGGAAAATCTTGTTCTAAACCCAGTCATCCTAGTGATGACTGCAATGAAAAACATAATACTTTGCTTTGGACTTGCAATTACAAATGTTTATTAAAGTTTCTGTTCTGCTCTGTGATAATTTTCAGGCTTGATGTGAACAAATGCCAAATGATACATTTTAATGATCCAAATATATAGAATTGTATTTCCCCAAATCTTCTTCTTTTCCATAAATCAGTCATTGCTTCTTAGAAGGAAAATAAATTTGCTTCTGAATGGAGCACCAATATTTTTTTCTTCCCAGTATTAGATTCTGCATGTTTGAATGTGTTACAAATCCTACTCATTTTTCAGGACGCAGGTGAAGCTCTTCCTTGCAGGAAGCCTTTGTTATCTCTCTAGTTAACTCTAATTTGCCTGTTTCTGATGCCCATCACTTTGTATTCCTGACTGTGGCATGTCACCATATTTTATTATTATGTTTTGATTTAAGTCACTTAGATGCTTGCATTTTTTAATCCTGATTATATTCCAGACCATAATTCCTAGCATGACAGCTGATAAATTCTCTGATAAATTGATAAATTCTCAGTGTGTCTGTTGATGGCATGGATGAGTGAAAGAAAGGGATGGCATTGTTGCATCAGCTTGGGCTCTCAAGTTGCGGAAAACAGGATGCCACTCTTGTTAACTTAAGTGAGGAGATAATTTATTGTAGGATTGCAGGGGTTGCTGGAAGCATCATCAGGGAGGTGGAGGAATCAGACTTGGGAGAGCTGGATCCACAGACTCCATCGGATATTAGCAGTGGAAATGATGTCATGCTCTCATAAGTTACAACCACCCGATTGAAACCACTCTTTCTTCCAGCTTTTTTTCTGGGTATTTAAAATTCAGAGTTAGAGGAGAGAGCACCTGACCATTCAAATCTAGGCCCACCTACTGACACTGGCTGCACTGAGGCGGGAAGAGAAGAGACCTGGAAGAGTAGCATGGAGGAGTCTCTTAGCTTCTGTAGGTGACGTGGTTTACCGTCAAACCAGGCCTGCACCCGCTGAGTTAACTTTCCAGAAGGAAGTCAAAGTTCTATTAGGAAGATCAGTACATCAGTATGTGTAGTGGAGGGAAAAAAAAAATTCTGGAGATACTCATTGCAGGTAACTCCATAGTAATGAAATTGGTTTTGAATTTGTCTTGACTTCTAACTGGCTGGTGACCTTGGGTGTGTCATTTATCATCTCTGGTTCTTTGCTTTCTCACTTATTAAATGTAAAAACCTTGGCTTCTCTAAAAACCTTGCAGGATGGTTGTAAGGGTCATAGAAGAGAACATATTAGAAGTGCTTTGTAAATGAGAAGTGCTGTTTCAATGCAGAATACTCTTTTTATGGGTTTTTGGTGCATTCTGCAGTGCCACGGTTGAGTGGGTGGTTGCAGAATGGAATTGAGAGCTTTATTCCCGTCTTGCCTGTTGAGGCTCCAGAGGAAATGTGAAGGTGCTTTTCCCTGTTTGCATATCCTGCATTCTAATAGTAATAATATCCTCCCCCACTTACTGAGACTTTACTATGTGTTGGGATCTCATCTACGCCTGTTTGGTGTTTTTACTCATGTAATCCTCACAATAACCCTTTGCATAAAATTCTACGAATATTCTTATCCTAGAAGTAGTAAACTGAGGCATGCAGAAGAGTCGGCAGTATCTGCCATCAATATCATCATCTACACTCTATAGCCCGTTGGTAAAATTTGAATGTTAATCTTTTCTTCTTAACCATCTTGCCAGATTATGAAGAAGATTAATGAGGAAATGTAGGCATAATATTTAGTGTTTCTAGGAAGAAAGCTTCTGGTGAATGCAATTATTCTTGTGCATTTTCATAATAATGAAATATGAAATACCATAGTATTTTTATGCTTTGTTCTCTTTAATTAATCTTCCCAATCCTAGCTCATGATCAATTTATTTTTCAAAGCCAAAGACTTCAGAATGTTACTCTTTCTTAAATTTTTCTCCCTAATTTTATAAACATATGTTGTTGATTTCAGTCTTAAGTATTTGTCATTTTTGCTTTTGTTTTTCCCTTGAGGGTCAGAGGTGTAGGACTGTTAAGAGATTAAACCCTGGGTCAAAGAAGATTTGTAATTCCCCTTGTAGGGAGATCAGATTTGGATTTGGGGGAACCAAACAAACAGTGTCATATTAAAACTTTGACTGCAACCACAAAGTTAATGTCAAACTTCTTAGGTCCTAATAAGGAACCCTTCCGTGTTCAGAGGAAAGGGAGGGAGACAGAGAGAGCGAAACTGATCTGGAAAGAATTTCCCCTTGATATCTTGTCACTCACCCAAATGGCTGGTGATAATTGGACATAGGAGACATTTGTAAGATCAGACAGGATATCACGTCCTTAAGAAGCTGCATCTCTGACAATGGAGTGTCCGTCATTGTCTTCAGACACACAGGGGCTCTATGCCTTCCTAATGTCCATGTGCTAAACCTCAAGTATCAGAACATACGGCAAGAAATTATAAAAGATGGGACAGAAAAATTCATCTAGGTGATAGAGTTTCAGATTATTTGTGAAAATACCAGTGTCCCCATCAGAAAAATAAGGATGAAGGCATGATGGCACGTGACCAGGAGCTTAAAAGGAAAATAATTGATAAAAATAATTGGAAAGATTTCCACAAGCTTATGAATGAGCTCTGATAATTTTGTTGACTAGAACAAAACAATATTCTTTGTGTCTGTATGGCCAGTCTTCCAAGCTTAGAAAAGTACTTTCAAATATCAAGTATACATATACTGGCTTCACTCTTTCTACCTGCCCTTGCTAATTACATTTTTTCAGCACTCTTCCCCCATGGAGAACAAAATGTTTTACAGCAGACCTACATATAACTTGATATGTCTGCCTTATAATGTAAAGGAATGGTTATTCCATTAAATTAAATTTATATGTTTAAGGGGTAGCAAGTGTACATTTAGGGATGGAAAACTGAATTTAAATATATATCATTCCATAGAAGGGTGCCTGGGAGGCTCAGTCAGTTAAGTGTCTGCCTATAGCTCAGGTCATGATCCCAGGATCCCAGGATCCAGCCCCACATCAGGCTTTCTGCTTGGTGGGGAGCCTGCCTCTCCCTCTCCCTCTGCCTCTCCTTCCCCATGCTTGTGTGCTCTCCTCTCTTTCTCTGTCAAATAAATGAATAAAATCTTTAAAAACAGTATATCATTCCATAGAAATAACAAATTGGAGGATCATCATAGAAAATATGTTATGATAAATGATAAATTATAAAAGATTTATTTCAAGTTTAATGAGTACACAATGGACGTTTATAACATAGTATTAAAAAGTTTAGTCAATCGCAATGTTTGAATGCTTGATTAAAATAATCCAGTAGGATGATTTAACAGCTGTTCTATCCAGTGATAATGGCCCCAATCAACCTATTAAAAAACATTACTTGAGCAGCTCTGGTCAGCAAGGGGCTTTGCTGGATCTGGATGGATCAGCCATGGGATATAGCAGTTAGGTCCATACCTAGTTCCTGATGAGTGCTCCATAAATGTCTATGACATGAAGGAAGAAATAAACTCAGAAATCTTCAATGAGGGGCCCCTGGGTGGCTCAGTTGGTTAAGTGTCCGACTCTTGATTTAGGCTCAGGTCATGGTCATAGGGTTGTGAGACTGAGCCCCATGTTGGGCTTGGCACTCATCAGGAAGTCTGCTTGAGACTCTCTCTCTTCCTCACCTTTTGCCCCATCCCCCCAACATGTGCTCTTTCTCTATCAAATAAATCTAACAACAACAACAACAACAACAAAAACAAAAACACAAAAAAACCCCTTAAATGATACCAGTAATTTTTTGGAAGTAGATACTATGTACAAAGCACATCCACTGGACTAGTCTACTTCAGTATATCCTCGCACGATATCTCTGTCAGAACTGATTATTCTTGTATTAAGGATGGGTAGATTGACAGATAAGAGACTAAGTGGAGGTCAGACATGTGGGATGTAATGGAACTGGAATCTGATCCTGGGTTTGATTTTATTTCCTTTGGAGGTTCATGGACCCCCTAGCCCTTCTGTGAAACCCCTGAAAACCTTTCTAAAATTCAACTGTAAATCTTTCCAGGGAAACCATTAATAGCCTTCATCATCTTCTCATTGAGATCCACACAGAGATCCTGTATCTTCCACCTAAATTTCAAGAGCTTGTATATCATTGAAAAAAATAAGATTTAGTCATAATACAAAAGATAAGTTCAACATACAGAAATGAATAAGGTTCCACACAGATAATGTGAGATTTGTTGCCAGGAATTGTATAGGGTTTGAAGTACAACACATCACATATGGTGTGATTTCTGGAAGGTTTTTCCTGGGAAGAGGGATTTGAGACGGACCTGGATGGTTACTGCTGTGCATGTGTCCTGGAACGAGGCTCCAGCCTCGTGCACTCTGACCGGGTTCCCCCTACCTCCCCTCTCTCTACTTAGAGTGACATTCGACAGCAAGGAAGAATTAATTACCACATGTTTCCCTCTGCCTACAGCCGATTACCTGCAAGGCTGCTCCAACATTAGGCTGAGAACAGCAAGGAAAATGCCATTTGGAAATGTTCTGCTCAGAACAGATGTCCAGCTGCTCATTTAGATCATGAACTGTTTGTCAATACTGACAATTAGTGAGCTAAAGATTGCATTGACCACATGACAAGAATCGATATGTGCAGTACTTGTTAGTTATTTACCGCCAAGTGTATTAAAGCCTGTAGATTTCTTATAAATCCTTCAAAGCCATCCTGCTATGATCCTCTCTACAACACGCATTGACACATCGATAAATCCTTTTGACAAGGGTGATCTGTGAAAATCAATACCAGTTTATCAGCGATTCCCATGTAGTTCTTTCTTTCTTTCTTTTTTTTTTTTTTTTGACAGGCCAGCCGGAGGCTTAAGATCATTTCCCAAAGCAGGAACACTGACATGGTCTAGGTGCAAGGCTTGTAGTCACTCTGCCTGGAGGCACTGACCTTGATTAAAGTCCTTTGCTGGAAGATTCTTTGTAAATCCCTACAAAGGAGAGAGACCCACTCATGGATAGTGGCGATGGGCAGCCACCTTCAAAAGAGAAGTGGATACTTAAGGGTCTCAGTGCATAGTAATTTCTGCCTGTGCCAACCCACTGTTCGGCTCTTCTCTATCTCAAAGAAAGCTTGAGAACTTATCAGCAATTCTTCACCCTTATTCTTCGACAGACTTTAACATTGGCTCTAAGTATCTGTTTGCTCAACAGGTTTGCATTACAGTTTTTATTATATGAGCTGACTTAAACCTTCACACTAAGCAAAAATACCCACAAATCAAGTTCATATATAAAAATAGTGTATTAGGATAAGGATAGCTGCTGTAACAAACCAACATCAAAATGTCAATGTTGGCCATGTAATATATGGTTCACTATAGCCCTTTCTGGACAGTGAGTGATTTTCCTCCACATAATAATTCAGGGACCCACACTCCTTCCATCTGGGGCTCTGCTGTCCTATAGTATGGTAGTGACCTGAGACTTCCAATCTGAGGAAGTAGATAAAGAGAAGAGAGAAAGAGAAAGACACCCACTTTTTACATAAAATCCTGAACTTAAAATAGGACCACAAGATGCAAAAACGGATTTGTTAGTTAGTGCTAGACAGGCAGCCACCTCCCAGTGACAATCCCACTTTGCAAAGGGAACACAAATTTTCTGTGGAGAGCTAGGCATCATTGTTTACTAGGACCTGCCCCATGCTGCTGTTGGAAGTCCCTCGGATAGGCAGGGAAAATACATTGTTTCAGTACTTCATGAAGTTTGGTAGCAAATGCGGAAGACAATCCCTCTACCCTAAGGTAGCAGAATTTATGGGGGTTTCTTTTCTCCTTCCATTCTCCCTCCCTTCTTCTCGTCCTCGCTCCCTCCCTCCCTCCCCCCGCCTTTTTCTTTCTTCTTTCTTCTCTTTCTCTCTCTGTTACTAATCTCCATAGCAAAACTCCCTAAATGCTGAGAACCTTTATTTCTTTGGGCTTCCATGGACCTCTGCTTTTGGCATAAAAGTAGCTACATCAAAACTGTGTCTCACATCTCTCCTTTGAAAGTCCTGTTATCAGCAATAGTTAAGCAGTTTTAGGGGATACTGAGAATTCATAATCATCTTAAGTTCTCTTTCTACTTTTAGAATATGACCTCAAAGAGGCAACTGCACCAAACTTTCAGGCTCCTAGGTTCCGCTGGACCTTAATAAAATCTGCCTGCACTTCTATTCGTCCCAGGACTTTCTCACTACCTGCCTTCTCTCTGCCTCTTATGAAAGTCTTTGCTGAATAGCTATGTCTGGGTCTTGCTGAAACTAATAAAATTATATCTATCACTCTCTTGGGGAGCTCTATCCAGAGTTGCATTTGAGATCCAAAGACAAAAAGAAATTTCTGCTAGTGTTTTGCTGTAATTAAAGATCCCAGAGTTTTCCAGAGAGGCATATTTGCAGAAAGAGATGTCCGATAACTTCAGGACTTTTGAGTTCCCTCCCTCTCTTTCTCCCTTCTTCCCATACTCTCCACTCCCTCCCCCCTCCACCCTCTTTCTCTTTCTCTTTCTCTTTCTCTTTCTCTTTCTCTTCTTCCCCTTCCTCCTTCTTCATTTTTCTCTTTAAATGACTATACAAACTACATTACATATTTAGAAGTTATCTGTTTTCTAATACTTTTCTTTTTGTTTAGCATGGAAACTCCTTGACATACAGAATTTGGAGAAGAAAAAAAAAATGCTTTCGAGAAAGCCTACCTTCACCTTTAGTGGGTAAACGTAAATATTTAAATCCTGGAGGAAAATTCCCCATCAGCAACAGAGACTTCCTATGCAGTCTTTATTTATTTACTTATGCCAAGTTTTGAACTCTTTGGCAATTTCCTATTTGCTGGGGCTGAGAGATAGATGGATATCTGAAGGACACAGACAAACCAAGATTGGATGAGGCAGAAGAGGAAGCTGTGACTTATATTCTAGCCATTTAGTTAGTCTCTCTAACTACAATATTTCAAGAGGACATGAGTATGGGGGAGGGTTTGATGTCCTTACAGTTCACTTGTCCATGAGAGTCAGAATGAAAGATCTGGTGGGTTTTCTGCAGTGTAGCAAATGAAAGAGCTCATTAGCTATAAGCAGCCAATAATCTTCCGTGATTCCCCAGTAGCAGCTATTCCTTGGGGAAATTTATGCCAGGCAAGGCTGGAATAGTAAGAAAGCAAGAAGAAAGGGGTCGTGTAAAGCCAAGCAAGAAAGAGGGAAAGCATGCTTCCCATCCCTGCAGAAGACAGTTCTGTTTCTGACATACTCAGAGAGTTTTCATTGTATCCCAGCCTTGCGTATGGGCTATTTTTAGCATCCAGCATTACTCCCGCTTCGAAGGATGACTTCAGTTATTAGCTATGATTAATTAAGGCCATATGGCTCTTGAAAATGTTCTACTTGTGAATATAATAATAATAGCACCATAACTGTTTACATTTTTCAAAGCATGATCACATTTAGTATTAACCTTGCGAAGTAAACAGGACAGGAATTTATAACCCATTCTACAGATGAGACGATGAGATGACACATATATCTTGGGTTTATATTTCAGGGGTGAGAACTTAAAAGAGGGCCACCACCCTATGAAGAAGGACTTGTCAGTATGGTTCCAGTGTGGAGCTGATCCAGGACAATAAACCGTTTTCTTAACTTCTCATCCATGGCTCTTTCTGCCCAGGAGACATGAAATAGAAAAAATCTAATAATAGCTAACACCTATATAGCCTTTTGTTAAGTCTTTTTCATACAATAACTCATTCAATCTTCAAAGCAATGCTATAGGGTAATTATTAGCATGATTTTATAGACGAGAAAGTGGAGACAAGGAGAAGTCATGTAGCCTACCTTTAGTGATGTAACTGGGGAGAGAAGGAGCTGGCAGCCCTACCCAGGCAGTTTGTCTGCAAAGCTTGTGTTCTTAACCTCCACATTACACCTCCTCTCAACAAAAATCAGCTATAAATTACAAAATCTGTGTGCAGTTCCTGAAGGTGTTCCATGGCCTTGAGGATTCAGAATTCAGGTTTAAGATTGATCCGTCTTCTTTCCCGAGTCCTGATGAACTTTTGCAGGAAAGGTTTGCAGATCTGTGGAGACCAAATCACCCATAAGGCAGGTCTTCTGCCACAGTGACCTCCCTTAACCACCGGGGTGCATCTACATCCAGCTTCACAGATTACCAGTGTCCAGTTGTCCTTCTTGGTGCAAGAATCAGACCGGCCTGATGGGCATTATTTATTCACTCAACTTCCGTGTACATGGTCCTCACCACAACCCAGGGACTGAGCCAGGCATATGAGGACACAGAGATGAAAAAGTCCTGGTCTTTGCCCCCATCAAGATCATAGTGTCCAGGGAAGAGAGAGATGTAGAATGAGGTAATTAATGATAAAATATGCAGTACACACTGTAACAGATGTATACAGTGATCTTCTTGAGCCAGAGAGAAGAGAGACTAATTTGGGCTAAGGAAATAAGAGTCAAAGCAGTAGGGTATTAACTGTCTGCTCAGGAACTGAAACGAGACAGATTTGGGTTCAAGTCATGGTGAAGTTGATCTATACTTGGGAGATGCTAGAAAAGTTACTTTTCTACAACTCAGTTTCTTATCTTGGCAAATGTAAGTGATAATTCTGCCTCCCTCAGGCCACAGGGAAGATCACGGGAGGAATCTCTCTATACAACTGGTCACAGAGCAAGTGTTTGGGAGATGTCATGATAACTCTCATAACCATCTCGAAAGCTTCATGGGGGTTGTGACACTTCACAGATGGCTTTGTGGTTGACGTGAAACCTGCAGTCAGGCAGAGAAGAGAGGGTGGGTGAGAAGAGGGAGGAAAATTCCCACGCCAGAAATCAGTGCATACGAATCCACAGAATAATTTGTCCCCGTAGCACAGTCCTAAGAATACTGTCTGGTGATAGGCTCCACCTGCCTTTTCTCTCTGTAGGCTTTTCCTACTCGAGTTGATTCTACATACAGTCAGAGGAATCATCTTTCATTGCCATAATTGCTATCATAGCATTTTCCCTCCTGAGAAGTAGGCAGTGGCTCCCAATTGCCTCTTGAATCAGCGTGAATGAAATTGATCACAGACTTGAAGACCTCCCGCACACCCAACAGGCTCATCTCACCTCCTGCTGTACCCTGGATTTTCTCTTCTCTTCAATCAAGGGAGCTGGTCATGACTCTGTACATAATTTTCTGTGTCTCCCTTCCCAGAACAGGGTGGACCCCTACATAAACATTTGACAGAATTTCTAAAGCAAGTGTGTGCACATATGTGTGTGTGTGGTGTGTGGTGTGTGTGTGTGTGTGTGTGTGTGTGGTGATTTTAAAGTGATAAAACATTTTCAGTCATGGTGGGTAAGATCTATCTGGTTGACCAACCAATGACTCGAGTTGATGAACACTTCCTCATATAGAGTGAGTTTTGTTGGCCCACCAGTACTTTTGAATATTTGAATGGAATGTTATGGACTAAATGTTTGTGTCCCTCCCCCGCCCCCAGCCCCAATTTGTTAAGTTGAAGCTCCAACTTCCAGTTGTGTAGGTGTTTAGAAATGGTGTTTTGGGAGGTGATTAGGGTTCGATGAGACCATGAGGGGGGTGCCTTCATACGTAGGATTAGTGTTCTTATAAGAAGACATAGCAGAGCTTGCCCTTTGCTGTGTGGGGACGCAGTGAGAAAGTGGCTTTCTGCAAGTCAGGAAGAGAGTTCTCACCAGAACTGGTTGATGCTAGCATCCTGATCAGAGACTTCCAGCCTCCAGAACTGTGAGAAGATACATTTCTGTTAAGATACCCAGCTCACGGTACTTTGTTATGTTAGTCGGGGCAGACTAATCCATCCAGTTGTATACCACTAAGCACAGAAAAAAGAATAAGGAAAAATCAAATAAACAATAAAAAAGCAAGCAAACAAAACAAAATCAAACAAGAAAGCTCAGTCGATACCTGGCTGTCCCCCACATGGCAAGGCATTGCCTGGGCTCAGGACAGGTTCCCCTTCTTCCAGTGGGACGCCCATGTGCCACATTCCTCAGTGATTCCCACTGCCTCCCTCTGCTCTGCATGACAGACCATACCTGTACATTACCCACAAGACCGGTGTTGTCATTTGAACCTGTGCTTTTGAATTTTTGGGTGGACACCCCTTCATTGAAGACTGATCTCTGATTGTATTTGCATAAAAATCAAGCATAATAAAATTGCTTATGTGGGTCATAATAAGTCTCAAAAAAATCTATCAATGATAAGGTGCAAAGGGCAACTTAAGAGTTAGTTGTTTTTTTACTTGTCATTTTGCATCCTGGTCACCCCTGGAGAGAGGCCCTTACAAATGTCAATTTATCTCTGTCTTTTCCCCTTGGTTTCACTCACTCATTCTATGTGTGTGTGTGTGTGTGTGCGCGCACGTGCCCATGTGTGTATGTACAGATGTGTATCTACATGTGTCTATACATACACACATATCTATATGTATGTATATTATGTAAGTGTGCATATATATTATATATATAAAATAGAAAAATGTGTATCCATCTATCTTCTCAATTAACACATCTACATGGGTCAAAAAAAAACCCAAAACCCTACGACCTTTTTCCAAAGTGCAATTAATAACTATATTCTAAGGGTTATTCAGTCAAGTGATGAAATCAATTCACTCTCTTAAGGAATCTGATGGATTTTGTTGGTAACCTCAACAAATTTTTAAAGGTAAAAGACTGTAGATTCTTTATTCCTCATACTTGGCCAATGTGGAAACTATTTCAGTCCCATATCACTTAATAAAAAAGATTAAAAGAATGGCAAACTTTGTTACCAACAATTATGCATCGCTTAAGTAATTACTTTGTGCTCCGCACCATGCTAAATTCATTGTTCTCCTCATCTCGCTTGGAACATGAGCCAACCTGAAATAAGTATGATTATTTCCATTTTACAGGTGAGGAAATCAAGATGCAGTGAGGTGAACCAACAAGAACAAAAAAGGCATAGTGTTATAACCCAGATTTCCTTACTTTAGCTCAGTTCTTACTTCATTTTTGCCCTATTTCTCATGATGACATGGTTGAAAAATTGTTGATTATATGAGAAGCTGAGATAGATACATTTTCTTCCTGATCAGTTGTTAGCACTTTGGTGGGTTCGCCTGCCTAATGAGCTCTGATTTAATTTTAAAATAAAAACAAACTTTGTCCCATGGTCAAAAAACCCTCCTTTACAATTTGAACTCTGAACCGTTTTTCTTCAGTGATAAAAATTTATACTTGCTTTCCTCTCATTTCCAAACACTCCCACAAAGTGCTCATTTCTTGGGAAGTCAGCATTCTCCTGTGCTTTTAAGAGCAGTAATAGTTTTCTATCGGGTTCCCAAGAAATTGATGAATTCAGTAAGTTGAGTCAATGCCTTGATACAAGCTTGGGAGATTTAATCTGTAAAGGGGATAGGAGGGTGTGTACATAGTGGATGGGGCCAACAAATTGGGGTCAGTGATTTCTGAATTGAAGCTAAGTGATATTTGCCCAATGCATGAAGGACTCGCACTATTCCTCATGAAGTCCAACAGGGAGGGTCCTTACGGTGGGATATACCTGCTTCAGTTTCCCTAGGACACCAGTCCTGTGACCTTTCTCCTATAAGCCATGAGATGTGAAATGTATTTGTTCTCAGAGCCAATGGCAAAGAGGACCTCTGGTCCCAATGGCTGCCCCCAGAATGTTCTATGCCTCAGCTCAAATCAAGGAAGCATCCAATGATGGGTTCTATTTCAGGTTTTTCTAGCTCAGAGGATTTCTCTCTTAAAACCTTGGCCTGAGATGAGTGCTTCTGGTGGCCAGGAGCTGAGTCTAGCTTTGAGCCTCTTGCATGAACTTGGGAGTAAATATCTCATGCCTCTCTGCCCCATGCCTACCGCAGTTTCATTGACAGCTGGCTACAGGCAGATCTCTCCCCCAAGCTGCTCCTTCATTTCCTAGCTGTGTGGTCTGGGACCAGTTCCCTACATTTCTTATGCTTTGTAAGGGAATCAAATGCTTCAGAGTATCATCAAGAGATAAATGAGATAGCAGGATTAAAAACCCGAGCACCTAATTTCCAAACAAATACATCCTAATTCTTATGAGTTTGGGCCCTATCTTTTGATTTGTTTTAATTCTGTTGCTGCCACCACCATGTTAGAAGACCTTGGGGACGTTTTATAACATCTTCAAGAGTCATTTTCTTCATTTCTCAGATGAGAACAGAAATGCTTCCTGCCACATCAACCCGGAAAGGAGTAGATGAGAGAATGCATGTAATGGGCTCAGCACCAGTGCTTGGCTCATGGGAAGCCCTCAGTACATTTTAGTTCTTGTTCTTCTCTAGAGTTCTTTCATACCTGAGTGTGTCTCTGCAGCCGGACCTAACTTGTTTCCTAAAATGGGGACAGCTGAGCCAATAGCGGGAGGCAGCTATCCAGCAAGATGCATTGGTTTCCATTCCCCTCACCTGCCCCTCCCCAGCTCCACCCTGGGCACCCACCTGCCTGCCTCTTGGTACATAATCCCAAGTCCTCCCTATGGAAGGATCAAACCCCCATCCTGACTCCAGACTGGCCTTTACATATTTTTCTGGGAATTTAAAAAAAAAATTATTTTATTAATTAATTAATTGCCAGCAGCCTGTATTCATGTAAAGGAGGGACAGGGAAAATGGCTGTTGATGGACAGAGGAAGAGTAGACATTCAGAAGAAGAGGATGCTGTCCCTTTGGGGCTGGCTGGGCCTTGTCTGAAGAGAAGTAAGTGTAGGTGGAATGGAGTCAGCCACCCTTGGTCTCAGATCAAGGGCTTCCTTCCTTTCCTAAGGAGGAATCTGCTTGTGTCCGCAGTGGAGATGGCGTGGTTGACAAGGGGAGCAGGTGGGTGGTAGGGAAGAGCCACCCTTCATGCTCACTGAGGCTCAACTCTGCAGTAAACACCATCTAGCTAATTCACGTGTGTGGGGTAGTAAAAGGACAGGCTCTTACAAATGGAAACCACAGCCTCCAGAGCAAGCTTTTTGGAAAGAGAGGGCTGGAAATCAGGTTGACTTGGGGGAATTGTGAGGAGTTCTAGGATCCAGGAATTCTATGGGAGCTTTTACTTGGTAATTAAAGGGAGAGATGGGAAAACCTTTTGTGAAAGGCTTTGGGAGTCTCTCTTTTTCCTGGAAGCACCTTTTCTAAATGGATTGACTTTTTTCCAAATTGTGATTAGGTGGGGTGCAAAAAGTATTCTTATTTTCCCCTTCTTTTTAAATTGAGAGCTTCTGTTCTTTAAGAAAGGCTATAAAACAGTGTGAGCTTTTAGGTGTCCTTGCCCAGTATTATAATTTAATTTAATATAAAGAGTGATGAAAATGGCTCTGCTGTTCTCTTGAATAATATAACAATTATTTCTGTGTAGTTAGATGAGAGGAAATCACTGAGTGAGGGTGAGTCAGTGTCCGAGGGTTGCAGGTAGCTTAGTAACTTGTCCCCCAGTGTTTTTCTAAGAAAACGCAGCTGGTATGTGTCTGCTGGTCTTCCTTCCTTGCTGCTTCTTCCCTTAGCTTCCCTCTCTCCTGTGTGTCAAGGATCCTATTATGCTTCCAGTTCCATTGATTCATTCCACACTTGCGTGTTTTGAGTCTCACTGTGAGCCAACACCCTCTGCTTGGAGTTGGGGATGCACAGGTAAACAAATGAAAGCAAGTTTTGGTCCCTGCCCTCCCAGAGAGCCGTCTAATGCAGGCTACAGACAATTAAACAGTAATTGCAATGCAATAAGAAAAGTGCTATGGCTCGTGAAACTGGAGGGGCTCCCAGGAGCCACAGGATGGGCGTCCATCTAAGTCAGACTGAGAGCAGAAGGGGAGCCAGAGGGAACCCTAGGAAGAGGTGGTGAGAGGGTGTCTGCAAGGTGCAAAGGTCCAGGGGGACAAGGAGCACTGCCCCCGAGGTGGAGAGCTCTGACTTTGTCCTTGGGGTCGTGGCTGCGAAGATGGGCGGGGAGCTTTTCCCTGGGGGAGTTGCAGTGATCAGATTTCTATTTCAGAAATGTGTTCTCTTCCATTCCTCTCCATCCAGTGTGTTTCTTTTCATTTTGTGACTCTGTAACACCCCTGCAGGTGCTTAGGTACGATCTCCATTTAGACTTTCTTGCAGAGAAGAATGACAAACTGCCTAAAGAGAATTTTTTTATAAGAGGTGAAAGAATGTGTCTTACAAACCCACGTCAAAGATTCATTTAACTCATTAATTAATGAGGGAACGGGTCTGACTTACAACCAATTCAAAGGAGAATTCAGAGAGCCGCATGTTTATATGCAACGAGGAACCCTGAAGTGAGTATATAAACAGATGCAGAATTCGGTCTGACCCCAGCGCAGTGATCAATCTCATGCAACTGATACACATCGACTGACAGAAACCACTTACATTATTATCAGTTTTCTACAATTTACAGAGTTGTAGGATAACCCGAAGACAATGTACTGTGGAGATAACCCAGATGGGCAGGAAACTCTGAATCTTTTGTGCCCATTTCAGTTTTTCACAATTTTTCCCCACAGTAAAGAAACTTACATCTTGAGTTCCAGAAGCTGTGGTCATTTCTGAGCTCTGTCACTCTCATTTGGACCCAGCAGAATCCAGGCACTTCTTTCTCCTGGATCTCAGTCTTTTTAGTCTTAATTTGTTCATGTTCTGGGCATCTCTGTGTGATACCATTTGAACAAAGCAATCTATTGAAAAAAACAATTTATACTATATATGAGGTGGCCGGATTTCACAAGTAAAAATACAGGATGCCCAGTTAAATTGAATTTCAGATAAACATCAAACACTTTTTTAGTATATCTCCAATAGTGGATGGGATATACTTACACTAAAAAACAAGTATTCTCAGTTTGTCTGGAATTCAAATTTAACTAAGCAACCTGTGTCTTACCTGACAACTCTACTTCTATGCCAAAGATTAAGCCAATGGTGTATTCTATAGGATTAAGAATCTGGAAGAGAAGAAGTTGGATTTAAGAAGACTTGGGAAGCTAGACATGCCATTATTCAAATTCTTGTTTTTGTTTTGATTGGTGTTTTATTTTGTTTAATCATAGAACCTTGGTAGATGTGGGGGAGAGATCAAGTTCAAAATAAAGCTGGAGAATGGGTTATAGGTTGACAGGAAACTAAGTTCCTGGAAAGAAGGAGAAGAGAGTTGTAAGAAAGGGAGGAGAAGCAGCCAGTGGAGAGAATTTACCATTTTCTTCCTCCTACTCAATGTTTACAGGTGATGGGCTCTGACAGGTATTTGCCTGTCACGGGAGAGGAAAGTGTGCATGCGTGTTATGTTACAGGGGTAGCTCCTTGCTGGCCTTCGAGAAAAACTCCATCCCTAGTAAGCACCCAGCTCAACCTAGTACCTTAGGTTGCCATGTGTCTGCTAGAGGCCAGCATGGGCTTCAGGCACCATACTGAGTGGGGATTCACAGAACACTGTGTGTTACACGAATCTGTTTCCGATTCTTCCAGACTTTTATAGCATTTAATCATTCCTATGGGATAGCTTTGAATTTTCTTTTTTGTTTCCCCCTAATTGTGTAGTCGGCCGACAGATGAAAATCCTGGTCTTTTGTTGAGTAAGCACAGTAGAATCTCTTCTCACTTAATTTCAAGTGACTGCAGATTACAGAGTCCAGTTTTCCAGGCCAGAGGCAGAGACAGAAAAGTGTGTAAGAATCCTCCCATGTTTCAGGGGGGAACTGGACATTCAAGGGCAAATTCTGTCCTTACAGAGGATGCCGGGTAAAGAAGGGTCCCCTAGGCACTGGTCCTTAGGAGATATGGGGAGAGGAAGATTGGGGGTATTTATGGCATTAACAGTGGTGGTCTCCCTACCAAGACTTAGGAGATGGCAATTAATAACCAGGATGATGTTTATGAAATTGCAGAGTAGACCAGGATTAGTTCTGATGTTGTGTGCTCATGTTTTGAGTTTCTTTCCCTTATCCTTTGGAACTTCCTCCCTACTCTGGGGTCTTGGTACTCAGGGTCCTGTTACTTCTTTCCAAGATCCTGAGTCTTGTAACTTGGCCTTGGGCTTCCTCCCAGATGGTTAGGACCCCATAGTTCTGTAACTGTGGGGCCTGGGGCAAGTTATTTAATTTTTTTCTCTCTCTATAAAACTGTAGCTTGTTACACCTTATATGATAATTTTTGCTATGTAGGGAAACAACGTATGGATAGCCTTCAAGAAGTCACAATGAGGACGTTATGCTGAGTAATTTACTATGTACTGACCACACATTCATCCAAATAAACACACTGAATTCTCACAGTAATCTTGTGAGACAAGTAGCATTATTAATCCCATTTTACAGCTAAGGAAACCGAGGCACAATTAAATCAATTTGCCTAAGATTGTGCAGCTTTTAAATACTGATGCTAATATGTGAACAGGCAGTCTGGCTCATGAGACTACATTGTTAACCACGATATTCAAATCTTTCTAAAAATGTTAGTTATCAGTATTACTATTATTACTATTCCCAACCCTCCTAGAGAATACCAGGCAGGGCTCAAGAGAGTTTAACAGCTATTCAGTCCCTTAGTCATATTAATTTGGGAAGATTCATAATGTATCTCAGCATATTAAAATATCTGAGAAGTCAGATAGTAAAGGCACTATTTAATTTTTAAAAATAGACATAAAAATTTTAGAATACTCTTAGATATACATAAAAGTTGCAAAGATAGTCCAGAGAGTTCCCACATACACTATGCCTATTTTTCTAGTTGTTAAGATCTTATGCTGGTGTGATACATTTGTCACAACTAATGAACTAATATTAATGCATTATTATTAGCTAAAGTCCATACTCCACTCAGATTTATTCAGTTTTTATGTAATGTTCCCAGGCTCCCATCCAAGATCCTGCATTACATTTAGTCATCATGTTTCCTTAGGCTCCTCTTGGCTGGGACAAATCTTAGACTTTTCTTATATTTGATAACCTTGACAGTTTTGAGGAATCCTGGGCAGGTGTCTGGCAGAATGCCTCTGTTTGAGTTTTGTTTTTTTTGTTTTTTTTTTTTTTTTCCTCATGGCTAGATAGGGGTATTTGTTTTGGGGAGGAAGATTACAGATGTCTGGTGACATTCTCATTACATCATCTCAAAGGTGTGTATTATCAGCAATTTATTAGGGTGGATGTTAAGCTTGATCACCTATCTGAAGTTGTATTTGTCTGGTTTCTCCATCATGAAATTCCTCCTGTTTTTCCCTCTTTCCATGCCATAGTCTTTGGAAAGAAGTTGCTTGGCATAGCCCATGCTCAAGGGATAGGAGGTTATGCTCCACATTTTTGCCAGGGGAGTATCTATGGAAATTATTTGAAATTCTTCTGCATGAGAGATTTGTCTCTTCTCTTCTTTTTATTTATTTAACCATGTATTTATATCAGTATGGATTCATGGATATTTGTCTTATACTTCAGGTTATAATCCAACACTATGTTATTTATCTTTTTATTCAGATTGTCCCACCAGTGGCCATTAGAAGCTCTTCCGATTGGCTCCTGGGTCCCATATCCCCATCAGACTGTGTGTGTGTGTGTATGTGTGTGTGCGTGCGTGCACGCACGTGCACACACATGCACACGCATATACTTACTTACTTCCTGACGCTACAAGGTACTCCAGGCTTATCTTTCATATTTACTGTCCCAGCTCTGGAATTAGCCATTTTTTTTTTTTTTCAAGGAGCCTTGATTTCTCATTATTGGAGGATCTGGGTGCCCGGTGTGCATGTTACTACAGGGAAGCTGTTGATTCTAGGCTCTCTCAGTGGAGAGAGTTTGGAATCACATGTGTATATACTAACCCTGTTTCACGTTTTTAAGAAAACATTTCTCAAACTTTGAATATAGGCCTCCCACAAAATGGCCGAAAACTTGCTTACCATTTCTCAGAAGATGCGTATTCCAGGGAATCAGTTTACCATGTGACACCAGAGGGGGAGCATTTGTGTATCTGGGTTTCAGCAGGAAGTATTAACTAACCATAGTCATAATAATAATAGCTACTGTTTATTGACAGTGTACCATTCTGTACTAGGCACAGTGCTAGTACTGGAGGTCAGGGTGGTAGGATAGACTGTTAGGTCCCTATTCTCAAGGGAGTCAGTCTAGTGGAACATAAACAAATAAAGGAACAATTAGAAGTCTGTGTCATGAGTAATATGCTAGAGAGAAAGCCATGTGTTCTTTGCACCCCTGCAAGGGGTCCCCACTGCCTGAATAACTACCCCAGCTTTCTGTCCCTCCCCTGATGCTTCCCTCCAGTTCATCAGCCAGGCTAAGTCAAAGTGAGCTGTCTAAAATACTGCTGGGAAGGTGTCTTTTTTCCTTTTGAAACCCCTTCAAGGGTCTCCTATTGGCCTCCCAATAAACCCCAAAAGGGACAGCACTAGAATGAGACTAACTAGATAACTACGGGGCAGATATTATAGGTCCTTGTGCTCAGATACAAACTTGCATGGCCCTGCAAGTAACTGCCTCCTTAAATTTTTTCTAGAAGTCTCCAAGTGACTTACAAGTCGTTTTGTGCCTGGGGCTCTTTCCTTTTCCTGCCCTCTCAGGGCAGATTGTGTCTCAAAACAGTCACAACCAATACCTTTCTCTTCCCCAGGCTCTCCCTTTCTCACTTCTGGACCCTCACAGAAAGATCTAGATGTTTCTGGAACAACCTTTCTTCTCCCCTTCATCTGACCAATCTCAACTCACTCTTCAGGTCTTGGGTAAAGATTACTTGTTCCAAGATTTCCCTGCTCTCAACCCATACACTCCATCAGGTCTCTGTTGTCAAGTGCATTTTTTCATGGTGCCTTCTACTTGCCTAGAGAGGCACTTACTCCATTGGTGGTCAGACTTGGTTGACTCTCTTCTTTGTATTTAACCTCTTTGAGGGAAAGACCATATTGACCTTGCTCACTGTTAACTCTCAGTTCCTCGTTCTTGGCTGTGGTGCTTAATACTCTGCTGTTGATTAAGTGAACACTTGTGTGTATGGGGGAATGAGCCTAGACTGTGCCTCATGGGAGGCTTCCAGGAGCTGGTGATGCTTGAGATAAATCAAGAGAAGAAAAAAAAATGAGGCTTCAGTAAAGCTGAGAACTTTAATAAGTGGCTGAACTATATGAAATGGTCGTTTATGTCAAGAAGGTTGACGATTCCTGAGGGTCAAACTAATAATAGCTAATATTTTTGAAGACTGAATATGCATTTTACATTCATGTATTAATTCATTATTGATGATATTGACTCAGGTAGGGGACTACTCCAGTTATTTACATTTGATCAATGAAGCATTGGAGGAACGGAGAAGTAGCAGACCCAAGGTCACACATCCCAGGCACAAAGCCAGGGCTCCAGCCCAGGATGTCCGCTTCAGAACTCCAAACTTTGGTCTTATTTGAAAGCAAAGAGGCTGGGGCACCTAGAGAGGCATTAAGGAGGATGTGAGAAGATGAGACGTGCACCTTTCATAGACCTCTGTTGGGCCAACTGAAGATGAAGTGATTAGGAGGAGCTATGGCCATCTTCAGATGGTCATCCTGAGATTATCACACCTCTACTCTTCGCCTGGGCACCTCCTGCCCCCACCTCCTGTCAACTAAGGTGCCTTAAGGACATACGGACCACAGCCTGGCATTCCGGGGGTTTATAGCCAAACCATCCCATCTCCACCCCAGGGTATCAGCCCCCACCACCTAACCCTCTGGAGGCCAGGTCTTTTTGAGTTTGCTGTAGGATTCCAGATCTTTAGTGAATTCCAAAGGGCCCATTTCTGTCCAGACAGAGGACTGCTTCATCCTTTGCCAAGGCCCTTCTCCTGGATTTTGGATATGGTACTATTTACTGAGAGAGGCAACATAGTTTCATGGCCTTTAGCTGCTAAATCTAAGATTTTACTGAAAAGCTGAGAAAAGAGCTTTAATTGCTCTAATGACTGTGTGTAGTGTTTGAAGACCTCATTTGGCTTTGACATCCATCCAGTCGTGCCTGCTCTACTTAACTTCAGCCCCTCTGAACCTCCAGTCCGCGTGGTGGTTCTCACCACACCATGGTTCTGATCCCTTCCAGAAGCACGTTGTATATGCTGCCCCAACAGAATGACATAGGCTGCAAACAGAGGTTTCAAAATTACAAATCCCTTCATAATAATGTGTGAATTGTTTACAGGAAGGATTTGGATCTATTCAGATGTTTCTTTCTTTTCCATGAACAAAACACTTTGCTTTTTGTGTGTATAAATGGCTGCTTACAAGAAAACGTCCCTTTAGCTTGAGTAAAAACACATCTCGGGTAAAGACCCAAGTGATTAGAAATGAGAAGCTTGAAATGACAACCCCAGGAGCTGATGGCTCGAAGTCTTGGGCTTCAAATGAAATCCCACCTACTGAACCTTTAAGTATAATTAAGCACAAAGCAGCACCTCAAGGAACACTGAGAATTGGATGTAAGCCCACGGAAGCCAGAGAAATTCAGAATTAAGGCTCCAAGGTTACCAGACCCATCCTGCCCTGGTTAGAGGGTGTTTTGATAATGTTCCCTCCCTTGGGGCAAGAGCTGCATGTAATCTCCTAAACCATAAGGACCAGGAAAAGGGGCACAAAAGCTTAAATTAAAGGCAACACATATGCCAACTTTCAGCTGCTTTTCTTTTGTCAGCAGAAGGAAGCCTATAGTTTCTATTGAGCACATTTAGAAATGAAGTTTCCTGATTTGGAAAATTAAATGCTTGAGCTGTACAAAGAGAACAGCCGTTCTCAACCTCGATTTATATTACCGATAATCCTGTTACAATACATTTCAACCAAGGGCATCAGTTGCTTTAGGGTCCATTTTCTTTCCTTTTGGGTGTGAGGAAAGCTGGGAATTATCTGCCTTGTTCCCCAGGGTGACAGAATCAGCACCTCCCAAACTGAAATTTTCCCTCCTGCACGTGGGACTATTTTCCTACTTTGCATATATATGAGAAAATAAATGTTAGCCTTTTTTTAGAGGCAGCAAAATGGGACAGGATTGGGGTCCTGGGTGGGATTCAGCCCACCCTGGCAAATCTATAAAATAGGAATGTTTCCTTCCGAGGACTCTGGGGTGAGGAGGGTCATTTTTTTCCTTCTTTAATGTTTACTTATTTGGGAGCAGGTTGCCCAGGAAAAATAAAATAGATTAATATACATGTGAGGAGGAGGAAATGAGGAGGGACCCAACATTTATGAAGTGACCACAATGGGCCATTATGCCTAATTGTATCGCATAATTTAATTTTACCTAATTTTCTTAAAGATCTTTGAAGTAGGTTTCCTGGAGACAAGGCCACAGCTCAGAGAAGTTAAACTACAGCTCAAAGGCACACAGCAAACATGGAGCAGAGCTGGGATTTGAATCCCCAAACCCATGTTTATTTCTACCATTGTATGAGGAAAATGCTTGCATAGCACCTTGATATAATGTATCATCACATGTGTTCTCTCCTTCCTCCTGTGAAAGCTTCCTGTAGGAGCTTTCCTAATTCCTGCCTGCAACTCATTGAGCAAAGGGAGCTATTTAATTTTAGAGATGGCCAGAGTAAAGGGAAGGGGACAGGGACATGGACACCTGGGAGGAATGCCAGGTCTTTACATTTATTGGCCCAGATTGGCAGGGCAATGTCTTTGGGCTTGGTACTTTCCCCATAATCATGATGCATCTTTCTAAAGGAAACGAGAAGTTTCCCAGAAAGAGTTATTAGTTTATTGCTTCTGGGGAAGAGGACTAACCACACCAGAAACAGTCATCCCCTCGATGACGCTTTTATCTGCTTTAGAATGTGAAAGAGATCTGAAAAAGTTACCCTGTGTGATGCGATGACTGTTTCTTTTCTACACAGTAGAGAGGGATAGAATCTCATGGCTAGGACTCCAGTCAGATCAGATTTAAAGAATAAGAAATCAAGGGGGCAAATCAGTTCCTATGTCACAGGGTTGTTATGAGGTTTCAATATTTACAAGGCGCTTACAACAGAAGCTGGCACACCTTAAGGACATACGTATTTGCTAAGTACAAGTCAATGGGTCGCCCTGCTGTCTTCATTGGAACATGCATTCCAAGGGTAGTCTATATTCTGTCATGTAGTAATGCTTAATGAAAGTGTAGTGAATGAAGAAATTGGAGTGACTATAATGATCTCAAAATATGTGAAACTCTCAAATCCATGCCCATTTTTTTTCTCATTAAGTGCATATATGTTAGAGTGTTAGGAGTTCAGTAGCCCTCCCCTCCCCCATCTATAGTTTCTCTCTGTAGTTTCACTCCCCTGCAGTGATGGTGGCCTGGAGGCAGATGACCCTCCTTCCAAGGTGTCATCAGAAAGTTAGTAGTAGCTTAACACTGCGTCACAATGCCTATGTTACTTGCTTCACTTCCTCTTATCACGTATGCACTCTCTCATCTCATGTAATACCAAGTAGAAGGGTGAGTTCAGAACAGTAAGGTATTTTGAGAGAGAGAGAGAGACCACGTTCATATAACTCTTGTTACAGAATATTGTTATAATTGTTCTATTTTATTATTGGTAATTGTTGTGAATCTCTTACTGTACTGGATTTATAAGTCAAACTTTGACATAGGTATGTCTGCGTAGGAAAAAATAAGAGTATATACAGGGTTCATGACAATCTGTGGTTTCAGGCATCCCCTGGGGGTGTTGCAATGTATCCCTGTGGATGAGGGGGACTACTGTATAGAAAATTGCAAAATGAAGAATGAGATTGTTCGACTCCTCCAAAATTGGGAATTCATCCATCTAAGTCTCTAAAAAATACATAAGTTTAAAAAGAATTATTTCATATAAAAAAATGTGTGGAGCTTCAAGCCTTAACTGCCCGTGTATCATTGCATGTGAGTCACTAAAATGCTCAAGCTGGCGGTGAAATTAATGTATAGAAGTTATTGTGTTTCTGGAGATTATAGGTAAGCACTTCATGATACCTGAAGGGTCCATTTATAATCTTCAATAAAGTGTTAGTTTATCCATATGCACCTCCCAACCCCCTTTGCAACAGTGAGAACGAGAGAGGTGCTACAACAAATTGCTTGATTAGCTATCTTTCAAAATTAAATTGGTTCTGATCTGGATGTTGTTAAAAAAAAAAATCCAAGGCCTGGGGAAGATTACAGTGTTTATAAATCAAAAGCAGCTGCTTGTAGTTGTAATGGTATTTTGTTTAAAAAAAAAAATCTGACTTGACAATCCCCTTTCAGGTTTGAGTTCATGACAAATGTGAAAAACAGATACGGTATTAAAGAATAAAGAACAGGTTTTATCATGGAAATTCTAAAATGGCCTTAACTGTTGAGGTGGTGTGAGATGATGGCTGGGCTATCCACGAGAAGCTAACTCAGCAGTTGGTAAAGATAGCTGGTTATGTAAATAGATTTCCAGAGCCCAGCCGTGGGACCCAGAACAGAGAGGGTCACTGATTAGAAAGGATGCTAAGGAATGCTTGGTGGAAAGGTATAGACAGGTCTCAGCCCCTTACAGCACTAAGTCGTGGCTTACCTGTCTGTGTCTTTTTTGAGGATAACACAGTTTAACAAGAGGCCCTATTACAGTTGCCCTATGGCTTTGGATTCTGGACATTTTTGTTTCTGGTTTATTCCCCAAAGTAACTTTGCAAGTGTGTTAAGCTTATCTCTGGGCTGGTTACCTGGAACAGCAGCTAGACAGCTCAGAGGAAATGGTAGTCCTGGCATGGGGTCCGTGAACGGTGACTCCAGAACATTCTAACTTCAGAATGTTTCCTCCTGGTTGTCAAGGAAAGGTATATTAGTTTCATCAGACTGCTCTGTAGTATGCTCTGGGGAGGCAACAGGACTGAGGGGCCATAAGATGTGAGTCTCAGTCCTGCCTGGACTCCTTCATGGATGTATCATTCTGGTTCAACTCATCAGGGTTGGCAGGTCTCTGTTTGTAAAATGCATCTGACAGCCGTGCTGATGCTAAGGACAAGCTGCCAGGACAGTGTGTCTGGTAGTCAGTGTGGGCTTTCGTCACTGCTGAGTGTTGTTGATACCAGAACTCCTGAAGGCATAGGAGCAGTACTGCATCTGAGGTCACCTGCTGCGTATCCTCGAGCAGGTAACTCTAAAGCTCTCCAAGACTCCGTTTCCTCATCTGATGACTGTACCCATCTCAGCGTTGTCGTGAAGGTCAAATGAAACATTTGGTGAGTGTGTGGAATGTGGTAAGCCTTGAATACAGGGACATATAGTGGTGTTACTTTTGTTATTGCTGGTGAAGACTACCCACAGAAACAACGTAATGGACTAACCCCAGGTAGTCCCTATTGCTTTATTTTGTTACATGGATCTCATGGCATCTGAAAGTTTTGCATATCTGTTCGTTTGTTTTTTGTCTCACTTCCCTTCTAGAATATAGGTTCATGAGGTCAGAAAGCCTTTATTTGTCCGGTTTGTTGCAGTTCCCCGCACCTCCTAGTTCAACGTCTGACTCATCTTGGGCACTCGATAAATATTTGTAGCGTGAATGAATGAATGAATAGAGGTGAAGGCAGAACACTTTCTCCATTCCTTTGGGAATCCCTGGACCACAGTGCAGTAGTTCTCCAGCATCTGCCCGGGGCCTGATTGACCCTTCTGCAGTGCATCATCCTCTGAGAAGATTCCCTCCACCCCTTGGTATCTTCTCTGGCCACCTCCTTCCCCTGCCTGCTCCCCCTCCCCACCCCGTGTGTGCTCAGGGAATGCAAACTAATTTAACCAAAGCCAAACATAATTAGGAGAGTAAATCTGCTGTTGCTGCTGCTGGAACAGCAGAAAAAAAAATCATAGAGTTCATTCCAAAATGAAATCTGGTCTGGCAGTTTTGTGGACCCCCTACTGTTCACGTAATGGCTGTGCTGTGCTGCAGCCAGCTGCCCCTTCCCCACTAACCTGGATCGGAAAGAGTTAATTGCACAGTGGTACCCCTTTGCTGCCAGTAGCATCAAAACAGCATCCACTCTACACATTTGCCCCTTCTTAAGGATTCACCACTGGTGTCATTTGAAAGAAGGCATTGCCTAAACCCAAGCTGTTTCTTTCCTTTATTCATTTGTTCCTCAGTTTGTTCATTCACTTGTCCATCTATCCATGTATCCATCCATCCATCCTTCCATTTTGTTTGTTTATTTGTTCATCTACTAACTCTAGCTTCTGCTCTTTGCCAGGCACTGCATTAGAATTATAGCAGAGAGCAGATTGGTCCTGGGCAACTCTGTTGGGGATGGGGTGTTTTGAGAGCCTACAATTTTTGGAAGACTGGTCTAGGATCTAAATTACCTCTTGGTTTCTCTTGGTTTCTGGTTAGACACCTTGATGGACCCCACCCTGTGGATCTTCTGGAGACAGGAAGGCTCTGTGTTTGAAGAATGATAAGCAATTTCTTGACTTCGATTTTTTGTTTATCTGGGCTGCTGGAGGTGGAGAAATGTGGTATGGATAATGCGGAACACCCTCTCCCACCTTCCCATCATGCCCCCCACCCCCGAAGTCCTTTTCCAGCTAGCCCTGGGCTTCTGTCCCCATGGAGGTCACAGCTTTGTGCTAATAGAATGGTGAGTTGCAACCTGGTTACTCTTACCATATATAGGTGAAGGCAAGTGAGGAAGTGCTCAGGACTTTCCTAAAGCCAGATATCACATATCTGTCTGGGTCTTGATGCCTAAATCCCACCCCAGTGCTCAAAGTTCAATACTACATGGGGAGTTCCCATCAGACACAGAAGGAGGGAAGTATTTCTGCAGCTGGGCAGAAAGAGAGTAATGAGATCCATGTATCCGACGTCCTGAGCTTTCAGTCACACCTAAGTCGTGGGAAGCAAATCCAAAGTCAGGCCCTTACATGCCTACTTCTTGTAACAATATTTACAATGTAGTGAGTGCTTGCCTGCTGTGGGTCATGCACTTTGTTAAGCCCTTTATATATGGAAGTGCACTGAATCCTTACAGTAGTCTTATAAGGCAGGAAAACGTTCCCACTTTTTTTTCAAAAAAAGATTTTGTTTATTTATATGAGAGAGAGCATGGGAGCAGGGGACAGGGCAGGGGGAGAGCAAAAGGGAGAAGCAGACTCCCTACTGAGCATGGAGCAGATGTGGGGCTTGATCCTAGGAACCCGAGATTGTGACCTGTGCTGAAGTCAGATATTTAACCAACGGAGCTGGTACCCCAAAATGGTCCCACTTTTTGAGTACAAGATCAAGTCAGGACAGTAAGAGGTGACTTGCCGGTGCCACACACCTTCTAGATGGCTGAACCAAGGTTTGAAGGGAGGTCTACCTCTATTTTACTGCTCTGGCACCATGAGTTTCAACTACAATAAGTCTTGTCACCCTGTATTTTTATTACCTTTTTATTACTGTGTATTCTCTCAGTTGGCCATATGCTTTTTGAGGTAGGGCTGTGTCCATACAGTTCGATCTCTGTCC
Source organism: Lontra canadensis (assembly GCF_010015895.1). Classification (NCBI taxonomy): domain Eukaryota; kingdom Metazoa; phylum Chordata; class Mammalia; order Carnivora; family Mustelidae; genus Lontra; species Lontra canadensis. The sequence goes on from NW_022630995.1 coordinate 54,948,564, forward strand.
CCACCCTTAGTGTAATAATCCCTGACATAGCATAGCTGATCACCACACATTTACTGAATAAAAGAGGGAGGAAATGAATAAATGCCTCTTCAGCACCTGGTATGTCTTCTCCCCTCCATAGCAGCCTTTAAAAAAAGTCAGCTTATATCAGAGGGAATATTTTCATTTCCATTTTGTGACTTACCTTATTTAAATATCAACAAAGGAGCCCCCTCCCTTTCAGGGCTCATGAGGCAACTCTGCTTCTGAGGTAAGATGGCTGAGGAAGAAAGGCATGCTGGGTCATCACTCTGCCAGTGGCAGGGATGCCTTTGTAAATGATTGGAGAGCAGAGCCTGTAGGACTTGGGATTCAATTCAGTATGGTAAGGAGAGGCAGGCCTCTCTGGTTTTTGGTGAGGCATGTGTAGTATTTTCTAAGGACAGGAAGGCTCCGCCATTTGAGGAGTTCCCAGTTGTTCTAAGTCTTATGTCAACACTGAGAGGGGTGAGAAAATGCAACAAGAGAACTTCCTGTCCTTACAGTGTGTTTTTTTTTACCCCCTTTCTTAACCCTTAATGTCTGTGCTGACCATTTGGCCCTTCAAATATGTGGCCATGATTTCTGTTTGAATGTGTGTTTCTGTCTGCATGACTGTCACCACCCAGTCAGGGAAACTAAAAATTCATTTATGGTAGGATCTGCGTGCAATCCCCATGCTCCAGTTTCTCAGTACATAAGAATTTTGTAGTATAGGGGAGGAAAATCATCTTTTTCCTCTTAGAATCTTTGATTTTTTTAGTGGGGCACTGCAAAATAGACCAATGAAAGACAGATTTACAAGAGAAAAACAAGCAGAAGTTTATTAGCATTTGCATTGTGCATCCTTATGGGAGCACTCAGTGATGAGTAACTCAAAGAAGTGGCTAGAACTTGGGCTTATATAGCATCTTAATAAAAGAATAATACATTTGTTGAGAAGTGACAAGACAAAGGAAAAGGACTTTATATTTCTAGGGGTGATAATTGCAGGGTAGGTAAATATTTGGGGGAACTAATGGGAAGATAAGTGCTAGGTAGCAAAGTTTATTATGAACTGTCTCTGGCCTTAAGAAAGTTCTAGAGTTGTGTCTGGTGATTGGCTTCTGTCCTTCCTGGTGAAAGGAGTCACCTTTACAAATTTATGTCTTACTTTTAGTCATATGGGGGAGGACAGAGAGCTTTCTTGTATCTGCTTCTTCACAGTTGCCTTGTTTGAAATTATCCTCATGCCAATGTGGCATATTTTTGGGGTGTCATAACCTCATCCCCTTCAATAGTCAGCAAATATGTATCAGGTACCGCCGAGTGCCACGTGGTAGTGAGTATGACAGATAAAAATGTCTGCCGCATCATGCTCACATTCTAGTTGGGGTAAGACAGATAATAAACAAATAAACATAGAGGAGAGCAGATTCTCCAAACTTTTGTGGTTGGTAATGATGCCGACTTCAGCATTTGCCAGCTCTGCTAATGAGTCTCCCTGGAATCTTGAGTGGTTGATAAGAGGATTAAGAACCTTGAAAAGTCATACTGGTAGATCGACCAACTTAGGAGTTACAGAAGCCCATAGATCATGATGGATGGAGGATTCTGTCAATTACATTCTGGCTGAGAAGAAATTCAATTAAAATGTGTATGTTTAAACTTTCTTCTTAAGGTATTTGTTCCAGAAATCAGAGCTCCCTTTTAGTGGTTGTTAATATCAGGAAATGAATATCTGATTACATTTTTCTAAGGCGAGTCCCTTAGCAGCAGGTGGAATCTCATCTTATCATATCTTCTGCATAATTCATTTTGGGGAAAGTCCCTTGAGTTTTGCTTTCAAAACTTGAGGAGAAAAATGAAGCTTGGTTGGGATCATAAGAGTTTTTAACCTTTCTGGATAAGCAAAAATACCTAATGTGATTCCAGGAAACAGACCCTGAATGGTGGATTTCTTGAGAAACGACAGAGGAGCTAGGTCAGTCATTCCCTCATCTGGTGCGGGTGTGTGTGTGTGGGTGGTGTGGGGGCAGCAAGCCTGTAGCCAAGTGTGGGCCTGCATGCCAGCCGGCAAATATGTTCTCTACGCTGCCCTATTTATTCAACACACATTTCTCAGGAACCACTTGCCCTGCTTGGCTAGAGCTTATTATCACAGGAACATGATAGAACATTGTTTTCTCTGCTCTCACCCGATGCCGGGGCTGCCCTGCCATCAAAGCCCCAGTAGATAATGTTGCACATTGCATTTTGGCGTGTTTGTGGAACCAGAACGGGCACTTGCAACTGTGTATTCTGGTGATGTGTCCGTCCTCACCACCAAGCCCCTGTGTGTCTCAGCAGAGGACCAGGGATTCTCCCAGGAGTTGGCCCTGCCCTCTTCTGTTGTGGCCTTGCCTGCCTGGGAACCAGACCCCTGGAGGCAATTGGGAAAATGGTGGAATTGATTTGTGCTCTCTTCAGACTCTGCTTTTGCTGAGCACTGGGGTAATTGTGGCCTGGGGTCTTCGGGATGCCAGGATGGAGCCTGGTTATCAGGCTAACCGACGTTTTCTTTGTGTCACCTTTAACTTAACCAGCCAGAGAATTTCTTACAGGCTTTTACAAAATAAATACTTATTTACAAAACTGGGACATTAAATATACACCTGTATGTGTATGTTTAACTTTCTTTCTCTTCTTTCTTCACTGTCATTAAGCCTCTTCCTGTGCCATTGCTCATAATTGAAAAATGCCTCTTTCTCACACATAAAGAAACACCCATTGTTTTAGTTTAGTTTCTTAGGACTTTTATAACAAAATGCCATACACTGAAAAGCCCAAGAATTTATTTCTCAAGTTTTGGAACCTGGAGTCCAACATCAGGGCATCAGCATGGCTGGGTTTCAGTAAGGACCTTCCCCCAACCCCCAGGTGCAGACTGCCTTCTTGCCATGACCCTACATGGCAGAGGGAAGGGAAGGTGCTAGGGAGCACTCTGGGGTCTCTTTGAAGGGCACTAATCCCATTCCTGAGGGCTCCACCCACATGAGCTAAGCAAAGGCCTCAGCACCTCCTACTACCAGCAAAGTGGACATTATGCTTCCACATAGAAATTTTGGGGGGACACAGGCATCCAGACCAGAGTAACCACTTATTGCAGAACTTCAGAAACTTTAGGGGGAATGGAGAATATTAAGGCCATGTGAAGGGTTGTGGCAGACTATGCCTGGGGAGTCAGACCTTCAAACAGATAGATGTGTTAGTGCCTGCTAAATGGATATTTTGTGTCATTACTTTAGGGAGAATAAAAAGAGGGCCAGGAGCTCATGGGGTCTGGAAGAGTCTGGGGATAGAGTTGTGGCCAGAAGTTGGAAGGAAAGAGATTGATGAGTTAGCATCGCAAGTTGAGATTGGACCCCAGGAAGCCTTGACTGCTGTACTGAGGAATTTAGACTTTGTTTTCTAGGTAGGAAATTTCATCCAAGACTCTGACCAGTGGAGGGAAAGATTAGATGTGGGCTTCGGGAAAAGCCCAGCATTCTGGGTTGCCAACCTTTGGCCACCTCTGCCTCTGAAACCATTTCTGGGTTCTAAGCCATTCTTCATGAAGGGAAGAAGGAAATGAACTGAGGTTGTTGACCTAGACCCCCAGGCTTGGGACCAGTCTCTGAGACCTTGGAAAGAGATGGTGCTTTCTGTCTCCCTTTGAAGACTGGGTAGGGGTCTGGAAGTCTGGAATGCTGGTGTCACATGCTCCTTTCGAGGTCACTTCACCTGGTGTATAACCCTGCAATTTTGCAGGTCCAAAAACTGAAATCCAGAGTGGAGCAAATTAGAGAGATATAGCAATGGCTCTAAGAGCACATCTTTGGGAATGAGTTTCCTGTCCGTCTAAGCCTCAGTGTCTTCATCTGTAGAATGGGACAATGGAGTACTTGCCTCGCAATGTTGTTGATGTATTTAAATGGCACAAAGCATGTCAAGTATTTAGTGGTAGTGCATGTGAAAAGTGTTCAGGGAGCAGTGACTGTTATCACTATCATCATCATCATCATCATTATCATTGTTATTAGTCCTGTAGTGGAGGTACTGTAACATTAGTGATATTGAGAAAACCTAATGTCACACAGCTAAAAGGTAAAAGGCAGATCTTGAATCATCATTGCCATGAGCACTGGTCCAGGAAAAAGACCTTAAGAATATCTCCCTGCCTGCTAGTAATCCTCCTCATTTAAGGTTTTCCAACACAAGGCTCCAGAAGATGATTTTTTAGGAAATAATTTGATTCTGTACCCATTAAAGTGAGGGCCAAGGGCACCCTGTGATTGGGTTATGATGAAGAAGTATTCATTCCCACCCTGTCCTCTTTGATATTGTAGTGGATTTAGTCTATTGATTTCTTCCATCCCCCGGCAGAGAAACAAGACTGTTTGTACGTGGCCATGTTTCAAGTGGAATTAGGATGTGGGTTTGTTCAGAGGTTTCTGCTCTGCCCCTGAGCAGATCCATACCTTCTTCCGTCCTTCTACCTGGTTACCAGTATGGGTCACAAAACACTTCCCACGTGGAGATTATGTGTAAGCCCAGGCCCCAGTGCCTTATATTTCTAGCAACCTGGCCTCCCAGGTGAATGCTCCATATGTCTGTGATTTCGCACACGTCCACACAGGCAGGGCTCTCTCATGTTCTGCCTGGATCAGAGGGAAGGGAGGTGATAGACCCTTGGCCTGAGGAGGAAAAGAAAAACAAGATTTAACACTATCAGGGATGTGCCAAGCTCTTCACAGATACTCATTGCGAGCAAGGTTGGGGGCTGTATAAAGTTTGGGGGGATTTAAGTCACCAAAGAAGTGCTTTCAGGATTCTACCCACTCGTTTATGAGATGCTGTGAGGCACTATGGGTCCTGGAGGGGTCAAGCTGCCTTTCCCTGGTGGGGGTCTGCCCATAGCGCCTTTGCAGGACAGGAAAACACGGGACTTTTCTAGCTCACTTTTCTTCTTGGACAGGTAAGAAGGTGTAGGGCCCTTTATGAAACTCAGGGACAATGTACAAATGTGTTCCCTGGAGATCTCCTATTCTAGTGACTGGAGCCTGACACTGCACTGGGAAAGAGTGAATAGATTCACGGTAGGTGAAGAGTACAAAGGCCTCTGGAGACAGCCAGGCCTGGATCTGAGTCCTGGATGTGCTTTAATTGTTCTTGGCCTCGGTTTCCTTACCTGTAAAATGAGGCAAGTGATGCTTTACCTTAGAATTGTTGTGAGGATTAGATATAAGGTGTGCAGAGTGCTGGTACCATATATTGGCTGGACCTTCCAGCAGCTAGAAACTCTTCAATAAGTTGCATTAGTTCTTATTTCCCTTTTGCCCCTATAGAGAGCTTAAGTTCTATGTGATAGGGAGTAGTGGTATTATTTTCATTTCACAGATGGGGAGATTAAAACACAGAGGTTAAATAACTTGCCAAAACCATACATTAAGTAAGTAGCTGAGCTGGGATTCAAACCCAGGGATCTCACCCTGAGCCCATGTTCTTAATCATTATGATATCCTGCCTTCTACAGGAGGTGGCAAGTTCAAAGGCACCATAGTGCCTTGTACTTGGTGTGTGCAGGCATAATGAGGTATGGCTGGAGTAGAGAGTGTGAGAAAAGGAGTAGAGGGAAATGAAGAGAAAGAAGTGATTGTGACCATCTGGATTGCTGAGGGCCCATGGGCTATTCTAGACAGTGCTTTGTCCTCTACATCGACTGGAAAGCTACTGGGGGGATTTGCATTGAGAAGGGATATGATTTGTGTTGAACCCCTGTATTTTTACCCTCCTCTCTCCTTCCTAACAATAGCTGGCAATTATTGAAATTTGTGCAGTGGGAACTACCAGCCCCAATCTACAGATGAGGAAACTGAGGCTTAGCAGGTTTCAGTCACTGGTTAAAGGTCACATAGCTTGTAATGAGGATAGTCAAATTTGGGTTAAAACAAGGTGTGTTTGGTTCTGGAACCACAGCTCCTTCCAATCCACCTTTCATCTCCAAAGAGTTCCTTATGAACTATTGTTTTTCCATCCTGGTCCACAGAATTTGTTCCAAATGGTCCACATCTCATTTTAGAGGGAGAGCTCTCAGAACTAAGTCCATAGCTGGCCCATCAAATATGAAGAGAGGGGATTTCTCATAACACCTGTCATTATAACTCACAGAGCTCCCTCAGTATGTATGGATGAGGAAGGTGGGATGGATGACAGGATCACTTATGAAATTAAGACTCTCTAAACCGATTGACCTGAATTCTAGTTTCAGGAATGCCGGCAGCTAGGTGTATGATCTTAAGCACCAACACTTAGCAGGCTGTAATGTGTCTATGAATTTGTGTTTTAATGTCTGTCCTCACATATCCCTCCAGCAGGATAAGGTCAGTGTTTGTCTCATTTCTAGCTGTGTCCTCATTATTTGGAGCAGTGTTTGACTCATAGCAGAAGACCAGTAACTATTTGCCAAATGAAAAATAGTAAGAGCTAGCTATTATGGAGTGTTTTTTTTTTCCCCTACCCAGACATATTGCATGCATTGTCACATATAATTTAATTATCACAACTACTTAAGGGAGGGCAACATTATCATCTCCATTTTACAGATTAGGAAATTGAGACCAGCAAATTTTAGCAAGTTGCTCAAGATCACACAGATAAATACATAATGAAGGTAGCCTAAGTTTTAGTGTCCTCTAATACAAAATGAGAGACCTGAATTAGCTCATTTCTAAGGGTCCTACCAGTTCTAAAATTAGACCTAAAGAACCTGACTCCCAGGTCAGTGCTCTTTCATCTCAATCTCATTGTCTACCTGTAACTCAGAGGAGGAAAATTTCAGGACAAATGCATGGTTTTCACAAAGCTCATTTTCTATCTTTCTCATGTTCCCCTTTTCAGGGAAACGCAACGGGAAGAATGAGTTAGCGTGGCGATCTAGCTGTGGGGGGGCAGTGAGCTGGAGGGGAATCTCTTTGCAGAACTTGGCATAGGTGGCCCAGGGATTTGAACTTGTGCTGCTGCTGGCAGGACTTCTCACTGCTACTCAGATGAGCAATGGCTGTGCAATTTGCTCTCCCTCCCTAAGTGCACCATAGGATGTCTGATCTTCTTGAAATCTCTCTCATTTAAGAATCTGTCGTTTTTGAAGCAAATGTGTCATCTGAAACCTTTTATGGCTTTATGGAAATCTAAATGCGCTTGCTAAGCATGGATGGCCTGGGTTTATGTGCCTGTCTTTTCTTCCTCACACTGTTACCTACATCGGAAGGAGACTGGTGGCAAGTTAAATGTCTGTTTCACTTTAGTGGCGCCATCTTGGATGATGAGAGAATATGAAAACCCAGTTACAGGAGAAAGTTGAAAGACCGAGGATGATTGGCTCAAAGAAGAGGAAGGACCATGGGAAACATGGCTGCATCCTCAAGTGTTTGAAGGCCGTTTTTGTTTTGTTTTGTTTTGTTTTGTTTTTAACGAGACTAATACTTAGGGTCCACAGGTAGTGAACAGTCCTAATGTCAGCAGCCAAGGGAAATGAGGAAATAGGGCAAGCTAATGTTCCTCTTGCCCCCTTGATGTCTTCCCTTCAGTTCATTTTACTGAAAACCCAATGGCTTGGAATGTCCAAGAATTTTAGGCATCTGTTGGATGCTTATTTTAGATTATATACTAGTACCTGACATCCTTAATTTTCTTTGATAATCCCACTAGCAGAAATTACTTTGACTTCTTTCATTTTCTTCTTCAAAATGCACAACGCTCTTCCTTTTTTTTTTTTAACAAAACAGTTAAATAATAAAAATATGGCAACTTCTCTATTTGCTGTGACAGAACTTACTGATTTCCTCATTCTTTCTTTTTTTTTTTTTAAGATTTTATTTATTTGACAGAGAGATTACAAGTAGGCAGAGAAAGAGGGGTAAACAGGACCCTGAGATCATGACCTGAGCTGAAGATGCTTAACCAACTGAGCCACCCAGGCACCCCTCCTCATTCTTTCTTTTGACAAGTTTTATTGAGTATGTTGCTCTATGCCACACACTGGGATTAGAGCAAGATGAACTTAGTACCCTCATGCAGCAAAAACTGTAGATAATAAACACATGAACAAATAAAACAAATGAACAAAATCATTAATTGTATAAGTGATATGAGGAAAATGGGCTGAGAGTAAAAAGAGAAGAGATATCGTTTTTTTGGTAAAGTTTTTTGATAAGACCTCCCTGAGGAGTAGATATTTAAGTTACCTGAAGAACAAAAAGGCACAAGCCATGAAAGAACAAAATATATTTGTATATAATGAAATATACATTTTTTTCCAGACCTCAATCTGGTATATTTTTCCTCCCCCTTACAGGTTTATTAGCTCTATATTAGGCATTCCAATTTTTTTAGTGCAATTCCAAAACATTTATTGAACATATTCCACATGTCTTGAACTGTGCCAAATGACTTCTTATTTTTTTAATTTATGCATATTTTAATCCTATATGGTAGGAATTGGCATAAATGAGTCAATGGCCACTATGAAGGTTAAGCAACTAACCTACAGTGAAATGTCTAATAAAGATTAGAGCTCAGATTTGGACTCTGGGCTGTTTGATTTCTACTTCTGTTGTCTCTTCACTGAGTCCCCCTTTGTGGATCTTCCTGGAAATCTCTGGGGTTGGGTTGCTTAGAGGTGACTGAGACCCTCTCCACTGAGGGATCCAGTTGGCTGTCTCAATGACTGGCCCTTAATATGGATTCTGGGAACCTCTGTTCCCATCACTGAGAGGGACTGCAACTGTGTCTTGTAATGAAGCCCCGAAAGAATGGGCTAGGAGGAATTTGAGAGCAAAAGACCAGGAACCAAGATTAAAAGCAAGAATAGGCAGCAGGGGCATGGCCAGGATTTCAGGGGCCACACAGAAGTAGCTACAATTTGTGGCAGTTTCTTTAGCTCCCCTGACTGCTTCAGAATGAGTCTACTTGCAGGGTATCTCTGAGAGAGGACTTCACTGGGCTTGTATGGCTGCCTTGGTTGAACTGAGTAGTCTGCTGAGTTTGAGAATAAAGCTAAGGTGTGTAAGACTGAGCCCTCAGCTGGAGAGGCTGGAGGAGAGAAAGCATGGCAGAAAGTAGAGCCGGCAGCCACTGACCTAGTTTGTTCTTCTTCCCCTCTGGTACATCGACTAGATCAGGGGGAGAAGTATGTGGGTCACTCCTCACACTTTGGCATATCCATGTGTTCAGCAGAGAGTAAAATTCTGTCATACTAAATCCATCAGACATCTGGTGCTCATGAAAGTAAACATGTTTTCCAGAATCAAAGACTAAGGTGTAGTCAACTGTGCTGGGTTGAATAGTGTTGTCTTCACCCCCCACCCATTTCGGTCACGACAGGCGCTGGAATCTCTGAGTGAGTGACCTTATTTGGAAATAGGGTCTCTGCAGATATAGTTAGTTAAGATAAGGTCCTCCTAGATTAGGATGGGCTCAAATCCATTGTCTGGCGCCCTTAGATGAAAACAGAGTCATAGAGACAGACACACAGGTGGAAGCACACGTGAAGATGGAGGCAGAGATTGAAGTAAGAGAGCTACAAGTCAGGGGATAGCAAGGAATGCCAGCAACCACCAGAAGCTAGAAGAGAAGCACAGAAGACTCTTCTTCCCAGCCCTCAGAAGGAATCAGCTTTGCTGACACCTTAATTCCAGATATCCAGATGCCAAATCTATGAAAGAAGTTTCTGTGGTTTTAAGCGATCAAATGTGTGGCAATTTGTCCTAGCAGCCACAGAAAACTAATACACCTACCTACTTACCAGTGAGGACCTCAGGGATGACATTCCTCTGGCCAGGAAGCATTAACAAATGTCAAGTGCTTACCACTGCTGTCTGCCCCGACCTGTTCTTCACTTTACATGCTACTGTGATGGGCTGCTTCCTTCTCTTTCTCCTCTACTCCAAATTCCTTGTGGGCAGAGACCCAGGTTTAATCCATCACTCTAGCCCCAGCTCCTGGAACAAACTCGACACTCAACAATATTGAACTAACCAACAAATAATATAAAGCAGTCTTTCCAAAGACTCGAACTCCAAGCCACCCACCATTTTACGTACTCATTCTACTGATGGTATTAAATGCCTGTTGGGTGCCAGAATTGTGTGAGGGACACAATGATAAACAAATAGAAAGTCCATGTTTCTGTTTTTCCAGGGCTCATTATCTAGGAAGGGGGCAGGTTGAACCTGCAAACAAACACACTGATGTATTAATAGTGCAGCTAGTTTGGGAGGGTGGTAAGTGCTCAGGAGAAGATCAAACATGGTAAGAGTCAACTGAGTTTCTTGAGATGGTGCTAGGAATGGTCTCTCTCTAGGAGGCAACATTTGAGCTGAGACCTAAATAATGAGGATTCAGTTCTTCAGAGGCATAGAGGATAAGACTTACAGGCAGAGGAAATGGCAAAATGCTGATACGTGGAAATAGAAGTTACCACATGGTATTTGGAGAGCAGATAAAAAGCTGGTGAGCAAGGTGTGGGGGCTGAGGGACAGGGGGTCATGTCAGGAGACACATTTGTCTCCTTCTTCTTCCTCTGAACCCCAAAGAGTTTCAGTGATAGGAGAGTGACTTACATGTTACTGCAGTGAAGGAAAGTTGCTTAAAATGAAAATTATATTTGATTTTTAAAAGTCAAAATTACATTTGAGGTTTATGGCTGACAAAGGGGAGTCCCAAGGATGACCCAATCCTGCAGAAGGAATGGGTCTAGGGTTTGACCAAGGCCAAAGAGAGGAGAAGCCAGACCTGACATTTTCTCCTCATGAGATCACAGGTCCGAATGGCCAGCCATGGAAGCCATCCTCACTTGCTGTGGTATTTATGCCCGAACGTGGCTTTGTTTAAAGCTCCATTTCCTTTGTGTTCTGGCAAAAGGCAAGGCAGACCTGACTTTTGGGGGGGATTATGCCTCTCATGTTAGCTGATGTTAGCTGTTTGTCTCTGGTACAAGCTTTTCAGCTCTTCTATGTGCCGTGGTTTGGTGGCGGGGATATGAGAAGTGGCCTCTTGCTATACAGTTGTTTTGTTTGTCCTTGGCTTTTGCATTTTCATTAAATCATAGATGTCTCTAATTGCTTCCAAGGAGCCAACATTCTCCTTGATTGGAATTCTATGGAAAATAGAGTTTGCTTTATTAAATAGCGTTTCTTAAGGGATTTGAGTGGTCTTTGGTTTCCTCCCTCTCCTCCCTTTTTTTGAGTTTTTAATTTGTTGCAATGTATAATCGCTTGCTTCTGTGCTGGAATTGCTCTCCAAGCTTCTACAATTGTGCATTATAATTCCCTTTATTACTGCAGAATCATTTTTAGCCTTCAGTTAAGATGACTGGACAAGAATCAGATTAAATAGAATTCTCATCTACGTTGCATGGGGCACTACTCCTGAAGCCACTGGTTCCTCTTGCTAATGTTTTTGTGGTTTGGGGAAGAATAAAATTAAAAATAATCAATATCTGATCTCATTTAAGCCTCATGGCATCCTGGGACACATAGGTGTGAGTAATCCACATTTTACCTACTTGGAGAGGTGAAATGACTTGTCCAAGGCCATCCATGCAAAGAGTACCAGATATATAGTGCCAACCAAACCCCTAGAAATCCAGAGCCATCTCTCTGTTTCTATCTGTAATATTTTCCTGAAATAAAAGGGAGCATGGGGGGAAAAAGCTGCTTCTGAGATGTTGGAACAAAACAAATTACATTTAATAAAGTGCTTTAGTGAGTTCCTTGCTGCAGAGTATTGATGATTCATGCTTCTTCCCTACCTGGAGTAAAAGGAATTCTATTGTGACTTAATCCAGAGAATGATAACACCTAGAGCTTAGGCGTCTACCACCATATTAGTCAGGCCTTGCAGAAATACAAAACCGATTGTATATACACGTACATATAAGGAGATTTATTACAAGGGATTGGTTCATGTAGTTATGGAGGCTGACAAGTCCGAAGAGCTCCAGGTTAAGGTGACAAGCTGGACACGCAGGACAGTTGATTATGTAGCTGTAGTCTGAGTCCAAAGGCCTGAGAAGCTGGACAGCCAAAGGTGTAAGTTCCAGCCTGAGAGCAGAAGAAGATCAATGTCCCAATACAATGAGTCAGGCAGGTGGAGTCTTCTCTTAGGTTTTTTGTTCTGTACATGTCTTCAACTGATTAGGTGGGACCCACCCACACGAAGGAGGGCAATCTGCTTCACCTGATCTGCCAATTCAAATTTCATCCAGAAACACCCTCACAGACATATCTGGAATGATGTTGAACCAAATATCTGGCTACCTTGTGGCCCAGCCAAATCAATACCTAAAATTAACCATCACAACTGCCTAGATTTGAATTTTGCCTCTGCTATTCACTAGTTAAGTGGCCTCGGTTGGATTATTTAACTTCTCTGAATCTTATTTTCTTCATCTGTAAATTGGACATGGGCACATCTACCTCCTAGGAATGTTGCAAGAATTTAATGAGACAGTTCTGTAAAGGGCTCAACACACTGCCTGGCCTGAAGAAAATATTCAATAATTGTTAGTTATTTAGTTTGTTACTCTCACCACATTATCGTGATAACTCTAAGTCTAGGAACGTATAAGTGATGTTTTTGTATATAAATGCATGTTGCACATTTTGAATCTAAAATGTATTTTAAAGTTTTGGCAAATGGCACTTCCTTTTAAACTACAGAGATTTCGCCACTGGAAGGTCCAAGATTCCCATGTGATTTATGACTTTGATATTTGCCTGAGCCCTGGTTATCTGTGCTGTAGGTTTTACTAGCATGGTGTAAGGATGAACCAAGATGTGGTATGTGACATAACTGAGTGTGCCTCGGCCCCTCCACGAATGTTGATGGGGTGGAGGGGGGCACTGCTGAGTGCCAGGCTCTGAGCTGGAAGCAGGCATTCGCAGTTAGGCAGGAGGGAAGTGCTGCTATATTAAAGGTGGTGAGGGGAAGGGATTGGGGGAGGGGCGGGAAGGGAAGTTCTGGCATATGTTGTCTAGTAGAAATTCTCTGGGCCATACACTGGGAAGAAAGGCTGTACCTGTAGGGGAATCAGGTCAGTATTCCCTGGCTGATAAGGACATAGTACAATGTCTTTTGTGGGTGTTCAGTGGGTGGGGTTTGGTTTCCTGACCCTCAGAGATGACAGCTGATTGTTTTAGAAGACATTCTCAAGACAGGACAGAGAATTTGCATACACATTGAAGGTCTTAACGTATTGAAGCAAGAAGGAGGCCTCTTTGACATTAGTTCTCAAGTAGAAGCCTTTGTTTCCAATATTGATAAATAAACATAAAGACCAGGTGTGCAGAGAAGCTGGCAGGCAGGTGGTGCAGTAGAAGGAAGAAACCGGGGCCCTGGGAGCAGAGGCATGTGCTGGCCTGGGGCAGGGATGAGGGGCAGGAGGTAGGGCAAGGAGGAGGGTAGATATGAAAGCTAACCTAGCATTAAATACCACTGGGGCATGGGTAAGCTTCCAAAAGAAAGGGAAGGAAAGAATAGCTAACATTTGTTTAAGAATGATATTCATCAAGACTAAGAGTTTCTGGCGTGTGCTCTGTGTTCCCGTCACAAGGCCCGAGTGCTTTGCACATTGTTGACCCTCACCAGAAACCCATGAAGGAGATTCTATTGTTTTCCCCATCCCCAGGCTTATAGGGGAGAACACTGAGGCCCTGTGTGGCAAAGGAATTCACCCAAGGTCATACAGCTAGTCAGGAATGGAGGTTACTAGGCCTTGTCCTAGGAGGTCCCTGGATCCGAGAACACAGAATTGATCATAACACTTTCCTGCTTCAAACTGTAGGTGAGGTCTCATTGCTTGTAGTGAGTTACCCCATGCCCTCACCATGCTCATGTTGGGCCTCTGTCTCCAGGATCCCAATGCCCTCAGATGCCCTCTTTTCAATGCTTTAAATACATCACGGTTTTCCCATCTCTGGGCTGGGGGCTGTTGTTCTTTCCTCACCTACACTGGCCAAACCCCATCTTGAGGGCAAAGATACTTGAGAAGATTTTTGTCTGATGTAAGTTGTCCATAGGTGGGGACTAAGGCCAGCTTTGTTACCTCTCTGCTTCCAATGCCTGCCCAGGATCCTTACGGATCTCTTTGTGGCTCTCTCTTCAGGTGTTATGTTTTGTTTTTTAAGATTTTATTTATCTATTTATTTGATCACGAGCAGGGGGGATAGGCAGAAGAAGAAACAGCAGACTGCCCCACTGAGCAGGAAGCCTGATGCGGGACTGGATCCCATCCCGAGATTATGATTTGAGCCAAAGGCAGATCAGTCACTCAGGAGCCCCTCTTTTCAGGTTTTTACTCTAAACCAGTGATGTTCAACCTAAAGGCTATCGGCAGTGTCTGGAGACACTTTTCGGTTGTTAGAACTGAGGGAGGTACTCTTGGCATCCGGTGGGTAGAGGCCACACATGCTGCCACACTACACATCCTGTATTGCACAGAACAGCCCCCACAACAAAGAACCATCAGCCCCCAATGTCAGTAATGATGAAGTTGAGAAATCTTGCTCCAAAATGACATTCCCCTCAAGGCGATCCTTGGTCACGCTACCTAAAATTTATTCTTTATTTTATTTATTTATTTATTTTTTAAAATTTTATTTATTTATTTGACAGAGAGAGATCACAAGTAGGCAGAGAGGCAGGCAGAGAGAGAGAGGAGGAAGCAGGATCCCTGCCAAGCAGAGAGCCCGATGCGGGACTGGATCCCAGGTCCCTGAGGTAATGACCTGAGCCGAAGGCAGAGGCTTAATCCACTGAGCCACCCAGGCACCCCAAAATTTTATTCTTTATTTTATTTTTATTTTATACTTTATTCATATTATTTATTATATATATATATAGAGAGAGAGAGAGAGAGAGAGAGAGAGGAGAGAGAGAAAGAGAATGAGTAGGAGAATGGCTGAGGGAGAAGGAAAAGCAGACTCCCCACTGAGCAGGGAGCCCAACATGGGGCTCGATCCCAGGACCCTGAGCTGAAAGCAGATGCTTAACCATCTGAGCCGCCCAGACGTACCCCACCCCCCATATTTCATTCTTGTTCTCATTTTCTACTCTATTGGTTTTCTCCTGTGAGCCTGCCTCTCTCTAATAAATGATATATTTCATTTACTTATTATTTTATTGTTTGTCATCCACTAGTATTTAAGCTTTATGAGAACAGAAATTTGTGTCCCTTTTGGTCACTGCTTTATCATTAATGCTTAGAACATCATCTAGCACACAGTAGGTGCTCCTTGCGTATTTGTTGCAGGTATGAATGAATTCAGCATCCTAGGTAACCATTGTCAATTCATTAGAAAGGCTACTTGGGTTGAAATCCATTTGCCATCCATATGGAGACTATTTTTGAATCCTGGAAGGTGCTGGCATGAGAAATCTTCCCTTTTGTCTCCTTTGGTAGTGATGCTGCCTCCATTTTAGCCCAAATCAAGATCCACCAAAAATGTTTTTCCTAAAGGCAAGAGTGGGGACGGTGGGCAGATGCTTTCAGTGAACAATACATCCCTGAAGAAAGCAGTGTTCTGGAAGGATGCCTTTGAAAGTACCCTTAGAACCATCCTTCTATTTGACAAATAGAGAAACTGAGGTGTAAGCACATAGTCTAGGCATATTTTGTCAGATTATTTGATATGTATTTGCTTGAAGTCACCCAGCAAAGTGTCAGGATTAGAATTAGAACCCAGTTTCTTGCCTCCCATGGAGATGGAAGGGGGAAAGTGAAAATGCTGCTGGACAAAATTTGGGAGCTGGCAGAGAGACCAGTTTCCTAAAGCTCTCTTTGCCTTGCAAGTTGTGATCTCTAGTTGACAAGGAAGCAAATCGGATAGCTAAATGCAGAGCTTTCTGAGATACTGAGATGCAAATTAGCCCCAACCACATGCAACTGTGGATTTGAGGTTGGAGTGCAAAATAGAGACTTTGCTTCCATCAGGCTGCATGAAAACTCACTTTCATAGATGGGTACTCTCACTCTTCCCAGGCAGGCATTATGTAAGGCACAAGGGACACAGTGAAAAATAAAACAGTGATCCCACCCTCATGGAGTTTTCCGTCTTGTGAGGGAGATACACTGAGGGGGGTGTCTTATTTGTAATCCACTGAACCAAGTAGCTAATTGGATTATTCATTTTCTGAGAACAGGGAACTTTTTCTTGGGTATCTTTTATGCCAGCTAACACTGATGGCCAGAACTATATGGACAAAAACTAACCAGTGCTAATTGGTTGCCAGTCACCGTGCTAAGCTCTTTTTTGAGTGTATCAGTTCATTTAAACCTTGCAGCTGCTCTACGATTAGTTACCATTATTGTTCCCATCTTCACAGAGAAAGCAACAGAGACTGAGTACCTTGCTCAGACTCACAGAGCAAAAAAGGGCTGGCCTTGGTGTCCAGACCCAGGCTGTCTGGTTGCGAAGTATGCAGGTCGGACCATAGCTGCATTACTGATAAATCCTATTTAATATTCACGGCAGTCTTGGCCTTGGGACTTTTCCCACCACTTAACGATAGTGCTCTCTAGTGGATGTTTACTCTTTTCCAGTCACTGGTCCATGCATTATCTAGTTTAATCCTCACAATGAGAGGTGAGATAGCTCTACACGGGATGAAACAGACATGGAGAGCTTAAGTAATTTGCCTGAGATTAAGCAGCTACTAAGTGGTGCAGTCAACATTCCGGATACTACATATATTGTATGGAGTCATACATACATATAAATTTATTTGTGTATACATTATATATTCTGATATCCAGAATCATGCGATACAGGGTATCATATAATACATACAGTATATGGGATCATACAATATACAGCATTTCGTTTCTGCCTTCTTTCACTTTGCATAATGTTTTCCAGGTATCTGTTACAGCATTTATCAACATTTCACTCCTTTCTTTGCAAATAGTACTCCATCACATGAAGATACCACATTTGGTTTATTTATTTGTTCATCAGTTTATGGACATTTGGATTGTTTCCAATTCTTGCCTGTTGTGGATAATGAAGCCATGAACATTCACGCATAAGTCTTATATATGACCTCTAATTATTGATATTTTCCCACAATCCTTTCTGTCTCTCTCCTGTCAGTTAAAAGGGACAGATTCTAGAATCAGATGACATGGATTTGAACACTTGTCTCCAGCACTTTTCAGATGTGTGATTGGGAAGATGAAGCTGCCTTCTGAGCTTTGGTTTTTCCACCTGTAAAATGAGGATAATAACAGTAGCTTGCCTGGAAATGTTCAAATGCTTGAAGTAGATAATGCACAGTGCTCAGTTCATAATTAAACACACAATAAATGTGTGCCAGGTAAACAATGGAAATACAAACAGCCACCCAAAGGAGATAATGTATCTGCCCACGGAGTCTGGAGTCAAATTGCTAAGACGTGAAAAATATAATAACTAGGCATCATGTAAAATAAAATAACATATATAGTACTAGAGGAGTAGTCAGCATGAAGTTTGTATGAGTTGAAAAATTAAAAAAAAAATGTATCTCGGTCTATAAAATGGAGACTTTTTAGTAGGTGGAAGGCATGTGGGGCTTCCAGCTGGAGGCAAGACTTGGGTGGGAGTCCTATTGAATGAACACAGGTGACTGGGACAGAGTAGGGGAATGTGGGGTAAGGAGGGACAGAGAGGGTAAAGGGTAAAGTTTGTCAGGTTTCAGTATCCTTGAGTAGGGTGGGTATTGAGTGGGTAAGCAGGCTGGAATCTGCCTCCTGTGCCCTGGGGCTTGTGGACCCAGGTCTTGTGGACCCAAGATAAGTGAGCAGTGACCACCATCCACGAGTTCCCATGTCCCCACCTCTCCAGCACCATGTGGAGAGGAACCTACCATGTGTGTTCACTTTTTTGATATTTCCACAATGACATGCGTGTGCAGTGGCTATTTTAACTTACCTTTTCTTGATAACAAGTGAAATAGAAAATCCTTTCATAGCTTTATTGACCATTTTCTGGGAATGATAGTTTCTCACCCTTTGTACTTTTATATTTGATTGATTTCTGATTTTTCAAAAAAGTTTTTATTTTAATGCCAGTTAGTTCACATATGGTGTAATATTAGTTTCAGGTGTGTGATGCAGTGATCCAACATGATTTCTGATTTTTACAGTTCATTACACATTCTAGTTACTAACTCTCTCCCAGCCTGTCACCTAGATTATAGCATTGTTTACAGTGTCTTTTGTCATATGGTATGTTTATATCTTGATATATTCAAATGGATGGCTTGTTTCTCATATTATTTGTCCTTGTGGTGTGCTATTGACAAAAGTTTCCCTTGTGCTGAGATCATACGCAATATTCTCCTACCTTCTAATGACTTGAAAATTTTTTCTTCATGGACATGTTTAATCCATCTGGAACTTACATTTGGTTATGTGATGTAGAACCAAACTTATTTATTTTTTCCATGTGAAAAGCCAGTTGTTTCGAACCTGCTTATCAAAAAGTCCATCCTTCCCCGAATCTCTAGAATGGCCATTTCGACTCTCCACTCCACTTCCGCCATGCTGTCCTGCTCTGTGTTCCATTTGCTTTCTTCCTTTTACATCAGAACATAAGAATGCCTCTGTGTCATTATAAACCATGGACGCGCATTATTTTTAAAGATTCCTCCTTTTCCTTCTCGTGGACTTCTCATGGTTTCTTGACTCGTTCCTCTCTTGCAGGGCAGCACATTGTTTTAGTTTTTATGCTGTTATGAATGCTCCTATGGTGAATATTTTTGTGTATAAAGCATTTACATATTTTTGGATTATGTCCTTTGGATGGATTCCCAGAAATAGAATTACTGAGTCAAAGGGCATAAATATTTTTAATGCTTTTAATTCATGGCATATATTTATTTAAAAAATTAAAGTGCATAAAGATTCTGGTAAGTTCCTGGTACTCTATTATGTAGTTGCAGTCAACTGGGCTATGACAAGTCTGACTCTGGGAATGGCAACCCTGTGGAAGCAATTAATGTGGTCTCCTCAGTAGATTTATCTTTTCTCTTTTCTTGTTTGTTTAGCACATTCTTGGTATATTCATTTATTCTGTTGTTTATGAAGCACCCAATATGTGCCTAGTTCCGTGGGAAAGCGGGCAGCAGGATACTATGCGCCCAACGACTTGCATTTTCCAGGTGGTAGGAAGACAATAAACATTTCATTTTATTATTATTTTTTTAAGATTTTATTTATTATTTGACAGAGAGAGACACTGCAGGAGAGGGAATATAAGCAGGGGGAGTGGGAGAAGGAAAAGCAGGCTTTCCACTGAGCCCCGATGTGGGGCTCGATCCTAGGAGGCTGGGATCATGACCTGAGCCAAAGGCAGATGCTTAATGACTGAGCTACCCAGGCACCCCAACAAATTTTAAAAATCTAGTGATAAGTGCTTCCTGGAGGAAAAACATTGACTGATGTGAGAGTGAGCTGGATCCTGTAGATTGCAGGGTCAAAAATGACCAGGAATAAGGGTGCCTGGGTGGCTCAGTTAGTTAAGTGGCTGCCTTAGGCTTGGGTCATGATCCTAGGGTCCTCAGACTGAGCCCCCATTGGACTCAATGGGGAGCTTGCTTGTCCCTCTACCTCTGCCTGCTGCTCTGCCTACTTGTACTCTCTCTCCATCTCTCTGTCAAATAAATAAATAAAATCTTTAAAAAATGACGAGGAAGCTGAGATCTGAATGACAAGGAAGAAAAAGCTAGGCCAAGTAAAGCAAAGTCATCCACTTGGTTAAGGAATAGTTAATGCAAAGGGCCCTATGGCAAATCGGGAGTGTGACCCCAGCGTAGAAGCAAGGTCCCTATGGTAAGGGCCTGGATCCGCAATTCAGAAGTGAACTGAAGCCAGAAAGGAAGACCACGTCCAGACTTAAGTGTGCTCCCTGGTGAAAGCAACAATGAGGAGCCATGGGAGGGCTCTAACCAGGAGTGATGCAACCAGTGGCATTGTTTCAAGGTCACACAGGCCTCTCTTGGAGCATAGGCTTCAGGGAAGTCAGAGTCCTGGTGGAGAGAAGGACAAAGAAGCAATTACTCTTGTCTAGGCTGGAGTTACTGGAGGCCCAGATGAGCGGTGGTGTCAGAGAGAGAGGAGTGTGCATGGGTTCCATTGAATTTTGAAAGTAGATTCATGGGAGTTGCTGACAGAATAGAAGTGTGGGCTTAGGAAAAGAGAGGAATCAAGAATGTGTCCTAAAAGGTGGGTCTAGGAGACTGAGAAACTGGCATTACATCGTTGAGAGAGAGAAGACTGGAGAGAAGAAACCTGGTGGGGGCTGGAAATGGGGCTGGGGCTGGTTTCCACCATGTTGCATCTGCAATAACTCTTTGGTTCCCCAGTGGGGCAATTGGTTAGGCAGCTGGCGCCACAGTTCTGGAGTCCTAGGGAGATTCTGAGAGCCGTGGTACAGGCGTGGGAATCACTGTTAAATTACAGAGAATCTAAATCCTCTGGTAAACAGGTGTGAAAATGGAGAAAAGAATGGGAACCTTCAACCATGGTCAAGATAAACCTAGCTTCTGAATATGCTCATTTTCTTCTATTTATCTTTGTGAACAAAAATCTTTTCTTTTTTCCCAAGTAGGAAGAAGGAAAAACTTGAATTTTCTTTTCCAGTGGCTCCCTGATGCCTCAGTCATGGCCCAGTCTCTTCCAGTGTTTAGTGGTGTCTCCATGAATTACTCCTTCATTTGATTCTTATGCAGTTGGGCAGGTCACAGAAACAAGCTTTTGCATCTCTCAAGTGTTTCCAGAAATGTTTTCCTGCCTGCTGTGTTTATGTTGGAACAGAAAATTTGTACGTGATTTTATGATGAGCTTTTCTTAAGACATAGAAGTTGCTGCCTCATCACATTACGCTGTGTCTCAGGACCCCTGGAACCTGGGTGCTGTAATGTAATAGGAGCTATAGGGCTCACCACCACAGAGGGGCCACCAATGAGACCCCTGCTTTTTTTTTTTTTAAGACTCTATTTATTTATTTGAAAGAGCACGAGCAGGGGTGGTGGGGGAGAGAGACAAAGAAAGCAGCAGACTTCCTGCTGAGCAGGGTGCCTGAGGCAAGGTGGAGGTCAATCCCAGGACCCTGGGATCATGACCTGAGCTGAAGGCAGATGCTTAACCTACTGAGCCAACCAGGTGCTCTGAGACCCCTGCTTCTAGAGTGAGGCCTTGCTGTGTCATTTTCAAAGTGATTTTCATGGGGTCCCCATATATTATTTTTCATATGTTAGAGTGCATGGCTCCATATTGGAGTAGAAAACAGAAAATTTAATTATGAAGAAAACGTTAGTCCTCTTTCTCTCCAGAATAATGCAGATAAGAATAGGCAGTGAAGTTCTGTGGTTAGGATGAAATGTCCAGGAATCAAAATGATTAAGAATCAAATTCCGGTGTTGCCTCTTACTTGGTCTGTGACCACCTGAGGCATCAGTTTCCTCATTTAAATTGTACCAATTTGATCAGGATGCTGTGAAGACTAGAAAATAATTCATTGCAAAACTCTTAGCATTTTCATTGATTCACATATTAAGTATTTAATACCCCTGTGTGCCAGATATGTGAATGGAGAAGACAGTGGAAGTGTTCAACCATCAAGAGAAGACAACTATTGCTTTTCTTCAGAGTTTTGAAAATATGCTCGGTTTTCATAAAAGACATATTTATTTTGTTAAGTTATATAATTTAAATACTCAAAAAATCAAGTACTAATTTGTTGCATATTGGCCAGGTATTTTGTGCTCTGTCTGCAAAATGTACAAAATATGGATATAGATCCTACCCTCATAAGGCTTACAGGAATTAAAAGAATATGAGTCTTTCATCATAGTTATGATAAGTCCAGCAGCAAAAAGCTCAGCTTTGGGTGTGTAAAACATGTGTACATTTTAGTCATTATTTTTAGATTATCATAAATAACATTTCTCTTTGGATGTTCACAATTAATTAATGATTTGGTGGGTCAAGGATGAAGATTGAAATGCATGAATTTCCCTAGGTGCTTGAGGGGAAAGACACTGACGTACCTTTTGCTCAAGAGCCCTATCTGCCAGATGCCAAGTCTTGTCTTTCTGTTTTAATACACTTCTTTCTCAAGACAGCACCCACATGTCCTAAAGAGTGAAATATTGTGTGCACTTTCTGAAGGGAAGACTTGAATTATGAGTTGAACCCTGAGACGGTCTATTGGGACACATAATTTACTATTTGATAACATGGTGTTTTAAAATTTCTGTTAAAATTATAGCTAATGTTTCTTGTTAAATAAGATGCAATTTAGCCGAGAATGAACAAAATCATAGATGACAAGGAGAAAGAAAAATATAATCCCGGGGACATGAGAATAATAATAATAATAAAAAAAAATCCCATGATAAAAAGAGAGGATTTCAAATGCTCTCCTTGTGTCCAACACATGCTCCCACAATTACTGTTATCATTTTTATTCCTCTGTTTTCATGTAGAATTGCACAGATGTGGACAGCCTTGCTTTGGGCTCTCTGTTCAAGAGAGAGCCCCAAACAGTGCATTTAGCACTACTGGATGTTGAAACAAGTAAGAAGATAGTAAAGATCTTGAAGAACATTGTTTTGGATGAAGGGACATCATAATATAGTAGAGTGGTTATAAGAGCCCCAGCTCAAGAGCCAGGGTCCCTGTGTTTGCACTCCCTGCAACCTGGTAGCTCTGTGATCTGAGCGAATACTGAATTTCTCTGTGCCTCAGTCTTCACATCTATAGCATGGGGTTTTTGGAAGGATTTATCCCATAGGTTGTCTGTGAAATTTCAAGGGTTTATGTTACTCAACCTGTTCAGAATGGTGGCTGGTACATAGTCAGTGCTCTGTAACTGTTGACTGCAATGATTAAATGTGGATAATTCGGAATAAAAGTCGTTTGATACATGGTTCGAAGAAAAAGTGGCTAGGGATTCAAGAAGTGAAAGGACTATTGCAGCTAGAGAATGTAAGTGACCTGCTCTCCCTTAATGGGAGGGGGCCTCCATGAAAAGAAAGGCACGAGGTTGGGGTTCTTTATTGTCTCCTGTCTCAATACAGGAGCGTGACGGGCAAAGAAATTTCGGGAAAGCAAGGGATGACCCAAGTGTGCTTCTGTCTCTGTCCTTGAGTGCGCTCATTCTTTCTTCAGTGTCTTCTGAGAGAGGTGAGCTGACAAGTACAAAATGGGAGTGACCGAACTGGTAAGATACAAATTAATAGAGTGCTGTCCGTGTGTGTGTACTAGGAGGAAGGGTCATAAGATGTTATTTTCTAGAACCACGAGATACTAGAAAAGTCAGTGCTCTTCTCATCTTCCTGTTTCCAGACCCCTTCATACACCCTCTCCACTTTGACCTGTTTAAGTTTATTTTAATAAAAAAACACATTTTTCAAGAAATAGATGCTTTATGTATGGTTTCATTCTTTAGAGGGGGTGTATGTGTGCCACGTGACAAGTGGTTGCCATGGTAATTTCTCATTATTGTTGAATTGAAAAATAATTACTCTGGCAAAAATCCCACATAACCTGTCAGTGCTTAAGTTACAGATGCCGGGGGGCAGCCCTAGCCCCGGGATCCTGTTTTTGGTGGAAAGGGACGGAGATGGGAACAGGAGAGAATCTGGGATGGAAGGAAAATGCTTTTGTGGATTTTTAAATGTAATTAAACCTCTCTTCTGCTATTTGACCCGAGTGCCTCTCTCGTCCTGATATATGATTTTGCTGCCAGTGGTATTTGGACTCACCTGTGAGATGGGACAAAAGGACCAAGGATTTTAATCACAGAAATGCATACAGGAGATTGTTTGGAGTGGAGAAGCTTCTGTGGCATTTTTGCCTAATTAAAATATATGAAAATTATCGACACCACTCCCCCTGCCTGTGTTTAGGCTGAGTTAATTTCATCTTTATTTACCTGGAGGCTGCTCTCTGCTATTGTTACTTTCCAGCTTTGGGAAAATAATCCACTTCTTATTAATATTCACTAAACACTAAATATGTACTGCTCAGATACCAAACGACAGCAAGGATTGGGAGGACCTGTCTCCTTGGAAAAGGCATGGTTCGATCAGGAGCCTTGTGATGGGCTGGGTGTACAGAGCGGGATCCCCACCTCCTCCCACGCTGATTCTGTTTCATGAGTTATTTGGAAGGACCATGAAGAGCCTATGCTTTCGTTCTTGTGTCAGCATCAAGAAATAATCCTTTTGTTTAATGAAACCCCTGAGATACACTCTACCTTAAGAGAATAATAGGCAAATTGTTTAATTTCATTTTTTAATTTAATAGTTTATTATTATTCCATTATTGCATCTTCTTTGGACTTATAGATGCTCATCCTTCTCCTGGCAGGTTGGACTCTGTTTTGTAATTATGTTGATCCTCTTATTAGATCCCATTTGGAAAGACATTCCTTAGAAATGCACCTTGTTTCTTCTTTACCCTACATCAGTCAGACCAGAAGGTTTCAGTTTGGAAGCACAGAGACCTCTCAATGTGAGAGCCAAAATATAGACAAGTACATACCCTCTTCCTGTGTACAGCCAAGTTAGATATATGCTCCAGAGAACTTCTTACACATGTACACAAAGCGACATTATAAAGATACTTATCACAGCATTGTTGTAATAGCAAAAAATTAGAAACTGTCTAGAGATCATTAGTAGCAAAATGCTTAAGTAAAATATATTACATTCATTCAGTGCACTATTATGTAGCTTATATAAGGGAAGAAGCCCTAATATATAAAATACATAGGTCTCCAAAAAGCAATGTTGAATGAAAAAAAAAAAAAGAGGCAAGTTTAATGAAAGGAACTTAATGTATGAAAGCATTTTTTTAAAAGATTTTTTTTATTTATTTGAAACAGAGATTACAAGTAGTCAGAGAGGAGGAAGCAGACTCCCCACTGAGCAGAGAGCCCGATGTGGGGCTTGATCCCAGGACCCTGAGACCATGACCTGAGCCGAAGGCAGAGGTTTTTTAACCCACCCAGCCACCCAGGCATCCCGTATGAAAGCATTTAAATTAAATATTAAAAACATAAAATAAGACCACATATGAATGGAGTCCTATGTGTGTATAAATATAAAAGATGGGGTAGGAAGAGCCAAATGAATTCCACAAGACAGTTGTTTATGGGAGCCTGGGGGAGGGGAGGAAAAAAACAGAGCAGGATATGGGATCCAGGACATTTATTTTTATTTATAATTTTTAATTCCTTTTAAAAAAGAAAATAAGAATTTTTATAATTGTTAATGCTAGATAACGGGCCCATGGGTCTTCACATTATCTTCTACTCTCTATTTTAAAAAATTAATAAAGTAAAACCTCACTTCCTTAAGTTACAGTCAGTGAAGTATATTCATTTAACCAACATTTTGCTGAAAAGGACAAGAAAATTACCCAAAAGGTGGTGCATAGAATGGCAATATGGATGTGAGATCATTTTGAAAATTCCTGTCTCCATGTGAACTTCTCACGTGCATGGGTGGTGCATCTGCTTATGGAAAGTGAGACAGAGAGAGGGCTTAGCTTGAACACCATCCTGGTTCCCCGGCCTTTGAGTGTAGACTCTCAAGACTCCCACAATACTTGAGGTATATGGGTATGGCCTCTCCATTGGCTCATTCCGTGTTTCTACTCCTTTATTGGGTAATCCTTAGGTGGGAGCTCTGTTGAGGGTGGAGCCAAGCCTGATGCCTTGTCCCTCCTTTAAATATCTCCCAGTTTACTAGAGGATTATAAGGCAGTGATTCAATTATCATTTGATTCACATGCTAACGGGGATAGAGTTTTCAAGGTTTCCTAGCACAGGAGACAGTGGAAGAGGAGAGCAAAAACTGTAACTTGGGGTATACTATGCATTGGAGGCCAAATAGCAACATATGCAAAGAGAGGCAGGTGGCTGATGGTTAACCAGGAAGCCTTGGTTCAGAGAGATAAGTTGCCCGAGGTCCCTTGGCTACACAAGAAAACTGACGATGCTGGGCCCTTTTCAGTGTGGTAAGAATGGCTTTTCCTGGAGGGAATGTTTTACGGCATATATTCCAAATGTCATGCCTATTATAACTGCTAATAACAGCCTTGCACACTCATCCCACACATCTAGGAATCAGACCTCAGGCCTTTGGTTCTTTTTGGAGGTCATTTACCATAACCTTGATGTGGAAGTCCCAAAATGTTGATCTTGACCTACTTGTCAGTCTCAAGGCACTCCTTGGCTAATCTCCAAGTTAGTTTGATTTGAGGGGATTGAGCCTCATCTCCCCTCAAACTTCAGACTTGGTGAGCTTCTCTTTGGAGTCCTTGCTGCAAAACAACTTGGCAACTTTACTCATGCAACCTCCTACCGATTGGCTTGCTAACCTTGACTATGTTGCCTGCTTTGCAAGGAAAACTGGGAATTTTGTGGTTCTTCCATTTCTCCAAAGATGGAGGCGCAAGGTTTACAGTCAAGAGGTGGGAGCCTAGCCTGTAGGTACAACTGCCGAATGTTCACCAGTCCCTTTTTCTTTATATTCCATTGGCCCCTTGCTCTTCTTCCATGTGGCCAAGCAGAGCACCTGTAGCCTTGGCAAGGCTCATATCATTTGAGATGACTAAAGCTGAACGATGGAGGGGCTGGACTGTTACTGTTGCCTACAGCTCATGAGGTGGCTGTGAGCTAAGAACTGAGCTTCTACCACCCAGGACTGTCTGATCTCTGCCACAGGTTTCTTCTTTGGTTCCACAGAAGCCTTTGTAGGTGCATTTCAGCCAGCCTGAACACCTAGCCTCATTATTATGCAAATGTCTCCCATCAAATTGCCTAACTGATCTCAGGAACTCAAGTAGGCAGCAAAATGGAGGCAAGACATGTATAAAAAGGAAGTGGATTTTCAGAGCAAGCACAAGAAGTTGGGCGAAAGGGAACAAAATCTGGAAATGCCTGAGTCAGAGATCTGCTCTGGCAGAATTTTCTCTAGGCACTCCTGGCAGCTTCTTCTACACTTGTGAACTACCTTCACCTTCAACCTAAGGTGAAAAATCACTTTTTAAATAGAATTATTTGAAGGAAATAATGTACTAGTAGGTTCATCAGTTGTAACAAGGGGATATTGATAATGTGGGAGGCTGTGTGGGTGTGGGGGCAGATAATAGAACAATGTCCTCGCTTGTAATTTTGCTGTGAACCTAAAACTGCTCTGAAAAATAAAATCAAATTTAAAAGTTGGACTAGAGTTAGACAGACTTGTAAGTGAACTTCCGATTTACCACCACTTTCTACTGTCTGATCTTTACTGAGTAGTTTGAAGTTTCTGAAATGCGGATTCTCTATTTGTCACTATTTTAAGCGTCAAATGAAACAATAATGAGTAATAGTAACTGCCATTTATTTTACAGCTACTGTGTGCTAGGCAGTTACTTTTTAGTCCTCAGAGTGCACCGAAATTATTATTCCTACTTGATACATGAGCAAATAGATGCAAAGAAGTCAGGTGACTTGACTGAGGTCCTCCAGCTAGTAAGAGGCAGGATTCCCATTTTGAAGTCACTGTGACATGGAGGTTAAAGATATCAATTCTCCATAAGGCTGCTTGCTCTACCCCTTGGTAGCAACTTGGATAGTTGTGAATGTAAGAGGGTACAACTCATATAAAGCCCTTAGAAAATAGTGAGTTCTGGGTACGACTGTTAACCCAGGGCCCCTGATGCATGTGTTTTTTCCATCATCTGCTTCCTTCACACACAGTCAACATAAGACTGACCCATACTTCACAGCAATTTTTTGTCAAAGCATTACTCCTTTTATTCCTTTTCCTACATAAACACCTATCCTCTCCTAACTAAAGACTAATTCAAAAGCTTTACATAGGAGTGTCTGGGGATAGTTGATAATTATAATTTTAAAATGCATCAAAAAATTGGTGTGCCATTTTAGAAATATCAGCCAAGAGACAAAGTAGGATTGCAACAGTCCAGATGTCTTGAAAACGTTGTAGAGTGAGTTTCTTAAGTTGGGTCTGTGGTGGTACGCTAAAGAATTCCATTCATTCATTCATTCATTCATTCATTCAACAGCTAACCCCAAAAATATATATTTTTTGTAACTATTCTGTGTCTCGCATAATTACATTTTTCATTTTTAGTTTTGAAATGTTCTTCTAAGCAAAGCCAAGTGATTCTTTTGTGCATAGAGTCACCCGATGTAACCTTCCCCCTCCACACCTGTTCTGACATTTCCTGAGATGCTGACTCATCTTATGTTCCATTGCAGTTGGTTGAATGGAAGGGCATGTCTCCTTCTTATGCTTTTCTCAGCTCCTGACAACCCTTGAGTGTCCAGGTGCTGCGGACCCTGTGTGGCTGCTCCCTGACACTTTTTTACCTCTCACTTCAGTCCGAGTCCTTCCTTTGCTCCCAGGGCCTTCGGATCAGCCTGGGTTCTCCATGGGATTTTGCCTTTCACTGCTCCATTTCCTAGCAGGAATGCCAGAAACCCAGAGTCAGACGACAGGCAAATACAGGTGCAGGGTCTGATTTAGTCACAGGCCTTTGAGAAATCACTAGGGCAAAAGAGATTTGATACACCCCTGTTCTAACTGTTGTGGGCAGGTGTCATTGCCAGGTAAATGCATTACATGTAGTTGGAATGAGAAGAAACGTGCTTGGTTTATCAACAGGCTTCTTATAAAGGGCATTTTTGATATGATTCTTTAGAACATGCAACACCTCCTCCTTTAAAAATGATACTAAAGATGGTAGGTAGAGGCAGGAAAATGGCATTTTATTCATTTTCACTGTGCCCTGGGCATTCTGCTGGGCACTTTAGACCCACTAATTTATTTACTCCTCACATCAATTCTGCAAGGATAATTGTTATTATGGTTGTTGTCACATGTACTCTGCAAGAAAATTATTACTCTTGTGTTATTATTTTTCTCAAATTGCAAGTAAGGAAACAGGCTCAGGAAGGTAAACTAAGTTGTCCGTGCTCACCACTGGGAAGAGAGCTGGGATGAAGCCTGGGTCTGAGGGCTGCCAGTAGGCGTGAGTTCCGCCACTGACGTCATTCCACATGGGGTACTTCGCCGTGGGAGGCGGGACGCTGACCGTCCCTGGCAGCAGGAAGCAAGGAGCTGGACAAAGAGACCAATCTGAGACAGAATATTCCCTTTTCACTCTCCCTCCCCTTCTTTCTAAGTCCTAACCTCTGCCTTGGCAAAGACTGCCAGAGAAATGAGTCAGGCAGAGGGTGGGGCTCGGAGGTCAGAGGGGCTTGAGTCGAAATCCCAGCTCCACTATTGATCGGCTGACTGTACTTGGCAAGCTCCCTTTACCACCTGTGCTTTGGTTTCTGAGGTTGTAAAGTAGGGGTAGTACATAACGGGAGGGGCTTCATTCATTCACTGAGCAACTTCTATTGAGTTGTACCATGGGCTCTGCACCATTTAGAGCAAAACGGAGCCCCTGCTCACAAAAAAATTAAATTATACAGGAGAGAACAGACAAAAAAAAAAAAAAAAAAAAAGAAAGAAAAAAAAAGAAAAAAATAAACCCCACCCAAAACCAACAACAAACAAACAAAAAAACGGGGAGGTAGTAAGGAGTAAGGAGGAAAATACACATAAAGCACTTAGAATAATGCTTGGCATGTGGTAAGCACTCAATAAATGTTAACTATTATTCTTTTTCCATCTGTGTAGCAATTTGAAATAAAATAAACCAGTGTACCCATGCTCTCAAATGGGATTTCTTTCCCCAGCTGCTTCTTCCACTTCCAACCAAGCCCACTGATTTTTCTAGAAACTCTGACAGCTTCCATGACACCCAGACTTCATGCTGTGGTCTTGGGTCTGGAGGGAAACTACCTGTTAGTAGCTCACCTGGGTGTCTCCTGCTCATAGGCTTGAGCCCTTTGAGGGTAGGGACCCATCGCTCAACCAGCTGTGTGCTCTGAGGGCCTGCATGTAATAAGTGTTCAATAAATATTTGTTTTGCGGGGCTGGGGGAGAGATAGTTTGTATGTGGAGCCATGAATCGCCCCTGGGTGCTTTTATATTTACTCTATTTTACCAAGAAAAGTATTGGCTTTTGGTGATTGGGAGGAAACCAGGAAAAAAAAAAAAATGAAAAAATTCATTTGCCTGAGCTGTTGCTTTTCTGAAAACCAGAACAGACAGCATCAATCTTTGGTGGCCCTTTAATTATTCTTTCCAGGACTGAAGGCTCATTCCTGACGCCTGCCAATGACAACAACTTAATGTCCTCATAAGCAGAACAACTTAATGGGAAGAAGAGAGGCTTGCAGTTTCTCCACCCAGGCCACGGTATTGGGGGCCACTGAGTGGGGAGCTGCCCCTCCCTCCTCTGACAGGCAGCTGCAGGACATCTCCTCCTAAAGTTTGGCACTGATCAGCGATTCTCTGGGAAAAGATTGTGCTTAAGAATTTGGGGGTACACGGGGCAAGATGCAAAGCACAAGGGCAGCTGTGATGCCCCCTTTTAGAATATGACGCTTGGCGTAACCCTCCTGATTCACTCTGATAGGAGCCCCGTCCCCCCCAGTGATTAACAGTGATTTTAACTGCCTTAAACCGGGCCAGTTTCAAAGCATTTTCTGGACGAACAAGAGACACTCAATCCATGACAAACAGAGTTCACATGGATAGTTTGCATTCTGCTGAACTGCTCTATTTTTAATGATCATGTTAATAACAAGGCAACAAGATTGCCTATAATCTTAAAACAATCCTTGAGAACAATCCATATGCATGTGATGGGTGTTTGTACAACCCTGGACAGTTATGTAACTTCTGTCTGCGGCAATATCTGTATCTCATAGGACGTTTGCATAGGGTGGGGTTACAAGTCACACACACCCCCTCTTTGAGCTGATTATCTTTTAAAAATGTACTCTCCTTAACCTGGTTGTGATATGGTGGTTTCTGTTTGTAAAATCAAATTCTGAAAAGAGCAGAGAGAAAGAGCGCCCAAAAAGAAGTTAAATGCATTTTACGTGAAATGTAAACCCTTTTTGTTAAGAAATGTCACATTGTGTTCCAAAGTACATTTATTAAATCTCTCCAAATATGTCCTACAGAATTAATTTTTATTCAGTTCGCATTCATTCATTTGTTGAATTGGAATTCGGTCCCCATTTGAGGCAATTAATTTGAGGAGTGACCACACGCTCGCCCACCCGCCTTCTAGAACACCCACACACATATGCTGAGTAACAAGCAAGTGGTGGCTGGGTTTGTCTTTCTTTTTGCTTTCCTTTTCTTCTTTTGAGGTAGTTTCTGTTCTTGCCTGTTAAATAAATGATCTGTCTCTTTGCAGGATAGCGACAACCTCTGGTGGGACGCGTTTGCCACAGAGTTTTTTGAAGACGACGCCACATTAACCCTTTCATTTTGTTTGGAAGATGGACCAAAGCGATACAGTAAGAAAGAAGTTTATTTTTCTCATATTTCTTCTTTTTGCGCCTGTAAGAAAACCACAGGGGTCTTCGGAGAATAGCACAGGGCTGACAGTCTGACAGTAACACCTCCTATCCTGAGGAGGTTCTTGCTTCCCATTAGGGCTTTGTCACCGGGTGGCAGCCTGAGTCGGCTGAGAGTTTTCTTTCGAGGCTGAGAATGTTTAGGCACCTGTCTGTTTAGCAAGCGAGGCAAATATGAACCAAGTCACCCAATGATAAGTGGGAGCTGGATGGCGGGGTTTCCATCCACCTCTTCCCTGTGACCCTGCTTTATCCCTGACAGCTGACACTTTACATCCAATGTTCCACTTCTGAACGTTCCTTAAAGAAAGGAAGGAAGGAAGAAAGGAAGGAAGGAAGAAATTCTCATAGTCACTGCATCAGCCACAGCCTCCTAATTTCTTCTTATCACTTATCTCAGGTATTTATCTGACAAGTGCTATCTTTTCTTGAGGGTGGGGGAAAGAGGCCACCCCTGCCTTGAACACACAGTTTTGGATTAGTGTTGACAGAATTATAGTCCCTTGTCTTTCCAGCGAGTGATAACTCTGTAAAGATCCTCAAATTACTGCCTGTGGCACCTTGGGTAGCAGCGGATTTGTCCTGATTAGGTTCAGCCAACTTGTCAGAGATCAGATTTGCTAGTTGTGCTATAAGACCAAGAGGCATAGAAACATCAGCACAAAACCAATTAATGTCCGGTTAGATCAGAAAGAGATGTGTTTTCAGAAATCAGGTTGCACGTATGAAAGGATCTGTCAGAGGGTAAAACGTCCCAAATGTCACAAACACAGAGATGATGATGGAACCAACCACCATGTGTACGAACCCGCCAATCCAGAGTATTGGGCAATGATAGATAATAAGGCTCATGAGAAACATGATTAAAAGTCTGATTTTTGCTAAATATGTTTCAAAGGCACTAGAGTTTTTTCCTTTTTTTTTTTTTTAACTTTAGAGGACTTTGGACAACTTAGTAGTATTTGGATCTATTGTATGATGAGCTGATTAATTATGCTAATACATGCATGGTGATTTTGCCCAAGTGGCAGACTGGGGAGATCAGCACAACTTGAACTTGCTGCTCAATTGGAACTCATTGCCAGGAACATCTCTTTAGATGTCTTTGTTGTGGGCTTTTAAGGGTGCGGGATGTTTCTGGTAAGTATTTTGGGTGAGAGGGGCTGCTGGTCTGCCAGACAGAGTGTCTTTGCATTCAACATAAGGACTCCTGTCATAATCACTGGCAAGCCCAGCTCTTGGGGGTCCTGCAGAGTGAACTTGCTTTCTTGCGTGTGGGTGCCCCTGAGCAGCCTCGTGCCCTGGAGAGTAGGAGAGTCGGGTGCAGAAGCCGCTGTTTCAGAAGTCCCGGGAGATAAATGAACTCCGAAATCCAACAATTACTCTCTCCCCAAAAGCCTGCCTGATCAATGGTGAATAATTTCGAACCACGCAGTCATCCATCCTCTGAGCCTTCCTATTTTCTGTAGAGGCACAAGCTCAGATAACTTCCAGTTATCATTGTTTTATGTTCTTGTGGGTTTCTTTGTTTCATTTTGTTTTGTTTTTTTGTTTTGGGGGAGTTTGCTTGTTTTTATTTTTGTGTTTGCTTTGTGAATCCATCAGGGTCTGCTCAGGGAACTAGAATTACAGTTTTAGAGTACATCATACTAACACAACAGGGTTTCAGTCTTCCTTCTGCCCAGCCCCCAACCTCAGCACCATTTGAGGGTAAGTCATGATCAGCACCGATTTAAGATCTTACTTATACCCATGCACAAGAGTAAATGCCTGACTATAAGCCATTGTTGTCCAGGTTTCTTTGTTTCTGTGAGCCAAAATATTTCCTGAGCAGAGAAGAGAAGCAAAGATGATTGACAGTTTGGAGCCGAGTCTCATCAGCTGCTTTGCTGACAGCCTGGTGGATGTGCACAATGCTGCTGATGTGTGGGCAAGTGACAGGTGATTGACAGCACAGAACGGGGAGACAGGGAAGAGGAACCATGCTTAGAACGCCTGACGCACACTGTTTATGTAGCGCTCCCAGCTCTGGCGCTGACACTTTAACCCGTTCGCAGTCCAGGCAGTGGATGCCAGGCTGTGAAAACACCTGCCAGTGTTGGGCAGCAGACTGCAGCTCTTCCTTGAGACCTCCTGGGGAGCAGACAGCCCTGGATTTCTGAGAAAGAAAACAAGACGTGGCTATTCCATTTCTCTATGCAAAGAATTTCCCCAAATTACATTTATCTTAGGTACCAAGAAATATGTCAGATGGAGTTTATTTAGTCTCTACTAGAAAAAAAATTTTTTTCCTTCCTTTTCTCTCCCCATCTCTATGTGTTTACAGGGTCTGTCTGGCTCTAAGATATCTTATCTCTAAGCTACAGTAAATCCTATAATACGTGTTGGCTTATTTACTTGGTGTCTGTCACCATCCTATTAGAATGTCATCTCCCTGTGAACACGAGCTTTCTATTATTTATTGCTGAATTCTCAGATTCATACAGGAAGTTGTACACAATAGGTGCTCAATAAATATTTGTCGAATGGATGATTGAATGAATAATGGACATTTATAACACCAAACAGAACGTTGGCAAAACAATTCCTTGACCTAAATCACGAGACTTTCTAAAGTGGGAAGAATGTAATCTATAGTGCTCTGCTGGTGTTTTCAGAGAAGCTCTAGGATAAGGTCTGATCTACTTTAAGCTAGAAGGGGGAACCAGCAATATAATAATTCAGGAAATAATTATGCTTTCGGAGGCAGCATACAGCTTCTCTTTCAGAAAACTCCTCCGTATTGATCATCAGTCCGGTCCCCAAGTCCTTTCCCCTCCTGATTGGCGGTAGGGTAACTCCCTCCTCAGGTGGAATATGACGGCACCAGATGGAGACTGCTGATGTCTTCCTGGAAGACAGGGGATGAGGTTGGTGTTGCATGGTGACAGGTGGACAAGGTTAGCAGGCCATGAAATTGAGCTGTGCGTTCCTACCTGGTGCAAGCATCAGGAAGGTGTTTCTTTAGCAGCTGGAGAAGTGGGCAGTTCCAAGAGGTAGTTTTCTCCCTGCATGACATGGAATCTCAAGTGGGGAAGAGACCTGAGACAGGTCATTCCCTCTTTGTCAGCAGATCATTAGTTAAAGACAGTTGGAGCTGAAAAGCATCCTTTCTGAAAACGGAACTTGGTCCAGTGAGTCCAGCAGTGAGTCATTGGGTCTCAGGTCGGCTGACTCCAAAGTCAAAGCCAGGACACCCTCCTTTCCCTACCCCATCTCATGTCTATATCACCCCATAGCTAAAGGGAAAGAAATGGATTTGTCAATTCACACATTTCCAGGAACAGACGCCACAAATAATTACCAAGGCTTCCTTGACATAGAAGGCAAAGAGGAGCAGAGGGATGACATTCTCATGCCCTGGGTATGTTTACTTTATAATGCTAAGTCCAGCATGATCTGCTGTTGCCTTTCCTATCTTGTACAAAAGTGATCATTTTTAGGTTGATCCCTCATTGTGAGCCTCAGGCAAGTACTTCTAGTTCTCTACTCCTTTTTGTGCATGTAAAGGAATGGTGTCCTATACCATTCTCTCCTTCTGTGACCATCACAAACACCCTTTGGGAGATGGTACAGGTAACCCCCCAGGAGACCCAGGCTGTGTCCAGGTCCACGTTGGCCATGTTCTTCATCTGTAGGAAAGATGTGGTTCATTCAGGAGATCTCTCTTTGCTGGGAGAGATGCAAGGAGAAAGTTCTCCTGATTCCCATGACATTGGATAGGACGGGGGATTGGACAATGTAGCAAACATGTTTGAATGTTAATTTGTGCTTTGATTCATAAACAGAACTTCCATTTCCTCCTCCGCAAGATGTCATAAAACCGTCACTGGCTTGTGTGAAAATTAAGTGAGATAGCACAGTCAGAGAGCCTGAGACCATTTGAAGCATACAGTAGGCAGCACTGATGATTACTATTGGTAACAATGCATTCTCGTAGCTTCTGTGTCATGGAGAAGTTTTTCAAGTGAGCTCCATGTGCAGAACTTGCTGCAAAGACTTGCTGTTTGGCTGGGAGTCACACAAGCCCTCTCTTGGGCAGTTTCTACTGAAATGCAGCCCAGAAGAGACTGTGTCCTCCCAGGCTTTTCTCAGAAACTCCCTGTTATTTCTGGTGCATAGGTTATGTTCAGCAGGAGAAGAGACAGCAGAAGGTGATTGAGAATGTGTGAGGCTTTGTACTTTGAGAGACTGAAGACTCCAAACACTAAACTATGTCTAGGTTGGCATTGCCTTGGAAATTAAGGTAAAAAATGATATAACTGCTAAAGAGCCACCTTGTTTCAGGGCTCTTTAGTTCCCTGCTTTTCAGGGAAAAGGCTTCAGTCAGGGGCTTGGGGTCTGAGACCTGAGCTCCAACCCGGGTTTGTCTTTTACCACTTGTGTAGTTGGTGAGCATCAATGACCTCACCCAAAAAGGGAGGGCTTGTTGAGATGATATTTATAAGGTTCAGCAGAGTTTCCAGCATTTTGAAAATGCTCCTTAAATAGCTACTGTTTGAATTCTATTGTGTGCATTTCTGACTCCAGATTGAGATCTAGGACAATTCAGAAAAAATTATCATTAATCCATTAATTTTTTTTTCTTTTTAATTTATTTTTTTAGAGAGAGTGCGAGTGATCATGAGCAGGGGGAGGAGTGGTGGGGTGGGGGGGATGTCCCCAGACTCCCTGATGAGCATGGAGCTGGATGAGGGGCTTGATCTCATGGTCCTGAGCTCATGACCTGAGCTGAAATCAAGAGTTGGACAGTTAACCAACTGAGCCACCTGTCATGAATCCTTTAACTGTTGTTTGTAATTTTGGGTTGGTGGATCCAGTAGTTTTTGATCATATACTTACTTCATCTTGACTTCCATATTCTGTCTGGACTAAGGAGTTCTCGAGAGACTACACATTTACACAGTCACATTGGTCCAAGACTGATGTTTTTTTCTCTGTAACTGGTGGCTGGGGGCACATTTCACTCAACAACAAAAAAAGAAAATTGTTTTAGGACATACCGTCCCCCATGCCCTTATTTTCTTCTGTTGTCCTCAGTCATCCGGTCCCTTCTGATACTGTGAAGCACTGCCCATCGGCCCCTCAGTGGAGCCATTCCTATACTTGCTGCTTCTCCTTAACATTTGCTTCCTCACATCCCTTTTTTCCCGAAAGCTCTGAGAGCATTGCGATATTGACGAAGTTCTTCAATTTTGTCTTGTAATATGTGTTTTTATGTGTTGTGTATTTGGATGTGTCCCCCTAAGGTAGAGAAATTCTACGAGCCTCAAGTAGCTTCGCTATCTCTGGTTACTATTTTTCTCCTGCTTTTTATTGGCTCACGTCATTCAGCTGTGTTTTTATTGTGCTTGCTATATAGGAATTCTGAAAGCATTTCTCCCCCTCCCCAACTTTCTCTTTCTCTAATATCATATTGCATGATTAAAAATGTATTTCTGGGAAAATCACTCCTTGAATATATGCATAGGTGTTTTGACATGGCATATAGTAACTACTTGGCACAAATGTGGCCGTTTAAAAAAGTTACATGCAGAAAGGGTGCACTGCAGCACATGAGGAGAAGGGGTTTACAAGGCTCCAATCCCTGCGTGTCTTTTCTACGAACAAGGCCTCTATAGAATTCACCCAGATCTGAAGAGGCCCAGGTTGGTGTCGCTGGTGCCTAAAGACCCCATGCTTTCTCAAGAGACAAGTGCCAGCTGGCCCTTGAGATCTTCCTCAGTAAAGCAACTTTGTTTCTCTGAAAACTCCTCAGTTGTTTAAAAATTGATGAAGGTAAAGATCAAAATTATGGTCTTTGGATACCTGCAGATTCATTTTGAGCTTTTGTTCCAGTACAGCTGTGTGATGTAGGCACGTGAAGGACATGAGGCATGTTGCTTAAACTGTCTTAACCTCAATTTCCTCATATGCAGCATTTAGATAATAATAATGCCAACATCAGAGGGTACGTGTGAAGATTAAGTAAGATTAAATAATATGTAACCTTTGCCGAGTGCTGCCCATAGAAAATACTTATTGCATGAATAAATACATGGAATTAAAATAGAGGATAATTTCTACTACTCATCCAGTCAGTTGGCACATAGCAGGGAGAACTCGGGATTTGGGCAAATCAGACCTGTCTTCTTTCTATATGGGAACCTTAAGAATTTAAAGACGAAGATGGCAATTTAAACAAGTCCCGGGGTGCCTGGGTGGCTCAGTGGGTTAAGCTTCTACCTTTGGCTCAGGTCATGATCTCAGGGTCCTGGGATCAAGCCCCTCATCGGGCTCCCTGCTCAGCGGGGAGCCTGCTTCCCCCTCTCTCTGCCTGCTGCTCTGCCTGCTTGGGATGTCTCTCTCTCTCTGTACGATAAGTAAATAAAATTTCTCTTAAAAAAATAAATGAACAAGTCCCAAACTATTACAATGATGACCTGTTCAAAAAAGGGTGAGGTTTCCACTCTCTATTTTGCTCAGGGAACAAGGAGCTGTTAAACATTTATTGAGTGCCAGCCACTGTGCTAGGCACTTATATGCTCCATATTTTGTTTACTGATGACCAGATGAAAGGAAATGAACTTTGCATTAGGAAGTGTATCTTAGAGGAAAGAATGCACCTACTCAGAGTAGGTCATGATTGTTAATTACCAGATGGTTGTGGCATCTTTGTTGCATCCTGACATAGATGTCTTTGTCTCAGATGATCCTAGGAGGAAAAAAAAAAAAAAAAGCTTTCCTTTGCATGGAGCTGCATTAAATGGTTTCTGGGTGACTCTAGCCTCTGAAGTTGTGATTTTCTTGTGTGACCCTTTTAAACAGCAGTCTTCATTAGGCTGGCAAGATGTGGAGTAAATTAAGTTAGGACGAAAGCAAACTTTCATTTGAAGTTCATTTGCACCTGTATTCATTCCTTGATTCATTCATTCAGAACTCAACAAGTTTCTGCTATTTGCCAGACATTGTCATAAAGAAGCAGACAGTTTTTGAAAGGAAGGCAGTTCATCACAAATTTTTTCATTTACTTTTGATTTCATTCTATTTAAGACTCTTACCTTAAGTTAACATAATCAACTAAGTAGCTCAAAAAGAAAATATTCATGTGACATTAATACAAAATCTGGGGCTAGCTATAAAAAAAGACTTAAGAGAAAGCTCACAACTGACAGACTTCTGAAAGGGAAAAAAGAGATTGAATGTCTTCCCATTTGTGGTTTCTAATTGATGATATCAAAAGTTGCAAATTGGCTGTAACAATAGATTGAGCAGACATTCCATTCTCTCATCACTAATAAATACCACACTAATGGTCACATGAGATAATGGACAGAAAAGTGCTTTGAATAAATTTAAAGTGCCATACAAGTTAAATATATAATTATTATCATATTTATAATTGATCTTTAGTATGGTGACTTTTAATTTTCCCTTTATATGTCAAACTGTTAAGAAATCTGGGATGATTGTTGGATCTTAGGGTTTAAAATTCATTGTCAGATACACAGATTTGAGCATGTCAGGCCTCTCTGATTGCGCATAAGAATTTATTTGGGAGTTCTGAATGAGGTATTAGTCAGGAAATGGACATTATATAGTTGTTTTTGAGACTGTGTGACTATGGTATCCATGGGATCCTGGCACATGCATTTCCTGACTCTTGGCTTCATGGAATGCATTCCTATTCCTATGTCCTTCCTATGGTTCTCAAACCAAGATGGAAGTACACCATAGTGAGTAACAGGACAAATGTGGCATTTTTTTTCTTTTTTCATTATCACAATGGCAGGTGGTGCTGGTGATATTTATTATCTGAGGGCTGAAGAAAATAAATGTTCTGCCCAACAAAAAATTATTGAGAAATGTCTCACTTAATCCTCTTTACCTCCAATTTACTCATCCTTTTAAAGATAGGGTTGCTAGATAAAATGTAAGTATACAAATGCAATGCTTGGGACATATTTATGCTCTAAAATTATTTGTCATTTGTCTAAAATCCAAAATTAACTAGGTGTCCTAAATCTGGGAGCCATACTTGAAAGAACCCAGTCCATTCTCAGATATGAAATCTTGGTAATTCCAGAG
The DNA here is from genome assembly GCF_010015895.1 of Lontra canadensis. Lineage (NCBI taxonomy): Eukaryota > Metazoa > Chordata > Mammalia > Carnivora > Mustelidae > Lontra > Lontra canadensis. Next base: position 54,988,238 of record NW_022630995.1, read on the forward strand.
TAGTTGCAATGGGATGTAAGCATGACCCATCATATGAAAATAACTTCTAAAAGATTTACCTGGCCCTGTTATTCACAGTGGTCTTACCTCTGTGTTCAGCAGCTGTACTCACCAGCCCCACCTATAGAATGAAACAGCTCAACAGAGCATGGGAGTGCAGGCTGAAGACTCCCTGAATTTAAATCCAAAGTCCCCATTGCAAGCATTCCACAGCTGCCTACGCCAGCATTTGTGCAGGTGCTCAGCATACATACACACATGGGTGTGGTGACTGCCTGATTGCCTGCCTTAAAGGAGCTTACAGTTAAACAAGGGAGAGACACACAAACAACGAACTTTAATGCAATGACATCAACACTGGAAAGAGTCAGGCTGGCAAAGTACCATGAGGCATTGAGAAGGGAGTGACCAAATATACTTTAGAGACAAAAGACTCAGGCTGGCAAAGACTTCTTTCTAATCTTCTGAGACTCTTTATTTCCTACAGCCATGACAGAAAACGTCCTGCCACAACACTTTGGAAATATAAGGCTTTCAGAAATTTTTGTGGACTGAATGAATGACATAGTGCTGGTCAATAGTACAAATATTACTCAAGGGGTTTGATTATTTAGACAACAGACACATCATTGCACTTATGCTTTCCCCCCTGTTTTAAGAAGTTTCCACCATTACAATCTCAAGTTGTAGCAACTAATTTTGTATTAGGAAATAACAGAAATGTCACAGAGCAATTTGGAAATTTAACCACAAACAGAACAAAGATTTGAGACTCATATTTCAAACACCAAATTAAGATCACATCTACCAAACCCACAATACCAGGAGTGATTTTTTTTTTTTTCCCTTTAGTGCTTTGGCCCATGGGATGGTAGTTGCACCACTTGGTTAATCTGCCAATCTATTAAATCCAATTGTGCCACCAAATTTCATAGAATAAGTAGTCCTTAGCAATGGTTAACTAGGTACATGAATCTTACTGAATGAATCTAATGTATTTAATTTCAGTTGAAATGCCTATTTTCTATTTAACATTTCTCAAGGACTTTCCATGTGTCCCCTTTCTCTGCCTCGGCAATAAGAAAACGAATGAGCAAAATCTCTTGCCTTGGAGGTGATAAAGATCTGGTGAACTATTGTTTCTAGGACTTTACTATTTGCAGGCCTTTACCAGATCTTTTTAAATAGATGCCTTCTGCTTTTGTTTATGAACTTGTTCTTAATAATGGTTACCACTATATTTTTAGACTCTATTCAAAATGCAATATTGGTATCACTTTTAAACATAAAACATTTGGAAAACCAGTGCTAAGCTGAGATACGTGCAGCATTTCCTTTTGTAATTCTGATTTGTGATCTTATTTAGTGGGGTGAGCTTATCTGGGGCATCGTCCCCACAAGTCAATGTATAGCTTAATCTTCACTTTTGTGCTGTGTTTTCATGTTGTAGATGCACCTCGTTTATGCAAGTGAAGTAAAATAAAGCATTTGTTGCGGTCGGGTTAAATTGGCATTATCTACCAACTGTATTAAGTGATGTTCAGGTGAATTTCATTAAGAAAGTCTCCATGATGAAATCACCCATCGTGGTGTGTTTGAATATTTATTGTTTAATCAAGGTAGTCATGTTAGAGTATTTGAATTCAGGAGCTTGTAGAACTTGGTGCTTTCATGTATTTTGCTTTTATTATCATTCCAAGAGAATCAGCTTCACACAACCATCATGATGTAGTTGTTTATTTTTGTGAAGTTTGTCCTTTCCTAATTGGTGCTGTCTTTAATCTCCTCTTGGATGAGAACTTCCATGGTGCAACATGTGTCTTTGGCTTTTCGATAACGCAGGAAGACTTCAAACTGACAATAATTGAGGTTCAGAATCATTTTGAAGATCTGTAGAAAGAGTAAGAAAGGTGACTTGGGAACATGGTAATAAAACTACTCTCTTTTTATGAGACAAGTTCTCCATTTTATCTAGAGCAAATAGAACTTTATACTATTTTTTTAAAGATTTTATTTATTTATTTGACAGACAGAGATCACAAGTAGGCAGAGAGGCAGGCAGTGAGAGGAGGACGCAGGCTCCCTGCTGAGAGCAGGGAGCTGGGGTGGGGGGGCTCGATCCCAGGACTCTGGGATCATGACCTGAGCCAAAGGCAGAGGCTTTAACCCAGGTGCCCCGAGCTTTATACTATTTTTACAAATAGTAAAATAGTATTACAAAGTAATACTATACTATTATACTGTTTTTACAAACTTTTCTGGAAGTACCGATGTCTGACTTCATCCTGCCTTTAAATAATCTCATTTACAATTTTATTGTTGGGGTTTTACTTTGAAAAATACATTATTTGCTATGCTAGGATGGGTTAGTTGACATTGAGGGCAATGAAAAACCAGAGGAGTTCTTCCAGAATCGAATTAGGAGGCAAGCCTAGTCAATAATATGTGGGAGGGTGTTTCTTCACAGATGCACAAGGTATCTCTGGGCTGCTCTCACATTCCAAAAAAAATCAACCATTTCAGGTAGTTCTCGGTGAAAGAATGACCATTTGTGTCTGTGTTTCAGAATTAAGACAAGTGTGAAAATTGTTAAAAAATGGAAGTTAGTTACCTGAAAGGTACTTTTGTCCACGTAAAATTTCCTCTGGAAATGTATGTCATGTCCTGTGTATGAAAGCATACAAGCATTTGATAAAGTCAGCTATGTTGCTTCACTTTTCAGTTGAGGTATTTAGGAATGTCCAACTTTTAGGCCTTACAAAATTTGGTCACAATCAACTTTTCTAAGGTTACCTATGTAAAGTAGCTTCAAGTCCCTGTGCTTATTTGCTTCTCTTCAATAGAACCATGACAGAAATGATAAATGGTGTTTGATGGATTATGTAAATAAACTGCTAATTACATCCTTAATAGTGCTCCATACTTCTAGACACTGTACCCACATGTATTTCCTATAAAATGCTTTAGTACTTAGAGATCTATTATTTTTTTTTAAAAAGATAGGCCCCCAAATCAGTAATTATGAGAGTTATTATTCAGGTTCACAGCAGTGCGGGGCTATTTTTCACTCGATAATTACCTTGTTAAACTAGTGTCAGACCAGCGCCATGCCTTATTTAAGAAAATGGTCCACCAGCCCTGTGCAAGCAGGCCAGCTGTGGAAATTTTAAGATTTATTAAATCCAGGCTCGTCTTCAATATTGCCTCATCGACATTAGTTACGGAAGTTCTAAAAAGTTGTATATTTCTCATTAGATGTTTGTCGTATCTTTCCTGAGATCCCTTTGTATCTCTTGATAGTTGGCATTTCCTCTGTTCTTCCCATTCTTAGCTCTGGGATTTGCTGCCAACCAGGGCACGGTCTAATTGGCAACATCTGCATTCAGGACCTTCAGGAAGAGAAGGGAAGATGACCCCTCCCCAGGAAAACAAGGAGTGCACATGATACCTTTTCTCTCCCTACTTTCCCTGATTTTGAGTTGCAATTTTATTTATTACTTCTTTCTTTTTGGAAAGGAAATAGTAATAATAATTAAAAAAAAAGACTTTCCAATGTTAGCTGTGGTTTTGTTGAAAAAGATACAGATTCCAATTTTTAGTCTAAAATAAGTAATTCTTGCTACGATATCATTTGAAAAAAAAAAAAAAAGTCAAATACTTAGTGGATTCTTGTGTTGATGTTTTTCAAATGTGTCCAGCAGTAATCTCTTGGATTGGTTAATGAGTTAAAATGACAAACATTCTGATAATGCTTTGCAGTTTATAAAATTCTCTCATAAATCAGGACCATCTGTAAGCTCATGGAGGGAGAGGACAGTGTTTTACTCTTCTCTGTAGCCTCCATGCCTGCTGCTGTAAGGGACAGAGAGGAGGTCTGTGGTTAATATTGGGTAAGTAAGACTGGAAGGCAGTGTCTCCTTCCACCCTCACTATGGGCCTGGAAGCAGGTGTTGTATTAACCATTTATACTGTAGAGATGAAGAAATGAGGCCTCTCCAGACTCAGAACTCAGCTCTCCTGCCGTAGACACCCATATTGTGGTCCTTACCATCCTGCTTCTCAGCAACTTTTTTTAAATAGTAGAAGATCTTTAAATGTTATCTGTTGGGTGAAAAGAAATTCTAATTCCTTGTTCTGGATTCTGGAGCCTTCTGTCTCCCTCTCATCGGTTCCTCCCAGAAACAGCACAGGTTAAGAATAATTAGTTCTTAATGGCAAAAGCGTTCCCCCAGCATATTTTTCTCATCATAGTTAAGTGTAGATTGCTTAAATCCTTCCAACATCGCTGCTACGAAGCTGACATTTATAAATTTTCTTTTTCAACGCAGTATGGGATCCTCCATATGTCTTCCATAATAACTATCTATGTTTTCAGGGAATCTAAAGATTTATTTCCTTCCAAGTCCTTGTTGCTGGCATTTTCTCCAAGCCTTCAAAACTGCCAAGAGATGAACTTCAATTTAGAGGAACTGTTACATTTGTCATTGTGAATTTGCTAAACTTTGGATAAATTTGAAGATTTATGCTTATTCCCAAATGGGCCTTGAGAATATCTTTGAAGCTCAGAAGTTCACGCTTGACTTCCTTTTCCACTGTTCTAAGTAAATGAGTTCTTAAACCCATGCAGTCTCCCTGCCTGGGCTCTGGGTCTCTGTCTTTGTCTCAGACTGCACATGTTTACAGCGCCAGAACTCAGATGTGACTCCCTTCTGAGGTGCGGGGGAGAAAGGCCCTCTCTTTGCCTTGGGCTATGCGAACTGCACACTCAGGCTGTGCTTCCAGGATGATCTGATTAAAGAGGACTTTATAGTAACAAAATAACCCCTCACTTTAAAGAGAAATAGCCCAGGTTGCAGACAGAGAAGCTTCAAACATTAATATTGTCCTGCAATAACCACGTGACCTTAATTGTTATATCTAAGGTCTCTGACCTTTCCTGTGAACCTCACTGTTTTCATCTGTAAAATGAACATAATACCTCTCTGGCAGTGATATAATGGTATTTGCAAATAATATATATACAGTCCTCAGTACATGGAAGTTTATCAACAGGAAGTAGTTATTATAATGATTATTTATAGATAACATACCAAGAAGCTGACTTGGCTTTGACTTGTGCAAGGGAATCCAACTGGTTAGTGACAGACCCAGGATTCAAATTCATGTCTCTCAATTCTTTATGAAACACAAGACTTTACTTAGTGACTAATTAAAAATTGTACCCTCCTTTTTTAGTGGATATAGTCTAGAAGTCATATGGTTTCTGGGGACGTATATAATTTTGTTCTTTGAATCATCTTTGGAATCTCTCGGAGTCAAGTATAATAGGAAGGCTCAACAAATTCATTGAATATAATTATGTACAGAAAATTGGAGGCAACCTATCTGATGGGTGTTCTAGTTTTCTATTGCAGCATATCAAATTGCCACAAATGTAGCAGCTTAGATCAACATACATTTATTATTTCACAATTTCTGTGGGTTAGGAGTCCAGGCACTAGTTAACTGGATTCTCTGTGCAGGGTCTCGCAGCACTGAAATCAAGGTGTCACTTGGGACAGTGGTCCCATCTAAGTCTCAGGGTTGCTGACAAAATTCAGTTTATTGCAGTGGTAGGATGGAAGTTCCTACCTTCTTGTTTGCTGTTAACTAGAGAATGTTTTCAACTCCTAGAAGCCTCCCACTTTTTCATGGCATGTAGTCCCTTGCACAACATGGTACCTTATTCTTGCTAGGCCAACAGAATTATTCGAATCTCTCTGACATTAAGACATTAATCAGGTAAAGGCCCATGGTGACATCATTCTCCCTTTTGATGAACACAAAATTCATCTGCTTAGGGACTTTACATTTGCACGGTCCTTCTGCCATTTAATGTAACATATTATGAAGTGATACCTCACCCCAGTCACAGGTCTTTCTCACATTCAAGCAGAGGGGATTATGGAGGGTGTCTATACTGGGGAGTGGTATCTTGGGGACCATCCTAGCATCTACCTACCATGCACATGAGACAAGTACATAGTTATGATATAAGACCTCCTGACGAGTGTCATCAAACAAGTGGAAAGTGCCCAGTGAAGCCCAAGAAGAGAGGTTATCTCCTGTTGGCAGAGGGGCAAGTGTTGGTAGGCATGGCAGAGACAATGTGTAGAATTTGGGTGGGCAGAGGTAAAGGTGAGGGGTCAATGAGGAAGGAACAGAGTGAAAGAAGCCCATCCCAAGGGAGGCAAAGAAAGTATTTGGGGGGAAATGATCAATGGTTTGGTTTGACTTTAAGGAGCTTCTCCATGGTTTTCAAAAGACTGTTGGGTTTTGAGCACATGAGACATATAAAAAATAGGATGTGGACTGTCAAATTCCATGAGTGTCCTTTACTTTTTTTTTTAAAAGATTTTATTTATTTATTTGACAGACAGAGATCACAAGTAGGCCTAGAGGCAGGCAGAGAGAGAGAGGAGGAAGCAGACACCCTGCTGAGCGGAGAGCCCGATGTGGGGCTCGATCCCAGGACCCTGAGATCATGACCCGAGCCGAAGGCAGGTGCTTTAACCCACTGAGCCACCCAGGCGATCCTGTCCTTTACTTTTTAATGTATTCACTTGTCAATAAGGGAGGAGTGGGCCTGACCACGTGAAGCTCCGAATCCTCTCTCTGTGGTTACTGCCCTTCAGGGCCTTGGGACAGTTGTTTCTCCTCCACCCTTTCTGACAGAGAATTCCAAATTCTTAGCCATCTATGATTATAAAATGCCATCCTCTGATGGCCTCTCCTCCCATGGATCTAGAAGCAGGATGGACAAACCTGCGAACATAAGTTCAATTCTGTTAACTACACATTAAGCCAGCCAAAGCTTGTTGAAGGTAAAAGAACACCAAACCTTCTTATTGTGTAAGAAACAGTGCACTTAACCGTTCATGTGTTTGCTTAACAAATGTGTTCCTCTATGCCCTTCAATCTGCTCTTCCTCTGAAGATGCCGTCAGTGAGACAGCCATGGTACCTGCTTTCACGAGGTTTATAAGCGGGACTCTAGAATCTAAATAATTTTAGATGATTTAGACTTTAGAGTCTCAAGGGATAGACAGCTAACAAAATGGAGATACATTCATTAGTCATTAATTTCAGTGGTGATAAGCGGTACATGCAGAGTATACGGGATGCCATGGGAGCAAGTGGGAGGCTTGAACCAGTCTCTCCAGAGGTGGCAGTAGAAGGCAGGTCAAGCTAAACCTCTCTGAGGAAGTGATAAAGGGTGAATAAAATCTAGGAAAATAAATGTACCTAGAGGAAGAGACACATTAAAGTGAACACGAGCGTTGCTATCCGTTCATCAGGCAGAAAAGGCGAAGAAGTTTTAGACTGAGGATAGAATGAGCCAGTTCTCATTCTTTACCTTCCACCTCTCTCCTTAGCTCTCCCTGGAGGACTGATGGTCCCTGCTCTCTGTGCTTGCGCTATGTGGTGCATTCATCTGTCATGGCGGAGCTCCCGTCGTTCACGGTTATCTGTTTACGTGAGGCTCAGGTGGGATCTCATCACGCATGTCTTCAGACAGTGATTATAGTCTTTTCATCTCTCCTCTCCAATACCTAATACTTCACCTGACACTACAGCGGGCACTGAAGAGTATTTGTTCAATGAATAAACCAGAACTAGTTGGGAGTGATGGAAGTAACATGCTGATAGGCTGTCATGCTTTAAAAGGAAGATCTTTCAAAAAACCAGTGGTCCGACATGAAAATGGTCTGCCTCGGAATGAGAGGCAGGGCTCACCATCCCTGGAGGTGACAAAAGTCCTGTAATTCTGTGTATCTGAATCAGAACTAAGAATTTGTAAAACTTGACTATAACTACCATCAATTATCAAATTATGTTTTTGATCCTGATTACTTGAGAAAGTTTGTGCAGTTTTTATAAAGGCTTGATTTAAGTCCATAAGTAGCATTTTTGATTGGGAGAAGTCTTTCCTGGTCATATATTTCTGAGTTGAGCTGTGCATTTTGGTCTCATTTCTGAAAGTTACATTTATGATATGGGAGATAAAAATTTTTTAAGTATGCCTAAGATTTCATGGATTACATAAAGGAAATAGGCCAAGTAGTCATTAGAATTGAAAAGTCTGTCAAACTATGAATGAAAATATGCCTGTAGGGCAGAGTAAGGAATCTAGATAGGCAGAATAATTGTTGTCACTTAGTATAGAAGAAAAATACGTTTTCATACACATTGATGAAAAGTCATCTTGAGCACAGTTCTCCAACGACAAAGAGAAGCCCAAGGAGTGGGTATGCCCCAGAAGTCCATGAATTATATTAGACAGGTATATCACATTAGCATGAGACAAAAATCAGAACAACGCAGAAAGTTCGTGAGTTAGTACCTGGCATGCTGATTTTAGCAGCAGGCAGGGCAAAGGATGTGGAGGGACAATCAAAAGAACAGTTCACACTATTGGAGGCCTGGTGGGATTGATCCATGGGCAAAGAACAAAAGATCTGCAATGTAGCTAAGCAACTGTTACCAGAGAATGCCTCCTGAGAGACACCTACAGACCTCCAAGGCTTACAAGTGGCCTGTTTAGGGCAGTGTCAGCTGGGAACACAAGCAAACGCAACCACATGAAAGAAGAATTTAAACAGTTAGGCATTCGCAGGAAAGAAATGATGGAAGCTGTCTCTTAGGAATCAAAAACAAAGCCGGATTTCTTTCAAATGGAGATGTCATAGTTGAGTGCTAATACAACGAAACCAAGAAATAGTCATTGAGGTCTTGCAATAAAATCTGTAGTAACTCTTTCCAATCTCGAATTCTAAGTTTTAAATTTTTTATTGCCATTCATCATATGAATTGAACCACGTTATTGCGTGATTCTTTATTTCATATTTGAGGAACCTCCCTCCTATCATCCAACAAGTAAACACATGCTTTACAATGCATTTTATTTATAGTTTTTAAAAGTACAGACATTTGAGTTCCGATATAAAATGCAATCTACTTCATTAAAAGAGAAGTTGCTTTTGGGTAGTTTAAAACTGTAACAATAAAAATAATACAAATAAAATAAAATAAGACCATAACAACTTACCCCTTTTTCCCTCTTCTGCATTGTACTCACTGCTCACTCCTCCAAAAAAATTAAGTGCAAAAGAAAATTTTAAAATCTTTAAATCTCGAAAGGAATTTCAGAAACTGATGGGGGCGGGTCAGGATTCAAGATTCTGAAGGAAGATGATTTCGAGGGTTCCTAGATTGGCTTAGTTAAAGAAAATCCCAGCTGAAAATTCCACTTAGGGGAATTGGAAGACAGTCTCTTTCTTTCAATCTTTCTCTCTTTCTTCAGTTTTTTAAATTAACTTTTTATTTCTTCTCTTATCACAAAGATTTTTGGGCAGATATTTAAAATGATGGAGAGTTTCCAACTTGGAATAATTGGGCTCAGAATTTCTAGCTGTCCCCTACATCAAAGGACCCCAAATTACTAGAAATATCAGCCAGCGTGAGTTGGGAAGATTTGCATAAACTACGGGTAAACAATCCATGATAAGAATTTATTCAATATGGGACTGCAAATGTTATTTCATCTATTCGCATATTCATTCATTCTACACTTAACACTCCTAACATTTGTTCAATAATTTGCCAAATGTTCTCTGTCTCCTTGTACTTAATACATATGAACCAGATTTTAACGTCCCGCTGAGGACACCTCTGGTAGCCTTAAAAGCCTTCATAGACAGTGTGAAAGTAAAAGCATGTCTTTCCATTTGACGTAGTAAATCTGGATTTTTTTGTGTGTGTAGCTAAATACAAATTAATTTTACGTACTGTAGAAATAAACTCCAAAAGTCATCGAAGTCAGGTGATCACTTCGAGTTTTGGGCAAAGAAGTTCGCGGAAAAATAATTTAAATTGTTCACAACTCTGCATGCTTTATCATTAAACATTCCTTTTTCTCTTCCTCTTCTTCCACCTTCCTCTCCTTCATTTTTAGAAATATAACCATATTGTCATTATTTCGGTGTCACAATGACAAAAGTTTTGGTGGTGGGGACTTCGGTGAGGAACGGTGGTGTACAATGACACAGCTAGTAGAATTCCAGAACTTTGTTACCTTGTTGCATTTACAGATCCATCCCAAACAACTGACCGCACCAGTTACTGATACCACTCTTTGGATATTCTATATGGAGCCCTAAGTCCTATATTTTGACTCCTTACCCATCACTGTAACTACTAAACTTAACTGTTAACCTAAGCTGGATGTAATTTGGCATTAAATAAAACTCACTGAAATGACTCCAGGAACCTGCTGTCTATAAGTGTCATTGAATGCCCGTAAGACGTAAATCCTATTCTAAAGTCCCTTCCTAGAGAAATATAAATTTGTTTAAAAAATCAGTGATCTATGCTCTTTGAGGACAATTTAAAAATATGGAAGAGGAAAAAGAAGAAAAAAGAAAGAAAATAGAATTATCCGTAGCTCAGAGACAAATCACTTAATATTTGGCTTATATAGCTGTGATCTTTTCTTCCCATGTTCAAATTGTTTATTGTTTTGTTTCGTTTTAGAAAACTAGGACCATCCGTATGCATTCTCGAAGCTGCTCTTATCCTCACTCAATATATAATCAGCATCTTCTGTCATACAATTTTCTTTTACAATATCCCTTTAAGTGCCTGTGTACTATTTTATCAACAAACTTTACATAGTTAGCTGATCTTCTGTTTTGAATATTTAGTTTAATTTTTTCTGTGCTGCTGTTCATTGTGTCTGAATGAACATCCCCTCACTAAATCTTTGCGATCAAATGTATGCTTTTCTTTAGAATAAACTCACAAAAGAAAAACTACTAGATAAAAGTATAGATTTTAAAAATATTTTTGTATTTAGGGATGCCTGGGTGGCTCAGTTGGTTAAGCGACTGACTTCGGCTCAGGTCATGATCTTGGGGTCCCGGGATCAAGTCCCACATCAAGCTCCCTGTTCTGCAGGGAGTCTGCTTCTCCCTCTGACCCTCCCACTTCTCATGCTCTCTCTCTCTCTCTCTCTCATTCTTTCTCTCTCAAATAAATAAATAAAATCTTTAAAAATAATTTTTGTATTTAAAGACTTTTAATAGGAATGGCCAAATCTTGTTCCTTAAAGTTTATATCAATTTGAACTCACGTCCAAAGTAGATAAGGAAAATATATACATTTTCCTGTATACCCAACAGTACTAATTATTATTACAGGAAATATATTTTAAATTTCTATTCCTACTCACTGTATTTATATACATAAAGATATCCATATTGCCAATATTTATATTTAAAACTAAGTATACCTTGGTTAACATAATTTTATGGGAGATTAAATAAAAATTCAGATGCCAGAGAAACATTTGACAATTATTTAAATTTAAATATTTGATAGTAAATGTTTTTGTGTAGAGGTCTTTATTGATATGAATTTCTACTACATTTAATGTTAGTTCCTAAAAGCAAAAGGAGGCAAGTTATAGAGTTTTGTTTGTTTGTTTCCTTAATAAACTGAAGAATAAACTGTCAATACTTTAGAATCTGAAGGTCTGAATATATGACAGAAATATATTTTCAAAGCTGCACAGTTTGATATTATGCATTCAAGAAGATTCTGTGACTCCCAGGTTCCCCTCTACTTAGGTCAATATATTTCTCTATTGTTTTCTACTTGAAGGTATTAACATCTTCTCCTGCCCTGTGCTATATTTATGCCATTGAAAGGGCTGCAGAAATAATAGATTAAGTATTGAATAAAAGAATCGAGTCAAAGTTGAGGGTGGAAAGAGCCTTTAAAAATTTACACAAATAGATAAAGATTTCACTCTTGTTTCTTGAGGGGACAAACTCAGGAATGCTGTGTGGTGAAGATTAATTTTTCTGTTTGGAAAGGTTTTTACTTTATTGCCTTTTTTTTTTTTTTTTGGTAGTCCCCTGAGAGGGCTGGAAGGTTAGAGAAGAGTGCATCTTGGTGAACAAGGCAAGGGAGTTGGAGTCTGTGAAATGTGTTTGACTGAGAGTCAGAGGGAGCAGGTGGGTAGAGTGGTCATGGTTGCCTAGAGCTGAGGTTCAGGGGCCCAGAGAGTGGGAGGGAAGAGGGAGCCGTGGACAAGAAGCAGGAGGCTGGGGCAGGCCTCCATCTGCCATGGCTGGTGTTGTTGGACATATACGGGCTACTTGGAGGCTATGGCATGATGCCTACACCTGTCTCCAAGACCAGCTCCATGGATGATAGCTCTTCTTTTTACTGGCCCTCCAGGACCCTTTAGATCTCCCTCTCCCCATGTCTCTACCACATCAATGTCAGGGGACCTGGGGCAGAGTGGTGCAGGAGAGGAAGGTGAGATAGAACACAAAATACGAGGTGCCTTGATATGAGCACGCACTCACAGTTTGATGTCCCACCTAGATAGTAATCAACCCCCAAATTTGAGGAATGTTGACTGTTTGCATCTTTTGGGGGGGGTTCCCAAGTTATAGCATTTTGCATTACAACCTGAGTCCTTAGAAGACAGGAACCGGATCTTCCTCAGGTTTGGTGAGAAATGGCAGAAAAGTCAGGGTTCCTTGGATGTGGGCAATAGCCAGAGGGAAGGCAGGAGAGGAGGGGTACCTGTGATGGCAGAGAGGGAAGGGGGGTGGGTCCGGAGAGGGCCATGGGCTGATGAACATTTCTGGGTAGCTGGAGGTGAAGGTGGAAGGCCCGGTGATGGCAGGCAACGGTGCAGCAATGTGTGCTTGGGAATCCTCTTTGATAAAGTTCCGTTTTGTTCCCTACCACAAATTGGGAACACCATGCACTGTTCTAGGGATCAGAGCTTCAACTTCTGAAATTTTTAGTGATTAGTCATGTTGGCATATTTCTTAAATTTTCATTCATTCATTCATTCTCTCATTCACATAAACAACAGAATTAAATACGTAGCTGTTGGATGAATTGCCTCAGTGTGTGTACTTTCACACATCTTGCTGCAAAGGTCAGACACAATGAGCCGTTTTTTGTTTTTTTTTTTTTTTTTTTGCCATCATCGTGAGTGTTATAGCCATTTAAGGAGAACTACTATGAGTCCCAAACTAGACTAGGAATATCACACGAACCATCTCTTCTATCTAATCTGTTGAAGGACTCTAAAAAGGTGATTATTATTATTTTCATTTATCAGATGAGTGTCCCCTGACACCGACATAGTGGGAAGAAGGGGGAGATCTAACAGGTCCTGGAGGCCCTGTTAAGAGATATTTTGTGTCCAAATTTGAACTCAGATTGTTGGGGTTTTTTCCCTCCCAAATCCAAACCCTCCTCTCTTTCGCTGTGCCAGTGTTCATCCCTAAAAAAAAAATGCCTTGTCTACTGTAGCTTTATCTCTCCCAGATAGCTTCCCCAACTTAGATTTTTATTTATCTGTTACCACTAATAATATTTTTAAAAATAAGATAATAAGTGATGATAATGTGAAAAGTAAACATGGTAATTAGGCAACATCAGAATGAAGTTAATTATTGCCTTGATGACTAGGGTAGTTTCTTAACCACGGTTGGTTAAGACGGAGGATAGCATCGATCAGAAAGCAGTACTACATCGCCTGCCACACCACTAGGCGACGATCAGCCCATTAGTAGGTTACTGGGAAATGAGCAAACTAGATTCGCTGGTGCCATGCAAATAATTTTTACCCAGTGCCGCTGTCTCCACAGGGCTTTCTATCCCATTATTTCATTACATCCTGAAGCTTCCCTTTGAGGCAGATGTAGTAAACCCCACACTGTAGATGTTTGGTTTTAGAACCCAGAATCATTTGCCTGCTCAGCAGGCAGCCAGATTGCTGATCCCAAAACTAATTCCTAGATGGCATTTATGCACACTATATTTGGACTTCCAGACTCCTCAAGAATCAGATGCCAAATATTTCTTGGACAATAGTTGGGCATTTGTTAAAAGTCGTCTGAATTATGCCGCTGACAGCATCTTCCCCAGGTTGAAATGTTATGCCACGCCAATTCATTCTATTAACATGAGTGACTAGATTTGATCCCTTTTTATTCCTACCTTGTATTATTATCAAACGTGGGGAAACATGCTGCATCAGGGTAATAAGCAGCCTCATCTGATCTTGGACCATGTCTTTCCTTGTGCCGACCTTTCTTCTGGATGCTCCATTCTGAGAGGGGGCCTGGATTTGGTGCTCGTCCCATGCACAGTTTCCTTCTTTTTGTTCTGGTGGGGTTTAAAAATGTGAGTCCGAAAACAAACACAAAAGAATAGAAAACAAAACAAAACAAAATAGGGGCGCCTGGGTGGCTCTGTGGGTTAAGCCTCTGACTTTGGCTCAGGTCATGATTTCAGGGTCCTGGAATGGACACCCCCCCCACACACACACCACCACCACCACAGGCATCAGGATCTCTGCTCAGCAGGGGGCCTGCTGCTTCCCCCTCGCCCTCTGCCTGCCTCTCTGCCTACTTGTGATACCTCTCTCTCTGTCAAATAAATCAAAATAAATTAATGAATAAGTAAATAAATAAATAAAATCTTAAAAACAAAACAAACAAATAAATAAATAAATATGTGTGTCCAGTTTTAGTCAAGTGTAGTTTCCCCCACTGTGATTCCTGTAACCTCAGCTTCTAGCCTCGAGGATTGTGAACACCCCCATGCCTTTCTCCCCAGCCTTATAAAGTCAGCCAGTGGGGGAAAACAGTAGCTAGGTGGTCATCGGATTGATTTGCATAATCTGGTTTTGTAAGTGCAGAGTGTTCATTTTTAACTTACACTGGTTTTGCTTTATTGCCAAACCCCCTTTTGGGGAAGAATGCCTCCTGCTTTCCACCTCACACCCCCACCCCTCATCCTTGTCCCTTAACAGCTGTGTGTATTCGTCCAAAGAGATGAGAAACCATCTTGGCTTTCTCTATCAAAATACAACTTTCTGTATTAGGCAATTTCTCACATTTTCCAATTTGACTTTTGTATAGAGCTATAGCTGGAGATGGTAATGAATTTGCCATGGCAATTTCAGGCTTCTGATCTATATAAATCCTATTCTATCCATGCATAATAATTAAAGTTATTAATGAGGGACTGAATTGGGAGGAAAAACAGTATACTGAGCCACTGTGATTTGCTTGATGTAGGTTAATAATCATACATTATCCAGCATTTGCAGCTTCCTTCGGCTCTAGAATACACGCTATGGTGGCAAAGAGCATTGTGATCAAATCCACACTAATGAAGTAACGTTTGAAGCTCGGCAGGGGATAAAAAGGAAGGTATTGTTATTGTGAGTGCCATAGTATTGTCCTTTACCATTTTAGGATGTGGTGAAATGCATAAGTAATAATTGTATTTTATCTATAAAAGAAAGCTCCAACCAAGTCCCAAGCTCCTTTGAAAAGGCAGAGCTGGGAGGTGAAAATCATAAAGCTGGGTGTTTCAAATAACAGTTCTTTCGGGAGGGAGACTTTTTTTTCTCTGTGCAGCAGGTTCAAATCCATAATAAGACAGATTGGAATCTGAGCAACTTGAGATTGATAGGCTAAATTGTTTACACAAAATTGCTTTGGAGGAACAGATCCGCTTGTCAAGGCGAGGCCTCTGAATTCCTGTTGGGACATTCTTAGAATCTCACCCACAGCTTGAAAGGCCAACTGGGTGCGTTTTGAAAAAGAAGTTGGATTTGCCTCAGATAGGTTTGGATTTGTACTGGTTTGCTTTCCTAAAAGTAACTGCTTTAGGATGGAAGCAGGCGGACCAGATGGGCAGAAAAAATTCTCGAGGAATGTTGTTAGCTGAAGACAGTCTAGGTCAGACCAAGGGATTTAGAAACTGAAGCAGGCTGAAGAGGGACCCAAAGACATTTTAGGAAAGTATGAATACATTATTACTCAGCTCGGGCCACCATAATAAAATACTACAGACTGGTTCCTTAAACAACAGAAATGGATTTTCTCACAGTTCTGGAGGCTAGACAGTCCAAGATCAAGGGTCTGGCCAGTTTGCTTCCTGGTGAGAGCTTTTCTCCTAGCACATAGGGGTATATAGGTGTATAGGTGTATAGGTGTATAGGTGGTGGCTACCATCTTGCTCTATGCTCACATGACCTCTTCTTTGTATGCACACAGTTGGAGGGGAGGGGCCAGCAAACTGTCTGGTGCCTCTTATTATAAGGGCACTAATTCCGCTACGTCTCCATCCTCACAATTTCTTCTAATCCTAATTACTTCCCCAAAACCCCATCTCCAAATATCATCACATTGATAATGATGAGGCCCTGGTTAGGGCTATATGAATTCAGTCCATGGCAATGAGTTAAAACTATATGCCAGAAATTGGGATAGGCTGTGCCAAGTGCAAAGTTGGTTATGTCTTTTAATTTCATTTCATTCCACTCTAGTTCAACAAATGCCTCCTTGAGTCCCTGCTTTAAGCCCAGCATACTGTTTTCTTTGACCTCCTCTTCCTTCTCCTATGTATATCCTTTCCCATATTTCTATTTGATGACTTTTGGTGGCCAAGAGTAATTCCCTTATTTGTTTTCTCCCCAAGTTTTTATTTTTCCTCTAATTCCAATTCCTCTGTGGAAGCACTGAGAAAACTTTCTGTTCAACAAACAGGAGTCTAAATTAAACTCTGCTTCTCACGTTCTATACGGCCTTGGAGAACTCACTAGCAGTCTGGGTGGCCGTGCTCCTGACAGTCAGTGGGGATAACAGAAGTAATACTTAGTAGAACGGGGTTGTTTCATGTACTAGGAATGTGTCAGAACACGGAGCTTAGTACCTGGTACTGGGAATTACAGTGATGAATGAGACATGACAGTCTTATCCCGATCATTTCTTGGCCCAGTGTAGGAAGCAGCTACGAGAGGAGATGAATCTATTGGGTCAGCCCTTGTGCTCTGAAGTCAGCCTATGTGAATTTAAACCCTGATTCTATCCCATGATTTAAAATCTGGGCAAGTGACTTAGCCTCTCTAAGCTTCCATTTCTCATCTAAAAAATAAGAAGATGGTAGAGTTTTGGGGGAGGACACCTGAGAAGGTGGGTGTGAAGTGCTTGGTTTATAGCACAGACTCTGTAAATATTAACTGATATTATTATCACAAAAAAATCTGTAATGTGCTAAGTGGTGCAATTATTGATTTTCTCATGCCTTGCTCCCTGGGGTGGGCATGGAAGATTCAAAAATGGGTAACATTCCTTGTGGAAATGGGTAACATTCCTTGTGGAATTCCCAGTGTCACAGGTGCTATCCGCATCAGTAAAAGAGTAGACATATGCGCTTGTAACTGTGATCTTGACAGTGAAGCGAAGATTTCTGGTGCCGTGGGGCAGGGCCAAGGGGCACTGAGGTTTGGGCTGGAGACCTGTAAAGTGGTGCTAGGACAGACATGGATGCTGAGCCTTTCAGGATGCCCCACTAGGCAGTGATCTGGAAGAGAGCCACAACAAGAAAGCTGTGTGTTTCTGACGTTGCTGGCCAGAACTGAGAATTCATTACGAATAAAAACGCAAGCAAAACGAGACAGGACAGACCTAAGTACCTGGAAGGGGCACACCCAGGGCCATTGTCAGCGTTAAGAAGACTTTTCTCCAGGAAAAACTGAATCTTGAGAACAAATGCCAGGATGAGGTCCCGGTTATGCCCTGATGTTAAACAGTTACACCGCAACTGTTCACTTCCCTCCCGAGGTGCTAAAAATCGATGCTAATGATGAAACACTTGGTGTGGTGGAGATTTTAGAAAATCCCCATTCAAAACAAATGCAGGGGTGACGTGTGCTCTGTGCCAGAGTTTTGCGTGCCCCTCTGAAGGATGTTCTCATCTCCAGAGAGAAAGGAAGGAATTAGAAATGATAACCACTTTTTAAATACATCAGCTTGCTCATGTGTCGGGTGGTGGTGTATTTTTTTTTTTTTTTTATCAGCTTTTCAGGCAAGGCTTCATTTGATTTGTGCAGGGAGGTGTATAATAGGGGAGGCCAGTGAGCTGATTTTTATAGAGTCCGTTTGTAGCTTAAACAAAGATGGGGGATTTGGAGGATAAAGGCAGGCTGAAATATAGCAGATTATGCAGCTTTATTTTTCAGAGATTTGCTAATTCCCCTCCTCCCCCTCCTGCTGCCTGGCTGAGCTGGTGTGTGTTGTATTTTTTCTTTCAGTTGCCATTCAAAGAGAAAACGGTTAGTTTTAAACTTGAATTTTGGACAGAATTTCATGTAAGACAGCTCTGGGACTTTGGCCGATCCTCTATAAGCAAATACGTGTTATCCTCAAACAGTGTGGCCTTCTGATAAATAATGGGGTAAATAAAGGCTGAACTTATAAAGCCTCTTTTAATATGAGAAGCATAATTTGCAGCATGAGCAGAAAGGGCTGGAGGGCTTGTGTTTTTCACGTGAAGGATGAGGTTTGCTTTGAAATCTGAAATAATCAGAAATACAATAAGAAAAAGGAGGCTCTTAAATTTTTAGTGAGGCAAAGACTCTTGCCTTTTCTGTGTAATTCTGGGGTTTATCATCCATATTTTCAGGATGGGTCTGATAATAACATGGACCATCTTTCATGCATTAGTGGACCATAGATCCAGACCCAAGTCCTTCCAATAATAAAGGGATCTCGTTTGATTCTTAAATGTGCCTTTGATTTCATGACAGGCGTTTATTACTTTATCCGTATGCAGGTTCCTGGGGCAAACAGTTCTGCAGCACCTCTTTTTAGCCACTGCTCCCCCTTTTTTGTTAGTGAAATCCTTACTTTCTCCCCCTGAGTCCTTCAGCAAATGTTTATTGTGCTCTCATCTTGCCCAAAACCTTGGGTGTACCTGTTGAGGGATACAGAGATGCACAGAGTATGACCCTTGCCCTCAAAAGGAGGTCATTCTGGTGGTAATCCAGGGAGACTGACATTCTGGGATGTTTTCATGCTGAGCCTGCTAGAAATCACAGTCTGCCGTCAGCTCTAGTCATGATCCTCGGGTCCTGGGATCAAGCCCACACTGGGCTCCTTGCTGGGTGGGGAGCCTGCTTCTCCCTCTGCCTGCTGCTTCCCCTGCTTGTGCACTCTCTCTCTCTGGCAAATAAATAAATAAAATTTTAAAAAAAGATCACATCCATATGAAAGATGGACATACTATATTAGTTATTCTGCTATGTGATTATGAGGCTCACATTGTAACTGTATCATCGACTGTTAATCATATAGTGAATGTAGTTAGAGTCTGTATGTTAAGACTGATAATTATATACATGTATCATTGCCTGTCATTAACATATTCATATAAGCAAAATGAAATTATAGTTTTTCCTTTTTTTCCCTTGCTACTTTTTGAGCCCTTAGACATTTTTCAGGTTAATATTAATGTTTTGCCTGATCCTTAATACTGTCTGCTCTTGTTTGATTTTCATGCTTTCTCTCCTGTCATATACTAAAAAGCAAAATTTCTGGAAAAGCTGACTTCTTTAAGCCTCTTGAGGGAAGGTTCCGCCTCTGATATGTCTTCTCGTATAAAGCATTTGTCCTGTCTCAGCCCCCAAGTTTTTCCCCTGCTTTTCCATTGAAGCAGATTTTATCAATTATTCCTTCTTTCCCCATTTTATCCATGCTTCTTTTCTTTTACTCCCTCCCCATCCCATTTCCTTATTCCCTTAATTAACAACAAATACAACTTTCAGAAATCCACAGAGCACTCAGTGGCCCAGGGAAAATCATTTCTCAACTCTCCCACAGGATGGAGGAAGATGGTTACAGCCTGTCAACGGTGGGCTGATCAGATGACTTGAGAATGTTTAGAAAGTAAAGCTTCCTGACCTTCCATTTATTTATCTGTAAAATTTGGGCCAGATAACAACCAAGGTTCTTTCTGCACGTTAACATTCTATTATATATCCATTTAGCTAAGTAGGATCTGCCTCCACTTTATCATTATTTTTTATTTTTATTATTATTATTTGATCTGCCTCCACTTTAGAAGGAAAAAGAAATGAGAGATGAAGACTTCACTACACTTTGGAAATTAGTATGTTTGGTGTTAGCACAGGAAGAACTGGATAAAAGCTTGAGGGAGATACGGGACAATAGACAGGCTTATCAAAAAAGGCAAAACAACGATTTTTTGAGTGGCTGGGAGGTATCTCTCAAAAGCAAGATATTCTCTCTCATGTTTGAGAAACAATATAGAATAGAGGAGAAAAATCAAGCAAGGTGAGCCTTGGACAGAGAGTTTCTGAGCCACATCTCAGATGCTTTTCTCAGGCCCTGTTCCTCCTGGTTAGGGGAGAGGTGGGTGTCCACACCGTCTAGACTCAAGCTCCTTGGAAAGAGGCTGCCCCTGGTCTTGCACATCAAGTTTGGACATTGCCAGTCTGGTTTGTCCTTTCTGCAGAATAAAATGCCTCCTGCTCCTCTCCTGGGGGCATCTGCTGGTAACACAACCTTGATGTTCCATCTTCTGGTGGTCTGGCATTTTGCATCCTCCTGATACAAGAGTCAGCATGAATCAACAATCTGTGCCCCTGGGAGCATTTACCTTACTTCTTGGTTCTGCCTCGAAGTTACCCCAAGAGATAAAGGAGCCCTTTGCCCATTATTTAAATTCATGTATTAATCTTTGTAATTGTTTATTAACAGTGATAATGATAATTATTAACTATAGTTAATAATAAGTTAATAATAATTATTAACTTGCCAGTAAACACCTTAATTATGCCATTTTTCTAAAACCGCCTGACCCACATTAGCACAAACATTAAAAAATAATTATATACAGACACCTATAATGTACATATGTAATTTCCATGCTGCAGATTTCTCACTATTAGGGGCCACTTAAGGCTTTCGAGAGAGAAAAACTCTTTTCTGGAAAATGGGCAAAGATAAATTCCAGACTATTTTGTCATCTGCTGCATTTTTCTTTTCTTTCTTCGATTTAGTTCTGACCAACGTTCAAAGACACTCTAAGTGGCCGTTGAACACACGTTACTGGTAATGACTGGTTGTAAAGGACAACAGGCTGGTCCTCTCTCCCCTGAAAGCCTTCCTTGTGGGGAATACTGTGATTCAGCTAAGGTGTTTTCAATACCTTTTCATTGTCAGCACTTTACTTAATGTGGATGGACATTTCCTGAGTCATGTGCAGCTGACCCATTGTAGACTGCAGATGTTCATCTAGATTTGAACAAACTCAAGCAACTTTATTCTTCAGGCGGTACTTTTTTCTCTTCCTTCTTGTTCTCAGTTATTTGCATTTGTTAAAATACTGAGTGTATTTCTTGAACACCTGCCCTTACCTGGTACATTCATAAATACCATTGAATTTCATCTTCACCATAATCTTTTTGAATTTTGGAATTATCACGGGCATCTGTCAGGTGACGACCCAAGACTCAGAGATGTTGCATCACTCGTCTGAGGCCACACAGCAGGTGAGAAGTGGAGTTGAGTTCAAACACAAGGTTGCTGTTCTTATGCTCAGCATTTGCCTAAGTCGCACACACTAAATGTTGGTAATATGTGAAGGGTAGGCAGTAACTGAAGCAAGAGATTTAATTTAATAGGCATTGTTTTTAGTGCATATTAGAAAATTACTATTGTCCTATTTAAGATGACAATGTGAAAATTCATTTTAAGATAAAATTTAAAGACTTTATAAGAAATACAGGTAAAGAAAAATATTAAGTAAACAATAATTCATTGCTTATGTGAGATATACATTATATATTATATAATATATATCATTATATATTATATATTATGCATATAGAATTTATATTTGTATGTGTATACAGAGAGATACTTGACTAATTACATATTACTAATACATATACTAATTACATATATATAAATAAACCACACCAACCACACGAGAAAAGCAAAGGTTGTTTATTTTAAGCCTGTTCCAGTAAGGGAGTGAACCACCATCAGTTGGGTTTTGGCAGAGACTCACAGGCAGGCAGAGGAGTGGGAAAGCTTTACATGGAAAACAGGAAGGTGTCAGGGATGCCGTGATTGGAGGCTGTGGTCATGGAGAAGCTGGAGGCGGGCTAACTAGAAATGGGGTATCCCATGTAATTGGTTAGGAGTGCATATTTGACCTCTCTAATTGGTCCTAAGTTGAAAGTGGAAACAAAATCTAGGGAAGCTTGGTTATTTATTAACTAAGACCTGGCCAATTTAGGCTGATAATTAGAGAAGTTACTGTTTTGCCTTCCAGATTGTCACTAGAGACAGAATCTGGTTTCCTGCAAGTCTGACTTAAAGCAGGCTGGCTTCCCGGGTGGCTTATTGTAGATAAGCCTGGTAAGATTGCTACAGGTTGTAGGTCAATGTTCTATTCTTGTATATGATATGGCCATTGTCTATTTGTATAGTTTCCCTCTCTCTTTTTCTGTAGATATTATATAAAATCTATCTATCTATCTATCTATCTATCTATGTATCTATTTCTTCCATCTAGAGCTATAGACATTTAGACATTTTAGGTCCTAGTGGCTTACCATTACTAATAACTGGAGTCCATGCCAGTAAATGAGTAGCAGGAAACTAGGAGCTGTTCTGCTTCTCCTCTATGTGGATAAGCAGTTGCAAAAAGAGAGAACAGGACAAGTCCTTATTAAAATCAGCTTCTGATTTCTGAAGCAGAGTAAACAGACCTCAAACTTCTCCTGCTTCTACCAATGACATGTGGTGCCACCATCTGCAAATCATTCTGTATCTCTGGGCTGCCTTTCCTATGCCTCTCAAAAATCTTAATACCTACAAGTGAACTAAATGACAGGGACAGCACGTACATGGGCTAGGAAGTCCCTCCTGAGTGCTCACCAACCTCTTAGGGAAGCTTGTCTATGTAATCATTAGTTATTCATTTCTGTAACATTTTTGAGTCTCAAGTGCCAAGTTTTGGGGAGGGAATGAACTCAGATTTGTACACAGTCCCTCCTCATCATAATTTTGGTTTGTTAAATATTGGGACTAGAGTATTTAAAAAGTACCGATCCAGCAAAGCTCCTGGGTGGTTCAATAGGTTAAGTGTCTGCCTTTGGCAGCTCAGGTCATGATCCTGGGATCCTGGATCAGCTCCCTGCTCAGCGGGGGGGTCCTGATTGTCCTACTCCATCTGCCTCTCCCTACCACCCCCACCACTGATGTTCCCACTTGTGCTCCACAAATAAATAAATAAAATCTTTTTTTTTGAAAAAAGCATCGATCTGGCTTAGAAGGTACAGATTGTAAATGTGATTCCAGGAGGGGAGTCTCCCAGAGAAAGTGACTTAGCTTTCCAACTTTGCCATGATCCAACTGAGGGTGTACCCCAGGCATGGGGAACTTGAAATAGGGCCAGAGGGAAGCCTCTGGGTTCAGTGGTGTCTTTATTCACTCAGTAAGCATGCAAAGTGCCCCTTCTGCCTGCCAGGCCCCATCACTGAAGGCTCAGATGATTGAGACAGGATTTGTGAACTTGAGGAGTGAGGCAGATTTTCTTTTTCTTTCTTTCTTTCTTTTTTTCTTTTTTTTAAGATTTTATTTATTTATTTGACAGAGAGAGATCACAAGTAGGCAGATTTTCAACAACACAACCATCTAGTTGCCAGCAGTTCCCCTGGGTTGAGGGGAGTCAGTTCTCCCCTCAACCCAGGGGAACTGTTTCCCGTGTACCCATATTGCTCATCTTGCCTCTCAATATTGGAACTCAACCAATGTTGAGGTGACTCCCCTCAACCCAGGGGAACTGCTTCCTGTGCACCCATATTGCTCGTCTTGCCTCTCAATATTGGAACGTCTGTACCCAAACATCACAACAAAGGAATGAACTTCAGATCCTATCAGCAGTTTTCTTAATATTTGTTAAGAACATTTACATTTATAATAAGCTGCAGGCCAGGAAACTGACCAGAGATACACTTTGTGTTATTATCCTAATATTTCATATTTAAATTTACTGTGATCACAACAAGCTTCTTATGGAACATTTTCAATGTCTGGAGAAATATTTTACTCATTCATTCATTTATCTATGTAATCTTTAAAGAGCTACAACGTGCTGCGCATCATTCTGGGCATTGAGGATCTAGCAAATAGATGGACGGATGAAATCTTCCAACTTGAGGGCACTTTATTTGAATGGAGGAAAAGCAGGCTATATGAAGATATATTTGTCCTATTTTAGGTGGTAGAAAATTCCATGGACAAGAAGAGCGGAGGGAGCAGGGCATGAGGACTCTGACTCACTGGCATTTTAACATCCATCTAAAAGGAGTCTTGAGGATCCAAGTGAAGGGCCTTTCAGGCAAGAGAAAAGAAAATTTAAGGGCCCAAGGATAAGGCCAAGAAGACAGTTTCAGGACATCAGATGAGGTGACTTCATGGGTGTCAGGGGATGGAGGTCAGTTACAAAAAGTTATTCTTAAAATTTTCCTTCCAAGAAACAATTGGTTTCTTAATACCTGTGCAACTTTTATGTTATTAAATAAATACTTAAAAATAAATGGAGGGATGCTTGGGTGGCTCAGTGGGTTAAGCCTCTGCCTTCAGCTCAGGTCATGATCTCAGGGTCCTGGGATCGAGCCCTGCATCGGGCTCTCTGCTCAGCGGGAAGCCTGCTTCCCCCTCTCTCTTTGCCTGCCTCTCTGCCTACTTGTGATCTCTCTCTCTGTCAAATAAATAAATAAAATCTTTAAAAAACAAGTGGAATATTTATTGAGCACCTATTACGTTGCAGTTTCTGGGGTCACACAAAGATGAGCAAGTCATGATGTTGGCCTAGAAGAGAAGCTAACAGTAGTACCATGTGGAATAATGGGTGCTAAAGCCAGGACTGAAGGCAATACTCATCTCCTTAGGATATACTGGCATATATGCCTGGGTAGAGAGGAGGTGACATTTGATCTGCATCTTAAAGGTTGACTAATTCTTCAAATAGTTTAAAATTTTAAAGTTTTCTATTTAATAGATATTTTTGCTGCATAATAGAATCATGGAACATAAGAGCTCAGGGATCCTGTGAGACATCTAATTTAATTCTGTTTTTAGCTGAGAGGCAATGGAGCATGATGGTTGAGTGTGGGTTGGAATCTTAGTTGATCTCATTATACAGCAGTGCTATTGGCAAGTCATTCTCTGTGCCTCTCTTTTGCCATCTGTAAAATGCAGTTACTAATGGAACCTAGTTTATAAGTCATTGGGAGGATTCTGTGAGTTGAAATGCAAAAGTGCTCATAGGAAAGTAGCTAGGACATAGTAAGAAAGCTTTCAATGTGGAGTAGCTGTTGCTGTGATGAGCAAACAGAGGCTCAGAGGTTAAATAATCTGCTTTCATCTTCTAGGTGATTATTGGCAGATCTGTATTTTGTATCTGGAACCCAAATCTTCTACTTTCTGGTCCAGAGGTCTCTCCTGAACATGGTGTTTTATTTTGCCTTGGAATACTTTATGGTGTTTTAAATCTTTATTTAAACAAAAAAGAAATGAAGTTGAAGCTTTTTCTCACTTTGTTATGGTTTTTGGTTTAGGAGATGAATTCGGTTGATTCATACTTTATCTTTAGCACCTAAAATTCTCTGAAACCACCTGCAAAGCTCACTGTACTGGCACTTTCTAGTCTTTTGGCTTAGACCATCTAGAAACCAATTGGTTTGTATCCCAACCCTATGGAAAGAGCAAAAGCAGAGTTTCCCAGGAAGGTAAGACAAGGAGCCGTCCATGACACAAAGAACTTTTCATCTATAACAAAGTAGCTTCACAATTTAGGTTTGCTAAGCCTTGTACTATGGAAACATTTGTGTGCAATCATTTTGCCCTTATCTGTCTCAAATTTTCAGTTGAATGGTTTGAACTTTAGAGAATCCAGAAGAATTTAAAAAAAGGATTGGTGTTCATTCTTCTTAATAATTTAATTAAAACTTCTAATAAATTTAATCTACAGAATTAAAAATAGAAGGAACTAGAAGTCTACCAAGAAAGCACATAGTTTTTGAGGCATGTCACCTTTTGATCATGGAGCAAGTGGGATACAGAATTTAAAGGATGAATGTAAAAATTTTCAACACTGAACTGCTGCTTTGGATTATTTGTCCATTTGCTTCAACTATCATGTGGATAGTGGAAAATTCACTCTGATTTAACGTGAATATTTTGAGTGTCTGTTTATAGATCTTTGTAGTTACTCTTGGGAGACCACAAAAGAAAAGGTTCATTGATTTATTTATAATTTTGCAAAAAAGGCCAAGGATACACTACTCAGACACTTGAGGACAGTTTTGTTAGTGGTTTAAAAGTGAAATGACGTGGACAACATATTTAAATTGCCAGGGGACAGAGTTTTGGAATAAGGGAATTTGGGGTTTGCCATCTTTAGCTACCATCCAATGCTGAATTCCCTCCTTAACTTCCCTGTCTAGTGACTTGAATGTGGGCTTGCATATCTTCACAGATGGAGAGTTTTCCATCTCCTAGAACAGCCCAGCCAATCTTTGGATTGCTCTTATGTTTAGGAAATTCCTCGTTGTGCTGAGAAGACCCTTACCTCTTTGTAGCTAACACCCATTAAACAAGATAATGAATTAAAATGTCTTGGTCCTTGGTTGGAACATGGTAATTCCTTAGTAAATGTTGATTATTATTAATAATACAGTTATTGTCTTAGAAATAATGCAAGAAAGGTAGTGTTACATAAATAAAAGAACATTTACATTGCTTATTCATGTTGTATATACTTAAAGCTGCTTAATGAAGTCAGTGGGGGCCTGATAAAGCCAAGATCCATTTGACTAAAGAATTGAGTTTTGATGGGTACCATGACATCAGTGGTTGAGAGCTAAACTTTGTCTCTGAGCACAGAGATTTGGATTTGAGTCTAGGTATCTCAGTCAGGGTTTCAACCAGAGAAACAACAGTAAGAGATACATATTAAGAAATGCATTGCAAGGGATGTTTTATGTGATTGTGGAAGCTGGCAAGCAAATCCAAAAATAACAGGGCAGACCCACTGGGAAGGGCAGGATGGAACTCCGAGGCATGGATGGATACTGGAGTCCATAGGTGAATTTCCTTTTCCTCAGGGGAACATCAGCTCTGCTCTTAAGGTCTCTCAACTAATAGAATCAGACCTATCCACCTATCTAGAATAATTTCCTTCCATTAAAGTCAACTGATTATGGACTTGACTCACATCTACAAGATACCTTCCCAAGTGCTCCTAGATTGGTATTTGAATTACAGGAAGAAAATTGACTATCCCACCAGGCTCCACCACTGACTAAATGACCTAGAGTGAGCTACTGAACCCCTCTGTGATTAATTTTTCTCATGTGTGAAAGGAGGATAATAATAGAGTTCTGTGTGAATTATAAGAACCTGACTGGGTGGCTCAGTCAGCTGAGTGTCTGACTTTTGATTTGGGCTCAGGTCATGATCTCAGGATCATGGGATAGAGAGCCTCAGCTGGGCTCCACACTTCGTAGGCAGTCTGATGGAGATTTCTCTCTCCCTCTCCCTCTGGCTATCCCTACTGTGTGTGCTCTCTCTCTCTCCCTTTCTCCCCCCAAAATAGATGGATAAATTTTAAAAAGAAAAAAAAAAGCTAGGTTTTTAAGTTGGCTTTTGATTATGCTTGAAATTATTCCCATAATCCTTAACTGGTTGGTTTTTGCTTCAAGTTTTATAGTGTCACTGAACTTCAGTCTCCTCATCTATAAGATGGGGAAAACAATAATATCTACCTAATAGTGTTGCTGAGGATTGAGGAAGAGATTGAATTTCAAATTACTGGCAAATAATAGTAATGGGCAACAATTAGACAGCATTTACTCTGGGCAGCTGCTATTACAGACATATCACCTATATTAACTCATGTAAGAGCTACAGTTAACATTACTCTTAGTAACATTAATAATTATAACTGTAAATATGATAATTTTATTAAAGAAAACTTAGGTGAAACCTAGATGGCCCCGGAGCAAGAAGAATGGGGTTCTAGGACACTATCATTTTCAAAAGAATCAATGGGATAGATGATGGAGTAACTTTTAGTGTGTATTTTATTGTATTTTATTTTTTTGCATCAATCTATCTATTTATTTATTTATTTTTAAAAGATTTTATTTATTTGATAGAGAGGCAGGCAGAGAGAGGGGGTGGGGGGAGCAGGCTCCCTGCTGAGCAGAGAGCCTGATGTGGGGCTCGATCCCAGGACCCTGGGATCATGACCTGAGCCGAAGGCAGAGGCTTTAAGCCACTGAGCCACCCAGGCGCCCCCAATCTATTTATTTTTAAAAACTGCTTTATTTAGGTATGATTGACATAGAGGAAGCTGTGCATAATATGTACAATTTGACAAGTTTGGAGGTAAGAATGTACCCATGAAGCCATCACCACCTATGCCATAAACATATCCTTGCCTCCAAAAGTTACCTTCTTAAGTCTATATTTATTACTATTATTATTATTATTATTATTATTATTAGGTAACGCAGTTGACATGAGATTTGCCTTCTTAGCAAACTCTTAAGTATACAGTACGGTATTGTTAACCGTGGGCTCTGTGCTATACAGTAGCTCTCTAGAGCTTGTTCATCTTGCATTACTGAAACCCTTTGAGAATGAGGTCTGTTTTTAAGTGATTTTTGAAGGCCTTGTCAAAGAACAAAGGGCTAACGGGATACTCATTCTCTATAGAACCAACATAATGGAAATAACCTTATTTGACTTACTTCATTGATCTTATGAATATATTCTGTCAAGCTAATGAACTCCCCATAGTTTTCTGTAGGTACTTTCTTTAAAAGCAAAGAACGTGACTACCTTTGGCTGACCATGTCTTCTCCTGAATTATTTAAGCCTTCTCTGAAGGAGTAATCTACAACGTGAGGCCAAAAAGTGAGCATGTTTATGTCAAGGAGAAAGAAATAAGGAAAACCAAATAGTTCATAAAGGTTGTTTAACAACAGATTGGCTGCTCTGTGTAAAACCTTTTTTCTTTTGCATTTAGTCATAACCTTTCACATTATAGATTATTCTTTCTTACATATCTACTTATTTTGAGCTTCAATTTGCACAAGTTGCTTCGATATATAAACATTAGGTTCTGGAAATGTGTGCAGTGGGGGGCTAGCATTTTTATCTCTGAAATGTGTCACTGGGGTCAAGGGTACAAGTGGTCTACAAGTATTCTCTTAAGAGGAATAGATGTATGTTTGTTATCTATGACATAGCACTTCCAACAGAATGTTCTGGGGAACATTAGTTCTATGGAATGTCAATAGATGCTACCCTCAAATTCCATCCATGATTAACTACGTTTGAGAAAGACCAGTTTTCATAAATTAAATGAGGTTCCTTAATGCAATGCCTCAACTAGTTTTTAAAATGTGAAGATTTGTCATGGATCTCTAAGATGGAGCAGAAATACTCAGTGATTCCCACCTTCTGGTTTGTTTTCTCAGGGACTGATAATCTGCAGGATATACTTTGAGAAATGATAGAGCAGCTAATAGGTCAATGACTACACATATACAGATTGGCTGCCTCGAATATTTACATCTCAATTTTGCCTATTTGTCTTCTGACTAAAGATAGCAGCAGGAGTAAAAGTTGTCAGAATAACATTTGGTTTACAGCCACTAAAAATTCATAAACTCAATCTTATCTTGAAAATTCTTTCAAACTATTTTCGTTTTCTTCTTTCATTGCATTAGATTCAGCTTATTCAATGGATTGAAGAATATATGCATACACATTTATATACTTATTTATTTAAATATTAAAACTCTTTCTCTTCTAGATTGGCAATTCCTTGAGGATAGGACCCATGTCCTAGTTCCCTCTTCTTCCTCATTTCCATGGTCACTGGTACAGTGCCCAGCACCCAGAAGAACCTAAATACGTTATTTTCCAGTAGGTAGATGAAAATGCACCACTACCAATATCCTTCCCCCACCAATAAAACTCATCTTTATTGTCCCCACCCCCAGAGGGAACAATTCTTCTTATTTCTTTGCATTTTTAAACTTACACTGGTATCAGAGCCAAAGACAGATGTTTAACTGACTGAGCCACCAAGGTATCATTTCTTTGACATCTTTTGAAGCACAGTAATTTTTAATTTTGATGAGTGCAAATTCATCGATTTTTTTTTCTTATTCATTTATTTTTTAGAGGGAGAGAGACAGAGAATGCACGAGCAGTGGGGGAGGAGTAGAGAGAGAGAGAGAGAATCTTAACTAGGCTCCATACTCAGCACAGAGCTGGGCACGGGGCTTGATCTTATGACCCTAAGATCATGATTTAAGTCAAAATCAGGAGTCAAACATTTAACTGACTTAACTGCCATCGGTGCAGATTGATTTTTCTTTCTTTTCTGGTCTGTACATTGGTGTTCCTGAGAAATTTTTGCCTACCCCAAAGTCTATGTTTTCCTCTGAAAGTTTTATTGTTTTAGCTTCTACATTTAGATCTCTGACTTGTTTTCAGTTCATTATTATGTTTGATGACAGGGGCTCAAGTTAATTATTTTGTGTGTGTGTATCCAGTTACCTCAGCACATTTGTTGAAAAGACTTTCTTTTCCTATTATCATGACATCTTTGTTTAAATCTATTGACTGCAAATGTAAAGATTTATTTCTGTCCTTTTATTCTATCCCAGTTATCTATATACTTATTCTTATGTTGGAAGCATACTGTCTCTATTATGATAGCTTTATAATTTTTTAAGGATTTTGTTTATTTATTAATCTATTTATTTATGAGAGAGGAGAGAGAGAGTGTGAGTGGGGGTAGGGGCAGAGGGAGAGGGAAAGAGAGAATCTCAATCAGACTCCATGTTGAGTGCGGGGCCCGATGTGGGACTTAATCTCATGACCCTGAAGCAATGACCTGAGTGGAAACCAAGAGTTGGATGCTTAACCAACTGAGCCACCCAGGGACCCTTCTTTGTAATAATTTTGAAGTCTTGCCTTTATGTGTTATTCCCTTGTTTATTAGACCACCCTCCTAACTTTCCTGACTCCACTCTTTGCCTTTTGTATACACAGCATTGACGGAGATCTTTTTAAAACCTAGATCTGACTTGTTATCTATGTGTAAAGACTTTCATTTGCTCTAGTTTTCTTTTTTTTTTTTTTTTAAGATTTTATATATTTATTTGACAGATGGAGATCATAAGTAGGCAGGGAGGCAGGCAGAGAGAGAGGGGACAGCAGGTTCCCCGCTGAGCAGAGAGCCCGATGCAGGGCTCGATCCCAGGACCCTGAGATCATGACCTGAGCCGAAGTCAGAGGCTTAACCCACTGAGCCACCCAGGCACCCCTCATTTGCTCTAGTTTTAATGAAAAGTCTAAACCTTACCTTGGCAATGTGACCCTGCCTACCTCTTCCTCCTCTCTTTCTACCTTACTCACACTTCATTCCAATTATAGCTGGACTATTCGGGTTTCCTAATGGTGCCATATACTTTAGCATCTTTAAGTGCCAAAGCCCAGCACACTGGCCTGAAGCCAAGAACAGTGCCTGGTGCATGGTAGATATCCATTATATAAGGTGAACAAGTCATGAATACTGTAGTCATTTCCTGGACACAATCTTACACTTTTTTTTTTTTTTTAAGCTACTTAACTCCTACCAGAAGTTTTTCTCTGACCAAATCTTCCCCTGTTGCCATGTACTTTAAGGTGCCCTAGAAATACTTTTACCGTATTCTCTACCATATTACATTATTATAATGTGTTTACATGTGCATTCCTCCCCCTAGACTGTAAGAGCTTCAGCATTGGTCCTTATGATGCCTGATTCTCAAAAACGTTGTTGAATGAACAAATGGTTAAATGTATGTTTTGAAATGTATCTTTTAGAGCTTTTCAGAAACAGTCTATTTAGCCAAGGATACCTCAAGATCCATGAAGTATGGCTCCATTGCTGATTGCAATGGAATTGTTTCCCAGCCTTAGGCAGTAAAGGAAGAGCCAGTTGTCTCTTGGCCCTTTCTGGAGCCCATCACTCCCCACCCTCAGCTTTGCATCTTTCCCTGTTGACTCAACATATTATTCTGAGATGGTTCTGAGCCAATAAACAATGGACTTGAAACAAGAAGAGTGAAAAAATTAAACAAGAACAGCTCTTGGCATAACGATAAAGCTCAGTCTGACTACTGCTTAAGGATAAATTGCTGAGTTTTATGTCCCAACGCAAATCAAATGTATATCCTTGGAGTCATTTTTTTTTTTTTTTTAACTTATAAGGCCCTCAGGAAAACCTTCCTGTCAGCTATTCATGGGATGGCTTTCTAAGGTGGCTTTCCACTTGGAGAATATATTTTATCCCATCTCAATAGCTATTATTTGTCTTAAGTGTCACCTTCTAGGGTTTTACCCACACGTAAATGACTCCAGATTTCTCAGGAAGTCTGGATCCTCCACAGACTCTCATAATTTTTGCTTCATTATGTTACTGATGAGGGTAACCCAAGGAAGAATAATTTGACTGTCAGATGCCAGACTAGATGTAACGACTCCACTCTTTAAAGGTGGCAGCTGATCTCACTGCCAAACAAGGCATTCTTCTAGCATTTTCTAGACTGTGTGTTTTCACAGTTATCCCTTTTCCTCCTCAAACACCAGCTAACTTGCGGAGAACAAGTTTGCTGATCCCACCCTGCTCTTTTCAGCTTGCTTGGCTAGTTTGGGAGTATTTCTAGTTTTATTTATAAAGGCAGAGATATGTCTTAAAGCTGCTTCTCTTCCCATCCCATCACTCTGTATTTTAAATTCTTTGTGAAAAACAAAACAAAACAAAACAAAACAAAAACAAGCAAAGGTCTTAAACTACAAATTATTAAGAATTTAAGAGAGTCCTAGGGCTTCTAATTTCAAATGAGCTCTCTTGCTTATTCCTTAATATTTCGTTCAGGGTCACAAAGACAGATATCTACAGGAGTGTATGGATGCTTGAGGCTGGCAGGGTTGGGATTATTATGAAGGAGTATACAGTTGATGAGCTATCTGAACTAGAGAGCCCCACAAAGTTCCAGACAAATGCTCCATTGCCATTATTCCCACTTACACTATTTCTAGATCCTTTGGTATTTCAAAGAAATGTGAAAGTCAAAATTTTTAAATGTCAGATGTTCTTATATTAAAATTTTTAATGTTTAAAAATTCAAAATTAAAAAAAAAAAAAAACGATGTGCAGATCAAACAAAACACTTCTGCAGGCCATTAGATGAAGTCTTGTGCTGAAATCCTGAACATAAAAATGTCATGTGAAGCAACAGTTTATTTTAGCTCATTCATTTAATATATTCAAAAAATGTTAATTGAGCACCTTCTTATGCTAAAGCTGTGTGCTAAGTAATAAGGGCTCAGTGTTGGATAAGGTAGACCCCTTGTGCTCACGTAACTGGCAGTCTTAGGTGTTTGAGACCTGAGGCCACTTTGTCATGGGCATTTGGCATACAAATGATAGATTGGGTTTCCCATTGGGCCTTGAAGTGGACTTATGATAGTTTTGAACTTCTTTATGTTATGATATACTGCAGAACAATTTTGTGTGGTCATACTTTTCTTCTCAAACATCATCCACCATATTTGACTAAATCATGATTTTTAATTCATTAATTTAATGACTTTATTTTATTTATTCATTTAACTTATTCAAGAAATATTGGGCCCCTGTTACAAACAGGGCCCTGGGCAAATAAGTGTTAACTTGGTGATGGGCAGAATAGATAGCTTACCTATCATACAGAGCTTTTTCAGTGGATCTAAATACGGAGCATGTCATGCAAGGAAGAGCTGTCATTGAACCCAAACCCCTCTGCTGGGAGTCAAGAAGGAATTAGTTAGCTCTTACCTTGAAGTGTTGGAGGCTCCAGGGCAGGAGGAGCATATTATTGTTGTCAACTTTTCCCTTCCAATGAAAGCCAAAGTGTTGGCCTTCCCACCTGCTGTTAGGGAGAAAAAAACAGGTGTGGCAAGGAGAGGTAGCTTCCAGAGAGAACATAGGAAACTTGAAAAGTGAGAAGACACATTTTCCTGTTCGTATAGGTCTCTGCACTCTCCTGAACATAGAATGTCTATGCCTTTATTGTAACTGCCAACTTTTCTTTTGACTCTGAGCTCTGTGAAGCAATGGCCATTGTGCTTTGTCCAAGAATCCATCCCCAGCACCAACAGGCCTAGAGTCTGGCACATAATAGGTGCACAATAAATGATGCTGACTGAGGAAGGAGATTCTCTGGGGCCACATCTGTAGGGGAGAAAACTGGTAGGTGGTAGAGGACAGGTAGATTTTCACAAGAGTGAGGCAGTGAGGAAAAAAGAGTATCTGTGGATAGGAAGGAGAAGTGTGCATAGAACCATGTAGGTGGAGAGGAGGAGGAGGTGTCCTGGATGGGTGTGTTCCTGGAAGGTGATAGGATAGGTGGGAAGTGGGTCCTGGAGTGGGCTGACTGTTCTGTAAGAGATGTTCTTTCTAAAGTTGGGTGTAAGTCAAAGGGCCCTATGGTGAGCTTCTCTGTGAAAGATGAGTTACCACCAATAAGGCAAGGTTAAAAGAACGGAGTCTTTAAATTAGATAAAACTCACTTTATTAAGCACAAATGTTACTGGAGCAATCCAAGGTCATCCCGTGTCAGTTTGAACACTGGAAATCGCTCATTTGAGGAACATGCTGGAACCTTTCTCATTCTGCATTATCTAAGTTTGCATGTCGAGTTCCTTGCTTCCCAGCCGTGAGTCATGTGGACCTCTGTAAAAGGTCAGTGTATAATGATACAACATCTTGCATGATGACATTTTTCACGATGTAGTTTTCTACCCGAGATTTCTGAAAATCAATCACCCAGTTTTTAAGCTTTTTTTTTCTTTCTTTCTGTCCTTTTTTTTTTTTTTTTTAAGCTGAGGCTGAGCAGCTGGATGTTGGAATTTGCCATCAAACCATTCACCCATCCCTAACCTTTAAATGTTTGGAGAGGAAAAAAAAAAAAAAAAGACCAGTGTAAAATAATTTAGTAACCCACAGAATTCATTTAGTTTAATTTATGCTAATCATGGTGTATTGGTGTACTGGCAGATAAAAATAAAGCCGGTGGAGAAGATTGCATTGAATAAACTGCAACAATTAACCCTTGAAATTATCACGTGAAATGATTTTAGCTTGCTACTGAAAATAACAGGCCCAACCAATTGTCTTAACTAGTGATGATTAAAAATCTCATTAAATTCCGGGATTTATTTTACATTACCCCCACGTCCATTTGGTCATTTTGTATAATATTTTAATTATAGGATTTTTTTCTTCCTCTAAAAGGTTAGAGCACAAAATTAAAATTGTGTTTCATTGTTAAACTCAGTTATTTGCAGAAATGTATATAACAAAAGATAGCGGTTGAGTTATGTCACAAGTGGTAAGGTGAAATTTTCAGTGACATAAAATGACCCAAAACATTGTCTTTTGAGTTGTGAAATAATTCACAAATGATCAGATTTATTGAGTTAGTTTCTAGACTTCACACGCAGCTTCTGTCCCTCATATGAAGTACAATAGGATTATGATTAATTTTATTATGGAAATCAAGTAAGTTGAAATTGTGAATATTTTGTCTAAAAGTGGCACAAACTTTGCCTTATTTTGGATTACTTGACAAAATAGAAAAGGATCATTTTCCTAGAGGATGGGAGGATATGGGAAGTAACTGTGGTCAGTAAAAAACACTGAACTTTGAAATCATAAACTACTTCCTAATTGGAGATCCTTGCTAGCTTATCAGGCATGTTGCTTCTGAGGAAAGTTGCTGTAGATGCTATATTATTTAATCAATTTTATTATTCGCTCAGCTATCTCCTTCTCATCATTTAAAACGCAGCCAGCTAGTTAGTGGTACCTGGGTGACTCAGTGGGTTAAGTATCTGACTCTTGATTTTCAGCTTGGGTCATGATCTCAGGGTCATGAGATTAAGCCCCTGGTTGGACTCCCCACTCATTCTGAAGTCTGCTTGAGATTCTTTCCTGCTCCTTCTCTCTCCTTCTCTACTCTTCCCCCTGTATGCAAGCACTTTCTCGCTCTCTCTCTAAAAATTAAATAAAATCTTTATAAATTAATTAATTAGCTAATTAATAAATTTTTAAAAATGTAGCCAGCTATCACCTGCTCAGAAAGGTTTGGTCCTGATTTCTGCCAGGTCTGAGTTGGATATTTCTTTTATGCTTCCATAGGAAGAGCCCACTTTCCATCTATCCAAACGATGCACCAAGCTTCAAATGTCTGTGAAATTGTGTCTCCCACTATAGCATAAATGACTTAAGGCCAGCAACATCAGCTTACTCTCCAAAGCTCAAAGACAGTTTCATACAAAGTAGGTTCTTTGTCAAAAGGCTTGTTCAATGAATATAGGAATACATAATTTCAGAATTTTTTTTCCCAGCATTGCTGGAGCCACCACCATTCAAAGTAACAGTATTTTCTCCAACATTTTTGAAGTGACATCTGAGCTATTGTCCACAAGATTTGTCTTGTTCATTTTGCTCACTTAAAAAAAAAAAACATTATACAGTTATTGGGAAAAGTGAAAGATAATCTTTTATTTATTTTGTGGATATCATTCTTAAAGTAGGATTGCTGGGTGCCCATGTGACTCAGTTGGTTAAGCGTCTGTCTGCGTTTGGCTCAGGTCATGATCTCCAGGTCCTGGAATCCAGTCCGACATGGGGCTCCCTGCTCAGTGGGGAGTCTGCTTCTCCATCTCCCTCTACCCCTCTGCTTGTTCTCTCTCTCTCTCTCCCTCTAAAATGAATAAAATAAAATCTTTTAAAAAATAAAATAGGATTGCTTATTTCTCTTAAATTCACAGCTTATTAGAGGGCATTGGATTGATCAATCTAGGGGATGCATGCAGTAGACCCACAGGCTATGAAATATTATGTGCTATGAACCATCCTGAAGAGTGAAGGAAGCAACAATGGACCAGATAGTTCTTGACCCTCCCTGACTTTTCAGAGTTTAAAATCACTCAAAGGATGATATAATGTGTGAGGAAGGCTAATACATTGCCAGGCTATTGTTCCAATCTTTCTGTCTAACACCAAAGTGGAGTGGCTTAAAACAGCAAGCATTTTATTATTATTATTTATTTTATTTTATTTATTTTAAAATTTATTTTTACTTTCGATTTTTTTTTTTTTTTTTTTTAGCTTCATGGTCTAGGAAGGCTGGGGCAGCTCTGTGTCAGGCTATAGGTCAACTGGGCTGGATGCCAGACCACTAGTTGGGTTTAATGCTTGCCATTCTCCTTGGGGCAGCTTTGGGTCACAACCTCACAGCAAATTGCCTGAGGGTAAATGGAAGATCTACCTTCCAAGATTTTGGCACAGAACAGGCACGTCATCTCTTTCGCCCATTTTCCACTGGCCAAAGCTGGTCACATGGTTAAACCCACCCTCCAGGGGTGGGAAAATATATCAACTCATCCTTACAGTAGGAACCACAAAGTCAAAAGCCAGAGGGATTCTAATAAAGGAGGGCATGAGAAGTGTTTCAGTAGGATTGCTATGGCAGGTGAGGCAGGACAGGCACAGGACTGCTTTTACTCTTTACAGCAACTATAAATTATACATGATGGCATTTATAAATGATGAAAGGAGCGTACATAATTATTTTGCAACTCATAAGAAGAGTCATGTTATACCTATTATAGAGGTAAGGAACTTGAGCAAGTTAAAGTTTATTGTGTACGTAGGTAAAATTTCCTCCTAAACCAATGATCCTCATTCATACAGACACACACTCACACAAATCAATAAAAATCAATAAAATCATAGACTCACAGAGTCACAGATCTACAGAAAACACAGGACTCCTCTAGATCCTCTGGAATGCTACTTGTTCATCTTTTATTTTCCACTTCCCTCCCTTAGTGTTTTATTAGAGTCATTTGTGACAGCTGTCTGTGGCTTCCACCTGTGGGGGAGACTTGCTTCTATGTTCTCTTGTCCTCCCGACAGAGAGCCTGGTCTAGCTGGCAAAATTTACTACTAATATTTGATCATAGATTTCCTTTATGGGTCCACGTCACTGACCTTGAGAAGAGACATTAAACCATCAGCCTAATCTATGATTTATAATATTTTTTTGCATTGAACTTTTGCCAGGATTTGTTCTTTAATTACAAACCATACAGAATAGATACATGTAAAGAGCAGGTGTGGGCATAAACATAAAAGTGAGTAAAGGTTTATGTCGCTTGCTTTTGATTTTATTATCTACTCCCAATTTAGGCAAGAAATTTGTGGGCAGGTCAAAACTACCCCCCCCATAGAAAATATAATAAACACTAATAATGTTGAATTAAACCTTTTTTTCCTAATAGGAATAATGATAATAATAACAAGAACAAGAATATAGCTATATGGATTGATTACAGCTTTGGGTTGTAAGCAAAATAATATAACCTTGGTTATTGTAAGCAAAAGAGAATGTATCGAAAGGCTATGGGGAACTTCTGTAGTTGATAGGGAAAGGAGAATAGTTCTTACAAGAGACTAGAAGAAACAGAAATCACAACAATGGTCTTTTACAGGAAGAGCTGGGTGCCATTGTCACAGCAAATGAATGCCATCCCTTTTTAGTCTGATTGACTGCTCTAAAGTCGGATTCCAGGGACAAAGTATCTGCTTGTCTCTGCAGGTCACTGGCTGGGGAAATAGGGGCAGGGCACCCAATTAAGAGTCGCATTAAATATATCCCATTGGAAGAAGTCTTTCCCAAAGGAACTCATGGTGCTGGGAGATGGGGGATGATTGCAGAGCAGATACAAAACAGGAAACATCCACTATACTAACATGGTAAATCCTTACTAAAGTTCAGGCACTGTACATAAATTACATCTAATTTTAAAAAGACCCATGGTGGTGTTATTCCTTCCATGACTCAAAACAACAATGATAATGTGCACAATGTCTTGACCATATCCTAAATGCCAGGCTTATATATGTGACATACTTTACATATAAGAAACATGAACCTCAGAAAAGTTAAATATTTTGCCACTCAATTATCAAAATAGCAGTTGTCTCATTAACTCTAAGGTCTGCTTTTATGAACTGTCATGTGTTGGGGTGCCTGGGTGGTTCAGTTGGTTAAGCACCTTCCTTCTGCTCAGGTCTTGATCTCAGAGTCCTGGAATCAAGCCCCGTGTTGGGCTTCCTGCTCAATGGAGAGCCTATTTCTCCCTCTGCCTGCTGTTCCCCTTGCTTGTGTGTGTACGTTCTTTCTCTCTCTCTCTCTGTCAAGTAAATAAAATCTTAAAAAAAAAAAAAGAAAAAAGAAAGAACTGTCATGTGCTGCTGTCATGAAACTGATGATCAGAGTGGTTAAATAACTTGCCCAAGGCCACACAGCCAGTAAGTGGTAGAGATGACTGTCTTTTTCTAAAGCTTTATTCATATGTCCAGTCACTTTCTGCCTGTCAGATGGTGAGTGAATGCAAACTTGACCATGACAGTGATTTTACTGACATACCAATAAACCATTAGTATTCTCCCCAAGGAACTCTTTTGTCTCTCCCACACACCAAACCCATTTGTGCCTTAGCATCTTTGCATAGTTTCTTCTAGCTAGAACATTCTGCCCCAGTTCCTTCCATGAGTGGTTGTTTCTCAGCCCTCAAGACACTGCCAACATATTAGTTCCTTCTTTAGAAAATCCATATCTGGTTTTCCAATTTTGTGGAGTTGCCTCCTCTTACTCTTACCACATCATCTTGTGATAGCTATTATAGACCTTATTCCTACCTGAAATTGCCCTACTTTTGTTGCTATTTTTTTCCCCCGTATTGACTTGTCCAATACATATTTTCTGCCTTGTTTAGAGCTGGCCTTAGCACATGGAAGAGGTTGACAATGTGGGATGATCAGGAGTGGCTTCCTAGAGGATGCCACATTTACACTTAGCCATTTGGGATAACTAGAGGTGTACAAGGAAGGGAAAGAGGTTTTCCATATGGAAGAATTATTTATAAGAGACATGGACGAAGGAAAGGATTGCACATCAGGTATTCAAGGGCTGGAGCAATTCAGTGTGTGAAAGGTCATCAAGGACACTGATCTGCAGCCCCATACATCATGGTAAGGAATGAAGCTCCCGCCATGTTGCTGTTGTTCCTCCGTGGGCATGTGTCTGTGTAAACACTGCTGAGAACTGGGCCTACTCACTGATCACCATGCTGGGAAGGCTCCTGGACCTCCAACAGTTATCAATTCCATCTCCTCCTGAATGAAGTAGATAAAAAGAGAATGATGTTAACCCATATTGCAGGGTGTCCAGGGGAGAGGCACTTGGGCATAGAAACTAAAGCTTAACAAAGCCTGAAAACCAAGAGCAGCTGCTATCACCCTTATTTCATGCTTCCTGCCCTTTGAAACTACCCTGGAAGGGAGAAGATATTGAAGAAATGGGGGCCGTGGAAACTTTGTTGCTTTTACAACAGTCTATGTTCTGGTGACTCAGGGTGGTGTGCCTGTCAGATAAGGGGTGAAGGGAAAGGGAGCATGTAAGGCATGTAGTTTGGGTTTTTCATTTCATGGTTCCCCCTTAAGAAATATATTGATAACAAGGAGAGAACTTGCCGAGTTCGTGCATAGTGTTGACACTTAAATGTCGCAAAGCAAATGGGAATAAAATATTTGAAACTCAAAGGATTTGGTATTTCAGATCTTTTCTCTTTTTGATCTTTTCCCAGCAGAAAATTCATAAGGATTTCTTTCCTCCTAAATAATTTTGGTCTTTGTCTCATTTTTTTTTTCTTCTCTCACTTCCAGATTTCTAGAATTTCAGGAATTACAGACCTTTTGAGGTGTAAATCATTTCTTTTATAAGACAGAGACCATGTGCTGAGATAGGAAGGGCATAAATAGGGCAATAGTAGTAGTCGGCCTGTGTAGAGTATGTATAGAATACAGAATATATGTAGAATGTAACATAAGGGTTAAGATTACAGTGTTCTCTGTGCTGGTCATGCTAAATGCCTGGCCTTGTGCCTGACAAGTAGTAGGAACTTCCTCTAGGGTGACCGCCATTATCATTTTATCAGTTTCCATCCTGGTGAGGAACCATTACAATCTTAAAGTCCATGACCTGTCCAAAGTCACATGACTTCCAGGCAGGTCATATTCAATCTACTCTGCTCTTTTGCTACTACTTTGTTTCTCTGCTTGGAATGTAATGAATGGTAAGGCTGGTTTGTAGACTAACACCATGCTTATCAGCTAAAAGGATATCTAGTGAGTCTTTAGGTCTTTGTTGTGGAGACTGAGGCTGCATGGTAAGTGTTCTGGTAGAATTAAAAAGACCCTCTGGAGAGGCCACTGGATTTGCTCTTCATGGAGTGTGACAACATTTCATTTTGCCTCTTGCCTGTCAGATAATCTGAAGAGCAAGTGTCATCATAGAAAGGAAACATCATGTTCCCTGCCTTGGTTTGAATTCCATCTCGGCTACTACTTAGCAGTGTAACCTTAGGTCATTATTTAATTCTTCTGTGATTTAGGCTTCTCAGCAGTGAATTCTGAGGATCAAATGAGTTAATATATATAAAACATACTTAAGGCAAAATGAGAGATATTTATATTGGAATTCTTTGATACAGGCTGTGATTTGCTCACTCATTTGTCCCTTCATTTCTGTTAGCTGATGAGGACACATACTCATATCTATTCAGGAAGGGGCTTTAACTTTCTTTATGAAGTCATTACCTAAACTGCTTTTGTATTCAGACTGGTCCAGGAAATGTCAAAAGTGATTGCTTTTATTTACAATCTGATGAGATTTTGTTTTCATCTCAAGTCTTCCACTTTGTATATTTACAAGGAGACATTGCTAAGAGGATTCCATGGGCTTCTCACCATACAGTTAAGCTTCTGCTGCCATAACTTCTATCACTCCAATTCAAGATCTTTATTTGCAGGTATGATGTGAATATGAAACATCACTTGAAATAGGACAAATTGGGTGATTTTATTTTATTTATTTATTTTTTTAGCCCATTGGAAGTTTCCAGTGGAAAGGCAAGTGGTAATTGTTTCTGAGGTCAGAATGTGTTTATGTGTAAGTGAAATATGTGGTTAAGGTTTTTGTTTTTTTTTTTTTTCTAAGATGTTTGGAAGTTCTCAGGACAAGGATGTCTTCTTACATGATAACCAAATATATTTTACACATATTTTAAAGAGCTTGTATGTTCTGGGTTACCTCAGGGTCATCTTTATGGAGTTTGGAATTTCCAAGGGGGAAAACAAGAAGCTGGTCATTAATTATGTTTACCAGAGAGAATATACAGTATTTGAGACATATTTACACTGCAAATTATTCACTGTTTATCTGAAATTCAAATTTAACTGGGTGTTTTGTATTTTTATTTGCTAAATCTGACAACCCTACCATCCATGTATTCTAAGGGAATGCAGTGGCAGCCACCTTGGGAACAGAGTGCATCATGGGAACCCTACCCTCTCAGGAGCTCCTGTCTATTCCCTCCTAGAGAGATGAGAAGTGAGCAATGAAAGGCTGATGATGTTCTTTGGAGTAATGATCATTTTAAGCTATAAATCTATCTTTGGCCTTTTTTGTCCCCTGTTCCTTTTCTCTCTAGTTTTTACTTTTGAAGGTTGGAGTTATTGCCTTATTTGTCTCACAATTCTTAGTGCAGTTTCTTTATTTTTCTAGGTATTCTATATACCTCTTCATCTCATGTATTCTCCATGGGAACATATCTCTATTTGCATAATGGATGTTGATACAAGACCATCATATACCTAATTACATAATAAAAGTCAGTGGAAATGGTATTGATATACAGAACTTATTTTACAGGCAAACTCACAGAAGTACATCCTATTCACATGAACTAGAAAGAAATACTTATTACTTGATAATATCACCAGAGAGTGAAATCTGTGCCAGGATTTACTATGCAATTAGTTAGTGATGATCCTTATCGTGCGGTGTTGGTTTGATTTTTGCAGCAAGGATCGAAAAGATTGGTGGAATCTTTTATTTCAAGTATGCTCGCTTTATTACAAAGTCATGAGAAAACACTAGGAGGCGGGTTTTGGCTTTGTATTAGGAGGAACTAGGTCACATTAAAAGTAAAAAATGTGTAGCCCCTTAAGATACACTTCTGTGTATGCCGCCTTCTTATATTATCACAGTTCCTCTATTTCCTATTTGAACAAATGAATAAAGAGTTGTAAAACAGTATAAAGGGCTGTCTCTTAAAATGGTAAACTCAGTTCCTGAGGAAGCTGAAGGAGAAGCTGGCTAATCTTGCATCAGAGATATGAGGGAAGAGATTGTCATTGATTGTTTTCTTTAAGAGTTCTTTTATTCTCAAGACTCTAGGAATTCTTTCTTCTATATAATTGCTATGGACTGAATGTCTGTGTTCAACTGTTTCAATTGACTTGTGTTCAGTTGTTCCATTGTCTGGTTTTTCCCCGAAAATTCTCTTTTTAAAACCCCCCCCCCCCCCATGTGATGATGGTATTAGGAGGTGGAACTTACAGGAAGTGATTAGGTCATGAGGGTGGTGTCCTTATGAAAGAGAGTAGAGCTTTTATAAAAGAGATGGGAGAGAGGCCCCTCGCTGTTCCATCAGTGAGGACACAAGAAGATGTCTATGAACTGGAAAGCAGGCTGTCATTAGACACTGAATCTGCTCACACCTTGATCTTGGACTTCCCATCTTCCAGAACTATGAGAAAATACATTTCTGTTTTCAAGCCACCCAGTCAGTGGTATTTTGTTATAGCAGGCCAGATGGATTAAGACAATTACTTTGTTTCTGATGAGACACTTATTACATGAAAAATAAATCACTGCCTAGGAACCATAAAAGAAAATATGTTTGCATTT
The DNA here is from genome assembly GCF_010015895.1 of Lontra canadensis. Taxonomy (NCBI): domain Eukaryota; kingdom Metazoa; phylum Chordata; class Mammalia; order Carnivora; family Mustelidae; genus Lontra; species Lontra canadensis. The sequence goes on from NW_022630995.1 coordinate 55,032,143, forward strand.
ATACAAATTAAAAACTTCTCTGTAGGCTCAATAAAAATGCTATAATAAATAAATAAAGAATAAAGAAATAAAAAGAAAAAAGATGACAAACAAGAAGAAATATTTGCAATATGAATCATAAAACAAATTTCCTTAATTGACAAAGAACCCACAGAAAAGAATAAAGAAAAAAGATGAACAACCCAACAAAATAAAGGGCAAAGGATATGAAAAAGGCAGTTCAGAAAGGAATGCAAATGGCCAATAAACATATGAAAAGATGCTCAACCTCATTCATAATTAAAGAAATGCAAATCAAATAGAACAAGGAGAGATTATCAGATCCACAAACTGGAAGTCTGATAACGGGGGCACCTGTGAGGTTTATGGAAACAGCCTTATCATCCACGGGGGGGTGTATGGGAATTCAAATGGTGCCATCATTTTTGAGGACAATTTGGCCACATTTACCAAAATCATATTACTCAAATTCTTTTGAACCAATAATTTTACCCCAGCAATTTTCTTCATTAATGTTGTGCCTAGTGTATGAAGATACATATTCAAGAATGTTCGATGAAGTGTTGTTTGGAATTACCAAAAAAAGAAAGAAAAAACAAAACTGAAAACAGTCTGTCACCAGGAAACTGGATAAATAAAAATAAACTATTTGTGCGACTCAACTGGAGGAAAACAATAAATAATAGGGTAGGTCTGCATGTGATTATGTGCAAAACTCTCCAAAATATATTATTAACAAAGAAAAGTGGAGCATAGGACGTGCATAAATTATGATCCATTTTGTTTAAATATAAAGAAAGAATGTACAGACATAAAGGGGAATTCATTTCATGGTGAATGCTTACTTGATGGCTATAGTGTTCGGAGTATGTCTGTAGTGGCTGGCACCGTGATGGTGAACACATTTCTATCACATCATCTTGTTTTAATTTCCTTTACGTCACTTACTACTACCTAAGCCGGTCTTATTTATTTCTTGTTTTCTGTCTGTCCTCTCCCCCTAAAGTGTCAGATTGAAGAGAGTGGGAACTTTGCCTCTCTTGCCCACCAGTCTATTGAGGAAGCTCCCCCTTGGAGGCACATGGGGTTAGAGAATGAAAAGAGCCAACTCTTGTTGCGATTGCAGAGTAGAAACTTCAGGCAGAGGGGAGGGAAGCACCAAGTCCTTAAGGCAGGAGCACAGGTGGCAGATTTGAGGAGACCAGGGTGGCTGGCGAGGGTGCAGGAGGCAAAGCAAAGGAGACACATGAGGTGTGAGGTGGCGGTGCAGAGGCCAGACTCCAAGAGACATCAGAGGCCAAGGTGGGAAGGTGGTTTTATCCTTCAATTTAATAGGAAGTCATAGAAGGGTTTTATGCAGGGGAGTGACTTGATCTGATTCATATTTTTCAAAAGTTCTTTCAGCTGCTGGGTGCAGAATGCCTTGAAGGAGGCAGGTGGGGTGGTGGAGAGCAGCTGGCAGCAATCACAGTGGTCCAGGGGAGAGACCAGGAGGGCAGGGAGAGCTTCTCAGAGGGTGCAGTTGTTTAGGTGACTTGGAAGGAAGGTAGGGGTTAGTCACTTGCCCGCAAAGGAGCACGTAATCAATCTAGGCAGAGGAACTGTGTGTCCCTAACCTTGATGTATGAAGCATCTTGGCGATGTGATTAGGAACTTTTGCTTGACAGCATTGAGATTATAGACGTGGAGAATAACACCTGAGGTCACAAGCGAAGGCCACAGGTAACTGTGAGTCGTGCATATAGTTCATGCTCAACAAATGCTTTTTGGTCGTTGAATTGAAAGTGATATATTTGGGGAAAAATGGTGAATAAATGAATACATTTTGGAAGGGTATAGTTCTACTGGGGCAGACACATGGTGTGGTGGATTTAGCAAAGACAAGATTTTTGAAGAACTTATAATTCAGTGTTACTAAAGACGGAAATAGAGCACTTGGCAGTCCTTGAAGCTCTTTCTGTTCTTGGCCACTGTGATGTCCATGGAGATTCTAAGCTACTATTTCCATATTCCTTCCCCTCCCCAACTAGCTTACATAGTCTGTTAACTGGAGAAGTGAGGTCCAAACCGGACTGATATTAGAACGACCTGGGTGACTTTTTATTATGATCATTTTTCTCAAATACATATCTCCTGGCACCACACCAGACCTACTGAATCAGGAATCTGGATGGACCCCAAGAATCTGTCTCCCCTAAAGCTCTATGAGACAGTTGGTTACAGATGCCTGGGACTGGGGGAACCCCCCTGTTGGCAGCACGGTGGCAACAGTCACTTAGACCCATTCTGGAATGGGCTTGATATCCTGTCTTCAAAACAAAACAAAAAACCAAAAAAACCAAAAACCTTCTCACAGTCCCAGAATGTACGAACGGACACCTTGATGCGCAGAAACAGGTTATGTAACTTTTTCCATGGCCAGTTTACAACAGAGAGAAATGGGGTCCGTTGCCCTTGTGGTGAGTTCACTTGTCTCTGATGCATTCCCATTACTGATCTCTTCCTCAGCCCAGAATTACAGCCCTGGGTCCTCAAGCGTCCAAATCAGGCTGTGGAGACACAACCCATTCTGATTCTTGGGGGTGACTTTTATTTTTTATAGCTATTAACTCCTTCAAGAAAAGTTTCTTAAATGGAAGTGGCAACTTTGATTATTTTGTTTAATTTTGTCAGAGTAATCATTAATTTGTCACTAAAACTTCTGCTGCGGGCAGCATGTAAGCCGCCATGGCTGTGAGGACAAGGATAAAAGCCTGCTCTTAGGCTCTGCAGAATCCCACCATCATCGGAGCCACTCACTGCCCTGCTAGGAGCCAGGATGGTGGTGTAAAAAAAATGTTTCCTTACCCCTCGGAGCCAAAAACAATCTCTATTCCAAATGGAAATCCTCCTAGCACCCCTCAGCCATGAATAAATACCTGAGACATCCCTCTGCTCTGAGGCAAGTCCCACTGTACTTTTCTTCGCTTTTGCTTCAGGGCCTTTGGTGCTCCAGAGTCACCCCCGAACTGCCTGTGAGTTCTTCAGGGATCCCATTGTTCTGATACTGCGGTGTCATTGATTTAACCCACAGTTTGGCAAATGAGTGCTCCAAGCAGGCCCAGTCTCTGGGTCTGGCTTGCAAGCTAAGAATGGCTTTTACGATTCTGATGCTTGTGAAGCAGTCAAAAGAAGAATGTTTCATGACACAGGAAAGTTATGTGAACCTCAAGTTTCAGCGTCCATAAATAAAGTTTTATCGGCATACACCCATGTGCAGTCACATACACATTGCCTGTGGCTGCCATTCCCTCTGCTTGGGCAGACTCGGTGGCCTTCCAGAGACCTTTTGGCCCTCACAGGCTAAAATATCTACTAATAGAAAATGTTTGCCACTCCCTGGTTCAATCCATTCTGATTATGGTGCTCACGCTAAAAACTATTTCGATATATTTTAAAGCATTGCATTTTGGGGATATAATTTCTTTTTGCAATTAAAAAAATATTTTATTTATTTATTTGACAGAGAGAGAGACACAGAGAGAAAGGGAACATAAGCAGGGGGAGTGGGAAAGGGAGAAGCAGGCTTGCCGCTTAGCAGGGAGCCCAATATAGGGCTCAGTCCCAGGACCCTGGGATCATGACCTGAGCCGAAGGCATATGCTTAATGCCTGAGCCATCCAGGGCCCCTCTTTTTGCAACGTTTTATTGGGCTTTCCATTCTCCTCAAGGCTTTGCTGATGTGTCTAGTTCTATGACAAATCCTGATCACTGTAGAGAGATTAGGGAGGGACAGGGGCAAAGCTGAGGCTGAGAACCAGTGTTCCCTGGTGTGTACATGACCCTGTGGAGTCTGAATGCAGCCATTCTCATCGTATATATATTTTTTCTCTCTGCTACGACACATGTTCCCCTGCTGATATTAACCAGGGCAAGGTACAGCAGATGACCTGACATACTAGCCTTTGCCCTCCTTCTATAGGAATTAAACTGGGATGCAAATTTATGGGTGTAGCTTTACACCCATTTCAGTATTTGCATGACACGAATCATTCAAACTTGTTGCCTCTCTCTGCTGGTCACATCACACCACTGAGGCTGAGTGGAAGCTCTGATGGACCGCTCCTGGGACTGTCAGTACAATCTGGGGCTGGTTTTATTTTCTTCAGCCCCAAAGCTGCAGAGCTGAGCTGAATGCCTACCCAGTGAGGAAGCTTCTTCAGCTAGGATTTTGTCTGCACACTTGGGATAACTTAGTGGAATGATTTTAATGGATTCCTGACCCTGTTAGTTGCTCGTGAGACAGCATTTCACAAACACGTTGCCATATTTACTTGCGCGTTAACACTTTCCTCTGATTTTGAGAAGAAACTCTGAAGAGGTTTCCTCTGCCTCCTCCGCCCCCTTCTCTCCACACTTCTTTCCCCTCTGTTTTGAGAACATTGAACTATCACAGCTGGTGGTAGAACATATGACTGAGAAAATACTCACTGCATGAAAGAGAAGTAGTTCATGTTTATTTTAATGAAGAGTGTTTCTATGAAAAAAGTAAAACACAACCAGGCATCCAAGCTATCCACATCTGGGGAAGATCTATCACGTTGACTTGCGTACCGCATCCTACAAGGCATTTACCTCCCCCCGACCCCCGAGCTCTCCCAAATCTTGGCAGGGCTCGCCTGGATTGCAACTTCCAGTGGGGTGGGTTTTGCAGGCTCTGCCATGATAACAAATCTCTCCATGATACCAGTGGCGTCGTGTTCATCACAGGATCTCTAGTATCGTATGGCCCGGATCCGGGGCTTTCTTCTCTTTGTGCCACAGCTTACTCATCTGCTGTGTGTGGACAAAGTACCGACCTGCTGGAGTCGTCATGTGGATCGAAGGCTAATGTGGTTAGGACAAGGCCAGCCTCTAATCATTAGTTAACCACACCACAGTTATGATGATAATTCTGACGTTTTATCGATACGAGAAGTTCATGTCTTTTGGGTACCAGTTTTGATGGAAGGATAAAAGCTCTTGAGTACAGGAATCTTTGTACTTACCTTTCCTTTTTATCTGTCTTCCCCTTCCCCAAATCCTATTATTATCATTATTAATATTATTATTATTTTATAAATTGGGTGAATAGTGAGTTTTGATTATTTCATAGATTCCTGTAGCATAGATTCCTAACTTGAGGTCCATGGAACCCCAAGGGGGAACTTCAGAGACCTGTCAGTGCCCTGAAAACATATACAAATTTTTAAAATATGTCTGTGTGTTTGAACATTTTTCTAGGGAGAGTATTTATGGATTTTCATCAGGGTCTCAAAAGGGATGCAGGCCACAAAAAGAACCATTGCACTAGGGACTGGGTACCCCATACTGCAAAGGAACAACACTGCCAAAAGATTCTAGGCTGGCTGGCTCTTCTTTCTAAAGATTCTTAGGTACCAGAATTGATGAGGCTCATACAAAATCATGATTCATAAGCATACAGGTCTTTGATGTTCTTTCTCTGGGACTCACTCCCTGCATGTCTCATGACATGGCTTCCTAGCTGCCAACATCCTCCACAAAGCCCAGCCAACGTCCCTGAATCTCATTTTATTTGTTTGCTTTTTATGAGAATTACAGGGGGCCTGGTCCAGATAATTACCTAATTCTCACTCTAAAAATAAATGGGGCTTGGAGGTGGGGGAAAAGGAAATTTGGGGAGTAAGTACTTTCATATTAATTTCTACCCAAAGAAAGACAGGAATTAATGCAAACACTCTCAGTGAGGAACAAATTGCCTCGGGTTTCTTTCTTTTTTTTTTTTTTAAAAGATTTTATTTATTCATTTGACAGAGATCACAGGTAGGCAGAGAGGCAGGCAGAGAAAGGAAGTGAAGCAGGCTCCCTGCCGAGCAGAGAGCCCGAAGCGGGGCTCGATCCCAGGACCCTGGGACCACGACCCTAGCCGGAGGCAGAGGCCTTAACGCACTGAGCCACCCAGGTGCCGCCCCCCCCCCTTGTTTTTAAAGATTTTATTTTGCCTCGGGTTTCTATAGCAGACATCAGCCACACGCTTGGCATGTGTACATATGGGCCAGTATGTGTATCCATAAAGAATGCAAAAGTGAATCAGGCATAATCACCAACTTAGCAAAGGTGAAATCAGCCGTGGGGACCATGAAACGTTTCTGAAGCTCGCCGACAAATCCTTGTCTGTGCACTTGTTCCTGGCTCTCTATCCCCTGCTACGTTCGCCTAACTAGACTGATGGGGAGTGGGGGAGCAGTGGAAAATTCCAGACTGAGGAGGTCTTTTTTTTTTTTTTCTTCCCCCTGCAGTATTGAGCTTTAACAAAAAGGAAAAAAAGAGAGAGAGAAGTATTCTTTCTTTCCACAGCAAAGAAGAAAAAATTAAAGTTGTATGACTGTTATAAATATTCCATGCTTGGGACACCAGTAGCGGTATATCTCCATGTTCCAAGGCTAGGTTGAACGTAACCCCTTTGCTGCTGCTATAGAATTTGAGGGTTGATGTATTTCTAGTGACAAGGCTGTACCTGACTTTTTGTTTGCTTGTTTGTATATTAGTAAGAGACTTGATACGAAAACCTCAACAATGCTAATTTTAAAGGTCTTAGCAATTAATGGAAGATTGTTTTCTGCTTTATATCCTCCAGGCATGGGCCAGTGTATTTACATTTAACTTTTACTTTATCAGATTAGGATGTATGACCACACGTTTCTCTACATGTATATATTTTCATGTTCTCATTCTTGCACGATGCTTCTTTTCCGACTGGATCTCTTTCTCTCTCCATGTACATGTTTTTGCCTCTTGGGATGAAATAAGTGGTGCTACGCTCACGTTATATTTATGATACTTTAATACTGCGAATCTTAGAGTGTCACCAGTGCCACAAAAAAGTCACTGGAATATCAAAGAGAAAAGGTCAGGAACTCAACTCCATGTAACCCACAAACAGCGTTGGTAATGAGCAGGCAGGGAAAGGATGTAAATGAAATTCAGGACAGGAAGCAGCTGTTCGAAAGATCATTAATTTTTGTTTTGTTTGTTTATGCATTTGTCTTATTTTTTATTTTTTATTGAAGTATAATTAACACAGTGTCATATTAATTTTAGATGTACACTATAGTGATTCAACAATTCTATACATTATTCAGTGCCGATCACGATAAGTGTACTCTTAATTCCCTTCAAGTAATTCACCCATCCCCTTACCCACCTCCTCCTGGCAGCCACCAGTTTGGTTCTGTGTTATCTAAGAGCCTGTTTTTTGTTGTTGTTGTTGTTGTTGTTTTAATTTTCCTTTTTTTGGTTTATTTTGTTTCTTATATTTTTCCTGTGAGTGAAATCATATGGTATATATCTTTCTCTGACTTATTTCACTTAACTTTATGTCCTCTAAGTCCATCCAGGTTGTTGCAAAGGGCAAGATTTCATTCTTTTTTATAGCTTAGTAATATTCCATTACATATACACATTTCTCCTTTATCCATTCATCTATTGATGGACACTTGGGCTGCTTTTGTAACTTGGTTATTGTAAATAATCCTGCAAAAAAAAAAAAAACACAAAAACAAAAAGCCATAGGCATGCATATATCTTTTCAAATTCGTGTTTTTGTTTCCTTGGATAAATACCCAGTAACAGAATTACTGGATTATATGGTTCTATTTTTAATTTTTTAAGGAACCTCCATAGTGTTTTCCACAGTGGCTACACCATCTTGCGTTCCCACCAGTAATGCATGAGGGAGAGAGAGAATCTCAAGCAGACTCCATGCTGAGTGCAGAGTGAGTTGCGGGGCTTGATCCCAGGACCCTGAGATCATGACTTGAGCCAAAATCAAAAGTCAGCTGCTTAACCAACTGAACCACCCAGGTGCCTCTTTCCTTTCACTTTAGAATGAGAAAATGGTAGAATCAGAGTTTAGGAGATGTTGAACTACCTCTATTCCCCCAAAGAAGGCTTAGAACAAAAGCCACCATAGCGGACTAGCCATGTTGAGATTGACCTTCAGATGTGCTAGTGAGAGTTCTTACCTTGAAATTGGATATTGCACGGTTTGTACTTGCAAGAAACAATGATGTTGGTTCTTATACTTCTGATTCCATCTTGTTCTTTCTGTCTTGTGATTAACAAGTCTCATCTGCTTAATGGGTAGCATCATATAAATGCCTATGATAGCACATGCAGTTCTTATTTACAGAAAGACCTGTTTTCCTTCAGGGCAGAGAACTTTATAGTTACTCTGAATAATTTCTGTTTCCAAAGCTGCTCTGTGCCATGTTTATTCTTCTGGTTTTAGCACCTAGTACACCTTCATGCACATGGTGAGCCTTTGTTAACATTTGTTGAATGAATGAATGATAACATTTGTTGAATGAATGAATGACTACACAAATGGATGAGTAATACTATCTCACATAAGAGACCTAGCTACCGTGGTCCAGCTAAAAGAGGAAACACCACAGAGCCTTAAGGCAAGGGTACCTGGATTGGAATCACATTCCTACTACCTGGAAGCTGCTTGACCCTGGGGGACCTACTTAACCTAATCTATCATAGTTCCTTCATCTCATAAGTTTGGATAATGATATATACCTTGCAGTTGTGCGAGAAGACAAAGAAATAGTTAAGGAACATAATTTGCCTGGGCTACAACAGATGATAGTAAATGGTGGTGGGGGTGCTTATTGTTAAGAGGTGGGACAGGAAAACTGAGATGGCTTTTTTGAAACCCAGGAGAAACTGTCCATCTGACTCAATTTTACTTCTTTCTGATCAGCTACAGAGTGATTTTAAACTATATTTAAAACATCTCTATAATCCCATTATTTTAAACTTTAGGAAGTGTACACCAGTATGAACTTCAGTTACTAGAGCATAATTTTGTCTCTTTCCCTCATAAGTCTCTCATGTTTCAAATCTCAAGTTGAAGGTTCTAACTGAAGTGAGCTGGTAGAATTTACATTTCTGTTTGCCCTCTATCCCCTGAGCCTGAAGCCCGTCTATTGGTTTAGGAAGACCTGTCCCAGCTCCCAGGATGATTATAGCAGGTAAAAAGAAAAAAACAAACAAACAAACAAACAAAAAAACCCACAGACTTCTAAATATGCATTGGTATTTGATTAGAAAATCATGGCAATACCTGGTTTGGCATTGTTTATATCACATAACCTTGTGATAAACTCTTCCATGAGTTAGTGAGGACAGTGTATCTCTCTCTCTCTCTCTCTGTCTGCCCCCTTCTCTTCCATTTATTCCCTACGCTTACCTTTCGTCCTCTGACTTATTCATTCCATAAATGGGGCCTCTCTCTGCCATTCCCCTTCCCCCATTTTGCACATCTCTCCATCCCCCTCCTTCTGGCAACCCACCAGTTTGTTCCCAGTATTTATGGGTCTGTTTCTGCTTTTTTGCTGTTGTTTATTTGTTCATTTTATTTTTGTTGTTGTTGTCGTTTTTTAGATTCCACATATAAAACATACGGTATTTGTTTTTCTCTGTCTGACTTATTTTACTTAGCATATTATCCTCTAGGTCCATCCATGTTGTTGTGTATGGCAAGATATCACTCTTTTTAATAGTTGAATCATATTTTATATGTGTGTGTGTGTGTGTGTGTGTGTGTGTATGTGTGTAATATATATGCCACATCTTCTTTATACACCTACCGGTGATACCTAGGTTCCTTCCAATCAATTGTAAATAATGCTACAGTAAACATATGGGTGCAGTATTTTCAAATTAGTGTTTTTATTTACTTGGGGTAAACACCCAGTAGGAGAATTACTAGATCATATGGTATTTCTATTTGTATTTTTTTGAGGGACCTACACACTGTTTCCCACAGTAGCTGTACCAATTTACATTCCCTCCAGCAGTGCATGAGGGTTCCTTTTTCTCCACATCCTCAGTACTTGTTTCTTGTCTTTTTGATTCTAGCCATTTTTACAGGTGTAAGGTGATATCTTATTGATTTTGATTTGCATTGCTCTGATGATTAGTGCTGTTGAGCTTCTTTTCATGTGTCTCCTGACCATCTGTATGTCTTCTTTGGAACAATGCCTATTCAGGTCCTCTGCCCATTCCTTAATTGGGTTTGGTTTTTTGGGTTTTTTTTTGGGGGGGGGGCGGGTGCTGAGTCAAATAAGGTCTTTAATATTTTAGATATTAGTCCCTTATCAGATAGATCATTTGCAAATATCTTTTCCCATTCAATAGGATGTCTTTTTATTTTGTTGATGGTTTCCTTCACTATGCTGAAACCTTTTATTTTGTTCTAGTCCCAAGAGTTTATTTTTGCTTTTGTTTCCTTTGCTTTCTTTTTAAGGAACACTGTGGCCAATGGAGAGTGGCTTAACCATTTCTGTATATCTGATTGGCTAGCTGAAGTTGACTAAATACACAGACAGGTTTCACCCAATTTGGGTGGACCCTTTCTGCAACCTCCTTTTGAAGCTGCTTTCTACTACAATTTTCTCATTAGAGATGACATTAAGGAAAGTAAAGCTCTGTAAATAGATTTTCACATTTACAGCTTCAAGGCCTAACTATTCTTAGAACTTTCTAGCCAGATATAGTCACCTCCATTAGGTTGTATGGTTTAAAGTGGGTGATTTAGGGAGAAGAACTAACAGAAAATATTAGCTCTCCAAGTACATCATAATTGACTTGCAATCTAGGAAGACTGCATGATGGTAAGACTCTCCTCATTTCTGGAGCTAGGTGGTATGTTATTTAATCCTCATACTGGCCCTAAATGGATGATTTTATTCACCCCCTCTAATAGATGAGAAAACAGAGACAGATTTAGTAATGTAACAAGAGTCAGAGATCTTGTAAGTAGGAGAGTTGGGATTTGAATTCAGGTCTATCAGGCTTGTATCTGTTATGCCTAAGGCCTGGGAATATCACAAAGACTCCTCTGTAGTGCTTCTCTTTGGGGAGTTCACAGCTGTTATATGTACACAGCTATCATGAATGGACATTGTAGCATCATGAGAAAGTTTATGTAAAAGGATGGAAGGATCCAAAGGGGAGGATCCATAGAGGAAGTAGTTTGTGAATCAGACATGAAGGAATCAGTTGAAATTTCCCCCTTTTGTTTGCCCTCTGGGTACCAGGCAAGCCTAGTAATGGATAGGTGCTGGCAGAAAACTGGGAAGAGAAGAGCAGAAGCTAGCATATCTCCTGCCCTCTGTTTTGAGTGTTGTCTCCAGCAGAAGCTGCATCTCCTCTGATCCAGCTCACATGGGAGCCCTTCTCTCATGTCCCAGCTCTTGTTGGGTTCCAGCTCCTACCAAGTGGTTTTAGATCCTGAGCCTTGTATTTCCCCTCTGACTCCAAGGTTCAGAGCAACTTCCTGCTGCGGACAATTTCTACTTTGCTCAGTATCCCCGATTTGTGGTCTCAGCTCCTCCACCATCTGTGAAAATAGTTCCTTACATTATATTTCCTCTGCCTGAAATACCTAAGGCGGTTTTGTTCATTTGACTGCACCCTACCTAATGCAGAATCCCAAACTATGAAACTGGCATATGATTTCTTATTTTCAAAAACTATACTGAAAAGAACATATCAAGACGGGGACACATGACTTAAGAGAGAACAAGGACTGCTGGGGGACAAGAATAGATTAGAAAGGCAGAGGTTCTGAATTTAGGCTTTGGATCCTGTTTTGTTCTTGACATTGAGCCTGCAGATTTGTCGTGGAGAACTTTACATTGTGTGAATACCTTATTGAAATTCAACCCATTCTCTGTTTTAAACACAGCTGAATTGAAACAGCCCCAAACTAGGTCTCCTGGACCAGTCACTCAAGATACTGAGAGAAGCAAAGCAAACGTTATAATGTTTTAAGAAAATTATTATCAGATCCCATATTATAATCTAATGCGGGAGCAGTAATTATAGAGCAAAATGCCATTCTGTGCTTTTTTAAGAAAATGGAATAAAAGGGAAAGCAAGAACATATAATTTTGTCTCTGTCCAGTGGGTGGGCAGTGACAGCAGCTGCTGTGGCCTCTGTCAGTCTTTGGCATTTAAGCAGCTTTACACACTTAAGTGTCCCTTAAGTACAAGTGGGGTCCCTTTAGCTGCACAGTGTTACAGTACCTTCCCATCCTCCCTGCAAATGATAAAGAAGTCTCTTTCCATCCTTGCTCAGAAGGGACTAGAATGTACTTGATTTCCTCTTTGGACCTAATTAGGAGGTTTCTCCCTTCCTCATGACTTCTTCAGGAGCTACAAAGATGTCATCTCGTTATGCTGCTTTCCTCCTCTTGTCTATCTTTCCTTCTCTTTCCAAAAGAAATACCCACTTAGCAGATTAATCCAGATTCCAGCCCACAGAGTCGAGAGTGGGTGGCCTGTGCCATTTGGAATAGGCTCCATAATGGACTTGGAATCGTACTCCATCGAACAGGCCAGTGTGATGTTCATGCTTGCTTTTCTTTGCCAGAGGAAATGTGCCTGAACCTGTCAGATGCTCTGTCCCAGGCCATGCACATCACCTTGTCAATATCTGAATGGACTCTTTTACCTTCAAACTTTATAGACATGAAAAAGATTCGTAGAGAAAAACTATACCTATTCTCTATAGTTGTGTGTGTGTGTGTGTGTGTGTGTGCACGCGTGCAAGCATGTGTGTGTTTGTACAGGATACAGAAAAAGCCACATATATTAATAACATATTATACAATAATATTCCACAAATGTGGTGTGTGCATTATCTACCAATCCTTTCTTACAAATTGCTATGCTGTCTTTCTGGCCCTGTATACACTGTCTTTGCCTGCTAGCTCTTCTGTCCTCTGTGGGTTGCATTCTGCCTCCCATCCCAGCTCATATCCCACAGCAGATCTGCTCACTAGCATCACACATATCACTGGTGAGCATCTGGGCTGATGTGTGAATTGCACAGTTACCAGGTTTCAGTATGTACAATCGTTTCATGTGTGAAAGATCCAAGATTAAGAGCACAGGTTTTAGTATGAGGCAAAGCTGGGCTTGAATTCTAGCTCTGCTCCCAACCAAACTGTGGGCTCCGGAAAAGCAAACTCTGAAGCAACACCTTCCTCAGTTATTAACAATAAATAATTCAATAAGTAAGAATAGTAGTACCTCCTCCAAGGGTTATGCGGGTGAAATGGAATCTTCTATGCAAAATGCTTAACCGAACTCCGCTGGACTGGTCCATGGTAAACACTACCTGGGAGCTGTCCTGCTAACACTCAGTCACATCGGGGACTGTGCCAATCCTTGCAGCAGTTAGGCAAGTCCCTGTGGCTCAGTGATTCATTCCACGAGTGCGGCAGGACTGCCAGAGACTCGGGCAGCTGCTCAGTGCCTGGGACCTGCCTCCTCTGTTGTTTCCCAGGTGGGAGGCTGCAGGAGCACCTGCCTGAATTTGGTGGGCTCAGGGATCTCCAAAATAATACCCACTTTATTCAAAAGATGTTTATTTCATGGTCCTTTCCTTCTTCAGCTTACCAAGTTTCTGCATCCATCTGTGGTTAAACCCTCTCCTCCAGCTGGATAGAGGTCACTCGTGTGCAGAGTGGATGCCAAAATAGTAAGGGCTTCAGGGTCCAGCAGACTTAAGTTCAAATCCCTATCAGGTACTTCCCCATTTTGTAACGTAGAATAATTCACTTAAGTCTTCCTGGCTCTTTTTTTTTTTTTTTTTTTAACTCTGACTCATAAAATGGTTCTGAAGCTAAAATTTAAGACAAAAAATCTAGCCTGATGCCTGACACTTAATAGGTGTTGAACAAGTTTGAAACTATTTCTCAGCATTTGTATAGGTAATGTGTGTGGAATTGAGCAAGGACTCCTTCTCAACCAGTTACTCCCCACATTTTTTATTATGATGAGCAAGGCTAATCCCAGTTCCCAAATATGCTAACTTCTCCATCTTGAAAACTCATGAGACAGTTGTTAAAATCAGATATTCTCACATTTTAACTTTCTTCCTGCAGTCCTTTTTGATCCCGGTCTAGCAAAGCACCCTGCACAGAGGAAACTCTAGGGGGGACATGATTCCTTGAATGAACATTAGTTGGTATGGGTAGATACATCTCCCAGTATGGCCTGGCATTTTTTGGTTTCTAACAAAATCCAAACTTAGTTTATGTATTTCTTAAATTGTCCTCTTGTTATTATTTCCAGGAATGAGAGTAGGATTCTTAACATGAAGTACTTGGCATCACATTAATGATCTCAAGTTAATGCTTCTTTTTCTTTAAGTTTATAGAGGAAAGTTATACGATCTAAATGTATGTAAAAATGAGAAATCCTACCCTCTCACCCCATATTCTGCTGGTGAAAAAAGAAAAAGATCATTTGTACTCAAGGTTTCTGGAGGCATTTGGGATACAGATGAAAGAGGATGAAAAACAGAAGCAAAGGGAGGAAAATAGGAGGCCAAGGAAAACAGGCCAGGTTTTGAAAGGGTGAACGCTGGATGAATAAGGATAAGAATGTGGTTTGCAGCAAGAGCAAGGACATACATTAAAAATAAAAACAAAAAAGTCAGAACAATAGTCCTTTTTATCCATGGACCATGTGGTACTGGCAACGTGAAGAGAGGCCAGTCCTTCACGGACTCATTCATTCAAAGAGACACGGAGTTCACCCGCAATGCGCAAGGTGCTCTCCCAATGTCAAGAACAATTTGGTACTACTCCTGACTTGGATTCTGATCGTCCCCTTACTTATCCACCTTCTGAGAGTCCTAGACTTTGGCAGGGGACAGTCTCTCATTAGCAGGTTCATGGGGAAGTTTGGGGAAGTTCATGGGGAAAATTCTGTGCCTCAGTTTGTTACCGTCTCTGCCCAGAGTCTCATCTTCTCTTGAGATTTATGCCCCCCCCCCCAAAAGAGCGCAATCTGTGGAATCTTGCATGTTTTGTCTTTGGGCAAGGGGTGTAAGCCTGTGGAGCCTCGCCTCATCAGTGAAAATGGGAAGGGCAAGGTTGTAAAGGATAATGAGAAGAAATGTCCTAAAATGCCAGTGTGGTGATTGGCACAATGGCGGCAACAAACTTTATCCTAATTGTGCATTCTGCAGCCCTCTCATAGGATGTGGATGTTGAGCTCAGTCTGTGATAAAGGGACAGTCATAGGAAAGGGAGAATTTGAACCATAGTTCTATGAGCGTCTACTGAAGGGTCTTGGGCGAAACCCCATTCACGGCCACTCTCTGCTTGAAGCTCATTCACTGTGGGAACTGATTTCTTTAGACCTTGTGACTAGCCTTCATCTGCCACATTTATATATTTTTTTTACTTACTTTTACTTGGTTTTTGAAATCACTTGCTAGAGGATGTGTCCAGTTTTAAGGGGGAGGGGCAGCTTTGACTGTGTTATTAGGGTAGTTGGAGTGAAGGTTTTTTAAATTAGTCATGGAAACCACATGTGGATTGGAGTCACAATAGAACATCCAATCTGTTTCTGGCTCCCTGCTACTTACTCTCATATACATTATTCCATTTAATCCTATCAGGTGGGAAGTACAGAATCCATTGAACAGTCAAGGAAATGGAGGCTTAGAGGATTTAAGTAGCTCGCCTGTGGTTACACGTGTAACAAGCTGCTAGTCCAAATCTGAAGTCTTCCCACACAGTTAGCTTTCCAGTCTAAACGAACTTGAGAGACCTAAAAGATATTTGAGGTAATCTTGCCTAACTCCCTGATTTTAGGGAAGCAGAAACAAAGACCTACTGAAATTAAATGAGGAAGTAACATCACATCCTCCATCCTGACAGAACTAGAATTAGAACTTGGTCTTCTGGGTCTCAAACTCTGTTCATTAGGAGCTGGTAAATACCCTTCCCTTTTATCATCTGTTGATAATGGAAATGTTATTTATTTTATAAAGGAAGTTCCAAACAAACCTGAAAGGTCCACCTCTGGAATAGAGGTGGAAAACTGAGGGCCTCTCCCATCCAAGGCCAAGGAAGTTTTCCATTTAGGGTTTTTCATCATCCTTTCTCTAGGGGTCAGTAAACTATAACGTACGGGTCAGATCCAGTTGGTTGCCTGTTTTTATAAATAAAGCTTTATTGGAACACAGCCATGCCCATTTATTTACATATCAACTATGGCTGCTTTTTGCTTTCCTGCTACAAAGACAAAGTTAAGTAGTTGGGACAGAGACTGCATGGACCATAAAACCTAAAAAATCTATTGTTTTCCCTTTACAGAAAATTTCCCCACCTATGCTGTAGTTGATACTTGTTTGCTTAAAGGTCTAAATTTATATTTTTAATAAGCTATTTTCACTGGTAGATGATAATGTGTGGTGGAAGTGTTATCAAATCTCAAATCCAAAGGTCCAAATGTTTCTACTTGGCACAAACCTGCATTTTTAAATCTACGCTTTTCTTTGCCTTAGAGAGCAAATTTAAAACAAGGCTCAGCTATCCAGATAATAGCATGACACTTTCTTAAAGTATTTTTCCTCCATGAAACAAGAAATATAACTCTGTCAGCAGCTCAATAAGCCAAAATATGATGAATGAGCAATCAAGGAATATATACATATTTTGTGGAATATTCTTGATGAGTTGAATTCTACCTGAATCCAGCCATTCTTCATGTGTTCATTCTTATTACAGTGGGACTGAAGTAGCTGCTGTCACGTTTCTTCTCACAATCATCTGGCATGTATTTCTGCTTACATACATTAAAAACAAAAAGACACATAAAGCAAAACACACACTAGATTTCAGCTGAGTTTAGCTTGATTTTAGTCATGAATAGTGTTGTTTTACTTGGCACCCTGTGTCACATAATTAAAACCAGATAAAGCAGGAATTGGTTGCTAATGTGGGAGTTGCTGTAGAAAATAGGAAACTCATATCTGTGAGGAGCACATCACATTAACTGGGGAAAATATGGCTCTTGCTCTCCAAAGAATGGCTGCCATTTTCCATAGAGGTAAGTTACTGCTGCTAAGTGGATGGCTAGCCAGGAACCAGAATTCCATATCCTCTTTCTTGACCTTTTATATCAAGGCAAGTTCTTATGACTGATTACTGCCCATAGAATGTGACAGAAGTGGTGTGTGTTGCTATTTAGTTGAGTGGTTATGAAGGAGTGCTTTCTTCACTCTGTGTTTCCATACAGGATGGAATTGAAGGATTAGAAACTCTTAGGGGGAGGGGGCCATGAGACAGAACGAGTTGGGGTTCTCAAGTTGTTGCAGAACCTTCCCATCAGAGAGTCAGTGAGCCAGAAATAAATTTCTGTTGCGCTAAACCATTGAGATTTGGGGGTTTTTTTCCTGCCACAGCAGCTAACATTAATTAATACTCTAATCCATAATTTTGGTTATTTCTATCATGGCACCCCACTAGTGTGAACAATTTCCAGTGACAGTGGTACTCACCACTGAAGCTAACCCCTTTCTTCACAGACACTTCTCCACCTTTCTGATCAGTTCTACTCCTAGGTTTTTGGTTAATTGGCTCTAAGGAAGGACACAATTTTAGAGCTGGAAGGAACTTTGGAAATCACAGTCCAGCCAATTTCTTTCCAGATAGTTAACTGAAGTTTGTAAATAACATCTTGCAAAATGATAAAGGTCCCAGTGCTAATCTGTGGCAACACAGGCTCTAGATCTCAGGCATCATAATTCCTCCCACCCAAAATTAAATTTAGTTTGGGTTCTTTTTTTTTTTTTTTTTAATATTACCATGGTACCATTTTAAGTCTATGTTAGTTTATGCTTGAAATTATGTTAGCTCTGGGGATGGGGAAAACATAATATTAGTATTAGGCAGGAAGTAGGCCTATGTGACATCTTCTAGCTGTACAGTTATCTCCAAGTGGGATTTTCCAAAACAGAAATATATTTGAAGATAAATGTATCTGCTCATTTTGCAATGGATTATATAGGGTTCCATATTATTATCTTCTAGATCCCATATGCATTTATTTAAGTTTACTTCTCATTTTATCTCTGGGATAAAATACTCCTAGTTTGGGTGAATTCTCAGGTGGAAAAACTGCTTAATATAATTTATCAGAGAGATTTGTAAATAAGAAGGGACATCCACTAAGTGACATGTCCTAGAATCAGAGACTCTGTTTTTGGTAGCCCAATCATATATTTCAAAATAAAACAGAGATGAGTTATAGTTTCTTGGAAATGTTGGGAACTCAGAATAGAAATTCCCATAACTAGTACCCCATTTCCCATTTTTGTTCTGAACATGAAGAAAAATAAAATAGGGCATTAAAAATTAGACAGAAATATCATCTTTACTGTTGAGAAGACAGATTGGAGGACTTGGTATGACAGCTCCTTGTTCTGAATCCCCGAACTGAATGCCGGCAAAGCCGTTCTTCAGTAAACCTGCTCCTATGGATCTGACTGAGTTAGCCTCTGGAAGAAGAGCTGACTTCTTAAAGGAGGAAGGGAGGGGTGTAGCTGAGTGTTCCGAGGGTCTTAAACTAATTGAACTGGTGTCACAGGAAAGAAACGATAGGAGCAGAGAAGCAGCGCTTCTATGATGGGTAGTCCAGAAGGGCAAGAATGACATTCCCTGGGTACCTACAGATACTTTCATTATTCTAAGTGCTTTACAAAATAACATTGGTTGTCCTCTTAGCCATTTTATGACGATTCTCAATGGTCAGTGAGCAAATGAAGGGGAAGCCCACTGGCAGAGCCTGGTCCTTCCCTTCTTCTTTTGTTGGGCATTATGGTACTTATTTCTCCAGCTCTTACTCTCCTCCACAGAAAGATGAAATAACGAGCTTTTCAGGCTGGCAGAACCTAAACTGGGATGTTTTTCTATAATCTGATTACCTTTTGACTTGTTTCTCAGGCTTTGCTTCTTTTCTGGCAGATTAAAAACATAACAATGCAGGAACACACACTCTTTCTTATTTAAGACTCAGATCCTGTCAACTATCTTACACAATTGTCTTCTCTCCGTCTATATAAAATAAACATGTTGATGAGCAATGTTCGAAATGACATCAAAACGTTTTTTATAAAAAAGGTACATACTCACCTGGAAAATAGTTCTGCAGTTTACTGTAAATCTTCGTTTATAAATAGGCTCTCATCTCCTATGTCTCCGGATGGTTAAACTTAATGCCACTGAAAGTAGAAAAGATTTCCTCAGCTCTCAAGTTTGCAGAACTGGGATGCATACATTTTATTAAAATGAGAAATAGAGTGCATTTCAATAACTCACAGTATCACAGTGAAGTTCTTACATTCGTTTTATTGCTGTTTAACAAATTACAACAACCTTAATGCTGTAATATAATACTCATTAATAATCTAGGTTTTGGAAGTCAGAGGTTCAAATGGGCTCAGGTTATACTCTCATAAGGCCCAACTCAAGGTATCAAATGGGTTGAGCTCCAAACTCATTCAGGCTGTTAGAAGAATTCAATTTCTGTGGTTGTAGGACTAAGATGGCCATTTTCTAGCTTGCTGTTGGCCAAGGACAGCTCTCCGCTTCCGGGGGGTTTTGCATACCCTCCATGTCATCCTTTCCTGCATCTCAAGTCCCTCTCCCACTTTGAATCTTTCTGACTTCCTCTTCTATGACTAGCCAGAGAAAATTATCTGCTTTCAAAGAGCTCATGTGATTGATTGAAACCCCTTGGATAATCACATCGTAGGACAGTTGATTTGGGACTTCAAAGATGTCTGCAAAATCCCTTTGCAGGGGTACTGAGATTGGTATTGTACTGAATAACCAGGGGCCAGGATCCTGCCTACCACCATTCTATTTTCTTGTAACTTTTCATGTGAATGGTAAATTCCCAAGTTTACAATAAGTCAATTGTGTGTGGATGTTTCTTCCTTTTGTTGGTTGTATAAGCACTTGGGGCTATGGATTCTAAATAGCAAGCTAGGAGAGTGTAGATATACTGGATTGTATGAATATTTGCTTTTTGTTTTTGTTTTTCTTTTATTTTCATTTGCATTTGTCCTCCCTCCATTTATTCCCTCTGCCACTTATTGGAAAAGTAGGGAAAGTGTAAGTAGGCAACAATGGGTAGGGACATGCCTTTGGGGCAGGACAGGACAAGACTCAACACCCTGCTTCTATACTTACTCCCTCTGTGGCCTTGGGCATGCTATTTAGCCTTCTTGAGCCTCCATTTCCTATCCCTAAACTAGAGACAGTGTCTTCCTGGATGATCATTCCAAGCAGTAAATGGGGTAAGTCCTTACTGCAGTTCCCTGTGTATTGTAAGGTACCTGTAAATGGTGATTCTTTTAATTGCTCACATAGTAAGTTTTACGAAGACAGGTACAGGTACCCTTTTCCAGAGGTGGTCTTTAAATGCAATTGGTAAAAGAAAGATAAGATAGGAGCAGATGGCATTTCTCAGCCTCCGTGTCAGAGTCTAGAGGAAGCTGAAAGTCGAAATTAGCTTTGATGGAGGGGAAGGAACAAGAAAGAGAAAAATATTCCAAGCAGAAAAGGGATGTTCTGTGTCCTCTTTCTCTGCACAGACCTCTACTGCAATCAGGCTGGCTGGCAGGCGTCCTGTGGGAGGTCCTTTGGTTGCCCTCCTCTGACCCTTAATTCACATCAGCTTCTCCTTCTGGAACACTCTCTGCCCCTTCTCCACCCACTTCCTCCCCACTTCCTCTCAGTGACCCATCAGCCGTGGCTGTAGAGCATAAAGGTTAGGAGCGCATGGCCTGAAGGCAGCCCATGGACGTCCACATCCTGTCCTGCCCCTTACTCGTCATGTGACTGCAAACAAGTTCCCCTGACTTCTGTTTGCCACATGTTCTTCATCTTTGAAAGGGACATGAAAAACAATAGTGTCTTCCTCGTAACACTGCTGTGAGGATGAAAGGTGTTTATGACAGTGGAAGCCCAGCCCCCGGCCCACAGTGAATGCTTGGCAGACATTCAGACATTAGCACTCAACATTATTGTGATTGTTATTATTGCCTTCCAGCCTCAAGAAATTCCCCTTCCTTCTTCTCCCCCTGTTCTTGTTTTTCCCTCCTTCCCTTCTTCCTCCTCTCACCCTTGGTTATTCCTTTTCTTTACTACCCAATTTCATAACGTTGATAACTAGAAGCACCATTTATCCATGGTCACTCCACTAAAATTCTTCTATTTTTTGCATTGCTTTTCAGTTCTTGATCATATGAATGAAAATTTAAGCTTAAAACAATCACCTTAGTACCGTTTACATTATTTCAAGGCATTGGGAAGATGCGCTTTTGTATTTAAGATCTTGTCAACTTTCTTAATTTGTGTGTGTGTGTGTTTTATGCATATATGTTTGTATGTATATATGTGTATATATATATGTATATGTGTGTGTTTATGTACATATGTATGTATGTATGTGTGTATGTATTTTGCCTCCACGATCTGGCAATAAGATCAGAGACTATGCTTTATATTTCCTGTATTTCCTACTGCTGAGCTTTGGGAAAGCCTAGTAAATAGGACCTATTTTCCTTTAATTGTTTAAAATAAAAGAAAACACAAAGAGATGGAAATTTAAAAAAAAAAATTGTCTTTATAAAGACAAAGGCTGCATTAGAAAATGGGGCTTCAGGCCCCTGAATCAAGTGGGCTTTCCTATCTGGGACCCCAGAGAAGACACACTTATTCACCATGCATGGACAGTGCTAACAATTCCTAATCCTTGCATCTATCTCCCATCCAGACCCTGCCCTGCAAAGCATATGGCACAGAGGAGATGAGAAAGGATCCCTTCTTCAGGTCTATCCCATAGAAGGGATAGGATGAGACCAAGCTGGATTTTCTCAGTAACTTCCAGAATTTACCAAATAGTTCATTCCACATTTTCTGAGAGAGAGTGAGGAAGGGTCCCAAGAGACGCCCAGGACATTGCTGTAATGAAGTCCCCTCCACTTAGAAACCTGAAGCCCAGAGTATGGTGCCCCCCCCAGACCCCTGAAACCCCACCAGTGCCCAACATTATACTTTGCACACTATATGTTTGTGGCACATGTAGATCCAATACCTTGTGGCAAAATGAAAACAAGAATGCTCCCAGACCAAAAAATGTGTTCAGTTTGTTGTATATCAATTACACTTTAGTACAGTTATTAAAAAAGAAAAGAATCTACCAGCAAGCCTGCACAAAAAGAGTGCTCCACAAATGTTAACTCTTGAGTTGACCTTTGCTGTGTTGCTATGGAGAAGATAAATGTCACAATAGTTCATCCTTAAGGTACCTCATAGAGCTACAGAACCAAGAAGTCACTCACAGAGTGTCCGGGTGCCATTGTTTGGCTGACTTGGCCATCCTGCCTGGGGACTTCTGATCTGAGGCTGAGCTCTGAAAACACTGTTTGCTTTCTTTATCCACTGCTGGTCCTAATAAAATGGCTTATGTCTCCCACATGGAAGTTGCCAGAATCACTCATAATCATTTCGGATGCTGGTGGGAATATCTGCCTACATCCTCGAGGTATTTTCCAGATCCCTCAATGTAAACTTTATAGAGATCCATATTCTAATTCAGACAGTTCCAAATATACCCACCAAACATGGTGAAATATGTCCAGCCATTTCCTAGTGTTTCTAGGATTGACTGGAAAATAGGAATTTAATACTATTTTTGTGGTTTGTATGTGATTCAAGCACATGTTTCAGTTTGGCTGGAGAGTTCCAATTTATCCCCGTTTTCCTGACATCTTATTTAGTTTAGTATTTGTCAGAACAAATCCTCCCAGTTTGGAGAATAAACCATATGAGCATCTTAATTATATGGAACAAGATATTTGGTCTAAAAGCAAAACATGTTTTGGAGGTATATGGAATCAAGCAAAACCTCAGATTAGTAAGCTATCAGAACTTTCCTGAGGAGAGGCTTGTCTAAGAGGGACTAGCATAGCCATCCTGCTAAGTTGAAGCTTCGAATTTGGGGGATGTTGATCGCAACCTTGTTCTCTCCCCACTGAGCATCTCGTAGCCTTTGTCATCATTCTCATCCCATTCAGCCATCCCTCTCCACATTGACCTGCAATCCTTACCCATATACTTTAATGCTTTTCTCCAGTCAGTTTTGTGGACTGTGAATAATTTTTAATTTGTTGACCTATTTTATGCACATATGTTTATTTGTTTTGATTTAGTTAGGTTAGCTCAGAAGACCCTTTGCAACTTGAGAAAGAAGCTCAATTCTTTTGCCTGGCTTCAGGTCACCCTTGAAAACATTTCATCCTTCTGATCCATCCTGTTCTTCTTCTCTCTCTCCCACCCCTATGGCTGTCTTCCTCCAGAACTGACTGACTGGTTAAGTGCCTCACAGGTTTTAGTACACATAAACCATACCACAACCCTATCATGTAGGTACTATCCTATCCCTACTTAAAGATGAAACTGAGTCTCAGAGGGGTTGAAGACTTTTCTCAAACTCACTTTTAATAAGTGAGGGGTCACGAAACTAATTTCAGTTCACCTGATTCAAATTCTGAAAGGCAGGATCTTTGTTCTGGCATCTCCTGGCACTTGTCCCACACCCGCCACGCCCCCCTCCCCACCCCACCCCCAACAGCCCAACTCTAGGTACACACTTTACCCCTTACTCCTTCCTTTTTGGTATTGTTACAGCTTATAGCTTAGACCATATGCTTTTTTAAAATCAAATATTATGTCATCTGTCTTCTATCACCCATGAAATGTTTCTAATTTCTAGCTTCCTGTTTACACTGTATACTTCTCCAAGGTAGAGATAGTGTCTTAGAGCTATTTGTATCTTTGGAAACTAACACTGTGCTGGATATGCCATAGGTGGTGATAATGCTTCCTGGTTGATAGATCTTTCCTCTTTAAAGTCACCCCTTCTCCAGCACCTGCTACTGTGCCTTGTATAAGGCAGGAATGTAGGAACACAAGCTCTAATCTCAGCAAGGTCACCAAGGTGTGCTGTGACCCCATCCTAAAGGCTATGCCTTCGGGTACTTCAGATCCCTTCTAGTTAAAACACGGCTGGATTAGTTGTCTACTCTTGCAGTAATGGGGACAGAGTAGAAAAGAGGTGAAATGTTTTACAGTCCTGTCTTATCTCCTTGTATCAACATCTACCAGGATTTCCCATGGTTCTTGAACGCTGAATTGGGAACAGATTCCAGGAGAGAGTGGACAAGCTTTAGTAACAAAGAAAAAAATGCATTTTGATTCAATGGTAGGTGAGGTGATTTAATGTACAAACACACAGCCTGTTAAGCACACAGATATACACCGCATGATGGGAAAGTGAGTGTGTCAGGTATGCGGACATGATGTTACTCAGTTATAAAACACTTTTCCTCTCGCTTCTCCCAAAAGAGGCTTTTATGTGAGTATGAAATACTGTTCTGTTCTTCTTATCATTATTTATAAAAGCTTAAAGAGCACTTGTCAGTATGCCAAATACCCCCTCCTCATCGGACAACCATCTTTGTTTAATGAAGCGCAGACAGATATATGTATTTTATGGAATTCTAAATAATCTTATGATAAAGAAATGGGGAAGTCTATGCATGAATAAATCAAATCTGGAGTTGATTTATTTTTATGTTTCAACATATTGAATTGAATTGTTGCAATGGGAAAAGATACACAGACACCATATTGATAGATCATTAGAGCTAATAATTTTAAATGTTAAACATATGTTGTATGAACGCTTGCAATATATTAAGACATGTATAGTGTTAAATGTCTAAGTAACTTTGGGATCAAGGCCAATATAATAACCACCAAAATATATAATTTATTCATCTTGATTATTTTTGCAACTAATTGAAAAGCTTCTTTCATTTCTCGTTCACTGGGTCCTGTGATTATCTATGTTCCTGCCTCTCCTAGGAGACTACAAGGTCCATGTTTTCTTTCTCTTCATATCTAGTATCTTTTTAAAAGATTTATTTATTTATTTTAGAGAGAGAGAAATGGAGAGAGCATGGAGTGGGGGGAGGGGCACCAGGGGGTGATGAGAGAATCTCAAGCAGATTCCCTGCTGAACATGGAGCCTGACACGGAGCTTGATCCCAGACCCATGAGATTATGACCTGAGCCCAAATCACGAGTCAGATGCTTCACTGACTGAGCCAGCCAGGTTACCCATGTCTAGTGTTTTTTCTTATAAAAGTGCCTGGCACAGAGAATGCCTTCAATGAACCAACTGAACTATTCTCTTTACAATGGAAATGTGCCTCATCATTATTTTGTGCTATTGATTTGTATTGAAGTTACAGAGTATTTATCACACCATGAAACAAATTGCATGAAGCTAAACATGCAAACACATGACATGTAAAATTGATGAGATCCGAATAAGGTGGAGGTAGGTGT
The DNA here is from genome assembly GCF_010015895.1 of Lontra canadensis. Taxonomy (NCBI): domain Eukaryota; kingdom Metazoa; phylum Chordata; class Mammalia; order Carnivora; family Mustelidae; genus Lontra; species Lontra canadensis. Next base: position 55,057,447 of record NW_022630995.1, read on the forward strand.
CAATGCCAGCCATTATTGTCTGGTTGTCACAGGGTAGTGGACTTATGCTGGAGGGATACAATTGGGGAGAACTGGGTGAAGAGTATTTCAGATGTGCCTGAGTTATTTCTTATAACTGCATGTACAATTATCTCAAAATAAAAGCTTAAAAAGTAAGTATATCCAAGTTACAGAGGAAGTGCAGTGATAACATTTAGAATTATAGACACAAGTGTGTAACTGGAATGTCCCATTGTTTGTTGAGTTTCCATATATGTAAACATGAGAGTGAATGAGAAATTCATTTTCAGGTTGGTGCTTAATAAATCAGATATTTTGGTATCATAGTGCTAAGTAAGAATAGAAGCCATATGCTACTCCTTTACCATTGATGAAGAGTTCACCAAAGAAGGGAGAAGGAGTGTGTGTGTGTGTGTGTGTGTGTGTGTGTACTGTCAGTAGCTGAGGTTTTCCTTTCTTCTTTAATTTTCCCTGGGAAAATGGCAATAGCAACAAATCCTGATTCAGTACCTTCTGTGGACGAGGTTCCAAGTATTTGTCGTTCCCCAGTGATGTGCTAGATGATGCATGTGCTGTGTGTGTGGGGGGGGGGGGGGTAGACAGACACAGGTTCAAATCCTGGTGCTCTGAGCAGTTGTGGAACTTCTCAGTTTATCCACCAAATATGTGTGAGGAACCACTTCTTACCTTGCAAAAATATGGTGCTCAGGAATGAAATGAAAGCATGTAAGTACCCACCCCAAGCCCAGTCCAGCCTGATATGTGGGTACTCAGCAGAAGATAGGGGCTCCTGAATCACCACGGGGAAAAGTTAGGTCTCCTCTCCTATCACCTAGTCCACAGTGACTGCTCTTACCTGCGTGTCTCAAAGAGGAAGGAAGGACAGTCTCTCTGTAGTTGTGCATCCAGGGGCAGATGCTGGTGGAAACTGCAGCCAACAATGGGATTCAGAAAGCAGATGCCTGTGATGGATTATTACAATTTCCTATCATGTAATTGCTTTTCTGTTTGACCAAAGGTACTTCGTTTAATCTATTTCTAATTTGTTTTAAACCGTTAATTCTGGTAACGCATAAAATGGGAAATATTCTTAGGGAAATCTTTCCAACTTCCTTCCCCAGTGTAGCTCCAGTTGAGTTTAATGTTGAGAGAGTCCTTGGTAAACAGTAAAGCAATATACAAATGTGAGTCGTTACTGTTATTATTATTATTGATCTTTGCTCTAATTTCCCTAGAGACTCTCTCTGTGCTCTGGGCACAGATATTCCATGAATTTAACGGGCACTCTGAAAGTGAGGAAGAAATGCATAGGAGGGAGAGATGTTCTCCTCATGATATCCACAGCTCACCTCTTTTTCCAGGAGACCCTCTTGTCAGGGTAATCCAGTTTCCTGACCCCGGCACCACAGCATTCTGGGTTGGGTGATTTTATGTTGCAGGGTGGGGGTGGGAGGGGCTGTCCTATGCATTGTAGGATGTTCAGCAGCAGCCTGGCTTCCCCTGACTGGATGCCTATGACACCCCAGCACCTGTGGCAACCAAAATGTGCAGGCATTGCCAGATGTCATTTACAGTAAGTCACTCACCCCAGGACTTACTTATTATAATAACAGAGAAGAGAAAGAGCATACTCAGCCGTGTAAGGAAACCCAAAGCCTTTGCAAGAGCCCGATGATTCCAAAAAGCCAATGGAACAATGTTCAGAGCTCGCTGAAATTTATCCTTAAATAGAGGGCATGTGTGCCAAGAGCGCATATTGGGAGAACTTTTCCCATTGGGATTTATTTCAAAAGTGATGCACAGTCCCAGCTCCAAGATCCAATGCTAGGGCAGCTTTGGATGTAAGAGTGCTCCTGCTTCTAATATTCACTTATTCATTCAACAATCATTCAGTATCCACACGTGTTTTCAACACCATCTCTTAGTGGAATGTGCACATGCTGATGCTCTGGGGATCCAGAAACTCTTAAAGGTGAGAAGATGGACTGGTGGTGTCCGCAGATCTCATCAAATAAAAACTTGGTATTTATAGATTTTAAGTGAAAGTATTTCCTGTGAGTCAGATTCTTGCCTTTTATGCTGAAAAGGAAAAGAGTGGTAATTACCTCTCTCCTTCAGAGTCCCAGTCCCCTTGGTCACAAACCAGAGTCTTCAGTGATGAGTTAGGGAAGGGAAGAAGGAAGGAAGGAAGGGAGAGAGGGAGGGAAAGGGGAGGGGAGGGGAGGGAGGGGGGAAGGGAGATGAGAGGGAGGCAGTAGTTCTTTTCTTTCCTTGAAGGAACACTGCCTCTCTGTCACTGTGGGGAATGAGAATTGCCATTGTTTCCCATTTTTCTGACCCTGGGAGGGAGAAGCCGAATGTTTAATTAGAGATCCTCAGGTCTGTTGACAGGCTGACGCCAAGCCCTTTTGCATTGATGCTGTCCTGCCCATAGCTTGGCTCCTCTTTGCCTGTAATATATCTGTCTGCCTTTGTGCTGTAGCTGCTGCATAAACAGATTTTCTGTTTTTAATAAGGAGCGGGAAAGTCTTGTAGTCTTTCCCAGTAATATAGTTGAAAAAAGAAACTAGAACACAAGTAAACAAGGGCACGTTTCTATTTCTTTAACTCTTGCCACTCTGGGAGTGAGACTAGGGCTCAGGAAATACCCCTAGATTTCCAGCAGAGCTCCCCCCTCTCCCTGAGCTTTCTTCTCCTTCCTCATTCCCCTTCTCCTCCTCTTCTGACTTGGCCACAGAGAATGTCTTCTTGGACATATCTTAGTCCTGGAGGCCATTGATGTTAGGGGTTAAGTGTGTAGTGTCTGAACCAAACTGAATTGTCTTCTCATAGATTTCTGGTACTCATGAGCCGTGTGACCCCAAGCTAGTTGGTTAACATCTCTGGGCTTTGGTTTTCTTAGCTGTAAAAACAGGGATAATAATGGTACCTTCCTTAGGGTGAATATCTCTGACTAATGAAGAAACATCCCCGAGGCACCCAGTGAGCATTTCGTAAATGGTCACGGTTGTTGCTATCAGGCAGGCTGTATGTGTCACAGGAGTTCTTTGTCTTTTCCATGCACCTGGCCAGGGAGCTGGGAGGGGACTCTGCAAACTGCATCCAGGGACCCCAGGCAGAACTTTTTCCTGTTCAAACTAAGAAAATGGTGAATCATTAAAATAAGAGCAAGGCAACTGCAACCCAGTTTCATCCTGTGCAGAAAACAGATATGATTTCTTGAACTTGGAGTGGGCATTGGATTATAGTCCCAATCACCCCATTACTGTGGAGGAGCTGTCGGAGGAGCTCTATACAGATGATTTAGGGCACGTGGTAGCATCTTTGTGTTTTGCTCCATGCCCTGAACTCCCACATGGTTCTCAGCGGCATGGATGCAGCCTGCTGTGGGGGAGAGGCTGGACTCCCAAGATGCATCCACCAGGCCTCTCCCACCCAAGAGTCTAGGATTCTGGTCTTCTGAGCTCCCAGACAGGGTGTTGGCATGGACTGCTCATCTGTTTGCACACTGTAAGCCCAGAGTTCTAACTGTAGGTTTATTTCCTTTTCTGGGGGGATTGGCTGAACCCTAGGACAGGAATGTGCTTAGGCTTGGGCTGCTGAAGGAGCCCAGAACCGGTGGGACAGGGGCAGGTGCACAGAGGTTTCCGGTGGTGACAGCAGCCGGTGCATCAGTAGCCAGGGGTGGCGTGAAACAGGTTTTACCTGGAGAATCTCATTTCTTTCTCGCAACGAGCCTGGGACCCTCTTTACAGATGAAGGAACTCATGATGGGGTGAAAGGGAATGTATTTCTAAGCACCCCAGAATAGCGATTTGCAAGAATTTTTCGTGCAAGATAACACTTGACAGATGATGTTCATGTGGCTGATGTCCTCTCAGGGATAGATCTGTGATTTTTAATAAGCCCTCCTCCAAAATTTTTAAGAGGAAGTTAAGAAATTTGGGTTTAAGCTCTAAGCTCTTGTTTCTGTGTATGTGGTATTTTAAAAATAAATTTTCCAAGCATTTGAGTAATGATATCATCCGGTTAAAGATCTATTTCTGAATGTGGTATAGATAACACAGGCTGTGGGTACCGCGTGGTTCCCCACACACCAGCTGTAACTAATTCCTCCTTTCTCCAGGGAACATGTATCATAAATCAGGTGACAGAGGCAGGGTTATAGGTTCAAGACCATCCATACAGAGCTCTTAGCATACAGCTGCATGTGATAAATGCTCAGTAAGTCACAATAGCAAAATCAACATACAGCCCTTACAATGTGCCCAGTCTTCTCTTAGAGGGAGAGGACATCCATCCTGACTAATTTAATCCCCGCAGAAACCTTTTTTCGGAGAAGTACTATTATTATTCCCATTTTACAGGTGGGGCTATGTGGCATCTAGATAAGTAATTTGCCCAAAGCCGTGCAAGTAGAAAGTGGTGGGGTCGGGATTTTAAACTCAGGCGGATTTAATTCTTGGTCTGCAGTCTTTAACTGTTTCTATGTGCTAGGTCACATTTTACTTTGCATTTGAATTGGCTTTTTTTTTTTTTTTTTAAATAGTCTCTTAGTCCTGAAACTCAGTACTTGGCTATTGTGATTAGGAATTTAATTGTGGACACTTCACAGATCACTGTGAGGCCACTGTGCTGTGGCTTCACCCTTGAGAACTGCCTTGGATAGTGCCCAGCAAAGAGCCCGGGGCTGGGGACTTAATATTTGTCGTGTGAACACACATGGCAGTCAGTCTCTAAAATAAGAGATTTGCAGAAATAGGGAAAGAAATGTCTTCCAAGAAGAAAGAAGGTGGTAGACATTTGGAAATGCTGTTCAAGGTCATTTGGCTTAGGTTAGTGGAAAACACACTATCGAATGGATTAACGGGGTTGCTTTAACTGGGGTTGCCATTTTGCTTCTACTGGCTCCTATCTGGAAACTGTCCTTGTCCCCTCTCTGCACAGGCACAGAATGTACGGAGTGATAATCACTAGCCCCTGGTAAAGGTTTCTGGTGCAGGGCAGCAGAGCAGATCATTGGCTAGGTACAGTTCAGCTTCTTCATCAATGACTTTGATTAGAAAAGCTTTTCTGAGGGCACCTGGGTGGCTCAGTCAGTTAAGTGTCTGCCTTTGGCTAGGTCATGATCCTGGGGTCCTGGGATTGAGCCCCTTGCCAGGATCCCTACTCAGCAGGAAGTCTGCTTCTCTCTCTCCTTCTGCCCCTCCGGCTTGTGATCTCTCTCTCCCTTGCTCTCTCTCTCTCTCAAATAAATAAGCAAAATCTTACAAAAAAAAAAAAAAGAAAGAAAGAAAGAAAAGAAAAGAAAAACTTTTCTGTAAAGGGCCAGATTGTAAGTATTTTAGGCTTTGCGGACCACTGGGTCTCTCTCACAACTGCTCAGCTCTAGCAATATAACATAAAAGTAACCATAAAAGATACTTAAATGAATGTGCATGGCTATGTTCCAATAAAACTTTATTTATAAGAACAGGCAATGGGCCAGTCCAGTGAGATGGACCTCTGGCCACAGTTTGCTGACCTCAGATTTAGGTCAAGATACAGAAGGCAGAATTATTACAATACTAATGGCAAAAACCTAAGAAAGAGGGCTAGGTGAAATGTGGGTGAGGAAAATGGAGACCATAAAGCTCCCAATGGTCCAGGACAATGGCAGGTATTAAATGTTAGAAATTATGTGAATAGCTGGATTGGAATTCTGACTCTGTCATTAATTAGGTCTCCCATTAATTAGGCCTGTCTAGCTTTGACAAATCACTCAAGTCACTTAATCTTTCTGAATCACACATATGTCTCCCATAAAATAGAGAATATCAACCTTCCTCTGTGGATCCGTATAAAGATCAAATATATCACTATATTTATTAGTATTTATAAAAATATTTTTTTAATTATAGGAGGGTTAATGTAGACTCCTCCATTTACCTTCAGAAGATAATCAACAGAGTTCTAGACAGGAAGAACTTGATTAAATACCAGGGTCCAGATTTTCGCTGACTGAAAGGATGGGATGAATCAGCCCTGGGGCCCAAAGGCAGCCACAGCTCTGCCTGCACTTTTGGGATTCGGAGTGGGGATGAAGGGACCTGTCGGTCCATCGGCCCAGCCAGCCTGGAAATAGGAGATCATTGAGGTCAAAGAAGCATGGTAGAGGGTGAAGAACAAAAATTGGGAATTCTGGGCTAGAGTCCTGGTTCTGTCACCTCTTGGTGTGAGATCTTAGTCAAATTACATAACCATCCTGGCCTTCATTTTCACAGCTAATAATAACATCTTGCTTACAGACTTGTGAGGACCCTGGTAGGTGGCTCTTACTTTCATTTGCTCCACATTCATGCCCCCATTCCTGGCAACAACTTCCTTCTTCTCGATTTTCTTCTGAGCACCACCCAAGCCCAGTTTCAGCCTATGAATGATGCGTGGAATTGGCCCCATTTTCTGGTAGTGACTCAAGTTAGGCCAGTGAGAACCATAACTGGGACTTCAGCTGTTGCTCTTGGGAAAGAGAAGCCCTTCTCCTTCTCTGCAAGAGGAGCGAGGATGTAGGGCACCACATGGAAAGTCAGCCTGTGAAGGAGGTCAGCACAAAGCCAAGCCGAGGTGACATGGAATGAAGGAAGCAGAGTTGTAATGATTTTCTCTTCATCTAACGGCACCTGGATCCCTTGAAATTTCAGGGAGCTAATATTTTCTTTGCTTAAGCTGTTTTGATTTGTCTTTCTGTCATTGGCATTAAAGGATGCAGCTAATAGAATACGTTAAGCAATTAGTACAGTGTCTGGCAGGTAGGAAGGTTTAGAGATCATAGAGTATTTATGCTTCTTATTTGTGAAAGTACTTTGCAAAAAGAGGCAAAAGGCACATTAAAACACAGTAGTGGTCCTGGTAGCACCTGAACAGGGAAATGGGGTCCAGAAATGCCATCAGAGGAAGGGAATATAAAAGAAGGGAAGGTGCCAAGCTTGAGAGAAAAGAATTGGAAGGGCCTGAAATCTGTCGTGGGAAAGAATGATTTGCTTGGTGTTTTGTTGTTCCTGAGGCCAGAGGTCAGGCCAGAGGATGAAAGGAGTTGCCTCAGGACAAGCCCCTCAGGCAGGAGGGAACAGACACTGTCTGAGGCAACAATGTGTCCTTCCAGGGTCTGGGTCTTTCTGGCACCAGACTTTGCCCAACATTGTTTTTCAAGCCATGTTGACTGTGACTCAGTCATAAACATAGTTAAATGTTATCCAGTACATGAATGCATACATATATATGAAAAAAAAATTCATGAAACTATCTTTTTACTATGTGAAATGTATCTTGATGGCTTTCTATTCTACTCTGTCATATTTGTTCTATTCCATTTCATTTTTCAACTTTCTGGCCTTGACTCCATAATTTGATTTCGTGAACACTAATGGATCCCGACTTAGGCTTGAAAAATAGTGTTATATATGATATCCTGGTCTGGGACAGGAGGCAGTGTTGGGGGTGTGTGGTGGTGATGGGGAGGGGGGCAGTGATGATGAAGAGAAGGATTTCTGTGATTATGGTTATTATGATTATTACTAACATTACATTGGTAACTTGGTGTGTGTCAGGGTCCGTTTGAAGCTCTTCACACATAAAGAGTATTTTTAACATTCTCTTCTGTTATCTACCATTTCTTTCTTTGTACAGCCTTATAATGGTTTAGCATTTGTAACCATAATTGAGAATTACCTTAACTAAATTCCTATGTCTCTCTGTCTCAGTCCAGGCTGCTGTAACAAACTAGCAGAGACTGAGTGGCTCATAAACAACAGAAATGTATCTCTCACAGTTCTGGAGGCTGAAAGTCTGAGATCAAGGTGGTGGCAGATCTGGTGTCTGGGAAGAGCCCCTTCCTGGTTACAGATAGCTGCCTTCTCCCTGTGTCCTCACATGGCTGAAGGGGCCCTCTGGTCTCCTCATCCCCTTCTGAAGGCACTAATCTCATTCATGAGGGCTCCACCCTCATGACGAACCACCTCCCAAAGGCCCCCACCTCCTAATACCATTACATTGGGGGTTAAGATTTCAACACCTGAATTTGGAAGGGAACACAAATATATCATCCATAAAACCTTTTGCATAGTGGTTGATTGGTTTGTTTTTAAGGATCCTGGCTCACAAGAATCTAAGATATGTCTGATTATATCCTTGCAATGGTGATCAGAGAGAAGCTGGAAAATAGTAGACATGGATACATGGCTTGGGTCTCATGGACCCCAGAGAACCATGGGTGGCAAGAAGGTGCTCAGAAGCAGGTCTGGGACCAATGAAGACAGAGCTGGGCGGAGATCTCAGGCTCAGTGCTGGCTCTCATGACAATCACGGCACAACATTGAAGAGTCAGCGTTCTGAATCTCAGTGTGTCCTTTCTTACAAATTGAGTGGGCTGTACAGGGACATCTGCTCAGACCCATCCCAGCCATGAGGTTTCCAGCAGAGCCAGTCTCATCCCTGCATCCCAGAACCAGGATCCAGGTTTTCTGTGCCTTTCCATCCCAGCACAAAATGATTCTCCACAGGCTACATGATCTCAGGAGTACTTTAGTGAGTACTGTAATGAGTCAAATCTTTGCCCTGGCCATTTTCCTCTTCTGCTGATGTCTCATGTAAATCTGGCCCTGAAATGATTTTTATTACCGTGTTTTTGTGTTGTTTTTGCAATTTTCCAAGTGTTGTGGAACCACCCTCTGATGCAGATGCATTGTTACTACATACCATTTTTGAGCACCTACTCTGTGCTAGGTGACGAGCAAAAAGTCGTTGCATCATAATTTTGCTTAATCATTGGCAGAACCCAGTGTGGCATACATTATTACCCCATTTACAGGTGAGGAAAACAAACTCAGAGGCTACGAGACACGTCCTCTGTTGCCGAGCTCATAAAAAATGGGCAAGATTCATGCCCAAATCTTTCTGAGTACAAAGATCCTTCTGCTACACCATTTACATAAACCCATATGGAGGAAGCCTGAAATAACCACAAACACAAGACGTATCGTATGGTAGCATATGACGGACTCAGATGCAAGGAATAGGACCGAACTTTCAGAGCGGAGTAATGTTTTGATGGCCTCAAAAGGTTTCACAAAGCACAAAAACTTTGAAGCATGGGTGACAAGGTGAGAAACAGAGGTAAATAAAGAAGGGCAACAAGTCAGGGAATGATAACGTTCCATTATCCTCAAATCTCATACACTTTTTATTTTATTTTTGTTTTTTAAAGATTTTATTTATTTATTAAGGAGAGACAGAGACACCGAGGTAGAGAACATGAGCAGGGAGGAGAGGAAGAAGCACACTCCCCAATAAGCAGGGAGCCCAACGTGGGTCTCGATCCCAGGACTTTGGGATCATGACTGGAGTGGAAGGCAGATGCTTAACCAACTAAACCGCCCAGGTGCCCTATCTCAGGCACTTTTAGAAAAGTGAAGGGAGAAAAGATGACGCCTCGTGGGCACTGTGGCAACTTCTACATTTATCTTCCTGAATATCTGAATAGATGAGCCTCAGTAAGAACTGAACTACTCTTTTCCTCTACCAGTGCTTGGGACTATTGTCCTTTAAGAGGCTGGATGGTATAGAAGGTCAGCAGAGGTCCACGGTGAGAGGGAGGTGGCTGGTTAAAGGTAAGCAGTGACCTGCAGCGTGTTCTTGCAACATCAAAGTGCCCATAGGAAGGAAAGCCCAAGGCCAGTCAGGGATTGCTGTGTGCGGGACAGGCCCTTCTACTCCCTCCACTGCAGCCAGGCAGGCTCTGCTAATTGATCCCAGCAATCTTTTCCTCCAGGCCTCCCTTGGCCTCTGAATCCTTCTCAATACCTCCCTCTAGACACTTGTTCCCCAAGAAGAAACCCGTTTGCCATCCATGAATTAGCCATACAGAAGAGGGTAAACAAGGCTCTGTGAGTTGCTCGAGGTCAGGTCTAGTCTGAAACCCAGTCTGCCTGGTTCCGAAGCCCCTGTCTATCCTTTGAGTCTTGTCTTCTTTGATTCTGCAAGGGCAGATGTAGCAGAAGGAGCACGCAATGGAGAATGGAGAGCTCAGGTCGACTGGGAAATATTCCTCCTCTTGACTCCAGTGCCCTGAGCCCTGAAAATGGGAAGGCTAACATGCATGTTACCTGAAGGCTTGTCGGGAGGACAGTGTGAAGCAGGGAGCCCAGGCCTTGTCCCCTGCAGGTGCTCAAGAAATGCTAAGGTCCTTGCCCTCCCACATTGGTCAGCCAGTTGGAAGACCCTGTGGTGCCACGTGGATGCCTCTTCTTAGCTCTGTAGGCCACTGCCCAAGGTCACCTTGAAAACACTCAGCGGGGCCAGGCCTAGAAACGGAAGAGCTCTGGGCTGTGACGCAGGTCCTCTCCCTGTCTCTGTGTGTCATTCTGTGTGTCACTCTGTGCTTCACTTTACTCCCCTACGAACAAAATTAAAATGGGATGGGGGTGATCTTTGATATTCTCGCCCCACAATGGTGATCTTAATCCAACAGACGGACACAGGGCTCAGGGTGCAGACCACCTTCTGCATAGGCCCACCCCCCACTCCTCTCAAAAGGCAAGTACCTAGGCCACCAGTGTGGACAGAATAAGGTCTTTTTCTTTGCCATTTCCCCCATTTTTTGAAACACAATGAGGCTCTGTCAGGAAACAAACTGCCGCCTGTTCTGTCAAACTTGAGTCGAGGGGGAGCGATTATGGTGCTGGATTCCGGCTGGCAGATGTCCAATTTGTTGCTGTTTAAAACCCCCTGAGTCCTTCCATTTCTTAGATTTTGCAAAATATGGTGGATTTTCTCTCTAACAGCCTGCCTCTCCACAAAACTGTCCCTTAACAGTAGGTAACTGGAGAGAAGCCACAGATAGCATAAAACCCAAGCTTCGGGAGACATCGCCACGGTGCAAACCTGTGGAACCTCAATTGTCTTTGAACACGAAGCAAGACCCAGAGAACCAGCCAAGCAGTAGCGCGTGCTGGCAGCAGGAGGCTGCCTTTGTCTGCCCTGATTTGGTGTGCTATGTCCACCTGCTTGCCTTCCAAAGTAGAAGAAGGAGGTTCGGGGGGAGAGGCATGACTCTCTGACCTTCGACCCTCCATGGCCTTACAAACTGGAGGACGGCTCCAGGCACCAACGCATCTTTTCCTTCTTGGTGCTGCCACTTTTCCTCCTGATTCTGCCTTGAGCAACGTCTGGGGACAACAGGCGGGCTTAGTGAGGCTTCAGTTACTGCCCTGCATGAGCCAGAGCAGGGAAAATAAAAACCCCATGGTTTGCCTACAACCCATGCTTGTCCTGTGGGTGATGATAGAACATGACCTTGTTTTGTGTTCCCAGCATCTCTTCCAATTTATATTGGGTCGTATCTGTTTCCTGTGGCTGCTATCCCAAATTGCCACGAACCTACTTGCTTCACACTACAGAAAGTTACTCTGTCATAATTCTGGAGGCCAAAAGTCTGGAATCAAGGTGTCTGCAGGGCTGGGAGGTGTCTGGGTGACAACCTGTCCCATGCCTCTGCCTGAGCTTCTGGTGGCTGCCAGAGCGCTTGGCATCCCTTGGCTTGGAGACACATCGTTCCAAAGTCAGCCTCTGTGTCTGCGTGGCCTTCTTCCCCGTGTCCCGTGTGTATTTTCTGTTCTTGTCTCTTCTTTCCCTTCTTTCTTGTCATTGGATTTGGGGCCCACCCAAATCCAGGATGATCTCATGTCAAGATCCTTAACTTGATTCCAGCTGAAACACCCTTCCCCCCATATAAGGTCACTTTTCCAGGTACTAGGTAGATGTCTTTTGAAGGGGGCTACTATTCTACCCATAACATGGGTTTTTCTCCCCTGTCCCTGGAGAGTGCTAGCCACATCTTTTCTGCTCATTCTCAAGTTGGATTCTGCCACTGTGAGATTCAGGTGTGTTCTCAATTTAGTAAATAGAATATCTAATATTAAGTAACAGACAAAGCTTGAACTTGAGTTAGCTCTTCTCTCCTCTGCAGGTCAGACCTGATTCAAACTGGAAGGCATGTGTGGAAGAGAAGCAGTGTGTTGCCTTCTACTCTTTTCTGGTCGCCTCTTTCCTTCTTCCCCTGCATACGTCTACTGTTTTGCTCTTTTTCAGGGTCTGAGGTTGATGAGGTGGGCATGCTGAGATTGTTTGCTTGGCTAAGTGGCTTTGTGTTATCTGGGTTTGGCAAATGTTTAAAGAGCAGACCCTGCCTAAGCCTAGCTAATGATGAAAGTAGATTTGTTCCCTCATGGGGGCTTTGGAGGTTCTTGTGTGTTCCCCATTGTTCCCCTCTCTTTGGCAATCCCCTTGACTCAGGATGATGCCACAGACTCTGAGACCTGACGTTCAGCCAATGCCTGCAGAACATCTTTACTAGACCTGCACTCACTCTCTTTGCACTTCTGACTCATCGGAAGTGTGCACATGACACTTGCCCCCACAGCCTCTTGGATGTGGGCACCACTCAGCCCAGCAGATCTCTTGGCTGGCCTCCCAGTAGTCCCTCCTCAGGGCTTACACTCCCATCCCTGACTCTCTCTAACTTTCTCAGGTGAGAGTCTGCCTCCAGCACTCTGTGACTTCCAACTGCCAGAAATGTACCTCACAAATCTCTGTGCATCCCTGAAGCCTCTTTTGGAGGCTCAGGGTTGAAAGGTGGCCAACTCCACACCCTGGAGAAAGGGTGAGGGCTCATATAAAGACAGCGGTCCTCTGCAAAGAAATCTCTTCGTCAGTTTGCCATGCCTTCACTCTTGGTCCCTTTTCATCTGGTGGTTCTGGTCTCTGTGTCTGTCTGCACATAACTACGTCCTGCCATCTCTCGTGGGCATTGCTCTCGGATTATTGCTTTAGTGGCTTTGTTGCAATGGGGAAAAGGAAGCCCCTCCTCTGGTTGCATAGATTATTCTTTTCATGAAGGCATTCCCACTGTTTTAACTTCCATCTACTGAAAAGGGGGGGTACACAGCACAGTACATGGGGAGTCTCTGTGGAGAAGCTAGTCAGAAGTTTTTGGAATCATGCAAAAGTACAAGTGTGTGTCTGTTCTTCATCCATTAAGAATAAGAATGTAAGGAATGCACACTTAAATAGCCGGGATTTTTAAAAATCACATCTATGAAAGCGACAAAGTACTGGGTGGTCTTTCATGATTTTTTAAAATAAAAAAACAACCCTCATTGGTAACAGAAGAAATAAACTCAAAAATGCTTTTTCTGAGTTGCTATCCAACAATGGAGGTCTTGGTTCCCATCCAGCCCTCCATATCTGTGTTCCTGACACCTTCAAATGTCCCAGCACCATTGCCATCCTGCCCCAACTTTATGTTCCTCAACTTCTCCATCCTATTTTCTCTCCCACTTTCATCACCACTTAACAGTGCTTTGCCCCTCCAACCCCTCCCTACCTGTGTGTCAAGAGTGCTGGAGGAAACTGTGACTCGTTCACATTGGTCTGTGTTAATACAAGGGTCATTGCTCTGAATGCCTTTCCGCGGTGGTAGCTGTCACTCCGGGAAAATGTGTCGTCCTTAAGGAAAGATTTTGCTCCCCGGAGGTGCCTGAGAATCGGCTCTTATCAACCTGACAGTTTCAGAAGTTTAGATCGTCTATCCGAAAATATCCTAGTAAGCATGATAGTGAGGACTTTTTTCTGGCATGACAAGTTTCATTCAAAAGTATCTTGAATTGCAAATACGTATGAATGATCCTCAGAAGCAGCGGTTTGTACTGACTAGCCACGTGGTGCTGAACACCGGAAAAGCTAAGTGCTGCCATCTTGCCTTCAAAGGGCTTCGTGGAAACTTGCACTGTGCTTTGAAATATAACAGCGTCAAAACCTCTATTTGTCCATGCCATGGAGGTGGCACGGAGGTGGTGGGCTTCGCCACCCCCTGACGTCTGTGGGAGGGACGCTGGGCTGGGAAGTTGGGCAGCAGCGTCCTGGGGCCAGCTATCATCAGTGCACAGCAGCCGCTCTTCCCAACTCTGTTCTCAGTTATGTCCAGTGCAGAGCTTGAAAGCTTCTGTGGTGGGAGTATTTACACCACAGGAATTGGCGAGCCGTACAAACCTGGAGCTTTTTTTTGTTTCCAGAGAGCCAGTTGTTAGCCGCTTACCAGCATACCGTCAGAGTCTGTAATGCTTCCTTCTTTCATTTTGACTTGTAATTCACTTCAGAGCAAACCTTTTAGCATCGCTGTGGCTCAGCGAGCAGAGTCGGACATGTTTTTAAGGGGAACTGTGGAACCAAAGAAAGTATACAAAAAGAAGCACTTTTAGCTCCCTGGAAGAAAACCTTTATTTATTTTTTTATTTTTTTATTCTTTGACTCCAGGAAGCAAATGCTTGGAGTAGTTTACTTTCTCTTCCAGGGTCCAGCAGGTTAATAGAGGGAGGGGGCCCTCTTTTCTGTTTATTATTATAATGTTCCAGATCATCCTCTTATTTATGAAAAATAAAACTCTGTAAGATAAAGTATCATTTTAAAATGCTCCTTGCTATTTGTTATGATCAGGTGACATATTTTCATCACATATTAATTTATGCAAGACTTTGTGTCAGAGATGGTGGGACTTACTAAAAGCAGGAATAGGCAGGAAGAGACTTCAGAAGTCTCCGTCCAATACTTATTGGTGACCTGCCATCAGGATAAGCTCCATTGGGGTTATTTCCATCTTTCAACAAATGATTACTGAGCATCTCCTGTGTTTGGGGCAGAGACTAATAAAATTCTGATTCCCAGGCCTAGGTGGGATGTGGTGAATGGCCACAGTTCAAAGTGTATTGGGCATAGTCGTGAAGAATGGCTTGAGTGGGTAGACAGCCAAACCACTGGAGGGCAAAATGTAAACAGAAAGATATTTACAGAGAGAGTTTGAATAGAATTAATCCAGAGTTTTCTAGGAGTCACTTATCTTCTCCCCTTCTACCTGTGTCTTACAGAAAGTAGAAATAAATAATTGCAAAGCTGGAAGGGGACCAAGAGTTCATCAAGGGTTTCCTTTGGGTCCAGGCTAGAATCTGTGTGGAAACCCTCCAAGAATTAACGTTACCTGCCCCATTAATTAAAATTCCCAGAGAAGATGATTCCATGAGCTCTTTGGCCAATGTCCTACAGAGCCTGGCTTCTTACTGGCAAGAGATCCCTCTGGCTCCATTCTTTCCGGATTCACTCTCTGCTCTGTAGGACTTCCGTGGTATGTGGTCTTCATTTCATTCAATTGCTCACTCATTCCCCAATCACGATGGCATGCCTACTGCATGCTAAGTCAGTGGTTTTCAACCTTGGGGGAGCATTTCAAAACTGAGATCTGGATCCTAATTCCTTGAAACTGATGGGATGCATTTGGGCTTGTGCCAAAGGCCTCTGTGATGATGAGGAGGACGACGGCGACAATAAGACCAGCAGCAACTACAGCAAACATTTAATAGGTGGAGGCACTGTTCTATTTTGTGTACATTACCCCGTACAATCCCAGAAGAATCCCAGTAGGTAAGTTTATCTTCCTCATCAACTGTCACCTGGAGAGGTTAACATATGGATCTAGTAAGTGGAAGCTGGTGCTCGACCCCTTTCTGTCCGTTTCTTGACCGCTGTGCCATGCAGCTTCCGTATTTCTAGAAAACTTCCCCTGAAGTTCTGATGTATTTCGGAGTTGAAAACCATTGCTATGGTGATGGTACCTGACATATAAGAGGCTGTTTTTCCAGGACTGTTTAGTCTTTTTCTTTTGTTCCTTGATGTCATTGTGTAACAGTGGAGACCTATATGGTAAATATGCAAATACGCATGTGCACATACACACTGCGCGTGACGTGACGAATGGTGTGTAAAGCTTTGTGATGGGGGGACTGTGAGTGCGGGGAAGTAGACGGGAGCAGCTCTTCCTGAACACTGGAAGGAAGTTTGGAAAGGACAGGATGTAATTTGGCTTTAAAATCAGAAGTTTATTTACAAATCTTCAAAGGAATTAAATTTGAATCCCTGGGAGGCCTGCTTGCTTGTGAACATATTCTCCACATTCCTATGTAGGACACTGGTTGTCCTAGTGCTTCTGGAATGGGGTAAACTTGTGACGGATCTGACTAGCCAAACTCCAAATGATTTATGTCTCCAGCCATTTGTAATCTCACCTGGGTCCTTCTTTGAGGATCACTGGTTAGGAAGGGGACTCTGAAATAAGAAACCCAGGACTTGTCTGTATCCTCTATCCCCATATTTGTTTATCTTGTTCTATCCAGCAATTATAACAAGACAGAGAATAGGAATTGATGCCGTAAGGGGATAAAGTTTTGATATCTCACTCATATATATAACCCCAGACCCTAGCAGGATACCTGCTCTGTAGCAGGTACACAGTAAATATTTGCTGAACAAATGAGTGGAAAAAAATGAATTAATGAAAATGGAAACTATGCTACTTCCATATGGACATCTTTAAGTCTCCTGGATAATGTTGGTGATGATGATGGTGGTGTTGATGTCTGATAATACCTGATAGGCATTATCTCTCCATTCCTTCAGTATCCTGTGAGATCAGATGAGCAGGTTTCATCATCATCTTCAGCTTCGTTTATAAGCAAGGAAGTTGAGTTCCAATGAGTTAAAGACCTTATCTGAGACTATGTCCACAATTTGGGTTTGGGGTACAGCCTTCTCAAATTTTGCGCCTTCTCTACATCTGTGGGAGGCATTAGCAATATACAACTGAAAAATAAGATTTTTGCTTCAGAGAAACTAGAGAAATATACACCTTCTTTTCCTGCTGAGATGAAAGATGACTGCATAATCTCTTCAGGGCATTTCTCACATCATACTTTATGTATTATAGACTGTATCTACCCACCCAATGCCAATATGACTCCCCCAAGTCATGACAACCAGAAATGTCTCCAGACATCGCTAATTGTCCCTTGGGAAGCAAAATTGTCCCTTGTCGAAATCCAGTGGTTTTGTCCAAACTGTGACTTTTCAATGAACTGAGTTCTGGTCATAATATTTACTTTATTTATTTATTTATTTATTTATTTATTTCTAATGAGAACACTGAGCTAATAGGTACTGTAAGTCTGGAAAGGGTTACAGTAAAAGAGGTCAGGAGTCGGGAGACGAAGTCAGAAATAATCACCAGGGTCACATGACTCATAATCACAGTTAAATGATTCTATTTTCTTTTTTGTATTGAACTTTGAACTTATTTCCACTTATCTTTCTCAGAAGGCTGATTACACTGGAGTTTGTTATATGATTATATATATAAAACATATACTATATATGTATATATATATGATTTTTTTCTTCGTAAGTATTCATAACTCTCTCCTTCCTACTTGAAATTTGAATTAGCCAAATAAATTAATTAAAAATAAATTAAAGTTAACAAACTTTGGTCCTTAAGTCATGGGTAATATTTATTTTGTACCCGACAGATGAACATTGAAATTCAGGAAAAGTATGGAATTAAAGCCTAATAAAATGTTATATAAACTCTTAAGTCATGTTGACTTAAGTGGTGAGATCATGCCAAGAAAGTTAATGGAGCCGGCTCAGGGCCGCTGATCCAGTGATTTATCCACCTCTGTGCATTTCTAAGCAAAAACACATGTCTGCAAAATGAGCCTTTTGCAAGCCAAAGACAGAAAGATCAAACTGCCAAGGGTATCTCAGACCTTCTTCATACATGCAGCATATTTAAAAGCGGGCCTGGTCTCTACACCCTTGAAGAAAGTAAAGCAGAACCTGGACATTCTGTCTTTGGACAGAGTTTCCTAGGAGGTGCTCCTGTTGATTCAAAGATGACCCCATCCTAAAATTCAGGCCCATTTGGTAGACCTGTTAGTAAGAGACCTATTGGCTTTTTTCTTTTCTTTTCTCTCTCTCTTTCTCTCTGTTTAAGAACTGGTCTTACATCTGTAATTAGAAGGCAGCCCAATACACTGGGAAGATCAATGGCTTTCGCTTTCAGACCCTGCCACACCAGCTTCCTGGTTGTAACCTTGGGTGAACCACTTATCCCTTCTATGTTCTATTGTTCTCTCCAAGAAATGGAGCTAATGAGGCACACTACCCTGGAAGGTTGGAGAATACAAGGAGATGCGGAATATAAGTGGAATGGATAGTACAGTGCCTACTACCTGAATTGATGCTTCAAAAGTGTTTCTATCAGTTCACTTTTCTTAACACCAAGGTCTCTCTGTGACTGTGGGTCAAAAGTGGCCTGCATATGTGTTTATCTGCAAAGGACTTTCAAACACTCTGAGTGAATTGCCAGTGTTTAAAAATTGGAGATTTCAAGTGAGAATCTAAATTGTTGGATTTTGAATAAAAAATCCAAAGATCTGACAACACAGGGCCCCTGTAGATGGGGCACATCTGCCCCCAGACTCCCAATCTCCATCCCTCTCTGATGCCGCACACAGTCTGACCTGCTTCACACATTTATGTGTTGTGCCTGATATGTTTGGGACTCAAGGTGTTAGCCACAATGAATATCAACAATGAGGGAGACTCTGGTCCAGGGGAGGTCACGTGGATGCAGACACCTACTGCCCTAGACCTTGCCTGTAAGGAATTCACAGTCTTATTAAGGGCTTATTGTAAGTGATGATTTCAATCTAGCAGGAATTTATTGAATTCCTCCTGCAGATCTGGCACCGACGATGCAAAACTTAATAAGATATGGCCCGTGCCCAAGAGCAACCTGCTCTGCTGACCTCTTCTGGATTGGAGTTTCTGTTTTCTGTTTCCAACCCAGGTGGAGACTCGTAACATCATTAACTTTTTATGTTCTGCTTAAGACATCATCCAGTCCAGGCCTCACTTTTGTTTTGTCTTTGTTTTTTTCCATCGACTGACAGCATAAAATTATTGCAGTGACTTCGGTGTAGAAAAGTTCCATCTTCCTAAAACTTGGAAGAATGGAAAACACAAATAGAAACCATTTTCCCTCTTATTTCCTATAAAGGGGGGTTTTTAAAACATCTGGCTTCTCAACTCCTAGCCTAGTGCCTGGCAGTAGGAGGCTGAGTAATGTTCGTTCGCTAAAATAAATGGATGAATGGATAAAACATTGAATGGATGGATGAAATTCCAACGTCCAATCCAAGTGACCCTCCCCCTCCCCACATCCATTTATGTATTTAATTGTCAAACATGTACAGAGCTGGGGAAGGAGTCTTTCAGACACAGGGCACAGAGTCCAAAGGCCCTGAGATGCGAACAAACTGCAGACTTTCCAAGATCCAGAAGGAAGGCCAGGGAGGTTGGGGGTGTGTGGAGAACAGTGATTAGAAATGGCAACAGTGGCTGGTTTATATGGGGCCCATAGGCCTTGATGCAGGCTTTCCATGTTTTATAAGTATAGCGGAAATAAGAGATCTGATTTCAATCTTTAGAAGATCCTGTTGGCTGCTCTTTACACTATGAGTTAATAGGAGGGAAAAGCGAAGCCAAGAGCCCAGAGACGTGGTTGCTTAAAGCAAGCGAGGGGTGGTGGGCAATGTCCATAGGGTGAGGGTAGCAGTGAGACCAGGCTTGGGACAGATTTTGAAGTTTCAGCATCATCTATTGACACCATAACACTATCTAATGGATGTATAATGCTAGCCACATGTGTAACTTCAACTTTTCTACTAACTACATTTGAGGAACCCGCAAATAGCAACATTTGGGTTTGAAAGTCGAGGGAAAAAAATTTCCAATTTACTGTATGTTTACCAAAAAATATCTATATGTAGTGTTCATTTTATTACCTTTACATTTCTTTCATGCATCAAACAACTTAGTTTTGTTCTGCTGCAATAAATTGCAATTGACATGCTTCCTGAAAGTTGTGATACTCCTTGTCTAACCATTTTTTTGCTTGTTTTTTTTTTTTTTTCTGGTTGGAGAACTGATGTGTTGTCTGACTCTCTATTTTGCACAAGTGTTACCTTTTTACATTTTCAAAATCTGTCTATACGTCCTTGTTTTCACCAGAAAATTTGCTTAAATTTACTTAATTCCAAATTGTGAGTTATGGAAGTATCTCTGTAACTTGTGCTGCCTGCATAAAATACTTAAATAAACACGCTATAATGTTAACGTGGTGCAAAGATAAAAATCATTCCACCTGAATCAGTTCTCTAAGAGGGACTAACACACGTTGTCTGGTGTTTATGTCTAGTAGCAGAAGCGACACACGTACCTGACCCTCTCACTACAAAACGATACTATCATCTTAGGTGATGGAATAGTTAAGCAGAAATATAATCCTTGGCAATATCAAGCGTTTATGGTGGAAAAGTACTTCGCACTGCTTCCATTTTAAAATTTTAACTTCACATCAATTAAAATTAACGCAACTGAAATTCAGTTCCTCAGTCTGCTCACCGACCACCTATAGCTGATGGCTGCCATATTGGATAGTGGAGTTCCAGTGGGGTTCAGAGCTGGGTGACCTTGCCCTCACCTCTCCTGCCTTGTGCCTCCCAGGGCAAAGAAGAGGTTCTAACTGCCGTACTGTCTTGCTAACACCCTGCTCTTCCCATCCTGTGGTACTCAAAACTGAAAAACTAGGGTGTACTTATGGCATTCAGTTAACACACAAGTCAAGGCAATATGAAAGCAAGCTCTAAGGAACCAGATTACATTTCTAAAGGATGTTTTTCTCCCAGAACAATGAATACTTTCTTTAAAAGAGAGAAATGATCCATCCAACATCAAAAAATTGACCCATGCACATGAACATAATATGAACGTGATTTTTTTGGAACCTGTTACATTTTAAATATACATGTCCATAAACCCAGCAACACTGAGCATGCCGGGACTGGCTACCAACCATCATGGCCGGTGTCCATATTATGGTTTAAGGAGTGTCTGTCACAAGTTTGCTGAAAATGTGCTTTTTTGTTAAACGCCAAATATGGGGCTGTTGAGCCATCATCATTCTCCATCAAACAAACAAAGCCAATAAATGCCATTGGTGTTCAGTAGACAGTGATGTTTCTCAAGTCTGTGGAGCAAATTATACTCATTTTAAAATTTGTGTAACTGGGGATTGACACTTATTCACGTGTTTGTGTGATAGGTGGAGTCACTGCTGGGTGTCCCACACATACCGCCCTGCACTTACCTATATCCCAAGCATTTTCTTCTCCAGAAGCACTAGCCTGCTTCAACTTTGATCCTGCCATAGCCCCCCTAACGGGTCTCCAGACCTGCCATCAATGTGCCTTGTCTTTGGGTAGTACTTTGATGCAAGAACAGACCCCTTAATGTCTGTGAGACTCTGGATTTCAAGAAGGATCAACTTTGACTTCCCGCTGCTGTTGCAAGACCCTCTTTGCCCCCCTGTCCCCTATGGCTAGTGTCACAAATATTAATGCTACGCTTGCACATGCTGGGCTCAGAATGGCCCCTTTTAATTAAAATATGGATCTATTTTTTCAAATGCATTTTCACATTTCTGCATGGGGAGAAGTGCTTCTCCTGCCGAGTGCAATTTCAGATTGGGCAAAATAGGTGCAGATTTCATTCGAATCTCTTTGAAGTTTCAGAACGTCCTTAAACCCTAGGATGATTTTTTTGCTGCTTTTATATTCTCAATGGTTTCCTGGACATTAGGGAAGAGCTTTCATGTATTCACATCTTTGGGATTCTGAAACATTATTGGATAAATATTAAAGAGAACCAAATTGAATCAAAGTTAAAATGAATCAAATAGGTCCTAAATAAAATTTAAAAAGCAACACTTAAAATATATTGTTATTAACCACGACTTTTAGGGAAGTTATAGGCTAAATGTGATTCTCATTTCAATGAATCAAAGGTTTCTTATGGGGGAAAAGAAATACCCTCTCCTTATATGTATCCGTGTGTCCACATGGAAATAAAGCTCATAATTTTTCCTCTTTAGATAGCTAGGAACAGATATCAATAAAGGAACTTTTTCTGGGCTAAGTTTCCCAAACTTTTTGAATGGATCATGGCTTCCTTTGGGTCCTGCAATAACATTTTCGAGCCTCTTTTTTTGACATTTATTGGCATTTCGATCGCATTTCATATTGTTTTGTCATGCACACACCTGTCTCTCCTGCTGTGTTATTAAACTCCATGAGGATAGGGATGATGCTGAGTGTGGATATCTCACAGTATCTCCCCATTGCCCCGTTATACGCTTCATCTTTTTGTCCCTTGGCTTAATCTAAATTTTGTGTGATTTGGCTGGAGTAGGGCAGCTTACAGTGACCTATTCGGCAAATAAATAGATGAGATAGGGATTTTGAGGGAAGGAATCATGTTGATAACCAATTCTAATCTTGTTTTCACTAGTATACAGAGACTCAGGGGAGATTCATAACTTTCTGTTCCTTGTATTTCCCACAATTTCCTTATGTTGGTCAACGTCTTCATACTCAAATGCTTGTCTGCTTAAATTTCAGGCAAGTTCTTTGCACTAATATTTGAAAGTGTAAGTTGATGATAGCTTTTTAGTCTTCCTATCTATAATTAATTTGGAAAAATTCACCCAAAACAGAGTGGGGACCCTTCCCCACAAGCATGGCTTGTCTGGGGTTTTCCAGAATTTATATCACAAAGTTCAGAAAAGGATTCTGAATTTCATCTCTTTTTATCAACCTAGTTACCCCAGTTAAATGACTTGGTGACAGAGACTAGACCTGAGAAGAAGGAGTGATCATGGCCTATATCCCAGACTCCCAAATCATGGCCTGCCAGCTACGTGATGGAGCTGTCGTGCTCCCAAAAAGACTCAGCCACTGAAATGAGCCCAAGCACCTGTGGGCACTGTTACTTTGACTTAATTGTGTTGTTTGGTATTGTTATTCTCACGGAACTTAAACTCTGTTTGCCAAGTCTGCTAAGTCTGTTTTTCTCTAAGTATCTTTCTTTGTATTCCTCAGTGTCTCAGCTGGAGTTAGCCATCCTGTTGTCCTGATTTTAAGCACTTAGAGAAGAGGGCGGGTTCAGTCTTGGGGAGGGTGCCAACACTTCAGAGACAGAGGAGCACTTTCGCAGGTCCCTCTTGATTTGGTAACTTAACACTTTACTTTTGCCTTTTGACCTTCAAGGAGCTTTATTGACAGGAAATACTTTTAGTTTTAGTTTACTTTAGTTCTATTCTATCCTACCCTATTCTATTCTATTTTTATCACTAACCACCAGTTGCCCCCACAGTTTCACTGCATGTAAGACTCATCGTGGTTCTCCTGCCCCACCCCACCTATGTGTACCTGGCAGTGTATGTTTGGTGGCAGGGACAGAGGGTACCCAACTGCGATCAGCAGACCTCTAAACATGGTGCGAGACAGGAAAGGTGCTATGCACCTGGCGTGTGGGGTGGGGTGCGTTCCCTCCGTGAGGGACCCGGCAACAACTCTCTCAGGCTGTGTTTCCCAGCCACTCACAACAGTCAACTTCAAGCACATTTTCACACTGTTTGGCTCAAGCTCCTGGCAGCGTTCCTAAACACTCTGAGGAAATAATTCCACAAAGTGGCATAAATTAATGTGACTAATTAACATGATGTTAATTATTTGTAAATTGTATGTTTGGATACACATTACTTGAGAGGCATATGTTACATTCAGTGTTTACTGAAACAAGTGACTGCTAATAGCTCCTCCTGAGTGTTCCCTTCACGACAGTCAGCAAATGGAGGCTCCTCTAAAAATAAAAACCGTGTCCTCGGGGGAGCTGCGTGAACGATTGAATATAATCCAGTGCTACTGAAGTAACCCCCTTCCCTTGAAATGTGGGAGTTCCTGATACTTGCTGCTTCACACCTGCTGTAGTGTGGATATGGCTTCATTAAAGCAGTCTCTTGTTTCCCTGTGTCCACAGACAGGCAACGGTTGACACTCCTGAGGTGTCCAACATCTCAGCGTCTCCTTCCAGATCTGTGCCTCTGTAGACTGGCTCCACCCTCAGCCTCCAAGGTGGGGTAGAAGTCTCCGTCAGGACCAAGGCAATTAAAAAATATGTCAGGCTGGGCGTCTCCTGTGTTCAGAATTGTTCAGGGTTTCCTATTCAGCAACAAAGCATCCTCTTTGGACTCACACTTGACATTCTAGTTCTTGGTCCTGGAATAAACCAATCTGCTAAAGTGACTTTTAAATTCTGAAGAAGGTATTTTGTTTCTTTAAGGTTCATTAATTTCAGGTGCTTTGGGTATGTGTTGCTAACATGCAAAATAAATTACTCTTTTTACTTGAAAAAAGAAAATACAGACTCAGTAGCAGTCTTTGGATTTTATGGCTAATGAGGTTTCTCGAGGAGCAAGTGTCCTAATGACATCTTTTTGACTCTGGCGTACCATCTCTAGCAAAATAAAACCATGTGTTTTGCTGATACTCTTTGGTCAGGATTGAGTGACTGAGTCCGTTGGGGGAATAATCTGGATCCCTTGGCAAAGAGAAAGAAAACACAAGGCCATGGTCAGTTCTGGTTATGGCAAAGCCAAGGGAAGACCGCATCCTTATTCTAAATCCCATTCCTTGGGGTAAATATCTTCAGCTTTCATGTTATATTATAGGTCTAGACATTTTTTGAAAAGGCAATTGGAAAACAACCCCAGGCTCCAAGAGGGTCAGCTGAGGGAGTAAAGCCTCTCATCCTGGGGCTCGTGAGCGAACTCTAAAACAGAGGCCGCTCCTTCCCAGACCACTGTTCTCAGGGGGAATACTGACTGGAATTTGCCTTCTGGAGGGGCATGTGAAAATAATTATAGAAAATCTAAAGTATTTTAATTTATTCATGGCCACTAATGACTTAAGTAAAAGCAAAGAATTGTATTTAAAATACATACCTGATTAGCCCAACGGTGGAGTAGCAACAAAGTCCTCATGAGTCCTGTCTTACTTAGTTGCCGTCGCATCTGACCCTCACCTTATATGATCACCATCAGACAAGTGCCTGGACACACTCATGAATAAATGACTGATTCCTGAAGCAGAACTGAGGACAAAATGCAGATCTTCCTCAAAACTATGTAAAACACAGAGAGAAAAGTCCTTTCAGAGTCTCCAGGCAAAAGTTGATTTTATTTCAGCCATAGTGATAAAATGAACGTATGACGCTCTGGGGATGAAGGCACACAGGAAGAAAGTGGGAGGAAGGCTGGCAAAAACTGAATTGCTTGTGAATGGGATAACCCAGACGTGCTGGGAATGGAGACACTATTATTCTAGAAGGGCTTTTACACTTCCGTATGCAATTTGAGAGGGAAGTGTTGTCTCTTCTAGGAGAAAGGAGAGCAAGCATTTACATGACAATGCTGTGGGAGCACAGGAATGAAGAATATCAGAAGGAGCCACATTTGAGATGGCTCTGATAATCTTGGGAGTGCTTTTCAATGGGTTCACTTGAAGAGATGTCACAATCCAATTGAAGATACCAACTGTTGCTACATATCACGGGACTGGTATTTTAAAACATAGACACAAATATCTTTCAAGTATTAAATGGTGTAAGTTGAGTTCCAATGCCTGTTGTTTTTAAAGTGTATAGATGACTACGGGGAAGAAATGGGACAATGGTTCTCCCTTTGGACATCTATCTTAGAGAAATTGTCCTGAATTTAGATTGTTTGTAATCTGAACACACAACATGAACCTCAATGCAACCAGTGAACCCTCAAGGAATGAAAGAATTTGCTGGACTGATGAAAGAATTACAATAAGCAAACTGACAGGACATGGAGAATGTGTATGGTAATAGTAGCAAATGTGCTGTTTAGAATTTACTGTGTTACTGGCCCAGTTCCAAGTACTTTGCATGTATTAACTCACTGAGCCCTTACAGAGCTCTCAAGTTCTGTCATTATCTCCATTTTACAGATGAAGACATCTGGCACAGAGAGGTCAATGAACTTGCCCAGGGTAACACAGCTTGGAAATGTTAGTACCAGGATTGGAAATTAGGCATGTCAATTCCACGGACTGTGCTTCTAACCACTCCTTTGCTTGACCAAATAGCAGAAAAGCTTTCTTTTAAGGGGAGTATGCTTTCTTCTGTGTTAATGAGCAATGTTGAAAAGATCCAAGACATGGGCCACACTTGGGGGCAGAATTGAGAGAAATTCCCCACCACTACCACCACCACCACTGCATTTACAGGGTAAATGGAAAAGATGAATATTCTTTAAAACAGATTGTTTTCTCTGTGGCAGTCACCAGCTTTATAAATTCCTTAACATACTGTTCCAAACAGCCTACACTTCTGAGGTAATTGATAGCATGCCTTTCATTATTAGTTTAATTTTCAGTAATTTGTGCTGGTCTCTAAGTTTTGATAATAATAATAATTATGATGATAATGTTAATATTGATTTCTTGCTTTCTATATACTTCTGTATCTGAAGCGCTTTGTCTATACTTGAGCAGTAGGCACAATTATCGGCAGCCCATTTTATAGGTGAGGAAACAGAGGCATGGAGGTTAAGAGCTGGTGAGTGGTAGATCTGGGATCCAGGCAGTCTGGATCTACAGCCACTCTCATGGTACCTGGTAGGTCTGAATGTGCACATAATGAAGGAAGTATAAAGAAAAACACCCTTTAGACTAACTTACTCTACCCCAATGTAGAAGATACGTTATGGTTTTGCAGTTCTTTGAATAAGAGAAATCTGTTCAACTTATCTTCTTTCTTTTTAAACCTGTGCCAATCTGCCTGTGTGTTCAGAAATCTAAGGAAAGTGAAAAGTTTATAACACATTGGAGCAATTAGACTTTGGTCATATATTTTATAGGGAACGTTTTGGATAAACTTATACTTCATCATGAGGAATGGAAGTATTTCATTCCCAAGATAAACCTAGCTAGACCTGCAAGTCTTACTTCAGCTTATCCTGGAGGCCAAATATTGGTTAGAGGGTTCTGGGTAACATCCTACTAGGGATTTGCCAAGCGAAGATATAAAGAAATGAAGTTTGAAGCTGCGATTTGGCTTCTTGCCACCACCTAGTTAACATAGGATTAATATTTTCCTTTTCTACATAAAAAAGTAGTTTTCTAAGGGATCATAAATTTTTAAACCAGAGACTGTCTGTGATTTCTAATTTTTTTTTTTTTTATAAATTCAAATTATTGGCTTCAGCTACCATTTCTAAACTCTGCCCTGCTTTGTACTTACTTGGAGCATTCAAACTTCAGAGCCCTTCATCTGTGAATTAATCATGTGCGGAGTATATGCAGTTGGAATTTAGCTATAAATATAAATGAAATTGCTCCTGCCATGGCTGGGTTCAAAAAATAAAAAAATAAAAAACTAGAGCGATTGGGAGTTTTCAGTTTAAAAACATAGAGACGTTTTAAAGAAGAAAAAAAGGAGTTAAGTTGAAAGGAGCGATTAAATATGATACAGTCTTTTTGCATTAAAATATTGGGCTTGTATGGTATATATACTTTATTCCTAAGATTCTGCAAATCAGCTTATAAGCTTTACTGTCAAGGTGGAAAGAATTGAATGGTGTTTACCAGACTCCAGAGCAGCTCTCTCACTTGACCTGCGGACATGTGAAAGGGAGCTGGGGCCATTAATCACTGCAAAGGATGAGCACGCAATAGGTTGTAAAGATTTTCCTGGTACGAGTTGGCAAGAAGGTTCATCCGACTGGGGAACTGAGAAAGAGGAGACAGGGAGGGACAGAGATGGATGAACAAACAGTGCCTGCTTGCCTAAGAGCACATACCTTAGACTATGTTTTTCCTCCCAGAAAAGTCTGTGGTTTGAACAGCTGAAAGGCACTTGCATGTACTGTGGAATTCTCATCAGATCTAGCTGAAATGTCTTCATTGCTGATGAGGGATGGAAAGAACTGGAATCTGAGGTTGCCGCTCTGAGCGCCAGTCCCAGTTGTAACACTCACTAGCTCTGGGGCTCCGGCAAGTTACCTAATGCTCTCTGTCTTTCCACTCCTTCAGGTATAAGACAAGAACAACCCCTTTTAAAGTTACTGTGTCTCCGCAGCTGAGATCAGCTGCTTTAATTCCAGATGTATATTGAATGCTTGCTTGCTATGTGCTGTGATGCTATATAAGGGCTAAGGATACAAGAGACAGTTACTTCCCTATAACTGGAAATAAGTCAGTCACGGGGATGAAGAGTACAGCATAGGGAATAGAGTCAATAATATTGTAATGACTTTATGTGGTGGCAGATGGTGACCACACTTATCGTGGCAAGCATTTTGCAATGTATATAGTTGTTGAATCGCCATGGCATACACTTGAAACTATGTAATATTATATGTCAATTATACTTCCATAAGAGAAAACTTTAAATTATAAAGTTACATTTATTAAATCAGGCACTAAACAAAAAGTAAAATGACTTAAGGAATTTATCTTTGACTAAAGAAAATAGACTAGTGAGCAATAAGAGGATACTGTGAGAGAAATAATACAATAGAAATATGTTGAGAGGGTAGGGTTAGGGTGGGACAAATCTGAGTAAGCCTGTAGGGGCACTGACTCTAGTTGCAAATATACTAAACATTGACTGCATTCCCCCTTTCTCAGGGTGGGTCTAAGAACCAACAAGAACTCACAGAGAGGGTCTGAGCGCAATGTTTCTGAATCAGAATTCACTCAGGTGGGTATCCAAAAGAAGGTTTGGCATGAGCAAAGGCCCTGGGACAATTGGGATGGAATGACTAGGTTGTCCCATTGAAGCACAGAGTCTGAGGGGGGAAGCTTGCTTGCCTTTCTAGGATTGTGGGCTCTATCCTGGGGACCCTGAGCAGGGGATATACAGAGACAGACAGAGCCCGGGACCCACTGCTGGGCAAAAAGGAGATCAAGTCCCAGGGGTGGTGCATCTCTTACTGTGCACTATTCAGGAGTGATTTTTCTCTTTTCTTTTAGTTTGTCAGTTTTTCTTATATATCACCTGTATTGACATATAACTCACATATCATACAATTCACTTATTTAAGTACACCATTCTTTGGTTTTTACTATATTAATTGATCTATACCACCATAACCACAATCCATTTTTAGAATAATATTTTTTCACCACCAAAAGAAAGCCCATTCCCATTAACAGTCACTTCCCTCACTTCCTTCGCCCAGGTCCTGATGACCACTCATCTACTTCGGTCTCTATTTCTCTGTCTGTTCTGAATATTTCATACATGGAATTACACTATATGTGGGCTTTTATAACTGACTTCTTTCACTGAGCATGATGTCTTCAAGGTTTGCCTATGTTATACTATGTATCCATGCTACATTCCTTTTAATGGCCAAATATTATTCCATTATGTGGATATGCCTCATTTTACTGATCTACTCCCCAGTTGATGGATATTTGGGTCGTTTCCACTTTTGCCTATTATGAGTAACACTGTTATGAATAACCATGTACAAGTTTGTGTGTAGACCTATGTTTCCATTTCTTTTGTGTAGATGATAGTAGTGGTATATTGAATTACATAGTGATTCTTTTTTTTTTTTTTTTTTTTAAGAGAGCGAGAGCATGTGTGTAAGCAGGAGTGGGGGGAAGGGGAGGGGCAGAGGGAGAGAGAGGAGAGAGAATCGTAAGCAGGCTACACACTGGCTGGGGCCCAGTGTGGGGCTCAATCTCACAACCCCAACATCATGACCTGAGCTGAAATCAAGAGTTGGCCGCTTGAACTGACTGAGCCACCCAGGGTCCCCTATGGTGATTCTGTTTTTAACCTTTTGAAATACTTTTCTAAAGTGATTGCACCATTTCCCCCTTTTTTTTCTTAATGCCTGATATTTCTTCTATTCTTTGTAATCATATGAACTGGAGAAGAGAAGCAGAGGAAGGAGATACAGCTCAAATTCAGTCTTTTTTTCACTTGATAGTCCAGGGAATGGGTGAGCCATTATTGTGATGGTGCTGCATGACAATCCAAAATCTCAGGGCATACAATGACAAATATTTATTTCTTGCTTTTAGGTCTATAAGTCAGCTGTAATTCTGATGGCTTCTGCTAGGATTGATAGAGTTTGGCTGTAGTCTATAGGTCAAATTCATTCAGGGGCTAATGGCCACTCAGTTCATATTCTTATTATGACAGAAGACAGAGACATAGGAGGCCATGTCAAGCCACTAACACTCCCTTGACCAAAACAAGTCACACAGCTAAGCCCAAAAGTCAATGATATAGGGAAGTTTGCTCTCCCTATTTTTTTCTGGAAAGTTCTGCTGTGTCACATGGCAAAGTGTGTGTTTATATAATCCTCTTATAAGGATGAAGTAAAATGTTGGGAAGAATGATCTGAGGATGAAGAATGAGCCACAGTCAGTATACAATTTACCATATAAAACTGAGTTTTTCTAAGTCAAAATGGTAAGCAGGGAAATAGAAAAGGAGGAGAGATTTTTAAATTATAGGCACGTATTACATGGAACACTGGATGTGGTACATAAACAATGAATCTTGGAACACTGAAAAAAATAAAATAAAATTTTAAAAGTGAATTATAGCATATTTTTAAAAAATTAAAATGTGAGAAAGTTATAGTAACTTAGATGCCATTCTTTGGACATAGGCTTTCGTAAAAAAGTGAGGGTGTTTGTAATTAGCCCATTGATTTTACATGCTCCATTTCAATGCTCAAGGAGTCCTAAATGCTTGGTTACTTCATAGCACAACGAAATTTGGGGGTAAAAAGAGCCTTAAGGGACATTTTATTTTGTCTGTTGAATCACTAAAAAGTGCTGAAAGAAACCCTGGATCCAGAGTGGATGATACCCACTTCCTCAGGCAACTTGGTCCTCAGTAAGCCACCCTGGGAGGCTCTCATAATAATTACTTACATTCTACTTATTTTCAAGACAGCCCTTGAAGTAGATGCTGTTATCATTCCATTATACAAACAAGGCAACAGACTTAGGAAGATCAAGGCCAAAGTCACAGCTATGAAATGGCAGGTCAGAGATTTAAGCTTGGAGTTTTCTGACTCCAAAGCACACAGATCAGCCACAACCCCAGATGTTTCTGGAGAGAAAAAGTCCTGCTTCTGTTGGTTCTGAATCTTCCTCTCTTAACCAGAATCTATCTTTTTAAAATTATTTTTATTCATTTATCCTAGCTTTTTTTGTTGTTGTTTATTTTTAAATAGGTAAAACATTCCTCCTACAATCTGGCTTATACTTTGAATCTGCCTTACCAATCCTTTCTTTTTTCATCACCGTTATTATAAAAAAGAAAAAGAAAAAGAAAAAGCCTGAACTGCCATGTGAATTCACTTAGGTTTTGAATTGCTGCAGTCTGAATTATTGGAATTTAACCTACTGCCTACAAGATTTTGTACTTTATCAACAGACTTCAGTTGTCCCTGTTTCTCCCCTTTTGCCAGAGCTTAAATAGAA
Source organism: Lontra canadensis (assembly GCF_010015895.1). Lineage (NCBI taxonomy): Eukaryota > Metazoa > Chordata > Mammalia > Carnivora > Mustelidae > Lontra > Lontra canadensis. The sequence goes on from NW_022630995.1 coordinate 55,088,808, forward strand.
CACAGGTGGCGTATGGAGCAGGAAGTTGTTTTATTTCAACATTAGTAAGGATTTTTCTTTTTCCAAATTAAGTGCTTGTTCTTGTGTCTTTATATCATTGGGCAACCGGGAGCCAATGGGATTATCAGAAGGTAGATAGAATGGTAACAGAGTGATGGCGGGAAAGGAAGAAGTAAAAAGCAAGGATGTACGGAAAGTTAATTGACCTGCATATCTGATATGAAAGGTGAACAGAAAAGAGAGAGTTAATATGAGACGATTATTGAGATCAAAAAGGTGGAATTACGAAAGAGAGGAATCTTATCAGAAAGTCTAAGACAGAAACTGGCTTGTGTGAAATATTTAATGATGAGGTTTTAGTGAAAAATGGGTATCTTGCCAGAGGTAGGAGCTAATGGAATTAGATCAGCTGTTCCTTAAGGAAACATCTAGAGCTTGGAATGAACTATTGAAGCCCAGACACCATTCATTTGTGTCTCTACATTGGTAGGCATTCTGTATTCAAAGAAATTCTGTCAAAATCAGGTTTTGCCAAAATGGCGGCAACAAATCTCCCGTGAACTCTCTCTTTCTCTTCTTAGATGTAAACAGTACTTACTCAAGCGGAGCTGCCATATTCGATGGCATTCCAAAGGGATGGGCTTCTTCATCAGACCGTAGACAGCTGTGCTACGAGAGTGTTCATAAACTGTGTGTGAGCAATTGACAAGTTGACAAAACATTGACGAACAACAATTACTCAAAAAGCAACACTTGGAGAAGTTGTTTGTTGTTTAAGAGATACCAAAGAAACAGGAAGAACAAGTGAAAGTGCTGTTTTTGCCATTGCACTAAAACATTATTTTTCTGTAAGAAAAAGTCGGTAAATGAAACAATGCACTATAATACAATAAATTTATTCTTTATAGTTTATTTGTGAGATGCATTGAATTACTAGACTGCTTTTTTTTGAGATCACTAATTACTCTCCAGCAAAGACCAAAATGTAGAAGTTATTTAAAAATGTCCATACACAAATACAAAATATTTTAAAATGCTCAAAATATAAAATGTGTCTTATTAGCTTGAAATAATTACTATATTTTCAGCCACGATCTTCACGATGATTTTGATTAAGGAAAATGCAAAGGCATCAAGGCTTTAGCACCAATTCACAATAATGCTAATATAAGAATAATGCTAATAGTAATAATAATGATATCAAATAACATTTAGGTCTTATTTTGTGACAATTAGCCATGCTAAATATTTTTCTTGTGCTGTTTTAACAACTTCTTGATACCTCTATGAGAAGGAAATTTGTCAACCTGTTTTATAAATCAGGAATCTGAATCTCGAAGCAGTAATGGTACTTTTCCAAGATCATAAAGCTAAGTAACCAGTGGAATGAGAATTTGAACATAGTTTTGTCTGAATCCATGCCTGGGCCTTGTTGTAATTAGCACATATAGAGTCTCCATGGGAATTAGGAAAAAGTGCCTCTCCATCAAGATACTTTTATCCCCATCTGTTAGAAAGTTGTTACAATAAACTGACTATGTAGACCAAGACAGCCTACTGCCATCTACCGGAACAATTGTAATGAATACACAAATCTATGATGTCCATGATGCAAAAAGTATTCCCATTGAAGTGACTCCATTGGCACCAAAGGGCTGATCCAGCATCTTAAACAACTCTCTGATTCAAGTAGGAGGACATGTTTTTTTTCATTCCCCAGGAAAAATAAGAGAAAATTCTCTCACCTGCATCCCCCGCCCCCGTTTTTACCTTTTAGTCCATCGTAAGCCTTCATGAAAGCAAGGGATTATCTTGATACTAATTACCTGTCTGTTTATTCAACATCTACTCACTAACTCTCTAAGTGTTTGCACTCACTCATGGGGATATAATGAATAGAAAGAGAGAATGTTTCCAGGAAAACATGGTCTAGGTGGGGCAATAATTGAACACATTATGACAATATGGAATAAAGAGCCATGGGTTTCCTTATAAGAACCATCTCTAAAGTTTCATGATTGGTCATAGCCACCTGAAAGAGAGTCATTGGCAGTGAGGAGGAAATAGACCTTGAATCTGAGATCATGAAAAATAACTCTTAATGGATTATTATTAGTTTAGCAATGATACTATTTTATTCCTTAGTATATTTTATTAGATTTACTTTTTACTTTTTAATTTATCTCCTTCTAGTATTTTTTTTCATCCTGTCTCTTAAGTTTTTGATTTGATGAATTCATGCTCTTGTCAAGTTGTTCTATAACATGAAACTTTTATGGGATATTTCCTGGTTTTTTTTGTTTGTTTTTTTTTTTTTTCCTTAGAAGTGGGTAACTATGCTTTTATCTTCTGTGTTCTTTTTTCCTTTTCTTTTTTAAAGCATTATTTTCCTGTAGCATATTCCTATAATTACTATGTAGTACATTGTCATAATAATCACAGTAGGAAGTTCAGACTCCCGAGTTGGCCTGATATTCTAGGCATGACCCCTTTGCCCTCTCCTATACTATCTGAAACTGCTTTGATTTCCCCTCTAAGAGATTCTCTGTTCTAAGGCAATGATTTCCGGGAGATGAGACCAGGTTTGGAAGTCATGCTGTGTTTCAACTCTCCACTCCATGCCAGAATGCCTATTTTTTTCTTTGGCTACTAGTTCTGAAATTTCATTACACAAAGTCACTCTCTTTTACTTCTTTGATTACTCTGCGTAATTGTAGGTTGTTTTCATATTTGTTGTTATTTACTTTTCTTTGTTAATATAATTTCATATTAACCTGCCCTATTCCCTGTCCCCACCTCTCTGACTTTTCTATGTGATCGTGCATGTCCTTTTGGTTTAAACCACCGGCTTTCCCAATGCAGTTACCCCATGACCCTGGGCTGTCACACGACAAACCTTATATTTTCTTCCTTTCTTATTGAATACTATGTCTTCTGCATAGGCTCATTTTCTGCTCCTTTCATTGAAACTAAAAGGTAAGCCCCTTTATTGGAAGGCTATTGGCCACTGTAGATACTCCTCAGATACCAACTTCCTATTTCCCACCTGTCATCTCCCGAAATGAAGAATGCTTCTTTTGCAATGCCCTTCCTGTTTCTTTCCCTTAAAATGCTGTTCATGCATCAGAGAAATATCATTGCTCCCTTCTCCACCTCCAGCTCCCTGAGCCAAACCCAAATTCAAGATGAGTGCACACTCATGTGCACACAGGCACATGTGCACACACACATGCGTGCACACAAACACACACAGGTACTTTAAGGTTATGGTGTAGGCTGTACTCTGTTACTGCTTGATGTTGAGAATTAAAGCCTTGCCAGATCTGCCAGGAGAAGAGTGAAACATCATTTTGCTTCACTGCATCACAAAGATAAGAATTCTGAGCCTCAAGTGAAAATGGGCTCAACTTAAATGAGAAGTGTCATCAAGAAATCATGGTTGAATTTGAACTAAAAAAGACATTATTTCCTAACAAGGACCGGTTCCAAATATGAATCCTATGTTAGACACAAGATAATAAATAAACAGTTTGTTAGGAGTCCTTTAGAATAGAATTTGTCCTTTCCAGAGAAAAATTTGGAGAGAGACAATCTGGGTTTGAATCCTGTGTCTGTCAATTACCAACTGTACGGTCTGGGCCAGGTGACCACAGCTCTCTGTCAGTCAGTGTTCTTATATGTAGATTGGGGATAATGGTAATACTCAGGGCACAGACTCTGTTGTGAGGAATAAATTAGTTTACAAGTAGCAAGTGGTTTTAATAATACCTAGTGGTCAGTAATAAATGGTCAAAAAGTATTAACTGTTACAATTAGTTTCCTTTATCCCATAGATTTGGGAAACAAAAGGAGGAGGGGATGAGTATACATCTCTAATATTGTCCTAGTGACGTATTTCTTCTCCTGAAAGTCAGGACTATCTCTGAAGCTTCTCTAATTGCCCAACACACTTAGGTGGTCTTATATTTCATTAAACTTGTATAATCCATCAACTATTTAGAGAGTTTCTGTTACTTTACTTCCCAGGCTATATTACTGTTCTCCATTTACCCCTCTCTTGCTCTACTAGTCTATTAGTTCACCTATTTGTTTATTCTACAAATCATTATTTGCAGACCCACAAAGTACCTTGTATTCCTTACAGAATAAAGGGGTAATAAGACTCATATGTAGTACATTCGACTTAAGAGAAGTACTATAAAAGATAAGTCTGTAGGGTGCCGGGGCGACTCAGTTGGTTAAATGTTCAGCTCTTGATTTCAGCTCAGGTCATGATCTCAGGGTTGTGAGATCGAGCCCCACATGGGGCTCCACACTGGGTGTGGAGCCTGCTTAAGATTCTCTCTCTCCCTCTGCCCCTCCCCTACCCCTTCTCTCCAGCTCTTAAAAAAAAAAAAAAAAAGAGAGAGAGAGAGAAGAAAAGAAAAAAGAAAGAAAAGAAAAGAAAAAAAAAGAAGTCTGGGATGCTACAAAATATAATTAACAGGGTGGCACATAGTAGTTGCTTAACAAATAATGGATGAATGGGTGATGGATGGATAGTTGGATGGATGAAAATTGGGGGAGTAACCACCCTGACAAAGTGAGACTACCCCGAAATCCTTTGGAATTAGATGGGTAATGGATGAGGTTTGTCATCTTTGTCTTCCCTGGCTGTTTTGCATGACTGGGAGTGCCTTGAAGGCAGAGTCCCATCTGCTCCTCTGCGTCTCAGTCTCCTGCTCGTTCCTTGTACAGCTAGGTCTCTGGTTACATATTTGTTGAAGGAATAAATTTAAGTGAAATGGGAGCTACATTCAACATTTGAAAAAAAATTCTTTGGTTCCAGCTTCTTCTGTACTTATTTGCGTTCATCGTAATTGCTATCCTTTTCTCATTAAAAGATTTGTTTTTGCCAGGTATGTGTTTAGAGTGTTATACCTATCTTTGGGTGTTGTTTTATGGCTCTCTCTGAAGCCAAGTCATGCCCATGCCAAATTTCTATAGACCCAATTTAGCACAATTAGCTTTTTAACCTTTAAATTATTTCACATGGCAACAGAAATTTATGAGGTTTTTTTTTTCCCCCAGACAATGTTAGAAACACTTTGTCTAGAATTAATTCTACATGTAATTATTCAGGAGGAGAAATGTGAAACCAAGTGAGGATTATAATTCTTATTTAGTTTGTTTTCCTCCTTCTGCAAACGTTATCCATATTTTTCAAAACTCTCAAACTCTTCTCTGAAACTTTATTCAAAGTTGAAGAGTCTGAGCCTGAGTTTACTGTTGTCTTTTGCATCACGAGGGAATAAAGCACTTAAACATTATTTTGCAAATTCCAAATGGAAGACGGTCTTCTGCTCCCATAAGATCCTGTGCTCACTTCTATCACAGAGCACTGTGTTTGTCTTATTGTAACAATCTTTCCCTATTTCTGCTGGGTACCAGATGATAAACTTGCATGCAGGGGATGTAAGGTGCCTACCTTTATGCCCTACAAACAGTGCCTGGCAGTTCTAAGTAATTCACTGGATAAATGTTTGCCCAATGAGTGAATAAATGAAAGAAGATGCCGACTTTCTATAAGTACAGTGTGGAAAGGATTGGCAGAATAGGCACAGCAAAAGTCAATTTGAATATAGAGGAAAAGATGGACACATTGGATAGCACTTAAGTTGTGCCCATTTCCTTTTCATTTTGAAAATTCTTTAAGTTTTGTTTACAATATTCTTTCCTCCCTTTTTAGGGATTCCCTGCTCTCTGAGCAAGCCTGAGCTGTATCTTACTGAGCTGGGCAACATGACTTCCTGAGCTGTCCTCTCACATTGTGTGTTCATTCAGCAAATATTTGTGAAGTGCTTCCTCCAGGCCCCCTCTTGCTGTTGCACAGAAAACTCTCCTATAGTAGGGTCCTTTGGCTACAGCAATCCAGCAGCTGTCACACCCATTACACAGATGAAGCAAAGGAAAGTGAAAGATGTTAAATCAAAGAACATAGCCCTCAGCTTGGTCTAATGTGTTTCTTTCTGCAATGCTGAGCCTTTATAAAATACATTTTCTAGCAGAATCCATTGTTTCCTCCTTTGCTCTCTCATGATGCTTGGGTCATAAAGCCCTTTCCCTCAGTGAGGTTATGGCTAGATACGTAACTACTCCTTCGCTGGAGGTTACAAACTTCATATATAGTTGAAAGCACACACACACACACACACACACACACACACGGGACTATTTTAAACATTTCATGCATATTAATTATGGAATCCTTAGAACCCTATAATTCAATGAGGTGAATGCTGTGAACATTCCATTTTAAAAAGAGGAAAAGAAGCAGAGATTGGTGAACTCACTTGCCCAAGGTATGTAGCCGGTAAGTAGCAGAGTCAGGATTTGAAGCTGGCACTGGCTCCAGATCCCAATGGGCTCAGCTCACTCTCCTTTGACAGAGGGCCTGGCTAGTTCAATTTTTATGTCAACATCTGCCTTGGCTACTACCTCTTGGCCAAAGGCTCCGTAGAAGAATGGAAGAAGAAAGCTCCACAATTAAGACACTGAAGAATAATTCATTCTTATGCCTGTGTCCCCACTGTCTTATTCCCAGACTTCCTTCCACAGACTGTGCTAATGCCCCTGTCTTAACTAAGCACCCCCCACCCATTATACTCTCCTGAGCATCCAGGCTTCTTTCTATCACAGTTTGTTACTATACATTCATGTGTGCAGTCGTCTGCTCATTGTTGAGTAGATTGTAAACTCCACCAGGACAGATGGGGACCTTCCCTTGATCATGTAGCCAGAGCCACACCTGCCACAGAGTAGACACTCCAGAAATATTTGTGGAATTCATGAATAAAGCATCCTTAACTCTGTAGTCACAGTGTAAACGTTTAAGCACCCACATGCTTGCTTACGTGAGTACCAGCCCTCTTTGAAAAGCCACTCTCTCTATAAGGAAAGGGGAAGCAGACAACACCACCACCAAAACTGTCAGCCCCGGAAAAGATTTTCCTTAGAGCATTCAAACCTTTCTCACAAAGAATTGGGATTCTTTATGTGACGTTGAGAAAAACAACCCAGGTTTTGGGACTAAAACCTCATCCATTTAGCCTCCACAAATGTAGACTCTGAATATTTTACCTGGGCTGGGCTGGGCTGCGGAACGTGTTTCCAAAGCCAATGATTTACTATGACAAGACAGTATGAGCTTCTGTTTTTCCTACAGCAAAATGGTTTTGAGGACTCTTAGCACCTAAATTGCTTGCGATCAGATGGGAGTTTCCGATTTCAATTAAAGCAGATCCAACCGGACTCCTATCTGGAAATTCTTTGTTATCAGGGAGTGCAAATTGAAGAGTAAACTTGAATGCTGCACAGATAGTGCTTCCGAAAGTCTTAGGGCAATTATATTGCTTTTCCTTCTAAATGGCTTCTAAGCTCTCCTTTGTGCAAATCGTGTTTGAACTGCTTTGACGTATATGAGCTCTAATACACCAAGCTGCTTTGGAGCTTTTTGTTCTCCTTGTTTTAGCTGGCAGATAAATTATAAATTTAAAAAACATGTCATCACTGTAAAATCATTATATGGTTTAGCTTTCTCACCAACTCAGACTGCCCCCCCTTCTCCCCTCCCCCCTGCATTCACTTGTCCAAAAGTAAGCGGATTTACTGTAATAAAATGATTCTTCTTATTAACCTCAAAGAATAAAGATGCAGAGATGAAAACAAAGTACATAAATAGAAGTTGTCATACAGCAGGAAGGATCTTCAGGTAAATTACAGAATCTTACTGTCTGGGGATCAGCTTACCTCCTAAATAATCAGAGCTCTATCAGAAACACAACATTACTGTAGACTCCCACAGACCAATATCAAGGTCTGCTGCCTTCAGCCTCTGGGCTGTGAAGTGTGATCTCTGGGCACCCTGGGGTCCCAATTTCTATGGTCTGATGATTTTAGGAGAAGAGGATAAGTGTAGGCAGGCTGGGGCAGCATAGAAGGATATAGCCTTTTCTACATTGGTGTGACATTCCCCATGGACACAGGCAAACTGGGATCTTGGCTTGGCCTTGGACATGCCCCTAAGCTGCCAGCTTTAGCTCCCTGGGCCTCAGTGTTCTCATCTGTGAAATGGGGATGACATGATCATGACTTTCAAGATTTGACCCTCCATGTAATTTTGCTGTGGCTTTAGTAATTTGTGATGGTATTTTATGTTACATCTGCCCATATATAAAATAATCCTTAACCCTGCGAAAGTTCTAGATGGCTAACCACCTATATGATCATGCTTCTTCCAGTCTTTAGGGACCATTCTCAGAGCCTCTGCTTGTATGGAACATGTCTGAGAAACTCAAATTAAAAAAATGACCAAAGGCCACTCCCCACCCCAAATGATAAATCCCGTGCATCAAAGCTCTTATATTTCACTCATACTGGCATCTGTGAGCCCTGATTTGAAACTGTATTTATTCTTTGTACCATTTTCAGAAGTCTTGGTTACCTGGTTTTCTAATTAATGGGGGAGATTAGAAACAGCGAATAAAAGAGAGTAAGATTGCTACCAATGGCAATCCAATGCAAGAGTCAAGTGATGGCATAAAAAAAGAAGACATAGAATTGATTTCTTCCCCTTCCTTCCCCCCAACACAAGAATTCAAAAGCATAAATGGCATGATGGCTTCGTACAGATATAAACTTCCCCACATACCTTTCAATAGTCCCTAAGGTAAGGCCCTGATTGCCTTCTAGCACAATCCATGGACAGCAAACACACAGCATGCATCCCATCACTCCTCCCACCTATGTCCAAACAAAGCAGAAGTTAGAAATCAATCTTGATTCTCTTTTAATTGATGCTAATACAAGGCATCCTTGTACTAGCTCCGGAATCTTTCCTAACACAGCACTCAGGCCCTAATTCCCAATCGTTTGTACTGAATCCAGGAGCTGAAATTCATCCCTAATTTCCCTATAAGTGATAACTGTTTAAAAGGGGGGCACCTGTGGCTCAGTGGGTTAAAGCCTCTGCCTTTGGCTCAGGTCATGATCTCAGGGTCCTGGGATCGAGCCCCACATCAGGCTCTCCACGCAGCAGGGAGCCTGCTTCCCTCTCTCTCTGCCGCCTCTCGGCTGGCTTGTGATCTCTGTCTGTCAAATAAACAAAATCCTTTAAAATAAATAAATAAAGGACGAAGACATGGCTAACCACATTTAAGACAAGTTTTCGCTAATGGTGGGGGCGATGGTAAAAAAAGATTAGGCTTATTAAAGGATGAGTAGGATTTTATCAAGTAAGAAATTTGAGAAAGCCCTTCCCAAGAATTTTTTTTTTTTTTTTTGTCCTAAAATCATTAAGAAGACAGAGCATGGCAAACTGATCTGAGGCAAACTCACTGGCTATCAGTTTGGGTAGAGTCAAGTACTTTGGGCTAGGGCTCCCGCAAGAGCCAAAGGTATGGTTTAATTCTGGAGGGATTCTAAGTCATATGGCACCCTCCCATGTCTCGGGAACTATTTGGACCTTTAGAGGCATGAGATACAGGAATGCCATTTTTCAAGAGCTCTCTGGAACTCACATAATCCTTAAAAACAACATTTTGATGAGTTGAGTCAGAGGCATGCAACCCGTATGTTTCTGATTCACAGAGTTTATTAGGGTTTAGAAGTTAGGGGAAGAGGTGCTGGCAAGAAACATCATCCAATTTCATTAAACCCAAAACACTGGAAATGGAGCTGCTTTTCCTTTCCTATCCCAAAGCTTTAACCCAAAGCTTGGGGACTTTCTGGCCCTTTCAGGAACCTTTCTCATCTTCTTGGGGTTTTATTGCCTGTGTGCAAATCAGGATGTGTTTCCTTAGTGGTGAACACACTATAGGAGGGAGCATATCAACTCGTAAATGGCTGGTTCATTTCACTTGAGCTTCTTGGCCCTCCATGCCTGCAGTGGCTGGGTGGTCAGGCCAGGCTTCAGAAGGCAGGTTCTCCCACCCCTCAGTGGAATGCATATTAACTCACTGAAAAGGCCAGGGCATAGAGCCTCTTTGTGTGGCTACATCTTAGGGGCAAAGGATTCAGTCTTCCTGCATGGGGTTCTTTGTCTTCCATGGTCTCCCCTCACATTTATTTATTCATTTCAAAAATATTTTTTACCACCTCCAGTGTGCATTTGGGATACAGACATGCATGCCATAGGCTCTGCCCTCTAGGCCTTCAGTTAATAGGGAAGAAAGACATACATACAGGAAATTATAATAGTGTGATGCATATTACATTAGAAGAAATATTTGCTTTTATGGGAGGCCATAGTTGGTTCTTCTAACCCAACCTGGGATTCTGGGGTGGGGACAGATCGCCAGATGTCAGCAAGGACTTACTGAAGGAAATGGTGTTTGAACTGGGTTTTGAAGTATATGTAGGAGTTCACCAGAAAGATTATAGATGTGGGAAGGAAGGAAGAAAGGTTAGTGGGAGATAAATGATAGCAGTCCTGATGGAAGTTGCTGTGTAGGGAAAGCACTGAGGCCTATGGGAGTATGGGATGCTTGTTATTATTAGTCAGGCTGTATTGGCCAGATCATGCAGCATATCCCATATGCTACACTAAGAGCAATGAAATGGAGACTCCTGGGCTCCAGTACTTTGTAGACTCATCATTTCTCAATTCTTGACCTTCCCCTCAGAGCTCAGCAATGGTGGGGAGTAGAAAGGTCAATCTTTGGAATTTTGTAACCAACTTATTTTTGCTCTTCTCACCTTCTCAGCCCCTAGTCTTGCTGCATTATATCCCACTGTGCATCATCATTGAGAGTGAGGTCCCCAGATCATTGACTTGTAGCATTATAAAGTAAAGGTGAGTATCCCAAGGTTATTGTGACATGTAGAAAGAGCCCAACACCAGGCTATAGACAACCAAACAGAGTCAATGTGTTAGTTAAATAGCGTTATGTAACAAGTTACCCCAAAATGTGACAGTTTAAAAAAACAAACGTTTATTATCCCACAGTTTCTGTGGTTTAGGAATCTAGTGTGTCTTTGCTGGGTGCCTCTGGGTCAGTGTCTCTCACAAGGCTGTAATCAGGATGTCAGCTGGGATTGCATTCATCTCAAGACTCAACTGTTTGCTCACTCCTGAGACTATTAGCAGATTTAGGTCCTTGGTGTCTGCAAACCAGAAACATTCATTCCATAGTGCCCCTCACAGCATGGTAACTGGCGTCCCTCAGGGTGTGCAAGTAAGACAGGGCAACCATGTTGGAAGACATGGTCTTTTTGTGACCAAATCCTGAGAGTGATAACTCATCACCTCTGCAACATTCTATGTCATTGTTAGAAGCAAGTCAATAAATCTATCCCATACCCAAGGGTAAGGGATTACACAAAGGAATGAATGCTAGAAAGCAAAGATATTTGGGAGCCATCTTAGAAGCTGCCTATAACACTAGGAATCCCACTTCTCTGTCACTTTGCAGTGTGTGAACTTGGCCAAATAATCTAATTGTTCTAAGCCTTGATTTCTCCACCTACAAATTTGAGACAGTCATTGTAAAGTATCTGACACTTAACAAATGGCAGTCAAAAAATCATGATGATGATGATGATGATAAATGTTAGTTTTTCTTTCCTTCTTGCTAGAGGTGGAGGTCCTCATGAGCACCTAGAGGAGTAGTCGTTTGTATGGAAAGGTAGACTGAGGGGGTGAATCTAATGCTTTCAACATTCACTACTCATTTTCTACCAAGCTGGAAGAGAATAGAAGCACACTACCCCCCTATGAATGACAGCAATAAGCATCACATACGTTTCTAGTACTCTCAATAATGAGTTACTTTCCAGAAGCTTCCAGCACATAAAGTAGGGAGTGCAAAGTGGAATTATGGTGTGGTAGGCATGACACCGAAGTGAATAATTCTTTAGTCACTGGCCTCTGAGTGTGACTCATGGATTGTGTCTCACTGCCAAGAAGTTCTGACTATGCATGCATACACAGCCAACAGGGAAGAGGTTGAAGAGTGGGTGCTTTTTTATATAGCCTCCCTAGGGGGATTTCTTTAAATAGAACCAGCAGCAACATTTAATATGGCTGTGATGCAGCCCTCTGTGCTCAGCCTCATTCAGTGCTTGGAAAATCCTGTCTAGGGTCACCTGGGTGGTGCAGTTGGTTAAGTGCCTGACTCTTGATTTCAGCTCAGGTTGTAATGACAGGATCGTGGCATTGAGCCCCTCATTAGGCTCTGTGCTCAGCATGGAGTCTGCTTGTACCTCTCTCTCTACCCGCTCTCTTTCTTCCTCTGCCTCTAAAAGAAAGAAAGAGAGAAAGATCTTAAAGAAAAAAAGACAAAGAGAATCCTCTCTATAGCCCAGGCCTCCCTTTATGGCATCCGAAGGCATTTGTTCACTGCAGCATTTCCATTCAGGTGTTAGCATCCCTTCAGAGAAGACAGCAGAAGTTTTCTCTTCATTCTCATGTGTGTTAAATACAAGGTTAGCTGACCTTCCCTGAGAGTGACTCTAAGGAAGACATTATATAAGCTATCTTGTCTAAAATTCACAACAGCCATTTGAAGTAGGGACTGTTGTCATTCCATTTTATAGATGACAAAATGAGACACAATGAAGATAAGCCACTTGCACAAGCTCACATAGCTAGTCAATGAAAACATGTTTGTGGTGATTTGCAATAAGTTGAAGCTTTGGCCAGAGCATTGACCACTGGAAAAGGATATAAGTTGTACTTACCTGACTTTTCTAAGGACCTGGTTAGTTTTCAAGAGGGATTGTGGTGTAGAGTCAATAGGATTTAGGAATTAGGTCTTTTCAAAGTTGTCAACATATGCTGCTCACTCATGACCAAATTCATACCTGAGGCTTCCTGATGACACGTCTCCCAGGGCACTACACTTAGAGTGAGTATGATAATCTCTAGGCTTGCTCTACTGCCAAACAGTGAGAGAAAGAATAAGAGGCAGCAAATGAAACCTATCACTTAGATTGGTAATGAAGGTCCAATTTCATCTGCTCTAGGAAGTCCAGGAACTGATATGTATTCCAACCAGAATGAAGTAGTTTGGAATAGTGGATGGGGATAATAGAACACAAGATATTCTGGCTGCTTTGTGACTTTGGACAGGTCACTTACCTTTAAGCTTCATTTGTACAAATGAGGCAGCAAAGAATTAGGGGTGCATGTAAATGTTGTGGGAAGCAGGAGGGATTTGCCTTCTGAAGAGGCTTCATGGCATCTGTCACAATAAAGGATGTTACCACAGGGGAAAGAGCATGCCTGGATCCAGAAGTAATTCTCTTTGCTGAAAGAAGCCACAGAAACTAGCAGGCTTTGGAACTGGAGTTAAGAGTTTGTGAGTTTTCAGGGTGGCTCTGACTGCTTCCCACATGAAAATAACCCACAGTATTCAGAAAACTGTACTGAACAAAAACTTTATTGCTTTTGTCTTTTTTCCAATTGAGAAGTTGTTATATTCATGGATGAGAACCTAGTGGGCATCAGAAATCTTTGCCTCTGGGTCTACCTTATTCATCCACCAGATAGACATCCAGTCTACTCAGTGCCTGGTAGTGTGGGGCTACAGCAGTAAAACAGAGGGTTGTAGTCCTACCTTTAGAAAGTTTACAGTCTCATGGTGATCAAATACACAGTTCAGTCCAGCATAAGACATGCTCTGATGCTGGATAGCAGAAAGAATGGCAGAAACACTGCTAAGAGACATTTGCCCCAAATTTCCTGGAGGTGGTTCTTAAAGGATAAGTTAACCAGAGGAAGGTAGTGGTGTTCCAAGCAGGTGGAACCTCATGAATTAAGAGGTGGAGTAAAGTAAATCTATGAGGTTCAAGAAGCTGTCAAAAGTTCTGGGCGGTTAGAACCAAGAGTGTGCGTCTGTCTGTGATGAGCAGTGAGCAGTAGGGACACACAGAGAAGCAGAGAAGAGTGAAGAGAAACAGAGAGGCAGTCAAATAGCAAGCAATAAGGTGGAAGAGGTAAGCAGGGACCAACCAAAGCAAGAAAGATGCTTGCAAAGCATATTCAAGAGATTTCAGAGACATTGACCTTGGCTGGGTACTTTTGGCAGATGGTTAAACTAGATGATCTTTAAGGTCTCTGTATATTTAACACATCCCAAACGGACACTATTCTATTCTCTTTGAAATGTTCTCCAATGAAAGAAATTATTTCTTTATTTTTTAAATAGCCAATTGCATTTTTGTGGATTTTATTCACATAATGCATCAATCTAGTATTGTTCACCTTTCATTGTTCATCTATGGCATGGCTGACACCATACTGTGTAGTGGGGATTCTACCATACACAAAGTTAAAGAAGACTGCCAGAGACTCATAATTGTCCTGCACTATAAGGAGAGAGCAAAAGATAGATTATTGATTGACTGATTGATCGATTGGTTTTGGAGTCAGGTGTTCTAGATGTGTGACCTTGACCCATCTGAGCCTCAGTGTCTGCATCTATAAAATTTGGATAATAGTAACACTCTCTCAAGTTATTGAGAGTATTGGAGGAGATAGTACAGGTGAAAAACTTAATCTAATGACTGATACATGATAAGAACTTACATGTAGCTAGCTGTTAGCATCATTGTCAGTAGTAGTTATAGTGGTAGTGGTTGTACTGGTACCTTCTGAAATTGGCAGAGTTCATTGTAACAGCAGTGAGAAGCTATTACTACTATCGTATTACCAGTTGTAATAAAATCTCTTATATTTGGACACCTGAAATTCAAAATCATGACAATTAGGCTTAATTATGAAATTCTTTTCTCCATGGGGCCAAAACCAGTTTGCTTTATGAATGAATAATAGAAAGTCTGGAGATGGCAGAGGAGATAGGGATTGGGTGTGTGGGTGTGAAACTCTTTAAACTACATCTATGTATATATTTCAAGTGCTCTAAGTTGCTTCGAGGCATGTATGCCATATGATCATTATAAATGTGGCCATATTGGTTTATTCAAGTGTCTCCCCAGTATCACTTAAATTGGTAGCACTTGATAGTCATTGATTGTAAAGAACATGTTTGAAAGCAATAAAATAGCATTTCTCTGCAGAACATTTTGTCCTTTCTGGTTATTTCGCAGGACCTCTCTTCCTCCTTACTTTCATCCAGTTATTCTCAGTGAATGTAATTTTACTAAATTCATAGCAATCACCATTTATTTATTTATTCAACACATAGTTATTGAAGGCTGCTGTATCCAGGATGCTGGCTGGGTGCTGGACATTGAGGAACTATCAAAAAGACAAAGGCCTTCCCTCTTGCAACTGACATCCTCATCATGGATTTGGCTTTGGAATGGAGCAGTGATAATCTTTTGGAGTTGTTTAGAAATATTTAGACGTACTTACAGAAAAATAAACATGATAAAATGAGGCATCGATAGAGTGATAAGTTCATCAGAATTAGGCCATTATAAAGAATGCCAGACATTAGGACAGAGCTTTTTTATGACATTGTTTTAGTAGAGGTTTTCACTGAAATTACACAAATGACTTTCTGCATAGACATTTGCATGTTTTCCCCATTAACGCATGCTTTCACCCCACCCCAGATCCATAAAATTCCCTCTTAGCTCCTCAGTAATTTTATACAAATATTAACAGAGAGAACTAAGTCATACTGGGCTGTTACAAAAAAAAAAAAAGTCATAGAAATTTGAAGCTGAGACATATTTAAATCCATATCCGCTCCTGCCTTGCTCAAACCCCTTAATAATTTGTGTCCGCAGAGTAAAAGATGAACTCTAAAGCTTTCATTCAAAACTGCCATATGAAGTTAGCCAATAGCTATTGTTCTTTTTGATATTTTATCTATAATCCCCAAGGCCTCTTGGAGACCCAGAGGCTCTGGTGCAGACAGAGAATCATACAAAAGCCATCGGCGTAACTTGAAGCACTGCCTCATGTCAGTGATGTGTGATTTGTACCTATCCTGGCTTTCCTTTTTAAACATATGGCTATTTCATGTATGTCATTCAACCAATACTCATTGAATGCCTCCTGTGTGCCAGACATTTGTACTTTTTGTTTTTATCTTTATTTGTTCCCCCTTGAAATGTATAATCCAATCTGTGGTTTCTCTGAGTCTAAATAAGCATGCACTGTTGGTTCTCCAACTGGTCCTGGCCCATTCATCTAGAAAATCAAAGTAGCCTTCCCTGTCAAAAAGCTAGTTTCACTGTTCTACCGATTATTTCCTGGCTGTATGACCAAAAAAAAAGACCCATAGTAGGAAGAGGCAGGAGCTCTTTAGATAGATTCATTATCCACCTGCCTAGCAGACACCGTCTATCTTTACTTCAAAGCACCTACACTTGTACTGTTGAAATATGGTTCTTAATCTGGGAATATTAATTAACACTATATTAATTTTGAAAATACCTTCCTAAATTTGCATAATTTATTTGGAAGCAAAATTGTTAGGAAGCAAATTTACATAATTTATTTGGAAGCGAAATCCTATTATCGTTTGAAGTGGAGGTGATTTTTATTTTCTTCTCAACACACATCTTCCAATATCCAGCAGGACTTCTCTATCCATTCAGCTAGCCAATCACCCTATGATGATGCTCTTGGCCAAGACTTGTTGTACGGACTGGAACCAAGACTAAGACTCAGACATGAGTTCTTGCTCTCAAGGAGCGCATGTTACAAGATGCATTTGGGGCTGCAGAAATCCCAGGTCCACTAAGGAGTTTGGATATCTGAACCTGGACACCAGACAGTAGCATTTGTCACTAAATCATTCATCATGACATCAGAGACATACTCTTCTGTCTTGAGTCTAGAACATAATAGAGATAACCTGGCCTGAAATTTTGTCTCAGGACTGCTGTAATCTCTCTAAATGCAACACGGTGCTGTACACATATGAGGTAAGTGAAAAGAATTTGTGAAATTGAATTGGGTTGGAATTTGTTTACTACTTTCCAACTGTTTGTCAGTGATTTGAGATTACAATAAGTGACTTTTTTTTTTTTTTTTTACATTTAAGGTCTGAACCAATTGGGAAATAAGACAAAAGAGATGGCATATGTAAAGGATACCATCCATAATTCTGGTACAAACAGTTATTGGAGAACATGGCTTATATCTATAGCTATCTATGGCTTTTCTAATATTAAATCTGTGAACATGTAGACCCACCTACCCAGTCATTAGTGTTGCCTGCTCACCGTTTAGGACAGGGTCTGCCCTTGGATACTGAGCAGAACACGCATTCCTTGTAGGGCTTATACACATAAGAAAAGGAAGAGGATGGGCTGGGTTATACGTGGCCAATTTCTCCTTTAGAACTTGAAACTCCTATAAGATTTCTCACCACCCTGCTTCCCCCAGGCAGAGTGAATGAAGAGGGAGAGAGAAGTGAGGAGTATCGCATTATGGGGATTCCTCCATGAGGGAGAAACCTCAAGAGTCTGGAAAAAATATTCCCTGGCAATACCAGTTCTCTGTTGATTTGGAACACACTTCTTCTTCTTCTTCTTCCTCTCCTTCTTCTTCTTTTTTCTTTAAACATTTTATTTATTTATTTGACAGACGGAGATCACAAGTAGGCAGAGAGGCAGAGAGAGAGGGGGAAGCAGGCTCCCTGCTGAGCAGAGAGCCTGATACAGGGCTGGATCCCAGGACTCTGGGATCATGACCTGAGCCGAAGGCAGAGGCTTTAACCCACTGAGCCACCCAGGTGCCCCTGGAACACACTTTTTTTTTTTAATAATTTTTATTTTTTTTTATAAACATATGTATTATTAGCCCAAGGCGTACAGGTCTGTGATCGCCAGGTTTACACACTTCACAGCACTTACTGTATCACATACCCTCCCCAATGTCCATAACCACACCACCCTCTCCCTCCCCTCCACCCCCCAGCAACCCTCAAGTTTGTTTTGTGACAGTAAAAGTCTCTTATGGTTTGTCTCCCTTCCCATCCCATCTTGTTTCATTTATTCTTTTCCTATCCCCCAAACCCCCCACATTGCATCTCCACTTCCTCATATCAGGGAGATCGTATGACAGTTGTCTTTCTCCGATTGACTTATTTTGCTAAGCATGATACCCTCTAGTTCCATCCACGTTGTCGCAAATGGCAAGATTTCGTTTCTTTTGATGGCTGCATAGTATTCCATTTTATATACATACCACATCTTCTTTATCCAGTCATCTGTTGATGGATATCTAGGTTCTTTCCATAGTTTGGCTATTGTGGACATGGCTGCTATAAACATTTGGGTGCACGTGCCCCTTCGGATCACTACGTTTGTATCTTTAGGGTAAATACTCAGTAGTGCGATTGCTGGGTCATAGGGTAGCTCTATTTTCAACATTTTGAGGAACCTTCATGCTGTTTTCCAGAGTGGTTGCACCAGCTTGCACTCCCACCAACAGTGTAGGAGGGTTCCCCTTACTCTGCTGCATCCTTGCCAGCATCTGTCATTTCCTGACTTGTTAATTTTAGCCATTCTGACTGGTGTAAGGTGGTATCTCATTGTGGTTTTGATTTGCATTTCCCTGATGCCGAGTGATGTGGAGCACTTTTTCATGTGTCTGTTGCTCATCTCGATGTCTTCTTTGCAGAAATGTCTGTTCATGTCCTCTGCCCATTTCTTGATTGTATTATTTGTTCTTTGGGTGTTGAGTTCGCTAAGCTCTTTATAGATTTTGGATAATAACCCTTTATCTGATATGTCATTTGCAAATATCTTCTCCCATTCTGTCAATTGCCTTTTGATTTTGTTAACTGTTTCCTTTGCTGTGCAAAAGCTTTCGATCTTGATGAAGTCCCAATTGTTCATTTTTGCCCTTGCTTCCCTTGCCTTTGGCGATGTTCCTAGGAAGAAGTTGCTGCCGCTGAGGTCAAAGAGGTTGCTACCTGTGTTCTCCTGAGGGATTTGATGGATTCCTTTCTCACATTGGGGTTCTTCATCCATTTTGAGTCTATTTTCGTGTGCGGTGTGAGGAAATGGTCAAATTTCATTTTTCTGCATGTGGCTGTCCATGGAACACACTTCTTATTTACTCCCTGCTTATGTTCTTCATATTTTATTTTAGCCTCTTCTAAATGGCCTGAGTCTTTTAATTCTTATAGCTCAGAACTTCCTTCCTTCTTGTCTGATTTCTCTTGCCTGTAACCTTCTGTCTATGGGCTCATCCCTTCTCCTGGATCATACCTGCCTGGTTTGGCTCCTAATCCCAGTCTACCTGACCAGCCCTGTCTTCCAACTGTTGGAGACACAATGTGATGAATGGATATATTAATCATGTGGCACTGCTTTGGACATTCGAGCTGTGGAGGTGATTGAGTAGATGTGATCCCTTGCCTCATGGAACTTTTAGACAACTAGGAGCTAGAGAGAGGGAGCAGACAATTACATCCCAACCCCGACAATTCTTCAGGAAGAGAAAGTGGTGCATCTTATGTAGAAAAGATCCTCCCCACATTGGCTATAGATATTCAAACGTGCATTTAAAATCACTTCAGTGGTATTTAAAGTGCTGATGAAATGCTTATCCATAATATTTTTATCTCCTATCTTGATTTTTTGTCTTTTCAAATTTTCTCTGTGATTAACTTCTCTGGCAAAAGGAGGGGGGAAAAAAGAATAAAATCTTCTCAAAGTTCTATGCAGCCAGAAAAAAAAAATCAAAGATATCCACCAGCAGCTTGCAAAAACAAGAGGGAGTTCTGGGGGTTATAAAACATATGCTTGACAACTGATATTATCCACTAGCGAGATACTGTTCATATCGCCACAGCCTGAAATTGCACGAATGATCACCCTGGTTATCAATTCATACATGCTCACAATGGCCTGGTGGCTCTGGGAATTACCTTCTTGGATTACTGCAAATCCCTCATCTCCAACAAATTCATCATGCAAAGTCCCCACTATAATGAACCTTGGGTAAAGCTCAGCACTCAATTGTGTTTTAACATGTTAAGTGGAGTGTGGGTAGTCTCAGAAATAGAACAGTTTGGGCGTGTTAGAAAAGATACTTCACCTTTCAGGTCTGTTTCCAACAATTATCTAGCCACTTGGGCCCACGGTGGTCTTGGTTGTTGGAAATTGAAGTGTCTGCCCTCTTGGAGGAAGTGCCACAAGTGGAGGCTCCCACTTGGTACTGAGCTTGCTTGGTCAGAGTCTACATCTTGGAGTAATTGGCTGGGTAAAGCCGACAGAGTTTCTGGCAGCATCGAGGTGACTAGCATGTTACCTAGTTGTTAGTAACAGTAAGTGGGGGTTTTTGCCCCATCCATTCTCTTGGCAACCCATTATTGGTGAGTCCATGATAACCGGAGCCGATGAGATACTGCACTCCAGTACTTTATGCCATGGTCATTTTCAAACCTGTTGAACAGAGCAAACTAGAATATACAAACACAACATCATGTCACATTCATTCAACTGTATGAGTGTGTACATGTGTGTATATACTTATACAAACATATATGCACACCCATATACAAACATACATGAATATGGGGGTGGATGTTGGTTCTGGGTGCTCTCATAAGTCCTATGGGTACATATAGCATCTCTTCTCATGGAACCTACATGCTAAGAGGACAAAGAGACAATTCAATTCAGGCAGAGTGTCTCTGAATTGGTCTGGGGATCACTGACATTTAAAGCACCTGGGGTATTTGTTACAACTTCCAGACCTCGGCCTAATCCTAGTCCTACCAAAGTGGATGCTTTTGGGAATAAGACCTGGGGAACTTTAGCCCCACATGCTCCCAGGTGTAGTCTGTTGAGAACAACTGTAATGTGATAAATCCTATAACAGAGAAGTGTAAGTTGTCAATGGAATTTGCAGGAGATATACCTAACCAGCATGGCCTGTGGAGATCAGAGAAGGCTCCTCAGAGGAAGTACTTCACAAGTTGGGAGTTGAAGAAGAGTAGAAGTTATCCAGAAAGAAAGAAAGGAAGGAAGAAGAATCAGAAAGAATGTCTGGCAAAAGAAAGCCAGAGAGATCATGGGGAGAGTTTTCAAAACGTATGACCCTTAGTAAGTAAGGGCTCCAGAAAATAGAGACCAGTGTCTATAGGTCTTGCTTCCAGTGTAATAGAAGACAAAGTTTTCCTTGGCATCTTGATAAGCTATCTACGTTAGTCCCATTTCCTCTTCCTGTGCTTACTTTTTCCCAATAATGACAACACCGTAGAAACCTGAATAGTTGTTTGTATATTTTGCAGGATACAGACCTCAGATCTGGAATCATCCATGTGGTACTCTTAGTAAACAGAATCTCTGACCTCATGCCAGTCACTCTGGCCACTACCAGTGAAATGGATGATTTCACATTTCCTATACAGAACCAAGGGTGTCCTGAGAAAGTGAAATTTCAAACACCTCCAAACTGATGGCCCATTTCTCTACTGGATGCTACACACTTCTTAATTTTATGTTTGTTCAGGATCCAGCTTACTGAGGTCAATTAAAGTCAGGAGGCGATGTCGGCTTGATTTAGTAAAATTGGATTCTTTGTCTGCCTTGGGTTTATCTCCCTGGGCTGGGTTGTCATTTGAATTTTATGTTTTTGTCCTTATTTCTTCCGACCATTTTTTTTTTTCCTCAGGAATGGTTTTCAGTGCTGGGCTCACTCTATCTGTTTGCAAGGAAGGTGTTTGTTTCTATAAAGTGCCTGTCCCGTCTGATCTCCATCATCTTTATGGTCTTGCATTCTGTCACTGCGGCTCATGTCTGGCCGTGGTTTGTTATGTTTTGACAGGAGTTTGTTATAAAGCTGGGGATCACGTCTCCGGCTTTGCCTTTCAAACTTTCTTCTTTACGGTAGCCATAAACCCATGCTGCTAAAATGTTCCCTCTGAGGAGGGGTTGAAAATCTGATAACAAAGGCCCTGGGGGTAAGGAAAAAGAGGGAGGGGAGAGCAAAATGGAGGGAGAAACATTTTAAAGAGATATTAAAGTACCCAGGTATGTACTAGCAGTCATCCAAACGCAAACAAAAAGAATACATACAAATTCCAAAGGTTTGAGAAGACAGTAAGAGAAAGGCGGGTGCAATGTACTGCGGTTAACCTGCCCTGCTGTTTTTAATGTTTGGAATCTTGGACAAATCGGAAACTGTGGACTAGTAAGTGGAATTGGTCCGGGCTTTGCTAGAAAGGAAGACAGCATGGTATGTGGACCATGCGCTAACATCTGTACATCTTCTAGCCGCCATCTTGCAAATTCCTTTTTGAAAATGTTTAGAATCATCTTGGTTTTTGGTGTATAGATGGTGGAATGTAGACAATATTTCCATGATCCTTGATGTGGTGTCTGTATTTTAATCCTTGTTCTCCACCTCAGTAAGCAGTTATTGATACTTGGTGCATGTAATACCTTAACTGTGCATCCCCAGCTGGTCATCTATTGAGCATAGCTGTGTCCTAGGAGTTTGACTGACACTCAGTGTACTTTTTCTCAAGGTCAGTGTATCCTCACGGTGATCTAGAAAGAAATGAATATTATCCCCATGGAACTAGCATGTGGCCAGCCACCTGGGTACATAATGCATGCAGAGTTATATGGGGGCTGTGGGCGGGAGGTTATAGACAAAAAGGAAAAGTGGGTCCATTCCCATTAACTAAAACATGACTCCCTGTAACAGCAGAAGTGGGATTCGGCCCTGTTTGTCTGATTCCAAAGCCTGTGTTTCTTGCACTACTCCAGGTTGAGTCCTCTCCAACCACCTAGTGAGTAAGGAAGTGGAAGAGAGCAGAGTCAGCTCATTTACAGGGAAGTCTTTGACTGGAGCAGGCAGAAAGGTCTGTATTCCTGATTTCCCAGCCCTGGGAAATAGCAAAGTCACCATCTCTGACGTAGGAGATGCCTCCAAATCCCAAGAGCCACCGCCACGCAGCTCCAATGCAGAAGCAAGTTGTTCACTGAATGATTTCTGGTGGCCTTGTCCCCTGACCCAGCAGCTGCAATCATGCATAGGAGCTTGGCCAAGGAATCCTGTAGCCCTGACCCATCTCCTCCCTTCCCAACACTGCCCACCATTTTCCCCTCATTGACTCCCCATACATGAAGTTGGTTCTTCTCCCTGCACCTCTGTTTGGGACCAGGCCTGCCCTTCTTTCCTTCCTTCTATTGGTCCTCTGTCTCCCATGCTGTCTTCTTCTCTTTCTAGATTTTATTCACTATGTATTGAGCATGAACTCAATACAAAGGAATGTTCCATGTTATTTGATTCTTACGTCAAGTTAATAATAATACTGAGGATAAACTAATAAAATAACTACTATCCATGGCTTAATGTGCACCCATGCAAAGCCCAGTCCGCCAATAACTATTTGCTAAGTGCCTGCTACATCCTCCACATCACTCTTGGTTCTGAGAATATAGCCAGGAGTAAACAAGCTCACTTCTTTGAGCTTAAATTCTTGTGAAGGAGCAGGTAACATACCAAAATAACATCACATGAGTAATGATGATTATTATGAAGAAAAATTAATTAGGGTATGGGGATGGGGCTTAGCCAGAGGTGAGAGCATTTTGTGGATGACTCTAGGTTCTCTGTATGACCTCCCTATGAGTCTGGCACTGTTTCATCCTCATTTGACGAAAGAGAAACCTGAGACCAGAGTAATTAAGCTACTTGCCCAAAGTCCCACAGCCGCTATGGGACAGAGCTCAGATTCAAGTACAGGTGGGAGTGGCTCCAGCTCTATGCTCTTGACCCTGTGGTCCTCTCCTGGGAGGAGGTCAGGCCTGGTAAGGTCTGGGAAGAGCAAAGCCAGAAGGATGCCTGGACCTTTTTATCAGTTCTTAATAGTGACAGAGGAGAAAGTAGAGAGCCAGAGAGAAGCCAGAGCCATGCCTGTGCAGATGCAGGGATCTTGCCTCTGGGGCACATGATCCAGTAGATAATATGGCGCTACTTATCTCCTGGAAAGAGGGTCACCTTTCCTCCCAAAGGCTATGGAGTGCAGACAGAGGCCCTAAGTGTCATTTCATCTTGGGTAATGGAGCCACAGCCCTCTCACTGAAAGGAAATAAGGGAGTTTCAGGGAAGGGACTGTCACACAGTGGTGGATTGGGATGGGAGTTCTTGATGTTGTTTGGCCCGCAAGGAATGTGACCGGTGTGTGTAAGCACTGGGAGCTAGGCTGGTGCCAAGTCTTGGGCAAACCAGACCTGTTCCAGAACCCACAGAATGCCCAGAGGCTTCCTTCTCTTGCTTGAGTCCTACGCTTTTCTGAAAATCTGCACACAGCATGTGAAACTCCCAATAGCTGGCGCCCACTCGGTTTTATCAAACTTGGGTGGGTGCGTTTTGGCTGTTAAGTCCTGCTGCCAGGAAGACTATGGAACATTTAATTCACCGTCAGAATGGTTGTTCCTTTTCTTGTAGACACAATCTGAGGGTCAGAGGCACAGCCCCCAGTGGACTTCCGTGGAATGTGAAGCTGACCCTCTTTTACTACTTCTCATTTCCAAGGATTTTTACTTCCCTGTAAAGTGCCCCTGGAATGCTGACTTGGCATGCAAATGGAGTCAGTCTCTCTCTCTCCCTTTCTCCTCTTTCTTTCTTTTTTTCTTTCTTTCTTCCTTCCTTCCTTCCTTCCTTCCTTCCTTTTCTTTTCTTCCTTTCTCTCCCTCTCTTCCTCCCTCCCTTCCTTCCCTTCTCTCTCTTTTTTTAGAGAAGCATCTATGCTTTTTTTTTATTAACTTCAAATGTTTATGACTTGTACACACAAAATAAGGAAGAAGCCCCTTCGAACTAACTAGTCTCCCCAGATAGGATGCTTTTTTTTTTTAACCTGCAAAACACAAAATTAACCTTAATCCCAAAACAAATCTTTCGAAATGATTAGTCTCTAATCTTTAATTATCAGGATTAGAGCATTCAGATGTGACCACTCCAGATATGGGGCCCTAAAACCTTATTTTCTCCTTCTTGTGATTTTGATTCTCTGGCCCTAAACTCTGAAAGTGGCTTTGCCTCTGCATTAGAAACCCTCATGTGCACAGAACCAGCTTAAGCTTGGCAGACTGTCTCAATAGACCTGCCAAGTCCACATTCATCCATGTGCCAAACATCTCTTAAGTAGCTGTTTACATCATGAATGTGCTGTGGTACTGAAATGATCAGGGAATGTTCCCTGCCTTCAGGGAACTGCAGTCACTGGAGGAAAGACAATGCATTGATTCCAGTGCAGCGGGGTAACTCTCATGGACTATGCCGAGAAAAGTGGTGTGGGGTGATGACTTTTAGTCGTGCTTAGCAGAGTCAGACTCTATGCTCAACCCAGAACACACACGATTGTGTTATGAGTACTTTTAGCAGCTCGCTGAACTAGTGACTTGTCTATTCTCGTTTGACACACGAAGAAACTAGGGTGTAAAAGAGCATAAATCATTGGTCCAAGGTCACCCAGTGAATAACATGGCACAGCCAGTAGATAAATCCAGAAGTTTCACTGTGGCATCCAAATTTGTAATTGCTTGCTCAGCCAGAAGACACGGTGCTGGAGATGAGGTAGGAGGAGGCCTAGGACATAGGATGAAGCAGAAGAGGGGAGTCTGGGACATGTGAGGCAGAGGATGCTTCAGGGGCAAAGGTTTTGAGAAGCCCAATGCAGGAAACATTGTGGAAGTAGGTAGGATTGAAGTGGAGTAAGAGAAAGGTGGTGAAGACAGCCAATTTGTTATTTTAATTCTGCAAACCTTTCCCTTGACTTCAAAATCCACTCTAAAAGGTTATATTTTATTGGCTTCTATTTTGGTGACCACTTAACACCTTAGAGAGAATATCTTGTGCAATATCCAGCCCAGGGGGAAGGCCCCATTCTACCCAAGTCTGCATTTCTCTACAGGGAAGAAATCATCTCTTGGCATTTGTTGCTAAAGGTTGCCAAGCTCTGCTTTCTATTAAGTTTGGAATCACACACATTTGTCTATTTCTCTGGTAACATTTCTCTAACTTCACTGAATTGTGCTGATATTAAAACACAAAAATGGAATGACTTCTGGTGTCCCTGTGGGTTTAAGTTTGAGAAGGCCCTATGAATCATGTTGAAATAATTTCATAAGAATTGTTGACGTTTGGCAACTTTGAAAAATCAAAGAATGGAGTCTTTCTCACTTTTCTTTCCCGGAGCCAATTTTTTCCTTTAGCTAAGTGAATGGGTTTGGAGTGAAAAATTAAAAACAAACAAACAAACAAACAAAAACAACTGCAAACCATCTGAAAACATCAGATGTGGATGATTCACCCAGAGTAATAACTACACGAACTGGATCAACTACTTAATTTCACCATCAACATGTAGATAAAGCTTTGAGGACTTGAGGACTGCCACTGTCCCTTTGTTAGGGACATGCTTTGTAACCTGAATGGCAAAAAAAAAAAAAAAAGTAAAACTTCACAATATTCAGTGCTGGTGAAGTTGTGAGTAAAACATGTATTACCATCAGGGTCAACTGGTCACAGCACTTGGAAGGGTGATTTCTGGTAGCTGGTTAAATAAAATATGAACATATATGAATATATGTATGCATATATGTATATCTGTATGTATATATATACACACACATATATGTATGTATGTATGTATATATGCATATATGTATGTATATCTTTTTCCCTTTTCATCATCTACCCTTTTAGAAAGGGTTGAAAAAATAATCCCTGTGTCCCTCGCCAAGCGAATGTCTAAATAAGCTGTGAAAGAGTTGTACTCTGGAATACGATGCAGTGTTTAAAATCAATGAATTAACCTTAGAGCTCAAAAATATGTATCACTGAATGGGAAACAACAAGTTCCTTATGGGTGCATTTATTATGATAGCTTCTATGTAAAACAAGACAAAAAGCACTCACAAAAAATGATATGTATTTTCTATGGGAACATATATAGAGAGAGATAAGTGTATGATTTAAAAATCTAGAAGGCTACATAACATAGTGATAACAAAGGTAACCTAGGAAGGAGTGAAGGCACTGACATTGATGGATACAGGCTGCTCACAGAAACTTTGGACTTATTGGCAATTGTATTAGTTAACCCTAGCAACTTAGACAAATAAATCTTGAAATTTCAGTGGCTTAACACAATAGAAAAACCCAGATGGGTCTTCCTAATATGTAGCAGCTGTCTTTCTGGTAGCAATTCAGGGACCCATAGCTCCTCCCATCTTCTGGCTTGTCTATCCAGGAGGTTGCATGGATCCCTTGCTGAGTCTGCAGCATCTGATCGTCAGAGGTGGGGAAGAGTGTGCCAGGTACACACAGAATGATTTTACTTGTCATGTCTGGACGTTAAATTTTCCCTCTCGATGTCTACTTGGTTGAAAAGAATTATAACAATGGAAATATCCATTGGACATTGATTACTGGGCATCACCCAACAGAAAGGGAGTTTAGAAAGCGAATACTGGCTCTATGCCTAGACAAAGGTAGCAGATCTAGTAAACAGTGAGTTTCTGCAACAGTAATTTGTTGATTTTTGCATGTGTATCACTTTTGTAATTTGAAAATTAATAAAAATTAAACTCAGGCATAAAAATAAAACCAGTGTTGGTTGATTACAACAAGCATTCTACTTTACCCCACCCTGGCTCATGTAGCTATGTGGCTTTACCTCTCTCCCTATGACATTCCTCTGCAGTAAAATGAGAGTATGAAATATAATTGTGGATAACCTAATTACCTTTATTAAA
Organism: Lontra canadensis; assembly: GCF_010015895.1. Lineage (NCBI taxonomy): Eukaryota > Metazoa > Chordata > Mammalia > Carnivora > Mustelidae > Lontra > Lontra canadensis. Next base: position 55,116,495 of record NW_022630995.1, read on the forward strand.
TAATTGTTAGTATTTTGTATTATATTTTTTCCACATACATTAAGTGCTAATCATAATCACTAATCAGGAGCTAATCAGTATCACCATGAGTTGAGTTCATTCGTACTCAAATCAGAGAAACATGCTAGGCATAGTCTTTGTTTTAACGGTATTTTTGAAATATGGAACTATCTAAGGGTACATTTTAAAATATTCAGAAGCCCATTGGAATTAGAAAATGCTACTGGGAATCACCGGACTACGCTTGAGGTCTTCGTGGCTCTATCATTCCAATTTTGTAGCTATAGGATGATGCCTTATAGAAAGCACCACTTGCATGGATATTTGTTAAAGGAATGAGTGAATCCATAAGTTGAATTTATGCAAAAGTTTATACAAAAATATATGTGGGTATGTGTGCACAAGAGAGCAAGCTTTATACTGAGTAAAAATATCATTCAATAATTGAAAATATATTAATACATAGCTTTCTAAGGGAAATTAGACCACCAATTCAGTAGTAGCTGAGAAGGCATTTGATCAAATTAAACATCCATCAGTATAAAAAAGAAGAAAATCATAAAAACAAAGATTGGAAGAATAATTTTATTTTTTTCCATTATAAGTAATATGATCTGATCTCAAATCAGTGTATAGTACTTCCCCTAATCCTAGAGGTGTTCCCTAAAAAATTCAGGAGGAAAAAAAAAAGAAAATCTACTACTTCATTCACTATTTAATACTTCTTCCTAGAAATTCTCTTCTAACCATTGCATTAAGATGAGAAAGTAGGGGCGCTTGGGTGGCTCAGTGGTTGAAGCCTCTACCTTCGGCTCAGGTCATGATCTCAGGGTCCTGGTATCGAGCCCCGCATTGGGTTCTCTAATAGGCAGGGAGCCTGCTTCCCCCTCTCTCTCTGCCTGCCTCTCTGCCTACTTGTGATCTCTCTCTCTCTGTCAAATAAATAAATAAAATCTTAAAAAAAAAAAAAGATGAGAAAGTAATGATATAAATATATTGGGGGAAAAAAGAAGGGAACAAAACCATCCATATTTGGGAATGAGAGATTTCTTCACCTAGAAAACTTGCAAATTCTTCCAAAAAACTATTAAAATTAATAAGACCATTCTAATAAGTGTGTGTGTTGCAAATAGAAATATAATGAAAAGGTTGCATTATCCATTCAGTATAACTAAAATATTTAAGAATTATCTTAACAAGAAATGCTAGCTATTTGTATATACGAAACTATAGAATTATTTTGTGGTAGAGATACAGACTTAAATGGATAAACATTTCATGTTCCTTTGTGGGAAGACTGGGTATTTTAAAGATGCCAACTGTTTCTTAGTAAATCAAATTGAATTTAAATTAACCTCTTTCCAACCTTGGAGTCAGGGAGAAGGGAGAATTTGACAAAATTATCATAAGGTTGGTCTTGAAGAAGATAATATTGTTATGAAAGTGTTGAAATAAAAATATACAGAGGGCAGAAAAAAATCTATCAGATGTAAACTCATGCTGAAGTTCGGATAATTAAAAGAATAGTGTACTGTCTTGGGAAAAATGAGACAAGTCTATGTAAAGGAATTCATCCAGACAAGACCGTCTAAGGTACAAATATATAATATCTGGTCCAGGCAGCGGTCTAAATCATGGTAAATGTGTGATGCTCCCTAATGCATGCTATTCCCTTGGCCCCCTTTGCCTGATTGATGTCTATTCATCTTTTAGTTTAGATCTTAACTCTATCACATTATTGACCTTGTACCCATAGGGCATTAGTAACTAGAGCATGGCTCAAAGGAAGTTGACTCCTTGGCTGGACCACAGTTCCTGCCCTATGCTTTGGATAAAGGGATAAAAGAGTTCTGCCCACAATGAAAATCACACATCTGAGAGAAATACCCTGTGGTATGGCTGACAGAATCAGAACACAATATTACCTGAATATGCCGAAATACTTGCTGAATTAAATGAGATGAAATGAGGCTTACCTGTAAGTTTCTACAATTTGATCAGATGCTCCTTAAGAGCAAGATGGGGTCTACTGTGGTCATCATTATTTCTCTAACATCTACACAAGGTGGTCCACTAAAGTGTTAGTCCAGTTATTAAAATGATTGGTAGATAGAAAATGGGAGAAAAAACACCAACTAGATTTCTAGGAGGATCACATATTTTTTATGGAGTTTTGGGATTTTGTTGGCAGGTGAATAATACATTAAAGAAAAATAGAATATAGGGTGTCTGCGTGGCTCAGTGGGTTAAGCGTCTGACTTTGGTTCATGTCATGATCTCAGGGTCCTGGGCTTGAAACCTGCGAGGGTCTCCTAGCTCAGCAGCAGAGTCTGATTGTCCATCTCCCTCTGTCCCTTCCCCTTCTCCTGCTTGTGCACTCTCTCTCTCTCTCTCTCAAATAAATAAATAAAATATATTTAAAAAAAGAAAAAGAACAGAATATGTTCATCAGATCTTATCATTGGCTAAAATTTTCTAGTGAGATCTCATTGCACTAAGAATAAATTGCAAACCATTTGCCATGGCCTAGAAAGTTCCACATGATCTGGTCCTGCCTCTTTTTTTCTGAGCTCATCTGTTATCTCATTCTCCTGACTGTGCACCTGCCACACTGCCTTCTTTCTGATGCTATGGCACACCAAGCTTATTTAACCCAAACTCATTCCTGTCTTAGGGCTTTTGCTCTTGTGCTGCTGCCTAAGCCTGGACCATTTTGTTCTCTGATCTTCACAAGGCCCTGTGGAATCAGAGAGCCATCTCCATTAACATGTCCTCACTATAGCCTTCCAGGCCAGCCCGTCTAAACTAGCTTGCACTCCCTCACCACCAAGTCTTTTCTGCTTCTTCACTTACCTGCTGTTAGTGTCCAGCCCCTAGAACAATGTCTGGCCCATAGTTGGTACTTAGTAAGCATCTATTACATGAATGAATCTTTGAAATAGTAAGAGAGGTAATCAGAAAGAAGATATTTAAATCAAATTGCTTTGGTTGAGAAAAGAAGTAAAAGATGTTGGCATTAAAAGATATGTTAATAAAAGATTTCAAATGCCAACTTATGAAAGTAAAGTTTGTTTGACTTACTTTCCCTTCAAAACAAAGGAATTTGCTTTGAACCTCTATCACCCCTATTTAATTTCAAGTCGATTTATTTCCTTTGTTTTGGCTATTTATAATGGTTATTTACTATAAATGAAATCACCAGTATTGTTTAATTCATTACTAGGAGCATCTCCATTTACATGTTAGCATAATGTATTCACTAATTTCTGAATACACATGTTTATTTTTAATGAATCTCTGTGTTTATTATTTATCTCAGTTGTATTTCCATATGGATTTCTGAGGTACTGCAGCCTTAGAACAACTATATGAAACTACATAGATTCAGACAACCAATTTGTCATTATCACATTTACAAAAAAAGTTTTAAAAACTATAGTAATTGATGATTTTATTATAGTTAAACTTTGCCTAATTAAAAACACAAATGTGGGGGCGCCTGGGTGGCTCAGTGGGTTAAAGCCTCTGCCTTCGGCTCAGGTCATGATCCCAGGGTCCTGGGATCAAGCCCCACATCGGGCTCTCTGCTCGGCAGATAGCCTGCTTCCCTCTCTCTCTCTGCCTGCCTCTCTGCCTACTTGTGATCTCTGTCTGTGAAAGAAATAAATAAAAACTTAAAACAAAACAAAACAAAACAAAACAATACAAACACACAAATGTGTGGTTGTATGGGTTTCTCTTTCCAAAGAGGAGAAAAATCATTAGTTAAGTAATTGTCAAACATAAGTGACACTAATACTAATACATCCTCTTATTCCACATTTTAATTACTGTCCTCAACCCTTTTCCTTTTTTTTTTTTTTTTTTGAAGTGAATTGTCTTTGAAAGATAGAAATTACAGGTATTTAGAACAGTAAATGATCTCCCTAAATCAAAAAGTCTTAACATTAGACAGTATTTTCTCACAGGACTTGGAGAACTTCAGAGCACTTAATATCTGCACATTAGAACTGCAGTTTGGCAAAGGTATTTACACCTAACAAGCTATCAAGAATTAGAGAGTCTCAAGATAAGGAGTAATTGCTATGTTGATTTGCCTATGAGTGTTCAAGTATGTATGTTTCACCACAACCTCATCAGGTTTTTGTTTTAATCTTTTCATTATTATTTTATTTGGCCCTTTGATTTCTGGTTTGAACATTTTCCCATATGATTATTTCTACTGATAACCTCTTTCATGTGCACTACCTATATACATTCTTAAGAGTTTAAAAAAAGCATTTCATGATGATTAATAGAGATGAATGCTCAAAACAACAGATGCACAGTAGTTTTTATCTTCTCAATGGTTAAGAGTTCTCAGTTTGTACCATTTGGTTTCTAAATGGGGGAAAATTAGCTAATATCTTCAAGTATCCTGTAGATATCCTAACATCCACGGTATCACTTATGAGAAAAGATGTGAGTTAGATACTGCTCCCCAGAACCATCAGCCTATCAACTCCAATAGCAAAAACTTCTGGAGAATGGGGTCAAAGGTTGGGAACCAAACAGAACTACAATAAAACCTCTCAAGGAACTGGAATTTAGAGCTTAATATCTAAATTAGCTATGAGTAAATTTTTAGCTATCTCTAAATGTTTACCTACAATGTAGAGTATTATTTAGACTTTCTTTATACACATTTCAGGCTCCTGAATAATTTAATCTGTCATTTTCTTGTCTTTTGTAAGAGTATAGCTGAATTATATATGTTGTATCAAACCTCCCTATATTTCACTCATAGAAAATCTTGTAGTATCATGCTCACCATATTTCTCCTTCCCAACTTTTGGAACTTTGACCTAAATGTGTAAGAAAAATTGAATTTCTTTTATAATCTACTGTAGCCTTAATCTCTATACAAGAATATTTGAAGATGTAATCCTTTCTATGGGAGTACAATGTCGATTTAGGTATATCAATATTTAAATTATTTTTAATTCCAAGGATTAAAGTATAAATGTAAAGTGTAAGTGTAGCATATGAATATGACAGTATAAAATTTGAATAGATTCAGAATTGGTGTGCCTGATGAGTTATGGGACCACCATATCTAACTCTGAAGCATTCACTGATTTAAAGTCATGTCTATTAGGCTGTGCAGTGCGGCTGCATGATTTACTAAATTAAAAGGACATTTTAATCTTCTCAGTGCTTCAAAAATAATAAAGATGTACATTGAAATTGGGATTCAGAAGAAACTGGCAAAGAGTTCAAAAATCACAAATTCGTTTTTTTTTTAACTATTATCACATTGTATTATAGATGCTTACATATTTGTTAACTCTCTTGTTAGAAGTAAGTGGAAGACAGGGACAAAAATCTATTTTTCTGTTTCTAGCACTTACCAAGGAGCTTTACGCCTACTCTGAGCTCAGTGAATGTTTATAGAAGAAATCAATGAAAGAGTGATTTCCTCAAGCACAAGAGATTTTTTTTTCTTCTGGTTACTTGTCCCCTTCACTGCACATTATCTATATACTGCTTGTCATGTGTGTGTTATATTTTATATATATTCCCTTGTAGAACAAAAACTCTGTGGAATAATGGTGCCCAAAGACATCCAGTACTAATCCTTGGCAACTGTGAATACGTTAACTTGGGATGGTAGATTATCTGGATTATTTGGGTGGGTCCAATGCAATCACAAGGGTCCGAAAAAGTGGAAGGGGGAGGCAGACAAGGAAAACTCCAATCACTATTGCTGGTGGATGATGTAGGAAGGTGACATAGCCAAGGAAAGCAGCCAGCTCCTAGATCCTTGAAAAAAAAAAAAAACAAAACAAGAAAACAGGTTCTCCCCTAGAGCCTTTAGAAAAGAACACAGCCCTACTGACACCTTGATTTTAGCTCAGCAAGACCCATGTCAGATTGTCAGGAACTATGAGATAATCAATAAAGAGAGTTTAAGCCATTAAGTTTGTAGTAATTTGTTACAGCAGGTATAGAAGACGAATACAGCTACTGACATAGGATGTTGCACAAAAAGACTCAGCTATCTCTTATAGTTAATTTTTTCTCATCACTTCCTTTTTCTTTTACATTAGCGTTTGTTACCCCATCCATGCTCCAGTGCAGTGGGACAGCATTAATCAGGGTTCATCTGTTTGCAAATGACAGAAAGCTAACACAAACTCACTTAAGCAAAAGAAGCAGGAGGTACACGTCTCACAGAAGCAGGACCTCCAAGGGATGGAACTGGGTTTCAGTCCTAAGAGGTACCAAATCAGTCCACAAAGACTTTCTGTCTCTCTAATCTGCTTTCCTTTCTATGCAAGTTTCTGTGTTTCTATAATACACATTTTTAGTGGCAAGACTGCCCTCTTTGTCTTTCAGGAGAGGATTCTAATTTGCCCATCTTTATAGCTTAGGAGGTTGAGAGGTGCTGTGATTTTCCATTGTTACATTAAAAACTTATAGGATAAAAGTACAAACATTTAATTTCTTTACTCATGCTTCTTCAATTTGGGCAAAACTATGGGGGACAGCTTATATCCACTTCATGTGATACCAGCCTGAGGCAGCTAATTGGAGTTTAAGGATTCACTTCCAAGATGGCCTCACTCATGCAGGTTGGTGCTGGCTGTTTGCTGGTAGCTCACTGGGGTTGTCAGCCCGAAGACTCAGTTCTTCATGTGACTGCCTCAGTTTTTTGGGCTTCTCACAGTACAGCAGTCTTAGAGTAGTTGAACTTCGTACATAGTCTCTGACTTCTCACCCGGGCAAAAAGTACAAGCTTCTCTATGCCGTTTTTTTTTTTTTTTTTATTCTTTTTTTTTTCTTTTTTTTTTTCTTTTTTTTTTAAAGATTTTATTTATTTATTTGATAGAGACACAGCGAGAGAGAGAGAGAGAGAGAGAGCGCACAAACAGCGGGGGTGGGAGAGGGAGAAGCAGGCTTCCTGCTGAGCAGGAAGCCAGATGCAGGGCTCAGTCCCAGGACCCTGGGATCATGACCTGAGCTGAAGGAAGATGCTCAATGACTTAGCCACCCAGGCGCCCCTCTAAGCCTTTTTAAGATTTAGCCCAAAACTGACACGAGGTCACTTGTGGCCCATTCTATTGATTAAAATGGATCAAGAGCCCAGTCCAGATTTGAGGAGAGGAGACTACATCCACAAAGGTGTGAATGCAATTGTCCTGGTTCATTGGGACCACCAGTAGCAGTCTACCACAGTGGATAATGGAGTTTTGTGAGTGATGGTCAACACAAGACCATGGGGGAAATATATTGTTCCCATAAAGAAAAGGGGCTGAACACAAACCTCAGGTATTCCTAACAATCAGTTTCAAGAGTGCTAGAAAATACTAAATAAAGCAAAGCTACATTTTCCTCTAAGTATATTTACTATATAGTTTGTACATTTTCTGGAGTTGGAGAGGTAATTAAAAATTGAGGTTAAAGTTAAGAAGTTGCAACTTTTATCCCTATTCAACTTTTTTTATTCTGTGAATGAAAATGATAATAATATATAGTAGATATTACTACAAAGGAATTGAAATGGTGCAGGATTTATGATGAATAAGCTATAATGTGGCTAATCCAGTGGTGTTTATTTGCAGTAACCTTTTTAATGTGACAATTCCTTGGATATTGTAGTGAAATATTTTCATCTACATTTTTATGGTTTGTATTTATTCTCCACAGTACAGATCCCCAAATGTCAAATTACTAGAGCTGTTTTATGGAAATTAGTTTTAGGTTAGACTATTTGAAATGCATTAAATTAATTTTATCTGTTTAGAAAAGTACAATAAGGTTTTTCGCATTAACAAAGTTTTCCTTATAATTTCAGCTGTGTGTACATTTAAAGACATGGTGGACTCAAATCACTCTTGTTTGAATTTCATATTTAGCAAATGAACATGCGCTGTTGGGGATTAAGCAGTGTTTGGAAAATGTATGTGTGAGGATTATTTAGAATGGAATTGCCAAAAATCCTGGAATATTTAATACACACTTGTTGATTGATTTTACTGCAATAAATACAAAGCAATAACAACTATATAAATTATTCAGAGACCAGTCATCCACAGCAGGATTCTTTAGAGATTACTTCAGAAAACAGTTTGGCAGGATATTCTTTTTATAGTTTTTTTTCCCCCAAATCCATGTACAAAAGAGATATAGATCCATATGGAATGGATTAACATTGATTCTTTTAAAATGAAATTAAACATTTTAAAACATTGAAGTAAATATTGTATGATCTTTCCTACTAAAGCCTTCTTTGGTAATTTATTTATCTTAAATATTATTTTTGTCTTTCAGGAGGCATTATATAGTGAATGTAAGAGATTTATTAAAAACCTTGGATTGCTTGAGAGTGCTTTAGTACTTTGCCTCAAAATCTGCACATAGGCAAAATTCCTGATATTATGAGTTGGGATTTTCAGTTTAAGAGGATTTAAAATCTCTGCTAAAGCAAGGGCTTGTTAGGTGTTTCTAAGCATCATATATCAGAGAGACCCAGCTACTTACCGATCGTGCAAACTAAAATGGGGCAGGGCAGGACACCTGGAATCAAAGAGACCAATTTAGAACAAGTAGAAGTTATCAAGTTATCTTAAAATTGGTCTTTGTTCTAGAAAGATATCCAGCTCCAGAAGCAAATAGAATAATCAATATTTACACAGGTATGGACCTTTTTGTATATGCAGATTCTCAATCATTAAAGCAGTTGGAGACAGTGTCAAAAGAGTAAATGTTTGCAGATTTGGAGGTAGAGACTCCAATTATCTACTTATTATAAGTCATGTGACTTTGATACAGTCCTAATGACCTTTTTTTGACATAATAATCCTTTTGGTTTCCAGTTCCCCACTACCTTGAGGTTGTTCTGAAGATTCAATGAAAGAATCCCAAAATACTTAACATACTGCAAAGCATTACATTATCAAAATTTACATTATAACTACTATTACTAATAATACATGCTTGGATGATTGGCTTATAAACAATTCACTGCAAAATCCGATTCGATTGGATGTGTTTTATTTTTTTTTTAAATATATTCATTTAGAGGATACTTAGGAGATTCACAGTGGTCATTGCTTTTGTTTCTGTTATTTTTGATGTTGTGGTTGTTGTTCCTGTTAGTTTTAAAGTACCAACCCTTACATTATTGACTTTCAATGAATACAAAATCTGTAAGAGATGAATGTACAAATTTTTACTGAACAGTTGGGGATTTTATTTCACTAACTGCAGCTCAGAAGGGTCATGGCCGTTTACAAAAGAAAGAATTTTACCTCCTTGTATGATTGGTTTCTTGAAATGATTTGTATCCAGTTGGAAGTCTGGCAATGGCGTGGGTTGAATGGGACCATTGGATTCTTTTGTTAATGGTTTATTTCTCTGTGTTTCTTTCCCAGCTATTGGCAGGACTCTTATCCCTCGTTACTTTAGCACTGTGTTTGAAGGAGGGGTGACCGACCTGTATTACATCCTCAAACACTCGAAAGAGTCATACCACAACTCATCCATCACAGTGGACTGCGACCAGTGTGCTATGGTCACCCAGCATGGGAAGCCCATGTTTACCAAGGTACAGGACATACTCAGCAACATGGCTTGTGCTTCTGTGGTATACTGAAGGACAATAATTATGCTTTTCTTCTGGAACTTTGAGCTGATTTCTTACATCTCAGACACTGTCAGTGCTATGAGATAATCTCTTTTGTTTGTGACATGGCTAGACGCTTGGTGAACATTGTTCTAAGATGTGTGCATGTGATGCAGAGCAAATATGATAGACCTGCAAAATTAAGAGACACAGGTTGCTAAATTAGAAAACAAATAATCTTCTACATCTAAAAGAACATTCTCCCATTGTTGTGTGGTCAGTATCTGTGTTTTGTTTCTAAAATTAAATATTTTTTAAAGCTAAGTTCAAATGTTAATAAATGGGAAAAAAGGCAACTAACTACAACTCAACTAATTGCAATCTTTAAGGAGCATAAAAATATAAAAATATAAATGTAACTAGAGAATTCAGAGTTTAAAATTTGTTTCCCCAAATTCTGAGAAGTTCTGTGGTTGGTCAGTCAGCAAGTGAGCACAGTAGAGTCAAAAGTTGGTTGTGAGAAAATGGGAAACACAGGGGAGGGTGTTGGGTGGAGGACCGGGTAACATGAACTTTGAGGCACAATTTGAAGGATGTGAAGTGAAAGAAAATGTCTTCTATACGTTCTATACCTATGACCCTTCCCACCCACAGACAATCAACATGGGGGAATACTCCTTCCAGGCAAAGAACTTTCTAGAACACTACAGACAATTCCTTTATGTCCTCTCCCAAGTAGCAAAATTAGTAAGAACAAATATGTAGCCAGAGAATCTGACAAACAGAAGTTTACTTGAGGGACGCCTGGTTGGCTCAATTGGTTAAGCAGCTGCCTTCGGCTCAGGTCATGATCCCAGCGTCCTGGGATCGAGTCCCACATCGGGCTCCTTGCTCAGTGGGGAGCCTGCTTCTCCCTCTGACTCTGCCTGCCACTCTGTCTGCCTGTGCTCGCTCTCACTCTCGCGCTCTCTCTCTCTGACAAATAAATAAATAAAATCTTTAAAAAAAAATAAAATAAAATAAAAAGTTTACTTGAATGAACACTAGTTAGTGCATTGTGATGAAGACTCAGTGTGAAACTAATCTGTAATATTAATGACAGCAGCTATCTCTTTTAGTTGAAAACACACATGACAATCCTCTCTTTATAGTTGAGAACTTGAATTATCAGGGTTAATTGCAAAAGCCCAAATTACAAGACTGAAGATATGTTTGTTACTTATGCACAGTTTTGTATGCACACATATAAAAATAAAATGTTTATCATTTTAAAGTATCCATTGATCTTGTTGGTGCAGCTTCATCTTCCTAATTGCTCACAACGATATATAAAAAAAAAAAGGGCAAAGGAAATGGTGAAAAAATGCGAAAGCAAATCATCAAATGTCATTGATTTCATGGTATCTTAATTTTGTCAATAGACATTTTAAATGTGGGGAGAAGTTGGGTTTTTCTCTTTCTTCCTTTTTAACAGTTGAATGGAAAGGAAGGTTGCCAATCAGGCACAAATAATATTCATTCCCACTGTATGTAGATGTTCATGCTGGGAAGAGAGTTTTGTTACATGGAAAGGAATGATCACCTGGATGATGGTTTAATCTGCGCATGTCTCACTTCATTTTGGAGATGTAAAATATTTACATAATCTTGTATCTCAATTGGATAACACCACCTATTTCAAAAGTTAGGACGTCAGAGACCCACAGAGAAAGGATTTCTCTGCTAGCTCATTATTCAGTATTTATTTGTTTGTTTTGTTTTTGTCTAGGCTTAGCATTATGTTTAGGTAATCAAGAAAAACATGCCAATTCCTTATGCTTTACGGGAAAAAAGAAATCCATGAGAATTAAATAAAATGGCTATAATGAAGAAGCTACTTCCAAAGCCTAGAGCCATTGAAAATAAAAATGCATTTTTGCAGCATCCCTTTTATAAAGCATAAAATATTTTATATAAACACACTAATACAATATTTTATAAATTATATAACAATAAATAATTTTAAAATAACATGTGTAACATTTTATATACATGTAAAATGTATAATAAAAGGTAGTCCTTTATATTTTCTCAATTTCTTTCATTCCAGGCCACAACTTTTTCTTAAATGAGCATGGTCAACTGCTCTGAAGATAAAATGATATATATTCAGGATGAGTTTTAAATTTTTTTTTAAAAATCCCATTCTTCTGATGAAGTGCCTTTTTTTCACTCAAATCAAGAAGCTAAGATTTCCCTTGGTTGCAGTTTCTCCTCACCCAGGAATGCTTCCCTTTCAGATGGCCATGGGGAAGACCAGAACAACCTCCTCCTGAACTCAGATCTTTCACTTCAAACTTCAGTTATTTATGTCACCTCTCCCTCTACTCCATGGCAGTACATCTCCCAACTCTTGTAATGAATATTTCCATACTGTGATGAAAAATATCACTTTCTGGGAAATACAGCTTAGCTATGTGGACTTAGTCCAGATGCTAATTATGCACATTTATTTTTAGAAAATTCTAAAGCATTCATTTTTTTCTTTTTACTTTTTTTTCTCTTCCCCCCACCTTGGTGATTATGATACTACCCAAAGAATCCTTCCAATTTTTCTTTTGTTCTTATATTAATTAAAAATAACCCATCTTCGTGTAATAAAATAATGTATTTAGTATAAAACAGTGAGCTAATGACCTTTCAGTAGCACAAAGAAAAATGTAGCCTGGAAGCTGCTGCTTTATTTTTAAAGGGGAGTTCCACTGTACATGGAATTACTTTAGCACATTATGTACAGGCACATCACATTGTTCTAATTTAGACTATCAATACACTCTAATTCCCCAAATAGCATTTGACCCAGTGGTTCTGAGTTGCTTTTATGAAAATTTGGTCAACTGGTGAATCAAATATCAGCCGCAGTCCTAATCAACGGTAATATTTAATATTCCTCAGGAGTATAGTGCACATTTTGCAATTTCCTGATCCTAGGAACACTATAGATTATGGATAAATATGTAATTAGAGTTTTAAAACACACATTATGAAGCCTTTCTTTTCTGTATTCAATTTTGAATCAAATTGAAAACAAAGTTTAATAATCTGAAGAGCAATCACCAAGGTTTTCAGAATCCAAGACCCTTGAATTATATTTGAGGGTGTGAATACGGACAGATGCTGAGAGGAGCCTCCCTGGGGTACACATAGGGCTACTTTTAGATTTTACAAACTAATGTCATAGTTATAGCCATGACCAAACACTCTTATCATTCTGTAAACATGGCTTTATGTTTTCTCTGGTCTCAATTAATTTATTACACAATTATTTATGACTATAGGAAAGTACCCTGAAGTGCCTCAGCCATTTTCCCTATATGAATGCTCATTCATGTCGTTGACATCATTCCTATCTTAGCCTGTCTGCAACATTATAGTCCAGGATTTATCCATTTCTACCCTTATCCCAGCTCCAGTTGAATTAGTATAATATCAATGATCATATTGCTTTCATATATGTATACATATGCATTTACATATGCAGTATTTCCACATAAAATACAATGAGCTTTATGCAATTGTTAATTTGAAAGCAGTATTTCATGCATAAACACCAAGAAAACTAAGTAAACACTTCTACCTAAAAAGCACATTTTCTTTCATAACAGGTCTATGAACATCATTTGTATTCTACAACAGCATGGTCAACATTGCTTTACAATTAGAGAAAGAAAAGGGTTAAAAAGCTACCGGTTAGTTTGAGAAATGTTCTTTTTTAGTTCTCTTGTTCCTGGCCTAGTCTCAAGCTAGCACGTGATCCGCTGAATGCCTGCCAGCCTCTTTCTTGTTGATCCTCCGGAGACCATCTGTGCTGGGGGCATTGATTAGAGTGTGTCTGCTGGGATTACATCTTTTCTGTTGCCATGCCAACTAATCAGCTGATTTTGGTTACCACAGAAACAAAATGTCAGAGCTCACAGTACGGTAACATGAATTCAGCACAACAGAAAATGTTTTCTTAATTGGGGACCCTTTTGATTTTGGATTCCAAGTGAAAGGCAGCTTTAAAAAAAAAAAAGGGCCAACTTTAGATAAAAGCTACATTAATTGTATTGATTAAGAGGAATGCACAGAATTTCTCTGAAAAGAGAAAATATTAATTCTCCTTTATAAACTATGTCTTTTTTTTTTTTTTTACCATTTCCAGACAAGGAATATATATATATATATATATATATATACCCCCCCACCCCCCCGCTTAGGCGCCTCTATTCCATTTGCTGATTTTTGCGTGTTGAATAAATCACAAGGCCTTTAGTTTCCTTTAACTTCCACGATGGGGGCAGGAAGCAGGGAGGCTGAATAGGGCTTGGGAGAAGGCCATGGGTAAAAAAACTACCTTGAGGGAGCACAAGAGTGACCAAATACTCCTCTGTTCTTCCATTCAAGGAAGTCATTTAATTTTCACAGTCAACTCAGATTCAATTTTAAGGATTCCTCTCTTGCATGTGATATGCTCTGGATAAGGCTGATTTCTTGGTTTGGGCTTACAAGGGAGGAGCCCAAGGCTTGTTGCAGTTTTCCCTTTTGTAGGCCCATGACAGTTCGAAGGCAAGAAGTGTCCTCAACTGGTTTGCTCTGTCACGGTAAACAGAGAATACAATTTAACCTGACTTTACAGATCCTCCAGTTGAGTACCTCGTCAGAAGGACTCCATCTATGCCTTCTTATTATGGAATTCTATTCCAGTAGAACCTCCATCTGTCTTGGGTTTGTGGTTCATAAACACAAAACAAATAGATTAGATAAGAAAAAAGCATGACATTTAACTGGGCTAATATTTATTTAAACATCTAATAATCCCCCTTATTTAAAAAAAAAAAAGGATTATAGCATCCAAATATCCTTGTCCTCTACTGTCAAGACATTTCAGCTGTCACTGGATGACTGCAGTCACCTCCCTTTTGTGAAAGCTTTCACTGCAGGTGGCTTCTGTCATACTAACTCTCTGGAGGGAATTGTGTAGCTTAATCTCCATGCAACCCCTTTGAAAATCTTGGTGAATTAATTCCAATGCTAAGGATGTTCTAGAGGAGTGATTTGTTCTAGAAAGTCTTCCCCCATTTCCAAGTGCACAACACTCATGGCTAAGATGCCAGGAAGGAAGCTTTGAAGACCACTCAATTGAAGAGGTTTAGGACAAGCTGTCTAAATGCCTAAAATTACCCATGGATTCTGTTAGTGGAGTCTGAGCTGGAGATCTTCACCCAATTATCAATAATTATCCTACAGTGCTTCTGAGACCTTTGAAAAAAAGAAATTGGTGGACATCAATAGCATCTTTCTTAAGTAGTGCCCTTGCAACACATGTTACTAACACTCCTTGTACTGGTATTTGGCTTGTTCAAAGAAATATTACTGGGGCACCTGGGTGGCTCAGTCAGTTAAGCATCAGACTTGATTTTGGCTCAGGTCATAATCTCAGAGTCTTGCAATTGAGTACCCCCACTGGGCTCCATGCTGGGCATGGAACCTGCTTAAGATTCTCTCAACTCCTTTTCTGCCCCTCCCCCTTTTCTACTCACACATTTCCTCTCTCTCTAAACAAATTTTTTTTTAATTAAAAAAATACCATTTAAAAAATAATAAAGAAAATACTACCTTAAATTAGAATAAATAGAAAGCACACAGCCCATTGCCTAGGACATAGTTAGAACTCAATAAATGGTGGCCTTCTGTATTAAATTCCCAAAGAAAGAAGTGGTTATTAATATCTCAAAAAGGTTGAAATAAATTGTTAGTTATCTTCATGGACTATAGTTTTAGAAATGAGCATACCCTCCTAGTGGGTTAATTGTTATTTATGATTTTTAAAACTTGTGTAGTGCATTGATTTCTGAAATTGTGTATATTTGCTTTTAGCATAGGAAACATTTCTCCAAAAAACTCGATCAGAAGTCCAATACCTTGAAAGAATGAAACTGAAGCTCCTCTGGTCGAATCGAGAAAATGGGTGGAGATCACATGGTCTATATGGAGGCCAAATTCTTCCCAGCAGAGCCCCTGAGACACCTCCTTGGATCCCTGGGTCTCAGAGAGCACATTATGATGACCACTAGTGGCGGGGTTCTGCATTTTTGGGTTGCATTCTTTTTATCTTTAGAGCTATTATTTGCTGCCATCCTACTACGTGCCATGTATAATACCAAGCAATCTACACATACAATATAATTCATATGTTTACCCAGCAACCCTACAGAAAGTTAGTACTACCCTCATCTTACAGATGAGGAAACGGGAACTTAGGGAATTTACTTGGTTTTCTCAAAGTTCCAAAATAAGTAAAAAGTAGAGTTAGGGTGTGCATCTAGTACTTTCTGATGTCAAAGCCTCTGTCTACTCCAAAGCAAACATGAACTGAATGATTGGTTGTAACTATTTAAATTGGACCAATATGCTCCCACCACTTCCTATTTTTAGTTGAAATAGGATCCATGGTGTCCGATTGCCTAACATTTCTCCGATTTCAAAGTCATTAATGAAAGAAGATAGGTAAATTAAATAGGAACTACATGCTAAAAATGATCTGAATATCAAAAGAAGAAAAAAATGATCACCCTGTCGAGGAAGAGAGCCTCATAAATTCTATGTTTCTTTAATAATACATTTTTTTCTTAGAAAGATACCACCCCTCCCCCAAAACTTGGCCTTTTATCCAAGCAAAATTTGTCACTGCTGATAGCATGCCTCTATTTCTCACATGTCAATAACTGATCCCAGCTGCCTTGGGTTACGCATTGTCCCCCCGGAATTTGTCCCTGAAAATGAAAACTTCCTCTGTTTGGATAACCTTGTAGTAAGTCCTACTTAAGCATGAATTATTTTATTAGGTACTTTCTCCCAGAGTAGGTCTACCACGATTAGAACAGGATTTCAAGCTCTGATGATAGAAGGATGATGAAAACAGAGATAAGGAGGCGGGAGAGTATGATTTTTGCGAGGACACACTGTGTGTCAGGAGTTTTTGACATAATGCTGCAATAATATAGGTTTTGTTCCCATATTTGCAAATGAGGAAACAGAGGCTCATGGAGTTTTGGCAACAACCAGTCAAGTTACTTGTAGCTCATGGCAAGTAAGCAGCTGTCTTGTCTTTTGAACCCATGGATCCAGGAGCTCACACTGTCTCAGTATGTCGTGCATAAAACACTGGTGTCACATCCTCGCCAAGATCCAGCGCTATCTGAGGACAGTCAGGGAGGCCACGCTGAGCAGCTGACGTGTGAGTTACAAAAGTGTGGCATTGACAAAGTGCACATTAAATGAGTGTGTTGTTTGTCGCTTCTAGGTGTGTACAGAAGGCAGACTGATCTTGGAGTTCACCTTTGATGATCTCATGAGAATAAAAACATGGCACTTTACCATTAGACAATACAGAGAGTTAGTCCCAAGGAGCATTCTAGCCATGCATGTAAGTAATTTCAGCACTATTTTACTCTCTTTCCTTCCCCCCTCCCCACCCCATTTACTCAAGGAGGAAAAGTACAGTTCTCTCTCTCTGAAAGAACACCAACAGTCTTCACATGTTGGGTAATGAACTCTCAGTTTGAGTTTTCCCAACTATTTTATTCTACAGGCCCCCTTCCCCCTCTTTGTTTCTGAGTTTGGTGCAGTGTGAGGGTTTGTTTTTTGTTTTTTTTTTTTTTGGATATTTTATTATTTTAAACTCCAAACTGAGGTTACCTCAATAAACAGTTTGTACTTCTCTTAAATTCCACTGAATCATTATCAAGTATTGTTCTGCCTGGGCTATTAAACCTTTTATGTATAACTGGGGAAGGAAATAAAACAAGAAGTAAGGTAAGGAAAACAAGTTTCCAGTTTTGATTCGAACCATCTGACAAGAAGTGGGGCTCAGGTAGCTCAGAACTGTGTTTACAGCATTTCTAACCATTGTTGTGGGATGAAGCGAGCAGTCTGGGTTTCGCTGTGTTTCACTTGACCACAAATCACATCACATTTATTGAGCACCTACTAGGTGCATGACCAAATCTGATGTCAATCTGGAGATATGTTTTAGAGGTAAGACTTGGTAAGAACTAGCTGAGTGCAGTCCCTGAAGAAGGCGTCAAAGGCATTGACTTAAATAAATCCCTCTTCCATAATGCATGATGCAGCAGTTTCTGTGAAAAGGCTTTGGAGCAAAATCAGACTTAATGAGCCTGATTTTTAAGATCCTGTACAATCAAAAGAGAATACAATAAGAGTAGCTAGTATTTACTAGGTGTTTCCTATGCCAGGTCTTGTGCTAAGCATATGTACATGTTCTGTTTAACCCTCCCAGTAACCCAGAGAGGTGCAGAATCATTATCCCTACTTTAGAAGTGAGAAAACCAAGACTTGAGCTTGATATGTTGCTCCGTGTTTCTCAGCATGAAAGTGGCAAATCAAGATTTCAACTCAGCTGGTACAGACTCCAAAACCCAGGCTGATGAGCCATCTGTCTCCAGACTATCCAATACCACTCTGTCTCCCCAGGTTTTGTCCTCTACCCTCTCTTCCCAATTGGTTAAACCCAATCTCTCCCCTTCCCATTGACCTTGTGCTTCCTCCTGTGGCACCCCACTCCCCTGCTCCAATCTTTCTGCCTATCCATACCCTCAAATTCTCCACTTTGAAAGCCCAGTACACATCTTCTAATCCCGTTGAAGGATCCCAGAGTAGCCACTCGTAGTGTTCTCAAAAGAGACCAAAAGGCAGCAGAAGGTAGTGGTCAGGAGCCTGGACCCTAGAATGAGATCACATACGTGTGTATTCCTGTTCCTGTGACCTTGCGCAAGTGACATGGCAACTCTGTGCTTCCAGTTCTTCATCTATAAAATGGGTATAGTAATAGAGTCTGCCTCAGAGAACTTGTTTGAAGATTAAGAGTTAATGCACGTAAAGAACGTAAAACAGTGCCTGGCACATAGTAGGTCCTCTTCAAGTAGCGGGGACTGGCTTTTAGCAGCTTTGGCAGCAGTAATGTTTATTATTATATTTATTTATTTCATTTATTTATTATTGTATCCTGTCTTCTGTAAACTGCAAATTTGATGTGTATGATGTTTGTGACAACTACCTCATGACTATCTATAGAACCAGCTCTTTCTGGCACATAGAAGGGCTTCCATAAATACTGGCTCTATGTCCACAGAGAACTCCCTTCTCAGAAACTGATGTGAGAAGTCACAACCTCCAACTCTTTTCTCTGACTTTTGGGTTTTTGTTGAAATACACAAAGCCAACTGGTTGCATGACTATGAGAAAAACTAAGTACAGGAAAGAATGAATTAAAATGTTAGAGGAACTTGTGTAGTCTTGTGACTACAGGCATGAAGATAAAAGGATAATTATTGAGTCTCTCTCTGTTTAGCTCCAGTTTGTTTCTGCCAGTGAAGAAGGAAAGACAAATAGAAAGGAAGAGTGTCAACTAAGAGACTCATCTCACAATGAAACCCAGAAAGAAATTTCATTTTTTTTGTGGCCCACCAGGACATTTGGGGTAGCCCATGGAACATTTGGGGTTACCCATGGAACATTACATCCCTCTTTTAAATGTGGAAGATATTTTGGAAAAGGTGTTGCTTACCCTTACAGTACTATAGGATGAAAATTCTTGAGACCGTCTATTTCAGACACAGCTTAATAGGGAAGAAATTTAGAATTCTTAAAAAAAAATATATATGTATACATATGTATACATATATGTATATATACTTTACCACTTGTATGAAATTTTATATATATATATTTATATATTTTGTATATATAAATGTACATATACATATATAAATTTATATTTATATACATTTGTATATATACATTTTTATATATATAATGTATATTTATATACATATATACATGTATATATAAATGTACATATACATATATAAATGCATATTTATATATACATTTATAAATATATATAATATATATATAAAATTTCATACAAGTGGTAAAGTATATATACATATATATACACATATATACAAGTATATATACATATATATTATATATATATATAAAATATATATATATAAAATTTCATACAAGTGGTAAAGTTTTCAGATATAGTCTTGGACTCCAAGCTGTCAAACACAATACTATCACAACTGAAAACAAAGGCCTGTCCTAAAGCCTGGCTCTATGAAATCCAGAGATGGACCCTGCCTTCTCTGCTGAGTGCCAGAGACTTGGCAGTGTCCTGACAGAGCTTAATGACCCTCCTTCTGAAGACACGGGGGCCCGTCACAGAGGAAGTAAGGTTGTTTCTCCCAAGGACTAAAAGCATGCCTGATTCATTTTGGTTCTACCTGGCAACAGATCTTGCATCATTGATCCAAAAATGTCCTTGAGCCATTATATGCAAGTGTTTTCAAAATGTAAATTAAATTATCTCCAGCAACCTCCCCTTTGAGACAAACTGACAGTGTTGAGATTGCATTTTTTAGCAACTGTAGCCTAGTTTGAGACTTTCTTGGCACCATCTTACAGAGATAAAATATATGGTTTTTTCTTGTTTAGGCACAAGATCCTCAGGTCCTGGATCAGCTGTCCAAAAACATCACTAGGATGGGACTAACAAATTTCACCCTCAACTACCTCAGGGTAAGACCAATGGGATGATTACATTTCCTGGTGAATTTGAAAAGTGCTTTAGAGGTGTATATGTATCTTGAACCAAGAAGTTAAAATGAGGTAATAGAGCACAATACATGTGTCTTACACCACCGTGTGTGTGTGTTTGTGTGTGTGTGTTTGTGTGTGTGTTTTCAATGGAAGACGGGGTTTAATTAACAAAGCAGCAAACCTAGACTTCGTCAAAGTTGAATTTCCTCTCTCTGTTTGTATGATTCTTGGAGTTAATTATTCAAAGGCCAGCGATGTCTGCTCATACAATGTTTTGACACTCTGCCCCTCTTGGTTGTCTCAAGTTTCTGATGTACGATTGTGTTCACTACTTCTGTGTCTCCACCCAGGGAGTGTCCCTGAGTAGACTCAGTGTGCCTTCCAGAGAGCATCCCCTGAAGTTCAGCTCAATGGTGGAACACAGATATTTCTAAGTCTTCTAAGGGACTCTCTGTGTAACATGGAACAGATTTTCTGGGTTGGATAAAAAGTCAGTTTTGATCTTTAAAAATTAAGAGTTAGGCAAAATTCTCTGCCTACATAGTAACTATGGCTTCTATATTTGGTCTTAAACAGAAACACTTGTCACTCCGGTTTGTGGTGTAGAATTACAGTCATCATGTTGCAGGTAGAGGATATGGTTTCCTTCATAAAGCAAGCATTGTCCTCCAGACTGTACAAGAAGTCAGTGGGTGTGCTCCACATTCCTTTGCCTCTGCAAAGCTCCCTCTTTGTCATTGTGCTGCCACTTCTCCAGCCCCCTACCCATCATGGAGTTTATACTCTTGTTTCTTGATCCCTAAGCGCTGTGTCTGTCTGTGAATTTTGCTTTGTGTTCCTAACCCTCTGTAACCAGTCATTTTGTGTATGTCTAAATGCTGAAGTACTTTGGCCAGACTTTCTTTTTAGTGAATTAAGAATGATTTGAACAAAGTCTTCCAAGTAACGCACTCATGGCAATGTGCCAGGTCCTAGGCTAGAGAATGAAGATTCAAAGACAAAAGTCATGGTATCTGCCATCAAGAAGCCCACTCCTATGAGGGCCAGACCCATAGAGAGAAATTATAAACAAAATGGTAAATAATCCTGGTTGAAATTTTCAAGTGGAATTATGGGAGTACAAAATGGAGACCTCTCAGAAGAATACATCAGAGATGCTTTATGGAAGACATTATGCCTAACTTGAGTGTGAAAGAATGAATAAAGGTAATGCCAGGAAGGGGTCAGGAAGAACATTCACATTAGAGGGAAAAGAAGGGGCCTGAATTACGAGATGGAATTCCAAGCAGGTGAATGATGCTGGGACATGGAGCGAGAAGCCAGGAGAGGCGGGAGGGAAAGTAACTTATGAACCAGGTCTTGGAACAGCTGGCTGGCTGGGCTACCAGGCCAGGAGCTTCTGAAAAGATTAAATATCAGCATGGTAGTATTCCTCCCCCCCCCTCCCCCCGCTGAGTAGAGGGTAAAAAGCTATTTTCTATCCAGCCTACATGCCCTAGGTCCAAATACAGGCACAGCAAGACCTGGAGTCAGTTTTGCTCCTGCCACCCTCTACTTTGCCCCATCACCACCCCCATTTTGGCAGCCCTGAACCAGGTTGCTCTCTAGTAATGGTCCTATGGTTCCCACTCAGAGGGAAACCAGAGACTGCCCAGGAGGGTGGGTAGATAGGCAGGGTAGTTAGAGCTAGGTTCTTCCTACTCCCAGGTTCTACCTTTAGAGGGGCCCCCATGGCACCACTGGTGTAGTGGGAGTGGGTAGCAAGACCTGGGAAAGTGGAGGTCTATGGCATGCTCTAGCCACAGAAATTCAGAAGGCTGCCCTCCACTGCTAGACATTTCATCTTGTTAGAGACCGTGAGTGGTTCTTTTAAACCATCTGAAGATGCCTCTCTTCAGGCAGATAAAGATGTTTCAAACTGTGTGTCCTCAGCTGACCCCACATCGGAATCTGGAACTTTGGATTTTATCCTAGACTTGGTCACTCACCCTCTGGTGAAATCTGGACAGATTCACTATTATATCTTTTAGCTGCATTTAACACAGATCAATAAATGCTAAATTTCCTTCCTCCCCTTTCCCTAGCTCTTCTTATTATCATCATCAGTTAAATGTTGACTTTTACCTTGGCAAAGTACTTGGGGTCAACGAGGCCCACCTGGCTCCCACGTTCTAAAATTTTCTGCTTTTAACCCACAAAAACTGAGAAGATCATACTTGCAAAGAGGGGGAAGAGGCAGGGATTGGCACCAACCCCCCTCCCAACAGCAACAGGAGGAAGATGCGTGTGGGTTTGCACAATATGGAATAGCGTTTCAAAGACTACCACTTAAATGTTGCTCTTATGCATGTCATGACTTCGCTAGTCTTCACAATGGTCCCTGCGCACTAGCACCATTTGTGTGAGAGAACCGGGCATAGAGAGTGTAAGTAAGTAAACTCAGTCACCCAGCCTTCTACCACGGAACGGCTGGGCTGGGACTTGAACTCGGGCAGTGTGGCTCTAGAATCCATGAGCTTCATGAAGATCTTTGCTGCCTTTCTAGGAGGAAGGGAGAACAATGATACTGACAGAAATTGGACTGTGTCTCTCCTGCCTTGACAGGGGAGTCTGCATCATCTCTCAATGGGGACTTAATCCACTTTGCCAAACTAATGACAGCTCCTTGTAGGGTTTCATGTGCAGATTGAGTGGGACAATCCATGTAAACAGCTTAGCACAAGGTCTGCGGACAGAAAGCACCCAGTTAGTGCTCACTGGCATGATTGATTGAGCACCCACTATGTGTCCATCATTGTTGTTCATACTGGCACCATGGAGAGCAACATGGCATCTGGCTCTCTTCTCTTGCTCTGGGTCCACTCAACACCCTTTTACTTCCTCTGCTTATGTATCCTGGCTCAGCAGCTGCTTGCCCTTCCTGGCTCCATTCCTTCCTTTCTTCACTCCCCCCATCACTTATTCATCAGGACTCTTTCATCGAGCCCACTCTGTCTTCATGGCCTTGTGCCAGGTGTGGGACCTTCATCGTGGAGAAGATGTGGCCCTTTCCAGGGCAGGGGGAGGCCAGCGAAGTGTGGTCAGCCATAGTTCCAGTGAGGTGTGGTGACAAGGAAGAGCTTACAGGGCTCTGTGGGAGGCCAGGAGGGGTCCCCTGGTCTCCGGATAGAAGGCACCCCTCCTAGAAAATAACTATGGGTAGTTGTGAGCCACTTGGCAAGTCAAGGCTGAACAGAGCCTCACACTCAGTTCCCAAAACCATACACATGGGCATTTCCATGATGAGACCTGGCCTGAGTAGTGGTTACTAAGAATGAAAAACAAAGTTTTTTTAGATTAGAACTGGGATCAACGATTTCCTTAGTGCTCTTACCAATTGATATTCATAAGACAGCTGAGCAATCACCCAGTGCATTCATTTATAAAACTGCTTTAAAATCTGGAGCTGGGTGCCTGGGTGGCTGAGTTGGTTAGGTGAGTGCCTTTGGCTCAGGTCATGATCTTTGAGTCCTGGAATTGAGTCCTGCATCAGGCTCCCTGCTTAGTCGGGAGCTGCTTCTCCCTCTGACCCTCCCCTCTTATGTTCTCTCTCTCTCATTCTACCTCTCTCTCAAATAAATACATAAAATCTTAAACAAAACAAAACAAAAACCTATAACTCTCCCATCCTTCTGAGGAGCCAGGCCTTTGCCTCCAGCCTCAGGGGGTTATTTGAGGTATTGTTTAGTTAACGAGGAGCTTCAAAACTACGCCCAGATCAGAAAAAAAGGTCAGACACATGTGTTGACAAATATTAATCCAAGGCCTTCTAAATAGCAGAAGCGTTTTCTTTAAATCAATGCATCCTGCTTTGGAAAGGAGGGCTAGAGATTTTAAATGCTCCAGACATCTCAGATTTCAATAGGCTGCGTCTTTCATGTAACAAAGTTAAGCAGTACAGAAAGTAAGCAATTTCAGTCATCTAGCTTCGCCCAAACAAGTTCTCCTACTACTGTGAAATTCCAAATCCTTCTCATGGGGGTCTGCAGTCAGGGGCTCCGCGGAGCTCACAGGGGTGGCTCCTCGCTCGAGGAAGGAGCAAGTGAAGCACGATGGATGCCTTTTGAGCTTGCGAATGCCGGTGATGGCTCCGTACTCGGACGTTCGCCGGGCAGCACTTTGGAGGGGACTCTGGTGACTTGATGCTTTGGAAGTGACACAGAACAGATGCTGTCATTTGATCTGAGTTGTCAAATTGCCTGCCATTGCCTCCTGTCTCCTCCCAGCATAATAAGGCTGGAGGTGCTCTGTGCGGAGAGGTGCGGCGGCGGCTGGCTCTCCGGTCCCAGTGGAGCAGCAGCTGGCGGTCGCCAAGCAGGGATGGGGCTCTGATGAGATGTGGTCCCACTTCCTGCCTCATGGACCTCTGGCAGACCAGGGCTGGCTGGTTGAGTGTCCCCATGGTAGTTGTCCAGGCTGGGTTGGGGACAGGCCTGCTGGGGGAGGGGCATTGCCTTGTGGCTATCAGGCACTCCCGGAAACTGGGTGAAACATTTCACAAAACATGTCCACTGACTCCTAGGGAGGAAGGTTGTTTCCCAGGATAGGGTGATGGTACCCTTCAGTCAGTCATTCTAGGGAGGAAACTAGAGACCTAGGAATGGGGACAAGGAGCTAGGAATTCGGAAACACATCCTTTGGCATGTTTGCTGGAAAGCAGCAAGTCCTGTTGTGCCCTGGCATTTTAGAAAAAGATCTGGTCCAGCCACCACAGGAAGGCAGGGTACGGCTTGATAGTATCAGGGCATCTAAGTCAATGAAACCTGGTTGTGCAATCTTGTCGCTCCCGCCAGATCCACTTTGTTCACTATTCATTGTTCACTCCGCAAGCATCTATTAGACACCTTCTTTGTGCCAGGTCTCCACAACTTTCAAGGATGTCACTGTACATCAGGTACCAAAGAAAACCAAATTTGTGCTGGTTGAGAAATCTGTCCCGGGTACAGTGATCAAAGTAGTCACTAACATTTATTGAGCACTTATTAGGTACCAGGTACTGTTGCTAGGTACTTGGCAGGAAGGCTTTTTTTTTTTTTTTTTTTTTTTTTGTGATGCTCACAACAACTTTATGAACCAGAGACTCTTTTTTTTAATTAAAAAAAAATTTAATTTCTTTTCAGTTTCCAGAATTCATTGTTTATGCACCACACCCAGTGCTCCATGCAGTACGTGCCCTCCATAATACCCACCACCAGGATCACCCAACCTCCTACACCCTCCCCTTCAAAACCCTCAATTTGTTTCTCAGAGTCCACAGTCTCTCATGGTTAGTCTCCCCCTCCAATTTCCCCCAACTTACTTCTCCTCTCCATCTCCCCATGTCCTCCATGTTATTCCTTATGCTCCACAAGTAAGTGAAACCATATAATTGACTCTCTCTGCTTGGCTTATTTCACTCAGCATAATCTCTTCCAGTCCCATCCATGTTGAATCAAAAGTCGGGTATTCATCCTTTCTGATGGAGGTATAATACTCCATAGTGTATAAGGACCATTCCTTCTTTATCCATTCATCCATTGAAGGACATCTGGGTTCTTTGCATAATTTGGTGACTGTGGCCATTGCTGCTATGAACATTGGGGTACAGATGGCCCTTCTTTTCACTACATCTGTATCTTTGGAGTAAATACCAAGTAATGTAATTGCAGGGTCATAGGGTAACTCTGTAATTTCTTAAGGAATCTCCACACTGTTTTCCAAAGTGGCTGTACCAACTTGCATTCCCACCAACAGTGTAAGAGGGTTCCAGAGACTCTTTTTAGTCCTATTTTTCAGGGGAGGAAACTGAGACACAGAGAAGAGCTAGTAAGTGGTACAGTAGGGATTTGATCTCACAGCCTGAGTCCAAGCACAAAAAGGGGAGAGGTTGTTAGAGGGTAGATATGAGAGCTCAAAGCCTTCAACGAGGAGATGCATTGATTCTGAATGACAAGTAGATGGTTCCAGGTAGATTAGATGGAGGGTCCACCACAGGTGGTAACAGAGAGAGATGGAGAAAGCTGGTGAGTTTGGGGAACTCTAGGCAGTGTCCATGGCTGGAATGTAAGTTTTGAGTTTGCTTTAGGTACCCACACAAAGTGGGTGTTATGGCCCAAAATGTATAGCTGAGCTGAGTGGCATGGTTCTAGAGTGAGTCTTCTTGTTCCAGTAAGAACACAACATAGTCAGAGAAATATCTCATGCTGACGCTTGGGTTTGGGGGCCAAACATAGAGGATTATGTATTTGAACTCAGCCACTTGCTAGCTATGTGATCCTGGACAAGTTACTTGACCACTCTGAGCCTCAGTTTCCCCTATCTGAAAAATGGGGTATTATACCCTCCTCTGGATTCTAGTGAGATGGAGGCATGTGGAGGTCCCAGTTCTCATTTGTCAAGTGCTTTCGTGAGGATCACGGGAAGTCGAGTCATTCATTGGAGCCCCCTGCACTCAGAGCTTCTGAGAAGAGCCCCTGGGGACAACACACCCTGTAGCCTGGTCCTTCTTCCTAATTCTTGCCTTTTATTTCATCAGAATGAAAGCCCTTTCTCACTCAGGGTTGGAAATTGCCATCATTTCAAATTTCTTATAAGCACTTCTTGCATGGGAATGTTTACTATATGCAGTAACTGTTTTCTATTTTTACATAACTGTAACGAATTCAATTTTCAAATTGAAAGAGAAATAATTGATGTTGATTTCATTTCCTATTCCACAAAAAGAATGGGGGTAGGCAGAAACCATGTCCTGAAGCATTTATTTTTATTTTTTAATTTGCTTTAAGATAGATTTATTTATTTATTTATTTATTTGAGAGAGAGGAAGAGAGAGTGCATACACCCAGGCAGGGGGAGGGGTAGAAGAAGAGAAAGAATGTCAAGTAGACTCCATGCTGAGTGTGGAGCCTGAAGCTGGGCTTGATCTCATGACCCTGAGATCATGATCTGAGTCAAAATCAAGAGTTACACTCCTTTTCTTTTCTTTCTTTTTTTTTTTTTTTTAAAGATTTTATTTATTTGAGAGAGAGTGAGCACAAGCAGGGGGAGGGGTAGAGGAAGAAAAAGAAGCAGGATTTGGGGCTCAGTCACAAGAACCTGGGATCATGACCTGAGTTGAAGGCAGACACTTAACCCACATGCCCCATGCTTTAAGCATTTAAAGAAAACCTGCAGCATGCAAACTTCCAGGATGCCAGGAGTGGAAAGAGCTGTTTTTATTTATCTCCTATCAACAATAGAGGGAATGGCCTTTGCATGCTTAACATGCTGCAGGGAGACATTGGTTTTTACAGTTGTCTCCCTTCTCGAGTGTTTAAGATACTCTGGCTTTGTTTTTAAGTTTTAAGTCAGTCATCTAAACCAAGAGATATTTTGGTGACATCTTTTATGTACCAGGCACAAAAGGGGATGGGGGTGGGGTGTTGACAAGAATGGATAAGGTATAACCCTTTTCCCAAGGAGCTAAAGATACTGGAACAAGTAGGTCTATTTACAGTTCATGCTGGCCCCTCAGCTGGGGACCTGGGCATCCCAGAATTCCCTCCTCTCCCAAAATCCTTGAGGATACCCTTCCTCCTTGTTCTCAGCATATGACTTAAATCGGCCTGTTTGCAGTTACCAGTGCACTAGCAGATTGGTCTGCATCACAATGTTGTCTGACCTTGGACTCAAGGCCCTCCACCCTTAAGCCCATGCTGCTTCCCAGCCTCACCCCACATTCCTTCCCCATCTCACATGTCATCCTGTATCCCCACAAACCACTGGCAGCTCTGGTGTGTCTGTGTGTCTATGCTGTGTGTCTGTTGCCTCCATGCATTGGTACCATAGGACTTTATTTCACTCACTCTTTGGGACACTGTTCTTACCCTCCTCTTCCCATCCAGGATTACCAGACCACCTCCTTCTCATCCTTCAGGACTCAGTTGTCCCTCACCTCCTCTGAGACTCTCTGCCTCTCCACCAGGGCAGCTGCTCCTCTCCACTACTCCTAGAGCTCTGTGCACATGGTCTCTTGCTTAGGTCTGGGTAGGTCCTGTGTAAGAACTAACACTCCACTCACCTGTATCCTCCAACAGACACACAGCAACCTGAAGACTGATTGATTGCCTTGTGCTTCTAGAGCCTCACAAGCTCTAGACTGCAATCAGCACCCAGTCAATGTCTCCAGAATGGATGGTTGCTAGAGGGGAGTTTGGTAAATGGAAACTAGATTTTAAATGACACCCTCCCCCCTCCAATGCCCCCCAAAACACAATAGAATTCAGGTGAATTAACCTGCCCAATAGTATCTAGGGGGAAAAAATGTGTGTGATTGATTTTCAACATCACTACCTAGAACCTCACAAGGAAAGAGCAGAAAATTTGGATACATTGAGGAAATGAAAGGAAAACATGGCACGTGGCCTCCAGACCTCTCTAGTGTGCAAAATTCCCCCTGAAATTCTCATAGTTCCTGCTGTGAAATATTTATTCTAATAGCACTACTTCCACTTGCTCTGAATCAGTATTTAATTTTTACTCTAAATGCCATTATGCCCTTTTCGTTATTTTGGAAATGTGTTCTTTCAAATCTCGGAGACAAATTCCCTCATGGGTGATTATTTTTGTCTATTTTCTTTGGCCAGATTTTCTTGATGTTGAGATCCATAAACTTTTTCTTTTCTGCATTATGCTTAACATGACTTTAAAACATCTTATTATCCTATATACCAGCCAAAAGATATTTTCTTTGTGTTTGCTCTTACTGTTTATCCATTCATATGCATAATTTCTGCATAAATGTAATCAGTATACATATGATTTCTTAATGTTATTTGGTAAACACTTCTGCATGTTTCTACATAGTCATCATATTATCTGTTTATAACAGTGGAAAATATCCAGTGTGGTACTAGCATAGTGTTTATTTAATCATTTCTCTAAATGTCGAGCACTGAAATCATGTTCAAGTTGCCACTGTCGTTAATACCATTCCTCCAAACACCTTTGCCATGTCCTGCTCTGGGTGGTGCTTTCTACAAGCAGAGGTTGGACTGTGGAGTCCATGTGCTAAGAAAAATAAATGTGCTTTGGATTCAGAGAAATGTTGGTTCAAATCCTCATCCCCTTACTATCTGTAAAGGCCTTGAACAAGTTGTTCCAGTTCTCAGAACTCCACTTCCTTATCTGGAAATCAGAAAGAATGTCTCACAAGATGGCATGAATTATAAGATTAGACAAGTTATGGTTTATAAAAGCCTGGCACTCAGAAGGAACATAATAAGTACCAGTCCCTCCTTTTGCTGTCTGAGGTCAGTGGGTCAGAGTTCAGCTTTCACTTTCACCTCTTGCTTCTTGTATGATATTCACCAGCTGCCTTAATTCTTTGAAGTCCCAGTTTTCTGATTATGTACATCGTGAATCATCAGAGGTGAGGGTTGAACTGATAATACACGTGAAAATCATACTTAACTCTAAATTACAACGCCAGAAAGCCAAGGGAGCCTCATCCCATTTATCATCTCCTGTGTGTTGATCATGTCCTGAATTCTACGCCAATATCCTGAAGCCATGTGATAGATCAGAAAACAGAGAAGCAATTGATTAATACCTGCCAAGGAAGGAGGCAAGAGGGAGTCTGAGACACCTGCTATATTATGGGCACCCTCTTCCCAGTATAAGGGTGATTACAAGGGTGTATCATTATCACTGGGCATTTTCAGTACTACTTATAACCTTCTGGTTGATGTTGTTGAATAAGTTCAAATAAGCAGTTATCATCAGCTGGGTGTGAAGGCATCTGGGTTCACAGTAATGTTTTTGACCCCATACCTCTAATTTCCCACATGAAGGAAGACTTTCGTTGTTATTACTGTACTGTAAGAACATTGGTCTCTGCATGTAACCTCTACTGGTAACAAAGGAGTAGAGTCCAATGCCTGGAAGAATTGGGTGCTTGGCTTTGGAAAATGAGCCCCAACAGAATGACATGTAGTGGCCTCTAGGAGAGTGAATGAACGTGGCGGAGTCAACATTTGGAATCCTGCCAAGGATTTTTTCTTCTTTTTTTATGTTCAGTTAGCCAGCATACAGTACATCATTTGTTTTTGATGTAGTGTTCAACAATTCATTAGTTGTATATAACACCCAGTGTTCATCACAATACATGTCCTGCTTAATTCTCATCACCCAGTTACCCCATCTCCCCACCTGTCTCCCTTCTGTAACCCTCAGTTTTGTTACTGTAGTCCAGAGTCTCTCATGGTTTGACTCCATCTCTGGTTTCTCCCCATTCCATTTTCTCTCCCTTCCCCTGTGGTCCTCCATGCTATTCCTGATGTTCCACATATGAATGAAACCATATGATAATAGTCTTTCTTGGCTTAACTTATTTCACTTAGCGTAATCTCTTCCAGTTTCATCCATGTCAATGCAAATTGTGGGTATTCATCCTTTCTGATGGCTGAGTAATATTCCATTGTATATATGGATGACATCTTTATCCATTTATCTGTTGAAGGACATTTCAGCTCTTTCCACAGTTTGTGGACATTGCTGCTAAGAACACTGGCGTGTATATGCCCCTTCTTTTCACTACATCTGTATCTTTGGGGTAAATACCTAGTAGTGCAATTGCTGGGCTCTAGGGTACGTCTGCCAAGGGTTTTTTGTTTTTAATTTTTATAAGACTTTGACCATCAGCCGCGTTATTTTACTTGGTCTTATGATGTAAGAAGGGATGACAGTCCAATCCTATTTCCCACCAAATGCCAAGCCAAGCCCAAGGATGGAACGGGAATCCCCGCTCAGCAATTGAGATGAACCGCATAGTTATTGGTGGTCAGAACAGGCTGGGATCAGGGCAGACCATTCACCATTCATGCACTAAGACAGACTGGCAGAAGCCCTTTTTAAACACTGAAGTTTGGGGTGAGGAGGGTATAGGAACCATACCAGCATATCTTCCTTCTGGACCTCCCACAGTGATTGCACATTTTAGATTCTGAAAAGGCTCACAGCCTAAAGTGTGCTATTCAAGATGAGGCCCATGGCTCAGGGTGGGTTTGCAAAGTGTTCCCCCTCCATGATTAAGTACAGAAAATGAGAGGAAGAACTTTTAAAATACTATAACAATCTGACATTGCCAGGACATCCAAGTGCACAGACTCATCCCTCTGATTAGGACACAGAGAGGCTCAGGTGTTATCAAACTTGCATGGCAGGTGGTCACTAATCAAGGGCTGGAGAAGCACATGTCACAGTTTGGTGAGCACATGCATACAGAGCACTGTGACATAAACCTATTCAAAGATGAGCTCCAGTTTTTCCGAGGACCATCCAGAATAACAATTAGCATCATAATACCATTAGCTTTGAGGAATTTCTTTATGTTCTCAATAAAACAATGAGATAGGTGTGATTATTCCCATTTTACAGATAAAAATCAATCATTGCCTCAGGTCACAAAGCCGGTCTGGGGCAACAGTGCTTTCCTGGGCTCAGGTCTGGCTTGTCCTCCTGGACCACTGTCCGTGGCCATTGCTAGTGAGAACTGGTTTCTTGGCCCCGGCCCAGGCAGGAAAGCCAATGCTTTCAAAAGTGAGGAATTTGGCATCTGAAACAATGGCATCTGAAACAAAGCTGTCACACCTCATCCTGTCTCTTCCAGTCCTCCTAATCCTCCTCCTCCTAAGAGAAAGGCTCCATCAGAGAGGAGGCACAGAATGCGCTTCTGAGCCATGGGAATGCTTCACACACAGAATGATTAAAACTTGGAACACCCGAAGGGCACTTTTAATTGCATTTGGAAATAGAAAAGTAGTACATATGACTGTATGATAAGGGAATTAAAATAGTTAACTCTTAAGGAAATGAAATAACCATAACATAAAGACATCCAAGTGCCTAGAAAATAGTGATTTCTAAAGTCAAGCCAGAGGAAATGGCTATCAGACATTAAAAGAATACACACACACACACACACACACAAATGCAACACACAAACAACAGTATTTTAGCAGAGCAATCCTAAGTGAAAACAATTTCAGAGCCATGAATGTTTCTAAAATTCTTGGTCTTAAAAGTACAAATAGGGCTTGGATTAAAGAAAGTAATTTTGCAGTCTCAGACACAGAGGAAGAGAAAGAAATTTTTGTTTAACAAGATACCCAAAATCAAGAGGATGGTAAAGTGGGAAATTGGCAGTCCAGGGAAAGAAAAGCTGAGGGATTGCAGTTAAGTGCAAGATGGAACCCAGAGTTAATTCTCCTGGGAAATAAATAGTCTTCCTAATTGTGT
The DNA here is from genome assembly GCF_010015895.1 of Lontra canadensis. Classification (NCBI taxonomy): domain Eukaryota; kingdom Metazoa; phylum Chordata; class Mammalia; order Carnivora; family Mustelidae; genus Lontra; species Lontra canadensis. The sequence goes on from NW_022630995.1 coordinate 55,149,043, forward strand.
AGAATGGGTAAAAAAAAAAAAAAAAAATTGTCAGGAAAATGCAGGGAAGGGGCCAAGGGAAGAACGGTTTGAATTTCAGAGCATAGGTAGGGAAGTAGCCTGAAATATGAAGAGGGGCTGGGAGGTCTTACACCTTAGAAATAAGGCCCAGAAGCTTTCTGTGTCTGGTCTTGGGCTGCTCTTTACCTTGGCACAGGCACCATCTTACTGCACACAGAAAACTCAAATTATTTAAATACGGTGACAGTTATTAGATTGTTTGACCTCATCATCTGTCCCTAGCAGAGTTCAAGAAACACAGAGGTGGGTAATAAGTACATGAAAGGGAGGGAAAGAGATGAGGTCACTGGTGTTGCTCTACATAATGTGCTTGGGAGTAGCTATAAATGCATACCATAATTAAGAGAAAACAAGTAAAATTTGCAATGTCTGCTATATTCCACCCAAAGGAGAAGGGAGGGCATTGACCTGATGATGTTGAGTGCCTACTATGTGCAATACACAGACTTGGTTTTATTGAATCCTCACAACAGAATGCAGGTGTTAATGACCTCATTTTACAGAAGTAGAAACTGAGACTCAGAGAGTTTATGGGACTCATCTAACATCATTCAGTGGGTAAATTTCCAGACTGGGACTGGATCCCATGTTGGCCGGATGCCCTCACAACTCTGTCATGCTGCAGAAATGTCACCTCCTAACGAGAGCTGGGTTGAAGAGCTGGATGAGGTCAGTCACTTCCACTAAGATGACCAAGCTATTCTGCCAAATTGTCAACAAGCAATTGTCAACAGATGCAACGGATATAGAACTCGGGATGCTTACACATAATGGGGTCAATGCCAGGACTGAACTCATCTCATGATTGTCTTATATCCATGTTTCTCTCAGACTTCTTCCACATTCCAGACCTCAAAGCTATTACCCATCAACTAGGTTTTCACCCCTCCAACACCTGGACTACTATCCCCAGTACCTGAACATTTATTTTAAAGACATAGATCAAGTTGTCATTCCTCTGAGGTGGATCTTAATAATCTGCTTAAAACCATCCAGTGAAAATCCAGAATCCTTGTGTTGTCCAGAAGGCCTTATGGGATATGACCCCAATCCCCTTTCTGCCCCCACCTTCATTCTGTAGCAGTGTCCAGTTCCCCAGGCTGTTTTGCTTTTCCAGCATACATACCAAGTTTCTCCCTGTGGCAGAGCCTCTGTTCTTCTGTATCAGATCATTTCTCTAGCTCTAGAAACTTGGGCAATGGTCTACTCATTCAGTGCCTCAATTTCCTTGTCAGTAGTCCCTTACCTCATTGAGTGTTGAGGGAATTAAATGAAATTGTACTGGTAAAGGGCTTAAAATAAAGGCTGGCGCATAGTAAGTGCTTAGTAAGTATCTGCTCTATCATCATCATCATCATTCCCACTGCCTGAGATACTCTGGCCAGATTTTTGCTTGGCTGCCTCACCATTATTCAGGTCTCAGGGCACATCATCTTTTCCATGAGTTCCTTCCTGGCCAGCTCATCTCAAGTGGCCTGGATAACCCCAGCTACCTTCTACCATACCTCATTATCTGTCTTATTTTTTCCTGTAGCATCTTCACTGGTTAATTATCTTGCATAGTCATCAGTTTGACTTTCTATTGTTCTGCTGTTTATCCTTCTGACCTTTCATTCAGGCCACTGGGATATATTTTGAAAGCAGGAACCTTGTTTCTCTTCCTTGATGTCTACAACAGGACCTGATATTCAGTGACTGAAAAGTCAATAATTTTAAGTCGACTGAGCTCCAGATGCACTCCTTGACAAATAGAAGGTTTTTAAAGAGGAAACCATTTATAAAATCCCAGACCCAAGCGTAGCCTTGGAATACTTGAGAACGCTTATGGAAAGGCTGTTAGCTATCCTTGACCTCACAAACTGAACAGCTGTAGTGCTTTCCTCTAAGGATTTGATGTTCTTCTTTGCAATTCATAAACAGCCTTGTCTGTGAAGTTAGGTGAGGGTCATTCATGTTATTTGATTAAGTGTGCCTACTCCGTAGGACAAAGGATATAAGCATGACTTCTAAGGACTTCTACATAAGCATTTTAAAAAGAAGGAATACAAAACATTAGCAAATTCCACAAGTAAAGTATTAATAAATCCCATGCTGGAAGTGAAGAAACTGGAAGTGAAGAAACTGAAAACAATAGGCTCACCCAAGTCTGTCTGCCTTTTAGTGTAGGATGGTTTCTGGTTTTCTTTTTGTCTTGTACTCTGTTTGCAGGACCCACTCACATCCATTCAATTTAGAAATGTTCATTGAGCACTTACTTTATGCCTGGGTCTGCTCCGATCTCTAGCTATCAATTTCTCTTTTGAAACTAAATAGTCTGGGCTCATGAGAATCTCACATACATTGCCTCTGATATCCTTAAAATCTTTTTTTCAAAGATTTTATTTGTTTATTTGACAGAGAGAGAGAGCACAAGCAGGAGAAGTGGCAGGCAGAGGGAGAGGGTGAAGCAGGCTCCCTAAGGAGCAGGAAGCCCAATGTGGGCCTTGATCCCAGGATTCTGGGATCATGACATGGGCTGAAGGCAGAAGCTTAATTGACTGAGCCACCCAGGCACCCCACCCTTGAAATCTTTTATAGGCCAGTCATAGCCTAAGACTAGAAGTCTTTCCAAGAAGCCCACTAATTTCTCCCTCTTCTCTTTTTGCCTATTTCCCAAGCTTTGTGAAATAAGGTAGGGGAGTTACTGCTTTTTAGGTCAATAGTGCGAAGAATCATCATGGAAATTTTTGTTCTAAGAGTAGAACTCAACTCCAGAAACCTCACAGTGTGGATTTCTTAGAAAAAGTATCTGTAGCTTTAGGAACCAACCAATGAAGTCATTTCTCTTCCTTCCTTTCCCAGCAGCCCCTTTTGATTCTGTCAGTGCTTTACCAAAGAAGAAATTTGTGGCCATCTATCATATTTTTAGCAGTTTCACCATGAGTGGAAAGCTTAAAAATTGAAAACTGAAAGCTTTCATGATGTTGATTAACAGAATATACAAACATATGTGAGCTGATAGCAATGCTACCATTTACATTCAACTTCTGAGCTTTAGGACATTGGGTATCTCACTAACAGATGGGAGGCGGGAAGGACCAGAGCTTGCTTTAGAACAAGAAATATAGTCCGAATATTGAAAGCGGCCATGCCCCAGAAGTGGGTCTAATCCTTTGTCAATTTCCTTGACACCAAATGTGTTACATCTGTTCTGGTTTGCTGTTAAAAGCAGAAACCGTTCCTTTTCTGTAAAATTGGGTGAAGGGTGGGCTAACACTTACCTTCCCTAGCTAAAGAACATATGAGGCCACTTTTTTTTTTAAGATTTTATTTACTTATTTGACAGACAGAAATCACAAGTAGGCAGAGAGGCAGGCAGAAAGAGAGAGGGGGAAGCAAGCTCCCTGCTGAGCAGAGAGCTCAGTGTGGGGCTTGATCCCAGGACCCTGGGATCATGACCTGAGCAGAAGGCAGAGGCTTAATCCACTGAGCCACCCAGGCACCCCAAGGCCACTTTTAAAAAATGCTCTGTAAGCTGTAAGATTCTCCTTATCTTATTTCTTATCTGTGAAAACAGATACTCCTCCTCACTCACTAACCAAAGCCTCAGTGTCCAAACTCCTGCTATCCTAACTCAAAAATCAAGGAGTTTTGAATAAAATTTTAAATATATCTTTTGTTAGACAATTCAAGCTACTCACTATCCAAAACTCAGGAAGCAAATTGATTCATTAAGTTCAGGATCCTCATCATTCAGCACACTCTCTTAACTCTCACTTTCCAAACCTGGAAGCCGTGTGGGTTTAGGTGGCCAGAAATAATTGAACAAACAGCCACCATCCCAGTTACTAGCAGATTCTAGTTTAGACAGAAGAAAATAATTTGGGGTTGAGTAATACAAAATTGCTATTTTTTGCAGATCAAATACTGTCAAATATTGGCTATTTCGTATAGGTCATCCCAATATTTACGAAACAAGACCCCACATCAAAGGGAACCAATAATTTGGCTTTATGATTTTTCCACTTTCCACCATCATTATCCACTTCCTACTCAGCACATAATTGTAAACACAACAGCCATTCATTGCCTCATGACTTTGTACCAGGCACTGCAAGTGACTTAACCAACCTTGATAATCTCATTTTAAAACTTATTTATATTTTGAATAGACAGTGTACTTATATACTAGTGCAAAACTCAAAAACTGTATGCTTTCACACCCCACCCCAACCTCTCAGTTTCCTTCCCTAGAAGTACACAACATTGCCAGGTTCCTGGTCTTCATTTCTGGGACATTCTGTACAAATGCAAACATGTATTGCTTTTAGCCCCCATACATGCACACACTCACACACAAATGGTAATACAAGTTACATATAGTTCAAAGTGTTTAGCAGTGGCATTCTTTATAAAAGCAGCAGAGATATATCCCAAGGAGGTCTATCACTCTAGAGATAGACTGTATTTTATTTCACTAAGTGCTTTATTGACAGATGCTTTAGTCTAATCTTTTTCTGCTATTAACAATGATGTGGAGATATCTTTTTACATGTGGTTTTTCACAGGAGCTACTAAAAACCTGAATTTTTTAGGAGAAATTTCTGGAAATAAAATTGCCAAGTCAAAAACCATGTACGTTATAATTTTGGTGGATATTGTCAAGCTGGTCAACTTAGAGACTGTACCAGGTTTCAGCCTCACCGGCAACATATAAAATGGCTATTTCCACACTTTTCAACAACTAGAAGCTATCAAATTTTTCTCTTATTTTCCAGTATTATAGGTGAAAAATGATACCTCATTTTCATTATAATATGCATTTTTCTTATTACAAGAGGGATTTACTGTCTCCTCATATACTTAAGAGCCATTTGTATTCCCTTTCTTGTGAATTATTTGCTCATAATTTATCCATTTTCTTTTGGGTTGCTATTCTTTTCTTACAGATATGCAGGACTTTATATTTTAAAGAAGTACATACTTTGTTGTGATGTAATTGGAATTGCATGGCATGTTTTTATTTTTATTTTTTAAAATATTGTGTAAGGTTGCTTTGTTCTTTGAATGCTTTTGGTTTTGTTATGTGTGTGTTAAATGAAGCAATTTTCCCCTGTGTCTTCTGTTTTGTGTTTTATATTTAGTGTTAGCCCTCTTTGAGCTATAATAATAAAAATACATTTCTCTTTATTTTCTAATGCAACTTCTAAAATTTGGGGGGATTTTTTAATATTTAAATAATTGATCCACATGGGATTTGGGCAGCATAAAGTGTGGGGAACCTACTTAATTGTCCAATTGTTCAAACAGAATTTGTTGATTAATATGTACTGTTTTCACCGATTTGAAATACTACTCTGGCATATTTTACATTACCATAGGTATTTGAGTTTGTTTCTGGACTCCAACTCCTGTTCTGTTAATTTGTCTTTATATTCTTTATCCAATACTACACTTTAAAACAAATTGCTATTGCTTTATAATATAGTTTAGTATCTAGTAGCATTGGCATCACATCATTTTACTTCTTCATAGGACTCTTAAGTCTTTATTTTTCCATCTAAACTTTAGAATTAGATTATCTAATTTTAAAATAAGTTTATTGGTATTCCATTGAAATTCTTTTACATTTGCAAATTGATGTTGGGGGAAATTGCTATCATTATGATGTTGGTTCTTTCTAGCCAAAATCCTGGGTAACCTTTCCAGGATTGAGGTCTTTCATGTGTTCTTTGGTAATATTTTGAGGTTCTTCTTTTTCTGTCTGTCTGGGTTGTAAGTGCATATGTTTGTGCGTGTGTGTGTATGGTTACAGATACAGATGTGTATGTGTGTGTGTGTGTGTGTGTGTGTGTATAATGTATGTATATATTTTTCATTTCTTGGTAACTTTGGACCTAATAATGTATTTCTTGTTTAGAATCATAAATGTATATTCTCTGCCATGTTATAGTTTGTTTTTGCTTTTATTTATGAAAGTTATTGATTTCTGTGTTTTAACTTTATTCCCAAGCACCTTACAGAATCTTCTTAATATTTATTATAGTTCTTTTAGGTTTAGCCTCTTGGGTGTTCTAGCTAAGTTGTATCATTTGCAAATAATGACACTTTTACCAAGTTTTTTCCAACTTTTATATTTTATTTCTAATTACATTGGCTAGTATCATCAGAAACGTGTTAAATAATAGTGAGATAATTAAAATCCTTATCTTGTGTCTGACTTTAATGGGAATGCTTCTGGATTTTTTCATTAAGCAGGATGATGGCTTATGATTTGAGATAGATATATTTCTCATGTTAAGGTAATATCTATCTATTCTTATTTTATTAAGAGCTATTTAAGTTAAAAAATGGATACTGAATTTTATCTCATGCATTTCTTGTGTCCAAGGAGGCGGTATTATTTTTTCTTTTTATTATTATGGTTAAGATTATTTTTAAGACAATGAATCATGGAACACTACATCAAAAACTAATGATGTATTGTATGGTGACTAACATAACATAATAAAAAATAAAAAGACGATCCTTATTTGGTACAATTGATATCCAAGGCAGTATAAGTTCTTACGTGTATCAACTCATTCAACCCTTGCCCAATCTGGAGCTCATTACTTTTCTTATTTTCATTCTGAAGTTAAGAAAACTCAAATTCATAGAGGTCAGATAACTTGAACAAGATCAGACAACCTGTAAGTGACAAAGCTGAGACTGGACCCAGGCCAATGCCTTGTATATAAATACTATACAAAATTCCATCTTGATAGATTTCTTGACAGAAAGTCATCATTTCATTCCTGAAACAAACCCTACTGGGTCACAGATTCCATTTGCTAATATTTACTTATAATTTCTGCATCAGCAATCAAAGGAAAAATTTAGCTAAAATTCCCTTTTTTATAGTGTCTTTGCCAGTGTTGACTCTTGGTATCCTGACCTCATGAATATCTTGGAAATGTTCCTCTTTGTGTTTTAAATTTTTCCAGAATTATATGAATCACATTGAAGTTATTTGCCTTTAAATGTTTCGTAGAATTCCCTTATGAAACTACCTCAGCCTAATTTACTTAATTTACCTGTGAAACCATTCTGGGTTTTTTGTTTTGTTTTGTTTTTTGTTTTTTTTGGAAAGGGGCTTCCAGATAAGTTTTCTTTATTCATTCTAGGTAATTGGTCTAACTGAATCCTGCTTTCACTATAGCTTCTTTCCTAGCTTTACTGAGAAATAAGTGACATACAGCACTGTGTAAGTTTAAGGTATACAGCATTATGACTTGACTTATACATAAGGTGAAATGATTGCCACAATGAGTCTAGTGAACAACCATCACCTCATATAGACACAACATATATAAAAAGAAAAATATATAAATATATATATACCTATATATTTTTCCCTTATGATGAGGACTCTTAGGAGTTACCTTCTTGACAACTTTCAGATACATCATACAGGAGTGTTAACTAGGGTCATCATGTTGTACATTACATCCCTAGTACTTATGCGTCTTATAACTGGAAGGTTATACCTTTTGATCACCTTCCTCCAGTTTCCTGTCTCCTTACTCTACACCTCTGATAATCATAAATCTGATTTCCTTTTTTATGAATTTCTTATTATTTTATTATTTTTATATTATATATATATTTATAAATATATTTTATATATTTATATTTTTTATATTTTTATATTCAAATGACATAACAGTATTTGGCTTATTTCACGTAGCATAATGTTGTCAAGATCTATCCATTTCGCTTCAAATAGCTTGATTTCCTCATGGTTTTTGTTTTGTTTTGTTGTTTGTTGTTTGTTTGCTTTCTTGTTTACAGCTGAAGAATATTTCACTATATATGTATCCATTCATCTGTCAATGGATGCTTTAGGTTGGTTCCATGTCTTGATTATTGTTAATAATGCTGCTATGAGCATTGTGATACAGATATTTCTTCAACATAGTATTTTCATTTTCTTTAGATATATTCCCAAAAGTGGGATTGCTGGATCATAGGGTAGTTCTATTTTTAACTTCTTGAGGAACCTCCATACTGTTTCCCATTATGGCTGCACTAATTTGCATTCCCACCAACAGGGGCTCAGAAGTTCTCTTTTCTCCACACCCTCACCAGCATGTATCTCTTGTCTTCTTGATCCTAACCATTCTAACAGGATGTGAGATAATGTGTTATTGTGGTTTTCATCTGCTGATTAGTGACACTGACCATCTTTCCTTGGACCTGTTGGCTAGTTGTGTATCTTCTTTTGTATAAATGTCTTTTCAGATCCTTTGCCCACTTTTTTAGTTGGAATATTATTATTTTTTTATTGTCAATATAGTTTAACATGTGGGAGTTATATGTATTAAATGAGCAAAGCTTAGAAATGTAAAATTATAATCGCAATGATTTCCAGGAAGGAAAGAAGCAGATATGATCGTAGAAGAGAAAGTAAAAGTCATGGAGGTCAGAGATTGAAGGGAGGTGGAGGAGAAACCTTTCCAGAATGAATACAGGCCCTGCAGGGATAGGGGATTTTTTACATTTAAAGAGCCCAAAGAAGGCTAGTGTTGGACTAAAAACAGCAATATGGGGAATATTGTTTAACCTGAAGCTGGGGATATCAACTAGGCCCATATAATTCTTAAAGTTTACCCTAAAGCAATGGGAAATTGTTGAAAGAAAGCTCATTCAGAGAAGTGGGTGCCTTTGAAAGATTTTAGGAAAGGAGAGTTAGTGCATTGTGGTGATTAGATTAAATTAGGAGAGTGACAGAGATGGAGTGATCAACTATGTCTCCTCATTTTTAGCTTATCAAATAGGTTTGATGCTGGTTTCCTTCACTGAACAGAGATAGGATGTTTAATAGATAAGATTTTGTGTAGGGTGGCCACAGGGTAGTCGACTGTAGGGAGACACTGAGTTGATTTCTGCGTGTGTGTGTGTGTGTGTGTGTGTGTGTGTGTGTGTGTGTTGTTTTGATATGTTGTCTTTGAAGGCATTTGAGACATCTAGAATTGTCAAAAAAAAGATTGTTGAGTGTAAGGTGTGAGTCTTCTGAATAGCTGGTAATTAAAACCTTGAGGCTCATTTTGAAGGATGAAGGCCAGGAAAGAAGGAGAAGAGAGCCCTGGCCCAGCTGTAGCATTGCAAAAGTGCTATTTCTGAACAATCCCATCAGTTGGGAACTTGGTCTGTTTTGCTATCCACTGATATTCCTTGTCAGGGCTTCTGCGGATTTTAAGAGGGACAATCTGGAGATTCCCCAAAAGAGCAGCTCTGACTGGGGGACTTTGGAAGCTCTGGGTTTTTCTCCTTAAGGAGATATTTGGTGTTCAAGGTTAGAGCTAAAGTGATGTGACTGCCTTCTAGTCTTTTTGTTATGCTGTTTTAGAATCTCTAAGTGGATGTTTTAAATATTTTTTAATAACACAGTGCCTTGTAATTTGGTTCATGTACCCAAAGAGCCTCTTGAACATGACATATAAGTTTTTAATACAAAGAAGTTCTACCATTCAGAGGCACATGTAGAAGCCAATGCCTGGAATCCTGAGGGAGATTTGCCCACTTATGAAAATCCCACAAATTATTTATGGAAGAGAGTGTTCCATAGTTTTAATATGACTCTCTGGAATAATCTCTGGATATGATAATATTAACACATGGAGTTACTTTTTAAAAATTTATTTAACAAATGTTAAGTTGGGTTTTCTGGACATAGAGCTTTCCAGAAAACTCGAGAATCTGCCTTCCCCCACCTATGAGTCTAAGTAATGTCCCTATGTTATTTCTGTTTTCTAAAAAAAATGTTTGGTAGACTGACTTTATTAAATTTAACTATAAATTGGTAAAGAGACTGCCTCATTTAAATAAAGGTAGTTATAACCATGTTTTCTGTAATTATATTTACATGTTGATTCAACTTTTAACTACATATGTTCACTTCGGTTTTCTCTTATTAGAGGTCTTTCACCCCTCTTAAAACCATTATCTCCTTACTAATTTCCCAGTGGCTTTAGGCAATATCTAGCTGCGGCAATGACTATGCAAATACACAGTTTTTACTGTCTGTGGTTTTATGATGGAAAAAAAAGAACACTTTTGATATACTTAAACACTGATTATTAGATTAAGTGGTAGTAATGGTCATTAGGTTTGATAATACACAAAATAATCTCTTATTGAGTGCCCCTATATTCTAAAACCTGAGGATTATAAAAATGAAGATGTGTTGCTTGCTCTCATCAAGCGTAGCAATAATAACAAAAAATATACTGAGGACTTACTATGTGCCTGGCATTCATTCTCTCCTGTAGCAGATGTTCATAAGATGCCTACTAGGTACAAGGCATTGTGCTAGGTCCTGAAAATATAAAGATGATCAAGAACAGTTACATTCCTGCTCTCATATGGTTATGACTGAGTGAAGTGGCCTCTACTAAATAATCACAAACAAATGTGTGTATAATTTCTAAATAAATTCCATCTTGGAACATGATTTTCTGAGTGAATATCACAAAGGAAACTCATCTCTTGGAGATCTCTTGGAAGACTTCCTTGAGGGGGTGATCCTTGAACTGAGTTAAGGACAAGTTGGTTTGAACTGGAGGGAGCAGTGGAGGGGCATTATGGAGTCAGAGGTCAACCCTGACAAAGGCTCCCTGGTAGGAAGAGGAAGAGGGACAATGGCTGGGAGTGGAGTAAATTGGAAAATGATGTGAGATTAGATTGGAGCGTGGTGGGAATGGTTGGTAGTGGACAATACAAAGCCTGTAAGTTATGTTCAGAACCTGACAGTAAAAAAAAAAAAAAAAAAAGGACTATAACTTAGGCAATTGCTTATGCATCAGGGATGTTGTAGTAAAACCACATATTAACTATTCTGTGAGCTCAGAAGGGAAAACCACTCTGTTGGAGATCAGAGAAAGCTTTTGGTAGAGGGAAGTAAAAGTAGGTTTTTGAACATGAATAGGAGCTTGGCAGTCAAGAAAGGAAAGAATGGCTATTCCAGGCAAAGGAACAGAATATGCAAAGCCTGAAGCTATGGTCTGAATGTATGTATCCCCCCAAATTTATATATTAAAATCCTAACATTCAAAGGTGAGGCCTTGGGAAGTGTTTAAATCATGAGGCTGGAGCCCTCATGAACAGGATTAGTGCTCTTATGAAAGATGAATATTCCAGAAAGCTCTCTCACCCCTTCTGCCATGAGAGGACACAGCAAGAAGTCAGCAGTCTGTTTGTGTGTATACACATATGCACACATGTACACAGGCAGAGGGATTGGGTTCAAAAGACTTAAAAGATGCATTTAAAAATTCAGCCTGTGGGGCAGTGGGCACCTGGATGGCTCAGTCAGTTAAGCATCCAACTCTTGATTTCAGCTCATGTCATGATCTCAGAGTTGTGAGATTAAGCCACACTCTGGATCCATGCTCAGCGGGGAGTCTGCTTGAAATTCTCTCTCCTCACCTCTCCCTCTGCCCCTCCCCTCCTAAAATAAATAAGTAAATTTTTTAAAAAATTAGAAATTCAGCTTGGGGCATTAACAAAACAGCACCACCTGGCATGCTAAGGAATTTGGATAATCCCATAGTCACTGAGGTCTTTTAATAGGTGAAGGACCATTTATAAACTCATATTTGTGAGTTCAGATCAGTATTTCTAGCTCCACTGAATACCATAATCACTTGAGGGCAGAGTGGGGGTGCTGTTTAAACTCCTGATGCTCAGATATGTCCCAGACAAACTGAATCAGAACCTCTGTGAGTGCACCCAGACATTGTATAGCTTCCCAAATGATTCCAACATGTAACCAAGCTTGAGAGTTAGTGGTTTAGAGAGAGATTCCCCAGCTGCTTGTCAGAGATTAGAAGCCACGAAGGAGTTGAGAGGGTTCCATAATAAAGGAGAGTGATGTCTTGAAGGAGGCACCCAATGGGAACAGAAAGGAGAGGGTAGGTTTCAAAGACATTCGTGCCGCTGAATTACAACTATGATACTCGCATCTAATTGGGGTTGATGAGAGAGCGAGAGACGAAGGGGACTAGCTCCCATTTTCTGATGGTGGTGTCATAATCCAAACAGCAGTGGTTAAATGCCTTAGGGTGTGGCTAAGTATTCCTACTCAGGGGTGCCTGGGTGGCTCAGTCAGTTGAGTTGGACCCTTGATTTTGGCTCAGGGCAGGATCTCAGGGTGGTGAGATCAAGCCCCATGTGGGGCTTTGCTTCAGCATAGAGACTACTTGAGATTCTCTCTCTCTCTCTCTCTCCTTCTGCCCCTTCCCATCCTTCTCTCTCTCAAATAAATAAAAACTTGAAAAACAAACAAACAAAAGAAAACCCTGCTCAGCCAATTTACTAGTGGGGTAACCTTAAGTAAATCACTTAATCTCTCAGACCTCAGTTTGCTCAGGTATAAAATGGGATAGTAGCAGGACCTTGTTTGTCATGAAAACTAAACGAACTAAGTCACATGAAGGGCCTAGAACAGAAACCTGACACAGCAGATGTCCTTTATTAATGCCAGTTCTTTACTGTGAAGTGCAGCTGAGGCTGGGGCAGAGCAGGGCACTTTTCAAAAAAGAATTTAAGCCTAAGTCAATCAATAGGAAAAAGACTTTGCTTAGGCTCTCAGTTTCAGGAGTATCAGCCTCATCTGGACCTCTGCTGTCCATTCAGTCTAGGTCCCAATCAAGATCCAGAAATAAAAACACTTCTCTGTGCCTCGGTTTCCTCACCTGTAAAATGGCAAGCATAAAAATACTCTGTATCAGCTTACCAGGAATGTTAAATCTGCCAAAGAAAAATCCCTTTTTGCTTACCTAATGCCTGAAAGGGTTATTTCCTGCTTTGACATGGTGCTCCAGAATGCATGAGATTTAGAGTGGTGTTTGTTTATGCTAAACATGTGAGAGTGATTGATATTCTGGGGGTTGACCCCATTTCAGGTCTCAGTAGAGTTGGTTTCCTCCACCTCCTGGAGTCTGTCTGAGTCTGTCATAACTGATGCTGCGAAGTTAGAGAGGTCCCTTCTCAGTCAGAGGGACATCACCTGTCTGTAGAAACACCATCCTCGTAACTGTTCATTTTTTTGTACTTTTTCAGTTTGTTCGTTTTCAGCCAAGTGCAGAGAGTATCAAAATAAGATATTTGAACAAACGTTTGTTGAGTTGTGATACAGAGACCATTGAGAGTGACTGGTCTCTGTCTTCACTTGGTTTGGGTATTAAAGCAGTTAGCTACTGGGAACTTTGTGTTTCAGGAACTGTCATCTCAGGAGTGGGGGAAATAGTGATATTGAGGTGCGCGGGGATGGGGCAAAGAGGGAAGAACCATAAACATTGTTTCAGAACTATCTCTGAAGCTGTTTTCAGTCCTATAGATATACTTTGTTTTATAGCTATGCTCAGTAGCAAAGAAGAAAGAGGGCAGAATCCTAAGTAGTTGAAATCGTTGAATGCTGAGAAAGAGGAAAGTCCTGTTATTTTTAATTTGTTAGGTACTTTTAAAGGAAAAAAAAACCACTTTTATTAATAAAATTATAATTGTCCTCAATTATAATTCTCTTAGGAATTTGGGATTTTTTTAACTCGTAGGTCAGCACCATCAGTTAATATGTTCAATTAGTATTTATGTTTACTGAGCATCCACTCTGTATCGTGCACAACAGTGAGAAGTTCTCCATTGCTGCCTTCAAGGAACTAAAACATATACAAGAACTACAATATGAGCTAGTAAGGACAAAGCCTGAATCAAATGGAAGATCTCTTTTTCAACAGTCTACCCCCAGGATATTGGAAGGACTAGAAGACTGTATAAATAGTGTTGCTTCAGCAAATACCTTTTGGACGGGTAAATGAATAAATGAATGAACAAATGTATTATATACATGAGACTTATAAAGCAGGGAGGGACAGAAAATAACTCTGTTAAAAAATGAACTAGAGGGGCGCCTGGGTGGCTCAGTGTGTTAAAGCCTCTACCTTCAGCTCAGGTCATGATCCCGGAGTCCTGGGATAGAGCCCCGCATAGGGCTCTCTGCTCAGCAGGGAGCCTGCTTCCTCCTCTCTCTCTCTGCCTGCCTCCCTGCCTACTTGTGGTCTCTGTCTGTCAAATAAATAAATAAAATCTTAAAAAAAAATGAACTAGATAGTTAAAACCATGTATTTTGCAATATCTTCAAGAAATTCAAATATATTATGCCCTCCAAAATGTTTCCATTACAAAAATAGAAGGAAAAAAATAACTAGTGGAAAGGAAATAGCATATATATACAGAAGACTTTTTTCATGGAGCCGGACCCTTTTGAGAATTGTTCAGTGGAGTTTATTTCCTAAATAAATGTATAAAGGCTGTCTTGCAGGTGCTTTGAAAGTAATTAATTACTTGAAACTAAAAAATTCTTCCTAAACACTATTTCACTCTACCCAACCCCCACTACCCAAAATTTATTGGTAACCATTTCTTGCATGATTTCATACATTATCACATATCTACATAACCAGGAATTGATATATGGCTTTATTTTCTATTTTTAAACTTAATATTAATGGTGTACAGCATAGTATACATTTTTGCAACTTTTTTTCTCAGCGGTATGATTTTGAGATTTGTTTATGCAAATCAACATAATTCTCATTTATTGATTTTAACTACTGTAAGGAGTTGTATGATAGGAATATGCCACAATTTATGTCAGCTTTGCTATGGATGAGCTTTTGTAGCTTCCAGTTTTATTGCTCTTATAAACTGTTCCACCACAAAGAGCTTGTGTAAATATTCTTATTTATGTGTGCACAATTGCTCAAGAGCATATCTCCAGGAGTAGAATTGTTGGGAAAATGACATGAGCATCTGAAGCTTTGTTTTCCATTGTGGGATGTACCAATTTATACTACCACCAAGAGTGTGTGGGAGGTTCCATCACTCCCATCCTGTCAAGAGCTGACATTGGGATCTTCACCAATCTTACTCATATAAAATGGTTTCTCATTGTTTTCCTTCTCTCTCCATATACAACAGTTCCTTTTCTTCCAGTACACTGATATAATTTACCAGTATAAAGGAAAAACATCTCTTGGAAATACAAAAATCATGACTAACTTTCATTCAAGAAATATACCTTCAGTTAGTCCCGAGAGCTCATTCACTTATTCATTCAACAAACATTACCAGTTTGAGAATACAAAGACAAATAAGACATCTCCTTGCTACCCAGGAACTCATGGTCTTGAGGACAGGGCAGAAGTTCAAAACAAATACAAAGGGAGGATAAACACTTTGATAATTTCTTATGAGTAGAGAAGGAAATTACCAAAGGGGGAGATTGATTCTGTTACAGGCCTAAGGAGGCTTCCTGCAGAAAATGGCATCTCAGCAGGATTTAAGATAAATAGGGTTGAATGCATATAATCCTCTAAAGTAAGTATTTTTATCCCCTCTGACAGGTGAGGAGAGTGAGGCCTACGGAGTTTACCACAACATATGTGGGTGAATAAATGGTAAAGGAAGTAATTGAACCTGAATCTTCGTCTCTAATGCCAGTGCATGCCCAAAAACAGAACATTGGTTAAGAAATCCCAGAGTCTCCATTGGTACCAAAGTTCTGTGGGCACAGATTGGGTTAGCTCTGAAAAGAACAAAAGAGCATGCCTCACACAATGTAGTTCACCCAGATATCTGTTTTGACTCACACATATCATTTGAATTTTCAGTTGGCTTCAGCCCCTCTGCCAGAGTCATTACTTTTTTGCTGCCTGTCAGCAAAATACTTTGTGACTATCTTAGGGAGAACTGCTGTGTCAGCAGGAGTCTGCCATATTCCTCCTTCAGATCTGAGCTTAATGGCACTGAGGCCACAAGCAAGTAGCTTTTTTAATCCTTTCCAGAGGCAGGTCATAGAAGGTCCTGCAGGCTGCAGAGGCAACTGTGGTTTGACTGGGTGACACTGCGGGATATCAGCATAGGAATGCTATGGTCTGACTTAGTTTCAACAGGAAGACTGACAACTGAGCAAGAACTGATGAGAATTGGACAAGGGTGGAAATAGGGAGACGGGTCAGGAGGTTGTTGCAGAAATCCAGATTGAAGATGGCGGGCAGGATTTGGAGCTGGGTTATGGCCATAGCGATGGCCCTCTGGATCTGCTGTGAGGCCAGCAGTGTTCCCTGATAAATGGCATGTGGACTTGAGGAGGAAAAGAGGTAACCCTTTTTGGTTTCCTATTCCTTCCTCAGCAAATTGCTGAAAGGAGTGGAGGCCTCCTTGTTAAGAGTAGACACCCGATACACCTTCTCTCCTCTGGGAGACCCTTGCTTTGCCTCCACCATCAATTTATTATCAAAACGAGAGCACTGAGCTCCCCTAAAGGCTGTAGCCTGGGCAACTAGATGAAACTAGAAAAAACTTTGAAAAGACACTCAGATTGCAAGATGCTCTTAGAAGTTGTTTTCTGATTGGCTCCATGATATCTAGAAAAAGCTCTGAGTAGGAGAATGGTAGGCATCAAATTCAGCATCAGTTCTAGGTCACAGCTGAATAAATTGGGTTTCAAGACCTGTAAAGGTCTCGATACTACAATACCTCCTACTCACATAAGATGTAGAGCTTCTATTTCCTTCATTTCCTTCCAGGCACAAGTTTCTGGGGTCTTGCTCTATGCCCTTAATCCTCTAGAAATCCTATTCCTTGCTATTAATCTCCACAGTATCTCTTCTCTGCTACTGGCACACTTTGCTGTGCTCTTTGTGAAGTGCATTCCGCATATAATCAGTCAGGAGACTATAGGGTGTTGTGCTTTGTAGGAATCTAAGCAGTGAGTAACTATTACATTTCCCTAAAGGCTTTCAGCTAATTGTTAAAGTAGAGGATTTTGGGGCTATAATTTGGTAGCCGAGATCCCTTTTTCAGGCCTACACTGACATTCACCACCTGGAGGGATGCAGAAGGTGCTAAACAAATGATTGTTCCCCTCACAAAGATTGCCTATGTCTCTACTATATGCAGGCAGGATTCCAAGCGTTGGAGGTACAGATAAGAATAAAACCCTGCTTCCATAGAGCTGACAGTCAAATAAAAGAGACAGATGAATAAATGGATCATTCCACTTCAGTCCATGGGGTCAGTGGACAGTGTCCAGAAGAGGCCATATCTAAGTGGAGTCCAACTCAGGGACAAAGGTGGGGGGACAGGAAAGAATGGGAGGGATCATTTCAGAGGAGGGAGACGGAATGGGGGTTAGAAGCCTTGGAGCCCCCTGGAGGAAAGGGGGCTGCATCAGATTCACATCAGATTCATCCAGTAAACTATGGAATCAGGATTCTGGCACCCGACACAGATGGGCACAGAGATACCCTTCAGACCCATGTGGTCAGTGCTTGTGCCTTCTTCCTTGGATGAGGATGAGTATTTGCTGACCTTTAGTTTGGGTCAAGAACCAAGAAATTTCCAGATGTTTATAAAATGTTTACTTCTTTAAAAATAAACAAGTAGTTCTTTCCATGGGCTGGCAGTATTCTAAGCATTTTACAAATAGCAATTATTTCCATTTTCATAATGTTCCTTGGGCTAAGTATTATTATTCTGTGTTACAAGTGAGGAGACAGGTAAGAAAACAACTTGCCCCAGTGGAAACAGTTAGCAAGTGTCTGAGCAAGGATTCAAGGCCAACTCAGGCTCCAGAGTCTGTGCTCTTAGCACCTCTGTCTTGCTCTTGCTTCTGTCTTTGGGGTGCAGTTTGTTTGTGTAGAGAGTCCTTGAATAATGATATAAGTCTTGAATGTCTAGCGAGAGCAGCAGAATCAAGAATCAAAGAATAAAGGCAGGGTCTTTAGGCTGGAGGTATGTCTTGAGAGGGAGATGTTTTTAAGACATCCAGACAGACAGGTGTCAAGGAGTTCAGAGGGTCAAAAATTCAGGTGAGAGTTCTGGACTAGAGCTTCAAAAAATTATGGCACATTTAAAGGCATTAACCAACTGAAATTTATTCTCTCAATGTTATAGAAGCCAGAAGTATGGAATCAAAGAGCCAGCAGGCCATGTTCCCTCTCAAGTTTCTGGGGAATAATCCTTCCTGTCTCTTCCAACTTCTGGTGGTCCCAGGCATTCCTTTGCCTGTGACTGCATATCCCCATCCTGTGCCTCCATCTTTATATGGCCACCTTCCCCTTGTGTGTCTCTGTAACCCCTTCTTTTCTCATTTGTCTTTAGATTTAAGATCCGCTCTAAATCCAGTGTGATATCATCTCAGGATCCTTCATTTCATCTGCAAAGATCTATTTTCAAGTGATTTGCATACACTTAGATAGATTTCATTGATGGACATTACTGAACTCAGTACCGTGGAGGAGCTCATTTCAAGGAGGTCTTGAGCAAAGAGGCAAGCAGACCTTGAGCAGAATAGTGGGGAAGGATCAGTCCTGGGGGAAGGAACAAGTGGAGAATGCTGATAGGAGACCAGAAAGAAGTCCTCATCAGGGCCTGAAGAGACTTAGAAACCGAAGGAGATTATATTATATATAAAAAAACATGACCAAGGTCATATACCCCAAGAAGTGTAGAACATACACAGGGGTTTAATAGAGAGGAGGTTTTTGGCAATAACAGTTTTGTTGGTTGGTCTGGGTTTTGTTTTGTGTCTTAGCTTGGTAGTGCTGTTGGGAGAGGGAAGAGCCTGGAGCTGGAATTTCTGGTAGCCAGTGCCGTCACACCATTTGCAAGCTGTTAACTGGCATTATCCACATTAGCAGCCTTAGAAAAACCCCAGTGAGGACAC
Source organism: Lontra canadensis (assembly GCF_010015895.1). Classification (NCBI taxonomy): domain Eukaryota; kingdom Metazoa; phylum Chordata; class Mammalia; order Carnivora; family Mustelidae; genus Lontra; species Lontra canadensis. Next base: position 55,167,854 of record NW_022630995.1, read on the forward strand.
TCTCATGTTCTTACACTCTGTCTCTTATGCATACATAAGAGTGTGCTTTACGTTAATACTCTCTCGTAAAATATATTGAAGTGCAGATAAATGAATGACTCTGTCTATATAAGGTAATTATTTTAGATGACAATATTTTGACTTTCCATTTCCTCTAAATTGGTTTTACGTGGTAGGGGGCCAATTCGCATTTTAGAGTTTGTTCAGAAGCTGTTTTAATTGTGCCTTCAGAAATAGATACCCAGGCTCCTGAGATGTCAAAATTTGGCTCCACTTTTGATAGCATTAAGTGATATTTCTTATATATGAAATTTCTCTAGTGTGATTGTGCAAGTGTCGATTTGTGCAGTGGCAGTGCATGGAGCTGATCCCAAGTTTGGAGGCTTAAAAAATTACTTTCTTTTATCTGCTAGTCTAAAATAAGAATGTAACTTTTCTTACAGTTACCGGAGTTCATTTCAATTAAATCTTAATGAGCAAAAATGTGACAAATGGGTTCATGAGCATTACCTCTCAGACCTTTTAATTTTTGTAAATTCACTTGCAGAGTTAGACTTACCCTGTTGCAATTATTTCATTTGGCTCTTGGAAATTTCACCCAAATTGCATACGGCGGGTGCCACAGGCAATCATCTGCTTCGGGGCCTAACTCTTGTGGTCATGTTATCCATCTAAATCTATAATCGGAGAAGGGGCATGGTAGAAAGGTGAAAAGTATCATTTGTCACAGCATTCTTGCGTAAAGATGGCTGGGGATTTGGGAATACGGTGGTAGGGGCAGTTTTTCTTCTCATTAGCTGCTTTATTTGTAACTGCAGGGGCTGTCAGAAGCATGAACTTAATAACCTTCAAGTTTTTCTGCATTAATATAAAAAAGGTTGCATGAATTTTTGGCAAATCATTGTCCCCATGAGGGTATCAGAAATACTTTTGCTGGTGAATACAGAATAACCCTTCTTTGGGGACCTCTCGGCTGAATTAAATATATAATTGAAGTGGATTCATCTAGAATGAGACATTTATGCTGATCGTGTACACATTTTGATGATTCTGAACCTTCACTTGGAGTGCCTTTTCAATTCTCCACGGGTAAAAGTTGGAAGGAAAGTACCAGCAGCGCTTTTAATATAATAACAGAGTGCAAGGGATGCATTTTGTACTTAGATGTGATTTTATCTCTTTTGTACTTAGATATCTTTATCTGCTATGTCTTTGCACACACTGGGGGGGGGGGGGATCAGGAGGAAAACTGTAGTCCACAGTTTTATGATGAGGACAAGAGAATATCTAGCCTATGGGATCTCAGACTAATGGGAGGAGAGAGAGAGAAAGGGGGGGAGGGAGGGAGGAGAGAAAGAAGGAAGAAAGAAAGGGAGGGAAGAAGGAAGGAAAGGAGGGAGGAAGAAAGAAGAGAGGGAGGGATGAAAAGAAGGAGAAAGGGAGGGGAAGGGAAGCATGGAAAAAAGGGAGGGAGGGAGGGAGGGAGGGAAGGAGGATGGAAGGAAGGAAGGAAAGAAGGAATGGATTTTTTTTAAAAATCCAGTTATTCTTTCCCTTGATATAGTTCACATTGCTTCTCCAAACCTTTTTTCTCTTGATTTATATTCTCTTGGTTTTCTTCCTTCCACACTGGCTACCTTGTCTCAATCCCTTGCCCCAAGACTCAATGCATAGATTTCTTCTTGGCTCTCTTCTACCCCCATTCCTAGGAGAACTTATCCAGCCCCATGCTTTTCAGTGCACTTTCTAAGCTGACAACTCCTTAATTTATATTTTCTTCCTCACTTCTCTTTTAAAGCCCAGCTCCGTAAATCCAACTGGTGACCCAGCATCTTCCCTTGGAGGCCTAACAGATGTGTCAAATTCCCCTCGTTCCTAATCAACCTGATTCCCCCACCCTTTACCTAACTTGCCTTTTCTGTATATCCTTATCCAATACTAGGGGCATTTCCTCAATTCCCCTTTATTCCCCAGCCCCCAGTCATCCTAGTGAGGAATCCTGTTAGTTCATCTTCAAACTATGTGTTGAGTTGGATGACTCTACACATCTCCATGGCCAAACCAATCCAACTATCCTCCCTAGTTCCACTTGAACTGTTTTCTACCTAGCAGCCAGATTTTACCATTTTAAGCTTAAATTAAATAATGCTGCAGTACCTCTGCTCAAAATTGTTCAATGTTTTCCCATCTCAGAGTCAAAGTCCTTACCTGAGCCCATGAAGACCTACATGGTCTGGACTCCAAGTTGCCCCAACAAGCCTTCCCTGACACTTTCCTCCTCCATCCCTCCAGCCATCCACTCTTCCTCAATTGTGCCTGCTTTGCTTTTGAACTTGCAGACCCCACTTCCTTGACTGTTTTCTCCCCTGGGTGTTTATAGGGTTTTTTCCTTTCCAATCTTTTCTCCATTTACCTCATCAAAGAAGTCCCTCATGATCTACAGTCAAAAACAGCCAGCATGCACCTACACACATGTATGGCACTATCTTCCCTTGTGATCTTCTAATTTTCCTCCATAAAGCTTAACATTTCCTAATCCATTGTGTATATTTTTTAATTGTTTATCTCTATACTAGATTACAAGACCCATGAAAGCAGGAAATTAGTTTTTGTGCAGTTTGCTGTGTCTCCAGAGTTGAGCACAGTATCTAGTATAGACTGGGTGCTAAGTCAATATCGGGAAATAAAAAGAGAGGGAATGATTGAGAGAGAAGAGGAATAAAAAAATCTCCCTCAAAAATTGTCCAAGATGCAGTAAGAAGGGTAGACTAATGAATAAGATGAATAGAATCTAGAATAGAGATTTACCCCCTTAATAATAATGTCCAAAAGGAACCCTCCAATGGCTTCCTTTTGTATTTATAGAAAGGTCTAAATATGTTTATATGGCTTATAACAATTATCATCACCTGGCCTCTGTCTTCTCCTCACTTCCCCAGTCTATTGCAGTCCCCTCAGCCTATTTGCAAGACTCTTCCTCCAGATCATGACATGACTGGGCCCTTTTCAAATGTCATCTCAGAAAGACCTTCACCAACCTTGTTTCTATGTTTTCATCCCCTTCACTACCTGTTTTCTATGACATAACTGTTTTATCAGATTCATGGCATTTATCCACATTCAAAATGTCTTGTTTATTTCCTAACTTTTCTATCTCTCCCCCCCCCATCCCACTCCCTTGAGATTATGAGCTTTGTCTGGGCAGATGCCTTCTCTCTCTGTCTTGTTCAGTGGTGTTTACCTCTGCCTGACACATGGTGGGGGTTCTTCATCATTCGCTTAGTGAATGAGTAAATAAGGTTGCCTTCTAGGACACTGATCTTCCTTGTGTTCTCCTGCCCTCTCCTGATAACATCACAGATGAGGGATATTTACAGATTTGCTGTTAGGTGCATATCAGTGCACTTGGGAAACAGCAGTCTGCTACGGTTCTTGCCAGAAAGTACTCCAGGAAGTAGAAAAGACTGATGCCTAATGCAGTTTGGAAAAGAAACATCCATAGCAAACCTAATTAGGTGAATCTTCATTCCTTTAGGAAGAAAAAAAAAAAAACACAAGTTTTAAATAGAAGGTCCTCACACATTCCCTAGAATAACAGTTCCCAGCTCCAATGTATCACAGTCCATTGTGAGTAGTGCCATGTGTGGTAGGCAAATTACCAAATTTGGGGCGTCGTTTATATTTTATATCCTATATCAAGAGAGATTTAAGATCATTCTTGTAGTATTCTTCCTTCATTGGATTCTGTTAAGTTTTCTTGTGTAACTGCAGGATGAAGTGATGGCTGATGTGCTAGGGGGTTGTAAATATGACCGATTTTCTGGACTACTGTCCAGCCCTTACTTGGGACACCCTGGGCAGGTGACACACACTTGACTGTCATCCATCCTTCTCTCATAGAAAAGGAAGAAGAAATTTAGGAACTCCAACCACGGTGATATTTGGATTTCACTAGCTCTTCAGCCCACACCTAATTATGTAAATACTCAGGTTCTCTTGTGCAGTGAGTACATTTTTAATGTTTAACAGATAGTCATTATTTTAATCTTATGCTACAGATTCAGTAGACATCACTATTTTTTGTTCTGTAACTTACCCAAACTCTCAGGTAAAGCACAGAATTCTTGTTGAGCAAAGACAAGGTACTTCTCTGTACAATTTTTTAAATTTTCTTAATATGAGGTAAAGATATAAAAGTTGTCCAAGATTGAAAAACCTAGCCAGAGAATCATCTGACATTAAATGTTGTCATTACTAAAATTCACTAAACAGCCTTGGGTATCTGTAAGTGTCCCAAGCTAAATGGTTCTTTCTTATAGTTCCTTTTTTCTTTAAATTCAATTTAGTTAACATATTTGGCTATTCAGGGTCTACCTCTCTTTCAAAGGTAGAATTTTGTGATTCTTCAGTTGCATACAACACCCAGTGCTCATTTCAAGTGCCCTCCTTAATGTCCATCACCCAGTTACTCCATCCCCTACCTACCTTCTCTCTAGCAACCTTCTTATTTCCTGTAACTCAAAGTCTCTTATGATTTGTCCCTCTCTCTGTTTTCATCTTATTTTAATTTTCCTTTCCTTCCCCTGTGTTCATCTGTTTTGTTTCTCAAATTTCACATATTAGTGAACTCATGTGGTATTTGTCTTTCTCTATTTTGCTTAGCATAATACCCTCTAGTTCCATCCACATCATTCCAAATGGCAAGGTTTTATTATTTTTGATGGCTGAGTAATATTCCTGTCTCTGTGTATGTGTGTGTGCGCACGCACGCGTGTGTGCACACATCTGCACATCTTCTTTATCCATTCATCTGTCAATGGACATCTAGGCTCTTTCCATATTTTGGCTATTGTGAACATTGCTACTATAAATATTGGTTTCAGATGCCCCTTCAAATCACTATGTTTGTATTCTTTGGACAGATACCTAGTACTACAATTGCTTGGTCATCTGGTAGCTCTCTATTTAACTTTTTGAGGAACCCCATATTGTTCTCCAGAGTGGCTGCCCCTGTTTTCATTCCCACCAACAGTGTAAAAGGGTTCTCCTTTCTCCACATCCTTGCCAACATCTGTTGTTTCCTGAGTTGCTCATTTCAGCCATTCTGACTGGTACGCAGTGATATCTCATTGTGGTTTTGATTTGTATTTCCCTGATGCTGAGGGATGTTTAGCATTTTTTCATGGGCATTTCTTCATTGGAGAAATGTCTGTTCATGTTTTCTGCTCATTTCTTGACTGGTCTTTTTGTTTTTTGAGCATTGAGTTTGATAAGTTCTTCATAGATTTTAGATACTAGCCCTTTATCTGATAAAACATTTGCAAATATCTTCTCCCATTCCATAGGTTGTCTGTTAGTTTTGTTGACTGTTTCATGCTTTGCAAAAGCTTTTTATGCTGTTGAAGACCCACCAGTTCATTTTTGCTTTTGTTTTCCTTGCCTTTGGATGTGTTTAGCTAGAATTACTGTGGCTGAGGTCAAAGATGTGACCTGTGCTCTCCTCTAGGATTTTGATGGATTCCTATCTCATATTTAGATCTTTCATCCATTTCAAATTTATCATTATGAATGGTGTACAAAAGTCATCCAGTTGCATTCTTCTGCATGTAGCTGTCTAGTTTTCCCAATACCATTTGTTTAAGAGTCTGTCTTTTTTCCATTGGATATTCCTTACTGCTCTGTCAAAGATTAGTTGACCATAGAGTTGAGGGTACATTTCTGGATTCTCTATTCCACTGATTTATGTGTCTGTTCCTGTGCCACTACCATACCGTCTTGATGATTACAGCTTTGTAATACAGCTTGAAGTCTGGAACTGTGATGTCTCCAGCTTTGGTTTTCTTTTTCAACATTACTTTGGCTATTCAGGGTCTTTTCTTGTTCCATACACATTTTAGGATTGTTTGTTCCAGTTCTGTGAGGAATGTTAGTGGCATTTTTTATAGAGATTGCACTGAATGTGTAGATTGCTTTGGGTAGTATAGACATTTTAACAAAATTGTCCTTCAATCCATGAGCATGGAATATTTTTCCATTTCTTTGTGTCTTCCTCAGTTTCTTTCATAAGTCTTCTATAGCTTTCATAGTACAGATCCTTTACCTCTTTGGATAGGTTTATTCCTAGGTATCTCATGGCTTTTGGTGCAATTGTAAATGGAATTGATTCCTTGATTCCTCTTTCTTTTGCTTCATTGTTAGTGTATAGAAATGCAATTGACTTCTGTGCATTGATTTTATATCCTGTGACTTTGCTGAATTCCTCTATCAGTTCTAGTGATTTTTTTGGTGGAGTCTTTTGGGTTTGCTACATAGAGTATCCTGTCACCTGTGAAGAGTGAAAGTTTGGCTTCTTCTTTGTCAATTTGGATGGCTTTTATTTCTTTTTATTGTCTATTAGTTCCTTTTTTCAATGGAATTCATTCCTATGCACATTTTTTTTTTTTTTTGGTGTGTGCCAGGCTTTTCCTGGGAGTAATTTCTTTTTCCAAATGATTGTTACAGCTTTGCTCTCATGGAATTTATAATCAGTAGAAGAGGAGACTATCTGTAAATAATTCTTGAAGGACATATGCAGGGAACATAAGCGGTCCAATGAAGCAAAGGAAAAAAATGTACGGGAGGAAATGCTGGTAGAAAATAAAATATAAAATGGTAGATTGGGGCACTGGGGTGACTCAGCGTGGACTCTTGATTTCAGCTCAGGTCACAGTCTCAGGGTCATAAGATTAAACCTTATATCAGGCTCTGTGCTGAGTGTGAAATCTGCTTGGGATTCTCTCTCTCCCTCTCCTTCTACCTCTCCCTACTGCTCACATGCACTCTCTCTCCTGCTAAAAACAAACAAACAAACAAAAATTGTTAGATTCACTAAATGTCTTATGTGCCAAGCTCAATAATTCAGAAGCTATCTGCTGAAACAGTGAAGTATCTTTGAGGACTTTTGAGCAAGAAATAGAAGTGATCTCAGTTGTTCTTCAGGAGTACAAGATTAGCAGTACCATGTTTTCTACAGCATTTCCTGGAATATTTCTATTTCTCACTACCCTCCAGAAGGCACTTGTCAACTTGAGATAAAGACTGAGAGAAGGTAAGTCATAAATGCCAACATTTTGAAAACCATAGTAGTCAGGATAGGATAGGGGGATGCTGGAGTAAAGATAAGACCTCAAATTGCAGTTAGCTTAATCCAATAAAGATTTGTTTCTTTCTTTTTTTTTTTTTTTTACTTTTTATTTAAATTTTTTAAAATTTCTTTTCAGTGTAACAGAACTCATTGTTTATGCACCACACCCAGTGCTCCATGCAATACATGCCTTCTATAATACCTACCACCAGGCTCACCCAACCTCCCACCCACCGCCCCTTCAAAACCCTCAGATTGTTTTTCAGAGTCCATAGTCTCTATTTGTTTCTTACTCTGAAAGTCCAGCTTGAGTTGGCCACCCTCTTCTATCTTAAGATATGCTGCCCAAAGTTGCTGTGTCAGGGGAAAAGCAATTAGGAAAAAGCAATGAGCTACTTTAGCCTGTTGTGACACCTCACTTCCCCTCCCAGTCCATTGGTCACCACGAGTCATCTGACTTCAACTAGACTACAGGCAAGGCTGGGGGACACAGGGGAGCACATGGATATTTGGTGAGCACGAACTCTACCACAGAAATGGTGAGCCTTTAATGAATCTGATGAGTTGTTTTGTTTGTTTCCTAACTGGTTAAGAGAGATAGCAGTGAACTCCTGGACTCCAAATGAATCAAAAACAAATACAAAAAACCCTTTGTTTGACCATGGCTTTTGGAGTAGTGGAGTAAATTTGGCACAGATTCATGTAAGCTATTGGAAGTTAAACTATTTTTGTGTAATATGGGGATAAAAATACTCCTTGTCTTGCCTTCTTCACAGGATCAAATGATACACTGTAATGTAGGTGATTGTGTTTTATAAACTGCTAGGTGTTGTGCAAATCTAATCTATTATCAGCATCACCACTATCATCACCATGGTTACCCTAGTGGAGGAGGGCAGAGACTGCTGTGGTCTGTGTATGTGACCAGAGAGAATTAAAGACCCTGCTTATCTTTCCAGCTTTGTTTCTCTTCTTTTCCTTCTGAGTATCCTGTATTACAACCCTTCTGTACCCCTAGCAATTTCCCAACATGCCTGATCTTTTCTCTGCCTTTGTATACCCATCATCCTCTGCTTGGAATGCCTTCCTTCTCCTCCCCTCTCCTCCTTCATCCAGAAAATATCCATATGTCCCTCAAGGTTTAACTCACAATCCCTTAATCTATAAAGCTTTCCTTGCCCCCCCAACCCTAAAACAGCTTAGGGTTCCTCCCTCTGCCATGTCTGTTGTGAAACTTTGCCTACTTGTCACTTAATCATTTCCATGTCTGTCTCCCCTACTGGGCGGGGAGTGTCTTCAGATCAGGGACTGAGTTTTATGCTTTATTCAAGAAAGCAGGCTCAGGCCTGAGACTAATTCTGTTACCAACTCAGCCACTTACAGGATGTGTGACCCCAGATGGGTAATTCCACCTGTCTTTGCCTCAGTTTCCCCATCTGTAACATGAAGAGAACAAAAGGGACTACCTCAGAGTTGTCATGATGATTACATAAAACATACATGCAGAGTGCTTAATAATAATGCCTGGCACATAGTAGGTGCCTGGCATATAGTATGTGTTCGGTAAATATTTGGCAAATGAAAGAATGAATGAGTGATTAATTGACTCAGCAGCGAGAAGTGGTATGTAACAGATGAAGAAACTAAGGATTCGGGGAGGTTTTTGTTCAAAGTCACACAGCCAGTGGGAGCTAACTGACTCTAAAACTCCTCTTTTGACTCTGTATGTGGATGTAGAAGATGCTCAACAAATGGGTGAAACAAATATCAGAACTGATGAACCCGATTAAGATGGTGGGAGGAGAAAGGATGTGTTGAATGAAGCCTCAGGAGAGCACTTCTCGTCTCCTGCTGAATCTTTACTATGGTGATATTTTTTTTCTCGTTGGATTTTTCTGGTTTCCTTCCAGCAGATATAAAAGGAAAACAGGCTGTGCAGTGGAATTGGAAGGCTCTGGGCACAGAGCAGGGATTTTTCATTTCACAGGTTATACTCAATGCTCTGCAGCCCAGCTCACAAAGTCAGTCTTTATTCTTAAAGCCTCCTTGATGCGGGGAGAAAGCAAAACAGCGTTTGTTGTTAGCAGTTTGGTTCAGGCCCATCAGAAAGTGATTACACTTTCTTCTTTTGCTGCATTAAGAGGGGAGGTAAGGAGTCCCAGGACACAAGCCAAACAAGTGTGAGCTTTGAGTATAATGCACAAAGGCAGGAGGGAACACGAGCATCACCTCTGTGAGGTAGTCACTCTCAGAGCCACTTTCACAACCCAGCTCTTTGGTCACTAAGGTGCCAGGTCACCTGTGCCCAAGTCTCTTGTCACAAGCCCTGATGTTTAAAGATACAAAGTAACATGATATAAATCAAATAAGCTCCCACCCTTGACAGTTTAGCTCCCTTTCTTGCCCTTGGGGGTGACTTCTGTAAGTAATAAGTGACTGCCTTGTCCTATACTCTAGGCAACCAAGTGGAATGGAGGTGCTTTCAGAAACCAGTAGCAGCCAGGGACAGAGAGAAGAAAACTCAGATGCTAGCCCCACTCCAGCACTGACCAGCTAAGGGGCTAGGGGTATTGCACATAATGTCTGCATTGCTTCGAGGGCCTGTAAAAGGATGAAGGGAGCCCCTCGTTGACCCTTCTCTCAGGATTTTTAGGAGGACATTAGGAACAATAAGCCATCCTTCATAAAGCTCTTTGTAAACTGTTATGATCCGTGCCCACATAAAACCATAGGAGAGAGGCAAGTGTTGACCTCAGACACATGCCAAGTTCCCAGCACCTTACTGTGCTCTCATTCAGAAACTAAGGTCTTCTCAGTAAAGAAGGGAAGAATGAGAGACTTACCAGGCTGTTGTGGATTTTAAAAGTGTTTTTGCTTGGAAAATGTTTCACATATACATTATTTTGTCCTGAATTATCCTTTTCTGGGTAGCAAGATCTCTATGCCTACATCTTCATGCAGAAGGAAGAAACCAAGGAATTCTGCATATTTCCTTCTAAAAGGAGGGTCAAGGGAAACTCACTGTTACTTAGTGAAAACTGCACCAAATTTGCCTGTTAAATTCTCCCATAGTTTTCCTGCTTTGTTACTCAGGGAGGAAAAGAGTTGATGTTTCTAAGCACCTGAGTTCTTAAAACAATCACTCCACAGGAGTAAGGAAGAATCTAAATGGAAAGAAAGTCCTTCTTACCAAAACAAAACACAGACAGATAGCCACACACATGCATATGACGGTGAAACAAATATCAACTTAAAAAAAAAAAAAACCTTGAAAAGACAATATATAAATATAATTTCGGCGGGGGGGGACTCAAGTGAGTCATATCGTGACTGATGACAGACCACCTGCTACGTGCCAGTATAGTACAGGGCATGGTGCTTTACGTACATCATCTAGCTTAATTTTCAGAGCAGCTCTGAGAACAGTGCTTTACTTTGAGCACAGAGAGACTGAATAACTGACCTCAGGTTGCACAGTCCATAAAAGGGGGAGAAGATTAGTCACCTGACATGTGTGGCTTCTAACCTGTGCTCATCTTTCTAGGCCTTCCTCCCTGCCTCAGACCTTCTGAAGGTTTGCTGCAGTCTTGCCACCTCTTTCTCTGGCCATTCTACCTCACCTGAGCCATCCAAGTCACATGATTCCCGAGGATTGCAGAACCAGGGTTCTCTCCACCGCAGGATGACTTCCTGTTAAGTGGGAACCAATGTCCTCAACACAGGCCAATTTGAGTTAACACGGTGCCTGTTCATCACACCTCTGGCTTCTTCTCCTAACCCAGGTATCAGGTTTTTTGTGTCACCTGAGGCAAAAGCAAACTGAAGAGGCACAAACTTCTCTAGACAGTGGCTGAGGGCCCTGGACATTTGACCTAGCAGCTAGCAGGCTTCAGCTCATAGCCCATTGATGGCCTAGGAAGGTGGCATGGCTGGGGTGAGCCACACAAAACTTGAGAAGCTGCAGCGTTCAGCCTTCCACCCTGAAGCATGAACGATATGTTTCCTCATACACTTCTATCATGGTGGTTTCATCTAGCTGGGAAGAAAGGGTGGTTCTTGTTATTTCTGCTCCTACACAAACAAAATACAAGAGTATCTTCCATATTTGTCACATGTCTTATGTCCTGTACAGGAGAAAGAGGTAGTGGTTGGGGACAGAACCAGCCAGGCTGAGTGGCTAATATGTAACCCTTTGTGACCTGGGATTGGATTTCCACGCTGATTCACTCCATCTCCATTTGCAAATGGTGCTTCACTGACTGTTCCCAAGTTCATGTTCCAAGGATCTTTCTCAAGGCTCAGAGATGAGCAGTATAATGCAGTAGGATCTCTGATGATTCAGTTTGCCGAGTTCAGTTCTCAGCTCTGCACTTCCTCACCAGGACCATAGACTAAACTCCTACTATTCCACTTTTACTAGAATCAATGTCTAAACTTGTGGTTCCAGCTCTGATAATGTTTTCTCCCAGGAAGTGTTTGTTGACACTATCCTGCCACCCAACTGTGGGATTGAGTGTCCCTTCTTGGTATTTTTCATAGCCCCTGCTCTTCCCCCATAATACTGTGTAACACCCAGGCTTGAAACCAGGGATCATGTCTGCTTTGTTTTCTGCATCTGGAATAGAACTTGTCACACAGAATGTGGACACTCAAAACATAGCTGCTGCATGCATGCATGAATGAATGAAGAATCAAATCGAATTGAATCGAATCGAATCAAATAGAATAGAATAGAAGGAATAGAGGGAGAGACTGTGTGGTCTCTGCCATGTTCAAGAACCCAGACATTAGTAAAGGCCCCAAGGTTTCTATTAAAGCAACATGAGAAGACAAGCCATAACAGTGATGGGAAGAGGTGGCCAGTGTCCTCACTCAGTCTGCCTGACCCTAAATCCCACCCATGTCTTATATATCACAACACATTATGAGGAGGATCTTTCCTCCCTGTGAAAGTCTTTGGCTGTCCTTTGGTCATCAAAATGATTTTCTGTTTTGGGAACAGAAGTCACTTCTGCCCTCCCCTTGCTCAGTTGCAGTGGCCTGCTCACCAGACCCCCACCCACCCAAAATGCATGGAAGAGTTTGTTGCAATCACTATGGCTAGGGAAATCCTTGCTTTCTTTTAATCTGTCAAAAATGAAAGACATGTGTCATTCTGGGGAGAGCTGAGACCGGCACAACGTCCAACATCTGAGTTGTCATAATTATTTTTCATTTTATCACATATGTAAGTGTGTTATTTGGTTCTGGACTCCAGAATGGGATGAGGTGTGCTGATAAAATGGCAGTGGCCCTCATTGCAAATACTTGAGACCGGTCCATTGACTGAGAGCCTATGGCAGACCTACTTCTCTGTTTTGCATAGTATATCCTTATGTATATTAGGGATGACCTAGAAACATTTCAGGTATCCGTAAGTAGGTCTTCTTGTCCTGTAGGAAAGACTACCACAAATGCTGTGAATTGTGTAAGACTGATAATTCACAGACCTGTACCCCTGAAGCAAATAATAATTATGTGTTAATAAAAAAAAAAGAAAGAAAGAAAGAAGAAAGAAAGAAAGAAAGAAAGAAAGAAAGAAAGAAAGAAAGAAAGAAAGAGAAAGAAAAGAGATGGAAAAAAACCCAAGTCTTAAATATAGAAAACAAAGTGGTGGTTGTTAGAGAAGTGGGTAGGGGGGATGGGTGAAATAGGTGAAGAGGATTAAGAGTTTACTTATCATGTGATGAGCACTAACTAATGTATAGAATTGTTGAATCATTCATTATATTGTACATCTGAAACTTATATAACACTGTATGTTATACACTTGAATAAATACATTGGGCTCTTGTAGTTCAATGTATCTTCTACATCAAATATATTCAGATTCTAAATTTTTTTAAAAGTCCACCATATTTTGCCTGATTTTAAAAAAAATGTTTTTTAAAGATTTTATTTATTGATTTGACAGAGATCACAAGTAGGCAAAGAGGCAGGCAGAGAGACAGGAGGAAGCAGTCTCCCTGCTGAGCAGAGAGCCCGATGCGGGCCTCGATCCTAGGACCCTGGGATCATGACTCGAGCCGAAGGCAGAGGCTTTAACCCACTGAGCCACCCAGGCGCCCCTAAAAATTTTTTATTAAACAACTATTAGTCTGGAAGTGGGAGTGGTATACAAGGAAAATATGATGTGTGTTTCTTCCTCAAAGGGCATTATGTTCTGGTTTGATAAAATATTTTATTCCTATTTTATGAACTGTTCTCCAAAACAGAAATCCCTGATCAAATAGCTCGGTAGCAAAGTGTTAGGTTGAATCATATAAAATTACCACTATCTGACTATTATTTATCTACAAAAATGGCAATTTTGATTTACAAAAAAATTGTCCAACCCAGTAAGTATTAAGTTTCAGAAATCCTGTATCCTTCTCTTGGGAACTCAGCTGAAGGCTCTGCCAAGTCCTGCAGTGAAGAAAAACTTGCTTAATTTTAATTCACTCAGTGTATTTCCCCAAATTTCTTCAACCTGGGATTTTTAAAAATTGCTTCACCTAACACTTTTTAATATCTACAAAATACATTACAGGAAATATTGATAATATATTTCTCCTTCTATTCTGTCATTCATTCATGCAACAACTATGTTTTGAGTGTCCATATTCTGTGTGACAGGTTCTGTTACAGATGCAGAAAACAAAGCAGACATGATCCCTGCTTTGTAACTTTAGTCTTCTGGGATTGGGTTTCCATGTTGTTTTTGCTCCATCTGCCTTTGCAAATGGTGCTGCAATGCCTATTCCCAAGATTGTGTTCCAAGGATCTTTCTCAAGGCTCAGATATGAGAAGTACAATACAGTAGGACCTCTGATGACTCAGTTTGCCAGCTCTGCACTTCCTTGCTGAGACCATAGACTAAGTACAGAAACTGTTATTATTCCACTTTACTAGAATCAACATCTAAACTTACGGTCCCAGCTCTGATAGTGTTTTCTCCCAGGAAGTGTTTGTTAACATTGTCTCTCCATCCAGCTGTGGAGTTGAGTGTCCCTCCTTGGTATTTCCATAGTCCTTGTTTTTCCCCTATAATACTGTGTATCACCCAGTCTTGAAAGTCTTCATTTCCTACTGATCTTTCCCCCAACAATGCCATACATGCCCCAAAGATACTATAGCCCTATGTCCTTCTGTACATCTGCACATGATTGTCCTTCCTTTCTGCCTGGCAAATTCCTTTTCACACTCGAAACCTCTTTCAGTGGATCTTCCTCTTTAGGGACTCCTTTCTGACCCTCACCCAGAAAAGAGAACAATTCTCTTCTCTGAGCCAAGGGATCACTGCCAAGCCAGTCCTGAGTGATAAGACGGACCAAAGCACTGTGGGCCAGGACTCACTGGGGTTTCACCTAGTTAGTAAGACCTCAGCCAGGTTGATCCTCTTTGCTGTGGCCTGGATCACAAAGTTTTAGTGAGGACCACTGTCATCTTCTGAACACACTAATTCTTTGTAACTTGGGTTGGGTGAGACAGAATAAGCCCTTTATGACTTCTACCTGGATCATATTTATGTTTTTGTTTTCCATACCATATTATAATTTAGTCTTGATTTGCCCATCTTCTTCATTAGGTTGTGAGCTCCCCTGGATTAAAGAACAGGGGCTATTTATTTGGCTCTCTCCAGAACCTATCCTAATGTCTAGTAGATCCTTGAAAAAACACTTTCTTTCTTACAGTATTTATTTAGATTTAATGTAAAGAATAAGAAAACAATGAGATGCTAGATTCTGGTGGAAAAGCACGTGCAATGGCTCTCCTGAGCTGAGGAAGGTCTTTCTGGGAGAGGCAGTGCAGTGTGGGAATAGGTGGGTGATAAGGGGGACTCATCCAGAAGCTTCATCTGAGTCTGTCCTCAGGCAGTCTGTGTCTAATACCCTCCTTCTTGTTGGGATGTCCCCTGAGCTCTGCTCTTCAAAATTCACATTGGAAAATGGAAATACCAATTTGGTAACGTTTGTCATCTATCAAATTGGCAAAGTTATTTTTTTATATGATAATACATTGCATTGAGGAAGATACATGAAAAAGGATTCCCTTTTAAGCTGCTTGAAGAATATAAATTAGCACAACTATGTGTTTCCACATTTCATTTCCTTAGTTAGGATTAGCATAGGCCTTTAGCAAAACCATCGATGATAAAACTTCCCTGACCCCAGTGCTTCCCAGGACTACAGGTGAGAATTCCTGCAAAGCCAGGCTGGAGTGTTCAAGGAGGGGAAACAAAAGTTGTGGGGCAACCCCCCAAGGGGGTGAGACTCGGTTTCTAAGACCCTAACTGAGATACTTTGTCTCATCTGCATAAAAGTGTCATCATGTCCAGTGGGTTTTAAGATAGAGCCTAAAGTAGAATAAGCATGGCTAGGACATTAATCTTATTTTGCCACATAGAAAATTTGGGAGTGCAGCCAAATTCACTCAAGCTTGGACTTTAAAACGGATGTCATCCCCAAAGGCATTGTGGACAACGCGTTCATCATTATTTAGGGGTCACCAGAGAGACATGGACCGTGCTAGGGCATCACTCTCTACAAGGCTCCTCAACCCCCAAGTTTAGGATCATTTACCTTGAAAGCTAAAATTAGAGCATTGGTGCTCAGCACAAAGGCTCTGTTGGCGTAATTAATAATACAGAGTCCTCGTGTGCTGTGTGATATGAATTGTGTTGCTAATTATATTGTTATGAATGTGGTTTAGAGGATTATTAATGCAGGAAATATCAATACTTAAAAGCTTTGCTGGCAGTGAGATTTTTGCTTTAGCAGGCATGAGCTGGCCTGTAAGCATTAAATACTCTCTTGCTTAGAGGCATTAATCTGTACTCCCTTTGAATTCATTTAATTAAAAATTTTGACTTCCCAGTAATTGTTGTTTTTATGTAACCCCAAAATAGAATTTTATTGGAGGTCAAGATCTTTTATATAAGCACCCATCCGTCCAGCCAGGGTGACGTCCCTCAGACAAGGCCACCAGTGGTGTCAGGGAGATGGTGAAGGGGGCCGGCCTTCTCTGTGAGAGTCTTGCTCTCCTGGGAAAAGTTTCAGTTTTATGGATAAGATTAAAACCAAGTTCAGAGTCAAAAGGAGGGGAATGCCATAGAGGATATGATTTGGCTCTGTCCTTTGCTGTCATTTTCTTAGTACTAACTCTTGAGAGTCCATTTCAAACTACTTTGGAGCCCACTGACCTGGGTTCCGAAGTTTACTGTTTCTTGAGTGAGCAGATACTTTCACACACATGATTTTGCCTTCTTTCCTCAGATTTGAGGGTTAGCTGATCCTATTTGCCTTTTCATAGACATGAATGGTTTTATAACTCAGAAATGATATGTGGATGGTCAGGAGAGAGGTCACTGTGCTCCAGAGCTCAAATACCTTATCTTATGCAAACCTTGTAATAATCTAAGACTAGGCATTGTTACCCCATTTTGGTAACGCTGAGGCTTGAGAACTCGGAAGCCTCACTAGGGTAACACAGTTGGGAGGCTGCAAAGAGGATTCGAACTTACATCTGACTCTAAGGCCCAAGTCCCTTCCTGGCTTCTCACAGGGTCAAGTTGGTGAACATTTGATCTAGGTAACCAAATGTCCCATTTGAATGGGACTGAGAGCTTTCCTGGAAAGTGGGATTTACAGTTTTAAAATCTGGACCAATCCCAGGCACACTAAACAAGCTAGTCACCCTAATTCCATCCCATCATTTCTCACTTCATTACATCTTCCTAGATGACTATGATCAGGAGTTTATCCTAGAGATGGGATTGGAGTTTACTGACTGGTTCCCCTCTAGGAAGTGGTTGACATCCAAGGACTGTCAAATTCACACATGGAGGGTGCGGTTTGCCACCAGGAGGGGCAGAACTCTCCAACAACAAACATGAGGCAGAAAGTCACACTAGCTGGCCCATGGATGACCCAGATGCGGTCCCTCTGTCAGAGAATATTTCCTCCAGCATTGTATTTGGGGAAACATAACAGTTATTGTTCAGTGCAAGGTATCATGGACCTGGGGTCCACAAGCAGACGGGGGTATAAGGTGACAGGGGAGAAAGAAAAGCATTGTTTATAAAATATTCATGTGTCTAGGCAATTTGCAGCTGATTTAAGAAGACCTTCGTGTACACACCAAAGAATACCAGGCTGCAAGACTTTACTAATGAAGTTGAAAATATGCTAGTATTAATGTAGCTGGAACTAAAAAATAGGAAATACATGCCTGAAAGTTTGTCAGCTTATTAATCATTCCTTTGTAAGCCATGTTTTTACTTTCATAGCTGCAACATCTAATCACAGTTCATTGGCTAAAGGCCAAGCTAGCTTTTGCATTGGCATATTACCATGTACTATGGTTCTGTGCTTCTTGTCCACTTATTAATGCTGCAGACTTCCTACTATTTAGTCTAAAAATAGCATCAGCTCTGTGAAAAACACTGCATTTCTGTTTTAGCCATGGTGGAGAAACGTGGAACAGTGTGTGTGCATATGTGTATACCTAGAGAAAATATTGTGATGCTTAAAATCCTTAATTTGTTATTCTCCTAAAGCCTTCTTTGGGGGTATCCTGAAAATTAAAAAAAGAAAAACAAAAAGTGGAGAGAGAAGGATAAAGAGAGAAGCAGATTTTTCCCCCAGAACCCTAGCTACGCATAATCTCTTTATTTTTAGTGCTTAAAATGATCATGCCAAGCTAGAATGAAACCCCAGAACAGCCTTTTATTAGAACTTTTTTTTTCCCCCTAAATGAAAACTGTGTTGCACTCCTATCAGATCCTATTCTGTTTTCCTTCATCAGTTTGGACTGCAAAGTAGCCATGGAAAAATGATTGATTGGTACATTTCCTCATATGATGCCTTATGCAAAGACATCCTTTTTGGGTGTTTTTGGACAGAAAATTCCTAGATAAAAATGATTCCAACAGTAAGGTTTTCCTCAACCACATCCCTGGCTTAAATATCTCTCTGTCTATTAGCCATGCCAGCGTTCAAGCATGGATGACACAGCAATCATTTCTCTAAATCCATGATTTATTTTGCACCCAGAAGAACTCGAACAAGACAAATAGCCTTTGAGAAGCCACGTGAACCTCAGGGAGCTGCCAAGGACACAGGTGAAGAGTGATAGGGGATGCATTTCATAATCACAAGGAAGAGCAGCGAGAGCGATAAGGTCTCATTGCTGCACAAACAGAAAAAGTGAACAGTTTGCATATCAGATGTATCAGGTGTTCGGATTTGACGCAGAACTCCTGAATAATGTGTTGTTTGCCTTTTGGAGAAATTAAGAGGAAGGAAATGTCATTCTGAAGCTTCACATGAGATAGTGAAGAAAGACGGTAGACTGGGAAATTGTCATTTCCTAGGCTGCTTCCGAAAGATATCGCTGGTAGCAAAGGGTTCCAGAGAGGTAACGGAGGAACTGGGCGGCTCAGAGCTGGCCCCAGAAAAGAGGACTTGGCAGAATGCTTTTTAATCAGCCTTGGTTTCAAAACCATGTGCCAAAGGAAGAGGTTAACAACTGTGCAATAGTTGAGGGTAGTGGAGAGAGGGTGAGCTTTGGAATAATTCATCTCTTTAATTGATGTTTATTGAGTACCTGCTATGTGTTGAGCACATTTGTGGCTCTAGGATTAAAAGGAGTTATGCTCAAATCTGGGTCCCTTAACTTCTAGCTGTGGGTGTGGGACAAAGCACTTAGCTTCTCTAAAACTCAGGTGGTAGCCTCTTAGAAATGGGGATAATCAGTCCTAACCCACTTGTTGTGAAGTTAAGATGAGATAAGTTATGAATGGTGGGTCACTTAAATCTCTCCAAGCCTCAGACTACTCATCTGCAAAATGAAGATAGTAATACCTAAGTTATAGATCTATTGTGAAGTTTAAATGGGGTCACAGAGTGACTAGTTGTGTGCCAGACCCCCAAAATAGTACATGACCTTTTTAGGATTTTTTGGTGCTGGCTCAGATGAGTAAAAGTCAAGCAAGAACATAAGTGTTTCTGTGGGGCAAATGGGAATTTGTCATGCTGGGAAGCTTCTCTAGGCTTTCAAAAGAAGCTTTTATCATGCAAAAAATTCCAGAAAAATGGAGGAATATGGTGACCCCCCCGCATTCTGTCTATGTTCACGCTAAGTAAATATGTGCTTTTAAACCAAAATTATCTGGCACCTTTTCAGGACTAAGGGCATTAGGTTCTGCCTTAGACCATGAGGGGTATGGAGATGGACCCCACTTGCAAGGTACTGTGAGGGAACTTATTTCTTCTGGTGGCCAAACTGAGATTTGCCCACACATAACAGCAGAGTAAAACAGAAAGTCCTGGATGCCGTGGGAGAATTTCAGGTTGCAAGAATTTTCTAAGTACTAGCTAAGAGGGCTGAAACCAGACTCAAAGGGAAGAAAGTGTCTTATTTGTTAAGGGGAACACCTTACCAAATGTCACAGTGTGGTGGAAAAGATAGACCCTAAGCAAGAAGAGAAAAGACCACAGCTCCCAGGCTGACCCCAACTCAACAGGTGGGATCAGGCAGAACCTCTTGAAGCTCTGAGCTTTGGTCTCTATGACTATAAAAATGTCCAAGAGATTTCTAGCTTTCAAAAGTCCACAATTTTAGGAGGCTTGTGCTATCTGTTTTATAAATAATTTGAGAATCTGTGACTCCATCCAAATGCAGTAGCCTAGAGTAAACTTAGTTATGTTTTCTTATTTCTTGCTGGAAGGCTCCTATGTTAGTTCTGCTAATTGGTCCTGCCAGCTCCCACAAAGATGCCCACCCCAGCTCCTCACTGTTCTCAGAGGGCCTGAAGAACCCATTCTTTCTCTTATCTAAGGATTCAGCACCAAAGGGGGCAAGGTCAGGCAGATGTCTACCATAAAACCCTCTGAAATACACATGCGCACACATGCACACACACAGAAAGAATGAAAGCTAATCTTTCCGCATGCTGGATCAATTTAATGACGAGAACAAGAGCAGATTTCCAGTCTTCCTATACAGATCATCTGTCAAGGGCCCAGGATCCAGGGATGTTCTCAAAGCACAGAAGTGAAAGGAAAACAATTAGACAAACTCATGAAGAAAGATAAGGAAGGAGAGCTTCCAATGTGCATGACTAAAGATAGATGAAAGAAAAATAAAAAGAGGACCTACAGTCTGTGATCCATCTTGAGACTTTTAATACTCTCTATAGGAAAACAAGGACAGTGACATTAGAGGTGATGCATACTCAAGTTTTCGTGGAACCCCAGAGACAAAGTAACAAAGGGTGGGACCTAAGAGCCTAACAGTACCTAACAGCCCTGCTGAGGAGAAAAGAACAAGTGCCCTGCTCTATCTGTAGCCACATCTCATCAGTCTTTCTACACTGAAGTGTCTGCATTGAGATTTAGAGGATATTTCCCACATTCATTCATTCATTCACTCAGTCACTCATCCATTCAGAATTAATTTGTTTTTATGCTCACCTACTAAGTGTCAACTTCTGATGATGAAAAGGTGGCCAACTCTCCTCGCCTCAGGGATCCCATTCTTGTTAGAGAAGCAGCTCATTATAATGCAGGATGTTGGAGATGTGTTCATAAGCATGGGCATAAAAGTTAAGAGAGGGAGTAACTACTTAGTTGGGGGGCTAAGTGCAAAGAAGTCAAAGCTAAGGAGTCCCTGAAAGCTCTGTGACTTTGGGCCAGTTACCTACCCTCTCTGGTCTCCCTTTCCTCATCTGTATGTCTGTGTAGTTAATGTACTGGAAGATGAAGTGAGAAAGCCCATGGGAGCCATTAAGCCCACTTCCCAGTGCACTGAGAACACCAAGCGAGCGCTAGTCATTATTAGAGGTAGTGAGTGATTCATTAGCAAGCTGCTAAAAAGGTTTTATAATCACAGTTTTCTTCCCTTTTGCAACTTTTTCAAGGAAATCTTCATGTGTCTGAAGAGTTGAAACATGGCTTCCTCAGGTCTTAGTTTAGACTCTGTTGCTCTGAACTAACTGGAGTAGGTGGTAGACAAGACCCTCTGTTCCCTGAGTTTCCTAACACTTGATTCCAGAGTAGAATCAAGCATTGTGCATAATGTCTTTACCTTCAGGAGATCCCCACACATCTGTTCTTTCCCTGTCCTTACTGATCTCCTTACAAACTTCAGACTTCTCTTCATGAACCACTTCTTTCCTCTTAAATATTCCCTTCTCCTACCATGCACATCCTATACCTTCCTGGTTCCATGTTGGGTGGCACAGCACTGAGTTGTACCAGTTAAAAAGCCTGCTGTCCTCCCAGCACGCGTGTACTTGAATACCCACTTCTGTGCTAGCTCCAAGGCAATGCAAAAATAAATTAGACCTTGGTGAGTGCTGTGAAATGTAAACCTGGTGATTCACAGACCTGTACCCCTGGGGCTAATAATATATTATATGTTAAAAAAATTAAAAATTAAAAAAAAATAAAATAAATTAGACCTTGTCCTCAAGTTGCTTACAGTCAGTATCTCTCCATTCTCAAGAGACCCCAAATGTTGCCACTCCCCTGCCCCCAACCCTCCAATGTCTTCCTTTCCCGTCAGGCCAAAGGCCACTGTCTTCCTGA
This sequence comes from Lontra canadensis, assembly GCF_010015895.1. Taxonomy (NCBI): domain Eukaryota; kingdom Metazoa; phylum Chordata; class Mammalia; order Carnivora; family Mustelidae; genus Lontra; species Lontra canadensis. The sequence goes on from NW_022630995.1 coordinate 55,189,586, forward strand.
TGACCTTCATGATCGGGTACTTCACAGCCTCTCTAAACTCATCTTCTCCCCTTTCTCATTTTCTCCATGGCCACCATACTCCAAGATATTTCTCAAAGTTCCCAGGCCTTTGCCTTAGCTATTCCCTCTGCTCAGAATGCTGTTCCTTCTGCCTGAAATGTTTTTCCCCAAATATCTCACTTCCTGGCTTCCTCTGAGATTATGATTGCCAGATTAAATACAGGACTCCCAGTTGAATTTAAATGTCAGACAAATAATGAATAAATTACTATTATTATTAATTATTATAATAAATTATTTTTTATTGTCTGACATTCAGATGTAACTAGGCATCTTATATTATTATTTGCCAAATATAACCTCACCATGTGACCATTACTCAGATGTCACCTTCTGGGTGATTATTGTCCTTTTCTATTGCTGCTGAGACAAATTACCACAGATTCATTATCTGACAGTAGACTAGTAGAAGTCTTGGCATGGATCTCACAACATTAAACTCAAGGTGCTGGCAAGGCTGTGTTCCTTTCTGGAGGCTCTAGGGCAGAATCTGTTTCCTTACCATGTCCAGTTCTAGAGGCCACCCACATTATTGGCTCGTGACCCCCTTTCATCCCCAAAGTGAGCAAGGTCATATCAGGCTTCCTGCGGCTGCCATCTTTCTGAATCTTGGATACCCTCTTCACTCTTAGACGTTCTTGTGATTATATTGGATCCACCTCAATAATCCAGACTAATCTTTAACTCTTTAACTAATCTTTAACTCCCTTTGCCATGTAGCCTGACACATTCCCAGACTCAAACGATTAGGGCACAAGGCCCCTCTGTGAAGTCACTCTTCCAAGGAGTGATTTTAACCAGAGTATCCAGATTCTCAACCCTCCCAACTTCAACACATCCTACCTCCTTTCCTTGCTTGCTTATCACTAACATAGATCTCATGCTATTTATCTGTCTCCTTCACTGGAATGTAATGGCATAAGAGCAGTGATTTTCTTTATTCCTGTTAACCACATCCCCAGCACCTAGAACACAAATGGGGGCACAGAGTAAAAGGTCAATTAGCATGTGCTGAATGAATAACTAAATGAATGAATGAATCCCAATCTCTGCCAACTCCATTTTCATACTGTGTTGCCATTGTCTACACGAATCCTGCTTTTCACCAATCTCACTTCTATCCCTGGGAGGAGAAATGGCTGCTGATACAAGGCTCCACGGGCGCACAATGATCGCGGCCGGCAGGAGCAATTGAGCAGCTGAGCACTACATTACTGAGAAATTGCTCCTTCCTTTGTGTCAGAGTGGAGCTGGAGGGCTGTTGCCTGGCAGAAGCTCCCAAGAAGGCAGGCAGGCAGGCAAGCATTCCAAACAGCCATGCACTGGATGCTTGGGGCCAAGAGAAAGAAGTCCATATCCCCACACTGACCATAGCCCAGAAATCCTCCCAAACAGCAGCCGTGGGGATGCTGGCCCCAACCCCAGAGCACAATGCTGTCTTTAACAGTCTTGTGGGTATTTACACCAGGGCAGGAGGCAGGCATAACCATGTAGTTAATGTTCAGGAGGGATTATAACTCGCATGAACAAGATAACCATGTTCCTTGGAAACTGTCACTGACAGCTCCCAAGGACCATATCCAAATTCCCTTATTCGCAGTATTAAGATTATCAGGCCCCACTTATAAATGTTAGTGTTTAAATGTTACCTCACTGCAAGTACACAGTCTCTTAGTTCCTTGGGAGAAATAACCAACATGCCAGAAACGCTACCTGTTTCCGGTGAGGAACAGCATGGGCGAGAGCAAACGCCCCCAGTGCTGTAATCAACAGCACTTAGCTTGGTGACGGTCTCCACGGCTTGAGACTTGAAGCTCCCAATATTTGCCTTTGGGGATATTTGGTGCTTCTATTTAGCCAAACACATCAAAATACTGATGATGCTTTTCTCGTGCTTAGGAAATGTGGATGGAAGAAGTAACAGTGTGATATTTACCATATTGCAGATCAATGTCCATGCTGATGGCACTGACGGGGGCTACATCATTCACAGAATGCTTTTGCCTACATCAGTCTCGCCTCTGAGCTCTGCTGTGGGCCAGAAACTGAGGCCCTGACTGATGTGACCACTGCCTGCCTCGCCACTGTAGCTGGCTTGCTGAGTCCATTATGGGCAGTCTCCAATAGCGTGTTCTTTTTTGCATTCATGTCTGTATTCCCTCTGCCACAGATGTCCACCCAACCTTTGTCCTAGCTGCCTCTTTTTTCACCTGGCTGACTTCTAAGTCATCTTTTTAGTCTCAGCTTTTAAATATCAGTTCTTCCGGGTAATCTTTCCTGACAACCCTTGTCCTTCTCCTTTATGGTTGCCAGCCGATTTGGGAATTTCGTTTTTCTCCTGCCTCCCTTCTGGAAAGAGGTTTCAAGGGAGGGAGTCTGTGCTTGCAATGCTCACCACTGCATCCCTGGTACCCAAGTAACTGCAGTCACAACATGAATGAAGCAATAACTAACTTACTTTCTGATGTCTAATTACCCATTTGTTTTTGTTGTCCATTCTGTCATAGTCATGTAGCCAAGCATTCATTCGTTCCACAAACATATGATCCATTGCTGGGTAATATAACAAATAATAATAATAAAACAATAGGACAAAATCCGGCCTTCTAGTTCTTCACAGTCTAGTGGAAGACTGGCAGTGTTATGTGTCAACTTAGCTAGGCTTTGTCTCCGTTTGCTCAGGCTGCCTGAACAAAATACCAAACACTGGGTGGCTTAAACAACAGAAATCTGTTTTCTCATAAATCTGGAGGCTACCAAGTCCAAGATCATGGTCTGGTAGGACCTCCAGTGAGAGCTCTCTACCTGGCTTGACTTCTTGCTATGCACTCACTTAGCCTTTCCTGAGTGTACACATATGGAGAAAGAGCTCTCTGGTGTCTCTTCCTCCTCTTACAAGGCCACCAGGCCATCAGATTATAGTTTCAGTTAACCTTAATTGCCTCCTAAAGGCCCTCTCTCCAAATACAGTCATATTGGGGGTTAGGCTTTAACATGTGAATTTGAGGAACCACAATTCAATTCATAGTAACTAGAATGCCAGCTATTTAATCAAATGCCAGTCTAGGTTTTGCTATGAAGGTATTATGTAGGTGTGTTTGTCATCTATAACCCATTGACTTGAAGTAACACAGATTTCTATTCTGTGAGCTTCATTCAAGTAGTTAGAGATTTTAAGAGCAAAACTGAGGTTCTCTGGAGAAGAGGGAAATCTGCCTCAAGACTGAAGCATTAACTCCTACCTGAGTTTCCAGCCCATGGAAACTGGATTTCAGACTTGCTGTCCCCTACAATCATGTGAGCCAATCCCTTAAAATACAAGCATGCACTTCCTGTTGGTTCTATTTCTCTGGAGAACCCTAATACAATAAAGAGACAGTGTCTTCCAGAGGCCATTTAGCAACCCTGAGCAACTGGTCCTCACTGTCACTGTCTGACTCGTCTGAAAGCACACCATTTGGTCAATAACAATTTTAAAAGTTGGGAAATACAAATCAAAACAACAATGAGGCACCGCCTCACACCAGTCAGAGTGGCTAAAATTAACAAATCAGGAAGCAACAGATGTTGTCAAGGATGCAGAGAAAGGGGAACCCTCTTATACTGTTGGTGGGAATGCAAGCTGGTGCAGGCACTCTGGAAAATAGTATGGAAGTTCCTCAAAAAATTACAAATAGAGCTACCCTATGACCCAGCAATTTCACTACTAGATATTTCACCAAAGATACAAATGTAGTGATCTGAAGGGGCACCTATACCCCAGTGTTTAGAGCAGCAATGTCCACAATAGCCAAACTGTGGAAAGAGCCCAGATGTCCATTGACAGATGAATAGATAAAGATGTGGTCTTTATATACAATGGGATACTACTCAGCCATCAAAAAAAAAAAAAATATTGCGATTTGCAATGATGTGGATGGAACTAGAGGGTATTATGCTAGATGAAATAAATCAATCAGAGAAAGGCAATTATCATATGATTTCACTCATATGTGGAATTTAGGAAACAAAACAGAGGAGCATGGGGGAAAGGAGGCAAAAATAAAACAAGATGAAATCAGAGAGGGAGATAAACCATAACACACTCTTAAACATAAGAAGCAAACTGAGGGTTGCTGGCAGGGAGCGGGGAGAGGGGATGGAGTAACTAGGTGATGGGCGTTCAGGAGAGCACATGCTGTAATGAGCACTGGGTGTTATATACAACTGAACTCTACTTCTGAAACTAATAATATACTATATGTTGATTAATTGAATTTAAATTTAAAGAAAGAATTTTTAAAATTTACCTGAAATTTACTCGTAGCTCTCCAGGTGACAACACTCCTTAGATGTTTGTTAACCACTGTGGAGTATTTCCAGGCAGATGTTTTCTCTTTCCTTTGGAAACATTCTAGCTATGGTGCCATAGACCTTAGAGATGCTGGTAGAACACAGGGATAGGGTATCTGAAACAATGGTCCAGTGGTCAGACAAATTATTTATAGGAAAGACATATTGACTAAACATTTTAGATGTCTGTTGTATTATCAAAATCTAATTTTTAGGCTGTGTATGTATATACACACATATATAGGGCAGGGAAGATCTATACAGTTTCAACAAGTAGATCTTGACAAGTTTCAAAATGTCTTCCATGAAGCCCCTGCCCCCTACCACACCAACTTGGTTATACCCTCATCATAAGAGACATGCATAAGCTAGGACCTAGGTATACACTTTAAGTGGATTTTCTTGTTTCTCCTAACAACCCGATTAGTTAACTCCTATGGTTGTCCTGACTTTCCTGATGGGGAAACTGATACACCAAGAGACTGAGTAATTCATCCAAGGTCACTCAGTTATTAAGTAGCTGGGATTTAAACCCAAGCCGAATTTGCATGCTAATCCCACTACCCATGGTGCCTCCTTGTACCCAAAGTCCTTCATCTTCTATATATTGCCTAATTTCTTACAAACCATAATGTCTATTGAAGTCTATTCAGAGGAACAAAACCCCCACCAGGTAATTTAGTAGAGGAAAGTTAATATGGCAGATTATGTACAAAGATGTTGAGCCTAGGAAGCAACTAGAGGAAGAAGAGGCAACCCTAAGATTAGCAACCGCCATTCCAGGGTACAAAGGCAGGAGGCATTATTGTCAGGTCACCTGGTAGAAACAGGGACCATAGTGGACCTATGGTGACAGCTATTGGAGAGGCCATTTGATCCAGAGGGGACAAGAAATAACCTCACTTATTTTTTTAGCCATGTACTAGATTAAAGAGTACCCCTCAAATATTCATGTTTATCTGGAACATCATGGTGTGACCTTATTTGGAAATCTAGTGACCAGGGTCCTTAGAAGAAGAGAAGAGACACAGAGACATAGGGGAGAAGGCCATGTGAAGATGGAGATTGGAGTGACTTAGTTACAAGCCAAGGAACACCAAGGATTTCCAGAGCCAACACAAGCTGAGAGAGGCAAGGAAGGATTCTAGCCTTTGGAGGGAGTGTGGCCCTGCCAACACCTTGATTCCAGACTGTTAGCCTCCAGAACTGAGTTTGTGATACTCTGTAATAGCAGTCCTGGGAAACGAACTCAACCCAATTCCCTCCAATCTCCCCTGGTGCCTCCAACTGGCCAAACCTCATCCAAAGCAGGTTGGCAAAATAGTTGGCAAATAGTGTGCAGGGGTCTGTCCTCTGTGATACAGAGCTGGGAGTAAGGGTTGGGTCTAAGAGCAAATAGACAAATAACCAGGGCACTATGGAAAGGGATGCCCATACCAAAGGACATGGTGGAAAAATGAGGTCCGTAGGGTCAGAAGGAAAGAGAATGTACTTCCAAGGCTTTGAACTGACTGTTCATTGGCCTGATAGCTACAGCAGAAATATTGAGCCTGGCTAGTCTGATGGGGCCTCCATGGCTCAGGGCAACAGCCCCAGCCCTTCTCTCATGGGGGTGGTCAGAAAAGCAAACAGTGGTCACAAAGAGGAGTCCTTTCTGGGAGCCTCAAAACTGAGATCAAGGCATAGATATTGAAATGTGCATGCATGGCCAGCTCAGTCCAGCAAAAGGATGGTTCTTGAAGTGGCAGCTGCTGCATGGCAAAGCCAGCTCCTCAGCACCACCACCTTCCTCTCCCAGAGCAGAAGAGGGCTGTCTGTCTCTGGGGGTGGATGTGATAACTTTCCCCAGTAATCAATTTGCAAAACAATTGAGAAAAGGCAGAGGCTCCCCTGGTTGAATCTTCAGATAAAAAAGAGGATGTTTTGGGGCGCCTGGGTGGCTCAGTGGGTTGAAGCCTCTGCTTTCGGCTCGGGTCATGATCCCAGGGTCCTGGGATCCAGCCCCGCATCGGGCTCTCTGCTCAGCAGGGAGCCTGCTTCCTCCTCTCTCTCTGCCTGCTTCTCTGCCTACTTGTGATCTCTCTCTGTCAAATAAATAAATAAAATCTTTAAGAAAAAAAAAAAAAAGAGGATTTTTTGAATTTGACAACCAATCTACCTTTAATCCTATCAGGAAATAAACCCAAATCATAATCTGATGTTTTAGAATTGCATTGCTTCTAAGGGAAAGCATTTCCTTCTCTCTTGTTTTTCATCCTCTGAGGCAGAGTGGGTTTTACTCCTGTGATACCTGTTATTCATTCTTATCTCTTTCTAGGTGTGATTATCTGCTTATTTTGCTTTGCTTTGTTTTGTTTTTCTTTTAGATTCTGTGTATCTCTCTATTGTTTTAATGTAAGATCTCTTTCTGTGAGGTGTTTCTTAATTAGGAGATACTCCTCCACCTTAGATAAGAGCTTGTTTCTTAATCACCCCCAACACTCTGATATCTTTTTAATTCAGAATCAGCCAGAGGAGTAAGTTACTGGAGTGGGGCAGTGAAAGAAAGAACTCTAGTCTGTGGGTTTGAACATTTTGTATTTATCACTGAATTCTAAAAACTGATTTTTATTAGAGACATTAGCCACTAAAATGCAGTGTAACTGTTGGCCTAATTACCATCCCTTGGTGTATTATATCTAGTGACCCCCTAAGTCTCAAGGAGGCCAAATGATTTACTCCCCAGTAGCTAACTAATCACATCACACATTGATCTCTTGGCTCAGTAGAGAGCCACTGATGCAACCAGTATTTATCATAATACCAATTTCCACCCTTTGAGCACTGACCTTGCTCCATGCATTGCATTAAGTACTCCATATGTTGTTTCAAACTATCAGAGATAAATATCTTTATCCCCATTTTACAGATGAGGAGATTCAGAGAGGCTGCAATTTCTGGCCAAGAACACACCGTTTGTAAATGGCAGACTTGGGATTTTGAATCCGTATGAATCTAGTTCCGAAGCCCGCACCACTCATGTATGACCTATATCTCTATGTAGAGGTCAATCCTGTGTACAGGGAGCAATACAGAGACAATGAGAGCCTTTAAACTTGGTATCTTAGCAGTAATTTAAGCCCCTCTGACTTAGAGAGGTAGACAACAAAGCACTTAGTTGTTGAGGACACAGGGTTGGAACCAGGCAGACTTGACTATGCAGTTCTTCTTTGCCCTTTAAATGGTTGTAAAACCCTGGCTACATGATAAGAATTACACTCTTTACTCTCAGCTCTAGGTGATTTAATGGCTGTGAGCTTGAGTTTCCTCACCTGTAAAAGTGAGCCAGGACCTGGTGAGAGTTAATGATATAGTATATGTTAGGTACATCCTCCAGGGACAGGCATAGGTTAGATATTCCATGGCGATTATGAAGTTACAACTCAGCAAATATTTGAGTATGCCTAATACGCTGTTAAATAGAAAGGAGAAAAAAATGAAATATGGCTTGCTATAGATAAGATGAAACAAATCCACAAGAAAGGAATATTCCCAATGCAAATATAAACACTGGGCTGTACCTAGATTAGTGATAAGTGCAGTAGAAGCAGGGGTCCCTTGTAGGTGGGCATGGTCAGAGACAGATTGGGCTTTGAACTGGACCTTGGAAGACATCAGTGGTCTTATTGGTGGGATTCAACTGTGGTTTGTAGGCCAGTGTGAGACTGTAAACTCTTAGTGGTCCATGACAAAATAAGGAAGCTTGCTCTGGAATGTAAATCAACTACACTTTTGAACACATTGTTTACTTCATCTGACTTTTTTTTCTGACATAAGACTTTCTCAGTGAAGGAAGCAGTGAACTGAATTACACTCTGCCTCAAGTGGCTTCTCCTGTCACAGAAACACAACAGATAGTTTGCAGACCACCTACATTGAACAGCACCGGTTTAGTACAAAGGTCAGCACCCTTTTTGTGAAAGGCCAGATAGTAAATATTTTTGGGTCTGTGGGCTCTAGGAACTCTGTCACAACTACTCAACTCTGGTATCATATCACAAAAGCAGCTACCAACATTATGTGATGATGGCCATATTCAGCCCACAGGCCATAGCTTGCCAGCCTTTAGTTAGAAGGACTGGGAAAGAGGGGAGGTCTTCTAGGAAAGAAGAACAACGTGAACAAAAGTCTGAGCTTGTACTGAAATACTAACCTCGGGCAAGCCTCTATGCAAAGAGTAGGTGGCTCAAGCCCAGAGGATACCATCCATCATCCAGAAAAGACTGAATCAAAGTGTTGTCAGTAGACAGGACTTAGGTTTGGGAGTTAGCCAAATGTCAACCTCAGGGCATCAGCTTTTTCATAGGCCAGAGCCAACTCTAACAAGCATCACCTATTTCTGGAACTGGGTTTGGGCAAGAAGTTGAGCAAGAAGAGTAAGTGTGAAAACATAGCTAAGGAGAATCAAATTTCTCCAGGAGAACTGTCAGATGAAAACAAAGCAAAACACAATACTGTACCTTTGCTGGGCCCTTTGTTACTACAAAACGTCCCAGGATGAGCTGAGATCTTCCTGTCCGGCCTGGACATATAGTAACTGGGCACATGCATGTGCATTTGAGCAAAGCCTTCTCTACAGGGGAGGCAATCGGTTATTTATCACATGGACAAATACATCATCTCTAAGCCCCCAAGACAAGGCTTTATTTGTCTGCTATTAGCAAATGACGCCTTGCTATAAGTCTGGCCAATCTGCTTATTATCCACCACTCATCCATCCACCCACCCATCCATCCATCCATCTACCCAACCATCCACCATCTATCCACCCACTCATCCATCCATCCATCCATCCACCCACACATCCATCCATCCATCTACCCAACCATCCACCATCTATCCACCCATTCATCCATCCATCCATCCATCCACCCATCCATCCATCCATCTACCCAACCATCCACCATCTATCCACCCATTCATCCATCCATCCATCCATCCATCCACCCATCCATTCATCCATCCATCTTTCATCCAACTATCCTTGTACTCACTCAGCAAGTTGCTGTTGTAGTTCCAGGTTTTGATTCCATACCAAAGGATCAATGCAGGGGCCCAAATCCCAGAAAATGAAGTCAGAAGCTATAGCAGCATCAGCCTCGCTTAAAATCCTTACTAAATCTGCAGAAAGGTGTGCTTGCAGTTTTGCTGGGATGGGCAAGAGCTTTCTTTGAGATCCTAGATGGACCTGACAGGGACCACACATTCAGGAGCTTCATACTCAAAATGAGATCTCTGGCTTTGCTGACACCTGTCCCTTCCACAGTGCTCTAGAATTCCTCCTGGTACTCCTCAACACCACTGCAGGAGGAAGCCAAACTGAGTGCAGACAGCTGCAGATGCTGTAGAAATGCTGTGGCGGTCCTTGTCAGGCAAAGGGACGGGTCCGCTAAGAACTTTGTAGCAGGCCCAACTCTGCAGACACAATTGTTCCTTTAAATCAAAAGACTCTGTGTTATTATGTTTAGTTCCACTGATATGCATTTGACTGATGTGGTCATGTCGCTGTGTGTGTGTGTGTGTGTGTGTGTGTGTGTGTGTGTGTAGCGTGGAGGAAAAGGCATGTAGCCTGGTTTATACTTATTACAAACAGGGAACACTTTGCTTAGAGTCAATGGACAGGGATATAAGAGGATTCATAAACTTACAGATATTTTGTACAAACTTTAAAAAAGAGGCTGCAGAGCCTTCCCCAGATTCTCAGGGGGGTCCAAGACCCCAGGGACAGCAGGAATCCTGGCTCCAGAAGGAACTTGCGAGTGACTGCGGGAACCCACTCCCCCAACCGTCTTCCTGATCTCATTTCAGAACACCCCAGGCCTTCACTGTTGCCAAAAATGCACTGGCTCTCTGCCTGAGAAGGGAAGCTCTTGTCTGAGTTAGTTCTGCCACCTACAGCATGCAGCCCAGCACTCCACAGCAGCCTCGTTTGAACACATGAATCCAGGAGAAGGCTGCCTTTCCAGCCTGGGAACCCTCCTCTGGAAGGAAAATGGCTTTGGGGATTCCTGATTAGTATTCAGATATAGGAACTCCTTTGGGGTGGGTTACAGCGATGGGAAGATATTTTTACATTAAAGGGGAAGGGATAAATCCTGAGGATTTGCACCTGAAAAAATTCTGCCCAAAATCCGGAGAGGAAAACACTCCCTGCAAGAAAGAAGTAGATAATGAGTTCACATGTTCTCACAATAAATGCAGCTGTCCCGTGTGCTCATATGTTCTGTGCCCACTGCCCTTCTGGGTCCACAGGGGTCACTTTGGCTATCTAACTTGTCATATCATGGAAATCCTTGCTTCATAAACATGTGATTCCCAAAGAAGCTTGATGTGTACACCAGAGTGGTTTTCTTAATATGCTTAAATCATTCCGAGGGAGGCTGTATACTCACTAAGGACAGAGGTGATGTTATCCTCTTCCTTATGTCCCCAGTGTCAAAGCAGAGTGCCTGACACTTAGGAAGAAGCCCCATAAATGCTTGTTAATTTAAAGGAACAGAAATGTCATTTGTTTCACAATCTGTCCTGTTCCTGCTAATACAGAATCATCATAGCTACTGTTTATTGAACTCTGATGTGTCGGATCTATGATCTCAAACTCTCACAACAATACAGAAGATGGGTATTGTCTTACAGGTGAAACTGAGACCCAGCACTCTTAAGGGGCTCAGCCAAGGTTGCACACCTAGTGACAGAATTAAAATCCACACCTAGACCTCTTGGCTTCTAAGTCCATGCTTGTTCTGCTCCATCCATGCATTTTACGTCCACAGTAAGCCCATTTCTCAAAAATAGGGAATGGACCAAAGGAAATGGTTGAAAACCTAACTTAGTTATTTTAATTAAAAAAAAAAAAACATTTTTCCATTCCTTAAAATTTCCCTGAAACCTTTTCTTACTAACCTAGCTTAATAATAGTTCCAAACATCTTCTGACCCTGTCTGAATCTAGCAGTGGTTCTCTTTGGATGGATAATGCACTCTTATCTCTGATTGTAGAGATGACGGTAAAATCCTTCACTCTGTTTGGAGTGGTGGGCATTAATGGCTGGGGCAGACTTGAGGTTCTCTCTAGCTTGCACAGACCTTGATTTCCAGTGAGGAATTCCTAATGGAGGAATATACACATTGAGTCTTCACAGATGTGGAGTTAATTGCACTTCCCTCGCTTTCATGGGATCTTCCTTACCAGCATTTTAAATTTCAGAAAGGACTCCGAAGTAAGCAGGAGGATAGATAAGACTGAAGATGCCCCAAAACTAATCCAGACCTCATGCCTGACAGCCCGACTCACTAGGGTTGAGTGGCTTTGTCTCTCTGGCTCACGCTGTACTTGTGTCATTCAGGTTTCGAATTCTTGCTCTCTTCTTCCTGAGAAACTGCAGTGGGAAAGAGATTACAGCTTTCCTGTCAATGGAGTTAGTGGTTTGGGCCAAGTTTAGATCATCAATAGGCAAAAAGAGCAGAAACATTTTTCTAGATGAAGGTAATCTCAATTATCATGCTTAGGCTTGAGAAGGAAGGAAGAACATCGACAAGTGGGGTTAAGTGACAAAAAAGTGGAATTCCAACTGGAAACAATGGGGAATTTGTATGTCTTTCTGTTTATGTATAAAGCCCAGAATATGTAGGGTAGCAGACCTCAAACTGTAGTAGTATGTATCAGAATTAGACAGGAGCATGCTTCTCCAAAAGCCAGATTCAGGACCCTAGTTCCAGACCCAGTGAAACAGAAGAGGAGGAGTCTGGAAGTCTGCATTATTAATAATCAATTCATTTGGTTCTGGGGAAAGAAAGATCTTCCAGCCTTTACAAGGACACCTTAAATGCATCCATTCAATTGAGCCAAACATAGGACAACAGAGAAAAAAATGCTGGGTGCTATGGGAGAACCATAAAGAATCACCGAGTCTGGGCATTCAAAGAGTTCAAGGTCAAGTAGAAAGGAGACTTAGAAGCAGAGGGATCCAAAGCATGGATGAGTAAGTTCACAGAGCAGAAAAGGCTGGGTGCTATGGGAGAACCATAAAGAATCACCGAGTTCAGCCTGCACAGGGAGAGGTGCACAACCTGGAGACAAAGGTATAACAGAAGAAGTAACCTTGTCTTCAAGGATGAGTGGGCATTAGCCAAGAAGAGGGGAGGGAAGAATTCCAAGTAGAGGGAACCCAGTGGACCAGTGGATAAAAAGCAGCATGTCCTCTGAGTAATGACAGAAGGAAAAGGAGTGGTGTTTTTTTTTTTTGGAAAAAAAAAAAGGGCGATGAAGGCACATCTGCCTTTTATAATGAAATGCTATTTTTCCACATGGAAGAATGCTTTGCCAATATGTGTACGGCTGTGTTGTGGTCTTTGTCTTCTTAGATACAGCACTCTCAATACAGCAGTATCCTGATGACCTTCCAACTGAGAAGGAATTCAGAAAAGTTCAAGGCAATCCTAAATGGATTTACCTTCTTGTTACATTCATTAATCTTTGTCATCAGATGTCTTGGACCAAAGTAAATCTGAAAAATCTAACCAAAGGAGGGAAGGAAGCAACCGTGTACAGAGCCACAGAGAAAGCTCCTACTCTGAACTAATGTTGGCATATGTTACTGACATTATCATTATGTGTAAAATATAAATGAGTACATGAATAAAAATGAAATAGTGTTCATCGTGGGCCTTGATAAGAATTAGGATCAAAAAAGTACTTGTAGTTGGCACTTTGTTCTCCACAGTTTAAAAGATGGCTTTCACTGCCACATAATCTACATAAACTAGCATTGTAACTCACAGCGTGTGGTTATACAAACAGGAACAACAGCAGAAACCAGAGTAGAAATCAGAGCATGCTGTGCACTATGGAAGAGAGAATCATTTGAATTCAGAATAGAGCTACATGTATCCACCCAACAGTTTGTACAGAATGTATCTCTCGATGTGTGTGTGTGTGTGTGTGTGTGTGTGTGTGTAAATCACATTTGGTTATAACATGGTATTATAAATAATAGTAAATTAGGTGGGCATTATCAAGTGTTGGTAATATTTCTTTTCCTCCAAACTTGCACAGAGAAAATAAAAACCAGGGGAAAAAAGAAAAGTACCTTTGAGCTTTCTAATTGTTTCCAGCTGTTAACATTATTTATTGCAAATAATATTATCAAATAGTGAAAGACTGAGGTCTTTGAACTTCTTGCAGTTGTGTGTAATTCTGGAGCCAATGCAGGAACTGATGTCGAGACATAAAACTTACAACCTCAGTCCACGAGACTGCCTAAAGACCTGCTTGTTTCAGAAGTGGCAGCGGATGGTGGCACCCCCAGGTATGACCTCATGCTTCACTCTTGCTCTAAAGGCATTTTCTGAGGCCTTTTTGGGGATGAAGTGATGTGAAAAGGAAGGAAGGAATCATAAATTTGTCAGGATGAGTAGTTTCTTATGGATGTTTGGGCTTGGGGGCGTGGAATTTGTGAAGTATGAGCACCCTTAGGAATTATCTACAATCTCACTTAGGACCCGAAACCCCGAAAAATCAATTGATTTATTTAATGTTCAAGATCAATGGCAAAGACGAAATCAGAAGCAAGGTTTCCTGTCTCCCAGACCAGTGGCTATTCCACTGGACAAGACTGATATCTTCTCATGATCCATTGTTATTTTGCTGTTTTTTTTTTTTTTTAATAGGAATGATAGACATGATGGGAAGGAAGGGATAGAGGGAGGGAGGATGGATGGGAAGGAAAAGGAAAGAATGAAAGAACGAAAAAAATAAATAAATTTGCTCCCTTTTTAAAGATAGATCTAATATCAAAGGGTGCTCTGATCATGAAGAGAATACATAAAAGATTCCGTTTTCCTCACTTCCTTAGAATGCAGTTTAGATACTGTGGTCTCCTGCTGAGGCTCTGAGATTACTGCTTCCAGTCATCATTAATTGTCGTTCTATCTAATACATTTTCACTCCCAGGCGTGTGTCAAGCCTCATTGATCATAAAAGGAAAACGTATCCGTTCACTAAAAATTATTTTTATAAAGAGTAATTATTAACACGAAACACATAGCTTTCTGAATCACAAAATAGAATGGTCACCTTCCACTGGTCGTGGGCCAGGCATTTTATTTGAAATGAATATAGTAGATTTAACAAAGTACATATTTAGAAATCTGAGAAAACAAGCATCATTCTACATAGAATAGTTGCATCCCTGTCTTAGAGGAATTTTAGACATTTGGAACATTATTTTTCAAATCTATTTGAATGTGCTTAGATTATTTTCTCTTTCAATATCAATAAGGCTTCAAGGGAAAAAAAATCTCACTGAATGAATGCTTTGAGAACTTATATTTTCCAATATATGCATATATAATTTATATATCATTTATTAACTCAATCATTCATTCAATAATCATTGATTAATCCCCTAATAGGTGCCAGGCATTGTTCCAGTCACAGGGGTACAGCACTGAATGAAACAGTCAGAAATCCCAGCCCTCCCAGACCTTACATTCTCTTTCTGAATCCTGACAATAACCTTATGAGGTATTCAATATTACTTCCATTTCAAATATACAGGGCCTGGGATGTAAGCAGTAATTTGCCAAAGACAATCTCATAGCTGATCAGTGAAGGAGGTCTGTGTCACAAGAGGTGTTTATGTCTCCAGAGTTCATGACTCTATGACTTCAGCTACTTGCTGTCAATGGGAGTAATCCAGAGTACACAATTTAGGTATATTTCCCCAAAATTTCACAAAAGAAGTACAGATTTAAAAAAAAAAAAGTAGCCGACTTTAATTCTTGAGGTAAAGGAAGAAGATGTTTATCAGGGGAACTGAGTATTTGATTGACTTTGAACGTGTCACTCAACTCTGGCACCATGAGCTAGAACAATTCTATTTCCTATTTCCCCAACCTTCAGGACAAGCACCCATAACTCTCTGTGGACAGACATGTTAGGCCCTTTGATAAAAATCTTTAAACATAAGAGACAAAATATTCATGAAGGAAAAAAAATGGTATGTAAATGGGAACATAATCCCTTTCTTCCTCAAAAGTCAGGGATAATTTGGTGGACTAGGTAGGTAGTCTTTGAAATGATCCCTAAAGGAGATCCTGCCCACTTCCCATCAGAAGCAGCATAGGTGTTTTAAGAAAATGCCACAAGGTCCTCTCACTTGGTTCTGGTATGGCCTTGGCTCACCTTCTCTCCATCAGAGTTGGGTCAACTCTAGGGTTAGCAAAAAGGATGCTCTTACATTCCATTTCCAACTGAGTAACTGCCTGGAAAAAGTTTCTGAACATTTCTCATTTACAAAGCACATATTAGAAGAGTATCTAATTAATAGAATTGCAATGAATAGAAGACAGGACATAGAAACCATGAAGAACATGAAAACATTTGGTAAAACTCACTACATAATGTATAAATAAATAATATTCATCTGACCACCCATCACCACAGGTCCCTATGCTTCCAAGAAGATGTTCCCCATCCATTCGGTCCAAAATATTGTCCTCTATTTCTAAATCTTTCTTGAAAAGATTTAGCTCCCCTTCATGAATATGCTGGCTGTGGCACACTAGGACATTTTTCCCCCAGGAACATTGAAATTAGTAGCATTCTTTAAACATCGGAGTCCAAACCATGCAACTTGAGAACCATACTGAGCTTGGGACCCTACGTTTTACATTCACAGCTGCCAGAACTCGTGATTCTTCTTTGTACTTGAGCATCTCCAGGTGTGATGGCACTGGGCACTTACCCGGAGACAAAGCTACTACCCAGGTTCACCACCTTATTTTGGTTTCATCTTTTCTCTCACACCTCAGAGGCCCCCTCCCACCCCCCAAGGGAAATCAAGGCCCTCCTTTTGCTCTAAAGAAATGACAGTCCAGAGAAAAATGTTTTCCCCAATTTTGAAATGGTAATAAGACTTTTTACTCAACTATAAAAGTGGTATTTGCGGCTGGCCCTTAAAATATAAAATAGATTCCAGACACCCATATAACGTTCACAAAACACGATAAAACACAAATCATTCCATTTAGATACCAAAGAAGAGGGTTGCACGCATGTTGTGCTAAAAATAAAGCAATGGCTTCCTTTACTCTGCGTAAAGTTAAAAGAAATGGAAACAATTTAGAGTCTACTCTTTTCAATTCACAAGCACAGCCTCCTTGATGGGACAGTATTCTGACCGTCGCCCTGGAACTGATCCTCCGTCCATTTTCCATTGTGCAGCAGAACCCACAAGGCAGCCGACAACCAAACGGAGAAAAAGGAAAAACTCCACCAGCAGCACTTCCAACAGCAGTGCCGGCAACAACGCCAACAGTACTGGCAGCAAGAAGAAGACACCGGCCGCCAACCTGAGTCTGTCCAGTCAGGTACCTGTAAGTCTCGCTTTCCTTTTAGGCCTGAAATCCTGCCTTTGCCTGTCTTCCACCTGCAGGGGCCCACGTGAAAGCCTCCTTGAGCTGCCAACAGCGTTCTGGGCAGGTTGGGGGCGGGGGAGGGCAAGGCCGGGGTTAGGGGAGGGCAAGGAGGGGAGGGAGGAGCTCTGCCATGGAAACCTTCCTTTGCAACCTGGGAATTAGAAAGGAATATTAAGAGTCTGTGCTGCGCAGGGACCTGAATTAAAAAGCCGTCAGAGTCACAGAAAGGAGATATGTCACTTAAGGTTTAATTAAAATATCACTTAGCAGCAATGCCTGGTGGCATAGAAGGGGCTCTCGGCGCCATCACCGGAGACCCCGTGCTCCACTGGAAACTAGCTCCCGGCGTTCAGGCTCCATATTGTAATTGGATTGGGCCTTCCCGACATGGGTGTCCCTTCGTATTTTAAGACTCAGGTAATTAACTCCCGGCCACTCAAAATGCAGCTCAGTGGATTCCACTTTACCCATTTCATGAGCTCAGGGGGAGGGTCGGCCCCTGGTTTGGTCTCAGCTCTCTTGACCTCTTGACCCTTTCATTTCTGGGTCTTGACAAAGGAAATGGGCCACTGAGAAGGAGGCTTCTTTGAACTCCAAGGCTGACAGCTGACGGGTGTCCCCAAAGAGTGTATACCGTGTGGGCCCTTTCTTCATCTTTCTTCATCTCCTATTACTTTTATTTTCAAGTCCTGTCCTGTCTGCCCAATTCCTTCCTGACTCCAAATCCCTCAGCCCAGTGTCAGATCATTTATCGCTTTTAAATTCTCGTGCTCCTCTAAGCATTTCTTGTCCCTTGTCCCCTTCACGATTACTTGTGGATGCTCCTTCTCTGATTCCCTAGCCACACCACCCTGTCACCAGGCGTCTGACTGTCCTTTGAGCCCCGACACTTTCGTGGTGCTCCATGGATATCCTCTAGATACCATGTCTTGGGAAATGTGCTCTATTTCTTGTTACTTCCCTCAACCCATGCAGTTTGACCTTTTGCCTCTTTCTCACCACCCCCCACCTTGATCTGTCATCCTCACATCTCTCCCCCTGTGAGAGTGGACCCTTCTTTCATGGGGATTCTCCACTTACTTCTACATGTGTCTTTCAAGTCTGTCCCCGACCCACTTTCACCCACTTTCCATTAGTCCGTTTTCTTTGGCTAAAACCAATGCCATCAGTACCTGAGAATCCCCGGGGCCACGGGGACTCTTCTCCTGTTTTCCATAGACAGAGGGTATGGATTTCGTCCTCACTGCACTAGAAAGAAAGGGTCATGGAGAGAGTGGCCAGCCTGTGGGGAAGGTACCATTTTAATTTTAAGACTGCTAGGAGTTATAGTCTCTAAATAATGCCAGACTCACCTCTGTTTTTCTGAAGTGGGCTAAAGAGTCAGGGAAAAAAAAAAAATCAAAGAAGTAAAACAGAGTCTTTTTATTAAGGTACCAATAAGTTAGACCCACTCTTGGTTAAATTGGAAAATGTATAGAGAAAATGGCCTGGTATAAATAAATCAACTCAGAAGTGCTCAAAAGTAGCCCATTATTCATCTACTCCTAGAGTTTTAAAAACTAACATTTGTTAGTTTCCCCTAGCAAATGAGAGTGCATTCCAGAGGATTCTGGAACGGTGACATTGCTACTTAAAGGCACAATGGCTGCAAGAATTCAGCTCAGTTCAACAAATGTTTCCTGAGCTCTTACTATGTGCCCCTCACTATACCAAGAGTAAACAAACAACAGCAAAAACCCAGGCCCTGTCATAGAAGAGCTCAGCGTCTACTCGAGGGATGGCCAAGAATTTTCCCATCTCCTGCCCACTCAGTCTCCTGGTGTCAGCTAACAGGGTCTGGCACTGAGTAGCGTTCTAAGGCCCAGACTGGGTTTGGCAGGCTGTCCGTTAGTGATGTCCGTCTCAGGTGTAGAAGAGTGGCATAAGTGTCATGCATTTTGACATACCTGGCCTCGTTGGAAACATTTCAATTTTATTTTAAAGGGCACGTAATTTGTTCTACTCCCTGATGCTCCTTTCATCCAATCCACCAACTGCATTTTAGTGGAGGATACCTGTGTCGAGAGGGTTCTTAGTGAGCTGAGACCCTTTGGACTCGGTGAGAACAAGGCACCATTAGAAAGTGAGAGCAGAATTTCAGCACCATCCCATGCAATTAAAAGAGGTTTTAACGGAGTAAAACTTACAGAGGGCCCAGAAGGGCAGGGAAAGACAATAGGAAAAATGTACACATTTCTGTGTGCACTCCAGTTGAATGGACATTAAATGATAAGCATCGTCTGGCTTGTAGTGACCACATCTCTTAACCCTGTGTACTGAACTACCAACACCATTTTACTGTTAAAATGGAACGCAATCTGCAGCCCTGGCTGTCTCGTTCACAGGCATGACCAGATTTTATGTGCCACTGTGACCACAACTGTGGTCTGCCTAGCTGCCACGGCAGCAAAGTGTGTGTCTGGTGAGGACTAGGGTTTAATCCTTGGATTCTGCTTCTCACTCCATGAGCAGGGGCTAGGAGCGATCCCGAACTGCAGCCTCAACCCTGGGAGGGATGGAGACCTGTGTCATTCAACAGCAGTGACCCCTTCTGGCCAATTTAAGGAGAAGCATTGAGGGGCCCTGAAAGGAGTCACTTCCAGTCCTCCTCAGAGGTTGGTGGTCCTTGCACGGGGGATTAGTGAGAAGATGTGACATGGGCAAGAGCTGGTGGCACCTCCAGGCCTCCAGCGAGGAGCAGAGGTCTGCCTCATGGGGAGCCGAGGGCATCTGGGTTACTCTCAGACACACCAGCCCTGCCTCCTGTGGGACACACGAGATAGCAGACAATGGAAATGCACCTCTCACTACCGATGTTGAATGTTGGGGGGATTTTTAAAGATGTGGGGGTGGGGAAGATGGAGCCAACGTCCACTAGTGAGAGGCAGCCCAGAACGTGCACTATGTCTCCATTCATTTTGTGTGAGGCTAACAAATCGAGATCACCTGAGCAGAGAAACACTCCTCTCGTCTGCAAGTTCCGTAGAGCCAGGCAGAGCCCTGTTCGTACTTGTATAAGCGGCCTCAAGAATCTATGTGCCTAAGAAGCTCTTAGCACACATCTCTTTCATAGCTTGTCATCTATCAATCCCTCACACGTGTACACATAGGATCATGTATCTGGCTGAGGATTATCTTTTACAGTCAGGAAGGCAAATGCATCTCTCTGAAATTCAGGATGCTGACAAGGATTTATGCCTGGGCATCTCTTCCAGCTGTTCCAACCACTATGAGCCGATATCAGACCCATTTGGAGTGATTCAAATCACTATTTTCATAGTATTTTTCATGAATGACCATTATTTTTCTGATGCGATGAAGGCACCTGGAGCGTTGAGGACCTTTGCCTAATGTCACGCTTAAGCTGCCTTCTGATTTTTCTCCTGTTTCCAAATTATGCTTACCTCCCCACACTGTCCCAGCCTCTCTTGATGACCTTGGACTCACGATACTAATGCAGACCCACATGGTTGGTCCCCATGCCCTTCTCCTGTCCTGCGACACCTCACGCATGTGTTTTCCAACCCTTCCAAAGTGTGCTTGTTGCACGTAAGTCCTGAAACGAGATTAATCCACATCATCCTCTCCTCAATCTTGCCCTGTTCTTTCCCCCACCTTTATTCCTGATCATAAACACTGTCTCCTGATTGCCTGTAACCAAGCAGCACTTTTTTGTCCAAAACACCCCTAGTGGGTGGTACGGCTAACCCGATAACGTCCCCTCCTCTCTGGAGAGCCCATTCCATCTGCAGTCCTGTCCGTATTCTTGCCAGTCAGAGTCTCTGTCTATGTTGTTCTCATCTCGAGTCCATGTCGGTGTCACGTCTGGCTCTTCGCTGCATAATCAATATGTTCTTTGAAGCACACTGCTGATTTCCCCGCCAGCACCTGTATTGCTGAGTTTACCCAATTCGTATTTGAGGCATTTACTTCACCTGGGACATAGCTCTTTAAAATCATGTTTGTCAAATCACAGGAGTGACTAGTCCGAAAACACAGTTTGGAAATCCATTGATGATCTCCCCCATAATTCTCGGGGAGCCAATCGATCACTCAAACAAGGTTTTCCATTCTGAAATGGATCAGGCAGCCATTAAGGGTTCCTTTCAGTTGGCACCTTCAGAATTCTAGAAGGAAACTGGAGGGCCCACTGGGCCTTCTCCTGACCAAAGGCAGTATTCTACCACACTGTCCCAGAAAAGCTTCTCTTGCCCCCAGTGAAGACGGTTTTTGCCTAGTTGCCAAGGCATTTCATCCAATTAGCCTCCCTGTCAGGAAACACACCCTTCCATGTCCAAAAGCATCTGGTTCAGCCTTGCTTTTTCTGGCTGAGGCAGATGACTGCACTTTTGAGTAGACTAGTGCTCACAGCCTGCCCAGCAGTATCACCTGACAGGTGTCCTGTCCCATGCCCAGGTCACCCATCAATCCCATATAGCCCCCTTTGAACAAAGAGGCCGGAGCTGTGCCCTGTGTGTGCATCCTTGTCCCCAGCCCTGTGCCTCTTCAGCAGTGGCTTCCATGATGCTCCAGGCAACAATGGGTGGTTTCCTTGTTTGCATGGAAGGACAATTTGTACTTAAAGGAGTGATGAGATGGATTCTTCTTGCATGCTTCCATTTCTGATGACTACCAGCTTCATCAATGTAATTATAATTAGTGCTCTTCATCTTCCTTTTATGGCACCAGCTGGACAGACCGGTTCTCTTTACTGCCCAGATTGGTGGCAGGGTTGTCTGTGTGGGGATAGGTGACAGGCACCATGAAATAACAGATGGTAAATTCAGGGCTTGTTGGCAATCAGCAGGTTTTTGCTAATGACTTAATTAGCTATGCAAATTGTCAAATCAGTGTGAACATTGTTTTTATCGAAAACTTTACCTAAATTAATTACCATAATTAAGTAGCAGAATGTCAAGGATATTGGCTGCATAAAAGGGCCTGGCTGAATAGAAAAAAAGAGAGATTCTGTCTTCAATTAAAATGTATACCGTCCTTGGGATAGAGAGAATGCCATTTGGAATGTTGCGTGAATACCATAGAACCGTATCCTCCCCACGTTGGCTGCTAGTTTCCAAAGGCATTCAGAGGCCCTAAATAAAAAGTGGCGGATTTTTGGAGGTATTGGAAAGCACCCAGCAGAAGCTTCCACAGCCCTCTCTAAAGTCCCCAATGTCAGCAAGTTAAAAGCGTGGATTTTTTTAATTTTGAAAAATCCATTTTTTTATTTCTGCAGATTGCTAGCATTGCTCGTTCTCCGGTGTCAGGCTGCGCACTAAGGACATAAACTCGCGTGGTTGTTCCACGTCAGGAGGCAATGTTTATTTCCTGTAGAAATCAAATATGCGTCTCGCCCCCGACTTTGAGACTTGACCCCGGGGCACAGTACACGAGTGTGTCTGTCCTAGATCCCCCAGCTCCTCCCGCTAGTATTTTAAGCTGAGCTTCTCTGTCCCAAGGTTTCCCTGTAATAATGTCAGCTGCTGTTCACAGGATGTGATGGTGGTAGGAGAGCCAACTCTGATGGGAGGTGAGTTTGGGGACGAGGACGAAAGGCTAATCACTAGATTAGAAAACACGCAATATGACGCGGCCAACGGCGTGGACGACGAGGAAGACTTCAACAGCCCCCCCGCCCTGGGGAACAGCAGCCCGTGGAGCAGTAAACCCCCCGCCGCTCAAGAGACCAAATCAGAAAACGCCCCGCCCCAGGCTCCCCAGTGAAACTGACCCGCACCTGCACCCACTGTCAGTAGGCCGTGGGGTACACCCACGCTTGCAGATCCTTGCTTACAGGAGAGGAAGGAGGAGAAATTAAAAAAAAAAAAAAAAAAATTTAAATTAAAAAAAAAAAAAACCTTTTCCACGCAAATGCTATTTCTAAACCACAACGATCTGGGTTTGAGTTTCTTTCTTTTTTTCTTTTGAATTGAGAGGATTATTCCAATAAACTTCCATGACCCTTCCCTGGAGGCCTTCGCAGGTAACACAGATACTGGCACTGATAGTAATGAAAACCAGAGTGAATGCTCCCGCTTCTCCTGGCTCAGTGTTAAACCACATGTTTGTTAATTATGTCCCCCCCTCAAGCCCGCCCCAACACAACGAAGGCCATATTGTCAATACGCCCTCAGTGCTCAGGGTCTCATTATATGCCGACCCTAACTACAGATGACTTTTTAATATTGTAAAATATTTTCTGCTTTTTGACTTGCATCTGAGAGTTTCTTGTTTCAGTAAAAAAAGAAAAGAAAAAAAATCAGGTTTTGGACAGTAATTTAAGTGTATCCTTATTATTTGTATTATTTTCTTCACCTTTTCTTTCATTGGGTAACAGCTAAGAGGGCCTAGCAGGGTAATTTATGACTGAGCTAATGTCAATCGGTTCTCCAACCCAAGTTCGTTCAATCGAGTCCAAGTACTGAAACAAGAAATGTCTTTTCGTCATCGAAGACACAGAGATGGATTTTTATGTAAAGAAAGACACCTACCTGGCCCATTGAGAACTGATGCATTTGTAAAATTGCTGTTGATCCAAATCTTTTCAAGCCATGTAATCCATTAATTTTGTGGGCAGTTTAATGAATCTGAAACTTTTGTGTTTTTTATTGTATCTGAGTTGACTGTTGATTCTTTTCATAGTATATTTCTTGTATAATATTTTGTAAAGCCCTCCCTTGGTTCTTTTATGGGGATTTTTCTTTTCGGGCAATTCCAGTGTATTTATGTGAAACTTTATAAGAGAACTAATTTTTCCATTTGCATATTAATATGTTCTTCCACACATGTAAAGACACAGTGGCTCCGTGTGTTATAAAACAGCTGTATTTTATGTATGCTTTACTGATAAGTGTGCCAATAATAAACTGTGTTAACAACCAACGCAAGTGGGTCTGGCTGTTTGTGAGCACAGCGGCAAAATCTGCCCACAATTATGAGAACTCTGGAGCTTGGAGTTGGCACCCAGCCTGCATGTGGAGTGGACTTGTGAAAGCCATGCTACCCTTTGTCAAGTCTGATTCCTTTCCCTGCTTACTGCAGTTCACTTGGGCAGATGTGGGAGTGTCTGAACAAGGAAGATCTAGCTTGTGTTTCTGGAGCTTGGCAATTGTAAGAGCAGTAGTTTCCAGGCACTGAGAGTTTATGCTGCACCAACCCTACTTAAGGTTCATGGAGATTATTTCAGCTCATCTTTACAGCTTCTTCACAAAGCTGGCAGTAATATCTTCATTTTTAAAAATCAATGTTTAGGGGCACCTGGGTGGCTCAGTGGGTTAAAGCCTCTGCCTTCGTCAGGTCATGATCTCAGGGTCCTGGGATCGAGCCCCACATTGGGCTCTCTGCTCATCAGGGAGTCTGCTCCCCGCCCCCCCCCCCCGTCTGCCTCTGCCTACTCTCTGTCAAATAAATAAATAAAATCTTTTAAAAATAAATAAATAAATAAAAATCAATGCTTGCTTGCCCAAAATTTGCTGTATGAGACTCTGGAAAAGTCACTTGAGGACTTGTTTTGTTTAAAGAAAGTTCCTCGTGTTTTTCCGCTTTGTTTTCCACCAGTGAGGAAGATGAGAGACAAAATCTGTTAGTGTGTGTTGGACGTGTTTTAAGTGCCAGGTAATTTTAATTTATCATCTTGGCAAATTCTGGAAAGGGGAATTTGAAAATGTGAAGCTATGGGAGGTCATGTGTCTTTGGTTGGGATCCCCAGAAGCAGAGCCTGAGATCAGGATTTGGGGGCACAAGATTACTGAAGGAGCGTTCTTCAGGTAAAAGAAAGGGAATCTTTAAGATAGTTGCGGGTGGGGGAACAGGATAGGGAAGGGGAAAGAGTCTACAAAAGCTATGGACTCCTGGTGTCTATTCTATTTTTGGGACCTGATCCATGAAGAGAGGGCTCAGAACACAGACCTCACTACAGAACTGTCCCTTCCTGAGCTAAGCCGCCAGACTTTTGTGTACCTGTACCAGTCAGTCATTGGCTGAAGCCATCCCCAGGGCGTAGGAGACTGTAACCTTTGGAACAAGATGGGCCCCATCAGCTCAGGGCAGTTCTGTAGAGAAAACGGCCAAATAGAGGGCAACAGTCCTAGTGCCCTGGCATGGGTGTGCCAGTCTCAGAAAGGACATCCGTGTAGGTCACAGTCTACTCCATTAAATAACTTGTTTCATCTCATAACTCATGGGTGACATAGTTGGGATTCGAATCTGGACCTCCCTTGACTACAAAGACTGCACTCTTTCTAGAACATCACATCGCTTCTCTAGAATATTAGCATTTTGAGGAAATGTGCCATACAAGAGCAAAAGAGCCAAAGGACATAGAGGGAACTGCTACTTTATTGTGTACCCATTAGAGTTCTGCTGAGAGAATTTCCAGTTTATCCCCCACCACTTCACCATTTTATCAAGTCTTTTAAGTCACCAATATGTAGTCATTACAATTGATGTCTAGGACAAATTATTTGACAACTGTTCCAGTTATCTACTGCTGCATAGCAAATCAACCCATCTCAAGAGGACAGTTTATTATCATCAGTTACCCTTCTGAGAGCTCACTGGTCTCTGCTGGGTGGTCTGCAATTAGCGGCCCATTCACTGGCTGGGGCTGGATTCATCAGAGCCTTGACCAGGCTGGACATGCAAGATGGTGCCCTCACATTGCTGGCTATGAGGTAGGAGCTTAGCCAGGTCTGTTAACTGGAGTGCCTTTGTGGAACCTCTCCAGAGTTCTCACAGAATGATGGTTGGGTTCTGAAAAGGAGTGTTCCAAGAGCTGGTATCCCAAGAGAGGAGAAACATAAATTGCCAGGGGGTGGAACTGACACATGGTCACTTCTTCTCTGTGCTATACATCAAAGGAGCCCGATTCAAGGCCTGGAGGCATAGCCTCTACTCTTTGATGGGTAAACGGTGTGTGCATATGAAAAGGGAAGGAACTGATAGCAGCCATCTTTGGAAACTAACATCTACAACACCCCATGCAGTTCATGTCCTGGTCCTCATTTACCTTGATGTTGTGCTTTTAACCCCTCCCCACTTGCAATTGATTCACCATCTACCTAGGCTCCTCCCAATTTTCTGAATACACCAATTGCTAATGTCACACGTAACTTTGCATATGGTTTTCCTTCTTAGAATGTCATCCCACACGTTCTTACATAACCAAAGTTCTTCATCTTTAAAAGCCCAGCTTGATTCTCATGTTTGCAGAGCTGCCTCCCCAGCTGTCAGGATCTACTGATCCCTCTGAGATTTAAGAGACACTTGGCTCTTGCTTCTACCTTAGCGCTTTCCTTACAAGGTTTTGTTGATGCTGCTAAATATACCTCACTGTCCCCCTAGACTTTCCCAGGTCTGAGCAGCTTAATAATTTCCATCTCAATTCTTTTTTTTTTTTTTTGAAAGATTGTATTTACTTATTTATTTGACAGAGACACAGTGAAAGAGAGAACATAAGCAGGGGGAGTGGGAGAGGAAGAAGCATGTTCCCCACTGAGCAGGGAGGCCCATAGGGTGTTCAATCCCAGGACCCCAGGATCATGAACTGAGCCAAAGCCAAACGCTTAACAACTGAGCCACCCAGATGCCCCTCCATCTGAATTCTTAATACCTAGTTCTATCATACATGTTGATGGAACAGAGTTAAAAATGACCAAGCAAGAAATCATGAAAACACTGTTTACCATGTATTATCCTGTTCAGTTTTACAGTCTGTAATTCCAAGGCACATTATAGGGTGACAGTTATCCCTGCAGGTATATAAGAATGTAGTAGAGATAGGTAGGTTCAAGTTTCTTAGGGGTCAAATCAGCACAAAACAAACATTGCATAAGGCATTGGCCTAAGCCTAACTTCTATTATAGGAATCCCAAGAGATTTGTCATGCCCTGAATAATTCTAAGGGCAACCATTATTAAGTACACACCACATATCAGTCATTTACAAGGTTCTTAACCTGGGTGATCTCAAACTGGGAATCCAAGAGTGGTGCATGAGTTAGGTTTTGCTTTGTAATAATATCCATAACTTAGCAGTTTATAACAACAAACGTCTTATTTTTCTCACTCATGGGGCTATCGGTTACCTGGGGTAACTCTGCATCAGGTTAACCCCTCAGGTCTCATTCTGAGACAGTGAGTTCCAGGAGCTTGTTTCTCTCTTGGTGGATTCTGGAAAAAGTGAAAAGATAAGCCAAATCACCCATACACATCTGTTCACCCTGTATCCACCCACCAAAGCAAGTCCCAAGGACAAGCCAAACATCAGTGGGGTGGGGAGATCTATTCTGCCTCCTGCAAAGTCTCATGGCCAAGGGTGTGAATAAACAAGTGGGAATCCAATCTAACACTACACATTGCCTGACCTACACATTGCCTGAAAAACTTCTAATTACTTGCCATGGTTTAAAAACTAATTTTCAAATTAAAATTTCATGCTTCTCTTAACAAATTAGATTGAATAACAATTCACATTTTTGAATCCCTGGATGGTGACAGTTGGCTGCTGCTGAGTCACAGCTACCCTGCTTGACGTTTCTTCAGCTTGACACACTCAACCCATATCACTAATTCACTTCACTTGTCTGTCTTCTACAGCTATGGTAGCTATTACACCCATGGTCTCTACTCCTTTTTTTTTTTTTTAAGATTTTATTTATTTATTTGACAGAGAGAGAGAGATCACAAGTAGGCAGAGAGGCAGGCAGAGAGAGAGGAGGAAGCAGGCTCCCTGCTGAGCAGAGAGCCTGATGCGGGGCTTGATCCCAGGACCCTGAGATCATGACCTGAGCTGAAGGCAGAGGCTTAACCTGCTGAGCCACCCAGGTGCCCCCCATGGTCTCTACTCCTTAAAACCACATTTGGAAGTTAGCATGATGGGCCCCACATTACAGATGTGAAGACTAATGTTCAAGCAGGTTAGTTGACCGCATTTGTCACACAGCTAGTAAGTGGTGAAGGGAGCTTGCAGGGCCAAAGCCAGTGCTCCTTTCACCAAACCACACTGGCTTAATAGGATTCACAGTAGTGATTATCCTCTGTGGGGTTAGGTTGGCAATGTGGCAAGCATGATTGCATTGAATCCTTGCAATTTCCCTCTGGGCAAGGCAAGGTTATCATCCCCCATTTTGCAGATGGTACTGGGAGCAGTTAAACAGTTTACCCAAGGTTACAGAACTCACAAGTGACAACATTGTCCCCTTGACTCTAAACCACTTTATCAGAGTTACTGTCAGGTACACAGTCGGCAGTTCAGGTGTTTGGAGGTGTTCTCTGGCCTGGGAGAGGTGTCCTGGTATCCACCTTTCTACCATTAGCTATGTATTTTCAGGGTTTGTCAAAGAGTATGTCAGAGATCAAGAATTGCCATTTACCTGGTAATGGAATGAAGTAGGGAGACCCCCATTTATGACCTTGAAATCTCAAGGGCATCTAACAAGGGATTTAAAAATAAGTGACCCAGGTCCTGGAGGAAATTTTTTTCTCTATTTCTTCTTAACCTTGAGGTGAGCATTTAATGCAATAGAATAACACAACCCACACTGATGCTACATGGGAGGGGCTGCAGTGGCCAAGAATTTCAATGTCCCCAAATCGGGATTGGCAACATCCTTGGGAAATTCATTTTATAATGGGGTACCCCTCCATTCTCCATAAAAAAAAAAATTTACCAGTTTTTTTTTTTTTTATGAATAAGTAATACATGTTTATTGTGGATCATTTGAACAAACAGGAACAAGAAGAATATAAAGTAATTCTACTACCCTGATATAAGTATTGCTAATATTCTGATACATATCTTTCCAGTTTTTTTCTTCTTGGCTCATATACATTGCAGTGTTGGTAAGATACAGAACAGACAATTACGTGACCTGCCTGTTTCATATAATATTGTCTCATGAGCCACCTCTGTTAACTATTCTTTAAAAACATGATTTTAATTTCCATATAATGATCCACTAATGGAATATACCATAATGTACTAAGCCATTTATTTATGGCTGGTCAACTCCCTTTTTTACATCCCATTAGAATTTCATAATCATTAACAAGCTGGTCCAAGGTTGATAAGAGTTTGTTAAATCAAAATTCACTTATTAGGTATTTGCCATGTGCTCAGCACCATGCTGAGCATTACATGGGACTCCTATACCTGGTCCCACCCTCAAGGTGCTTAAAATTTACTTGTGATAAAAGACAAGTACATAAAATTCTGTCCAAGAATATAAGGCTGAATACATTCAGAGTGTCAATGAAGTGCAGAGAATAAAACCTCTGGGAGTTTAAGGTATTTAATTTACATTCATTGTGCTCTACTGTATCATGCTTTGCATCTCATTTAGTCTTCACTACAGCTGAGGTTTGTGAGTGTTTTATATATGAAGCTCAGAGAGGTTGAATAACTTACCCAAAGTCACACAAATCGAAAATAACAAGGTCAAGTTTGAACCAGCACATGACTTCAAACCCTGTTCTTTTGCTGGTAAGCCACAGGAAATCCCTGGGCAAGCAGCAAATGCTGTGACTAAGTGTTGGCAGGAATGACTTCATGGCAGAGCAAGAAGGGACAGTACATGGATATAAGCACCCACATCTGAGTGTCTGGTTGCCTCTCTCAATTTGCTCTCTGATTTCATCTTTTGTCCATCACTACTGTTGAGACAATGTCTCTAATCATCGGGAATATTGAGGAGTTTGGGTTTTGAACAAAACCTAATACATTGGCACTGTTGGTGCTTACATAAAGTTATTTCCAGCACTTGAAGCCAGTGAGCTGGAAAAGGCGATGAACGGTTGTTAAAACTATAAATTAAGGGAACTGGTAAAGCAAAGTCTCTGGCCCCAACTATCCCTATCTTTTTCTCCCTTCCTATTCCTTCCAGAACTTCACCATCCTGGACAAAGAAAATGTTTCTTATTTCCCAAAGACTTTCAAATAATTTCTGGGAAATATTTATTCCTGAGTTAAGCAAACCTGGTTTTGATGGAACTTCTTTGGGTCTGTTCCAGAGCTGGCATGATGTATCTTAAGCCACTCTCCAATAGTAAGCCATTCTCTTTTTTTTAATTCTTAATTTGTTAAAAGTAATATTCACTCCTGGGGTTTGCAGATTCCTCTGTCATGAAGGTGTTAATACTTTCAGACAAATCTGCAAAAATTCTCAAATGAGTGTGAACCAGCTTTAACTTCTGAAGCTTAGCTGAAGTCCTTTGTCGCAAAAGTGAAAACTTAACATTTTGTAGGAAGAGTGAATTGTGGAAAGCCTGGGCACTGTCTAAGGGATCAGACATGTTTTGCTTCCTCTATGTACTGAACAATATTGGCAAATTTGTTGTGCTGGGAAAGCTGAGGAACTCACTCTGGGAGAACAATGGTGTGAATATTGGCAAAGCCAACCACGTAAAGGAGGCCTCGGATTCCCTGTGCTTGCCTTCAACACCCTAAATCTCAAGCATTTCAAAGTCAGAGGCCTCTGGATTTCTCAAGATGGTTTCCCTACAACAGGGTAACTGACCGCGCTTTCCTAAAACTGTCCCAGTATTAACACTAAATGTCTCTCATCATGGGAAATTCCTCACATCCAGGCAAACCTGCTCATCCTTGCAGAAAAACAGATGAATCATAATCAACAGCCACTATTTGCAGAGCATCTCCTGCCTTCCAGGCACTTCTGCACCCAGGGATTGTAAGCCTCACACCCTTTTTGGAAAGGAGGTGGGGCATTAATGTTGTCATTTTCTGGTAGGTAAACTGGAGCAAAGAAACATTAAGGAAAACGTCCAAGGACCTCTAGCTAATAAGCAGCAGAGGTGAGATCCAATCTCAGAGTGACTGCCTCACAGCCTGTGCTTTCTCTGCTAAATTAATTGCTTTAAACTTTTATTCTAAATAAGACCAAGACAAGTACAATATGGAAAGTTGACAGAGAAACAATCAAACATCAGAGATCATGAAACCCAGGAAAATTCCTAAGGAGCCAGAGTCTTGGTTGTGTAAGCCAGGTACACACCTGGATTCTCCCACTGTCACTCAGCTACAGAAGAACTCCACCGAATCAGTCATGCTAATGATTGGAAAAGCCACTGTGCACTATTGCATTTGGCCAATGAGAAAGTGTTCAAACAAATGGCATCAGGAACCTACCATGGACAGCCAAGGATTATCCCATATGGGATAATGAAAACCTGCTTTTCCATTGCAGTGGAGATGAATCCAGCCTGTGTTGATGACTGGCCTGTGGTTTTGCTCAAGGAAAGAGAGCAGGTAGCCACATTTATGGCTCCTTGGCACTCAGTCCAGTTACCTCTACAACTGGGTTTGGGGTTTGCATTTGCCAAATGCACCTTGGGAGACTCTTTACAACTAATTAGAAAGGAAAGTTGTTGTCTGGGGTGAGAGGAAGAATCTCTAGGGTGGGCTCTTCCCTAGGTCAACCACTAGATCTACCC
The DNA here is from genome assembly GCF_010015895.1 of Lontra canadensis. Lineage (NCBI taxonomy): Eukaryota > Metazoa > Chordata > Mammalia > Carnivora > Mustelidae > Lontra > Lontra canadensis. Next base: position 55,220,922 of record NW_022630995.1, read on the forward strand.
TTCTACCACTACCCAAGACTGTCAGAATGTTGCTTACCTCTCACAGCAGAACACAGATAATGAGATGGCATAATCCCCAGGCTGTATTTTTTCTTTTTCTTTTTTTTTTTTTTTTAAGGTAGGCTCCATGCCCAGTGTGGAGACCAACACAGGGCTTGAACTCATGACCCTGAGATCAAGACCTAAGCTGAGATCAAGAGTTGGGTACTCAACTAGCTGAGCCACCCAGATGCCCCTCTTCCCCACATAGGCTGTAATTTTTAGTGGGAGGACACTGTGTTTTTTAAAAGAGAGGAAATTGTCTCCATTAGCAAATTTAATCTTGCTAGCCACTGACATCACCGACATCCTTAATTTTCTCCTTCCTTCCAAAGTTGTGCACAAAGTTGGCTCCATTTTAAAGAACCACACAAATTACTGCTTCATATTCCTAGGAAATAAGTTCATGGATAACTTCTTCTTTTTTTAATTTTTATTTTTTTAAAATTTCTTTTCAGTGTTCCAGAATTCATTGTTTATGCACCACACCCAGTGCTCCATGCAATACATGCCCTCCTTAATACCCACCACCAGGCTCACCCAACCTCTCACCCCCACCCCTCCAAAACCCTCAGCTTGTTTTTCAGAGTCCACAGTCTCTCATGGTTCCTCTCCCCCTCCAATTTCCCCTAACTCACATCTCCTCTCCATCTTCCCATGTCCATGGGTAACTTCTGATTTAAAGTGATCCCCAGTTTAACATGGCCTCTAGCCACTGTCTTTGAAACAGAGGACAACTGATGTTATAGCCATCAAAACCATATATGGAAGCTGAGGCCCAAAACATTTTTGAAAATAAAGAATAATGAGGGGAACCTGACCCCAGGGCACACCAAAGTGGAGTGAAAATGGTGTAACAGGGCCCAAGAATTGGATGAGCCAGGAGAGAGTTCAGAAATGTACCAACATACATATCTCAATTTAGGGTATTTTATGTCATAAGAAAAGGATGGAATTAAATAGCACTTAACTAATTGGCTATACATTTCAAAATGATTATCATATATCCTTACCATAGTCCATATATAAAAATTTCAGATGAATTAGAGACTGAAACATAAAAAAACAAAAGCACTAGAAAAAAAGAGAAAATTATTAAAATAGGAATTCAAAAATGACCTCTCTTCTCTCAATACCAACAAGAAAGTTTCTTGGTTTTTGGTTTGGGGTTTAAATAAACCTATTTGCTAGACAATATTGAACTGTGAAGCATCTGAACTCCAGAGAGAGTTAGACCTGGGTCCATATGCTGACCTTGATGCATATTGGCTGTGTGACCTGGGAGAAATTAATCAACTTCTCTGATCCCCTCTGGCTTGCCTTCTCTGTAAAACAACCTGGGTGGCTCAGTGGGTTAAAGCCTCTGCCTTTGGCTCAGGTCATGATCTCAGGGTCCTGGAATTGAGCCCCACATTGGGCTCTCTGCTCAGCAGGGAACCTGCTTCCCTTCCTCTCTCTGCATACCTCTCTGCCTACCTGTGATCTCTGTCAAGTAAATAAATAAAATCTTTAAAAAAACAAACAAACAAATATGTTTTGGCACTCCTGGGTGACTCAGTGGATTAAGCATCTGCCTTCAGCTCAGGTCATGATTCTAGGGTCCTGGCATGGAGCCCCAAGTCAGACTCCCTGCGGGGAGTCTTCTTCTCCCTCTGCCCCTCCTCCCTACTCATGCTCTCTCTCACTCTTTCTCAAATAAATAAAAATAAAATCTTTTTAAAAAATTAAAAAATAAAATAAAACAAATATATTTAATCGTTCCTACTCAAAATATTGTGTTGTGAATTAAATGTCGTATGATAAGCAAAACATGTTGCACATAGAAGAAATCAACTAACATTATGAATTGTTTGTGTTAATATTTCTACAGTAAAAGACAAAGAAGATTTCAAGAACATATAAAAATTAGAAAATACAAGAAGACAGTACAAATAAGGTCAATGTAAGAGCTATGATAATAAGCTTAACTTATTTAAGCTCCCCGTTAAAAGGCAAACCACAAAAGAGAGACCGAGACAGAAAGAATCTATACTTAGCAATTAAGAAAAGATGCATGAAACAAAAGTGACCTGCAATGACAATTAAAGGAATGGGAAATTATTTATCAGTTATACATAAACAAAAAAATCAAGATTTAAAGTCTTAATTTTAGGGGTGCCTGGTTGGCTCAGCTGGTGGAATGTGTGACTCTTGATCTCGGGGTTGTAGGTTGGAGCCCCATGTTGGGTGTAGAGATTACTTAAGAATAAAAAAATTTAAAAAAAACGTAAAAGTCTTAATTTTAGGGGCTCCTGGGTGGCTCAGTTGAGTAAGTGGCCAACTCTTGATTTCAGCTCAGGTCATGATCTTAGGGTCCTGGGATAGAACCCCAAATCAGGCTCCACACTCAGCAGGAAGTCTTCTTTTCTTCCTCACCCTCTGCTCCTCCCACCACTCATATGTACTCTCTCTCTCTCTCAAATAAATAAATAAATCTTTAAAAAATACATATTAATTTTAGACAAGCTAAAATTTGTCTAAAGTTATTAAATTTTATATTGATGAAAATTGCCACTATATTCCAAGCAACATAGCATCACAATATAGACTGTTAGGTCTCAGGAATTTGACTCTCACAAAACAGAATCGATTCAACTAATAGATATGTATTTATCTTTAGAGAATTAACAAGTATGCCACATTTTAAGTAATATATACAAAAACTTTTCAAATAATAAGTCTAAGAAAAAAAGCATTTTAAATCATTTTGTCAATGCAAACATTATACAGGTTCCATACATTGTTCACAATATGACATAAAAATGTTTAACAGGAATGTAGACAAACTATTCTTAACCAGACATTCAAAAATTTAAGACATTCTCCTAAATAACAATTGGGTCAGAGAACAAATAAAATTAATATGTACACGCTATTTTGAAATAAGGAAATTGAAACCATTATTCATAAAAACCTATGGTATTTTTTCCCATTCTATCCTCTGGTTATTGCTGTGATTTTTATACAATGATGTCTTCATTGGACAAATTTACTGAATTTTCTCATTAATTCTAATAGTTTTTCATTCCATTCTCTTGTGCTTTTTAAAGTATATAATCAATTTGCCTGTGAATATTGAAAATTTTCTCTCCATCTTTCCAGTAGATGTATCTTCTGTTTTCATTACTTTGCTTCATGCACTGGCTAAAATTTAAACTGTGTTAAATAGTGATGGTGATAACAGGCATTTTTGTATTAATCTTGGTTTCGATGAAATTGATTCTTGTGTGTTTCTTCATTTAATATGATGCTGTCAATTCTATGAGATGTAAAGGAGACAATCTTTTAAGATTTTCAATACTTTTTACTCAATCATCAATAGAAGTTAAGGTTTAGCAAATGTCATTTTGTCAACTAAGGACATCATCAAATTTACCTTTCCCTTTGTGTTATTAGTGAGATATATGTCGTTGATTTATTTCCTAACTCCACTAGGTTAAACTCTACTTGGTCATGGTGAATTATTCTCTTAATATGCTGTTTCATTATATTTGTTATTATTTCATTTATGCTGCATACGTTTGTGTTCAGAGAGGAAGTAGGCTATCTCTTTCCTTCTTTGTTCTATTTTTGCTCTATTATGCTACCAGAATTATGTTATCTGCATAGAATGGGCTTGAAAGGATCCTGTCTTTTCTGGGTTCTATAATCATTTATATAATTTAGGTATAACTACATGACCCCAGAGTGCTTTTGAAAGCACTATTATGATTTTTCTTCTGAGATTTAAGTTCACTTCAAACTGATATAAAAATTAATTTCTGTTGTTATTTTAGGAGTATTTTCTTTTTCTTTTTTTTTTTTTTTTTAAAGATTTTATTTATTTGCTTGACAGACAGAAATCACAAGCAGGCAGAGAGGCAGGCAGAGAGAGAGGGGGAAGCAGGCTCCCCGCTGAGCAGAGAGCCCGATGCGGGACTCGATCCCAGGACTCTGAGATCATGACCTGAGCCGAAGGCAGCGGCTTAACCCACTGAGCCACGCAGGCGCCCCGTTTTAGGAGTATTTTCTATTTTGTTTTTCTTACCTTTATTTCACTGGGCTTTTGGGATTCACTGAGTTTAAGCTTAACTTTTTAATTTCCATTCTTTGTTGCTTGAGAATGATACGATTTCAAACTAATAATTTCCATCTAGTGACGGTATTTGAGGATCCCTCAAATTTTTATAAGGTTTAACAATCTCACTGTATTCTTCCCACTGTGTTTATTCAATATTTTAAAATATTATTATGTATTTAAATGAGGATAATTGTTGAGAAATTGAATGAAGTAATACAGGTAAAAAAAATACTTGGAAAGAAAAGAGGCACATAACAAGAATATAATAAATTTAGTCATTTTGGGGGCACGTGGGTAGCTCAGTGGGTTAAGACTCTGCCTTCCCTCATGTCATGATCCCAGGGTCCTGGAATCGAGCCCGCATCAGGCTCTCTGCTCAGCCGGGAGCCTGCTTCCCCTCTCTCTCTCTCTGCCTGCCTCTCTGCCTACTTGTGATTTCTGTCTGTCAAATAAATAAATAAAATCTTTTAAAAAAATAAATAAAAATGAATTTAGTCATTTTTAAAGTTTGGCTAATTAAACAAAATGGCATCACAGGTCCACTGAAGTTCAGCAGGATCCAAGCCTAGAAGGTTACCTTAAAGTTTATTACTAAGTGACCAGACCTAGCATTCATGAAAGTATATGTTTCCATGTGTGATATTTGTTGTGTCTTTCACAATGAAACAGGAAATAATAGGTGTATCAGAAAGAATACAGAATTATTTTTTACAACAGCTTTACTGAGATGTAATTCATATAACATATAATTTATCTATTTAAAATATACCATCCAGGGTGCTTAGGTGGCTCAGTCTTTTAAGCATCTGACTCTTGATTTCAGCTTAGGTCATGATCTCAGCGTTGTGGGATAGAGCCCCACATCAGGCCTCCTGCCCAGCACGGATGCTGCTTAAGATTCTCATTCTCTCTCTCTCTCCCTCTGCCCCTCCACCCCTCCATTCCCCCACTCCCCCGCCCCACCTCTGCTTGCATGAGCATGCATGCATACATTCTCTTTCTGTCTAAAATAATAATAATAATAATAATAATAACAAGAAAATAAAATAAAGACAAAATATCTTTTAAAAAAATTTTTAAACAAAATATACTATTCAGTTTTTCAGTGCACTTATAGAATTGTGCAATTATAACTACAATTTTAGAACATTTTCATCATTCTCCCCCCAAGCCCCATACCCATTAGCAATCACTTCTCTTTTCCCACAACCACCCCATCACCAGTCCTAGGCAACCACTAATCCACTCTCTAGCTCTATAGACCTTCTCCTTTGGACACTTCATATAAATGGAATCCTATAACATATGGTCTTTTATGACTGGTTTATTTCATGTAGCATAATGTTTTCAAGGTTCATCCATGTTGTAGCATATGTCAGTACTGTATTCCTTATTACTAATATTCCACTTTATGGATGTACATATTCATAAACCATTCATTAACTGATGAACGTTTGGGTTGTTTCCACTTTGGGCTATTGAGAATAATACCACTATAACCATACGTGTACAAGCTTTTTAGGTAGATATAGTTGTATTTTTTCTCAAGCATGTAATTAGGAGTGGAATCACTGGGTCATATGATAATGCTGGGATGTCCTGGGATAAAGGCCTGCATTGGGCTCCCTGCTCAGCAGGGAGTCTGCTTCTGCCTCTGCCTGCAGTTCCCCCTTCTTGTGCTCTTTCTCTGGCTCTCTCTATCTCTCTCAAATAAATAAAAAATAAAATCTTAAAAAAAAAATACTACCTATTCCACAAGATTGTTTTAAGATTTAACTGAGATAATATTTATGTAGCACTTTTGGACATGAAAAGTCTTCATTAAATACCAAATTTTGTTATGATTATGTTTCCACAAAGATGTAAGTTCATCTCAAATTAACACAAATGTTCCACCAAAATTCCAAAATTATTTTTTATGAGAAACATCAGTCTAACTTTCTTTAAGAAATACAATCAAGCACAATTGCTAAAAAAGGTTTTTGAAAAATAAAGGCAATTGACAGAAAAGTTTTTTTCCCTGTTTAAATGAATTACAAAGCAAAAATAATTCAAAAATACTATATTTATGACTATTGACAGATTGTGAAACCAAAATAGATAGCTGAGAAGTAAACTCTAGTATAATCAAGGATTTCACTAATGACACAAATGGCATCACTTATCCATAGGCTAGAAAAATTATTTGATAAATGATGTTTACCCAATTAGCTAACTATGGGAAGAGGACATACTTGTAGGGGCGCCTGGGTGGCTCAGTGGGTTAAAGCCTCTGCCTTCGGCTCAGGTCATGATCCCAGAGTGCTGGGATCGAGCCCCGCATCGGGCTCTCTGCTCAGCAGGGAGCCTGCTTCTTCTGTCTCTCTCTCTGCCTGCCTCTCTGCCTGCTTGTCATCTCTGTCTGTCAAATAAATAAATAAAATCTTGAAAAAAAAAAAGAGGACATACTTGTAGATATTCAGCACTCACAAGAGAAATAAAAATAAATTCCATATGGAACAAGGAACTAAATGTGTAAAACAAAAGCATAAAAGGGTGGGGGGGGGTGTCTGTGTCGTTCAACTGGTTAGGTGTCTGACTTCAGCACCGGTCATGATCCCAGGGTTGTGGAATTGAACTCCACATCGGGCTCTCAGCTCAATGGGGAGTCTGTTTCTCCCTTTCCCTTAGATCCTTCCCCTGCCCATGCTCTCTTTCTCTCAAATAGATGAATAAAAAATCTTTTTAAAAAAGCACAAAATGGGACACCTGCATGGGTCAGTCATTAAGCATCTGCCTTTGGTGCATGTCATGATCCCCAGGGCTCCCTGCTCAGTGGGAAGCCTGCTTCTCCCTCTCCCACTCCACCTGCTTGTGTTCCCTCTCTCTTGCTGTCTCTCTCTCTGTCAAAAAATAAATAAAAATCTTAAAAATAAATAAATAAGCATAAAATAAGAAGAAAATATAGATGTAATATCAGTCTGATATAAGAGACCAACTTCCCAAGTATAAAAACATAGCAAAAATTATGTGAAAAAAATTATTTGCTTTTAAGTTGTAAAAATTTAATATTTCTTTGCAACATGAAGATCAAAAGGAACTCATTAACTAGGGGAATTAAGTATAACAAACCTACTACCTGAATGGTTACCATTGCTATTAAAATAAAAATCATTTGTTAATTGAAAAAAATGATAAAACAGAGAAAAATGGGTAGAGTATGATGTAATTTAGAAAATTATGATTATTAATAAATATATGACAAATGGTCAACCCATCGGTAATCAAAAGAAAATACCAGGCATTTACCTGTATCTTAGATATCAGATGCAGTCAACTAACTCAACTCATTCTCCCAGTTTTATAGCCAGAGGACTTCCAATGCATTTCCCACCATTTCCATGAACCATTACTTCCCTCTGTCATGGCTCAATGCAGTCATACTGTACCTGCATGTGCTCTCTTTCTCTCTCTCACTCTGTAACTGACATGGATTGTCTTCTGGTCTTTAGCACTCATTCTCCTTTCTTCTAGTAACAATGGTCTATTTACTTCTTTACTGGGTGAAATATTGGTAGGACTGGAAATCAAGGTGTTCTACTCTCCAACAGCCAAGGATGTGGCTTGTGATCAGATAGATCATTCAGATACTGCTCCCAGGTAATCTAGTTGGGAAAAAAGAAAATAAGTAAGTAATCTCAGATGGTGATGGTGCTACAAAGAACACAAAACAAGAAAGTGGGTTAGAACCTACTGGCAGCTGCTCTAATGAGGGGCCTCATGTCACAGTAGGACAAGCTTTACTTGGGTACCCCTCTATCATACAAATATGGATGGCACCACAGTAACACTGAAATTTGGCAGAACCTGATCTTAGGAAGTATTTGTTATGTGACAAAATCCAGTGCTTAGGAAAGTTGGTGCTCCTTTGTATAATAAATGCTTGTCTCTGGACTTCATGATTTTAAATTCAGAAGCTCAAAAAAATGTTTAGAGGGGTGGCCTCTTCCTTTCCACTTGTATTCTGCAACTGGACCTCATAATTTGTTGTAAGAATTCAGATTGTTTCTAATACAATCTTTATTTTTGCAGTATTGTTCAGAAAGTAATGAATGATTGTCTATTTTGAGTATTAATCTTCAATTGTTTCCATGGATACCTGATTCAGAAAGAACGAAAGGGAGAAATAGGGACTCGGAGGCTAGGAGATATATATTTGGTTCCTCATGGTTGAAAAATCTGAGGCTTGGAAGGTGAAGCTGTAAACCCCATTACCATGGGCATGAAGTGGTTAAACAATAAAACTCCAGCTGCTGTGCTTGGGAAAGAGGGAAACATGTTTAATCATTTTTATAGCTGATATAATAGCGTCTGAGTTTCTGCTCAAAGGAGGAATCCATTTTCAGATCAGACCCCAATCAAAGATTTGCTCTTATTGCCGATAGGAGTGGAATATAAACACACTGCCAGCCAGACTTGAAAGGAAGAAAGGCAGATGTAGAGGACTATCAGAGACTGAGATGGGCAGGGCCATCTGAAGGCACAGGGAATCCATTCCCGGGACAATACCTTTTCAGAAATAGTTTTCATTAAGTGCTTATATTTAAAATTTTAGTTTTGAACAATTGTTTAGTTTTGAACAACTTACAGAAAACAAGGTTTTGGTTTACAGTCTCACATCATGTCAATATAAAGGAAAAGCAGACACCCTGGTGACTGACCTAGGACCAAAGTTATGGGGGATAAACTGGTGAAAACCACTAGAATCTGAACAATAAATAAAGAGAAATTGGGACCATGACAAATAAAAACAGTACTTTTATTCACAACTGGCCAAGTGATTTCACCAGTTCCTTATACAAGGAAGTAGAAAAGTTGTATCTCTTCATATTTTATTTACATTTTTCTGTGTATTAGTAAACTTAAGTTGACCACTTAACCATTTGGGATCTGGATTTCCTGACAGCTAAGGCAATGGGGGAATTATGAATGATGATTTTTATATATCAGAGTAGGGGGATCCCAAAGGAGCCACTTTCCTGACCAAGTTTTCAATCATTTTAGAGTTAAATATGGGTTAAGTTATGTGGCTATCAAAATACAGCCTTATTATGAAAAATGCTGATATGGAAAATGTGGTTTATATCTGCAGGCATGCAGCTTTCCTGGAGTGAATTAGAGAGACGTAGCCAGTCAGAGGTGGCCCTGCAAACCTGAAGACCTCCTCAGGAGGCCTGCTTCTCCATGTCACAGGAAGCCAAGCCAACAGAATGTGTATTTCCTTCACAAAAGCAAGGAGAGGGCAGAGGGTCGCATCTAGTTTCCCTTCTCAAAATCATGGATCCAATAGGACACTCCACTGCCCAGGCAGGAGGGGAGGGGGTATTTGAGAGAGCTCAGGAGCACTAAGCCAGTGGATCTCCTTCCACAAGGAATGGGGTACACGTATCCCATTAGCCCTTGCTCCAGCATTAGGGTCCAAAGAGTAAGTGGTTTTTTAGAAAGTTAATATCCCTAGTGCTAAAACTTGAATTCCCAGTGCTGTGATCCAAACTTCCTTTTCAAAGCAACGTACCCTTTCCATGTCTTCCAAGACTGATGCCTTTATACTGATAACGGCAGCAAAAATGATCTTTGAGCTTCATTCATAGGATCTGAATGGTTTCTCCCCACAGGGGAGAGAATGTCCTTTAATATAGGACTGTGTTAGTTACAAAGGAATGAACTACTAATAGTGAAGTTTCAGAGGGTCATAGTATTGGGGAGGGATAAAGAAGAACAAGAAGAAAGCTCGAAACCATGTTATATTTTGTCATTTGAGTTCACCTATGAGATTCCAAATTCTTCAGATTTGTGAGATAATAGTAAGAACTGAACTAACATTTATTGAGTGCACACTCTTCACCACACTCCATTATAATAGCCCTTGACCTCTTCTTGTAAAAGTCACCTAAGACACTGACCCAGGAAAGTAGTCCTTGTGACAGCATCACAGCAGGAAATACAGGTCACAGAACAGAACAGAATTTAACTCTCAAAAGCTCGGGTTCTTTGTAATAGGTGTCATGTGGAGCTACAGCTAAGTTTTGGGAGCAATGTGTGTGTTAAAATTTCTAATTCTCTCCAACATTCTCTTCATCTGTAGATACCTTCCTAACCAACCACCAGTAAGCATAAAAACTGCTCCTAAGCCAAATTATCAGTCCAGAGGATGGTGGCTGTGGCTTAAAGCAAAGTCAACACAACAGTTCATTTTAAAAATTATTTTTGGAATTCCTATGATTTGCAAGGTCTTAAAAAAAAGTGGGTCTTGCTTTCTGGGGATGCTCAATCTATTCAGAGTTTTGGAGACACCCATAGGCCACTCGCACTTGTCCCCCAACAGAAAGCTATGATGAACATGCAGTATGGAAATACAGGAGTAAAGAAGTATTTATTCTACCTGGAGAAGAGATGAATTTTGAATTAAGCTTTCATATAAGGGCAGGATTTGAGTAGAATTGAGGATGGGGTTCACCACGTACACAAATGCATGGCTAGTAAAGAACAGGGTTAATTTAGAGAGAATTGCTAAACTCCTGGGGGCATGCCACTTTCTTTTCCATATTCTAAGTAAGATCCAATTCTTCCCTGAAGTTCTGTGCATACAGGTCAGAGAAGGGTCCAAGCTACCCACTGTATTTTTCTAACTTCTCTACAATGACTGCCTAATTGTGCTCCACTACACTTTCCAATCACATCTAACACATGGGCTGGAGCCAGGGTGGGAAGTTTGGATCAGAGTTTCTCTATATCGAGGATTTATCTGCTAAGGCCACTAAGCTCCAAACTTTGTATTAACTCAATTTTAAAACAACTAGGGAAAAATTCTTTAGAGACCCAAGGTCATGCACAGGTGACCTTCAGAAATGGAGATTTATTGCAAGAAACTTGGGATAGCATAGAAAGACCCACCATCACATGGCTATGTGTATAGTTCAGTGCTGGGTTTACACCACAATTCCTCCAGAAGTTTCCCTGATACCTTCAGACTAGGTATGTTGCCTTCTCTGTGCTTCCATATTACCCTGTGCTTACTTCCGTCACAGAATGTACACAGAATGTACATACTGTCTTGCAGTTGTTAGTTGTCTTCTTACTGTCTTTCCGCACTGGTAGGGAATATATTCTATGATGGTAAAGACTGTTTTGTGGTTGGTCACAAACCCAGTGTCTGGCAAAGTGATGGTTCTACACTAGACATTTTAATAAATACATGAGTGAAGAATGAATTAACCATACAATTGCATTCCAGCAACTTTGGCATTGGAGTGTGTACAAAAGTCAACAGAAAGTCAAAGAAACCATTCATTATTGCTTCAGAAAGAAATCTTGAATGAGGTACCTTCTCTTATTTATCTTGAATTTTTATTTCTACAAAAATAGGAATTGGTCTGTTGATATGGCCACCACTCAGCATGGAGCATCCTTGTTAGTTCAAGTTTGTCCCAAGTCACCCTGGAGGTGGCGGGCCATGTCACAGTCAATTTTCTGGGTCAGTCACCTTTTGTTCATATGTTAATGCATTGTCCCCAGCTGGAGCTTGTACAACAGAACTACTTTCATCCGCAAATCACAAGTCTCAATAGGTTATCCACATGAGATATGTTTAGAAGCACTTTCCTGAGCAAAGTTCTGTGAATGTAGCATCAGCTACACCCAACCAAACTCAGAAGTAGCTTCCAACCAGGTGCATGGACACAGGGCACAAACTGAAACACACACACTTTAGGGGCTGTAGGGATTCTTCAAGTTGGAACCTGCAGTGGGGTCCAATGAAGATGGTCAAAGAGGGGGACATCCAGGAGACTGGGGCTCCCATGAGACTCAGGGGCCAAAATCAGAGGTGAATCAATCAGAGAGTATACCTGCAACTAGTTTTTCTTATAAAAAATGGAATGCATATTGTTTTTCCTTAGAGGAAACGCTGGCCTGGACAACATTATGATCCAGGCTATAATTTTCAGAATTTTAAAATGCAAATAATCATTCTGTATTAGATTTGCATAAGCACACTTAAAGTGTCTTCCTTATTAAACTTTTAAGATTAGCATTAGCATTTTAATTTCTGAAAGATTTATTACATATTATTCCTCCTTTATCAGTAAACAAACCCAAACTGTTGGAAATGGAAACATTCCTACTTTTGAGATTCACCACCTTTTCATATGAACAACAACAAAAATACCATAATAGAGAAGATCCACTGTATCTAAGCAGTTCTGAGATGCCCACTCATCCCCACCCAGGTCTGAGAGTCATCACTTGTCTCTAAGGCATTTTGGGAGTTGTCAGTGGGCCTCCTTGTTTGGGCCCTAATCAGGAACTCAGCTTGTGACCCAGGTAGATCTCACTTTCAGGTATAAACAATGTTGGGACCAGTATTTGCATTCTCATGGAGGCAAGCAGATGAAAAAGCTATAAATGATTGACCAGGGACATTACAGGAGGGTTTTTTTTATAAGAAAAAATATTCAAGTCCCTAGTCCAGGCCTCCCCAACTCCAGGAAGCCTTCCTGGACCACAGCCTACGGTGGTCTCTCTCCAGAGAACTTCTATTATCTTTATTACACTCCAATTAAAATGCTCATTGAACCATAGACACTCAGAGCTGGAGGGGATCTCGGGACATCTAAAGTCCCCAGAATGAACTGCAGATGTAATTTGTTTGGGTGCATAATGTTTTGGAAAATATTTAATTAGTCAGCATCATTAGAACTAGGAAAATTTCTCATAAAAAGAAAAATAAGTAACTTGAAAAATAAGCAACTCTTACAATGCCCAGCATGCTGGTTGTTAAACCATACCCAAATCCATCCTTTCATTGTCTGGTCTATGATGCTGGCACTAGGATTCTGCTAACATTGTTTTTGTGCCAGCAGGTTTCCTGTTAGATTCCACCAACAGAAGGTGTTAGAGACAGAGAGTCTGAAAGGCTGGAAGTGGAAGAAAGAACACATACCTTCCTGGGTCCTTCCTCTTCCTGTGATTGACACCCCAGCAACTATTTCTGACCCAGGCAAGGCAGACGTTCCAGTCTGTAGTTTATCCACACCTCCCAACTAGTGCAGTTGTACCCTTCACTGAGATTCAGACATCAGCCAGCCAGCATTCCCTCTCAGATGCCTGGGTCCCCACTCCATGCCACCCCTGCTCTAAATTTCTAGATTAGCACTGTCCAAGAGAAGGACAATGAGAGCCACAAATACAAGTCATGGAAGTAATTTGAAATTTTATAGTAACCACTTTAAAAATGATTTTAAAAAAGGAAGCCAGAGAGATTAATTTCAGTTATAAATTTTACTCATCTCAATCTATCCAAACCATGATCTCAACATGTAATCAATATTAAAAACATCATTAGCAAGATGACTTGCATCCCTTTTTATATACTGAGTCTTTGAAATTCAGTATTTTACGCATAGAGGATTGCACAACTCAGACTAGCTATATTTCAAGTGTTCAAAAGCCAAATGGAGCTGGGGGCTACCATTCATTCACAGTTCCCCATTCTAGGTAGCCCCCTCCCTCTGCCTCTCATTCCCCAGAACGAGCAGTGCGACTGCCTCTTGCACTTATCAGCTCAGCATTATCTCAGGGTTCTCCTTATGTCTTCTCAGTCCTCTGGTCTCTGCTTAACCATTCCTTATCATTCTCCATGTCAAAATGATTGGTGTTTTTGGTTTTTTCATAGACCCTCACCAATATAGGGTACTTGTACCAATAATCGCTGAGTAGGAGCTACCCCCCTGCTGAGACCAGAGCTCACTCTTTTACCCCAAGATCCATATCCCTCCCACTCCAAGGCTGGGTAGCAAATGAGTTATTTATCCTCCACTTTTGGGATAATTATGAACAAAGCGAGACTTACAATATTCTCTCTTTCAAGAGTTGAAAAATAAAAGAAAAAGTGACTTTGTTAAGAAAAATGGGAGCAGCCTTTTTTTTTTTTTTTTTGGAAGTTAAAAACTATTCCTATGGGTTTAGTCTGCAAACAATAGCTGTGTTTCTTACCTAACACCTTCACTCAATCACACCATTTCCTTGGCACCAGGGGCATTTGGGTCTGCAGTCCCAGTTCCAGACTACTCTGGTTATGAGTTGCCAGTGGACAGAGTCTGCATCCTAGGCACAACCAGTGAGATTTCCTGACTAATAATCATTCCAGCAAACTGTTGTCGGCCATGTCATAGATGAGGCAGAGGGGTGGGCAGTGGTAACCATGATTGTGCTTTAGAGTTTACAACTTACCTTTGCCTACATTAGCCATTAGTCAAATGTGTACACATTGCTTTCATGTGGGAACTGCCCTACAACCTTGTTTTCTACTTCACAGCCCAGCCTATAAGACTCCTGGCCTCTGCAAAATAGGCTGCCCTATGGAGTGGTTTGGGGTGGGGTCACCAAAACCAGAGTGCCTGGGTTGGAATTTTGGTTTACCATTTGCCAGCGGTGGGACAAGTTCCTTAACTTCCTGTCTGTGCCTTGGTAGTCACATCTAAAAACTGGGCATAATGATAGTGCTAACCTCGTTGGGTTGGTGTGAAGGTTAAATATGTTAAATCACATTCAAAACTCTGCTTGGCACACAATAAATGCTCAATAAGCATTTGATGGTATCATCACCACCATCGCCATCATCATCAATCATCATCATCATCATCACTTTGGGGCCTGATTAGACAGGTGAAGACAGTTAGAGATTAAGAATATGCATTTGAATTCCAACAAAGAATTTTGTTTGGAATTTTCAAATTTTGGTTCTTCCACTAAAAAGCTATGTTACCTTACACAAATCACTTAACCTCTCTATGTCTCAGTTTTCTCATATATAACATTGCAGCATATTCCTCCAAGGGTTCTGTGGGGGGATACAATGAGGTAAAAAAGAAGTATAGTCCTGAGTGTATGATAAGGGCTGAGAAGAATGCCTGTTATTATCATCAACATCATTATCATCATCAACGTTATCATCATCATTATCTTTCCTCATGGTAAAATACAGACAGCATGGAAAAATACTTTTATCTATTTAGATTCTCTGTATTCAAGGCCAGAGAACCTATACAAATTAGTGTAATATTCACACTGAACCATGAAACATTACCCATGTTACTCAACTTCTTTTCATAAGTAAATTAAGAGATATGCACTAAAATCCTCAAGATCTTCCTAGGTTTAAAATGTTCTATTGTTTAAGTCTACAAATATTCCAATGAATTTGTTTATCTGATAAATTTCAGATGTCCAGAGAGCTTCTAGAGCAGAACACAGGAAGAATAAGTTTGGAGTGATAGAAAAAGGGAAGAAAAAATGGTCAAAATATGGATGGAGGTTGGACGGATGGATGGATTCTTAGATGGTTAGATGGATGGATGGAGACAGATGATAGGTAGGTAGGTAAGTAGATAGATAGATAGATAGAGCAGACAGACAAACAGATGTCTAAATGCAGCAGGTTCAAAGGTTTGTTTGGTGCAGCAGAATCCTGGGAGGAAGATTCCATAAAAGGAAAAGAACCAAAATTAAAGATTTATTGGGTGTCCATTCCAGAGATCAAGTTAAACTTGTTATTTTATTTCATTGTCCCCAACTTAACAGTTGAGCCCTAGAGATGAAATTCCCAAAGTCACAGAACTTGTAAATGCTAGAACCTGGACTTCAACAAGAAATATCAAACTCCAGAACCCAAACTCTATTTTCAAACAGTTGAGTCTGCTGGTTCAGGGTGAACCTGGCTTGAAGGGCAGAGTGAATCCTTAATTAGAAAAGCAAAGACAGAATAAGAAATGGTCCTTTGTTAATTTCACAGAACCTCCTCTCATGTTCCAAGTATGGGCAAGATGAATTTAAATGGAAATAAAATTCGCTTCAGTAGCCCACTGCAACTACGCAAAATATCCTTGTGATTGCCTCTTTGGACATTTAAGTTGGGTCTAGTGATGTTAACCTCCTTAACCAATTTTAAAGTCAGGTGATATTTAAAACATTTTACTTTGGGGAAAAAAAAATCTTTTTCATAAAGCAATTAAAGGAACTGAACAAGAAATACTACGCCTTTTCTAGGGATAAAAGATGCGATTGCTTGTCCTGAATTTTCAACAGTTGTGTACTCAAGATTTTTCCCACAACAAACAGTTCACACTGTAGAGAATTCCCCAGCATCCAACTTAATCAACTGCTGTGCTCCACAGAAACCCTCTCAGCTCAAGCTAATCCTCTCATCAGTTAGATAAATAATATCTTAAACCTTTCTAAGAGGAGTCCAATTGGCTTTGTTACTGTTAGAAGCTTGTTGCTTTCATTACCACCATTGCCCTCTTTGCTACTCAGACCTCAGCAAGAGTCCACCTGGCTTAGGTCAGGGCTTAATGTCAGAAAGCCCTGGGGAAAGAAATGTTTCAATGAAAGTTCAAAGTGTTGGCCCAGAGCATCCAACAACATCAAGACACTTGGCAGAGGGGGACCAGTTGAGATTGTTTATTATACAGTCATGAAAACTGAAATGAAAGTAAGGAAATGGCTTTCCCAGACACTGGCTAGTGAGTGAGTGTCTTGACTCATGGCCCAGGGCTACTCTTCCATCACTTTGCTTCTTCACTTTGCTGTCATGCTCTCTTCCTTCAATGTACCAGCACACATGCTTTACAATTCTTCACCCTCCACAGCCTCTGGTTTTCCGATCCCTACCAATGTATGACATGTATTATGAACAAATCCAAGAGATGGGTCAAATTGTGTCCTCCAAAAAGATTTTGAGATCTTAACCCCTAATACTTGTGAATGTGATCTTATATGGAAATAAGGCTTTTGTAGATGATTTAGTTTTGCAGGTGAAATAAGTTTTGTACAGATGCAGATGGTTGAGAATGCCCCCAATCCAGTATAACTGTGTATTTGTGAAAAGGGAAAATTGAGACACAGAGACAGACACATACAGAAGAAGGTGATGTGAAGACATTGGGACAATACCAGCTACAAGTAAACAAATGTCTGAAGCCCCCAGAAGCTAGGAAACAAGCCTGGAACAATTTGTCTCTTGCAACTCTCAGAAGGAACCAACCCTGCCAATGCCTTGATGTCAGACTTCCAGCTTCCAACTCTGAGACAATATTAGTAGAACCCAGTGTGTGGTTCATTGTTATAGCAGCCCCAGGAAACTAATATAGACATCCTTAGCATTTTATAGTTAAACAAATTGAGGTCCAGAGCTGTTGTAATTTTTCCAGCTCCTGGTTAATGTAATTGGATCTACAATCAAGATCTAGAATTAAGGCTCCTAGATGAGTTTGATAACAGTGGAAGAAGGGCTAAATATAGTCCAGATGATTAGACAGGAATCACATGAAAACTAGGATAAGGCCGCAAATCCAAGAAGCCCTACTTTCCAAACAGAGCAGGCAGAGAGTGCTTGACTGCTCTGCAAAGCCCTTTGGGATGTGGCCCTTATCTGCCTTTGAAGCATCATCTCCTGCTCTCCCAAACTTCATCCTATGGGTCAACCCCAGGGTTTCCCAACACATATGTATCAGTGGGATTGCATTTGGCTACATCCAACAGGTACTTGCCTGTAATGGCTTAACTGAAAATAGATGTGTGGCTCGTGTAGTTGCTGAAGGAAAGCAACAGGCTCCTACTAGCTTTCTGCTCTGTAATCCTTAGCAAATGCCTTTCATCCCATAGCAGCAACCCTTTTAGGCACTGAATCTATGCTCCAGAAAAGAAGGGAAGGTGAAATAGAGTAATAAAATGCAAAAGGCCCCTGCCAGCTAAATCTGTCTTTTTCCATCAGGAAAACAATAGCCTTCCCCAAAGCACCACCAAGTGGATTCACATTTCTTTGGCCAGAACTGGATCATGTGGGTACCTAGGGGATGTTTGCAAAAGAGTCTGGGGAGGCAAACGTTTTTAGTCAGGCCCAGTACCTCCTCCTATGAAGCGGGGTTCTGCTATTAGATCGCAGGGACAAAGGGATATTTTGCAGACTATAGCAATGTCAAACATAACACTGGGCACATAACTTTGATGGTACATGAAAAACTACTTTTTTAACTTTTTACACACTTGTTTTAACTGTGTTTTAGAAAAAATGACTAGTGGGGCGCCTGGGTGGCTCAGTGGGTCAAAGCCTCTGCCTTCGGCTCAGGTCATGATCTCAGGGTCCTGGGATCAAGCCCCGCATCGGGCTCTTTGCTCCGCAGGGAGCCTGCTTCCTCCCCTCTCTCTCTCTCTGCCTGCCTCTCTGCCTACTTGTGATCTGTCAAATAAATAAATAAAATCTTTAAAAAAAAATGACTAGTATAACAAACTTGAGATTTTTAGAAATATTTCTTTTTATAATGAAACTAAGGAAAGGGGCAAGGCAGAGAAGTAAACTGATTTGAACAAAAATGTTAAGTAAAATTATACTAGTGGCTTACAGATATAACATGAGATGCATTACTATGTTTTGGGAAATGCTGGCATGACCCATTGAATTTCCCAGAACATAGATGACCACTTCACTCCTCTGTGCCTTTGTATATGGATATTTCATCCTGAAATAAACTTTCCTGTGCTTTTCTACCTGGATAAAACCTAAATGCTTCCAAAATGTTTCACCAAGTTCATTTCCTTTGTTATGACTTCCCTAGGGTCTCCAGTCCCTTATTCCCTACCCTGAGTTTCCTCTGGCACATGGTATAGACCTGCATCTTTCTGTACCTCCTTGTATTATGAGTCCGCTTTGTCTGCAACAACAATATATAATAATCTCCCCATCGCAAAGACTTACAAATACAAACATGTTCTTTTTGTTTGTTTGTTTGTTTGTTTAAGATTGTACTTAATTATTTAACTGAGAGAGCGAGAGAGAGAGAGAACACAAGCAGAGGCAGGCAGAAGGGGAGGGAGAAGCAGGCTTCCCACCCAGCAGGGAGCCTGATGCGGGTTGATCCCATGATCCCAGGGTTCCAGGATCATGACCTGAGCCAAAGGCTGAAATTTAACTGACTGAGCCATCAGGGACCCCTACAAATATTTCTTGCTCATGTTGCATTTCAGGAACAGTGGGTCAAGTGCTGTGGCTCTGCAGGGTTGCGATTGAGTCTAGATCTGATCCACATGTTTTTCTCCTTCAAGTACCCAGGCTGAAGAAAAATAGCTAATCAGGAATGCTAAGTTCTCATGGTAGAGGGTGGGAATACAAATAAAAGTTGGAAAATATGTGCGAGAATTTTAAGACGTCTGCTTGGATATAGCAAACCATCATCTCCACTCACAATTCCATAAACAAAAACAAGCCACGTGGCCAAATATAACATCAAGCAGAATGAAAATGAATATTTTCTGAATAGTAATACAAACGTCCATGCTCCTGATGTAATCATTTATTCATATCCCTGATTTGGTCACTAGAATGAGCTCTTGGAAGGCAGATATTAGATCCTATGGATGTATGTTATGGCTTTTGGGGAATCTTACTCGAAGTTAAAATTTATAACCCACATTACCAGACTCCCTTGCAGCTTGGACAGCTAAGCATGTGAGCTAGGCTTCTCCAATCAGCAGAACTCATGAGAAATTTCAGTTCAGATGTGGTATCCTGAAGAAAGAGAGACCATGGACATTTGACTCTCAGTAACAGCTACAGGCAAGAGCTGGGGGTTCACAGGAGCAGTCCTCTGGAAGAAATTGGCATTATGGTTGTCAGTGTTGGACAATAGGCGGCCCTCCCAGGGAGTCAATGAGTTGCAGCATTCTATTGTTTTGCAACTATGAGCCCAACTAATATGCTATGTCTTCTTACAACACCAAGCACACGGTAGGTGCTACAGGTCTGATGGGAGAAAGTAATTAATAAAATTAAGAATAGCTAATTTATTGAGTGCTTACTGTAGGCCAGGCACCTTTCTAAGACACTTTAATTTTTGCATTTAATCTTCATGACAATGTTTTGAATTGAATATTATTATCATTCCCATTGTATAGATCAAGACACTGCAACATAGAGAAGAATGAATGATATCACATCTTCAAAGGACTAGCAACATCTCCTCTGAAGACATTGTTTCTCTTGCACCACTTTAACTTATAAGTGTGGCTTTCAAAACTTTGTCCGAATCTGATGCGGTCAGGAACCGCTCTCCTGGTTGGCAATGTGGACTTTCAGTGGATTCTCTTTTGTCAATGCACTCAGGAGACATCTGGCAAACACTTGACTTGATGTCGTCATTAAACACTTCTTATCATATTCTCCTCCAGTGCTCATCTCATCACATAAAGTTTTATTCTTCTCCTTAAATGATCTCTGGGGGTTTAAAGGACTGAAAAGCTTTTAAGAACATTGTTTCAGGAGCTCCAACAGCCTCTTTAGGAAAATGGCTCTGAAATAGCTCAGGTGTTATTTTTAAACCTTTACTTAGTGAATTAACCCTTCAGCAACTTTCAGGGATGAACAGCATTATCAATTCCATTTGCTAATTTTCTGCTCCGAGATCAAATACTTGGAGTAAAGTTAGTGTGAATTCTGCCATAGTCTGGAATATTATTGCTTTGGACAGGCTTTTTTTTTTTGCATCTTGAAAAATAAAAAATAAAAATTTTATTTCAGGTGATTTTATTGACATTTGGTAGCTTTGGGCAGGGCAAAAAGACAGGATACAGAGTAGTTCACTGTCATGCAGATAAAGAAAAATGGCTCTTTCACATGGACTATCAACCCCTCCTTTCTCTTCTCTGTCCTGGTCCTGGGTCTCCATGCTATTCTTCATTCATTAGGAAGGCAGAGAACAATGGGAAGGGCCAGATGAGTAGGTGCCCAGTAGGAAACATAATCTCATTCAGTTTTCACAATGACTATTGTGAACCTAATTGAAAAGAGATGAAGCTGAGATTCAGAATAGCTAAATGTCTGGCTAATAAGCAGCGTATTTGAGATTTGAACTCCCAGCACAGTATTCATTATATTAGACCATGTAGTCATAAGCCCAAACGTATCAACCTAGTAAGGGACATCTGCACTTTAAAGCTCAAGGATGAAAATTCTTGAAAGCACAAAGAAATTAAGCAAAACACATGATAAGAGGCAGAGGGGCCTCCACCAAGAATGTTAATCGGCAGGCCGGGTATAGGAAACCTGCTACTTTAGCCACATGTAAGACCAACTCTACATGCTTTGTGAAGTGCTCAAAGCTACTCCTTTGATATCAGAGTGTTTCATCCAAGAAAGAAATTTCTCCTGAGACTGACCAAGCCTAGGGCCATGTCATCTTCAGTGCCTGTTGCAGGAGTGAAACTTTTCCTGTTCTGGAAGAATGACAGACTTGAAAGATGGGGAATCTTACCTGGTCTTCAAGCGTCTGTGTAAATGACATCTCCCCCAAACATTCTCCCTAAGAAAGAAAGCACATTTTGAAAATTGGGTAAGACTGGTACTCAGTGCTCAGTGAATTCATTCTGAATGGGTCCATTGTGCCCTTGCACCCAGTGACACAGTGAAATGTCCTCATGGCCACCACATACAGGCTAGATTGAGGGTAAATGCTCTGGTGTGGAATTTCCTGGGTTTGAATCCTGCTTCTGTCATCTCTCAACATTTTCAAATCTTCAGCATCCTTATGTGTCTTCTGTCTCCCTGTTCTGTGCTTTATGGGAAGCATTCTGTTGTAGTGTCCAGCTGTAAACGTGGATTGTCTTGATCCTTCAGTTCTGCCAGTTATTGCTTTATGTATTTTGACGCTCTGTTATCAGTGCATAAAACTTCGAGACTGTCATGCTCACATGAGGAAGGTACCCCTTTGCCATTGTGAAACGGCCTTCATCAACTTTGGAAATAGTTTTTCCTCTAAAATCTACTTTGTCTAAAGTTAGTACAGATACCCCAGCCTTCTTTTCATTGGTGCCAGCCTTTTAGATCTTTTTGTTTTTCACTTATTTGTGCCTTTATATTTAGAGTATATTTATTGTACTAAGGATATTGAGGGATCTTACTTTTTTATTCGTTCTGATAACCTGTGCTAAAATGATTCTTAACATAACTAGGTTTAAATCTGTTACCTTTCTGTTTGCTTTCTATTCATCCCATCTGTTCTTGGCTCCATTTTTTCCTCTTTCATTTTGTTCATTTTTGGATTAAATATTTTTATGATTCCATTGTATCTACCTTTTAATAAGCTATACCTCTCTTTTGTCTTAATGTAGTGATTGCTTTAGAGTTGACTGTATACATCTTTAACTTATCAGTCTACATTCAAGTGATAGCATACAATTTCATATATAGTGTAAGAAACTTACAATGGTATACCTCTAGGTTTCCCCTTCTACCTTGTTGCCATCATTTTTAGACATTTTACTTTTATGTATTGTTACAAATTATATACTACTTTGCTACTATTTTTGTTTAAACAGTAAATTATCTTTTATTAATTAAAATTTTCACTTTGAGAAAACTGTAGACTGTAAGAAATAATACAGAGGTTCAATGTACCCTTTACTCAATTTCCTTCAATGGTAATATAGTGCAAAATTGTTGCACAATATCACAAACAAGATGTAGATACTTATACAAATGACCAATCTTATTCATATCTCCTCAGTTTTCCTTGTACTGATGTGTATGTATGTGTGTATTTAGTTCTGTACAATTTTATTACATGTGTAGGTTCATGTATCTACTACAACAATCAATTACATTTTAAAAAGATTGTCATGGACCAAACTGTGTCTCCCCCAAAATTCATATGCTAAAGTCCTAATCCCATCACGATGGTATTTGAAGATGGGAATCTTTCGGTGAGTGGGGCTCACATGACGGAATTAGCCCCCTTGTAAGAAGGCACAACTGAAAGTTCTCTCTCTCTTCCTTTCTCCCTCTCCCTTCCTCCCTGTCTCCTCCACCCCTTTCTTTTTCTCTGTCTTTGCCTTTTGAAGACACAGCTAGAAAGCAGCTGTTACAGGCTGAAGACATGTTACAGACTGAATATCTCCCTTCCTTTTCCCACACCCAAGTCTAAGTTCTAACCTCCAGTTTCTTAGAATGTAACTGTATTTGGGTATAGAGTCTTTAAAGAGGTACTTGAGTTCACATGAGGTCATTAGGATGAGCCCTAATCCAATATGACTAATATACTTATAAGAAGAGGAGATTAGGGTCTCCCAGATGGCTCATCAGTTAAGCATCTGCCTTTGGCTCATATCATGATCTGAGGGTGCTGAAGTCGAGTCTTGCATCAGGCTCCTTGCTCAGCCTGCTTCTCCCCCTCACGCCCCTACTGTGCTCTCTCTCTCAAATAAATAAATAAATATTTTTTAAAAAGAAGAAGAGGAGGAGGAGATTAGGACACATATAGACACAGAGGGACAGTTATGTGAAGACACAGGTTGGAGAAGACAAGGGGAGAGGTTAAAGAAGAAATCCTACTAACATGTTAATCTTATACTTCTAGCCTTCAGAATGGTCAGGAAAAAAAAATTTCTGTTGTTTAAACCATCTAGTCTGTGGTGTTTTGTTATGGCATATCTAATACACTTATCATTGGTTGGGGGGTGGAGGGGTAAGATGGAATCTCATCCAAATCATTGTACAGTTGTTATTTTCCATTTGTATCCAGAAAGAAACCTATGAGATACTTTTTTGGCACCATTCAATTGTCCAGTTCTCCAGTGAACATTCACCTATTGTTTTAATACCAGCAATCTTTGCTTCAATCAATATTTCCAGAGGGTTTATAAAATGAGATTTGTTATTTTTATCATTCTTTCTATTTATTAATTAGTGTTGTCTTACAAAATAGAGATTTCTTTCACCAACTAAGGCTATTTGGTAAAAGCAAAACACAGCTTCTACTGGAAAGGTAAGATAAGTGTTTATTACTGCCCATATAATTACCAATTTTCAGAGTAATCAGTTATTTTTAAAATTGCCTCACATGATAATAAATGAGGTCTTTCTCTTTCTAAACTATTATTACAGACTCATGGGTTTTTATTGATTAAATGTTTAAATCTACTATAGTAATTATTATTTTCCTGTTCAAATCTCATAACATTTTATGACAATTTTTAAGTTGACTCCTGGGTCATTTTTAGATTGCACTATGAAACTTGGAAAGTTTCCTTGCTTTTTGGCACAATAAGATGTTTCTATTTCATCTTAGCCCCAGAACTGGAATTTACCATTTTTTCAGGAATCTCCAGCTCCTTTTAGAGGACAATCGAATTAGAAGCCATAATCTGGTTGCTAGAGGGGTGCCCATTGTTACCATTTGCATATATAAAACTAGGAATAACTGTGTTTTGTGTGTGTGTGTGCATACATATACATATATATATGTAAAATCATGTGTTCTTATTGATATTTCAATTTTAACATTTCATCTGACTTTGTAATTGTAACTTCCAGTGAAAGTGGTAACTTCTAAGAGCATTAACACCATTAGTCGTTTGCTTTTAATCAACATTATAGTTTCAGAATACCAATGCTGAAATTACTGTAAAATTTATGAAAGTTCAAAATTTCTTTGTATTTCTTTTTCTTCGAATATTTTCCCTTAAGCATTACAGTGTTCTAAGGCCCCATGAAATAATTTTTTTCTCTGTGTGGACATGTTGCCAACGTGACATATGGTTAGGTTCTTTTTTTATTTTCAATTTAAGAGAATTTTTTTTCTTGAATTTCTTGAATGGCAATGTATGTACATGATTTAAAGATTAACACTATATAGAAAAATCCAATCAAAGAAAATTTGTTTCTACTCCTTATCCCTCCACCTTCTCTCTTCCACCACAGTTAACTAGTTTGTATTCATTTTTATCTTCTCAGTATGTTTGCTAATATTGATGGGGTAAAGATTTCTGAGGTGGTCAATTTCAAGTTCCCATGCGGATGTCAACTGGTTGACAAATAACAATCAGCCCTTACAAAGTGGTACAAGCACACCTCCCTACCTGTCGCTTCCACCCCTCATTTACATAAGAGGTAGTAAGCTACTCTGGACCTTGGCCTTATTTTTTTCTTTTTTCACTTTTGTCACTTGGTTAGATCCCATGAAATGGTTGCCATATATATTATTAGAACTTCTATCCTTATTTCATGTAACATGACCTATCACTTTTTCCCTAAGTATGGGCTTATCATAGAGTTTCAGACTGGAGTTAAAAAGATCTGAGTCCTAACCCTGAATCAGTCCTTTAATATGTGTGATTTTTGTCTGTGTCCTCCCCTCTCTTAGCCTCAATATCCTCATTTATGAAATGGGGAGCATAATAAAAGTTTGTGGTATAATCAAGTGAAATAAAATGTTCAAATGTAATATTAACAATAATATTAATAGCTAGTACATTTTTCCTATTGTCTTAATGATTTCATTTATTCAGATTCCACAGCTTAATAACCACAGTTAATACAGATACAGATACACTTTATAATTAAATCTATGCTATAAAAATATTTCACTCTAGAGCATCATTATCTTCTATCATTAGTTTTAGGGGAACATGCTTATCCTAATTCACCAAACTGGTAGAATTTTACCTTGTTGTGAATCTCTGCATATAGTGACACTGGATTTCTTGCTGCAGGATTTTTCACAACCAGATAGGTTTTTATTCCTAGCTGTGTTGATGAAATCTTCTCTCTCACTTCATCCACACATGTCCTCCCTAGTGTGAATTCATGTTGTGTTATTAAACTTGCCTTCTGGGAGAATGCTTCCCACAGACAGAGCATTCATAGGATTTGTTTCTCTCAAAACCTTGTTTTTTCCAGACATTGTTCTTAGTTCTCATACTTAACCCCAATTAATTCACTTAATTCTTACAACATTAAAATGTGTATATAATTGTTATGCTTATTTTACAGATGAAGAAGTGAGTCACACAGAGGCTAGGACATTTTTCCAAGCTTACCCAGCTTGTAAGGGATGGAGCCAGGATCACATCCAGACCATCTGCCTCCAGGGCAACCCTTGTTTCCCCACTACCTCTGACACCACCTGGCCCAGTGTGGCCACCCAGTGGCTTTCCTCACTTCCCTCTAGTTCCATGGTTTCAGCTACTACTGTCTCAGTTATTCAAGGAAAGATCTTACCAATTTGTGGGTCTCCAAGGCTACTCTCAGCAACTTTCCAACTTTCTTTCCTTGTTCCATCCTCCAAATCACTCCCTACCAGCTCCAAGTTCATGGCCACAATCCATTTGCGGGGAAACTGAAATATGGAGAGGAAAGGTGCAACTGGCAGTCCTACTCTCACCTCTCTCCAGAGACCCTCTGAACTTCTCCCACCTACTTATTCAGTACAGCTGGGGACCACCATGGAGAGTCCATACTGATAAATTGGTGTCTTTGCTGGATTAGTTGTTGACTACTTTACATATTTAACAAGATAGGTTCTATTATATATGTCCTCATTGTTTAAATGGGAAACTGGCTCAGAGAGTTTAAACAACTTGTTCAAATCTTGGGGGAATCTACTCTAGGATTCAGTCTTAAGCTAATGTGACTACCAAACACATAATCTTTGACACTGACCTGGCAGTTTGGAAGGAGATGGAAACCATCATTGCCAAAAGTACTAGGAGTAGAGTTGATTTCAGTCAATGAGGGCTTGACTATCCAATTACAAAGTTTTGGCTTCAGTGCTGCCCTAAACTGGATTTACAATCTCCATCACTGGCATTTAGCCTGGGTTCAAGACCCTAGGGCTGGCATTTAGATTTAATAACTTACCACACACTTGGTGATGACTTAACAGGGACCCTGCTGCTTTAAGAGTAGATGAATTTAGATCGTGCAGCCATGATTCATCCCTAACACTGTTGTAAGGATTAAATGAGATAATGCATGATAACTGCCCCGTAGTCAGCCCTCAGAAAATGCTATCAATTCTATTATTCCTGCAAGAAACTGTACATGAGAGAAGGTCTAAATTTAAAACTTGGGACTGACACTAAGTGATTCTAAGCAAGTCCTTCACTCCCCTGAGTGTTCACATCTTTAACAGCTGTGGGGAATAAATGGATATTATCCACAGGCATCTAGCACACAACAAACTCTCAATATAAAGATGCCAACTTGACTCTGTATTTGCCTAGCTGCAAAGAGTTAAGGAAGTGTCTTAGCTAAGCTCTGATTATCTGTTATTCTTTGGAATATCTGTCCATCTTCCTCCCATTGCTGTGAGGCAACCAGTAGGCATCGTGCTCATCATACAGACGAGTAGACCAAGACTCAGAATGCCTGGGACTGCAAATCTCAAACTTTTAGGATCATAAGGATCCTTAGAGAATGTATTGTCAGTGATTCTTGACCTCTCAAATTCTTTATTTGTAGTCTTGTCTTTAGTTCTACTCCCTCTTGTCAGGGAGTGAGTAGGAGTGATTTGTCCCTCTTTGGTTGCATCAGGAGGCTGGCAAAGAAAGCCAGGTGGCCAACTATCATGGTGGCCAGTGACCCAGGAAATGGGCTCTGCCATCATTCACAATAAAGGTGTAGTGAGAAACAGGAAAAGACAGGGTAAAGATTCAGGAATCCTTGATTTATTTCCCCTAGTTACAGCCACACCAGCAGGAGGGATAAGTTCACAGGTTCAATAAAGCCACTTATCCATCATCCAGTGTTCCCACAGATGAAGTTGGTCCCTGTCATCTGCTCAGACTTCATCCTTGTCCTTCTTGTTGTGGTTTTAGGAATATCAACTCTGCACAATCTCCTTTCTCTAATTCCATAATTGTTTACATTCTATTTCACGTGTAGATTACCTCTAAACATGCAAGGCTATATAAAAACTCCCTACTTAGTATAGGTTCCATATCAAAATTCATCTTTAATGTTAAAAAAAAGTTATGAATCTTTTTTGGAAGTTCTACAAACACATTTGGTGACTTGGCCAAAAGGACTCACTGACCTCAAAAACAGTTGTATTCATGTCTGTGTTTTGTTACAATGAAAAGATGCACAGCTGGATCAGCATGATAAAAACATTATTGAGGAAGTCTATCTGAGTCCAAACACAGGCTTTCAACATTCTCCTTCCAATGGAATGGTCATGGAGAAAGTGCTCCTTCCTGCACCAATGAAATGCAGCAGCAAATGCATAATGTCTCTGTCCAAGGAAGCACCGTTTAGTCCCAGGGTCCAGGGCTTTTTTTTTGGAGGCTGGTTACCCAGGCACCTGGTCACTCCCAGAAGGATAGTAGGTGTTTACTATTCACATTGTTTGCACCCTAGGCAAGCTATACCACAGGTCTCAGTGCCCTAGGCATACAAAGCAGTCTTATCAATTGGTAATACAGGGAAGCCTCCAAAAGAAAAGTTCTTAGATGCCAGCTAAAGATCAGCTCAAAAGCAGGCCCATCTAATGAGCGACATCAAGCCTACTACATGAACTCTTTCTTACACTCTATGATCCATGCCTCCTAGGGATGGACATACAAATCCATAAATCATTTATTTAATTTTTGAAATTTCATAATGAGTTAAATATTAGGACTATGTTAAAAGTAAGTTTGATATTGGCTGGTGAAGAGTTACACAATGTTACAATACTTCCTTCTTCCATACTGGAGAATCCCTGATGTAATTCACTATCCCCCGCTCCTCAATCACACATGGACCTTGATCTCAGGCCTTCTAAACTGCCAAGTTAGCTCTCATACTTGGCTGTACATTGTAATCACCTGGGGAGCTTTAAAAAACTACTGAAACTTAATCCTACCCCCAGAGTTTTAGATTAAATTAGTCTGGGGTACAGTCTGCGATTTAAAATTATTTAAGCTCCCCAGGTGATCCTAACATACAGCCAATGTTAGGAACCACTCCCTAAGTTCAGTGGTTCTCAAAGTGTGGTTCCAAGATGAACAGCATCAGCATTACCTGGGAACATGTCAGATTCACAGTTTCCTGGGCCCCACCCCAAGCCTACTGAGTCAGAAACTGTGGATGGGAATCCCAGAAATTTGTTTCAGCAAGCCTTCCAGGTGATTCTGATGCACTTTCAAATTTGAGAAACTTTGCTCTAGACTAAGATGTAAGTCTTCTACCAGCCCCTTAAGCTGTCGGTCAGTGCCACTGTTAGACACAGAAGGATGTCCCAAACATCAGAGTAGTGACTTCAGAGAGCCACCACATGCATCGTTTTGCTTAGCATCCTTTTTCCTCCCAAATGTCCCATCACTGTCTTTGGATGTCAGGATGTGAGACCTAGCTCATTAAACTCATGGGATCATGTACAGAGAGATGAATACATGACCAAAGTTTGCATACTTTTACAAAGGACAAAGGAGAGGGTGTGGACTCTGAACAGTCAAGCAGCAGTGCCTGCTACCAGAAGAGAGTCAAAAAGCATCAGATTAGGACTCTACAAATTCCACTTTCTGCTGTGACTCTCTCTCCTCACACCTCACAGTGTGCCTCAGTTTCATCTTCTGCAAGAAAAGATATAATAATTCCTCCCCAGGCTAATCCTGAAAGCCTCTCTGAGGGTTATACATGATAATGTATAGGAACACGTACAAGTCTGACAAAGACATTGTTTTCTGGCTTGTAGGGTTAGAGGCAGCTGCTTCTTGTTGTGGTTTTAGGAATATCAACTGTGTTGATATTCAACTGTGTTGCCTGTCCACTGCGGAGCTCACTGACCCTACCCTCCTTTTAAGATTTATATTCATCAAGTACAGGGTCTGGAAAGTAAAAATACTATCCAGTTCTTATATTGCTATCATGTCAATTCACAAAACTAATTTACTAACCACTTTACTAATTTCAATCTACATTTTCTTCTCCAATTCAATGAGATTTCTGACACCCATGCAAATGTAGCTCTGGTTAGCTGGCATCATTATGATCAAGAGACTCCTGGAGGGATGGGTGAGGGGAAGAAGGGAAGGAAACTAGAATTTTCCTAGTACCTGTTATGTACCACTTGTCTTTCTTTTCTTAACATTTAACCCTTATTATAAACCATAGAAAGTTATCATCATCTGTGTGTAATAGGTAAAGAAACAGAAGGTCAGAGAGGTTAAGGAACATGTCCAGAAGCATACGGATAATTGGAGGCAGAACTGACATTGTGCCCAGGTCTCTGAGTTTCACATGCTTCCCACCAGCCCAGTTTCTATCACTTGCAGGTTCACCCCTAACTATAGGGCAAAGTTAGCGGGACCCAGTAATCAGAAAGACAGATATTCCAAGACATGTGGTTTGTCTATGACAAGGAACCACTCGCCCTACTCTGTTCAAGCCAGGTAGCAAGAGAGAACTTCATAAAGAGCCTAGGTCCCTCTCTGAAGCTCTGCAAATTATGCTTTCCAGATCAGAATTTCCCTTGGACACCACAAAAATCAAACTCTTTTGTATGTGAACAAAGATCAGTATAAATCCCTTGCCGATGGGAATCACTCAAACTAGGGAAAGGTATTTTGGAGCCTAAACAATGTTCCTCAGAAAAGCAAGGGACGAATCTATCTTTAAAGAAAATACTCTCGCTCTCCTGAGGTGTCCAGCTGTCTGACTTCACATCCAGGGCAGAACACCAATGCAGCTGAAAGGCACAAAGTATGACAAAATCACCTGGATCTCCTCCTGTTCCAAAGCATGTGCCTATGGGCACTTGGCCATCTGAGTCTTTCCCTCTCTGAAGCTCAGAGGGGTTTCTGCAGGCCCCCCACTCCTGCTTCTACAAACTAGTGGGGGGAAGGCACTGCCTCAATTTTTTGCTTTCAGTTGTCAGGAGGTCTTAGCAATGATGTTTCATTCTCTCAAGGTGGTCTCACTTCAAAGTCCTTCCTGCTCATGCAACTTTGGGGTTAAAAATAATACTGTGTTAGAATTACCCATGAAATGTAACTTACCCATGGCTGCATTCCCAGAACAGTAAAGGTCATTTTATACTTACTGTGTCCATCACACAGAACTACACTTTGCCCTGAATATAAAGCAGCAGAAAATCTGGATTCAACTTCAGCTTACAGAACCTATTGGGGAATCAACCCTAACTGAGTAAATCACTGCTAAGCAGCTTGTTAGTAGTATAATTTATAGGTGGCCCCCACGTGCTCTGATACCTCTCCCCATCCTCCCACTTCCCTCTGTGGTACTTAGCACATCGTGTTGGTGCTGATGGCTTACTCGCCTGTGTGTCCTACAACACTCACAGCTTTTTTTTTTTTTTTAATTTTTTATAAACATATATTTTTCCCCAGGGGTACAGGTCTGTGAATCGCCATGTTTACACACTTCACAGCACTCACCATAGCACATACCCTCCCCAATGTCCATAATAGCCCCACCCCCCCAACCCCCCTCCCCCCAGCAACCCTCAGTTTGTTTTGTGAGATTAAGAGTCACTTATGGTTTATCTCCCTCCCAATCCCATCTTGCTTCATTTACTCTTCTCCTACCCCCCATGTTGCATCTCCTCTCCCTCATATCAGGGAGATCATATGATAGTTGTCTTTCTCCGATTGACTTATTTCACTAAGCATGATACCCTCTAGTTCCATCCACGTCATCGCAAATGGCAAGATTTCATTTCTTTTGATGGCTGCATAGTATTCCATTGTGTATATATACCACATCTTCTTTATCCATTCGTCTGTTGATGGACATCTAGGTTCTTTCCATAGTTTGGCTATTGTAGACATTGCTGCTATAAACATTCGGGTGCACGTGCCCCTTCGGATCACTATGTTTGTATCTTTAGGGTAAATACCCAGCAGTGCAATTGCTGGGTCATAGGGTAGTTCTATTTTCAACATTTTGAGGAACCTCCATGCTGTTTTCCAGAGTGGTTGCACCAGCTTGCATTCCCACCAACAGTGTAGGAGGGTTCCCCTTTCTCCGCATCCTTGCCAGCATCTGTCCTTTCCTGACTTGTTAATTTTAGCCATTCTGACTGGTGTGAGATGATATCTCATTGTGGTTTTGATTTGTACTTCCCTGATGCCAAGTGATACGGAGCACTTTTTCATGTGTCTGTTGGCCATCTGGATGTCTTCTTTGCAGAAATGTCTGTTCATGTCTTCTGCCCATTTCTTGATTGGATTATTTGTTCTTTGGGTGTTGAGTTTGCTAAGTTCTTCATAGATTCTGGACACTAGCCCTTTATCTGATATGTCGTTTGCAAATATCTTCTCCCATTCTGTCAGTTGTCTTTTGGTTTTGTTAACTGTTTCCTTTGCTGTACAAAAGCTTTTGATCTTGATAAAATCCCAATAATTCATTTTTGCCCTTGCTTCTGTTGCCTTTGGCGATGTTCCTAGGAAGATGTTGCTGCGGCTGAGGTCAAAGAGGTTGCTGCCTGTGTTCTCCTCAAGGATTTTGATGGATTCCTTTCTCACATTGAGGTATTTCATCCATTTTGAGTCTATTTTCGTGTGTGGCATAAGGAAATGATCCAATTTCATTTTTCTGCGTGTGGCTGTCCAATTTTCCCAACACCACTTATTGAAGAGGCTGTCTTTTTTCCAATGGACATTCTTTCCTGCTTTGTCAAAGATTAGTTGACCATAGAGTTGAGGGTCTATTTCTGGGCTCTCTCTTCTGTTCCATTGATCTATGTGTCTGTTTTTGTGCCAGTACCATTGTGTCTTGATGATGACAGCTTTGTAGTAGAGCTTGAAGTCCGGAATTGTGATGCCACCAACTTTGGCTTTCTTTTTCAATATTCCTTTGGCTATTCGCGGTCTTTTCTGGTTCCATATAAATTTTAGGATTATTTGTTCCATTTCTTTGAAAAAAATGGATGGTACTTTGATAGGAATTGCATTAAATGTGTAGATTGCTTTAGGTAGCATAGACATTTTCACAATATTCATTCTTCCAATCCAGGAGCGTGGAACATTTTTCCATTTCTTTGTGTCTTCCTCAATTTCTTTCATGAGTACTTTATAGTTTTCTGTGTATAGATTCTTAGTCTCTTTGGTTAGGTTTATTCCTAGGTATCTTATAGTTTTGGGTGCAATTGTAAATGGGATTGACTCCTTAATTTCTCTTTCTTCTGTCTTGTTGTTGGTGTAGAGAAATGCAACTGATTTCTGTGCATTGATTTTATATCCTGACACTTTACTGAATTCCTGTACCAGTTCTAGCAGTTTTGGAGTGGAGTCTTTTGGCTTTTCCACATATAGTATCATATCATCTGCAAAGAGTGATAGCTTGACTTCTTCTTTGCCGATTTGGATGCCTTTAATTTCTTTTTGTTGTCTGATTGCTGAGGCTAGGACTTCTAGTACTATCTTGAATAGCGGTGGTGATAACGGACATCCCGGCCGTGTTCCTGACCTTAGCAGAAAAGCTTTCAGTTTTTCTCCATTGAGAATGATATTTGCGATGGGTTTTTCATAGATGGCTTTGATAATATTGAGGTATGTGCCCTCTATCCCTACACTTTGAAGAGTTTTGATCAGGAAAGGATGCTATACTTTGTCAAATGCTTTTTCAGCATCTATGGAGAGTATCATATGGTTCTTGTTCTTTCTTTTATTAATGTGTTGTATCACATTGATTGATTTGAGGATGTTGAACCAACCATGCAGCCCTGGAATAAATCCCACTTGGTCGTGGTGAATAATCCTTTCAATGTACTGTTGAATCCTATTGGCTAGTATTTTGGTGAGAATTTCTGCATCTGTGTTCATCAAGGATATTGGTCTGTAGTTCTCTTTTTTGATGGGATCCTTGTCTGGTTTTGGGATCAAGGTGATGCTGGCCTCATAAAATGAGTTTGGAAGTTTTCCTTCCATTTCTATTTTTTGGAACAGTTTCAGGAGAATAGGAATTAGTTCTTCCTTAAATGTTTGGTAGAATTCCCCTGGGAAGCCATCTGGCCCTGGGCTTTTGTTTGTTTGGAGATTTTTGATGACTGTTTCAATCTCCTTACTGGTTATGGGTCTGTTCAGGCTTTCTATTTCTTCCTGGTTCAGTTGTGGTAGTTTATATGTCTCTAGGAATGCATCCATTTCTTCCAGATTGTCAAATTTGTTGGCATAGACTTGCTCATAATATGTTCTTATGATTGTCTGTATTTCTTTGGTGTTAGTTGTGATCTCTCCTCTTTCATTCATGATTTTATTGATTTGGGTCCTTTCTCTTTTCTTTTTGATAAGTCTGGCCAGGGGTTTATCAATCTTATTAATTCTTTCAAAGAACCAGCTCCTAGTTTCGTTGATTTGTTCTATTGTTTTTTTGGTTTCTATTTCATTGATTTCTGCTCTGATCTTTATGATTTCTCTTCTCCTGCTGGGCTTAGGGTTTCTTTCTTGTTCTTTCTCCAGCTCCTTTAGGTGTAGGGTTAGGTTGTGTACCTGAGACCTTTCTTGTTTCTTGAGAAAGGCTTGTACCGCTATATATCTTCCTCTCAGGACTGCCCTTGTTGTGTCCCACAGATTTTGAACCGTTGTATTTTCATTATCATTTGTTTCCATGAATTTTTTCAATTCTTCTTTAATTTCCTGGTTGACCCATTCATACTTTAGAAGGATGCTGTTTAGTCTCCATGTATTTGGGTTCTTTCCAAATTTCCTCTTGTGACTGAGTTCTAGCTTCAGAGCATTGTGGTCTGAAAATATGCAGGGAATGATCCCAATCTTTCGATACCGGTTGAGACCTGATTTAGGACCAAGGATGTGACCTATTCTGGAGAATGTTCCATGTGCACTAGAGAAGAATGTGTATTCTGTTGCTTTGGGATGAAATGTTCTGAATATATCTGTAATGTCCATCTGGTCCAGTGTGTCATTTAAGGCCTTTATTTCCTTGTTGATCTTTTGCTTGAATGATCTGTCCATTTCAGTGAGGGGAGTGTTAAAGTCCCCTACTATTATTGTATGATTGTTGATGTGTTTCTTTGATTTTGTTATTAATTGGTTTATATAGTTGGCTGCTCCCACGTTAGGGGCATAGATATTTAAAATTGTTAGATCTTCTTGTTGGACAGATCCTTTGAGTATGATATAGTGTCCTTCCTCATCTCTTATTATAGTCTTTGGCTTAAAATCTAATTGATCTGATATAAGGACTGCCACTCCTGCTTTCTTCTGATGTCCATTAGCAT
This sequence comes from Lontra canadensis, assembly GCF_010015895.1. Classification (NCBI taxonomy): domain Eukaryota; kingdom Metazoa; phylum Chordata; class Mammalia; order Carnivora; family Mustelidae; genus Lontra; species Lontra canadensis. The sequence goes on from NW_022630995.1 coordinate 55,256,106, forward strand.
GGTAAATTCTTTTCCACCCCCTCACTTTAAATCTGAAGGTGTCTTCGGGTTTAAAATGAGTTTCTTGTAGGCAACATATAGATGGGTTTTGTTTTTTTATCCATTCTGATACCCTGTATCTTTTGATTGGGGCATTTAGCCTATTAACATTCAGGGTAACTATTGAGAGATATGAATTTAGTGTCATTGTATTGCCCTAAAGGTGACTGTTATTGTATATTGTTTCTGTTCCTTTCTGATCTACTACTTTTAGGCTCTCTCCTTGCTTAGAAGACCCCTTTCAATATTTCCTGTAGAGCTGCTTTGGTGTTTGCAAATTCTTTCAGTTTTTGTTTGTCCTGGAAGCTTTTAATCTCTCCTTCTATTTTCAATGATAGCCTAGCTGGATATAGTATTCTTGGCTGCATGTTTTTCTCGTTTAGTACTCTGAATATATCATGCCAGCTCTTTCTGACCTGCCAGGTCTCTGTGGATAAGTCTGCTGCCAATCTAATATTTTTACCATTGTATGTTACAGACTTCTTTTCCCGGGCTGCTTTCAGGATTTTCTCTTTGTCACTAAGACTCGTAAATTTTACTATTAGGTGACGGGGTGTGGACCTATTCTTATTGATTTTGAGGGGGGTTCTCTGCACCTCCTGGATTTTGATGCTTGTTCCCTTTGCCATATTGGGGAAATTCTCTCCAATAATTCTCTCCAATATACTTTCTGCTCCCCTCTCTCTTTCTTCTTCTTCTGGAATCCCAATAATTCTAATGTTGTTTCATCTTATGCTATCACTTATCTCTCGAATTCTGCCCTCGTGGTCCAGTAGCTGTTTGTCCCTCTTTTGCTCAGCTTCTTTATTCTCTGTCATGTGGTCTTCTATATCACTAATTCTTTCTTCTGCCTCATTTATCCTAGCAGTGAGAGCCTCCATTTTTTATTGCACCTCATTAATAGCTTTTTTTTATTTCAACTTGATTAGATTTTAGTTCTGTTATTTCTCCAGAAAGGGCTTATATATATCCCATGAGGGTTTCTCTAATATCTTCCATGCCTTTTTCGAGCCCGGCTAGAACCTTGAGAATCGTCATTTTTAACTCTAGATCTGACATATTACCAATGTCTGTATTGATTAGGTCCCTAGCCTTTGGTACTGCCTCTTGTTCTTTTTTTTGTGGTGAATTTTTCAGCCTTGTCATTTCGTCCAGATAAGAGTATATGAAGGAACAAATAAAATATGAAAAGGGTGGCAACATCCCCAGGAAAATATGCTCTAGCCAAATCAGAAGAGATCCCAAATCGTGAGGGGGAGGAAAGGGGATATAAAGAGGTTCAGAAAGAAAAAAAAAGAAAAAAGAAAAAAGAAACAAATAAAAAAAGAAAACCAATAATGAAAAATAAAAAGGAAAAAAAATATATATTAGATAAACTAGTTAAAAAACGTTAGAAAAGAAAAGGGTAAAAGTTAAAAAAATTTAGCAGAAGAAGTGAAAAAAAAATTGAAAATGAGAAAAAAATTAAATTAACTGCAAGGCTAAAGAATCATGGGGAGAAAGCCATGAGTTCCGTGCTTTGCTTTCTCCTCCTCTGGAATTTCGCGGCTCTCCTTGGTATTGAAACTGCACTCCTTGGTAGGTGAACTTGGTCCTGGCTGGGTTTCTTGTTGATCTTCTGGGGGAGGGACCTGTTGTAGTGATTCTCAAGTGTCTTTGCTCCGGGCGGAGTTGCACCGCCCTTACCAGGGGCCGGGCTGAGTAATCCGCTCAGGTTTGCTTTCGGGAGCTTTTGTTCCCTGAGCACTTTCCGTAGAGTTCCGGAGGACGGGAATGAAGATGGCGGCCTCCCAGTCTCCGGCCCGGAGGAGCCGAGAGCCCGGGGCCCCACTCCTCAGTGCGCCCTCAGAGAACAGCACCCAATTATTCCCGTCATGCTGGCCTCTGGCCGCGCTCTGAGCTGACCGAGCCTGCGACCGGTTCAAGGTAACCCCGAGCTTAGAGCTCACTCCTCGGCTCCGTCTCTGTAGCCGGCTTCCCCATTCTAATACCTGTAAGCTCTGCGACACTCAGCCACCCCCGATCCTTCTGTGACCCTGTGGGACCTGAGGCCACGCTGACCCCGCGTGGGCTTCACCCCGGTTAAGCCTCTGGAGCGATGTCCCTCAGCAGAACAGACTTTTAAAAGTCCTGATTTTGTGCTCCGTTGCTCCGCTGCTTGCCGGGAGCCGGCCCCTCCCCCCGCGGTCTATCTTCCCGTCGCTTTGGATTCACTTCTCCGCCAGTCCTACCTTTCAGAAAGTGGTTGATTTTCTGTTTCTAGAATTGCTGTTCTTCTTCTCTTCGATCTCCCGTTGGTTTTGTAGGTGTTTGCAATCTTTAGATAAGCTATCTAGCTGATCTCCCGCTACCTGAAGTAGTCTCAGCTGCTACTTCTCCGCCATCTTGACTCCTCCTCCACTCACAGCTTTTTGAGAGCTGGAACAGCATGTCTGCTTTGCTAGCAACTATTGATAATAAGCACTCAGAAAAATGTGGGAGGAATGAATGGGAATAAGGAGTTGCTTGTGAGTTAAATGTTTGTAAATTCAAATCTACCTTTAGTTTATTAGTTGAACATTTTTGAAGTAACCTTAGGACAAACTTTTTTAAAGTAGTTCATTCAGGCTGCATTACCAGGTAAGAGTGTGAGTAGTAGGCTGAGGAAAGCAGAAATACCATGCCCTGAGGAAGGAGGGACTGTCACTCGCCAGGTAGGGGCTGAGTCAGTGAGGGGTCCTGAAGTCATAACAGTGTGCAGGCAGACAAAGGACAATGCACAGTGTAACCCCATAGTCTGGGCCAGTATGCTAGCAGTCTCACCATGAAGCAGGGTCAGGGTCTCTGGCTCCCAGAACATCAAGAACATATGGAACCCAACCATGGTTTTCAGTGGGACACTGCAGTCTTAACATCTGTCTGTCTGGCAATGGGGCTGTGGAAGTTAGAGTGGAGCTGTATGTTTGATGGAGCATGTAGGTAACAGTTCAACACTTGGGAGCTGTGTGAGTGCAGGGAGAGAAAAGATACAGTCAGAAGCAGGATTTATCCCTGAGAAGAGGTGCAAAGCAGGTAGTACAAACAGGGACAGAGAGGAAGATCCAGCAAATGACAGCCCAGGGGATCATGCCTAAGGGCATAATGGAGGGTGTCCCAACCATTCTAGCCAATCCACATACCCTTCACATCACCACTGAGAATCCTTTTCTAACATGCATCATTCTAGTGAACACACTAACGTCACCAGTAAAAGCTATTTCGGATGTTTACTCCACAAAACCTGAGTGATTGATCCAATATGGAGAACAGACATTTGTGTCTACCTCCACCAGAGTGTGGGGCTTCTGTTTGTACCAGTAGAGCTTTTCAGGAGCGAGGCTGATCTCCTGATTAGGAGGTGAGCAGCATGTGGGTGATAGTCTAACACATACACACATGTAGACACACATCCCCCTACACACAATCAAATTCATACGTACACACAATCACATGTTATATTCAGTAGCACGTTCAAGTAAATTCCAGATGTCATAACTAATAGTGGCAAAACCTCAGATTGACTTGATTGCATGGTTGCCTGAGATCTTGCCTTTATTTCCAGATCTTTGAGAGTCAAGGCAAACAGCTCCATAGCTAAGTAGGTGCATAAGTAGGAGGGGGATACTGTTGGCAGAGCTCTGTACCATGTGGTCCTAGGGAGCCTGAGAAACTCCTATAGCCATTCATTCACCCAATTCATAACAACTCCATGAAGGGGTCATTAGAAAGTGGGATTTTTTTTTTTCATCCAACTCTGGTATGTGTTTGTTGATTTGATTTGGCTTAGAAAAAAAATAATGCAACATTCCTTACACCCTGATTATGATGAAGCAAAAGTCTATTCATTATACTACATTATCTAATTTAATTCCCAAAGCCAAACTGTTGAGCTGATACCAAGTTCTGAAGGAGAAAAAAACTGAGATCCTGGAGGTTTAAAGACCACACTGCTAGTAAGGCAGGATTCAAATCCAGGCTGGCCCGCCTGATTCTAACCCATCTTTGTGTTTTCCCCACTCTCTAGGCTGACTTTTACATCAAGGGTCAAAAAAATGAGGAGAAAAAAGATACACAGGCCACAAAGAGTTAAGACGACACAGGAATGAGTCAAGGGAGAATATTTCCATTTTTATTGCCATTTCTTTCCATTTAAAATCTCTTTTCTTTTAGGTTCTAGACTTTTGACCCCATCTTCACTAAAGTAATGATCACAGAGACTTGATTGTTTAATTAGGAAATACAGCACCGTTTTTCAAAGAGTTGTCATTACCTAAGCTATAATGGTCAGAGGACAGTCTTAATAAGAAAAAAACTACTTGACACATCTCCCTAATTTAATTGTATTTATTTTCACATTTCTAAAAATACCCTCTCTGCAAACAGCTTCTGGGCACAAATTCAAAACTATAAATTGGCCAAGCTGACAGCACTCTCCACCTCAACATCCTCATTTAGGAAATGCCCCCTAAGTCATTTGTAACTTCTGCTTTTTTTTTTTTTTTTTTTTTTTTTTTTTAATACTATACTCACATAAAATTTCCAGCTGTCACCTGGCATGGTCAATATTCATGCGGCACCTGCTATGAGCCACAAGTGGAAGTAAGTCCAGGATTCATAGGTAACTCAGACACAATCCTGCTTCCAAGAGGTCATGTCCAGGCTGGGCTTCTCAGATCAGATCCATCCCATTGCTGATGGCACCAACACTAGTGGCCACCTGACCATGCTTTCAGAATCCACAGTCTAGGCAAAGGGAACAATAATATTCAGACCCCATATCAGGAAGAAGAGATTTACTCAAATGACAACTAACAGTTATTAAACCATTAGTAAGCAATTATTAAACTCTATGTCAAGTGCTGCTCCATGAACTTAATTCATTTATTCCTTAAAATATTATTTGTTCCATTTCACAGGTAAGGACACTGAGGAAGAGTTACTAAGGAGACAGAGAAAAGGATCCCTAGGGGTGGTGTCCCAGTGAAGAAAGGGTTCTGGAGAGGATTCCTGAGTGAGTGTTGCCAGGCAACCAGGGGTGGGAGGGGGAGAGGTTAAGTGGAGGTTACTGGAAGAGGCATTGAAAGTAGAAGAAAACCTGCATGCCAATAAGTCTATTGAAAGTCTCTTTAACTCATCCAGGGGGTACAGATGTAAGCCCAAACTAGGGCAGGTACTGTTAAAAAAAAAAAAAAAAAAAAAAAGATAGGAGAGACAAAGAATTGTAAAAGAAAAAGAAATCAGCAGGACTTGATGGATTGGATGAGATAGGACAAAGAGGAATTCAAATGCCTTATAGAAGCTCTGGATGGGCTCCACCCACTGAAGCCAGAAATGCAGGAAGAGTGGCAGCACTGGGAGACAGAATGAGTTCATTTGGGGGTTGCTGTTGGCTTATGCCCATAGGACATCCTAGAGATAGATGTTCAACAAGCAGCAATCCCCGTGAGTGGAGAATGGTAGACATTCCGGAGGCTGGAGATAAGAAGTAACCTATTGGCGATAGAAACCAACATCAGTAAAGCATGCTTTCTATTCTTTGATGGGCATGGAAATCCTCTGGGGATCTTGCTAGAAATCTAGCTAACAATTCAATGGATCTAGGATGTGTCCTGAGAGTCAGCATTTCTAACAAATTCCAGTGATGTTGATGTTGCTGGTCTGGCCACATTTTAAGTAGCAGGGTAATTGAATGTTTGAGGTCCCAAGGAAGAATATTTGGAAAAAAAAGCAGCGGATTGACAACATATTCCTATAGGAACACTAATATTTCAAGGTTGGATGTAGAGACCTGTTCATGAGGATACAGAGATGAAATGGTCAGAGGGGTAAAAGAAGAAGTAGCCTGAATGAACTTTGTCTCTGTAGCCAAGGATGGACAGAATTTGACAAAGAGGTGTGTTCAGCACTGCCAAATGGGAGAAGTCAGTCTCTAGCGTCTAGCGAACACAGAATGGAAACAATGCTCTGACTTTCCGTAGCCAGTCCCACCGACTGGCTGAGACAGAGATCTCAAGAGCTATAACTGGGCCTAGTCTACACTGCATCCCAACTGCTAACCCAGCACCTAACAAAAGGCATGTATAATGAGCCAGAGTGTAACTTACAATTCAGAGGTCAAAGTCCAAATCCCCAGCACTTCAGAATGTGACTGTATTTGGAGATAGGGACTTTAAAGAGGCAATCAAGGTAAAATGAAGTCATCAAAATGGGTCCTAATCCTATATAACTGGTGTCCTCATAAGAGGAAATTTGAGCACAGGCACGTGGACACACAGAAGAAAGACAGTGTGAGGACACAGCAAGGAGGCCCTCTACAAGGCAAGAAAAGAGCTCTCCGAAGAAACCAACCTTACCAACACCTTGATCTCGAACTTCCATCCTCCAGAACTGTGAGCCAATACATTTCCATTGTTTAAGCCCCACTGTCTAAGGTATTTTGTTATGAAAGCCCTGGCAAACTAATGCAGTCAGTGTTCAAATATAACTCACCAAAGTGTCATGGGATACTGTGGCAGACCTAGAAACCTTGAAGGTGTTGGGTCCTACATCTTACTTCTCTGGTATCCTCCGATTCTGGTACAGCAGAAATTTTTAGGTATCGCCCCACTCCCACATGGCCACCTTTCCCACACATCTGTGGCTCCTCCGTGAAAGATGTATTGACCATGGCACAGAATCCAAGTAGCTGAAGGCAGAGCTGTAGGTAGCTGTAAGGAGATGACCGGGGAAGGCAGTGTGGGAGATGGATTGCTCTTCAGATTGTGCTCACTCCCTACGAGCAAACCATCTGAGAAGTCTCAAGGCAGAGGGGGCACTGTGCTTCTCTGCCTTTCTGCCCAGGGTGACTGGTTTATTTATTCAGGACCCATGTCTTTTTCCCAATGACTATCAGGTAGTTGTGACTTATCTGTGCATTGTGGTCAGAAGGCAGCTGACTAGTGTTAGGAGATCTCGCCCAGGGTCCCGACCAAATCACGTGCTCCAGATTCACAGCTAACAGAATTTAAATACTTCAAATGCTGCATAATCCCTGTCCAGCTGATATTTCTAAAATTGATCACATGTGGCAGTAGCCTCTACAACGCCCCCCCAACAAAACTCAAACACTTTAATGTAAACAAATGAAATTCTTGCATCTAACTTGTTCAAACAAGTTCCATCAGAACATAATTCAAAAAGATCACTTTAAAACAATTTGCCTGGGAAAAGCAGGTATCTTATTAAGGTAACAGTTGAATGCAGAGAAAACCTCACAAAGCTTCTTCTCCACAGTACAGGATACAATAGGAGGATTTTCCAGTGTTGCTTTAAGACATCTCAGTATTTTCTTCTTCCCCAAAATGCCTGGCCCCTTGCAGGGCTCCCTTCTCAAAAGGCACATAATTAATCCTAAAAATAACCATTGAAGTATTTATGTCAAATTTGTATAGATGAAGATGTTTACGCACAGAAGGAACCACACAAGAAATGGAGAGACAAGTTTTTTATCTCGGACTCTCCTGACTCCAAAACCTGTAAGCTTTCTACTCTTCCAAGCACCTTTCTTTTTAATGAGTTACTTCCCTTCAGGGCTACCTGCAATGCTTATTTTTACACCGATTTGCCTGAACACCATGCAGGCCTCACAGAAGGATCCACACAGGACCTGGAAGTCCAGCCACAAAGGACGGAGCTGGTGGTCTCTTGATGTACCTTGCCTGGGGGACTAAAGTCACCAGTGCCCTTTGCTATGTTAATCAATAGGCCCCTAAATTTAGTTCAAAGAAGACCATTGTCTGGGATCTGAGTTGCTCATTCCACAATCGGTTCAAATGATCCCTCTGTTTACCTGAAAATTTCAGGAAGAAACCAGGGTCTTTTATGAACTATTGTCTCCATGATCAAAGCAAATCACTCAGCCTAGTGATCAAAGAGAGGCTAACTCCCAGCTGGCCTCCTTTCCCAAACTGCACAACTCCCCCTACCTAAGCCATAATTAAAAATGGCTCTGCTCAAGAATTCTGATTACAATATATAAATGACCTTCTCACCAGCAGGCTTTGAACAAAGCCGCAGAGAGGGCCAGTATAAGCCTTAATATTATGAGAAATTATGGTGACAGTTGATACTGTGATTTTGTAGGTCAATATGCCTTGACAGATTCTAACCTGCTAATTGGCCTTAGAATCTTGAGGGCACCCAGCCCAAACCACGTAGAAAGGGGAAGGAGGAGGCAAGGTGGAGGGGAACCAAGGGGCTGAAAAACGTTCCCCAAGCCTTTGAAACCCTCCCAGCTTCCACTGAGCACTATTTGCCAACAGGACCTCTGAGAGATTGTAAATTGAAGTGTCACATGGTGACATCCTGTGTCTGGGGTAGTTTAGTGAATTATGTCTGCAGTTGACACAATATGCATAACAAACGTCTTGTTTCCCAGGCTGACACCATCCAGCAACTCAGGAGATCTAAATTACCCATGGTGGTGGAGGGGGGTGAGGGCGGGCCTTCTGAGATGTGACTTATTAGAAAAGGTTGGAGCAGAGGCCAAGGAGACAAGACAACTTAGCTAAGCTTCTCCAAAGGTGGGGAGGTCGGAACAATAAGTCATTTTTGCAAAATAAAATAAATCATCCGAATCACCAGGAAAATAACAGCCGGCTGTCCTTGGTGATATGGACAGAGCATGTGCAGTGCAAAGGGCACTTGTTTACAGGCGGGCGAGGCCAAAACCTCTGAAACTGAGCCTGCGAGCAAGGACGTCAGGGCAGCACTGGGCAACGTGAAGCCATTGGAACATTTTAATTTTCCTTACAGCTGAGGCTGCTGATGTGCGCTAAAAAAGCCAGGTGAGAGCACCCTTGGAAGTGAGTGCTCAGGGTGCAGACCTGACAGGACATTGAACAGAAAACTGCCATCAGTGTATTCACCTCAACTTCTCCGACCCATAGGTCATCAGATTTCATGACACAAGTGACCCGGCTATGGGGCTGCACTTCTATAATTCTCCAACTGGTCTGGTTGTTATCCAGCAGACCTGACATGGGGAAGAGAGGTGGGCAATGGGGAGTGGATGTGCTAATTTGAGAACTAGGAAGGGAAATGGACGGGAATATCAGAGATCCTAAGTAATATGCAAGTCGAGTAATATGCAAGTCGGGGAAGTGGAGCCCTGGGAAGAACAGGGCGATCAGCAGGTAACCCATAACCTCGGTTGCCCACATGGGCTCAGACCTACTAGTATTTGTCTCCAGGATGTAATCATGACATTGCAAAAGCATGTACGGAGATTGCAGGTACAGACACTAAGAGCGCTACAGATACTATTTTTTTTTAAGATTTTATTTATTTATTTGACAGAGAGAGAAAGAAAGAGCATACACAAGCATGGGGAATGGCAGGCAGAGGGAGAGGGAGAAGCAGGCTCCTCGATGAGCAGAGAGCCTGATGCGGGGCTTGATCCCAGGACCCTGGAATCATGACCTGAGCTGAAGGCAGATGCTTAACTGACTGAGCCACCTAAGCATCCCTATAGATACCATTTTTAATGTCCCCACAGGTATCCCCTATTTGTTATCCTATCTTGCAGTTGAGTGAACTTGAGGTTTTGCAAGGAACCTGCTCAAATTCACACAGCCAGTAAATAACAGAGCCAGGATGTGAACTCAAGTCTTTCTGGTGGCAGAGGTTAGTCTGCTTGGAACTTGTTGTCCTGTACAACCTAGGAACCACTCAGAAAATATTTGTGAATTCACATCAAAGGGATACATGAGTGCCAAGTTGATGAATAAATAAATGAGTAATATCTTCACCTTGGAGTGTCCCAATGTTCTTCTACTCTCTGGGTCATAGAATTATTTTATATAAGTTGAGGTCTATGTGACAAAAATAAATGGTTGCTGCTATTCTATTAGTGATTAATAATAAGCAAACCCATTGTTAATAATTAATAAAAAACTATTCAGTGCAATTCAGTGTATTTCTTATAAGCCTACCAGAACCAGGGCTATACAAGATATAATGTAGGACATAAAAAATGTTATGCAAATAATAAAGCTACTACTATCATACATTACAACAGTAGGTCAAAGGCAACAAAAAATTATATCATTTGGATAAATGGTGCGAGGCACTTGACGAAAGTTGTGGCCAATTTCTGTTTTAAAAATTCAAGTATGAAAATAAGCAAAGCTGCTGAGAATAAAAAGGAAATACATTTCATTGTAATAGTTGGCAGTCAGTCAGAGATAAAATATCAAAATCAAGAACCAAAAAAGCAAGCTTCTTATCATTATATTTTACATTGTTTGAGGAATTCTGTCTCAAGGAAAAAGAAATTTAAGAAAAATAGAAATATTATACAGAGAATTTTTTTTCCTTATAGGTCAGGTACTTATCTAACTAGAAACCAAAGGAATATAGTAAAAACTATCAAAATTTAACAACATTTAGAAATTCAAACCCAAGATAAACAAAGATTACCAAAATAACATGTAAAATAATTTTTTAAAAGCCTATTTCCAGTCACAACAAAAATGAGATACCATAAATAATGCTGATGAACCTGTGTGACCTATATAAAGAAAGATTTTAAGGAGAGATGTAAAAGAAGTCTTGAATGCAAGAAAAGAGACCACATGGTGATGGGGAGTGTTACAAAGGTTTACATTCATAAATTATTGTGTGGCTTGCTACACTTGTAATAAAAATCCCAACCTGACTTTGACAAAATGATTCTGAGGTTAACCTATAAAAAGTAAACAGGATATTTAAGAAATTTTTAAGGGGAAGTACACTATATTTTATAAAGCTATTAAATTTTAAATAATGTGACAATGGTGCAAAAATAACATCAGGGACAATAACCCAGAAAAAATGGTCCTGCTATATATCATATTCTAATATATGATAAAGAATTCATCACAAGTCAATTCCCAGGAAAGCTCAGGTTTTTCAACAAACAAGGCTGGGACAATCGTCTAACAAGGCTAACAATCTGGAACACAATACATTTAAATAATTACCTCAATCCATATATCAAAAAACACCTCTGACTAATTATAGAATATAACATATATAAGTAAAAATGAAAGAGAATTCAGTTTCATTGCTTTGTTTGGGAGGGAGAACATTTTCTACTCTAATAATTCTGTGAATTATTCTAAAAATAATTCACAGAAGGAAAGACAGATGGACACATCCTGGTGTGGGGCCCAGGCAGCACCCAGTCTGATGGATTCTTGCTTATGTCACCCTTTTTTACATTTTAAAAATCGCCTTTGTAGACAGTTACATATCAATTTAAATGTTTGCAAGGTATAAACAAAAATGTAGTGATAACAAGCAAACTAAGAAAAATAATTCAACGAATGTGAAAACAGGTAAGAAAAGCCATGAAGACTCCTATAGGTGAATCAGTAAAGGAAAGAAAAATCCACCAAAAAGGGAGCTGAGTTAGTAAATAAAATATGAGAAAGTGTTCAACATAAGTGATCATTATGGGATACTATTTTTTGCTGATCAGCCATTTTATCTGTGTATGTCTTAAAAAAATAGGGGTACCTGGGTGGCTCAGGGGGTTAAGCCTCTGCCTTCTGCTCAGATCATGATCCCAGGGTCTTGGGATGAAGCCCCACATTTCCATTTGGAGCTCTCTGCTCAGCAGAGAGCCTGCTTCTCCCTCTGCCTGCCACTCCCCCTGTTTGTGCTCTCTCTTTCTCTGTGTCAAATAAATAAAAAATCTTTAAAAAAAAATTAAAAAGACAGATAATGGCAAAAGTGAGGTGAGACAGACCCCATCATGTATCACTAATGGTGATTTAATGGATAATTTAGGAGAGGAACAAAGCAATTTGTAAAACTTTTAAAATGTTCATTTGCATACTTTGTCCCACAAATTCCACTTTGGGGAATCTATTCTAAGTCAATAATTCTGTGTAAGAAAACACTCTATGAATGAAGTTTAAATGCTATGGTATATAGAATAGTGAAAAATTCTAATAGTTACTTCAACTCAGAAGAATGGTAGGATAGGTTGAATTCTATCTCCCAAAAAGGTATGTGCAAGTCCTAGCCTCCACCACCTGTGAATGTTACCTTTGATGCATCAAGATGAGGTCACACTGAAGAAGAGTGGGCCTGAATCCAATATGACTAGTGTCTGTAGGAGAAAAGAAGAGACAGAGAGACACTCAGAGAGAAGGTCACAGATACATGGAGTATTGGAGCAAAGCATCTACAAACCAAAGAATGCCAAGAGTTGCTGGGAGCCATAGAAAGGTAGGAAGAGCCCATGGAACAGATTCCCCCCTAAAGCCTTCAGAGAAAACATGACCCCACCAACACCTTGATTTCAGACTTTTAGCCTCCAGAACTGTGAGCACATAAATTTTTGTTGTTTTAAGCCATCCAGTTTGTGGTACTTTGTTACCTCAGCCCTGGAAAACTAATGCAAATAATAACACGTTTGTGTTCATTGAAAAACTATATCTCAATGGAATAGTCAACCCCTGAAAATAAATTAAATCTGTGTAATTATTTAGAAAAAAGGGTTATAATATTTTATAAGTAAATAGAATGCAAAAATCTATAAAATTATGAATGTTATATGTTAAAACAATTCTCTGATACATAGAAAAAAAGATTGGAAGGATTTCAACAAAATGTTCAAATTGACTGCTTGTGTCCAATAAAATGTCAGTGTGTTTTCTACTTTTCCAGAGTTTTCAATTGTCTAAAATACATCCGTAATTAATTATCATAGTTGGTTGAGACTAATCAAGGCTCTCCCCATGGACTGGGATTCTCACTGCCCTTATTAGGCTGTTGACCCTTAAGTTGAAAGTCCTGAGTAAAATTGGGCTTCTATCAAGAAGAAAGAGGGTAGGATGTTAGGTAGGAAAAAAAAAAAAAATCCTGGTACCATATCACTGGAGGTACCCTAGGTTTTGCTAGAAGCTGTGAAGAGGGGGATATTGAAGATATAATTAATGGGGAGAAGCACGAGTGTATTTCCTGAGGAGTGCTTCAAGGCCATTTAATTCATTGGTAAAGCTCAACATTAGTATGACCAAAAACTGATCACTAAAGAACCAATCTTAGAATAACAGACAAACTAATTTTCCTACTCTTGGTAAACCAAATACTAGAAAATTCCCTACAGCTCGTCTTTTAATGATTATGTAGGATTCAGTCAATAACAAAAGTTAAGGACACAAAATCCAGTGGTATATTTTCATGATTCAGTTGGGTATACTGATATCTATTTATTCAAATGTGCATTCATTCATATTTCTTGAACATCTCCCATATGTTCAACACTGGGCTTTGAGTTCACAATACAACAGGGAGCAAAATGTCACAGTTCCGACCCTCAAATACCTTGCAATTACATTCAAGACACAGACATGAAACAGGGCATAGCATATGATGTATAATTTTGACTGGGATTGAGTGGCACAAAGGAGAGACAACAGGCACCATGGGAGTGTATAATGAGACCTATCCTGGCCTGGGGAGGTCGGATGTAATATTCACACTGACATATGTAAGATGAGGTTAAACTGATTCCTCAAGCAAAAGGAGAAATTTGCCAAGCAAGTTGGAGAAGGGGAGTGATGGGAGCATCCTGCAAGAAGCAGCTGGTGCAAAGGTCCCAAGTCTAGAACTATTCTGATTGGTTGGAGGAACTAAGAGAAAGAGAGTGTAATTGTAAGAGATCAATGTGGGCAGTGCTTGAGATAAGGCTGGGAGTGCATGTAGGGTCCTGGAGACAATGTTAACAGATAGAGGACTTCATCCTGAGTGCAATGGGAAGCCACTGAAGCGTTTTGAAAAGAAAAGAGGGTGACTTACACTTTAAATAGATCAGGACAGGGCAGCAGTAGAAGAGGGGAGACAGGAACAGGTAGGACAGCAACAATGGTGGCTTGCACTGGGAACAGATATGAGATGCATATATATAACTGAGTGAATCTGATCACATTAGAACATTGACACATGTTGAAGACTAGTAAACCCTGTACTGCATGATCTAATAAGGTTCCCTTTTGATCTAGTCACTTATGCATTCATCCAACATTCACTCACTACTTGAAAACAATATATTCAAATGCACAAATGCATTATTCAGCTGTATCCATCCTGTTGAGTGCATCTGCTGAGTTTTCTGTACCAACAGTTATATTTTTTTCATCTTTATATTTCATCTAATTATGTTTGTTACCTGCTTAGTCTTTTCTCATCATATCCATTTTTTGGATTTTTTACTACATTCTTCTTCTTTATCACTAAATAATATTGAATGTATTTTAAAAGTTTTATTCTGTCTATTCTTGATTTTTCACTTTCTCCTTATATATATACAGTTTTATCATTTTTAGGTTTGCCATCTGTTTCATAACCTGGGTCTTCCTCACATATTTAGTGAATCTTCTGTTCTCCCTTATGTGAGCTGGGTTGGGTGATAACCTTCATTAAGCTATGATGTCCTGTTGTATTACATCCCTATTCAAAGAATATTTACTACCCATGCATTCAGCCTCCACAAAATGAATATGCAACTGTGAACCTCTGATATTAGGTTTGGCTGTGTGGCTTTCCCTAGCAAGCCTAATATTAGTAGTGACTTGTCATGGTTAATCTTGCTTTCTTAAACTTTTGCCATTTTATTTAGAAGCACATTCCTACACAGCTAATGAAACTATAAAAATTAGAAACTTGGGGAAAATATCTAAATCAAATCTGTGGCCTGGAGCCAAGAAAAACCTCAGCCCAGCCTAGATCAGCCTAGATAGTGTCAGCCAACTCACATCCCATCACTTGAAACACCACCACCCAGCTGGCGCTCAAGTTCACGAGTGAGAAGTGAAAGTTTATTATGGAATGTCACTGAAATTTTTGTGGTGAGTTGTTACACAGCAATAACTGACTGACACATCTTATCCCTTCTACTAAGGATTTTTCACATTTTCTGGTCCATGAAGAGTATTCTCTTATTTTCAAGTGCTAGTGTTATTAATTTATTTATTTATTTACCACTCCTCAATATATATTCATTTACTATTTTAATTTTTTCCCTATTATTAATAGGTCTTTCATGAGAAAGGGGGATATTTCAAAATCTTTTCAGGCCACCATTTTTGAAATTAAAATATAGAGAAGGCATGGAATCAGTTATGGAATTATTCTAATTGGTTTAATTAGAAATCTCTAAGAAATTTTAGATGGACCAAAGAAAAACACTTGAAGGCTCTTCCAGATCTAGTAAGAATTTTCAAATTATAGCAAAGGGCTGCTCCACAGGTGACACCACCAGCACCGCATCTGAGCACAGATATGTGGATGGCATTTCTGCTTCTAGAAGGCACCACTAGAACCATGGTCCCTGCCACCTTTGCATGCTGGGTCCTGTCACTGGTTTCATCAGTGTAGATTCTGCCCAGCTCCTGCATCTTCTCTTCTCTTGTATCTGGATTGAAATCTCATGCAATTGTTTGTGATCCAGAGCCTAAGTCACATTCCAGCAAGGGAAGTTGGAAAGGTGAATTTCTGGCTCCATCTGGGGGAGAAGTGAACCCGTCATGTAGGAAAGTTCTCAAACGTAAAAAGGCAGCTACAATGGTTGATGGCCATGTCTTATGATCACTGCTTAGTTATGTTACAGATGAAATAAAAAGAAATAAACCTATACATTTATAAAGGTCATGGACTATAGCCTTCAGTTACAAGTAATCGCAATGATACTCGCAGATGCTCGTGGCCCAGTACCTGTCACACAGCAGGCACTCAACAAATGATAAATCAGTCAGTCTATAAATAAAACTCACAAATTCCTCCTATAACATGAAGCACAATTATTCCTTTATTCTAGAGTTTTAGTCTTGCCAGTGAGTCATTTGCTCTTCTGTCACATCTCCAGCCTTTACTTTCCATTTATCACTTTTGATCTTCTGGTGGGATGATTTCATTTTATAGTACACGCTTGTCAGAGCCTCGCCAGCTGTACCTCCTTATGCCTTCCCACCTCCTAGTCCTCTGGCTAATGGAAAAATGTCCATTCTAAGTTGTTGGTCTGGATCAAGAATTTAAAGAGATAGAAACATCAGTGGAACAGTGATCTTCAAAATTGTAACTTGAGGGGCATGGTAGGGAGAAAAAATTTCTGGCATTGCAAAAATGATATATCATATGGTGTTCCCCCTCCTTTTTTTATCCTCCTGAGCTATTGAAATTCCAAATGTGAATTGAAATAGAATAACAATCGTAAATTAATGAGTTTTACTGTGAAAAGAAAGAAAAAAAAAGCAAGAAAAATTGTTAATGTAAAAACAACCCTTGCACTTTATGTTTTGGGCAATGTTGGGTTAACCACACTTCTTAAAGTTTTTTAAATAAACATTTATTGAACACTGGCCATATGCTAGATTGTTGGGCTGTGGGGCACAGAGGTGAGCAATAGCAATGGGATACTTACTCCAAATCTGCTGCATTTTTAAAAGATTTTATTTATTTATTTGACAGAGAGAGAGAGACTGAGAGAGAAAAAAAGCAAGGGGAACAGCAGAGGGAGAAATAGGTTCCCTGAGAGAGCCTGATGCAGGGCTCAATCCCAGGACCCTAGAATCATGACCTAAGCCAAAGGCAAGTGCTTAACTGACTGAGCCATCCAGGCAGTCCTAAATCTGCTGCATTTGAACTTGGTTTTCCAGCCAGACAACTCCATTAAGATCAAAATATTCCTTTATTTAGTAAAACAAATCAATATTGCTCTTAGAAAAAGGAAGAATCAGGAAAGAAGGGAGAACACAGAGGATGAGAAGGAAAGATAGAGATTCTTAGCTGGGGTTCTTCTGCAAGCAGAGTCAGAAACAAGGGCTTACACATAAGAAAGTTATTTTGGAAGTGTGAGCTCAGGGAGCAGAAGCGAAGGAAGGGGAAGTGAAATAGAAAAGAGAGCCTGCCTGCCTTCTATTTTTCATTGGTAAAGAATAAGGTGGACCCTTGATCCCAGTGAGAAGCCTTCTGGAATGTGGAAGGAAGGAAGAACAAAGGAAGAAAAAAGGGCAGAAGATAAGGAAAAAATATAAGTTCTTGGTATTCTGATTTTTGAATCAGAAATATTAACAGAGATGCCTTGGTAGCTCAGTCAACTGAGCATCCAACTCTTGGTTTTGGCTCAGGTCATGACCTCAGGTCTTGAAATGGAGCCCCATGTCAGGCTCTGCACTCAATGAGAAATCTGCTTGAGATTCTTTCCCCCTCCCCCTCCCGATACCCCTCCCCTGTCTCATGCACATGCTCTCTCTCTAAAATAAATAAATAAATAATTTTTTAATTAATTATTTATTTTACAGAAAGAGAGCATGCGTGCATTAGCAGGAGGGACAGTGGGAGAAGGAGAGAGAATCTGAAGATGACTCCACGCTCAGCATGGAGCCTGACTCAAGGTTCCATCTCATGGGCCTGAGATCATGACCTGAGCCAAAACCAAGCATTGGAACCTTAACCAACTCTGCCCCCTCATTCCATAAATGGAATCTTAAAAAAAAAAAAAAAAAGAAGATGAAGAAGAAGAAGAAGCATTAATAGAAACATGACTCAAATATTTAAAGTTCTCCTATTTTAAGTTATTATACCTCACACTTACTAATTATTCTATTTGATGAGAACAACCCTTGGAAGTAGGTCTTATTCCTCATGTAGTGATGTAGTGGTGTGCCTAAAAGTGCAGACTCTGGAGTCACCTTAGGATGAAATAATGTCTCTACCACTTATTAGTTATGTTACCTTGGGCTAATTACTTATCGTTCTTTTTCATTTGTAAAAATGAAAATAATAAATGCACATACCTCAAAGGGTTGTTTGTTGTGAGGATTAAATAAGTTAATATTTTTAAAGTACTCGGAATGGGCCCGGCATACAGTGTAAATTAGCTTTTATAAATGCCTGTTTTGTTTTGTTTTTTTCCCTGATACTCTTAACAGTGGCTAAAGGACAGATTTCAAATGCCTTCTGATCCATAAAATAGGAGAAGCTCCTGTATTAGCAGAATTACTTTGAAACCTTTCAAAGTAAAATCCTCTACAAACTGTCCTAAACATGGCTATGGGGCAGCCAAATGAGCAGGACCCAGCCAGGAAGACCCAGAAGAGAGGGGTGGGACTCAGCAGGGAAAGAGCGTTTTGAGCAAATGCACATTTCACTGATCAACAGCTTCTCGCGGGATGTCCTCCCTAAATTGTTTTTCTAAAATGAAAAATCCTCATTCTAGGCAGGGTGCCAGGTTTTCTCTCCTCTGTACCCGATGAGAGAGTGCTCCCTTCTCCCTGGCCATTGGAAGCGAAAGTGAAGCCAAAATCCTGTTTTAGTCCAAATGCTCAACATTTACGGAAACGTGTTTGGATGGTTTACAACGGATAACCCTCCTTTTACACTCCAGTTGAAAGACATTAGCAATTCAGGGGGTTCTCTTCACTGCTTCCCACTCTATTTCTTTGTAGACTGACGTAGAAGTCCCCCTCCAGCATTTCCCAGCACTCCATTGGGTCTTGAATATCTGTGAGCCCATCAACATTTAAACACTGCCCCCCAAAACAAAACAAAACAAAACAAGACAAAAAAAAACAAAAACAAAAAAACATTGTCCCCTTCTGAAGCCTTGGAGGCCCTTTTTAGCACAATCAGGGATAGGGTGTCATTTAGAGAACAAGTACATATTTCTATAGTGGGGACCTGGGTCTCAGCTGACCTTCAGCCCTGAAGGAGAGGATCTGGGGAGACAGCAGGGCAGGCAAGATGGTGACAGAATGTGAGCCATTTTCCCAACTTAAGAGGTATATTAAATATTGGCAAAAAGCAATCATTGCAAAATGTGTATGTGTTTATTTATTTATTGGAATGGATGTGCCCAGTCATTATTTCTTCCCTCTGCGGGCAACTGGAAGAATCACAGAAAATGAGACTGACTCATATCTTGCTTTTACAGCTTAAGCTACTCCTATCCGATCCCATAAACACAAGTTGTCTACTATATTCTCACCAGTTCTTACACCCACCCTCGGATCGCAATCCAACTTCCATTTATATTTTCAAATCCTAAAACCAAAATGGGCTCATGTGTTTCCTAGCAGCTGTGGCAAGGAGACCAGAGGCTCTCTTTCTGGCTCATTCCTGCTTATCAGTTTTGCCCATGTACACACACACACACACACACACACACACACACAGAGTATGCTGTCTACACTTCTGAGTCAAATAATTTCACTCCTCTTTAATCAAAAACCATTCACGCTTCCAGAGAGTTGTGGAGATGATGTCCACAACAACCACAAATCTGTCCCGTGTCCCTGACACATCCTGATCTTCCTCTTCATCCCCATCCACATGACAAGCCAGGTTTCCTGTCTGCCAAGCTCTAGTCACTTTCCTGTTCCTGTCCTTATTTCTAGTGATCTAAACAAGAATTTTTTTCTTTCCAATGAAACATCCTTGCCTTTTGTGTTCCACCGAATGTCAGAGCTGGGAGGTTCGTTCTTCAGAGGTCAACCTCCTTGTTTTTTAGGCAGGACATTGAAGCCTGGAGTGAAAAAGTGATTTGTCTGCTTCCAGACAGCTGTTCAAGTAGTTATTGGATTTTGATCCAGCATGGCACACCACTGAAGAGGGCAGAAGTACATCTTAAATCATATCTCTGAGTCTCTCTTTCCACCATCTTGGAAGAAAATGGCAGTTGACAACTTTTCAAATTTACACATCCAGCTACTTAGTACTGGTTATAGAATATAATTTACCAATAGTCAGTTACCTGTGTGAGTTAGTGTAATCAGTGATTGTCCTGGGAACATGCATTCAAAAACCAGCTCTGCCCCTTTGTGGCCAAGGGCAATCTTATGCTCTCCAAGCCTCCACTACCTTAGTTTCTTTATCCATAAAATGGGACTACTGATACAGCACTCATAAAGTTTTTGCAGGATTAAATGAGATCCAGAATTAAAATAATAGTCAGATCAGCTCCTATTTTATTGAGCACTTGGCTAAATGTTTTAAAATATATTTTCCAGTAGAAAAACACTAAACCTTAGAAAGGTTAAATACCTTGCCTAAGGTAACACACATACAATGTGCTATAGGCAGGATTCAAACCTCATCTGTTGACAGCAACACCCACTCTTTCCCACTCCAGGATATGCTTAACATGGCCCCAGGCATTGTCCCCTGCCCTAAGCCTTCAGGGCATAAAATATAAGGATTTTTTAATAGAGATTCTTTTTTTTTAAATTCCGGTATAATTAACATACAGTGTTATATCAGTTTCAGGTATACATTATAGTGATTCAACAATTCTATAATTACTCAATGTTCACCACAATAGGTGAGCTCTTAATCCCTTTTATCTATTTCATCCATATTCTCTCCATCTCCCATCTGGTAATCAGAAGTTTGTTCTCCATAGAGTCTGTTTTTTGGTATGTGTCTTTTTTTTTCTCTTTGTTTTCTTTCTTAACTTCCACATAAGAGTGAAATCATATGGTATTTGTCTTTCTCTGCCTTATTTTCTGTAGCATTATACCCTCTAGATCCACCCGTGTTGTTGCAAATGACAAGATCTCATTCTTTTTGGGGGCTAATTAATACTCAACAGTGTATGTATGTATATATATATACATATATATGTATATATATATACTACTACTTCTTTATCCATTCATTTATTGATGGATACTTGGTTTACCTCCATAATTTGGCTATTGTAAATAATGCAGCAATACACATAGGGATGCATATATCTTTTTGAATTAGTGTTTTTGTATTTGGGAGGTAAATGCCCAGTAACGTGAATACCGGGTTATAGGATAGTTCTATTTTTAACTTTTTGAGGAACCTCCATACTGTGTTCTATAGTGGCTGCACCAATTTGCATTCCCACCAAAAGTGCACAAGGGTTCCTTTTTCTCCAGATCCTGACCAATGTTTGTTGTTTCTTGTGTTTTGTTTTGCTTTTTTATTTCAGCCACTCTGACAAGTATGATGCAATATCTCATCATGGTTTTGATTTGCATTTTCCTGATGGTGAGTAATGTTGAGCATCTTTTCAGGTATCTATTGGCCATCTATATGTCTTATTTGGAGAAATGTCTGTTCCTATCCTCTGCCCATTTTTCAATTGGATTATTTTGGTGTTGGGTTGTATTAATTCTTTATATACTCTGGATACTAACCCTTTATTGGACATGTCATTCACAAACACCTTCTCCTTTTGGTAGGTTGCCTTTTAGTTTGTTTGTTGTTTCCTTTACTGTGAAAAAGCTTTTTATTTTTTTTCAGATCCCAATAGTTTATTTTTGCTTTCATTTCCCTTGCCTCAGGAGACATATCTAGAAAGATGTTGCTATGGCCAAAGTCAGAGAAATTAATGCCTGTGATCTCTTCTAGGATTTTTATGAATTTAGGTCTCACATTTAGAGCCTTAATCCATTTCCAGCTTACTTTTGTGTACGGTTTAAAAAAGTCCAGTTTCACTCTTTTGCCTGCAGATGTCCATGAAGAGACTGTTTTTTCCCCATTGGATATCCTTTCTTCCTTTGTCGAAGATTGACCACATAATTGTGTATTTATTTCTGAGTTTTCTATTCTGTTCCATTGATCTACTTTATTTTTATGCTGGTACCATACTGTTTTGATTATTACAGGTCTGTAATATAACTTGAAGTCTGGAATCGTGATCCCTCTTGTTTTGTTTTTCTTTTTCAGGACTGCTTGGGCTAGTTGGGGTCATTGTGGTTCATACAAATTTCAGGATTATTTGTTTTAGTTCTGTGAAAAATGCTTTTTGTATTTTGATAGGGATTGTATTAAATATATAGATTCTGGGAGTAGTATAGATGTTTTAACAGTATTTGTTCTTTTAATCCATGGGGATGGAATATCTTTCATTTGTGTTCTCTTTAATTTCTTTCATCAGTGTTTTATAGTTTTCAGAGTACAGATCTTTCACGTCTTTTGTTAGGTTTATTTCTCTATGTATTGTTTGATTTCTTCTTTGATTTCTTGGTTAACCCTTCTTTGTTTAGTAGCATGTTATTTAACCTCAGTGTATTTGTATTCTTTTCAGAGTTTTTCTTGTGGTTGACTTCTGTTTTCATAGCATTGTGGTTGGAAAAGATAAATGCCATGGCTTCAGTCTTTTTTAATTTTTGAGACTTGTTTTGTGGCCTAATATGTAGTCTATTCTGGGGAATGTTCTATGTGCACTTGGAAGAATGTGTGTTCTGCTGTTTTAGGATGGAATGTTCTGAATATATCTGTTAGATCCATGGTGCCATTCAAAGCCACTGTCTCACTGATTTTCTCTTTGGATGATCTATCCATTGATGTAATTGGGGTGTTGACATCCCCTACTATTATTGTATTACTATTGATTACTTCCTTTATGCTTATTATTAGCTGTTTTATGTACTTGGGTGTTCCCCTGCTGGGTGCATAAATATTTACAATTGTTATATCTTCTTGTTGGATTTTTCTCTTAATGATTATATAGTGTCCTTTTTTGTCTCTTGTTACAGTCTTTGTTTAAAAGTCTATTTTGTCTGATATAAGTATTGCTACCCTGGCTTTCTTTTCACTTCCATTTGCATAATAAATGCTTTTCCATTCATTTATGTTCAATCTGTATATGTCTTTAGGTCTGAAAAGAGTCTCTTGTAGGCAGCACATAGATGAGTCTTGAGTTTTTATCCATTCTGTCACCCTATGGCTTTTGATTGGAGCATTTAGTCCATTAACATTCAAACTAATTATCAAAAGTTATGTGCTTATTGACATTTTGTTACTTGTTTTATGGTTGTTTTTGTAGTTCTTCTCTGTTCCTTTTTTCTCTTGCTCTTTTCTCCATGGTTTAATGCCTTTCTTTTTTTTTTTTTTAAGATTTTATTCATTTATTTTAGAGATAGAGAGGTGAAGAAAAAGCAGGTGGGGAGACTCCATGCTAAAAGCAGACTCCATGCTAAAAGCAGAGCCCAGTGTGAGGCTTGATCCCATGACACCAAGATCATGACCTGAGCTGAAATCCAGAGTCAGATGCCCAACGAACTGAGCCACCCAGGTCCCTAGTTTCATGGCTTTCTTTAGTGGCATTGTCTTTATTTTTTGTATATCTATTACTGATTTTGATTTGTGGTTAGCATTAAGTTTATATATAACATCTTATACATATGGCAGTTTATATTTAGTTGGTGGTCACTAAAGTTTGAACCCATTTTCTATTCCTCTCCCTGCCATATTTTAGGTATACGGTACTGTATTTTATATCCTTTTATTTGGTGAATCTTTTGACTGAGTTTTAAAAATATTCTGAATTTTACTGTTTTTATGCTTCCTACTTTTCTTACTCCTGCTTATGGTATTTCCTTTCCATTGAAAAAGTCCCTCTTTAACATTTCTTATAGGACTGGTTTAGTGGTCATGAATTCCTTTAACTTTTGTTTGTCTGGGAAATTATCTCTCCTTCTATTCTGAATGATATCCTTGATGGATAGAGTATTCTTGGTTGCAGGGTTTTTTGTTGTTGTTGTTGTTGTTTTTCCTCTTTCAGCACTTTGAATATATCATGTCCCTTCCTTCTGAGCTGCAAATATATCATGGTTCCTTCCACTAAAAAAATCAGGTTATAGTCTTATGGGGTTTCCCTTGTATCTAGTTGTCCTCTTCTCTTCCTGTTTTAAAATTATTTCATTATCACTACTTTTTGCCATATTAATTACTGTGTCTTGGTGTGGACCTCCTTGGATTGATTTTGCTGGGGGCTGTCTGTACCTCCGGGATTTTTGTTTCCTTCCCCATATTTGGGAAGTTCTCAGCTATTATTCCTTCAAACAAATTTTCTGCCCTCTTTTTTCTCTCTTCTCCTTCTGGAATTGCCTATAATGTGAATATTATTACATCTGATAAGGTTGCTGAGTTCTCCAAGTCTATTTTCTTTATTATTATTTTTCTCCCTTTGTTCAGCTTGATTGCTTTCCATTTCTGTGTCCTCCAGGCAGCTGATCCTGTCTTCTACTTCTAGTATACTATTTATTCCCTATAGTGTATTTGCAATTTCAGTTATTGCATTCTTCATCTCTGATTAGTTCTTTTTTATGTTTTCTAACTCTTTGTTGAGGGTTTCACTGAGGTCCTCCACTCTGTCCCCAAGTCCAATGAGTAGCTTTATGATTGTAACTTTAAGTTCTCTATCATACATATTACTTCTCTCTCTGTTCAGCTTTCTTGCTGTGCCTGTATCCTGTTCTTTTATTTGGGACATAATCCTCTGTCTCCTCACTGTGTCTAACTCTGTGTCTGTTTCTCTGTGTTAGGGGAGTCAGCTTTGTTTTCTGCTCTTGAAAGTAGTAGCCTTATGAAGAAGAGGTCATGTAGTGCCCTGCAGTGCAGTGTCCTCTGTTCATCAGAATCTGTGATTCAGGAGTGTCTCCTATGTGTGTTGCATGCACCCTACTCTTGTGGCTGAGCCACTTTTACCTTCAGTCCAGTCATCTGCAATGGCTTTTGTTGCTGTGGTGGTTGGGATTTGGTCCCTGTGTTGTTAGTCAACCAGTCTGGAGCTGCCTTGAGCTTTAGTTGAGTCAGAACAGGCAATTGCTGATGATGCAGTAGCACCAAACTATAGGGTACTTTCCTTGCATTGTCCCCTGAGAACTTTTCTTTGGTAGATGGGGCCTGCAGTCCGACAAGACCACTGTTAGGCTGAAGTCAGGCTGGTGTATGTGGTCATCTTCCCCTCTCCTCAGGGCAGGAGTCACTTTGGAGTAGTGTTGATACCACTCAGGCTGCTTGCACACTGCCAGGCTTATGACATCACTTTGGATGGGCCCCAACTATATTGAAAGGGGTAGAGCCACAGGAGAACAAGGGGGCATGGCATACAATGTTAACAAGGTTTGAACAGGTCTGCTGTTGGGGGGGACCTGGAGCCAGGCCTAGTTGGAGGGGGCATGTCTGCAGGAGATTGGAGTTTAGCACACTATTAACAAGTATTGGCACTTTGCTGGTTCCTGTAGGTGTCTATATGTCTTGGCTGGGGGGTAGGGAAGGGAAATGGTGCCCACCAGCTCCTTTGGTCCTGGAGAAATCTCCTAAAGATCCCTGCACATGTTCTAAGATTAGTAAATAAATCTCCTTCCCATATACCACAGGCAATTTTCAACTGCTGTTTCCATATTGTATCTCTGCAGGGCTGTTCGTTGTGCTGTCTCTTTAAGGGTGAGGACTCCATTTCCTCTTGTCCTTCAGGCTCTCCCAGAGCTGAGCCCACTGATTTTTAAAGTTCCTGGTGTTAAGCCCTCCTGATTATAAGAACTCACAAAATTCAGCCCCTCTGGTTTTCAAAGCCAAAAGCTATGGGGGTTCATCTTCCCCATGCTGGTTCCCCATGTCTGGGGTGGTTTGTGTGTTTCTCCTTTCTCCACATCTGTGGTGTCTTTATCTCCCATGGATGGTTACACAGGTCCGTTTACTTCCCAACCATTTCTTTGTCCTTCCTACCCTCTTTGATGTGAATTCTTCTCTATATTTAGCTGTGGTGAGTCTGTTCTGCCAGTCTTTTGGTCATTTTCTGGGTTACTTACACTGACAGGCGTGTTTTCTAGTTGTATTCATGAGACAAGGTGAGCTTCAGATCTTTGTACTCTGCCATTTTCCCAGGAAGTCTAATATCCAAGGATTTTGTTATCTGCTTCCTTTCTGACAGCTCAAACAACATACACCTGAGCACCTGTTCTTCTCTTGGTTCCTTCAGCCACGTATTACTTTGCAAACAAACACTCTAGATTTTGCAAAAATTGCAGAGACATGAAAACTGTCATCACCTATGGTTCTATCCCAAAGGGGTAGTGGCATGTCAAGGGTGAACATGAACATAGGGTATCACTTGGTGTATCTTTAGAGACAATTTAACTTGTCCCCAGAATAATCAGCACATTCAATTGTGACATGCAACACTCAGACAAATCTTGAATATAGAACAACCAAGTTTATTTGGGATTTCCCTCCCCACTCAGCTAGCAATAACTAGCTGCAAAGCACTCAACAAATGTCTCCAAGTTAACTGGGCACATTAATTTCCTGGGCAGTTCTGTGGCCACATGACTCTATTCTGCTGAGTTTTGCACTATTTTTGAACTTCTTTCCTTTTCTTCAATTCCATTTCCATTTTTCTGCATCACTATTCCACACAATTCACTGATCTGGTCTTTGTGCAGAGATGAGCATAGAGTGGCTTAGATAAAACAATTAACAAGTGTACTCATCCAAAGAGTTGTCCAGCTAATGAGATACAGGAGATGAAAGAACAAAAACCAAAGAGAAGGAGAAGATATGATTAGAAAAGACCATCAGGTCTGATGGAGGAGGTAATATTGACATGGGCTTACGAGTTTTTTTATCTAACTCTTTTTCCCAAAGGCAAGACCTTTGGAGAAGGGAGATTCTAGCATCAGCTGTATGCTGCATCCAGAAGCTATCCACCTGAACAAATCCATTTCATATTCCTCTCTGTTATTTTTCTAACACTAAGGACAGACTCCATGGTCAAGCCAAAACAAGCATCTGTCAGCTGTACAGTTTCCAAGGTCTGAACGATTCAGTCTTAAATAACATAATGGTGAAGATACCAAATATTTAGTGTAAATTCGCGCCTTAAAAAACAGTCCTTTCTTTTCTCAGAGACACAGTTCAGATAAAGATACACTCAATTTACATTCATAAACAAAACATTGAGTTTTACAGTTGACAGCTAATTTATGGTTAATTCAACATTTCTCTTTTTAACTCTACATTTTGCTACGTCTTCTTCCAGATTCAGGGAGCACTGGCTTACCTTGGGTCAGCCCCCATGGCCACCTCCCCTGAAACAGCCAGTGCAGAAAGACCTGGCCCAGGACCCTGGTCAGGCTTGTTTTAAGCCTCTTGCATATTATTCTGTTTCTCTATAGTAGAAGAAACTCATCTTCAGTTTGGGGTGGTAAGATCTAAGTCTCAAATCTGTGCTTTATGTGGGCAAGTAGAGGGAGCAGGCTCTTGAGTTCATTTTGTGAACAGCATGTCAGGCTGACCAAACTTAAGGAAAAGAGATATTTGCACTTCTAACATCCAACCTCTCCCCTTTTCCATACTGTAATCTTGAAGTTACCTCCTTTCTTTGTAGGCAGAAGCTGGCTATCTCTCTGCTGAGAATAGAGCTGATGGTATAGAATGCTATTTCAGGCCTTGAAAGAATTGTCTCACAAATAGTTTATGCTCTTTCTATATTCACACACAACTTGTACCTTTATTTTCTTAACATATTTTAATTGAGCATAAATAGATTCACTTTTAAAGCTTAACATGGTCCTAGGCAATAATATCTATATAATCACAGCTAGATGTCCAATTCTACGTTATAATACTGATTAAAATAAATACATGACTGCTAAAACAAGAAAAGATAATTGACTCTTTATCACCTATGGTAACCTGGCTCACCAGTGAGAATGTGCAGACCATGCTTCAGAGATTGCCTTCTGATGCTACAATTCTGTGATTATCACAGAAGAGGTTTGAATCTGCAAGCAGAAGGGAGATGTGGTGCTAGTTCAGTGAAGAAAACATAGCATAGCAAGAAAGATGCAATTTAAAAATGCAAGAGAACAGCAGGAAGCATAAATTCAAAAGTTTTTAAATAGAGATAAAAGAGCTAAGCTGATCCCTGGAGATGCAAATGTGTCCATTCTGGGCCTGTTTTTTCAGAGCCAGTGAGTAAATTTCTGTTTGTATTTGAAGAGGAATATTGGTTTTTCTTTGACGTAAATAAAAATGAAAATATTTTACATGTCTCTTCTGTTTCAACAAATAGAGAGGGCATTCTCCTTTAATTTCCATCAACATCTTTTTATTTGTAGTTCTGGGTTGTCAGTAGAAAACATTGACTGTGTTTCTTCATATATATCAGAATGTATACAAGTGGCATAGGTTTTAAAGTGACCTGCATCAATCCATAAAGAAAAAAAAACACAGAATACTACAAATTTGCTAAATTCCAAACTCAGTCTTAATATGTGTGAGAAAGAAAAAAATTCCTCACTGAAGTTTTCACAATATGCTTAGCATAACCACTTAGTTCATAAATGGTATTTCCTCAAAGTATTGCATCAGAACACCTATGTTTCCCCCAGAAAAACATCCGTATCATCTGTCTTGATATTTCCCACACCATAAAGGGAGCATTAAATCTGGGGAAAATGAAAGATGTGGGTAATATTGGTTTTCAGTGATCCAACTCTGCTGTTGGACACCTTTTCGCCTTTTGAAATACTGTCTCCGATCCTTATGATTCATTTCCCACATTCCCAAGGTTGTTGGAGAATCTCTCCACCAACGCAACAAAGATATTCAGAGGAAAGTCTTTGACATTGCTGACGCCTCCAGGAGAGTTTGCTAGTGCTTGTCCTCCCAGGCATGTCTGCCGTTTGTCCTCACATAAAGGATGTAGAGAGCAAATGAGAGTGTGCACAATAGAAAGAGTGTCATCTTCGCAGAGTTCAAATCCCAAGTCACACAATGAAAATCATTTGTCTTAGTGGAAATTAACTTTCCTCTCCAACACGGCCAATTTACCTGGTATGCTCTGCACATCACTGAAATACTGTTATACTTATTATTAGTTGTCCTGGCTCAAGCTTCTGTGGAGCACTGGCCCACCACCACAGCCATCCCAACCCTTTCCTGGGAAACTCCAGGACCACTGCCAGTGTGCTTCCAAATGGTTGCTGCCTCACCTTTTCTGGCCGTTATATGGTTTGAATATCCTTCTTGCTCTCAAACCTCTGTGCCCCAACCTGTAAAATGGAACACTAATGCCAACCATAGGGGTTATTATGGGGATTAAAAGAAAAAAACGGAACATGCCCAACATTTAGTAAATGGTCAACATGCTAACTACCTTCTCTCTTCACTTCAAAGTGATTCAGGCTTAAATCAAAGAAAACTTTCTCTCCCACCATTTAGAATAAGTGTTTCCAAAGCCCAGACCCAAAAGATGCCCCCTAACACACACACACACACACACACACACACACACACACACACAAACCGTAGGGTCCTTATCACAACCCTTTGGTAGTCCAAAGATCAGAGGGCCCTGCTAATGTCGCAATCCTTGACATTAGGCAAATCCTTGAAAATACAGAATTCCACATTACTGAAGTCAGCTCTCCCTTGTGCTTCCCTCCCTGCCTCCAAACTCCCTTTCATGGGCTGTCAGATCGATTTTGCAGCCTGTTTGAGTAAGTTGATTAGGGCCTGAGGGAGCAGCCCCATCTCTGCAGTGGACTAATGAGGAGGAGAAAGCCAACTGCTCATTCCTCTTCAAAATATGTGCTGGAAAAAAAGATCATTTTTGCTCAGTTTTGCAGTTTTTTTTTTTTTAATGTCCCCCAGTCATTTGGGCCCAAAAGTATAAATCCAAGCTTATGCTTGACATGCATTTTTTCAATCAGTCTATTTTAATTGCATAAATGCTCTTTTTTGTCTAGAAGGGAAAATATAATGCATAGTTCATTGTAAAAGGACGTGGCCTTGATTGGCATAATTAAGATTTTCTGTTCAAAAGTACCATATAAAGACCAGAACTGGATAATCACCTCCAAAAATTAAAGGGTTCTCACCCTAATCTGTATTTGCATTTTTTCTTGTCAGTAAAAAAATAAAGCATAAGTTGAGGTAAAACGAAAACAAAAACCAAAACCTACTTATATTGTTATCTTTAAATATTCTCCCCAAACACTAAGGTGCAGTTTTTACATTTTTGCATGGATTGAAATACCAAAGGAGACTTTTGGGCTGGGGTGGTAGAGGCCTTCTCTCCCAAGAATTGGATACTGGGAGTGTACTTTGAGCCATCTTACAGATCTAAAGTTGCCACTGGGTTATAAGGACTTTTAATTTATTTTTAGGGAAATGTGGTTTAGCTTTTATCCACTAAAAATATTGCTTAGACCCTGATGTGTATTGAATTGTATGCCCAACAAAGATATGTTTAAGTCCAAACCCCAGCATCTGTAACTATGAGCTTATTTGGAAATCAGGCCTTTGCAGGTATAATTAAGCTAATTAGGTCCTATTGGATTGTGATGAACTATAACCCAGTGGTTGGTGACCTCCTGAGAAGGCCATGTGGAGAATCATAGACATGGAGAGCAGACACACAGAAGACACTGTGTGAAGACAGAGACACAGATCAGAGTTATGCTGTCAGTAGCCAAGGGAAGCCAAGCATTGCAGGGAGCCACCACAAGCTAGAAAAGGCAAAGACAGATTCTCCTCTCCAGGCTTCTGACAACTCCAGGTGTCCTGCTATCACCTGGCTTCCACAATTGTGAGAGAATAAATTTTTTTTAAGTCACCAAGTTTGTGGTGATTTGTTATGATAGCCTTAAGAAACTTATACAGACCACAATGCCTAGGATTAAACCAAAACAAAGATGATAAGACTACTCACTATATGGTGGGCAAGATAATATGACCAAGACACCTAAACAGGTGGGAATAAAAGCTGCCTTTTTAGGCCTGGCCTGAGGTAAAAGTGTGAATCTGTATTGAAGTCTCCTTGCCCGCCTGTATCTGTGTCTTTCTCCCCACATCAATCTCTCCTGATCATCCCCAAAGCATTCTTGCTCCTCAGATTCTGTCTGTCTTCCTAGACTTCCCACATATAGGAATGGGAGGGGCCAGATTCAAAACCTAGGAACAAGCATTGGAGTCAAACACATTTGACTTTCTATCCCACACACCCACTAATTAATTTTGCTTTCATTTGAATGTCAGATCTCCCTGAGACTCATTAGCCCATTTGGAAATTGGGGACACTAATAGCAACCTCACACAGTTTTGGAGAGGTTTACATAATATGATTTACATTGAAGTCCTGCCATCTACCAGTTCCTCAATAAAATTTAATTTTACTCATTTCCCTTCCCAAGAGACATATGTGCTGTGAATCAAACATTGCGAGAATACAAGCCTAGAAAAGTTGGGCCAGGCAAGGAGATTAAAGGTCCCTGGGGACAGAGGTTGTCTGGAACATACCATGGACCAAGCATTCTGCTATATATTTCACAAGTGCTAGTACATTGAATCTTCACATATATGCTGTGAAGCAGATCTTGTCATCACCTTAGTTTCCTGGAAAGAACCTAAAGCTTAGAGTGGGGCTTATCAAGCTCAGTACCAATAACACTTTGGACCAGATCATTCTTTATACTGCAGCACTGCCCTGTGCATTGTAGGATATTTAGTAGACTCCCTGGCACCTACCCACAAGATATCAATAGTATCCCTTCCCCTAGTTAGGATAACCAAAATGTCTCCAGACATTGACAAATGTCCTCTGGGGTGCAAAATTACCCCACGTGAGAATCACTGGTTTAGGGATATTCAGTTATTAGTCCAAAATCATGAAGCCAGTATAACCTAGACTTTCAAAACCCAAGTGGGTATTATTAAGCAAGGGAAAAAAAGGTGAGTGCTTATCCTAAGACAGAGACAATTGGCATTTACTGTTGCCCCAGTAACACGGACTTTTGATGAGAGCAGCAAGGGGTGCTCTTTATATTCAAACCACATCATGGGTCAGAAATGAGGTAACGGTAGTGACCTTGAATCAAGAAGATTCTCACAGGTATCAGGTTAGGAGCAGAAGATACAGTAATCTCTCTTTCCACAGGAGCTGAATTTTTAAATGATCTCAGAGTCAACAGAGTCAACATCCATGTCTAGCCTCCCTTGCAGCTTTCATATGATTCAGATCTGGCCAGTGGATGTGAACACAAGTGATAAATCATCTTTTAGGATATGCACTTAAATGGAAGGCATATGTTTTCCCTGTAGTCTTTCCTCTGTGCTGATGCTTGGCAGATAGATATGTGGTCAACCATCAGGGACCATGAAAACAATGAGAGTGCCATGGAGATGTCAGAGCACTGGAAAAGAAGTTGTCTAGGTCATGACAACTTTCAGAGCAGAACTAGCTGACCACCCTGGACTTATACAAGAGAAGATTGAGCTTTCACATTTCTCTAAGCTACTTTGGTTTTGGGTCTCTGCCATAGGCAGCTGAGGCAATAGCTATATCTCTCTATACAAGGTGTAAATGCCTTCAGAATGATATATTAGACCTTTTGACATTTGCATCTAATAGGGGCCATACCTTAACCCAAGCAATCATTCAATTGTTGAATCTCAGCCACCAATGAAAAGGGCTGGATTTCAGAATTGGCAGAGCATCAGTATGGAGTAGTGGTTGAAGGTGTAGGCTTCAACGTTAAGTTGGTTGAGTTCAAATTTCTACCTTCTGCTCACAAGCTGTATGACTTTAGGCAAATTACTTGATCTTTTTCCATTTCAGCTTCTTTTTTCTTTTTAATAAAAGAGGGATTATAACTGTACTTATTTCAGGATTTTTTAGTGTAGAATAAATAAGTTAGTGTATATGAAGCACTTACAAGGATTAGGACTTAGAAACAGGCAGTTTATCTGGGAGAAGAGCCCATAAAACCCAAGGGAGGAAGAGGAGAAACTGACTCATAGAAGAAAGAAAAGAGAGTAAGGGATGAATTAGACAGTAGATAAGAACTTTGGGCAAGTGAGGCTCAACCCCATTGGGGAATCTATATAGAATATTTCTCAGTGTTGTCCTACTAAAGCAAATGACCTGGGGTAATTAGCCACTGTCTTTACTTTCCACTGGTTCCCTTATTCCCAGATTTTGTCTGACTACTGGGAGCAAGCCCTGGAGATGCAGAGAAAGTCTTTAGGTAGAAAAGATGAGAGATAAAGCTGCCTGAGGTGGGAATTTGCCAGTGTACTGACAAATCTTCTGGGACTAGCAGTTAACTCAGGTGGGGCAACAGAACATGTGGGTAAAACATCAACAGTGTCCGCTGTTCAGAGAACTTCTTGCTGAACATTATTTAGAATGCCAAGGCAAAGACTTTCTAAGGAGAGAGATTCTAATTAAACATCTTCCCAATTTGTCCAGTGGTTTGTCTTTTGAATTTATAAGGTCTATCATCTTACATCAAGGTTTCTTTAAAAACTTGGGAATGTTGGAAAAGCTCCTGCTTAATTATGTTTCAGAAGAATTAACCAAGATTGTTGGTAGCCATGTGGCTAACAAGCCATTTAGGGCCATTCAACTCCCTGAGTAATTCCTGAAATAAGTTTGCAAAAACCATCCAGCATTAATTCATATAGAGAAGGACTTATGGATCCAGAAGTAGCCCTGACAAGAGCAAAATTAACATAAACAGAGATGGAAATGTAACACGCAAGGCAAAGTGAAGAAAAAAATCTTCCTGATGGTCTTTCCAAAGCACTGGACTCTCTATTGGAAAGAAGAACATGGTCATTAACCCAGTGTCTACTATGTGCAGGTACAGTGCTAGCCATTTTTAAACCATTGACTCATTGGGTCCTCAAAACATTCCTATCAGGAAGAATTGTTGTTTTCATTTTACTGATGAGATATCCAAGTCTCAGTGAAGCAATTAGTCCATGATTACACAGTAAGACTGAGTTAGCATTCATATCCTGTTCATCCCATCTTGAACTTCCATGTGCTTTCATGGGGCTTCTTGTACCTGCTTGTGCACCAGAATTATTTATATAAAAGCAAGTTTCCCAGGTTCTACGCAGACCTACTGAATCACAATCTCTGGGAACAAGCTCAGAAATTTCTAAGGTAAATGTTCCCCAAGCAATTCTAAGCTGTCACATTTGGCAACTTCTATTCATGACACATATTTATGTCATGAATAGAAGTATATATATATATCTATATACATATAGATATAGATCTATATGTATATAGTGTAGAATAATATATTATATATATATTATATATATTTATAATTATATATATATTTATATATATAATTATATATATAATTATCTATAATTATATATATAATTATATATATATTATATATATAATATATATATTTTGATCTGATATACACTTTTCTGTATATCTATATATAGATATAGATATAGATCTATATCTATATGTATATATATATATAGACACAGAAGTGAATTGAAAAAAAGCTGTAGAAAGAGACAATTTAAAATCAGTCAACATGAGAGAGCACCCAGGGCCAGATAATAAACATTTTTGTCCCTGCCATAACTACTCAACTCGGCCATTTGTGAAAGTAGCCATAGACAATATGCAAAAGAATGAATGTGATTGTGCTCCAAAAAAATCTTTTATTTGCAAAAAAAACAGGCTGTTGTCCATGTGCCATGCTTTTGTGAGCCTTGTTCTAATGGCAGATGCTTTTTGGAGGTGTTCTGGGCAAATGGACATTCTCTGATGATAAGATACCCCTCTCAAAGGAAAATTTCCCTCATTCATGTTCAAGGCCACAAGATTGAGTATACATTCATGCATACGAAAAGAATAGGCAACTACATATATTATCTAGTTCTTTTATTTATTTAATATTAGATGTGAATCATGCACAACCATGGCAATAATTGGTTGAATAAATTTGTAATGACTGAATAAATTGGAGTCAAAGAATATCCTCAGATTCTAGTTTCAGAGGAACCAGAGCCTCATGGTAAAAGATTTACCTATTTTGAACCATAGGAATTTTCATAATTTGGAGAATAGAATAGGGAAACAAAACACTTTGTTTTGTCAGCTGTGGATGACCATGAACATTTAAACCTTCTGTAAGAACACCTTGTGCTTTCCTTTCGTCAATGGTAAAATGGGGAATTTGATGAGATTTACTCAATTCTCCTCTTGATGGCCCTAACATAGCTGATGATAAACAGGAAACTTTAAGAAGATTTTACTATAGGTCAGGATACAATAAATAGAAATAGACTCAAAAGAACAATATAGATCTAGATCATCTGCTTTACAGGATAACTTTCAGCTTTTCTTCCATTCCAGAAGCTTTTTTTTTTTTTTTTTTTAAACATACATCCATTCCCCAAACAGCTTGTCTCCTTAAGTCTGGCCTATGAAACAAAGAAGAGAATGTCAGAGTGGAGTGACTGAAGTCCTATTCTTAGAGTTCACATCCCTATTTGGCAATCTAAAGCTAATTATCCAGATGATAGGATCATTCTTATCCCCAAAGAGTTCCAGTAGGGAGATTTACGGTATAAGAGCATGTATACACATAAAATAATATAATAAGTGCTAAATGGAGCTACTAACCCCTTTAAGCCTGGTCAGATTGGGAAGAAGACTCTAAGATCATGTGACTCTGGAGCCCACAGTGGTTGACACTGTATTTCCAACTCTGACAATGACAAGAGCTAATTTGTTAGAATTCCTGGCTTCCTTTTGGCTGTCTAATTTAAAAGAGAGGTGGACACCCAGAGAGCTCACTTTTCTGAATCTATCCTAGGGAAAGGTCTTCTAAACATCTTCAATCTCTTCTCAAAATACACATCTGTAGAACTATCACCTATTCATTTATGTGAACTTTTCTTGATGCTATTTCTATTTTCACCCTGTGGTACTTCATGGAGTAACACTGACATTCTTCAGTCTTTGAAGATTGTTCTCTCCAAGCTGAGGCTCATAGTTTTGTGTATAAAGCATTTGACTCTGAAGGTTGGATTGGGTTCTACCTTCCTGCCTCCACAGTGCTTTTTGCTTCATCTATCACAGTCCTCACCACTAGACATTGCAATTACTTATTTTAGTAGGTGTGATTTCCATCATAATACTGAGGTTCATAAAATATTTTATTACTTTTTTGCATTTCAAATATATAATCAGAACTTTCCATATATAGTGTTGAGAAAGTCAATTGCAACCATCATTTGGATGCTTCCACCCACAATCTCCAGCCTTAAACTATTTAGAATATTCAAGAGGGTCCTTCTGGTCTTTGGTCCACAGGCTGTCATATGTTCATCATCTAAAGCCATAAGATTCTTTGGGCAGGACCTTGCAACTTCTGTACCAGTCTTGAGCTCTGGATCTTTGCAAATGCAAATTTGATAAATTCACAATGGAAAACTGATATTAAAGGACAAACAGCAGTCTCCCCTAATAGTCATCAACTATTTCTTTTTTTTTTTTTAAGATTTTTATTTATTTATTTATTTGACAGAGATCACAAGTAGGCAGAGAGGCAGGCAGAGAAAGAGGAAAGGAAGCAGGCTCCCCGCTGAGCAGAGATCCCGATGCGGAGCTTGATCCCAGGACCCTGGGATCATGACCTGAGCCGAAGGCAGAGGCTTTAACCCACTGAGCCACCCAGGCACCGTCTGTCATCAACTATTTCTTAATTTTACAGTTCTAGACATTACCTTCCTTCTAGGAATTTAGCTCACATTCTCCCTGCACGCGCGCGCACACACATACACAGTTCCCTCTCTGCATCTCTCCAGTGTAGTTATATAGCAATAATTGATCTATTCAGTTTTCAATATTTATCAGAATGATTTTTGTACATGTTATTTATACCTTAATAGGTATAATATTTGAAACATTTTATTTACCCTAAAGTTTATAATTGCCTTACATTTAATTTGCTAAATTTTCTGTTTATCCATCACAAATGGATAAATGGATAAACAGAACTTTCCAAACCATCTGAGAACACATCCATTGGTCACATCTCAGTCAGAAACCATCTTCCATAACTCTCCATGCTTCAGCTTCTCTGGCACTTGGGCGTTCTTGAAGGTGGCTACGGAACTGTCCTTCCCATCCATCCTTACTCTGAGGCTTAAATTTACCCTCCAGAATCCCACACCTCCCAGTTTCTAATCCTACTCCATTTTGGTTGTGAATCATATTCTTCTGAGAAAGGGAGTATGAAAAGGGAAAATTCTTAATATCTCAAGTGGCTGAAAATATCTTTGTTCTAGCATCACATTGGAATAATCATCTGTTGGACATTGAGCCCTGGAATGAAAGTAACACCTTCTGAATTTAAAGATGCTCATTTGTCTCCAAGCCTCTAGTGCAGCTTTTGAGAAGTCTGATGTCATTCTGATTCCTGACACTGTAAGTTTGTTCGTTTTTCTCTTTGGAGGATTTAAGATGCTCTTCTTGTCTCCAGTCTTCTGAAATCTTATTTTAAGATGTCTTGATAAGGGTCTTTTTATTTTTATTCCTTGTGTTGTGTCCTTCAAAATCTGGGAGTTTTTCTTACTTGATTTCCATGGATTCCTCCTCTCATTTTTCCCTAGTTGCTCTACCTGGAAATTTCCTCTGCTTTTTCCACTTCTTTGTCTCTTTATTCTATGTTCTGGGAGATTGCTTCAAGTTTACCTTCCAACTATTTCACTGAATTTTAATCTTCCTAATATCACATTTTTTATTTGCAAGAAGACTTTTAAAATTTTTATATTTTATATTTATTTATTTATTTATTTATTTATTTATTATGTTGTTAGCCAACATATAATACATCATTAGTTTTTGTTGTAGTATTCAATGATTCATTAGTTCTGTATGATACCCAGTGCTCATCACAACACATGCCCCCCTTAATATCCATCATCTAACTACCCCATCCCCCCACCCCTCTCCCTTCTGAAACCTTCAGTTTACTTCCCAGAGTCAAAAGTCTCTCATGGTTTGTCTTCCTCTCTGATATTTTCCCCTTCAGTTTTCCCTCCTTTCCTCAATGGTCCTCCATGCTATTCTTTATGTTCCACATATGAGCATACCTTTAAAATCTTTTCATGGATATAATGTCTTGTCTTACCTTCCTAAAGAATTAGTATTAATTATTGTGATAATTTTTCTTCTAGTTACATTGTTTCTGTTTCTTCTGGGTTTCTTTTTGTTGATGGCTTGTTTGGGTGCCTATTTTTATATTAGATGCTTTCTGCAAATTTAAGATGATCCAACTCTTTTTTGGGAGTGAGGCATTAAAAAGTTACCTGGGACCTCTGTGTGTTGGAAGGTTCACCAAGTAATGGACTTCACCACAGAGTAACAGGACTTGGAACTGGCCATTGTGCAAGACCCCTCTCTGTAACTATCAGTATCTGCAGATTTTTTTTTTTCCAGGCTTGCTAGTTTCTACCCAGAGAATCCTCTAACCTCCTGTGAGGGGCTATAGGTTTGTCTGCTAGCATGCTTAACACCATTGGGAAAAAGATACAGAAATTTTCACAACTAAATATGTAGACTCCCACTCAATCCACAGTTTGTTTTGTTTTGTTTTCTTTAATTATAGTGCTCCTACCTTTTCTTACCTGTGTCTCAGGTGTCAGAGTCCAGAGTTTATCTGGTTTAAACTTTCCAGAGAG
Source organism: Lontra canadensis (assembly GCF_010015895.1). NCBI lineage: Eukaryota > Metazoa > Chordata > Mammalia > Carnivora > Mustelidae > Lontra > Lontra canadensis. Next base: position 55,294,467 of record NW_022630995.1, read on the forward strand.
TGAACCCCCAGTTTTCTACCAGGTGGGACAAGATAGTTACCTACTTGGGGAAAACATCTAGCCTCTAACTGTTCCCATAAGAACTTTTAAGCAAGCTTTTTGCTTACAGCTTGTCACATTCCCTGTGTCCTAATGCTACCTGATGCCATGAGTCCCTGACCTCTCCAGGATTTTGTAGCTTGATCTGTTTCCTTCTTATCTTTACCCCAGTGGGCTCTTATGGTTCAGCTTTCCCAGCCACAGAACCCGGTTAACAGCAGTAAATCTGTTCTTCAGCTTTTAGAAATGTTTTGAGATCTCCCATCTGCTTTAGTCTCCTATCTCATTATCTTGGACTCTAAAATTCTATGCCTTTTTTTTTTTTTTTTACCCTTTACTGTGACTTTTGTTAGGTTTGGAGACAAAATGATGTAAATACATATTTTTGATTTGTCACATTAAAGTTGAAGTGTACATAAACATCATTTTTAGTGGTTCCATCATGTTTATTAGTAGATGCATTAATGTTCACATAACCATCACTCAGCTGTTAGGTAGTCAAATTGTTACCTTTTTTTTTGTTCTTACCAACACTAAAAACAACACACTAGCGAATTTCTTTATGCATGATGTTCTTCTTACCTTTGAGATTGCGATTTTTTTAAGATATATTTTTGGAAATATAATTAATGGCTAAGTTCAGAGGTTTTCACAATTCCTTGGTAAGAGTTTTATTGGTGAACATACCTACCAGCAGAACATGGGAGCATCTGGGTCTCTCCAAGCTCAGGAGCATGTGCCTTACAAATTGCTCCTCATATTTTAAATCAAGACCATCCTAGAATGTCAGGGAGGGGGTTCTATCTTTAAAAGCAAGACTTCTTCCTATGGAAGGAATCAAAGTGGAATCCTGAAGGAGAGCAGCAAGAAGAACTCCATGAGCTGCAAAGATGTCTTTAAGGGAGCACATGAAATCAACACTGTACAGAAAACAAATGCTGCTCTGCAAAGAAGACTGAGCAGTGAGCTAGTTTTGCTTGATTTCTTCATTTCCCAGTCAAGCTGAGATGTTCTTTAGGAATGTAAATGCACTGCTTGGAGATCTATTACTGAATGTTGAAGGACTGTCCAGAGGAGCCAAAGAAAAAAAGAAAGAAAAAGAAAAGACTGAACCTCAAGTACCTGGAACTCCCAAGAGGATTTCCAGGGCCGAGGAGCAAGACAAAGGGCTTGAAAGCCAAAGAGATTTACGTGCGTGACAATATATTCCACCTCTGCTTCCTGGGCCTTGGCTTCCTCAACTGGAAGATGGGAATAGCAACACTGTCATGCCAGGCTGTTATGAAACATGCTAAAGAGAATGTTGGTGAAGGCTTCTTCTCAGGATTTCCCTTACAAAGTTGAATGATCACCCATTCTTCCTCAAGGATGCTTGATTTTACATCGCAAAACTCCCTAGAAGGGGTTTTATAAAATCTTTCTCAACCGTCTGTTGTGATTTTACATCGCAGCTTAGTAAATAAATATCACTGATCTGGTGATTTCTTCAATTTTTAAAAATCACTGGCTCTAATAAGCTAATATCTTAAAGTGTTTGTGTTTTCTTTCCCTTCTGCTAAGAGTGTCACTCCAACATTTTACCTATAAAAGATTTGCCATCCCCCCAAAAAAGATGTGTCCCCAGTGTCAGATGCTCTCCAGTTGTTCATGTGCCAATAAGTTTGTTATTAGGCTACCCGGGGTTTTTGTTTTGTTTTGTTTTGTTTTGCTTTGCTTTGCTTTGCTTTGTCTTGATAGATAGTTAATAAAGTAACAAGGTGGGGGACGGCATGGGGGGAGCGCCTGGGTGGCTCAGTGGGTTAAAGCCTCTGCCTTCGGCTTAGGTCATGATCTCAGAGTCCTGGGATTGAGCCTACATCAGGCTCTCTGCTCAGCAGCGAGCCTGCTTCCCCCTCTCTCTCTGCCTGCCTCTCTGCCTCCTTGTGATCTCTGTCTGTCAAATAAATAATAAATAAAAATCTTTAAAAAAAAATAAAGTACAAGGCACAACACAATGGCAAGCTGGTGCTTCCTCTCAACAGTTCAGAAAATCCCAAGATTGATGTGCCAAGAGTGTTCTTAAAAGCTAGAACTTACACAGCTTAAATCAGATGTGACTTTAAAACCTCCTATTAAATCTCAAGTGAGTTATTTTAAAAGTAAACTATAAGTCTACTATAGCAGAGAAGGCAGTATTTTATCAGGAAGCTCTGGGAGACACCCAGATCACTCAAACAGAGCTAGGAAAGCCCAAAATATATATGACCAGATTAAATACTAACGTGTCCATAAAGATAACGGTGCATTTCTAAGACTAACAACATGCTATGGGCACTCAGGGGTTAACAGAGTTGGATGTGAAGGAAGATATTGGTAAAGACAATTTATATGAGCAATAAAAGACACTGAATAACTCTTGGCATGAGATATAATAAATGGTTTTGTTGAAAGATTTATATGACCAATCCCGAGCTGAGGCATAATATTCAACTTCTTTGCTGGTTATGGTACTAACAGTGGATAAAACTTTTTGCAAAATTAAGATAAAATATATATGTACATTTCATCCACATACTAAGTTATATGATGCTATATCTTGTATAGAAGTTTCCTGCCCAAAATTATGTACATGATAGAAAAATTCAGAAGCATTTGTAACGCATAGAGTCAGTTCTTCCTATCCACTGCCTCCTTTCACCTCTTCATCCTCTTAACAGGCAAAACTCCCCAAAAGAGGTTTTATAAAATCTTTCTCAACCTCCCCCTCGCTTTATATGTAGATTCTTGTATACAGGCTAAAGATGAGAGAGATCACAGAGGAGAAAGAGAGTGTGGGAAAAAAGTATCCAGTAACAAGTAATCAAAAATTTCTGCTGTCTCCCAGACTCCTGAAATCTTGATAGGATTTGAACTCTATTTTATGACCTATAAAAATCCCAAAGCTTTCTGCCAATATTAAAAAAAAAAAAAAGGAGGGATGTTGACAATTATATTCTTATGGCTTCTCTGCCTTCGAGATCTTGCTTTTGCTGAAACAGTGTTCTACAACATCCTAATCCAGAGGTGAAGTTCAAACCCTTCCTCAACTTCACCAACAATGACAACAGAACAGCTCACAATCTATGTGCAATCTATGAGAGCACGTGTGTAGTGCATTTCATTGAATATTTAGAGGGGAGCCGGGGAAGAGGGAGAAAGGGTTTACATGATGGAAAAACAAGCAATTTTAAATTAAGCATTAGAACAAGGTTGTTTTTTAAATCTCCTTAGGTTGTCTCAGTACTGTGGAACTTCCACAGCTCACTCCACCACCACCTCTACTGAGGCTCTCATGGACTTTTCCGCCATTTTCCTCCTCTCCTCCTTTCCACACGTGAATTTGGGAATTCCTCTCTCAAGTTTGTGTGTATGACAACCATGCTCTCTCCATCCCTGACTTCCAAAAGCAGCCCCAGCAAATGTTACACATCCAAACCCGTCTACAGGACAGATTCCTTGTTTCCCTGGAGGCAGGTGCCCCACAAAAGTTTATACTCATTCCTTCCTAGTGAGAGGTCTGGCCCCACCAGCTGACATCCAGTCTCAGCAAAGCCAGTAAGCCACACACAAAAGGCCACGCTAACAAAGAAAGCCCAGGGGCAGGTGGCTCATTCCATGCGTGGCTTCTCTATAATTCATGCTTTATTGTCCCACCTTTCTCTGTGGGCTGAAGCTCATGACCATTGTTTATCTCCTGCAAGTGGATGCAGATTTCATGACCCAGAGCAATCAGCCTAGTCCCAGTCACTCATGGAACCGCATCCCAGCCGCAAAAGCAACCAGGTAGAATTGGCAATCGTATACCTCTCGGAGGACTTTAACAATGATCAGATTGTCAGTCCATGCTTCTTAAAATTCTTCTTCCTTTTTTTCTCCTCTTCATTACCCTTATACCCCACCCTATCTTATTTATATCTACAATCTTCAATGCCAACTCTCTGTTCAAATCCTTTCAAAGTCCAAGACTCCATAGTCCTGTTCTTGCCTTTATTCACCACCCTGGTCTCAGACTTCTTTATTTCTGGCTCTTTTTCCATCCTGCAGCACAAAGTCCCAGCAACTCAGCAGGAATGAGGACTTTTCCAAAAGGGTGGAATAGGGGAGAAATGGGAGGGTTTCCCATATTCCCCATTTGAGTTTCTGCTTGTACCTTCATTATTTCCTTGCCTTAGAGATGTGGCCTCTTTTTTTGACCATATATCAATCCTCTATGCCCCTCACAAAATCCCATAAATGAGGTTTAGTTCATTAGCAACATAAAATTTGCCTTTCATTTTCTGAATTTAGAGAGGACTGGTCATTTAGCAATACAATGTCCTATCTTACTGAGCCGAGGGAATGAAGTAGCGGATGGAGGAAGAAAGCAAAATGTGTATGTCTATTAATGGTCCCCTGTTTGACAGGAGGAGGGGATCTCCTCAATATGCTCTGAATTCTTGGACAGGGACTTCCCCCAAACTGCAAATTGCTATGTTGGGTGTGTCCTGTTTGTAAGGGCAGGCCAGAAATTAAAAGCATTCTCTAGAAGCTTAGCAATGGAATGATAAAGTTTTCCTAGAGGGGCAAAGCAATGAGAAAGAGACAAAAAAAAGACATTATAGAAGAAGGAACATGGAGCTGATTCTTGAAGGATCAGATTACTAAGTGAAAAAAAAAAGAGGCCAGGTTACTACATGGAAAGGTACATTTTGGGGAGAGGAGTTGTATGGGAGGAAGAGATCCCACAGGGGAGCCTCACTGGTCCCATGAGTACCAGTTGGACAAGTGATTGGTCTTTATGTCTTGAGTATTTCCCTAGGCATTTGTCTGCTTTCAACAGGAGGGCCCTTCAGGAAGGCTGCTCAGGAGCTGGCCTTCTCTCGACTTTCATGGTTCTCTCTATTTTTAGCAGTAACATTCCCATTTGGAGAAATATGGAAAATATGGAGAAACGTGATGGAAAAATTATGTCAGTGGAATGTGTTTCATCAAGTTTACTATTACAAATTATATTAAGGTCAGTAGTGATAATTTTAGAAATGAAGGGGCCTCAGCATGCTTATGGTCACACTCCCAGTCCTGACCTGTCTTCAAAGGTGGGCAGACCTTGCTTGAAACCTTATACTCCCACCTCTAGCTATGCCACCTGAGACAGGTCATCACCTCCCTGAGCTCATTCTTTATCTGTGATATGGGAATAATAATACTCAATCCACAAAGTACCATGAAGATTCAATAAGATAATGAACCTCACTGGCTTAGCACAAAGTGGGTGCTCTAAAAGAAGGCAATGACCATGATGCTTTGGCCTTTTTGAAGACGAGATAACTGAGTCCCCATGAGATAATTCATCTGTCTTCTAACAAGTATCTATTTAAGCCACTTTTCCTTTAAAGTTCTCCTTAAAAATGTGTTTGTTTTTTTAAGATCTTATTTATTTATTGGACAGAGAGAGATCACATAAGTAGGGGGAGCTGCAAGCAGAGGGAGAGAGAGAAGTAGGCTCCCTGCAGAGAAAGGAGTCCAATGCGACACAGGGCTGGATCTGAGGACCCTGGGACCATGACCTGAGCAGAAGGCAGATGGTTAACTGAATGAGCCACTCAGGTGCCTTAAAGATGAGTTCTAAGGAAGGGCTGATAGACTGAGAGTCCAGTCTCCATAATCAGACTATTCTGTGATGGGCTGTGTACTCAGCAAGCACTAAGAATGAGGCATAATATTCAACTTCTTTGCTGATTATGGTACTAACAGTGGATAAAACTTTTTGCAAAATTAAGATAAAATATATATGTACATTTCATACACATACTAAGTTATATGATGCTATATCTTGTATAGAAGTTTCCTGCCCTGTAAGCAATTTTCCATTGCAGGGTAATGAGCCTCCAGTGAACACTGAAACTCCTTTACCTTCATCCCTTTAGCTTAAATCTTGGATTTATAGCTTTTGGATCTGGACACAATAGAATTGCATGGGTAACTTTCAAAACATGCCAGTCCCCTTTCTCACCCCCAGTTTCTGGCTTACTTGGTCACCAGACGATTTTTAATGAACAACCAAGGCTGAGAAACACTGACCTAAACCAGAAATGGGAGATTTGGGGACTGCTTCCTTCTCCTATTTTCCTTCCTGCTCCCTTTTCTCAAGAGAGGGTTATTCCACCCTCCCCCAAGTGGTTAGAATTCCAGATCCGGTATACATCAGTGACCACACAGCATAAAAATAAGGGCAGTGCTTCAGAGGTAGATGCAAGGGTCTGCACTTCTATCCCTGTCCTTGCTAATCCTGTTGGGTCACACTTTCAAGAATAAAGCATTCAAGTGTATCCCATGGAATAAGGAATTGTAATGTCATCTCTCTTCACTGCCAGAGCTCCACCTCTTCACACCATGACCAGTTATGCTTGTAACCCTGAATGTGTCACAGTGATTCTACCCAGGGATGTGGCTGGAGAAGTTCTGTGCATTTAGTAACTTTACTAAAGACTTTGGTGGGTCCCAGCTGGAGGCTACACCCACAGAACACATTTGCCATCCCACTGGATCCACTCACCAGCTTTTCTTATCATCTTCTTATTCCACCTCCCCCAACTGCAGACACACACTCCTGAGTCATGGTCAGGGTCTTCCCTGGTCTTGGTGAAAACAGTCCCAGCTATGTTCAGCCCTGCTTTGTGGTCTGCCTTTCTAACCCATGAACTCTCCCGATGTCCTTCCTAAGAGAAGATCTGATCAAGAATGAGTTCTCTGTCTTGTTGCATATAAAGCAGAGTTGTTCTCATGGGAAGAGGGCAGGAGGTCTGAATGTGTGGGTGCACTGGACCTTCCCCAACCCCAGGAGCTCTGAATTAACTCTGCAGAGCCCTCTAAAGGTGGGGATGCTTAATACCTACCCTGGATGGTGCCCTCCTCTGGTCTGAATACTTCTTACCAAGACCTCATTTTACTTTCCATGAATGCCAGATATTTTGCCTTCATGGGTCCCTTCTTCCATGAAAATAATAATAGTATAATAATGTAAAATTATATGTTATGACAGCACTGGTAAAGATGAGTATATTAATATAATGTGTTAAAAACACTTTCTTCTAGTGGAGATGCAATGTCCGGGGGCGGGTTGGAGGGGTAGGAAAAGAATAAATGAAATAAGAAGGGATCTGGAGGGAGACAAGACATAAGAGACTTTTAATCTCACAAAACAAACTGAGGGTTGCTGTGGGTAGGGGGGTCGGGAGAGGGGGGTGCGGTTATGGACATTGGGGAGGGTATGTGCTATGGTGAGTGCTGTGAAGTGTGTAAACCTGACGATTCACAGACCTGTACCCCTGGGGCTAAAAATACATTATATGTTTATAAAAAAATAAAAAATAAATTAAAAAAAAACACTTTCTTCTACCTAAAATTTCATTTTTTCCCTTCTGGCTTTATAAAAAATTAAAACATTTTCCTGGGTCCCTAAAGTTTAGTATAGTGACCCCAGCCATGTGCCTACAATGTCTAATGGAAAAGTTAGCCCTGCTTCAGACACATTCATCCATTTAATACTCATAACAACCCAACTGACAGATAAGGAAGCAGAACAGAGAGAGAGTGTGACCTAAGTCACATAGTAAGTGGTAGAACTGGGTTTGAACCCAGATCATCTGGCCCAATGCAATAGTCCTGACCACTATATGACACCATCTCTGTCCTTTAAGTGTTTGGGGCAACTCTTCCGTGCTCATTCCTGCTACAACAAACACTCACAATACTTTGTGTATTAGTAACAATACGAGTAAGAGTGAGAATTGCTGGGTTTGAGGCACCTATTATGAGCCCTGCATGAAACTGCTAGTATAACCATTGATCTCTCTTTAAATCCTCTCAACGTACATACATACATACATGTATATCACATTAATATCCCTAGTGCCAAGATGAGGAAACAGAGAAGTTAAGGAAAACTAATTCAAGGACACACAGTCAACAGCACAGCCAAAATTCAAACACAAGCCTGTTGCCTCAGATCTCTTCACTAAACAACACTGTAGTGTATTAGGACAGTATTTTCATTTCAAAGCGTTACCATCATGTTGCTCCTACTATCTAACATCTGACATATCTATGTGCTTTGCATGAATTAACTCCTACCAACCTAGGAGCAAAGTCTTCTTATGATGCCCAAGTAAGAGATAGGAAAAAGAAAGCACAGACATTGAAGAGACTCACTGTCTTTAGTCAGGCTATCCAACAGAGAATCTTTGAGGAAGATTCATGTGCAAGTGAATTCTTAAGAGAAGCAGAACAGGGCAGGTGGGGTAGGCAGGGCAGGAAAGGAAGACAAGCAAAAGGTAAGAAATGAGGTGGTCTCCAGAGAGCAGTGTCATCTTGATCTTTCACTTACAGTCTGAGTGTAAGTGATCTCAGTTGTGCCAACCCAAGACAAGAGAGATGAGCTCTTTATACGCCTCTGTTCCACAGTTATTGGTTAAGGATGGTCCTAGGGGATCTACCATGAAGGGAATCAAGGGGATGGGAGCCACGCGCCAATATTTGCCCTACTCTTGGCCAAGATGCAGCCCTGAAAATGGAGCTGGGGTCTGAACCCAGCCAGCATAGCTCCAGCATCTATTATTTTAGCTACTATTAGATTTCTCTTTAATGAATAAAGGAAGATAAAAAAAGAAGAACTAATACTGACAACTCTGTACCACAGGCCATCTTGCTTCAGTGTCCCACACACTAGCACCTGCTTAGCCTGCTATTCTAAGCTCATTAAATTAAAAAAAAAATGTTGAATTAATTGAATCCTACAAAACTATAGATCTATGAAGGGGAAAAAAAGACTTCTAATTTATTTATGCAGATTATATGTTTCTGCATCTGCTAGTGTAGAGCCAGCAGACGTAAGCATTTATTCAAATAGGCCCACATTTCAGAGTTGTTACAATACCTGCAACTTACAAGATGAGCATAATTATCCTATTTTTACAAACTTTAATATGATTTCAATTGATGTCAGTAAGTTTTGATTGAATTTGCTGCTGATTAGAGTTGATCATCTCTTGGAACAACAAGAAATTATGTCTCATTCAGTTCGTTAGCAAGACTAGTGTTCAGCTTATGAGCCATAGCACCAATGGTAATTATCAAGGATAATTGATTTCTAATGTGGACATATTAATTACATAGATGTAGGAAAATTAAAATATTCTATCCTGCCAATTATTATTATGAAAAATAAACAAGTCACAGATCGTGGACAATAAAGTATAGTTTACTCTGCCATCTTACCTTTCCTCTTTTTGGGGAAACTGCACATCCCAACAGTGTGGTCAAGACATGGACATGCCACAGAGAGAGGTGCCAGCAAACCCCAAGGGAATCCAAAGTGACCCTTGCAGAGAAAGGAGAGGAAGAAGATGGACATGGGAAGAGAAAATTAAGGCCTCTGTCTCATCTGGGAACTGGAAAGAATGTGCTTTGTGGAGATGGCACATGGGAGAACTCATTCTATCATGCATTCACATAACAAATATTTACCAAGCACCTACTATCTTTGGACACTGGGGTTAAAGTAGGGAGACACGGCTGTCCTGATGAGCCTACAGCTTAAAGGAGATGTTAGATACCACCCATGAAAATTTCTAAATACCTCCATAAATCTAAGTACTACAAAGAAAGTATAGCCTGATGAGAGAGGGGCTAACTGTGAGATCTTGTTTAGACTAGAGGTGAGGTCATGGAAGTTTTCTCTGCAGGAAGGTTTATTTAGCCTGAGACTCAATGAGTTAGATAGGTGGTGGGAGAGGGCCAAAGTGTGAGTGACAGTGGAAAGAGTGGCGTGTATTGAACAAAATAAGAAAGAGTTTAAAATGCAAGAACCCAGGTGATGGTGTTAGATAGTCAGGGCTAAGCCATGCAGAGCAGCGCCATCTGATATAATTTTCTGAGATAATGGTAATGTTTTGTATCTGTACTGCCCAACACAGACATGGCTACTCACTGAAAATGAAGCCAGTGCAATTAAAAACTCAACTTGAATTTTTTAATTTTAATTAAATTAGTGACATATGGCTAGAAGACATCATATTAGATAGATTAGCAGCCTCTCAAAGATTTTTTAAAAAGATTTATTTATTTATGTATTTATGTATTTATATGAGAGAGAGAAAAAGAGAAAGAGTGCACAGGGGGCAGAAGGGACAAAAGGAAAGAACCTCAAGCGGACTCTCTACTGAGCACAGAGCCTGAAGCTGAGCTTGATCTCAATACCTTTAGATCATGATCTGAGCTGAATTCAAGAGTCCACCACTCAACCAACTGAGCTACCTAGGTGATTAGGAGCCTTTTAGGTCCTGATAAGGATTGCAAATTTTATTTTAAGACCCTTGAGAGGCACTGAAAATTTCCCAAGTTCAGGAGTGCCACAGTTCCATATGTATTTCTAAGGATTACTCTGTCCTTAGAGCCAGAATACTCATTCACAAGACCACTCACTCTGGGAAAATAGAAATGGGATTTTTCAGGTGCTTCTATCAACCAAGCGTATCATGTAATATTATGCATTGTTGATTCAACCTGTTTTTTCAATTCTGTCCATAGTGTTTGTAAAGAGTGAATATGACTTAAGTTTAACTACAGTGATCCCAAGGGTAGTGATTCCTAAGTCTGACACAAACTACACAAAGCAGAATATTTTGGGGATATTCTTAAACTTGACACTTCAGACTAAAGACAGGAGACAAGAATCATTAACGAATCATTCCGGAAAATGAAGAACTGCTTTTCAACCCAGGGTTGCATTTTTGAGCCAACACTTGCAATAGCATGTAAAGAGCAGAGAAGACACTTGACTTCCTATGCAGATGTGGCCCCACACACCAAGCCTGATCTGAGTCAGAAGGATTTAAAATATCCTCGTAAAGTATTTCAGATGACTCAGAATTGAGTCCTCTGGCCAGTGTTGATGGGATCCAGTTGCATGCAACTGAGCCCAAGAGAAAATGTTACCCATCTGGGCCACAGTTTCAGCACTGCAGTTAGGAGGGTCAAGGTCAAGCAACAGCCCAAAGCCCCTACTCCTTTTGGAGAACCATTCCTCCCAGCTCTGCTCCAGTTCACATAATAAGCCATCATACCTATGCAACACATAACATGTGTCAGGCACTGTTCTAAGCAGTGGGGGTGATAATAATGTGGACATTGTGACAAAGTGGGAATGGACATTTTATATACACACACATACATATATATGCATATATATAGATATAAATATAGAAACATACGAAGATACATATTAGAGAAAGTGTTTAGTGCTTATCTGTATTGCATATACATCTTTTCACCTCATTTATTCTATATACATTTATATTTTATGATATCTGTATTATTACATTTATCTCCAATCATCTCCATTATCCTCAATAATAATACTGACATTGTAAAAACAAAATGATCAGTTTTCATACTAAATGAAAGTTTAGTATTCATACTAAATGAATCAGTTTTCATACTAAACACAGTGTTTAGTATGTATGAAATATATGTATATAGTACATATAAAATGTATATATGAATGTATATATATCACAATACCCATATTATTATTATCAAGGATAATAGATTTCTAATGTTATCTCCATTATCAAATATATAACAGATTGGCACAACTGGTTAAATAACTGTCCAGGGTCATGCAGCTAAAAAGTAGCTCCAGAATTTCTGCTCACCTACCCAGATGGACTCTCCCACAGGTGATGCAGAAGTTGGCACATAAACTTAGTACACTGGACACAGTACTTAGTCTGAGGGTAGATCACTAACCCAAACTGGCCTAAAAATTGGACCTTCACCTATGACCACAAAAAGGTCCAGATTGTATGGATATCATCCAAGTTTGGGCCAATCAGACTGTTTCCTGAGAGTTTTTGTCTCTCTGAAGGCCAGCCTGAGAAGATGCAAAGCAAGGAGCTGTGAATACCCTGATGAGAGTCTCATATAGAAAATAATGGGAAGAACGAGCAGAGAGAAGAATCATAGTAGAGTCAGAGCCATCTGTCTAGCTCCTGAGGTGCCCAGATTTGCCCTTCCTTCCATGCCTGGGTTTCAGCTCTTCCTCTGACTCTGAGAGTAACCTCAGAATCACGGGCTGGTTCTGATCAGGTTCATATCCCTTGTAATGCTCATACAGAAGGTGACTTACTAGAAGAGATTTGTACAGATTTCCACCACCATTCAGCAGGCCCAGGGCATGATGCAGAGTGCTGAAAGTAATATTAATTAAATCTAGATGTTTTTGTCCCCTGAGGGACTTCAAATAGTGATTAAAGCTTCCAGGAATCATTCATTCAACAGCTTTAGAACATTTGGATATGATCTGAACTCAGTGAGTTTCTGCCTTCAGCATTTAATTTGAACAACTGTCATCAACAGCACCCAGCAAAGGTGGAAACCATACCTCCATATGCTGTACATTAGTGGTCTATCAGTCTGCATTTTTAGTGGCACTCATTGTCCTCTGAACCTTTGTTCAGTAGCTACCTACTTAATTTTAATCGCTGATAATGACATTTCTATAGTTAAAAGGACAGAAATCATCTGAAATAACAAAGGTTAAGATTGGCTCTGTAGGTAGGGAATAAAATGCTAAGAAGGACACACATTTGGGCCAAAGTATGGCTTTTCTCTGAAAGTTGTCCTCCTTCTAACTCAACTGTATTTGAAAGTCATTATAATTTAGTCCTTCAACATATTTATACTGAACACCAACTATAGGCACTATGTCTAGTGTTGGGAGTATAAAGATGAAAGAAGCAACATCACACATCACTGTCCTCAAGGTGATCCATTTAGTGGTGGATTCGAGCACAGCACAAAAGAGTGTTGCTATCTTACTCAGTATCTGCAGCTCCTTCCTCCTTAACAGAACCCTATTATTGCTCAGTTACTAATGGGCTCCAGAAAAAGCTGGCCCCATCCCTGGCTTGAAGACTGGGCCTGGTGGTTCTAATGGAACCCATGAGCCTTTCCAGTGGGTAATTGGTGCAGGAACCCAGGCCAGACCAGTCAGCACATGGCTTTCCCAATCAGGAAGAATGATTCAGAAGCAGACACATGATCTCAAAGAGGTCAATGAGATAAAGAGGGGAAGTCTGCTGTCTCTCTCTGACCATTGGATGTAGTGAAACCATTATAGCCATCATGTGCCTAACTTGAAGATGGAGCCAACACCCAGAGAATAGAAGAATCATAGAGAAATTGAGCAGAAGCCTCTAGATTAGGTCAGCCCTGAAGCCCAATCAGCTCCTGCCTTCCCAGTAGTGAGGATCTACATGTTTCCTCATGATTTCAACCAGTTTGAGTTGGTCTTATTCTAATGAATAGAGACAAATGAACAGAAATGTGGGATGCAAGCAGAGAGAATGAAAGGAAGACCAAGGAGTGGTGGCAGGGAATCCCAGTGGGGACAGCCATTGCATGAGAGATCAGGGAACAGACATCCAAGTGAAGCCTTAAGGGATGAATAAGAGCCAAATTGATGAGGGCAGGGGCTAGGGAAGGACAGCATTTCAGATAGAAGGAACAGCCAGGAAAAAAATAAAATAGAAGGAAAATGGCATGAGATTCAATATTCCTAATATAGTATAGAAAGTCTAAGGTGAGGCTGGGGCCAGATCATGAAAGATTTGGACACTGTGAAAAGGACCTTGGACTGAACCTTAAACAAGGGAGAACCACTGATACAAGTGAGAAAGGCCTATCGCAGTCAGATTTGCACTTCAGGCAGGTCTCTCTGGTGTCTGTGTAAAGAAGGACTGGCAAGAGATGGGTACTTTATAGCCCATACAGTCTCTGTCACAACTACTCAGCTCTGTCGTAGCACAAAAGCAGCCAGAGACTGTATCTAAATTAATGGCTGTGGCCATGTTCCGATAAAACTTTGTTTATAAAAATAGGCTCTGGGATAACTGACAGATTCTTAGCACCTCTTAATCTCATAAAAATCTCAAATCAACCAGGATTAGCCCCCTGCTCATACCAGTACTGTGACCTCGGTCTTTCCCTCCCAGCTCTGAGCAGCCCTGCTTCCCTTAACTGACTTCACCTCCTGCCACTTCAAGCCTTGCCGACTTCACTCCAGCCACACTGGTGTTCTGTGCTTCTTGGGTACTTCTAGGTTACTCCCACATTAGGACCTCAGCACTGGCTCCTCCCTCTGCATGGAATCCTCTTCCCGTAGAACTTGGTATGGCTCACTCCTTTATGTTATATGTGTTTTGGCTCAAACGTCGCTCCCCGGAGACACCGTTCCTGATTACTCTCTTCAAAAAAGCTCCCCCTCCTCATCCAACAATCTCTATCTTCTAAACCTGATAATATTTTTCTTCATAGCACTTATTACTACCTGACATTATATTATTTATTTGTTTGTTTACTGGTTTCTTATCTGTTTCTCCCACTGCAATGTAGCTCCATTAGAGCAAATAATTTTGGCTTGTTCATTGTTACATCCCAGCACCAAGATTATTGCCTGGCACATCACAGACAATAAGTATTTATTAAATGGATGAAGGAATAAATATCTGTCCCTGTCACCAGAGCAACCAATATTATGGGGGCTTTATCAGGAGAAACCAAAGACTAATTTTAAAACTGTGACCCTCATTTTCTATAAAAAGATATTCATGTTTCCCAATAAGTGACCTCAGCTCTGCTCATGGGCTCTTAACACCCTATGATAATTCCTGTGCAATTGTCCTGGGAAAAATCTGGTATGCTCTTAGATCAGGATGTATCATTTGCAATATCCAGAAATATCAAGCATCCAAAGTCACCAAATAAGACTGTGATTACTTTAAGGCCAAAGGGAATTCAGGATGTTATTGTGATAGAACTGTGACACACAGGGATGGAGAACAGAAGGATGCAGATCAGGAATGGGTAGAGTACAGATCTGAAGGACAAGTCCAGTATAGATTGGGCTAATGAGGTTTAAGCATCCCAACGTCACCACCAACTGCTTAAGATGAAGGAAAGCACTCTGAGATCGCCTAGCCCACTTGCAAGTTTATGTGTGGACCCTGAACAAGCAACATCGGATCACCTGCAAGCTTGCTAGCACCCCACAATCTCATCTCTCAGGTTCTAGACCTTCTGGATCAGATTCTGCCTGTCAGCAAATCCCCAGGCAATTCATGTGCACATTCTGAAGTGTCACGTTAACCCATTTGTCTGGCAGCTCAACATCCAAGGTCTTTGTTTTTTCTACCAACCTGTATCTTGCTCAGAGTTACCATAAAATGTGATTTCCCCCACACTTAAGAGACAAAAAAATGTCACAAAGAAATCAGACCTCTAACCTTTTTGGAAAAATCTAAAACCTGGCAGCCCTAGGTATATGCATTCCATATGGTACCAGTTGGTGGGGTGTAAGCCATGATTCCCCTTTACCAAGCCCTAGAGTTCACACTAGGCCTGCTGTAATCATCAGAGATACTTGTCCAAATACCACAGATATTTCAGTTTCCAACTCTTCATCTGGTCCAACAATCTCATTTTACAGAAAAGGAGAACACACTCAGAAGGGTTAAGCATTTGGGCTAAAGATTCATAACTAGTCCAATACTCATTCATTTATATTATCCTGCCTGAAAAATAGGTAGCTTTCTTGCTCCCTTGAAGATGAAAGAACTAAAGTAGTTTAAAGAAACTCACTGGCTCTCTTAAAATAAAAAAATAAATAATACAAATAGCCTGATTCTCCAAGGCTGGTCGGAGAGAGTCTCCCAATGGAGAAGGGAGGCTTCTCCAAGCAAGGACTAGCCCTGAGAAATGATCCTTCACTTGGAGATCCACTGAGGACCACTTCACAGCTCCTAAGAAATGGGAAATCTTGAAAGGCAGTGAAACCTCCTCTGTAAATAGAATTTATCATTTTACTGACAAGGAGGGGAGATTATGGGGTGACACAGAAGTAAATTGGTAGACCTAGAACATCAGTGATTGAGCAAGGCTTATCCAAGTGCCAGAAGTAAAGACCAGGAATGCAATTCCAAATTCCAAGTCCAGATTAAGCTGCTGCAGCCTAGATCTATGAGCCATTCTTTACTTCTGGATTTATCAAGCTTCTAATGCTGCAATTTCTCACTCTCAAAATTAATGATGACAGTGAGAAAGACAGTAATAAAACAAGAGTAACAAAAACAAACGATTTGGAATAACAAAATAAGCTGTTCTGGTGGGTATTGTGATTCAGAGTTTATCATAGACATTATCTTCTCTGAACATCACAATAACTATGATCACTGTCCCATTTCACAGATTCAAAAATAACTAGTCCAGGCCCACAGAGTCAGTAGGTGGTCAGAGTGATACTCCAGCCCACATCACATGACTCTTCTAAAGCACACATTTCCTTAAACATGTAAAAACAAAATAACTGAAAAGCAGATTATGGTGTCATATGGGTAGCCTGATGAGAATCAATAGAAAGACCATGTACAATGGCCATTGAGTGAAAAGACCAGAATGCAAGCCCCAACTCTGCTTCTAGCAAGCTGTGTGAACTTTCAGATATTACTTAATCTCTCTGGGCTTCAGTTTCTTTATGGATTAAATAGGTTTAACAACAGCAGTCATTCTAAGAGTCAAATAAAGTAATGTGTGTTAAAATGTTTGGTCCACTGCCTAACACATAAAAGAAATAGTCAATAATTGAAAGCAATTATTTTTACAACAGTCTGGAAAGAAAAATATCTAAATATAGCACCTAGAAAGACCTTAGAGGTTTGTAAACCAAAAATTTAGGTACAGAGAAGAAATGGAGAAAGAGAGAGATCTTATTCCTCTAATCTAGCAAAAAGAGACTCCAGGGAAGCAGAAATTGTGATGTATAAACAGCTTTGAGATTACAATATAAATTAATCAAGGGAATTATTCTTCCTTTCAGAGGATTTAGACTAAGGAGCAATGGCCTGAAACCACAGAAAGGGAAATTTGGGTTAGATACAGCAAGACAAGAATGTTCTCAGCAGGGAAAGTAATTAGGAAATGAAATAGACTCTCAGGGGTTAAGATGGAGGAATCTGCCCTGGCCGTAATCTAGGAGAAAGGAGGGAGAGGAGAACAAGCCTGGAAGAACTGCAAAATATCCATCGACAGGGGAAGAAAGGAATGTTTTACCTGGTTTAAGGAACCCATCTGAAGGTCAGCAGCTGTCATTTAAGACCATCTATGTTCCTGGTGTCCTGCAAGGTCTTAAAGGAGATGCAGAAGAACAACAGGAAGGATGCTTACCTCAGGAAGTTTGCCCTCTGGTAGAGAGAGCAGATTTTCCAGACCCAGATGGGGAGGGGAGGAACCAGTACCATCTAACCTGGTGGTTCGATTTTCCCCTTGGATAACACTCAACTCTTTCTACACTGTTGCAGAACAAAAGGCATGAGTTAGGTTTAACAAATGACACTATTGATTTTATGTGGACAATTAAAAAATCCTTTTTTTCCCCATGGGTCATGATGATGTTACATAGTGAGATGTTATAATAAGACCTTATTTTGGTGGAGGCAGCATCACATAACATTGTGAGATAACACTGTAAGACTTATATACAAGAGAAAATGGGGAAAGTCATAAGGCAAAGCTGAGATTGATGCCTAATTCTATGGTAAAGAAACTCGGCTGAGAGGAAAATCATAGTAGGCTGGAGTAGGCAAAAACATCTCTTGGGATAAGTTGAGAGTGAAGGTAGGTCTTGACCTGAATCAAGATGCATTTAAGACAGTAGACAGCTATCATCAGCTATCTATTGCCATAATACTGCTGCCTAAAAAAAAAAATCCATCCCAAACCCGGTGACTTAAGGCAATAACCACATGTTGATTCTCACAATTCTGTGGGACCCCTGGGTGGTTCTCTTGACCTGGACTAGACTTGGCTGACCTTCCCTGGACTTGCTCATGATCTGTAATCAGTGGTGTGTAGGCTGCAGCCTGGCTGGTCAAGAATGGAATCTGGGCCTCACATTTTCATTCTCCCACAGGTGTCTTGGCTTCTTCTTATGACATTGTTCTAAGAAATCACAGAAGCAGCAAGACCTCATGAAGCCTGGCCTCAGAACTCAGAACTCCTGACCATCTTTACGCCTTCCTATTGGGGGAGGAAAATCTTGACATTCACTCCTGGCTCCTCTTTGGCTCCATCCAGATACTGAGAAGCAGTGCACGATCTGCAAAAGGAAAAGGGAGGAAAGAAAGGAGTAAGAATCTTTGGTGCTCCCGTTGAAAGAGAGTTTTGGAGGGTAGTTTAGAGAGAAACAGAGTTTAGAGATGGAATAGGCTAGCAAAGTCTGTACAGCAAAGATGGGGAAAGTAGGTTTTCAAAATATATTACTGGGAGTGAGAACAAGATCTTATTTAAAATCTTATTGGAGATTTGGTAGAAGTTGAATTACTTATCCTTGGTTTGGGACTGGCATTGCTTTGAGTCACCTTGGTGCAGTCTGGCAACGGTTTGGTGGGACAGGACAGGGCTCTACCGGGAGCAGCTGCACCATCAGGCTCATGCTAATAAACATCTCACATACACCCTGATTTGGGTGGGACCAACTGTGTGGCACTTAACTAGGGGGATAAATCAGTCCCAACCTTAAATGAAGACTGGAAATAAAATGGCCTTTTCTAGAAGGAGATGACCAATTCACCCTATGGCACATAAATTTTGCCTTCATTTGAATTGGAAGAAATCTTCCAGCTCCTTCCTCCTGATTAAGAATGTCATAAATCCCAGGGATCAGGGGGAGAACCAAACTCTCTGGCCAGAGGAGTCTAACACATTCCAGAACAACATTGACACCACTCACAGAGTCTGCTCTTATTTTGTTCCAAGACCTCAGAAAATTCATGCAGAAAATCAGAACTTGCTAACTCAAAAATGTTTCCAAATTATTTCTGAAAACAAAGCCTTATCCTGAGACTGTTTTCTCTGTCATTATTATCTGCAGGCAGGAATTTATAGATTCAAGGCGCTATATATTTGTTTTCTAATCACAGGAGGAAAATGCTAGCCCCAGGGGTTAGCCACAGCAACACCTGAAGAACAGATTCATGAATTAGCAGTTGTCCCAAACCTAACACAAAGCCCTCAAAGGTCTCCCTCATGGAGGGAAAAGAATGGATGAAGGGAACGGGGTCGCATCCGAGGACTGCCCTTTTTACATGGCAGCCAGGATCACACAGAAAGCAGAGCCTGTTACATGGGATCAGAATCTTGTAGCGGGAGGGCTTCTTAAGTCTTGAAACCCAGAGCTGTTAGATCATGTCAAACCCCTGCTTAAAATCCTTTAGCGCTGCCTGTGTTTTTAGAGAAAGTTTCTGTTCGTATGGACCAAAAAATCTACCCATACCTTGGACCCTACTCATCCCCCGAGCATCACCTCCATCCAGCTACCCACCCACTACCCTCTCACAAACATGTGAAATCTTTGAGTAGTCAGCAAGGTCTGGTGCATAAAATTGTCCCAGAAGCTACTTGTGATTCTAAAGATTCTACAAAACCTGTCCAGCTTCTGTGTGTTTGCACATTTGGTTTCCACTCCTTCTGCTGCTCCCAGTGGTAAAGGAAATCCTCTCATCTGAGAAATCATCCCCTCTGAAACTTTGCTTGACCACTCCAGGAAGCCATATGCTCCCGGCACCCCACCTCCTTGGAGCTCTGTGCACACTCTTTGCCCCTAATGCTTACTTTCTTGCCCTGTTAAACAGGAATTTTCTAGACATCCACCAGGGAGTGCTGATATGATATAAAGATAAAGAGCACTAGAAATTGATGGGATTATTTATGTTAGCCCCACAGACTCAGATAAGTGATTATCAAGTACATACCATTGATAGGTATGTATGTACCTGGTAGAGAAACTCCAGCTCTTCAGAGAGGAAACCAGTTTGTTTTATTCATTCATTCATTCATTCATTCACTCATTCACTCATCAGTCCGTATTTGTTGAGTATCATCTAACCACCACCATATCAATTATCTGTTACTACTTAACAAATCACTTCAAAACTTAGTGAGTTAAAATTAAAAACTCAGAGGCTTCGATATCCACAACCATTTAATCGATCACAATTCTACAATTTTGGCAGGTCAGGGTTAGCACAGCTGTGTCTATGATGTTGGCGGGGACAGCCTAGCCAGGCCTGTAGGATGCAAAATCATTTTACATCCCCATTTGGATCCTCTGCTCACGTGACCAGAAAAGCTGCAGTCTGGCTGGGTCTCTCTCGCTCGCGCACTTCATGCTCTCTCTTCCTCCAGTTTCTGTCTATGTGTTCTCTCCAGTAAGATAACTTGAGCACAGTGTCTCAGGGCTCCAAGAGGGGGAGAGGAAGAAGCTACAAGGCTTCTTAAATCCTACACTCTAAAACTCATATGATGTCACTTCGGCCACATTCTGGTGGCCAAAACACGTCATCCAGGCAGCTCACATTCAAAGAGTGAAGAAACAGACACCGTCTCCTGGCAGGAGATGCAAAAGTGTGGATGCAGGGGAGCAGAATTTGGTGGGGGACTAGGATACCCAGGCAGTGTTCCGGGTGAACACTGGGAACACACTGGTGAGTAAGACACAGTTGCTGTCCGAGTTCAAGTGAGGGTGACAATAAATGGATTAGTACCTAATTAATAAATGCTAAATTAGGAGCCACCAACATCCACAGGTTGGGAAACTTTCCACCTTTAGCAGTCACATGCAGTGAAGCCCATTTGTAAGAGATTCCTGGGACTCCCCCGGCTGATAAACGGTGTGGGGGAAAACACACTCATCTTGTCTTCCCAGAATATTTGCAGATTCCTCAGAACCTTGAAGACACTGATTGTCCATTCAGACTTCTCTCTCCATAGGTTCATTATCTTCTCACCACACAAAAGGTTTGTGTTCACCTTTCTATTATCAAGCATCAGATAAACACACCCCAGGAGAAATCATTACTGCTGGTTGCATATGGCTGCTGTCACACTTGGCTATCTTTGGTCACCCCCATCCCGAGACTAATATTTTCACCTGCCCATCCCACCACCTTTCCACCTAACTCAGACTGGACTCATATATCCTACCCTTTATGACAAAAACCTTTACGACAAATCTTTGCCGTAAGCTAGCAGCTCTTAAAGTTTTGAGAACTTAATGAAAGCTATGAATTCTTTCTCTGGATAAATGCATATTAGCATAGGCATGCATTTTAATTATAAAATCAGGGGGTCCATAGACCTCTAAAGCCCACGTAAGGAGCCATGATATTGAATTTGCTCTTTAATCTCTCCTTCTCCCTTGCTTTACATGCCTGATACATAAATAAATGAATTAACTAGTCAATCAATCAATCCACTAATATTATAGGATAATGCCTAATATCTCATTTTTCTTGCTTAGAGCAGAATAAGGGCCACTTCTCCCAGAGATGCAAAATGTCCTCTCAAAGGTTAATCAAGAACAAGGAAGGGAGGATTCCAGAAGTATTCACAGTCAAATCCTTCAAGCCTGCAGTGAGAGCCAGGGAGTATGAGCATTTAGAAGAGGCTTTCTCTTTACAGTAACTCACCAATCCCTGTCTCAGGCCGGATCACTGCCTAAGCCTGTGTCAAGGATGGAAGCTTAGCTGTAGGTCACATGATTGCTCTTCCTCTGCCTCCATATTCCCATCCCACAGATCTCTGTTGGGTTTGGTGTAGGAGGAGAGTATAAGAGCTACCAGAGAAAGACAAAACTGTCAATCACTTTCAAATTCTTTCCTGACGCAGAGGGAAGCAGGGGGAGCCTCTGAGCCCTTTTGTAAATAAGCAAACTGATAGGCTGGATTCAAGAATGTTACCCTAGTGTGGCCAGACCTGATAATTTCATCTAACAATATCTTTCCTCTTCTCTTCCCTCCATCTTCCTGTTCTCCAAGGAACAGGGGAGGCTTTGTGGACTTGATTTCATTAATCTTGAGAAAATCCTGGGGGCACAGTCTAGGGACAAGACGCTGACCTCTTGTGCCTGCAGAGAATGTGTCCAGGGAGAGGGAGAGGCTTTGCCAAAGCCCCAAGATGCACATCTTTAAAGCCTGGGAGCCGCGCTCTGCTAGTCCAGCACTGTCCAAACTGCCTGCCAAGCTGTAGGGAGTTTTACAGAGGGACTCAGGGACAAAGGTAGCACCAAGTGGGTACCTGGGTGAAGGAACCCTTAATCAACCCATATGCTAACCCGTTACTCCAGACACAATAACCCATAGTCTAATAAAATCCTGTATCTAATAAAATTATATAATAACCTGTATCTAATAAAGACCTATAATAATAATCTATAACTTGTAATATAATATATAGTATATACAATTATATAATATATAACCTATAATAGTAATAATAAGTTCCACCTTATAAAACCCTAAATAACCTATATTTAATAAAACTTTGCTATTTAGTCATAGTTTATGTTCAGGTTCCTGGCACCTTTTAAAACCAGATTAATGGTTCTACTCTCCTTTTATATTGATACGCTGGAGCCACCACTGCCGAGGGCAAGGAAAGGAGGACGAGAAGGGGCCCAGAGGCCCCTCCTAGAGCTGTTATATATCAGGCATCTGTGTGCTACTTCAGTGGAAAAAAGGGTTAAGTGCTGCTTTTTTAAAAGAAAGGAAACCATTGCTCTTGACTGCCAAAGAGAGTCCAAATTTGGCTACAAAGAGTATTTGGTCAGAATAATAAAATCCTTAAATCACAGCACTGCTGAAGTGGAGGGGATTGTCAAAGACTCATAAATCAGTTGACAGGGAGGTTTGGGCAGCCCTTGCTCAGCTCAAGTCACCATTTGGGCATCACCATTATTTGTAAAGTTTGCTGATTCAAGTGATATAAAACCTCCTTGCTTAAGTATGCAGCCTGTATCAAGTATCTTGTATTTTTCTTTCAGATTTAACCTCACAGCATAAATGATCCTGGAAAAGTTGAATGTCTCTGAGTCTCAGGTTCCACGTTTGCAAAATGAAGATAATAATGTTGACTGAATAAATGCCCAAGGAATAGGAAAAGGCCTATGGCTCCACTTTGCATGCAGGAGGTTCACTCTTTTCAAAATTTCTGTTAAGGAAGTGAAATTGGTTTTGTTCTGTTCTCTATTTCTCTGACTTAACATGGAACTATGATCTCAGTATGCTCCTAATGTTTATAGAAAGAATGAATACCCTCTCAGATTACATATAAATGATTTACACACCGTGCAGTGTTTTGGAATGTCTACCTTATGATTCAATTGTAAAGCATCAATAACCAAGAACTGGTTATGTGATCAGTAGGCAAAATGTCACCAGAATGACAGAAGTTGCCAATTAAGTAATTTATCATGGAAATATGTTGAAAGATTCTAGAACTATCTGCAAAGGGACCACTCTATTATTTAGATCTACATTATTACTGGTAAATTTATGTCAATAAAATGACATAAATTCATTCTCATTAGGCATAATGAGTTCATCCAACTCAACTAATAATGTAGAACTTCTGTCAGAGTGACCTTCTAACATGCTCTTTTCAGTGATGTCACAGAGCTTGTTGATTTGTGTCTCCTCAAGTGCACCAGGAGGTCAAGGTTAGCTGCTGGTCAGTGCACAATGGCTATGAGACCCACCTCTCATTTGCTATTATGGGTTTCTCCATGTTGATAAAGTTGCACTACCCAAAGTATACTCTAAATAAATCCAGTCCTTCAGAACATGAGGAGAAATAAAGAAAGGAAGAGGAGAAAGAGGGGGAGGGAAAGGAAAAAGAGGGAGAGGGAGGGGGTAGGGAAGAAGGAAGGAAGGATGCAGGGAGGAAAGGAGGGAGGGAGGGAGAAAGAGTTTTCATGATCCTTTATGTTCGGTAAATACAAAATTAAATGATCTTTATTGCAAGACTTCTCAGAGCCATTATGACTTTCCAAGTGGAGGATCAGATATTCAGTGTTTTGTATTTTCTCTGCATGACATATTGCAAGGAATAATATTCCATGAACATCAGTCAGGGGAATACTGGAGAAAATATTCTAGCCTTGTGTTCCCTTTTCACTGAGTATGACTCAGGTCAATGTTCTTTGCTCGTGTTCCATCAAAGCCTTCAGCTATCCTCACAGTAGACTCTTTAGGCATTGTGAGGAGAGGACTGCACACTGTGGATTTATTACCAATCCTTGCTTTCTCAGTGCTCTTCAGACTCAGCATGCAGACTTCCTTCAGGACACTGTAATAAGTTGACACCAGCCTTGCATTCCTAGCTGGAACCCCCAAGTGGAAAAAGAGCTGGAATGAGCCTATATAAGTCTTATTTTTAGGTGTGGCTGAGGTTAAACCAGAGTACCTTACTCACACATCAGTTTTCAAGTCCAAGGAGTAGACACAGTAGGAAAAGCCAACAGTTCCAAGCTCATATATCCACTAAGAAACAAAAACAAGAGGAATTCTGGGAGCAAAATGAATGGGCCCAAGACATTGAGGAAGATGGTCCTGGGGACATAGTGAGTGAAGGGATCTGCCTACTTCAAAAGCCCAGGGTGCATGCTGACAAGCAAGGTCCTGAGCAGGTTCTAAACAAGGCAGACTATGTGTTGGGGGCCTCAGGCTCACAGGATGGTGGCATCTGGAATTGTTCTTGTCATAATCTTGGAACCCAACAAGTCTGGGGGGAGTCTTTTCCCATGCAAGCCCACTGAAACCTAACCACCATTGTGTCTGTCTTAATTTCCATTTGGGCTTCTGATAAGCACTTCAGTTCCCCACTTCCTGCCAGACACTTTTCTTAACGATGACTTTGTTTCTAGCCACCGGAAAGGGTCTGTGTCAGGACAGAAAAGAGAAAGAGTATTGCTACCCTCCTGACTCCAACACCCCAACTGCCTGGAGGTTCTTGAGCAAGAATGGGGCAAGAGGAGACCCCAACAAGAAAATGAAAGGTCACAATCTGCAAGAGTTTTCAGCTGCTTCTTGTTCATTTTGCCTTCTACTTTAATCCCTTGACAGTAGTGTCAATCCTAAAACACTCCTGAATTTCCCTTACCTTCTCTTCTAAAAATACTTATAAAATATTATGCATACTAGAAAATAGTTTAAACATAAAAATACAATGCATATTTATAATTTTAATAATAATAAGAAAAAGACCCAGCATCTGCCTTGGAATTTAACAAATAGAAGATAGAACATCACCAGTGCCTCTGAAGTCCCCAAACATGACTAATGGGTTGCTTCAACCTCCTCACCACCTCCTTAAGAAACTGCTATCCTAAATTTTATGTTGGTCATTCCCTTGCTTTTCTTTATGATTTTGCCATGGTAAACCCTAAACAATATAATGTTCAGCTTTGCTGAGGTTTAGACTTTGGATCACAAAAATCATACTGTATATATTCTTTCGTAACTTGTTTTTTTCACTCAACTTTGAGAACCATAATGATGAATATAATTCTTATTTCTTAAATTTCATTGCTGTATGGTATTCCATTGCCTGACTGTATTATACATTATTTAATCCTATTTTAAATGGGCATTTGATTATTCTAGCATTTTGCTCTTAGGAACAAAAAAGATTCTTACATATGAGCCTTAAGGCATATATGCAAGAATTTCCCTAGAGAAATGCTCTTCAAATTTTTGTTTATTTTTGCCTATCTGCTAAAAGTTTTGAAAAGATAAATATTCCCTCAATAGTTTTAAGTAAACATCTAAAAACAAAATAAAATGAGCAAAAATTTTTAATAGAGGCTTTAATAGTTGCAAAGACTGTGATATTTGTCATGCTATAAATATGGTGAAACTTGGTGATGAGGCCAATTCAAATGGAAAGACACAAGTGGTCGGCACTGTGTTCCACGTATTCCTGTCCTCAAATGAGCTTTTACCTTCAGTGGGAGTGAAGCAGAGAGGGGATGTAAAGGGGAGAATGAAGCTGGATGAGGAAACAGAAGGCAACCCTGTTTCAGGGAACCTAAGAGGAAAGATAAGTTCCTATGTCTCCAGGTATCTTCTAGCCCAGAATCCCCAGATCAGGCTGACAAAATGGGCTTCCACTAGCAGAGATTCCTGGAATTGCTGTCACTTTTCTGGACATTCTGGAGAGTTTCAAGACACAGAAATATTCTCATTGATATTAAAGCTCGAAATGGAAGGAATGTTGTTACAGAAAAGTCACTCAATTCCTTGAATTCTTTCTAAGTTTTATGCAAAAAGTCGTTTAGTAACCTAGCATTTTTAAACATTACTTTTAATGATCCATCAGCTGACAACTTGATTGAACCCTTTGTCAGTTTGGTTGAAAGTAAAGAACTGTAAACTCTGACTTGTAAAAAACAAATAAACAAACAAACAACAACAAAAACCTGTTCAGTTTCTCAGAAATACAACCAGGAGGCTTCGTCATCTATCTATTCAAGGAAGATTTATCAAATAACTATTCATCATAAATGTAATTTTTTCACTTAGAGTAACCTTGCTTAACCTAATGTGGTTGGAAACAGGAAAATAAATGCTGTTTATTTTCATCAAATTTTGCTGATACAATATTTTTGATAAAATGTTTTTTATCTTATCAAGGTCTCTTAAGACATTTTCATCTAAATCTCAGAAGTGAGAATGTAATTCAATCAATCTAGGGATAATATCCAGTTTAAAACTGAATAGACAAACTAGTTTTTAGTTTTAACTAATCACCCAGGCCAGACTTATTTTGCATGAGAAAATCTGGTTTAATTCTTAAATTAAATAAATGCGTTACTATGAAGCCCTTGACAAACATTTTACTTTTGTGATAACTCTAAGGTTGATAAATGGATGGACAGATGGGCAGATAGATAGATAAGTGATTGAGATATTGCTTTGCTCTAAATTTGTTACTAGGATGAAATAAGGTGCTGCCATCTTTGATATTCACAAGGTTGATGTATTTTGGATAGCAGTCACAGATTTCAAGAGGTAAGGTCATTAAACGAAAATTTTCATCACTAATGCTGAATTCAGAACATCCTAATAGGAGCCAAACTATCCCATTTCTAACACAATACTTTGCTCTTAGAAAAATTTACAGGACCAGAAAAATCACAAAGCTCTACCACAGGTTTATGGAATCTTGATTGAAGGAGGCTACAGGGTAATACTATCTTGCATTACCACTGTTGTACCCCACCCCCAAGGATTTTTATATTCCAGAGCAATACACCAGAGTAAGAGAAAGTTGGTGAGAGGTTTTCTTTCAAGACAACAAGACAAGTGTGATTGTAAAAAAGGGGTTGGGAAAAGGGAACTGAAAAGATGGTTTTTATCCAGAACATATTGTCAGAACAATTTTCAAAAGAGTATATATAGATACTGAAGGTATAAAAATTAATTCACTTAAGATCACCTGTGTTTGGGGGCACTGGGGTGGTTCAGTCATTAAGTGTCTGCCTTCAGCTCAGGTCATGATCCCAGGTTCCTGAGATCAAGCCCCGCATCAGGCTCCCTGCTTCACAGGAAGTCTGCTTCTCTCTCTCCCACTCCCACTATTTGTGTTCACTCTCTTGCTGCATCTCTCTGTCAAATAAATAATTAAAATCTTAAAAAAAAAAAAAATCACCCATGTTTGCAAACCCTCTGGAAATCTTCATGAAGTCCCAGGAAATACATGTACCCAGGTTGAAGACCGCTGCCACAGGATATATACTTGGGAGTAGAATTAAGTGTCACAGAAATGGGCATCTTCAACTTTACTAGACAGTCTTAAACTGTTTTCCAAAGTGATTATACCAATGCACACTTCTACCTGCAGACTATGAAACTTCTCTTTACTCTATATTTTTACCAACAATTGGTATTGTCAAGGTTTTTGCTTGCCAGTGTAATAGTTGTGATATTTTATCTCATATTTTAATTAGCATTTCTTTCATTACTAAGGAAATCAAGTATCGTTCCTTGTGTTTATTGACCATGTTATGTTTCCCCTTTTGTGAAATTCCCATTCATGCCATTAGTTCATTTATCCATTAGGATCATTTGGCTTTTCACCTGTTGATTCCCAAAAGTTTTTTGGTGGGAGGGAGTGGTGCCTGGGTGGCTCAGTGGATTAGAGCCTCTGTCTTCAGCTCAGGTCATGATCCCAGGGTCCTGGGATGGAGCCCCGAATCAGCCTCTCTGCTCAGCAGGGAGCCTGTTTCCCCCTCTCTCTCTCTGCCTACCTCTGCCTACTTGTGATCTCTCTCTGTCAAATAAATAAATAAAATCTTTTTCTTAAAAAAGGGGGTTTTTTTTGCATATTGTACAGTACTCTATTGATAATATGTATTAAAATAACTTCTCTTGGTTTATGGATTACATTTTTACTCTGTTTATAATTTATTTAGATGAACCAAAGTTGTCGATTTTAAATTTTTTTATTTTTTATAAACATATAATATATTTTTATCCCCAGGGTACAGGTCTGTGAATCGCCAGGTTTACACACTTCACAGCACTCACCATAGCACATACCCTCCCCAATGTCCATAACCCAACCACCATCTCCCCACCCCCCCTCCCCCCATCAACTACCTCAGTTTGTTTTGTGAGATTTGGAGTCACTTATGGTTTGTCTCCCTCCCAATCCCATCTTGTTTCATTTATTCTTCTCCTACCCCCTTAACCCCCCATGTTGCAATTCCACTTCCTCATATCAGGGAGATCATATGATAGTTGTCTTTCTCCGATGGACTTATTTCCCTAAGCATGATACCCTCTAGTTCCATCCACGTCATTGCAAATGATAAGATCTCATTTCTTTTGATGGTTGCATAGTATTCCATTGTGTATATATACCACATTTTCTTTATCCATTCATCTGTTGATGGACATCTAGGTTTTTTCCATGGTATGGCTATTGTGGACATTGCTGCTACAAACATTCAGGTGCACGTGCCCCTTCAGATCACTACGCTTGTATCTTTAGGGTAAATACTCAGTAGTGCAATTGCTGGGTCATAGGGTAGTTCTATTTTCAACATTTTGAGGAACCTCCATGCTGTTTTCCAGAGTGGTTGCACCAGCTTGCATTCCCACCAACAGTGTAGGAGGGTTCCCCTTTCTCCGCATCCTTGCCAGCATCTGTCCTTTCCTGACTTGTTAATTTTAGCCATTCTGACTGGTGTGAGATGATATCTCATTGTGGTTTTGATTTGTATTTCCCTGATGCCGAGTGATATGGAGCACCTTTTCATGTGTCTGTTGGCCATCTGGATGTCTTCTTTGCAGAAATGTCTGTTCATATCTTCTGCCCATTTCTTGATTGGATTATTTGTTCTTCGGGTGTTGAGTCTGATAAGTTCTCTATAGATTTTGGACACTAACCCTTTATCTGATATGTCATTTGTAAATATCTTCTCCCATTCTGTCAGTTGTCTTTTGGTTTTGTTAACTGTTTCCTTTGCTGTGCAAAAGCTTTTGATCTTGATGAAATCCCAATAGTTCATTTTTGCCCTTGCTTCCCTTGCCTTTGGCAATGTTCCTAGGAAGATATTGCTGCGGCTGAGGTCAAAGAGGTTGCTGCCTGTGTTCTCCTCAAGGATTTTGATGGATTCCTTTCTCACATTGAGGTCCTTCATCCATTCTGAGTCTATTTTCGTGTGTGGTGTAAGGAAATGGTCCAATTTCATTTTTCTGCATGTGGCTGTCCAATTTTCCCAACACCATTTGTTGAAGAGGCTGTCTTTATTCCATTGGACATTCTTTCCTGCTTTGTCGAAGATTAGTTGACCATAGAGTTGAGGGTCTATTTCTGGGCTCTCTATTCTGTTCCATTGATCTATGTGTCTGTTTTTGTGCCAGTACCATTGTGTCTTGATGATGACAGCTTTGTAATAGAGCTTGAAGTCCAGAATTGTGATGCCACCAACTTTGGCTTTCCTTTGGCTATTCGAGGTCTTTTCCGGTTCCATATAAAGTTTAGGATTATTTGTTCCATTTCTTTGAAAAAAGTGGATGGTATTTTCATAGGAATTGCATTAAATGTACAGATTGCCTTAGGTAGCATAGATATTTTCACATTTGTTCTTCAAATCCAGGTGGAACATTTTTCCATTTCTTTGTGTCTTCCTCAATTTCTTTCATGAGTACTTTATAGTTTTCTGTGTATAGATTCTTAGCCTCTTTGGTTAGGTTTATTCCTAGGTATCTTATAGTTTTGGGTGCAATTGTAAATGGGATGGACTCCTTAATTTCTCTTTCTTCTGTCTTGTTGGTGTAGAGAAATGCAACTGATTTCTGTGCATTGATTTTATATCCTGACACTTTACTGAATTCCTGTACAATTTCTAGCAGTTTTGGAGTGGAGTCTTTTGGGTTTTCCACATATAGTATCATATTATCCACGAAGAGTGATAGTTTGACTTCTTCTTTGACGATTTGGATGCCTTTAATTTCCTTTTGTTGTCTGATTGCTGAGACTAGGACTTCTAGTACCATGTTGAACAACGGTGGTGATAATGGACATCCCTGCCATGTTCCTGACCTTAGCGGAAAAGCTTTCAGTTATTCTCCATTGAGAATGATATTTGCGGTGGGTTTTTCATAGATGGCTTTGATAATATTGAGGTATGTGCCCTCTATCCCTACACTTTGAAGAGTTTTGATCAAGAAAGGATGCTCTGCTTTGTCAAATGCTTTTTCAGCATCTATGGAGAGTATCATATGGTTCTTGTTCTTTCTTTTATTAATGTGTTGTATCACATCGATTGATTTGCGGATGTTGAACCAGCCTTGCAGCCCTGGAATAAATCCCACTTGGTCGTGGTGAATAAACCTTTTAATGTACTGTTGAATCCTATTGGCTAGTATTTTGGTGAGAATTTTCGCATCTGTGTTCATCAAGGATATTGGTCTGTAGTTCTCTTTTTTGATGGGATCCTTGTCTGGTTTTGGGATCAAGGTGATGCTGGCCTCATAAAATGAGTTTGGAAGTTTTCCTTCCATTTCTATTTTTTGGAACAGTTTCAGGAGAATAGGAATTAGTTCTTCTTTAAATGTTTGGTAGAATTCCCCCGGGAAGCCGTCTGGCCCTGGGCTTTTGTTTGTTTGGAGATTTTTGATGACTGTTTCAATCTCCTTAGTGGTTATGGGTCTGTTCAGGCTTTCTATTTCTTCCTGGTTCAGTTGTGGTAGTTTATATGTCTCTAGGAATGCATCCATTTCTTCCAGATTGTCAAATTTGTTGGCATAGAGTTGCTCATAATATGTTCTTATGATTGTCTGTATTTCTTTGGTGTTAGTTGTGATCTCTCCTCTTTCATTCATGATTTTATTGATTTGGGTCCTTTCTCTTTTCTTTTTGATAAGTCTGGCCAGGGGTTTATCAATCTTATTAATTCTTTCAAAGAACCAGCTCCTAGTTTCGTTGATTTGTTCTATTGTTTTTTTGGTTTCTATTTCATTGATTTCTGCTCTGATCTTTATGATTTCTCTTCTCCTGCTGGGTTTAGGGTTTCTTTTTTGTTCTTTCTCCAGCTCCTTTAGGTGTAGGGTTAGGTTGTGTTCCTGAGACCTTTCTTGTTTCTTGAGAAAGGCTTGTACCACTATATATCTTCCTCTCAGGACTGCCTTTGTTGTGTCCCACAGATTTTGGAACCATTGTGTTTTCATTATCATTTGTTTCCATGAATTTTTTCAATTCTTCTTTAATTTCCTGGTTGGCCCATTCATTCTTTAGAAGGATGCTGTTTAGTCTCCATGTATTTGGGTTCTTTCCAAATTTCCTCTTGTGATTGAGTTCTAGCTTCAAAGCATTGTTGTCTGAAAATATGCAGGGAATGATCCCAATCTTTCGATACCGGTTGAGACCTGATTTAGGACCAAGGATGTGATCTATTCTGGAGAATGTTCTATGTGCACTAGAGAAGAATGTGTATTCTGTTGCTTTGGGATGAAATGTTCTGAATATATCTGTGATATCCATCTGGTCCAGTGTGTCATTTAAGGCCTTTATTTCCTTGTTGATCTTTTGCTTGGATGATCTGTCCATTTCAGTGAGGGGAGTGTTAAAGTCCCCTACTATTATTGTATGATTGTTGATGTGTTTCTTTGATTTTGTTATTAATTGGTTTATATAGTTGGCTGCTCCCACGTTAGGGGCATAGATATTTAAAATTGTTAGATCTTCTTGTTGGACAGATCCTTTGAGGATGATATAGTGTCCTTCTTCATCTCTTATTATAGTCTTTGGCTTAAAATCTAATTGATCTGGTATAAGGACTGCCACTCCTGCTTTCTTCTGATGTCCATTAGCATGGTAAATTATTTTCCACCCCCTCACTTTAAATCTGAAGGTGTCTTCGGGTTTAAAATGAATTTCTTGTAGGCAACATATAGATGGGTTTTGTTTTTTTATCCATTCTGATACCCTGTGTCTTTTGATTGGGGCATTTAGCCCATTAACATTCAGGGTAACTATTGAGAGATATGAATTTAGTGCCATTGTATTGCCTGTAAGGTGACTGTTACTGTATATTGTTTCTGTTCCTTTCTGATCTACTAGTTTTAGGGTCTCTCTTTGCTTAGAGGACCCCTTTCAATATTTCCTGTAGAGCTGCTTTGGTGTTTGCAAATTCTTTCAGTTTTTGTTTGTCCTGGAAGCTTTTAATCTCTCCTTCTATTTTCAATGATAGCCTAGCTGGATATAGTATTCTTGGTTGCATGTTTTTCTCATTTAGTGCTCTGAATATATCATGCCAGCTCTTTCTGGCCTGCCAGGTCTCTGTGGATAAGTCTGCTGCCAGTCTAATATTTTTACAATTGTATGTTACAGACTTCTTTTCCCGGGCTGCTTTCAGGATTTTCTCTTTGTCACTAAGACTTGTAAATTTTACTATTAGGTGACGGGGTGTGGACCTATTCTTATTGATTTTGAGGGGGGTTCTCTGCACCTCCTGGATTTTGATGCTTGTTCCCTTTGCCATATTGGGGAAATTCTCTCCAATAATTCTCTCCAATATACTTTCTGCTCCCCTCTTTCTTTCTTCTTCTTCTGGAATCCCAATAATTCTAATGTTGTTTCGTCTTATGCTGTCACTTATCTCTCGAATTCTGCCCTCGTGGTCCAGTAGCTGTTTGTCCCTCTTTTGCTCAGCTTCTTTATTCTCTGTCATTTGGTCTTCTATATCGCTAATTCTTTCTTCTGCCTCATTTATCCTAGCAGTGAGAGCCTCCATTTTTGATTGCACCTCACTAATAGCTTTTTTGATTTCAACTTGGTTAGATTTTAGTTCTTTTATTTCTCCAGAAAGGGCTTTTATATCTCCCGAGAGTGTTTCTCTAATATCTTCCGTGCCTTTTTCGAGCCCAACTAGAACCTTGAGAATTGTCATTCTGAACTCTAGATCTGACATATTACCAATGTCTGTATTGATTAGGTCCCTAGCCTTTGGTACTGCCTCTTGTTCTTTTTTTTGTGGTGAATTTTTCCGCCTTGTCATTTTGTCCAGATAAGAGTATATGAAGGAGCAAGTAAAATATGAAAAGGGTGACATCAACCCCAGGAAAATATGCTTTAACCAAATCAGAAGAGATCCCAAATCGTGAGGGCGGAGAAAAGGGATAAAAAGAGGTTCAGAAAGAAAAAAAAAAAAAGAAAGAAAGAAAGAAAGAAAGAAAGAAACAATTAAAAAAAAACGAATAAAGAAAAAATATAAAAAAGAAAAAATATATATATATTAGATAAACTAGTTTAAAAACGTTAAAAAAAGAAAAGGGTAAAAGTTAAAAAAAAATTGGCAGAAGAAGAGAAAAAAAATTGAAAAAGAAAAAAATTAAATTAACTGCAAGGCTCAAGAATCATGGGGAGAAAGCCATGAGTTCCATGCTTTGTTTTTTCCTCCTCTGGAATTCCGCTGCTCTCGTTAGTATTGAAACTGCACTCCTTGGTAGGTGAACTTGGTCCTGGCTGGATTTCTTGTTGATATTCTGGGGGAGGGGCCTGTTGTAGTGATTCTCAAGTGTCTTTGCCCCAGGCGGAGTTGCACCGCCCTTACCAGGGGCCGGGCTGAATAATCTGCTCGGGTTTGCTTCTAGGAGCTTTTGTTCCCTGACCGCTTTCTGTAGAGTTCTGGAGGACGGGAATGAAGATGGCGGCCTCCCAGTCTTCGGCCCGGAGGAGCCAAAAGCCCGGGGCCCCACTCCTCAGTGCGCCCTCAGAGAACAGCGCCCAATTACTCCCGTCACCCTGGCCTCTGGCCGCGCTCCGAGCTGACCGAGCCTGCGACCGGTTCAAGGTAAGCCCGAGCTGTGAGCTCACTCCTCGGCTCTGTCTCTGTAGCCGGCTTCCCCGTTCTAATACCTGTAAGCTCTGCGACACTCAGCCACCCCCGATCCTTCTGTGACCCTGCGGGACCTGAGGCCACACTGACCCCCGCGTGGGCTTCACCCCGGTTAAGCCTCTGGAGCGATGTCCCTCAGCGGAACAGACTTTTAAAAGTCCTGATTTTGTGCTCCGTTGCTCCGCCGCTTGCCGGGAGCCGGCCCCTCCCCCTGGGGTCTGTCTTCCCGTCGCTTTGGATTCACTTCTCCGCCAGTCCTACCTTTCAGAAAGTGGTTGATTTTCTGTTTCTAGAATTGCTGTTCTTCTTCTCTTCGATCTCCCATTGGATTCGTAGGTGTTTGCAATCTTTAGATAAGCTATCTAGCTGATCTCCTGCTACCTGAATTAGTCTCAGCCTGCTACTTCTCCGCCATCTTGAATCCTCCCCCCAATAGTCAATTTTTTGGTTTCTTTTTTTCTTTGTTCATTTATTTCTTAAAGTCCACCTAAGAGTGAAATCATATAGTATTTGTCTTTCTCTGAATGACTTATTTCACTTGGCATTTTATTCTCTAGATCCATCTGTGTTGTAATTGGTAAGATTTCATTATTTTTTATGGCTGAGGTATATTCTGTTATATATAGGGCTGCATGAGTGACTCAGTTGGTTAAGTGTCCGACTCTTGATTTTGGTTCAAGTCATGATCTCCGGGTCATAGGATGGAAACCCACATTGGGCCCTGCACTGAGTGTGGAGCATGCCTAAGACTCTCTCTCTCTTCCTCTGCCCCTCCCCTGCTTGTTGCTCTCTCTCTCTCTCTAACAAAGATAAAGACAAACAAAAAACAATGAATAAATGAATAAAATATTACATATTTTATACACACACCCACACACACACACATGCACAACTACTTCTTTATTCAATCATCTATCTATGGACACTTAGGTTGCTTCCATAGTTTGGCTGTTGTAAATAATGTTGCAGTAAACATAGGGGTGAATACATATTTTTTAATTACTGTTTTGGTATTCGTTGGGTAAATAACCAGTAGTGGAATTACTGGATCGTATTGTAATTCCATTTTTGTAATTTAATTTTTATAAAAAGTGCTATACTGTTCTCCAGAGCAGCATTCCTACCAACAGTGCACAAGTGTTCCTTTTTCTCCACTTTCTAGCCAACACTTATTTCTTGTCTTTCTGATTCTAGCCATTCTGACAGGTATGAAGTAATATCCTGTTGTGATTCTGATTTTCCTTTCCCTGATGATGAGTGATATTGAGCATCATCTCGTATGTCTGTTGGCCATCTCTATGCCTTCTTTGAGGAAATGTCTGTTCATGTCTTCTGCTCCTTTCCTTAAATTGGATTATTTTTATTTTGAGTGTTGAATTGTATAAGTTCTTTACACTTTGGATATCAACACTTTATCATATATGGTATTGGCAAATATCTTCTCCTACTCAGTATGTGCAGAAAATGAAAAACTATGGTCCACCAATAGTTTATTTTTGCTTTTGTTTCTCTTGCCATAAGAGACATATCTAGAAAAATGTTGCTATGGCTAATGTCAGAGAAATTACTGTGCATGCTCTCTCTAGGATTTTTATGGCTTTAGGTACCACACTAAGGTCCTTAATCCATTTTGAATTTGTTTCAATGTATGGTGTGAGAAACAGGTCCAGTTTCATTTTTTTTTTTTTTTTTGCGTGTAGCTGTCCAGTTTTCCCAACACCATTTGTTGAAGAGGCTGTCTTTTTCCCATTGTATATTTTTGCCTTCTTTGTTGAAGATTAATTGACCATATAATTGTGGGTTCATTTCTATGCCCTCTGTTCTGTTCTATTGATCTATGTGTCTATTTTTGTGCCAGTATCATACTGTTTTGATTGCTACAGCTTTGTAGTATATCTTTTTTTTTTAAGTTTATTTATTTATTTATTTGAGAGAAAGGGAAAGAGACAGAGAGAGAAAGAGAGCTTGAGCAGGGAGGAAAGGCAGAGGGGGAGGAAGAGGCAGACTCCCCACTGAGCAGACTCAATTCCAGGACTCTAATCATGACCTGAGCCCACACTTTAACTGACTGAGCCACCCAGACACACCAGCTTTGTAGTAAATATTGAAATATGAGATTGTGATACCTCTAGTTTTGTTTTTCTTTTCAAGATTGCTTTGGCTGTTCTGGATCTTTTGTGGTTCCATACAAATTTTAAGACTATTTATTCTAGTAGTGTGAAGAATCCAATTGGTATTTTGATAGGGATTGCATTAAATCTGTAGACTGCTTTGGGTAATATGGATATTTTGACAATATTTGTTCTCCCAGTCCATGGGTATGGAATATCTTTCCATTTGTTTGTGTTATCCTCAATTTTTTTCATCAATGTTTTATAGTTTTCAGAGTACAGATCTTTGACCTCCTTGGTTAAGTTTATTTCTAGTTATCTTATTATTTTTGGTGCAGTTGTAAATGGGATCATTTCCTTCATTTCTCTTTCTGTTGCTTTGTTATTAGTGTTTAGAAATGCAATGGATTTCTGTATATTGATTTTGTATCCTTCAAACTTACTGAATTCATTTATCAGTTTTAGTACATTTTTGGTGAAATCTTTAGGATTTTCCATATATAGTACTATACCATCTACAAATAGCAGAAGTTTTACTTCTTTCTTACCAATTTCCATGACTTTATTTTTCTTGTTGGATTTCTGTGGCTAGGACTTGCAGTACTATGTAGAATATAAGTAGTGATAGTGGACATCCTTGTCTGCTCCTGATCTTAGGGGAAAAGTTCTCAGTTTTTCACCATTGAGGACAATATTAACTATGGATTTTTCATATATGGCCTTCGTTATATTGGGATATCTTTCCTCTAAACCTACTTTGTTGAGGGTTTCTATCATGAATGGATGCTGTACTTTGTCAAATGTTTTTTTCTGCATCTATGGAAATGATCATATGGTTTTATCCTTTCTCTTGTTGATGTGTTGCATCACATTCATTGGTTTGAGAATATTGAACCAACTTTGTATCCTAGAAATGAATTCCACTTGATTGTGGTGAATGATTTTTTTAATGTTTTGTTGGATCTGGTTTGCTGATATTTTGTTGAGGATTTTTGCATCTATGTTTATCAGAGATATTGGACTGCAGTTCTCTTTTTTTTGTAGTGTCTTTATCTGGTTTTTATTAGGGTACTGTTGGCCTCATAGAATGAATTTAGAAACTTTCCTTCCTCAAGTTTGAGAAAAATAGGTACAAACTCTTCTTTAAATGTTTGGTAGAATTCACCTGTGAAGCTGTCTGGTCATTGTCAAAAATTTATTCCTTTGTACTTGGAATTTTTGGTTGAGACTATTACTACAGAATTAAAATTCCATTTTCTGACTTTTTCAACTTTTTTTTTCCTGACCTAAATAAATGCCCTAAGTTTTATATCTTAGACCCATAAACCTTAATAAACACTCTTACTAAGTCTTTTGATATTTTTTGGTAGGCATTTAGGTTTTTTTAATAAACTGTAGTATTTGAGAATTATGGCAGCTTTGTTTCTTCCTTTTTAAATCTTTAAACTCACAATTCTTATCTAACTACATGAGCTGTGGCTTCTAGTAAAAGGTTTAATAGGAGAAATTTCAAGGGCTACCCTTGTCTTTTCTTGAACTGAATGAGAATCTTTTTAATATTCTACCTTTGATTATGCTACTTTTTATTTATCCTATTATCCTATTTATCATCTCTTACTGTTTTTTTTTTTTTTTCCTCCTTTCCGCCTGCTGAATTAATTGAATTTTTCTCCCTCATCCCACACACACTTTCATTTTTTTCTCCTTTTACTACCTTGGAAATTATATAATCTATTTATCTTCTTTTGGAGATTTTCATGGAATTTTAAAATGCATACTTAGCTTATCAAAATCTAGAAAGACTTCATATCTGTATCTTCCTTTTTATCAACATGCTTTTTTTAATGCTTTTAACTCAAATACCCCTCTGATTTATAAATATAAATATTCAAAATTTTCTTTCTACTTTAGGTTTTCTACTGCTGTATATTAGACACTACTTTTTTCAAGATTTTATTTATTTATCTGAGAGATAGAGAGAGAGAGCATGAGAGGGGAGGGTCAGGGAGAAGCAGACACCCTGCTGAGCAAGGAGCCCGATGTGGGACTTGATCCCAGAACACTGAGATCATGACCTGAGCCGAAAGCAGTTGCTTAACCAACAGAGCCACCCAGACACCCTATTAGACACTATTGATACTGCCTTTTTTATAGTCAGTGTATGTTTAGATTTACCCACAGATTTACCTTCATCTTTATTCACTTTTTTGCCTTGCATTTCAGATCTTTTAGGATTATTTTTCATCTGTCTGAAGTGCATTTCTTTAGAAATTTCTTTAGTGGAGGCTAATGGAAATTAAGTCATTCAGATTTTGTTTGAAATGTTTTCATTCCATTAATAAAAAAAATGTTTGCATTCCAAAGTTATTTTTGAGAAAGATGATTATGCTTGCATCAAATCACAATTTGAAAGTTATTTTTTCTTGGCATTTTGAAGAAATTTTTACCAGTCTTCCAACTTCCTCTGTAAGTATTGAGAAAACAAATTTCAGCCTAATTTTAGTTTCTTCACACATTTCCACCTTTTATCTCTTACTGATTTTCAGATCTCTTTGTCTTTAGTAAGTTTCAATTCATTATGTACCTAAGTATAGCTTACATTTTATGCATCTTGGTTGGGGTTTTGGTGTCTCATGATGTAAGAAATGGCACATATTATTAGTACTACAAATTCCTAAACATTATTTTTTAAATGTAAATTCTCCTTCTTTTCTCCATCATCTCTTTCTGAAACTTTCTGAAACTCCCAGTAGACTTATGTTCAACTTTCTAATCCCTTATATTCTATTATTTTCATTCATATTTTCCATTTCTTTTCTCCTACGTAATTTCCCCATATCTATCTTTCAGCTTACTTATTCTCTGTTTTGTCATATGTAATATACATTAATCTTTCCATGAGTTTTAATATTAAGTTTTACTTTTTGTATTCTAGATATTGCATAGTTTCCTTCCAATTATGATGAGTCAACTATGTTTGTATGTTTCAATATGCATGAAAATATTAAATGATACTTTCCTATATTTTTAATACTCAGATTTTAGCATTTAAATATGTTTATTTTGTATTTTATATCTGAAAATTCAAGTTTGAGGATCTGACTCCACATTTTTTTCTATCTGCTGACTTGTTTATGATAGCTTCTTTTGCTTGTGCTTCTGGTGATGTGTGTGTATATTTTGTGTGTGTGTGTGTGTGTGTGAGCTCATGTTCTATGGTATTTTACTTTTTGGTTATTGTTTGATGTCTGAATTTAAAGTCTTTTCATCCAAAAACAATTGGAATTTGCCTCCACCAGGTTAATGGAGACCCAATCAATCCAGAGTGAAGATATGTGAACTAGAAGGTAGATATGAAGAAGTTACAGTTAATATACAGTCAGGTATATTTTTTAAAAGATAGAAAATATGACTAAGCATCAAATGACTTTTCAGCTGGAGATTTGTGAGTGCAGCTACTCAGAGGGTGTGAATTCTTGCCTATATTCACAGGAATTTGAGTTACCATTAGGATTCTTAGCATAGACTTTGTTCTACCCCTGCTCATTCTTTCCCCTCCCCAACCTCATACTTCCATTTGGAGGCTTAGAAAAAAAATATTTTTGCTACTTTCTCAGCAAGGCAAGTTTTTTTTTTGCTTTGTTTTACTTCTTGATTTGACTGAATAGATTTTTTTTTTTTTAATTTGCTGCAGAGTCTGTCTGATGGGGGCTGGGCTGAGGATTAATCCTCCTTATGAACTCCCTTTATTAATCTCTAGCCTTTCTCTTCCATTTCCCACTGCATGACACATTAATACCAAATTCCAGACTAACAGGTATTGACAGAAATTCCCAGAGAAAACACTGGTTTCAGAGTTTGCTTATCCATGGAATTATATTTTCTTGACATTTCAGAGTTTTCAAAATTTCCTTTCTTCCTTCCCGCAAGTTTATCATGCATTTAAAGTTATTTTAAGACCCAAAACTAAGAAAACTAAAAGCCTAAACAAAAATGGACAAAAAATCTGAACAGACAGATCATCAAAGAAGATACATAGAAGACAAATGAGCAGATGAAAAGCTGCTCAAATCATTGCTATAAAATGAATATTTGTGTTCCCCTCAAATCTGTATGTTGAAACCTAGTCTCCAATGTGACAGTATTAAGAGGTGGACGCTTTGGAAGGTGATTAGGTCATTCATAGAGCCCTCATGAATGGAATTAGGACCTTTATAAAAGAGGCCTCAGAGAGCTCCCTTGTCCCTTCTGCCATGTGAAGACAGAGAGAAGATGGCCATCTATGAACCAGGAAGTGGGCTTTCACCAGACACTGAATCTGCCAGCATCTTGATCTTGGACTTCCCAGCCTTTAGAACTGTGAGAAGTAAATCAGCCCCCAGTCTATGGTATTTTTATTATATCAGCCCAAATGGACTAAGACAATTTGTTCGAAGGAAATTACAAAGTAAGACAACAATGAGATACCACACAAACCTATTAGAATAGCTAAAAAAATGTTTAAACTGACAATGTCAATTTTTGGTGAGTATTCACATCAGTAGAAACTCTTTCATTGTTCATGAAAATGCAAAATTGTACTGCCACTTGGAAGATAGTTTGGCAGTTTCTTACAAAGCTAAATATAATCTGACAGTTGCACTCCTAGGTATTTACCCAACATATTTGAAATGTTATGTCCACACAAAACATGTATATGAATATATATGGCAACTTTTTCATTATTGCCACAAACTGAGAACAATTGAGATACCTTTCAATAGATAAATGGTTAAGGAAACTTTGGTACATTAGCACAGTAAGATATTATTTAGCAATAAAAAAAAGAGTGATAATGTCAAAACTACATTGGTTAATATTAAGTGGAGATTACTAAGTGAAAGAAATTAATGTATAAAGCTAAATATTATATGATTCCACTTATATGACACTCTGGAAAAAACAAAATTATAGATACAGTAAATGAGCAGAGGAAATGAAAGGGAATTGAGCAGGTTAAGCAGATATTGTCTAAGGAGGTAAAACTATTAGGTAGGATACAGCATGATACTTTGAATATATTACACTAGACATCTATTGAACTTTACTGTGCAAGAGTTGATCTTAATGTGTGCAAATAAAAACTCCTTAAATGCTCAGAGGAATCCCAGGATGGAATGCAGAAGGTGACAACAACCTACCTGTATTATAGATGTATAAACAATCTCCCTTAAAGGATTAAAGGAAAGGTAAACATAAGGAAATGTGGAAATGAGTAGAGCCTATAAAATTAAAGCAATATAAATTATACATAAGCACAACAAAATTGTTTATAAGTTGAACAATTAAGTAAATGGGTGGCAAATGATAGTTTCTTACTGTTGGAGTGGAAGGTTACAGACACACCAAGGGAAGTGTTAGAATGATTCCTATGATAATAGATTAGAGTTGGGCACATCAGTATGAACTCATACTTGGCCTAATAGCTATAGAGATGTCACATAGAGAAATATTTATAGATACCTGTGCATACATTAATTAATATACATTCATACATCTCCCTGTTTGGTCCGCTGAGAAGACCTAAAAGTAGCAACACTCCAATAGCAATGAACACACTTAACACCCAGATCTTGGTTTCTAATACCACTCTGCAAGAAAAGGAATCAGAACTCCTTGGAGGATGTGAGCTGGGCATAGTGACTTCCTTCCAAATGGTAGAGTATGGAAAGAGGAGACGAAAGGAATAACTTTAAAGTGGAGAAACCTAAAAACACTGCCTTTTCTAAGTAATCAAGGTCAACTTCAAATAAAAAGTCATGTTTTTGTGATAAAGTCATTTGTTATTATGTACTCTTGATATGATTTAATGAAAATGGCGTTTACCTTTATGAACTTTCTTCTGAAATTACTGCCTCAATCTAAATATGAGAAAAGCAGCAGACAAATATAATTGAGGGGGAATCTTACAAAATATCTGACAGATAATCCTCAAAAGCATCAAAGTAATCAAAAACAAAGAAAGTCTGAGAAACTATTATGGCCCTCAGAAAACATAAATAATGTGATACAGTATATTAAATGGAATCCTAGAACAGAGAAAAAGATATTAGGTAAAAAATTAAGGATGAATTTCAATTAGTAATAATGTAATAGTATTTGATTAGTTAGTTGTAGCAAATATTATATACCAATGTAAGACGTTAAATAACAGGAGAAACTGGGTATGCAGTATACGGGAACTTTCTGTACTATCTGCAATATTTTTTATAGATGTGAAAAATTGTTCTAAAATTCAACATTTATTAATAAAATATTTTATCCAGCATTTTTATATGTGCTACCATGATGGGAGTTTTACTTAACATCTAATCTTCCATATTGCCATAAAATCTGGAGGCCTGAGAACTAGGAGACCAATGGTGTAAATTCCAGTCCAAAAGCCACCAGGCTCAAGAAGAGCCAATGTCCTAGCTCATCCAGAAACACCTACACAGACGTACATAGAATAACATTTGACCAAATGTCTGGGCACCCAGTGGCCTGGTCAACTTGACACATCAAATTAACCATCCCAGTTGGTGTCATCAATGAGCCAGACAGCAGACTTCCAAGCCCTGGCAACTGTCCCTCTGTTTCACTTTCTGAACAGAAAATTCAGCTACAGGGTCTACTCTGCTCCCATGGAGCCCTTCCCTCCAGAGGGGAATGCTCAGGGGCACAGCTCACTATAGTGATGGGGGAACTTGAACATCCCCTGCCTGGACCTGTTGCGAGGACTGAATGAGACAGTGTGTGGGAACACACTTTGTAAGCTATTCAGTTTTACAGAGGTGAAACGCTGTCAGTATTTGCTTATTTTTCTGTGCATTAGCAGCATTCACATTATCCTTATGTGTTCTCAGCAGAAATGAAGATA
The DNA here is from genome assembly GCF_010015895.1 of Lontra canadensis. Lineage (NCBI taxonomy): Eukaryota > Metazoa > Chordata > Mammalia > Carnivora > Mustelidae > Lontra > Lontra canadensis. The sequence goes on from NW_022630995.1 coordinate 55,337,809, forward strand.
TAACAAATCTGAAAAGCTTAGCTCCTAAGAACTCATAAAAGGAGGACAACTGGTATTGCCCACATCAAAGAGAATACTAGCAGCTCAAATTTCTTTGTTGTTTTTGGCACATGAACCACCTTCTAACACACTGTTTCATGTAATCCTACCAAAATCCTGTACATTAGAGTATGCTATTGTTCTGCTTTTGTAGATGTGGAGAAAGACTGAGACAGGCAAGTGACTCTTCCAAGATAACACTGCAAGGAGGAAACCAACTTTTCCTTTAACATCAGTCTTCAAATTCTAAATCCATGTTCTTTCCATGCCATCATGTCCATCTCCTGACAGGAAACAGTGAACTCAGGCTTTGGCAGCATAATTACCTCTAAAGAAAGACAAGGCCACTTTGCTAATAGCTATATAACAGATTTTGAGTTATTTTCCATTTAAAAGAGCATATCCACATGATGGGTAACATTATCTGAGGACTCTAGTTTCATGAGACCCATTGATGAATGCATGTCACCTCCATCCATCTATTGAATCAACAAATTAAAGGTCTACCTTGTGCTGACTACAGTATAGGCACTGAGAATACACATGGCAATCCTCAGCCTCACCATCACCATCATCAACAACATTTTCATCCCAGTTATTTTGGGTATGTGCATGTTATATGAGACTAGGTGAAATGTCAAAGAGTCCAAGATTATAGAACATGATGCTAATGGTGTACATGGCACACACTCAACAAGGCAGATATTGGAAGGTACTATGTGAGAGACGATCAGTGCAATAAAATTTTAAAAATGCACAATGAATACATGATGTACAAAGGAATCAATAAACTTTGAGGGAGTGTATGAGGAAGAAAATGTAATCTTTGAATTAATAAAATTGCAAAGAACTCTTGTTCCTTAGTAGGTGGCTTGTTGAAAGCTTTTCAGGTCATAAAAAGGGGCTGTGTATTTTTAATGTTGTGATTTCTGTTAGGAAGTTCCAGTAGGAAATTAAGCATTCTGCACCCAATTGTATGTGTTTGCCTTGCTATGCTGGTAGAGCTAAATGTTGATTTCTTTTGTTTCCCTTGATTCAGGAGGATATTTGAGGGACATATTCCAGAGAAGCAGCTTTAATTTGAAAAATAATAAAAATTCCTCAGATGAAAGAACCATAAAATATATACTCTTCTCTTATCTCTTCTTCATCTAAACAATGTTCCTTACTCCTCTTTGAATACAGACCAAACATGGCTTCTGTCAGGAAGACTTCTTCTCATTCTGACAAGCACCACTCAGGATTAATGCATTGCTTGGGAACTTCATGGGACACATTCCTGGAGAGCTGAACACAGCAGACTACAGAACTCACAAACACTCCTTCTCTGTCTATTGTTACTGTGGATGAAATGCCATACTTCTGGGTTAGATAAACTCATTCACTTTTAAACTGGATCCTATTTCCACTTATGCACTCAGCTACAGCAATTCTCCTCTCTCATTTATCTTTACATTTTCACTTTTTACATGGCCAGTCCCAACAGCAAACATGCTATTATTTAATTTACCTTAACAAAACAACAAACAACAAAACACCCTTGTTAACTGCACCTCCCCTCCATCTACTCCACATTTACCTGTCATGTCTGTGCTGAATTTTTCATATAATTTTCCTCAGCCAACAAAGCCAGTCCTTCCTCTCAGAAACAGATCACAGCCAATGACTGACTGGCATGAGGTACCAAAAAGCTGTTCCACTGCCTTGAGGTAGAGCTAACTTAGGGGTACAAATTTTTTCCAAAGCTTCCCTACAAGATGGAACTGAAGCTAGTTGTCAGTTGAGATATAGGCCTGTGTAGCATTTTTTCTGCCCTATCTTGATTTCCTTACTTCACCTTTTCTGAAAAGCATTTCCCCAATAAATCATCTGCTTCTAGGGAACCCAGCCTAAGATAATTGGTACCAGAGCTGTTGGAACCCAGGTGGGGGTCCTCCTTAGAAACTCTAAGGATGGGAGTTTCTGGATTACTCACACGATTACTCACAGGATGAATGGCAATGAGGACCCCATTACTCTATTAGGTGTAATATAGACTGTTCCCAGTATATTCAAGTATTGCAATGGCTGAGACTCTTACCTTAAAGATTTGGAAGAGGTACACCAGCGTGTACATATCGTTGGCACTTGAGAGATATAGAAGAAATATCATTATAAACTCTGTTCCTAAGCAACACTGATTTACTAAAAAGAGAAAATGACAGGGTTGGATCTATTAATCAAAGATCTACATCAAAGTGCGAAAGCCATAGGGCATTCCTGACAATATTTAAAGACCTTTATCTCCGATAGCTACAAGGCAGTCATTGCTTAAGGACAAGCACAAGACAAATTTTAAAAATGAGATAATTCTGAATCATCAGCCTAGGCAAATATCCAATAAAAAAGTCATTGGATACAAAAACAGTAGCACTCTGAGACTTGGGATGGAGGTATCTGGACAGGTGTATGTGAGAACACTGATTCCCAAATTCTCTTGAACTTTCTGGGTCTGCAGAAGTGGCCCACTACTCTTTTTTGAAAGATAGATATCTCCCTTGCTTGAAAACTATGCAACAGTTTTAAAACAAAAAATAATAAAAATAGTTTTAAAAATAATAAAAATAGTTTTAAAATGAAGCAGGTGCTTTACAATATAGTACTTTCCCTCATCAGAATTTCTTTCCACCTTTCCTGCTGGCCACTGATCTGTAATTAAAGCTAATTCTCAGCCAGATGTGACTGAAGAAATGACAATTCTGCTAGGCAAAGTAAGAGATTATGTAAAGGAGCCATAGGACCAAGGCAGCATATACTGTCAGGGTCAGAGAATATGATTGGGAGTGAATCCTGAAGTATGCTGGGCCAAGGTGGAGGAATACAAACCTGGCTAATGGAAACTTCCATATGGGATGCTCCTCTGTAACACATCATTTACTATCTTGACAGAGGCTCCAAGTGATGGTTGTAACACATTGCTGGATAACTCTTGGAACTTGCCAAAGAAGGACTCACCTTATATGAAGGAAAGGTACCAGAAAACCATGGAGGAAGGAATAATGAGCTTCAGAGAAGTGGGGATGCTAAAATATATCTACTCTTTGAGACCAGAAAATGTACCAACTAGATATGTTCCTTGGAATGGTTCAAAGCACACTCTGTTTATCAAGATGATGAAGTGAGAAAGTCACATGAAGTGAAAAACTGAGAAGTAGTTTTCTTCTGAAGGTCAGAACTAATGATAGCAGATGCTGCTATAGGCAGTCTCCCTAATAAAAATGAGAATGATAAGATCCTGGAATGGAAGAGGCCAGGTGGCAGCCCGGCAGAAATTAGAAGTAGCAATTAGAAATAAAGTTAATCTATTCACCATGATGGACACCAAAATTGAAATGGTGGCCAGGGGCACATGATCTTAGGGATCTTGGAAATACCTCATAAAACATGGAGTTCTTAGTTACAGTACAGTGCAGATGGACAACCAGCAAATCTACTGATTAAAATACATAACCAGAGACATTCTGAAAATGGTTCCAGTGGTAAGTCATGATTGCCCAGTTTACAGACCAGAGGCATTCTCAGGTCCAGAGTCCAGTGACTGAAGGAAAGACCAGATCAAGGAGGGGGGGAGGGGGCGGGGAGGAAGACCTGCAATAGCACAAGAAATGTACATAGTAGTGGTCTCCCAGTCCTTTGCCCAACATAAGCAAATAAGAGCAACAGTAAAAGTAGGAAAAAATACACAGCTATAACCTGGGGAAAGGAGAATAACCAAATTGTTCAAGGGTTGTAGGATCTAGAGCATGAATGATCACTAATACTCAAGAATCCAAAGTGCCATTGTTGCCCTGTTAGAGTAGGGACTAGAGCAGCCGAATAATAAATGAAGTCCTGGTCCAAGATCCTTTGGGTTCACAGACTCACAAATCACTATTTTCCTGATTTCTGAAGATAAATACAAAATTGTCATACTCCTCAGTTTGGCAAAACTCTCACATTGGCCTATAGAGTAAGATATATGCTGGTGAGAAAGGTTAAGTGGAATATTTTGAAATTGCTCCTCCTTCCAAGATAGTAAATCAAAAATTGTATCTCAGGGCGCCTGGGTAGCTCAGTGGGTTAAAGCCTCTGCCTTCGGCTCGGGTCGTGATCCCAGGGTTCTGGGATCGAGTCCCACATCGGGCTCTCTGCTCAGCAGGGAGTCTGCTTCCTCCTCTCTCTCTCTCTCTCTGCCTGCCTCTCTGCCTACTTGTGATCTCTGTCTGTCAAATAAATAAATAAAATCTTTAAAAAAAATTTTATCTCATCCCAGAGTATATGGGAGATATTTGTGTCACCTTTAAATCCTTATAAGACAATCATATCCCATTTACTATATCAGTGCAAAAACTGGATGGATCATAATAGATGCTCATGCATTATCACAAATTTAACCAGATGTAGTTTTATTTGTAGCTGTTGTGCCAGACATGGTATCTTTACTAGAGGAGATTGACATGGCCTGAGATACATAGTAGTATATGGCTATTGATCTGAAAATGCTTCCTTTTCCAAACCTATACAAAAGGAAGGTCAGAAGCAGTTCATCTTCTCATGGGACATAAAATGGTACATATTCACAGTGTTCTGCAGGGCTACGTTAATGTTCCCATTTCCTGTCATTACATAGTCCATAAGGATCTTGACCATCTGGACATCTGAATGTTGGTAGTGGGTACATGACTGTGGAATCCATTAGTACCAATATATACCAAACCATTTGGAGACTGTTGACCTGATAAAGTGATGGAACAATCTTTTCAGGGTACAGCCGAGAGACCAGACTGAAGATAACACCCTTTGAAATGGGTTGATATTCTTTAAGATGTGGTATATGCTTTAAACCAGTGTTCATTACATAGTGATGTGTGTCCAGTAGATAGAACACAAGGTTGTGAGAACTAGGGATGGAAGCACACTTAGGATATTTGGGTTTCCTTTCTCTGTAATTTCAGACTCTGCAGGTATAAAAGCCCTGGTCTCCAGAGACAGGGATGTGCTTCCACCGAGGGACCAGAAGAGTGCTACCTGGTCATTTTGGAGATTTTTGTGAAAGTAAGCCAGCAGTCACAGGAAGCAGTTTCTATACCAGCAGGGGCAATAGACTCTAATTCTCATGAGGATATTAACCTTCTGCTACATAATGGGACTAGGAAAAAGTAAGTTAGTCATGGAGGTGATTCTCCAGAGTGTCTCTTGGTAGTCCCATGTCTTATAAATGGGTAAGCACAATAATTTCAGTCTTATGAGATTTTATCCTATATCCTTCTTGGAGACAGATTCAGTAAAATGACTGATTGATACGTAGGTTCTAAAGCCCAGACTCCTTTTTCTCAAGGTGGAATTAACCCTATTACATTATTTGTACTTCAGAGTTTCCCCAAACAATCAAACTAAGGCTAGTTTCCAGTTAAGAGCGCATCCTTGCTTCTCATTTTTCCCCTTCCTAAGCTGCTTCCCTCACTCCTCTTATCCTCTGAGCTCTTCCTAGGTAAATCACAAGAACAAGAATGTCCATTTCAGGCTCTGCCTCCAGGGAATCTTGCCAAAACCCAGGGACTATTGACATTTTTGTTCATTGATATGCCAAAGTTTCTAGAAAAAAAAAATACATTGCATAAAACAGGTATTATATTTGCCTATATAAGTGTGGAACAAAAATTAGTCCTTGGGGCACCTAGGTGTCTCAGATGGTTGGGCATCTGCCTTAGGCTCAGGTCATGATCTCTAGGTCTTGGGATTGAGCCCCATGTCTGGCTCCCAGCTCACTGGGCAGTCTGCTTCTCCCTCTCCCTCTACCCCTCCCTCTGCTTGTGCTCTCTCTGTCTCTGTCTCTCTCTCTCTCAAATGAATGAATAAAATCTTTAAAAAAATTAATCTTTAACACACTGAATTAACATGCTTGGTTCACTTGCTATTATTTATTTATTAGTAATTTATTTTATTTATCTAACAAGACTTTACCCAGTACTTCCTATGTTCTAGGCTCTGTGCCAAGTGTTGGAGATACAGAAAAATGTAAGTCAGTAACCCTGCCCTGAAGATGTTCTCAGCCTTGTCAGGTGCACCTGTCAATAAACCAGCTCATTTGAGTACAATGTGATATAAACATCATGATACAGAGAGGGTTCTGGATCTTCCTTTTTTTTTTTTTTTTACCCTCAAGAAGAAACACAGACACTAGCCCACAATAGCCATCAACAAATAAATGAATAATTTGAAGTAATTCCTTAGAACCTTCTGAAATGTGAGCCCCTGTTATATTTTACTAGGCACAGCATCTGTTGCATCTCAACAAGCCAGCAACTCAGAATGCTCAGCCCTCCACATTGCTGCTCATATTGGAAAAGTCATCCCATTCTTCTGTTGGCTAACACTCGCTCACCATAGCAGATTCAGCTCTGACATCACCTTCCCCGGACCATTCCCTGACCCTGCTCCTCCCTGAGACCAGATTAGGTGCATCTTCTAACTACTATGTCAGCCTCTTCCACTGCACTTAGCGTTCTATGCCCTGGTTTTCTAGCTATATGTCTATTTTTCCTATGATTTAATAATCAGGTCAGGGACTATGTGTCTAAAACCTATCAACTGATAATTTTTTAATCAATTTTTTTTTGTTCTTGTTTGTTTTTTTAAAGTCCCATGTTAATTTTTTTAATGTCCACGTGTGAAAAAGAAATACTTACTATGACTTGTGTTTTCACTAATAGTCATTTTCTTCAATTTTTTAAATTTAAAATCTATCTTTCCTTTAGCCTTTAAATTCACTTTTTAAGTCCAGTATATTTGCTTATAAATTTAGTAATTGGGTGTGAAAATTTAAAACCCTTTTTTGTCCTATTTTTTATTTCTACTAATTTATCTGATAAATTTTACAGATTAATTTTCCCAAAGCATGTGAACATTAGTTTTAAAGTTTATCAGATTTTCTCAACATATCAAATGAAAGTCACAAGAAGTTATAAGCTTAACAAATTAAAATCTCCCATATTATCTAAAACATCATTAATTAAATTCCCTTAAGCATGTCAAACTATGATCATATATCAAAAATATTTTATTTTCTTAAGTACTTCAAACAGCCTATAAGACAGATGTGTAACCCTAAATCATTCTAAATCTTCCAAAATCTCTTAACTTTAGTAAATAGGAACTTATAAAATGAGTAGTTCAGATAGCTAAACATTTTGGTATATCTGAAAGCAATGTATAAATAAATTCAGTAACTTAGATTCTCCTAAGCTTTTAAACAATGTAATTAGATAAAAACTCTTGACATTTTAAATTAGAACCTCAAGTCTAAATTCTCCAGAATGTTCAGATTCTCTTAAATATTTCAAATATCCTACAAAGTATATCCAAACAGCACAATGAGTACAAAACTTTCTATCACACTGGTATAATCACAATTTACACAAAGGTCTAAATACCAAGTTTATTTCTCCATCATTCATATACTTACATTTTATACATTCCCAGAGTTACAAAGTCACTTATCCAACCAAACATAATAGAAATACCACCTTAGGTCTACTACAGCTACCAAAATGACAGATCCAAGGTTGTCAGAGATTGGAGACCCCAGTTGCAAAGTCAAGGACTGGTCAGAGTTGTGGCTACATAACCTGAATCACATCATGAGAAAACAATGGGACAAACCCAAATTAAGAGACATTCTACAAAACAACAGATTGTGCTCTTCAAAAATGTCAATGTTATTTTAAAAAATAGAGTGACAGAGAAAGACAAGAAAGAAGATCAAATAGATATGACAACTAGATATAAGGCATGATCCTGGATTAGGGAGGAAAATAGTATCATTGGGATAATTATCAAAGTGGAATGTGGACTATATATAGGATAGTAGTTTGTATTAAATTTAAAGTTCTTGAGTTTGAGGAATGCCTGGGTGGCTCAGTTGGTTAAGCATCCAACTCTTGATTTCAGCTCAGGTCATGATCTCTGTGTCCTAGGATCAAGCCCCCAGTCTGGCTCCATGCTTTGTGGGGAATCTGCTTGTCCCTCCCCTTCTCCCTCTGTCCCTTGCCTCCACACTCTATTTCTTTCTCCCTAAAATAAGCAAATAAAGCTTTTAAAAAAATTTTACTGAGTTTGATAACCACACTGTGATTATATTATAGAATGACACTATTTTTAGAAGAATCATGTTGAACTATTTGGGGGTAAAGTGTCAGATCTCTATAACTGGTTCAGCAAATTAATAATAATAATAGTGAGAATAATGGAAAGAAGAACATGTGCATGTTTGTATAGAGAGAAAGAAAACAAAAATGAAGCAAAATATGTCAACCATGAGTGAATTTGAGGTCAAGAGTAGGTTGAGTGCAGTATTGGCAACTTTTTCTAGTTGTTTTACAAAACAAAAAGTGTAATTAAAAAAATTAAAAAGATTAAAAATAAGATTTGCAATGAGTTCACATGAACTTGTATGTATCTTTGAGGAAAATAAAACTTTAGCAATATAGGGGGCGCCTGGGTGGCTCAGTGGGTTAAAGCCTCTGCCTTCAGCTCAGGTCATGATCCCAGGGTCCTGGGATTGAGCCCCGCATCAGGCTCTCTGCTTAGCAGGGAACCTGCTTTCCTTCCTCTCTCTCTGCCTGCCTCTCTGCCTACTTGTGATCTCTGTTTGTCAAATAAATAAAATCTTAAAAAAAATAATAATAAATTCTATTTTTAAAAAAAACTTTAGCAATAGATTATCAATACAACAGAAAACCATGGGATATTTAAACAAACAAATAAAAAAACTGATCTACTGAAAGGATACTTGTCTTCAGAGCTGAAGGAAGGTTAAAAAATAGTTTCTGAAGTTGTGCTTCCAGAAGAATACCTAAAATTATATTTCCTTTCAAGGATGACAACATTGCCTCCATTGTTCCACAATGCTGCAGGCACTGGACCCTTACAATGTCACTGGCAGAATGGCCCCTGGTCCTCCAGAAGCTGGATGCTCCTCTCATAGCTCCTACACTGACCACCAGAATGGATTATCCACTGTCTTTATATCAATCATTCGTCATTCAAAACTTAAAACACTTGTATCTGATTAGCTAAGTCTAAGACACAAGCCAATATACTAGCTGCAGGGGAATCTAGGAGAAGTAACAATCTGACCTCCAACTCTTACAACAACAGCTGGGCTGTGACTGCTGTCATCAAGGGTCCTAGTGATGGGCTTCTTCCACTAGAGGAAGCAGCTTCTTATGATGGGGAGAGAAGAAGAAAAGTACCCTGGTCCATGGCATACAGTGCAACCCTTCTAGATTCTGCCTGCTATATCAAAGGGGTTCCAAGACCAACTCTTCTGGCTGGGATCTAACTTTGCAACCCACTTTCTGAAGATAACCACTCTTTCAACTCATCACTGATTTGAGTAGATAGAAGTCTGCCTACCTCATCCCTACTTCTTTCAACTTAATATTTTGTTGCCTAATTACTTTATGGAATTCTGTGACTCTTCACACACCCTGTACCTTTTACCACCCCAATCAGGGTGGTGACTAATGTCTCCTGGTTATGAATTCCAATGGACAGTCTCCAACCTCTTTTCAGCTTTCATATTGATCTTTCCAATCACTACTTTATGATGATCTATCATCAGACCTAGCCCAAGACCTGGAAGACAGTAGGCACTTGGGAATAAGGATCGGTAAATGAATGCATTAAAAATGAGTAAAGAACAAGTGGGGGAGTATCCTGATGGGTACCATGAAAAATTACCTCTCCAGCTGGCAATGACATATAGAACACAGAGTCTGACTTGAAACCACAACACAGAGGAAGTTTCAGTCCATTCCTTGGAAAATTGTATTCAAATATAAGATTTGATTTCCTAAGGCTGATGGGTCCACAGAGAGTGGGAGGGTGGTCCTTTTTTCTGGCTGTGTGGGGGAGGGAAAGGCAAAGGTCTCTCTGCTATAGCAGGTGGCAGGTCCTTCCTCTTACAGGAGCACTGAGTAACTTCTTTCCATCCCGTGACTCTCACCACCTTAGAAGGGCCAGAAAGTGACTAACCTGACCCTTAGTTGGGACACACTAGCCAGACACTGAGCTCGAACAGTCTGGTTCATTCCCAGATCCAGGTTTCTTTAAGAGAGATGGGGAGGACCTAAAGGGTTAATTAGTGTTCAGAATCAGAACAAAGAAGCTAGTCCCAGGGCAAGATGCTTCCCCTCTCTTCTTCTATCTTCTCTCTTTTTGTGGAGGGGGGCAGGGGGGTTTCATTCTATGGCCAGGGACCTTAAAACATAAATGCTGAAAAGCTCATTATCACCAGTTAGAAATATAAGTATATAAGGCATTACAATAATGAATTCTACAGCAAAAGGCAGAAACAGAGGAAGGAATCTTTCCTGCAAAGGACTGGGCTGAAAAGGACTGGGCTGAAACTGGGCCATTTTCCTGCTACAACAAGAAGAAGGCTTTTGTCAATTTCCAGACATGTAAATCAAAAAGGATACTTCAAGACAGAAATGGGAGGGAGAAACGGTTTCTTCACCATTGACCCTCAACCTGCATTCCAAAACTGGCTTTAAGGCTAAGAAGCTCTAATCCCTCAACCAAACAGAGGGAGCTAAAAAGATTGGATTTGAAAAGGCCACAGGAAATGAGATTGGCAATAGCTCCCCACACAGCGCTAGTCACACGGTTTGGGGAAGTTAAAACAAGATGAAGAGGAACAGTCGAAAAATTATCTACAGCATATGCATAAAACACGAGGCTGGAACCAGCTGAACCGCCTTCCTAATTTCCCTACCTCTGTGTGGATGCTCTAAGTGCTAAATCCAGGATTCCAGGGGCTGGAGATCATGTGAATGGAATGCAGTGCCTCTGTGAATTTGTAGTCTAAATTGTATTAGTGTAAGTGACAGGGACTCTGCTCGTGATTTGATTCGCAGGAGCCGACTGTTTCTGATGTTTTACTAACAATTTGGGTAAATATGCCGAAACCAATATGTTCAGCCAGGTGCTGGGCAAATTTAGCCCAGCGTGGAACAGGGCCTGCACAAATCTGCATCCCCAGATGGAAGACGTGGAGTTACAAATTAGTGCAATTCAAACAGAAGAGGTTTGACCAAGGGAAAGCTTAAAGAGATCAAAGGGAAAGCAGAGGGGAAATTGGATACAGTTGCATGCGGTTCATTAGAAGGCAAAGGGTACTTAATTATTTTATTCCAGTTTTTTCTTTTTCTTCTTGAAGAACTGGGTTAATGTTTTCACTATTCTAGTTTGGTCCTACACTTTCCCAACTTATAAGAAAGCTCTGTGTCACAATGATATGTTAAATATGAAGGAATTTTCCTGCATTATTATTAATCTGGGACCAGGCATGGAATTCCAAGCATATTCAAAACAGGAGTTCAAAGTCAGAACTCTATTTTTTTAAAGGACTGTATTTAAACACGAGTGTCTTCAGAGATATATTTATGTAGGTTGCCATAATTTCCCTACATTCCTACCTATTTATTAATTATTTCCCTCAAACAATAAATTGTTTTATAATTGTAATTAACCAACATAATAGCTTTTTAGTTATTATCATGTTATATTATTTTATCTTTCTGTAGGTATGTAAAATCACAATGATTTAGTTGTTTACCTCCCAGATTGGAGGTCTCACCCAGGAATAGAATAATAATTATAATTTTAAAGAACTGGAATTGTGCACCCTGCCCATGGTGAGTTGTTGGCTGTAATCAGTGTATAAAAGATAAAGACAAGAATGCCAGGAGGTATGTTAACATTATTTACAGTGTCCCTGAAATTCAATTTGTAACCCAACAGCATAGCACTAAACTCTTTTGAAGATTCTGGAAGGGAGGGATGGGTAGGAGACAGGAACTGTGTGACACAAGAGCTGATTAAAAGTATAGAAATGGACCGGGCTGCCTGGGTGGCTCAGTGGGTTAAGCCTCTGCCTTCAGTTCAGGTCCTGATCTCAGGGTTCTGGGATCAAGTCCCACATCAGGCTCTCTGCTAGGCAGGGAGCCTGCCTCCTCCTCTCTCTCTTTCTTTCTCTACTTGTGATCTCTCTCTCTGTCAAATGAATAAAATCTTAAAAAAAAAAAAAAAAGTATAGAAATGGACCTAGGGCCGAAGTTGTGACACAGTGGAGCCGGGTCCCTATAGAAAGACCCAAGCCATGTGCTGGCTGCAAACTGAGAGGTATTAGGGTGTGTAGGAAAATCCAGGCCGTTTGTTTGCAGAGTGATCCAAGGAGTCCTGTAGGAAAAACTCACACTAGGCAAGTAACTCTGACACCAATCACAATGTGTAGCAGGTATTTCCCCCAGACCACCAATTCTCAGACTGCAGCTGATGTCCTACCATCTAACCCACCAAGAGATAGCATCAGATTCCACAGGGTAAGGGCTCAGTCCCACAAGACTGTGCCCACTTCAGATTCCAGTCACAAGTCCAGGTTGTCACCCATGCTTCTGACTGATCAGCTATAAATCTGAGGTTCCCATGACCCTTCCTTGGGTTTGATTAATTTGCTAGAGCAGCTTACAGAGCTTAGGAAACCCATTTATTGACCAGATTAGCAGTTTATTGAAAGGATGCTAAAGAATACAAATCAATAGGCAGATAAAGAAAAACACAGGGCAATATCCCATACAAAGGAGCTTCCATCCTCTTGGAGTTTGAGCTCAGGGAAGTATTCTGGTTCCCTAGCCCAGAAGCTCTCCTAACTCCATACTTTTGGATTTTTTACAGAGGCTTCATTACACAGGCATGTTTGATTAAATCATGCGATTGGTGACTGAACTCACCAGCATCTCTACCCTTCCTGGAAATCAGGGGCAGGAGGGCTGAAAGTTTCAGCTATCCAATCAACAAGGTTGGTTCCACTGATAACCAGCCCCAAATCCTTAGGTGCTTTTCAAAAGTCACTCTGTTAACTTAACAAAAAATGTCTTTGTAGCTTTCATCACCAAGGGTTTTAGGAGCCGCAGGACAGAAATTGGGACAAAGACTATATATATAGTTGTTATAGTTTATAGTTATAGTTATAGTTATAGATCACAGTATTACAGGAAGGAGCCCCATGAGGGAATATGAGGGTGGATAGCATTGGGGTCAGAGGGGCAGGAATGAGGGTCACATCCACCTTGTAGGATGAAGCAGGGAGTCTGGATCTTATTCTAAGAGCATTAGAGTGTCTGCTAGAGTGTGTGTGTGTGTGTGTGTGTGTGTGTGTGTGTGTGTCTGAGATTACAATTCGGCATTTATTTATTGAAAGCTCCCACGTCTTGGACTCTGTTCTAAATGCTGCACACAGAGCAGGAACATGGCCTCTGTTCCCTTGATGCTCATGATCTCGAAGAGAGAAGCAATGCAGAAATAAACAAGATGATACTATGGGTCTTACACAGAATCAAGACAGATGAATATGATAGACAGTGACTTGGGGCTACATTTTTGACTGAGTAGTCAAGAGAAGTTTCTCCCAAACAGTGATGTTTCAGCTAAAACAATAGTAACAACTAACATTTGCATATTGTTTAAATATATAAGTCTTTACTAAGTACTTAACACTTCTTGAAGTTGTTAAGATAGACTGTTTGTTATCACATCCCTTCGTAAATAAACTGGCAGGGAAACCCTTTCAGTAACTTCCAAATATGCCTCTGCTAATCAGTGATGAATTTTAACCAGGAAGTCTCACTGTGAATACCTCATTGTTTACCAATTCACTCTCCATGACACTATCTGAATGAGAAAAGATGTGAATTTTGAGAAGGAGCCTGTCCTGTGAGACACTATAGGAAGAGCTTTTCAGGCAGAGGGAACAGCAAGAAGGAAAAGAGGCCTAGAAAATTGCAAGCAAGGAAAGAAGGGACAGGAGAAAGACCAAAGAGGTAAGCAGAGGCCAGAATACATAGGGCTTTGGAAACCAGATGAAGGTTTTGTTCTAAATGTAATGGGAAATGTTAAATAAAGGAAGGGGGTGATCTGTTTGAGGTTTTTAAAATATGACTTTGGCAGCTGAATGAAGACTGGAATGGGGAGTGCTATGGACTGAATGTTTGTGTCTCCTCAAAATACGTATCTCAAAACATTGACCCCCAATGTGGTATATTAGGAAGTGGGGCCCCTGGGAGATGATTAGGTCATGAGGATGGAGCCTCGTGAATGGGGTTAGCACTCTTACAAGAGACCTCGGAGAGCTTCCTGCTGCCTCTACCCTATGAGAACACAGGGGGTCATCTAAAACCAGGAAGTGAGATCTCACCAGACACCTAATCTGCCAGCACCTTGATCTGAGATTTTCCAGCCTCCAGAACTATGAAAATATAAACCACTCAGTCTATGGTATTGTTGTCATGCAGCCTGAATGGACTAAGAGAGGGGGAAGGAGGGAGAGTGTCAGCAGAGAGGTCAGTTGGAAGGTGATGGTAGAAGTGCTAGTGAGAACCCTACTGGCTTGGACTAGCATTACCATAATTGATATAAAAAGAGGTAAGGAAGCTATAACTTGGAGGTAGAGTTGACAAAGCATGCTGATGGCATGAAAGTAGGGAACTTTGGAAAGAAAACAAATAAGAATGAGTATTGAGTTTTTAGCACGGATAACTAAGAGAATGAATGGTTGTTCCCTTTCCTGAGACTGGATAGGTAGGTAATGTGATGGGAGGAGAGGGGGGATAAATGTCATGATAAGAAAAGCAGAAATGTAGCAGGATGACCCAAGTTGGGCATGGGGATAGAGAAGATGACTTCAGGAAGAATTTAAAAGTCATTTAGGAAAAGTAGGCTATTCCTTCTTGCTTGAAGGCCTCTTTCATGGCACCTGTAGCCAGACCCACTCATCCTTCAGGACCCAGTTCAGTCACCCCTTCCACTATAAAACTTCCCTTCTGACAGCCAAATATGGTCAAAGAGTAACTTTGTAGCAAATGCTATGCTGTGGATACAAAGGCAATAGGACATTGGTCCAACCTCAGGAAGGTTACTGTCTAGGGAAGGAAAACAGACCAGTAACAAATACAATACCTCCTGGGATAGAAGTGTTTACAAGTTACAGACTGTGTTACTCTCCCAGGGCTGCTGTAACAAAATACCACAGACTGGGTGGTTTAAACAACAGGAATTTATTTCTCATGGTTCTGGAGGCTGAAAATCCAAGATCAAAGTCTTGGCTGAGTGTGTTTCTGGTGACAACACTCTCCCTGGCTAGCAGGCAATCTCCTTTCCACTGTGTCCTTACACATCCTTTCCTTAGTGCTTGTGAGCAGAAAGAAGGGGAAAAAAGCTAGCTCTGTGGTGTCTCTTCACATAAAGACACTGAACTCAACATAACGGTCTCACCTTATCTAAATCTAATTACCTCCCAAAGGGCCAATTTCCAAATTGCATCGGTAGCTAAGGCTTCAACATATAAATTTGGGGAGACACAATTCAGTGCCTGGCACAGTGAAAGTATAGACAGATCTAAGAGAATCTTCAAAAGGGATTGATGCTGCTGTTTTCTCATAGGATAAGAACATGTCTTCCAGGAAGAGGAGAACATGTTTGCTAGGGTGACAAGATGGAGAGGACCATGAGACAGACAGAAAAGGCACAGAAGCATCATGCACCAATGCACCTTGGAAAATTACTTATATCTGAGTCTCAGATTAGTTGGGAAGAGGAAAAGGATTGGCAGTGCAACAGTGACTGATGGGATATTAGCTTGGAAATGTATCCCTGGGGACAGATCAAGAATGTATGCTGTGGCAGATGCTGCAGGTGCCTTATTCAATTGTCTTAATCAGTTCAGGCTGCTATAACAAAGTGCCATAGACTGGGTGGCTTGCAAATAACAGAATTTATTTCTCAGAGTTGTGGGCTGGAAGTCTAAGATCAGGGCCCCAGCATGGTTGAGTTCTTCTGGGTCAAAGACTGCCAAATTCTTGCAATGTCCTTATATACATAATTGTGGAATGGGCAAGAAAGCTCTCTGGGACCTCTTTTATGATAGCATGAATCCCATTCATGAGGGCTCTGTCCTCATCACCTAATCACCTCTCAAAAGTTCCACCTCCAAATCGCCTCTCAAAAGTCCCACCTCCAAATACCATCACATTTGGGATAAGGTTTCAATATATGAATTTTGAGAAGGCACAATAGTCAGTCTATATCACCAACATCATTTGCCAGTTCTTCTCTGCTAGCAGAACCTTGATTCAAATAACACACAGAGATCTCTTGGTCTCCTAGAAGTCAATCCCCTCTCCAGCCTAGGAAATAAATCACAACTGGCCTAAACTAATCATTCCCTTCTCCAGTGATTGGTCAAGGAGTAGTAGACATGGGATTCAGTCCCAACCAATACGATGTAAAGAGAAGACTTTTGCCCTTCCTTCTTTTTCCTCACTTGAATATGGATGTGTGTCTGGAGTGATAGAAGACATCAAGGCTAATGTTAAAATCATTGAGGCCAATGGTGATGAAAGCCTGAAAGAGAATATAACAAGAGGAATGTCAAGAAGGGAAGAGGAAAGTTAGATTTAAAAGAGAGAGTATTGACAGGACTAGACCACCAATGAGATGTGAGGGATGGGGGCCAACGAAGAACAGGATAGCACTTAGATTTCTAATATGGATGAATGGAGAATTGTGGTAGTTGCTGAAGTAACACAGGAGAAAGGGCAGATTAGAGTGGAGGAGGAGAAAATAATTTGCTTATGTTCAGAAAAATTGACTTTATAGTGTAACCAGAATTAATTAAGCCTCGTTGTATCCAAAATTTGCCTCCATCATGGAAATAATATCACTTTGTTTACTTGTCTAAATCCGTAGCCAAGCCTTGAACTCCTTGAGGGATGAAAATGAAAATGATAATAAAGGCAAACATTTATCTATTGTTTTTATATGCCAGGCACTATTTCAAGCTCTTTGTTAACATAAAGAACCTAAGATATGCAGGGAAAAAACTATCCCCAAATCAGAGAACTGAATAATGTTTCTGTTGAAGTCCTAGTTCAAGCCCAGGCTGTTAGGTTCTAGAATCTGTGGGCTTACCCACAATGCACTGCTGCCTCTCAGAAACAGTTTCCATCTTGAAACCTCTTCCCAGAGTACTCAAAACCAAGACTGTCATTCAAAAACATGTTCACAACGAATGAATAAATGAGTGAATGAATATAAAACTTGGTCTCATGAAATTTTGAAGATAATCATTAATTTGTTTGAAAAATATTAATATGAAGCTACTTGTTAAAAAATACAGAAACCTGTAGCAAAAATGAGGTAGGCAGAATAATGGACCCACAAAGTTGTACACATCTTAATCCCAAAAATCTTAGCCCCCACAATGTTATCGTATAGTACCTGGCAAGAAGTAGTTAAGATTGTTAATCAGTTGACCCTAAGAAAAAAAGATTATCCTGGATTATTTAGACCTAGTATAACCATACAGGTCTGTAAATGTGGAAGAGGGAGGCAAAAGAGTTAGAGTGATACAATTTGAGAAAGACTTGAGTACTCACTGCTGTTTTTGAAGAGGGAGGAAGGGAACCAAGAGCCAAGGAGTGTGAGCCACTACTAGAAGCTGGGAAAAAAAATAATAAAATAGATTCTCCCTTAGAGTATTCACAAAGAATTTAGCCCTGTCAATGCTTTGATTGTGGCCCAGTGAGACTCATTTCAGACTTCTAACCTCCATAACTATAATATAATAAATTTATATTGTTTCATATCACCAAATTTATTATAATTTGTTAAGGGACAATTTTGTACCTGAAAGTAGGGTGCTGTTAAAACAAATACCTAAAAACATGTGTGGTTTTAGAATTGTATAATGGGCAGCGGCTAGAAAAATTTTGAGGAGCATGATTAAAAAAAAAAAAAAGCCTGGATTGCTTCAAAAAGAGGTAGCAGAAATACTGATATTAATTATTCTGAAGGAAATAAGAATCATGAGAGATAAAACATATCATATTAGAGAATATCTACATCATCATGAAAGGCTGTTGGAAAAAATATGATGTTGAAGGTACTGCTAGAGAGAGATGGATGGAAATAAGGAATTGATTATTGGAAGCCAGAGGAAAGAGGACTCAAGATATAAAATTTATGTAAGTTTTTACCTGAAAAAGGATCCTCAACTCAGGTTGTATTTCTAGGGAGCCCATCCTTAGAAAAAAGTAAAACTTATAAGCAAGTAAAGGAAAGGGAAATAATAAAAAAAAAAAAAGGCAATAAAAAAGAAAGTCAAGAAAGGAGGAAAAATGAACAAAGTAGAACAAATAAAACACAAGTAGTGAGATAGTAGATTTAAATCCAAATATATCAGTAATTACACAAAATATCAACAAATTAAGTGCTCTAATGAAAAAACAAAGATTGTCAGACTGGATTAAAAGAAAAAAGACAATTCTATGTTACTCTCAAATGATAGTGTTTAAATATAAGAATACAAAAAGGTAAAAGTAAAACAATGGAAAATGTGTATCATGCAACAGGAAACAGAGCAGACTTTAAAGCATGGAATATTACTAGGTATAGAAAGGTTACATAGTAATGATAAAAGAGTCAATCCACCAGAAAAAAAAATAATCTAAGTTTGTATGCACAAAAAACATAGATTTACAATATATAAGGCAAAAAAAAAAGAGAGACTAGTTTCAAAGGAGAAATATAGAAAACTACAATCATAGTGGGAGATTTTCACATATTTTTCTCAGTAACTAATGGAAAATGTCATAAAAAATCCTTAAGGAAATGTAAGATTTGAACATATATGGAATAGTGAACTTAACTGACTTATATAAAATAATTCATCCAACAAGTGCAGAAAATATATTATTTTAGGATTCCCATATAAAATCTTCCAGAATTATCATATGCTATACTATAAAGTAAGTCTCAACAAACTCAAAATGATTAAACTCCAATATATTATTTGACTACAGTGAAATTAAACAAGAAGAGAACAACAAAAGCTAAGTGGAAAATAATCTAACATTTTGAATTTAAGCTTTAGACTTTCAAATAACCCATGAGTCAAAAAATAAATCAAAATGGAAATTAAAAGTAATTTAAACCAAATGATGATAAAAATGCAAGATATTAAAACTTATGGTAGGTGGCTATAACCATGCATACAGTAAAATGTATAACCTCAAATATATTGGGTAGGAAGGATGGCTAGAGGTCAGTGATATAAGTTGATAGCAAGAAGGACATGTCAAGAAGGAAAAAAATGAAAACAAAATTTTAAATTAATGCAATACAATACAAATGTTCAATACAGAGAATCAATAAATCTAAACACTGATGTTTGAAAATTTCATGTAATTGGTAAATTCATTGCAAAACACATCAAGAAGAAAAATGCCAAGTTGCAAAAAAGTAATATAAGTGAAAAACATAAATGATCCTATAGATACCAAAAATACTAAAATATCATGATCAATTTGTTTCCATAAATGTGAAAACTTAAGCAAGTGATTTATTAGAAAACAACTTACCAAAACTGATACAAGAAAAAATAATCTAAATATCCCTGTGTATACTGAAGATATTAAAGTAATTAATTATTTCCATAAAGAAATTCAAGACCAAGATAACTTCAGTTGGAAGTTATCTTGAGTTTTTCCAAACACTTAAGGAAAATAATATCAATAGTATACAAATTCTTCTACAATACAGAGATGGTACATCAAATGGTACATTACATTTCCCAAGTCATCCCAAGGCCAATACATCTTTGATACCAAAGCCTGACAAACATATTGCAAGAAAAAAATTAGAGACCAATATCTGACATAAACATAATTTTTTAAAATAGCAAACAAAACATTAACAAAATAAGTCCAGGAACACATAAAAAGGATAATACATTATGACCACACTGTATGTATTTCACGAACATAAGATCAACTTAATAGCAAATATCAATAAATATAATCTATTTTATTTAATAGAATAGCATAAGAAAATTATATGAACATGTTAATAATGCAAAAATTTGATAAAATTCACCACCAAAAATACTCAGCAAACTAGGACTAAAAGGGAATGTATTGCACATGATTAAAGGTACCTACAAAAAAAACCTTCAGAAAACATCCTACTTAAAGGTAAGATATTCAAAGTGATGATGCAAGATAAAGAAATAAAGCAGATAGGGTTTGGAAAAGAAGAAGAAAGAGTGTCTTTATCCACAGATAACAGTATTGTGTATATAGAAAATCTAAAATAATAGAGATGTCAGAATTTATAAGTAAACTTAGCAAGGTTACAGGATAATTGCTTAAAATAAAAATTGAATCTTATTTCTATATATTGGCAACAGACTATTGAGAAATTAAATTTTGAAATATGGTTTTTACATTAGCATCAAAACTATCAAATAATTAAAAATAATATTGAGAAAAAGGGACAGCGACAGAAATCGTAAGAGAGAGGTGCAAGATCTCCACAGAGAAATCTATTGAGAAAAGAAATTTAAAAACTTTAAAAATAGAGAAATATATCATGTTCATGTATTGAAAAAATCTGGAATGATTAACTCTCTACAAGTTAATCATGTAATTTAAATCAATATCCAGGAGGATTGGTATATAAATTGACAAACTGGTTTAAATATTTTTAATGGAAACATTGGGTCAAGAAAAGTCAAGACAATCTTAAAGAACAAAGCTAGAGGATTTATGGTGTCAGGTATTAAGATGTAATATGAAGCTACACTAATTAAGAGAGCATAGTATTGACATAAAGACGGACAAATAGTCCAGTGAAGTGGGAGGGAGAGTACTGGAATGGACAACACATAATGGATGTTTGACATGAGAATAATAAGGCAGTAATGTGGAGAAAAGATGGTTTTTCAATAAATGGTATTGCATCACTTACATATCCATGTGAATCTGGATTATTACCTCATAAAATACATAAAAGTCTAGTCCAGGTTGTAGATCTAAATATGAAAAGAACAATAAAGCTTTTACAAGAAAACATAGAGACTATCTTCATGACCTCAGAGTTGCAAAGATTTTTAAACTGGACATAAAAGGCATTAATCATAAAGGGAAGGATTGACAAATTTGACTACAATTGAAATTAAAAATGCTTGTTCATGCAAGACACAATTAAGAGAGTAAAAAGACAAGACACAGAGTGGAAAAAGATAACCAACAGAGATTTCATTTTAGAATGTATCTTATGAATCAGTAAGAAAAGGACTGGCAACCTGATCTTTTATTGGGTAAACTGCTTGAGGAAGCAGTTCAGAAAAGGCCAATAAACATATGAGAAGGTATGCAACCTCATTACTCATTAGGGAGATATAAATTAAGTCATGACATTGAATGACAACCTTTAAAAAGACTGAAAATACCAAATATTGAGGATACAGAATAATGGGAACTTTCAGAAACCATTGCTGGCATATATGTTGGTACACTTTAAAAGAAGAGATGGTCAATTGAATTATGGGCTCTAATTCTTCATTTCTGTGCAATAGAATTTAATTCTATATCCACACACTAACAAATACCTCATGGTAGATGAAGCAAATTTCCTGCATCCCCAGGGTTTGGCCATGTAACTTGTGTTATACAATGGATGTTGGTGGACATAATGTGAGCAGAGATTCAAAATGTGCTTTAGCAGTTAATACCATCTTATTTCCAGCCTTGAAAAGAGACTTGGTTGGCCATATTAAAAGTATGCCTTGACATGCCACTGGTCCAAAAGGATGACCGACATATGAAGCAGATCTGAACTAACGCCCACCTTCAATCTAAGTCCAGTTAAGTTCAGCTTAGATCATCAGCAGCCCAGCCAACCCACAGATTTGTGAGTGTTAAATGCTTACTGTCAAACGAAACTCATTTTTATGTGGTTAATTACGTAGCATTATTAAAATAATAATTGATTGATATTTGCTCTATATATACTAGAGTTCAATATATGTCTACCTAGCTATGTCACTGCTACATACATCTCCTAATAATGTATCCAAAAGAAATGCAGGCATATACATACCAAATGTATAAGAATACTCATTGGTGGATTATTCCTAATAGATATTAGAAACAACCTAAGTATTCATCAGCTTCAGAATGGATAAATACATAGTAGTACACTCAACAAAAGACTACACACCAAAGAAAATGAAGGAATTTCTGCCACACTTACCAACACAGATCAGTCTCACAAAGATAATGTTAAATACAAGAAATTCAGCCTCAAAATAATTCTTATTGTATGATTCTCTGTATATCAAATTTAAAACCAGATCAGGATAGGAGTTATCTAGGGGAAGGAGGAAGCACATGGCACATCAGAGTGCTGGGAAGATTCTAATTCCTGACTTTCATGGTTGGTCATGTAGGTTCACTTCAGGGAAAATGCACAAAGGTGCACATTTATAGCATGTACAATTTTATGAACACATGTTATACTAACTAAAAATACAAATTTTGCTATTTGCTTTATATTTTTTAAGGAAAAAACCCTTATAGAGAACTCAGTAGACTCAGATTCTAGTTTTTTTCTCTTCCATGAATCCAGTAGTCTTCAAAGTGAAATGGACAAGATCATCATTTCAGAAATAGGAAAATACTAGGGCAATTATTTATTTATTTACCTTTAAAAAAATCAAAAAAAGTCTTACTGGTGTTTAACATACAGTCTGACATTCTCACCCTCCTTTGGACCTAATGTCAGAGGGTTCATGTGTCTGCCACACAATGTCCACAGGGGACCCTCAAGGATAAGTTCCAGGATGTGTAAGAGATAGCAGCAGCTTCCTCACATGTCAATTCATTGTCAGCATATTAACATGCAGCTGGCTAAGTGAATTTGGGCATTTTATTATCCAGTTTTAATCAACCTAATAATCACAAAATGGAGAAAGGACTGCAAGTATCCCTGCAAAGAAACTGGATTGAGCATTATAGAAGAGAAAAATAAGAAAATCGTAGGTATTAATTTTCTCCTCCTGACACTAAGTCTTAGCCCTATCACAAATAGAAATAATCAAATCAGCAAAAATCCCTCAAAACCACTTTTTAAACTGTTGCACTGTGGAATTAAAAATTCACATTAATAATGAACTTCTACTAATAACGTAATGTTCTCTGAGAGACCAGGATATAGGCTTTAAGCATAATATGAAGTCATCACAATTCATGAAACAACAAATATTATTCAACTCATCATCGCCTCATGCTTTATTTCTAATACATATATTTTATAAGGTACACAATATGTTAATAAAGTGGTCCGTGTATATGAATTGTTTTAGACAACTTGTAGGCAGAACATTTTAGACACCACTGGAAATTAAATTTGATTGTCTATAAAATAAGGAACAATGAATGAAGAGCTGAGTATTTCTTAGAAACTTTCCTAGACCATTTTATGTCTGCAAAGTAATTTCCCCAAATCTATTAAAAATGCAAGTTAGGAAGTAGAGAATCAACATAGAGTGCCAACTATGAGCCAGCATATATAACTCATTCGATCACAACATACCCATAAGGAAGATAATTATTCTTCCCATTTTCCAGATGACGAAATAGAATCAAATATGTAAATAAATCTCAGATAAGGAAACAGAGAGGTACCACTGTGGAGGAATTGAGAGTTTGAAACCAAGGCCTGGCTAATTGCAAACTTTCCACTCAAACATATTATCATTCTGAAGCAGAAATGAAATATTTATTTGGGTTTTTATATGACTTTTAATGTTTACTTATAGAAATGCTCTGTTTTATTTTCCTATGGAAGTTCCAGGGGTCTTGCCAGTTATCACTGTTAACTTCTGTATTCTCAGTGTCTATCTAGTACAATACCAGGCACGTGGTGGCATTCCATAAATACTTCGTGGGGAAAAAAAGTCTGACTGACTGAATGAATGAATGAATTACATGGTAGAATTATATTCCATGCCAACTAAAAAGTCATTCTTTTGAGAACAGAGAAACTCTTCTACTCTGAATTTTGATTTTGTCATAAAAAAATAAATCCAATATGAGCCTTCTTTCAGACCTATATTGCACTGAATACAGAACCAAAACATGCATTTAAATCACTTACATCTAACTTTTTATGATGCCATTGGGTATGGTGTTCTTTTTGCATTTGCAGTTAAAGGGTAGAACAGATGGTGGAAGTTTAGTTTCAAGTGATGTGCCCATTAAAATAACTTACGCTGTTCAGTGATTGTTCACTCTAATGGCTCCATTCATTATATCTGAGCTCACAAGTTCCAAAATACTTAGGAAGGAAGTAAGAATACAGGAAATGTTTGCTACATCAAGAGATTTGTTGGATTAGGACTGCAGACCCACAAACTCTATCCTTGAAAGTAAGAGCTTATTGGAGCCTTCCCAGAAGACATTGGTTTCATAGAGCACCCACCACCTTGGGAAGAATCTTTCCAGGAAGAAACCTGTGTTAGGAAGGAAAGAAGGTTCAAAAGAACAAGTTATCAAGCTCTCTTAAACCATGTTTTCCCCTCCTCTTCTGTGTTTTGTGAGAATGAGAATTTCAGAGTCACAAAAAACAACTGTAAAGGCAGGAGGAAAGAGGAGAAGCCACAAACATCAAATCAAAGTCTGGAGGAAAAGAAGGCTAAAAACAAATTGCAAGCTTCCTTTACCTTATCACCAGTCTAACAGCCAGGAGATACATGCTAGAAGCTGGGTCACCTAAAGCCCTTTCTATCTGCAGAACTACTTTATGTTCTTTTTAGTTTCTTTGGCCAAATGGTAGAGTGGAACACATGCCTCAAACTGGAAATACAGGTTCTGCTAAAAATGGCAGTCAGTGAGTGCCAAGTGCTACATCAGATGCACTAGTTCATCTAATCTTCTTAAACAACTCTGACATAATCGGTATCATCTTCAATTCGCAATTGATAAAACTGAGGATGCCCAAGTCCCCAAGCCACTAAGTGGTGACTCTAGGAAACAAACCCAAGCCTATGCAACTCCAAAGTCTTTTCTCAGTCTGCTAGTTCACATTCCAGTGCTACCACAACCCACACTAAAAGACCTCTTAGATAAAGTGATGTATCTTAGCTGGGAAGTAGCTAAGATTAAGGTGCAGTTATTATATTCCATGATCACCCCCATTACACTGCAAAGTAAACAACTTTTGTAGTATTTTATCACAGAGTATTCAATACTCATTCCATAAATATCAACTGAGTGCTGGGATACAGTCTAAATATTGAGGACTTGGTTACCAATTCAATATGCCCACTGGCCATATTGGCAAGGAGCAGAGCGCAAACTCAGGTTGAGTAAGTTGAGGAGAGGATAATAAAGAGAATATTTCCATAGATGGGCAAGGATAAACTATGCAACAAAGAATAGTGCAGTATCAAACCCTAGTGACAACCAGGAGCAGTACACCTCTCATCCTGAAATGGAAAAGGGAAGGTGAACTTACGAGGAGCTTAGAGTGAGTAACTGCAAAGAGAAAGATATCTGACAGGATCTGAAATCTTTGGATAACCCCCAGAGAACAGGGATGAAATTAAATTTGTGATCCCCTCTTCCTAGACTATATCAGTGGGGAAATGCTGGAAATTCCTGGATTGGAAATCTAAAGGCAGCTGCATCTTTTTAAAGGCAGATTCAAAAACAAATGCTGGTTATAAAGACCATTCTTTCTGATTGAATATATTCAACAAATATTTATTGAGTGTCTACTGGGTACCATTCTTGGTCCAAACACTGGAGCTACAAGGGATAATTAAACCCAGAAAGTTGATGCGTGAACACAGACATTTATAGTACAGAATGAAAATTAAAATAGGTGTAGTTCTAGAATATATGAAAACTCATCTGAAAAAAGCTTCCTAGAGAAGAGTGCACATCTTGAGTCTTAAAGGACAATGAAGATTGTGTTATTTGATGAAAGGAGATAAGGGTGTTCAAACCAAGATAGCAAAATATGCAAAGACCTGACCCACAGGCCCTGTTTCAGGCATGAGTTCCAGGGCCTATGGGACATCAAGGTGAGACTACCCAACAGTTTCAGTGTGAAAAGTAATATAAAGGCTAAGAAAATAGCCACTGGGTTTAACCCAAGAAAAGCACTGGTGGCCTTAGAAGGCTGAGAGTCAATGGGACATCAGAAGTGGTGAGAGGGAGTGCGGCTGGATCTTTAGGAAGCCATAATAGAAAGAGAGAGCTGCGAAAACCAGAAAGACTCAAGGCAGGTGTGGAGGGGCTTCCAAGATGGCAGAGGCTTGGGAATATTTAGGTGCTGATGGGAAGGAGACAGAAGAGAAGGAAAGCTGAAGAAGGAGTAGAAAACTGAGGGAACCATAAAGCAGGTGAAAGAGGTGGAAAGGGAGGCCATCTGGTGCACAGACAGGGTGGCTTATCCTTGCAACAGAGCATGGGAATCCTTGAAGGCAAGGCTGCAAGGATAGGTGAGCACAAAGGAGTGAGGAAGTAAAAGACATTGATTTGGTTGACCTTGATTGTTTTTGGAAAACAGGAGGTGAGTCTATGATCTGAAAACAAATGATGATTGGGTGGGAGACTGAAGGAAAGCGGAGAGGTGTGAAACACAGCAGAGAGCAGGAAAGAGAGTTGATCTGAGAAATGTACAAGTGTTATGAGGAAACTCTGAAAACCCACGTGAGTTCAAAGACCAGGAACTTAACACACACTGGTCCACACTGGCAGTGGTGACTGGAAGCCAGGTGCACACGCAGGGGAGAAGGCCAGGTAGATAGACCCAGGGATGGGGCTTACAGTTGTTCTAGCCAACAAGGGCCTGTGACTCTTCCTTGTCTCTCTGCCTGCCATAAGCAGGCAAACACCATATTCTATTGAATTCAGTTCCTGAATTTCACTTGAAAGTGTCCATTCCCAGAGGCAGCTGGCTGGCTCAGTCAGAGGAGAAACAACTCTTGATTTCAGGATTATAATAAATTCAAGCCCCACACTGAGTGTAGAGACTACTTAAAATAATTTTTTTAAATGTACATTTCTCCCCATGCTCGCAGCCTTTGCCCAAGTTGGGTTTGACATCCCACCTTACCTGGATTATGGCAACATGCTTCTCTTGCATTCTGACACTGTATGCCGAGTCAACATTTTTTTTAAAAAAAGTGAGTGCTATCACATTCTAAATCCCTTCAATTCCTTCTCTTTCCTTCAGGACAATATCTCAACTGAACCTACCCTGGCTTAGCTCTCACCAAGTCCAGTCTCTAACTTCTGACCACCCTGGGTTCCTTGCAGTTTCCCAAAGAAACTGCCTGTTCTTGACTGAGCCTGTGGCTGGTTTCTCTCCAGAACCATTTTCCTCCAGTTCTTCAATGTGTGAAGACCCATTCCTCTTTCTGCTCCGATAAAAGACCTCATTTCTTCCAGCAAGTCTTCTCTGGCTTCCAAATATGAAAAGATGCCTCCCTACATGCTCCCATGAGCACCTCTTCTCTCCCATCTTAGCCTCATCATGTTGTTGTAACAGCAAGTTTCCTGTGTGTCTCCTGCCATTAGATTTTGAGCATCGTGCTATGACTTGCTCATCAGTGGATCCCCAGCACCTCACACTATGCCTGGAATACAGAACACATTCAATACCTATTTACTGAAAGTTACTGAAAACCAGGCTTCAAACACTGAGCCTTTCTCACTAGACTATCTTATCTGTGACACAAAAGGTTAAAAACATGGCATGCAGGTATTTGGAAAAGGAGATTTATTCCTGACAAGCTAATGAGCCAACCACTTAGTATCATTAAACAGGCAGCATTTATCCCCATGGCCTGAGAAGAGTCTATTTTGATGAAGGATGTGCCAGGTTTCTTAACATCAATGCCAAATTATTTCTTAATTAACTCACAGGCACTGTCAATAGGAAAGTCCGGTGTTGATTATAAATGAGAATTAAGGTAGGGGAACTGCTTCCTCCAGGATTTTAAAATTATGTTATAGCTATTTCATAATCAAGGCCATCTTTGAGTAAGGTCTGCACAATGCCCAATCTGATATTAGTGTGGTTTTCATCTCAGACATTACAATTTTCTTCTCTAGAATTTTGGTTTGGGTCTTTTTAAAATCTGTCTCTACACCATGTGTTCACTCATTCCTTTGGCTTCTTAAACACATGAAATATAGATGTAGTAACTTTTAATGACTTATCTACCAATTCTATCATCTGTATTCTTTTTTTTTTTTTTCTTTTAAGGATCTAGAGAGAGAGAGCTCACTGGGGGAGGGGCAAAGGGAGAAGGACAGAGAATCCTCAAGCAGTCTCCCCACTGAGTGAGAAGCCTGATGCAGGGCTGGATCCCAGGACCCTGAGATTCATGACCTGAGCCAAAATAAAGAGAAACTTAACTGACTAAGCCACCCAGGAGCCCCTCATCGGTGTTATTTCTGTATTAGTTTCAATTGATTGATGTTTCTCAATTATGGGTCCCATTTTCTTATTTCCTTGTGATAATTTTTGACTGGGTGATAGATATTTTTGCAAAGCTCTTATTCATGAATACCTTGAGAATTTTTAAGTTTTTCTGCTGGGGCTGTTGCAAAAAGGCGTCATTCCTATCCCTGTATAAGCTCTGGTCACTGTTCTTTCTAATACTTTTGGGTGGCTCTTTCTTTGGTTTTGAACAACTTCCACACAGACTTATATTGGTTGCTACTCAACTATATATTTGAGGGAGGAGACCCTCTGTAACTCTCTAGAGTTCTCTAGACAGCATGCTCCTCATTGGTATTATACCTTGTGACCTTTAATTGCCTCATCTTTCCAGGACCCCCACATCTGTCTCTTCAACTCCTCAAGTGTATTGGCCTCTGCCTGGCTTCCCATTCCCTGTGTCATGGCTGGAAATCTGAACATAGACTTTATGAATCCCCAGGACTGCTCTATGGCTATGATCTGGAGTTCCCTTCCACTGCCTCTCTGTTGGATTCCCTATGTTGTCCTATTGGTTTATTCAACTTTTTCTGCTGAAATGTATCTTCTAATAGCTTCATAAGAATGGGTGCATGGGAGATAAAATTTTTAAATTCTCTACTGTCTAAAAATGGCTTTGGTTTACACTCAGGTTTGATTGAAAAGTGACTTGACAGAGAATTATTTGTTTGAAAATAGTAAAATGTCCTTCAGAATTTTGAGGATATTTCTCTTTATCTTCCAATATATTGTGTCATTATTGTATTTTTTTTTTAAGATTTCATTTATTTATTTGACAGAGAGAGACACAGCGAGAGAGGGAACACAAGCAGGGGGAGTGGGAGAGGGAGAAGCAGGCTTCCCACCAAGCAGGGAGCCTAACACGGGGCTCAATCCCAGGGCCCTGGGATCATGACCTGAGCTGAAGGCAGGCGCTTAATGGCTGCACCACCCAGGCACCCCTATTGTATTCTTTAATGCATTCTGAACCTAATCTTTGTACTGACTCACTTTTTCACCTAAAAACCTTAATTCTTCTTATGTTCTTGGTAATCTAACATTTCTTGAGGACATGGCTTGCTGTGGGTTTCTTTTCATTCACTGTGTTGGGGATGGGAGCGAGACCCTCAATCTGAAAAGTAATGTCTTTCTATTCTGAGAAAGTTCTCTGTACTATTTCTCTGATAACATCCTCCCAATTTTTCTTCTCTTTAGTCTTTCTAGGGTTCCCATTAGCTGGATATAGATCCCCTAAGTCAGTTCTCTAATTTTTCCTATCTCTTCCAGTCTAATATTCACCTCTTTGATTTTAGCTCCAGTTTTTGAAAGACTTTCTTGACATTTCTATCAAACTTTCTATTTATTTTTTTATTTCAGTTGTTATATTTTAAAATTGAAGAGTTATTCCTTTCTTATCGTTCCTTTGTTAAGTCATCCTGTCTTTTTTATGGGTTTAATATCTTATCTTTATCTTAAAGATGTTAATTATACAATTTTTAGGTGTACTTTTGCTCTCTTTTTCATCTTTATTCCTTCTGAGTTTCCTTTTCTCTGTTTTTATCTCTGTCTTTCATGTTGGCATCTTTCTGGAATTTTTCAAGTATCGAGTGATGCTGTCTGTATATGTGAGAATGAGCCACAGAGACTTGAGTGGCAGCTCTGTGCTGGTGAGCCTCACTGAGGTGCACTGTAGGCAAACTGGGTTTTTCACTGAGGAGAGCTCTGCATGGCCAGGATGTCAAGATTTGTAGCAGTTTTCTCTTCAGTAATTCCATATCTCCGAAGAAGGATCTGTGATCTCCTGTGTGTGTTGGCAGTGACAGGAGGCTGATGTTCTGGAAGTGAGTTAGGAAATAGGGACCAGGGCAGGCTGCTATGTTTCATCATTCAGTCTGCAGGCTTTCATTTGATGCTTCTTATTTCTTTTGATACATCTCTTTTCCACTCCACTCTGACTAGTCTCCTCAAGGCCTGAGACAAAACCTCTAGTCCATGGAGGAGGGAAGAGGGGCTTTCTCCTGGCAGCAAAAAGTGGGAGCTCTAAGGTCTCACTGTTCTGTGTCAAACTTTTAAGTATTCTAGTGTTTTCAGTCTTAGTCCTCACCTCCAGCCTTTAGCAGTTCATAGTGTTTCCAAGTTTTCAAATTTTCATGGGCTCTATAAGGCAAACAGGCTCTCTTCATACCCTCATCCCTCCCCATAGGCTCTAATCTGCTATGCCATTTAATCCTCCTCCTCTGTACTTCTAATAGTTGTGGCTATT
This sequence comes from Lontra canadensis, assembly GCF_010015895.1. Classification (NCBI taxonomy): domain Eukaryota; kingdom Metazoa; phylum Chordata; class Mammalia; order Carnivora; family Mustelidae; genus Lontra; species Lontra canadensis. The sequence continues at coordinate 55,368,527 of NW_022630995.1, forward strand.
CCTCATATACTGTTTTCTCCTCTTTTTCTTCTCTCTTTTCTATTAATTTAATTTAATTTTTAATTTTTTTATTAACATATAATGTATTATTAGCCCCCAGGGGTACAGGTCTGTGAATTGCCAGTTTTACACACTTCACAGCACTCACCATAGCACATAACTTCCCCAATGTCCATAACCCCACCACACTTTCCCTACTCTCCTCACCCTGGCAACCCTCAGTTTGTTTTGTGAGATTAAGGGTCTCTTATGGTTTGTCTCCCTCCTGATCGCATCTTTTTTCATTTGTTCCTTCCCTACCCCCCAAATCCCCCATATTGCCTCTCAAATTCTTCATATTAGGGAGATCATATGATAATTTTCTTTCTCCGACTGACTTATTTTGCTCAGCATAATACCCTCTAGTTCCATCCACGTTGCTGCAAAAAGTAAGATTTCATTTCTTTTGATGGCTACATAGTATTCTAATGTACATATATACTACATGTTTATCCATTCATTTGTTCATTGATATCTAGGCTCTTTCCATAGTTTGGATGTTGTGGTCATTGCTGCTATAAACATTCAGGTGCACGTGCCCCTTGAGATCACTACATTTGGGTATTTACATTCAGGGTAAATACCCAGTAGTGCGATTGGTGGGACATAGGGTAGCTCTATTTTCAACTTTTTGAGGAACCTCCATGCTGTTTTCCAGAGTGGTTGCACCAGCTTCCATTCCCACCAACAGGGTAGGAAGGTTCCCCTTTCTCTATATCCTCACCAGCATCTGTGAGGATGGTGTGAGGTGGTATCTCATTGTGGTTTTGATTTGTATTTCCCTGATGCCGAGTGATGTGGAGCACTTTTTCATGTGTCTGTTGGCCATCTGGATGTCTTCTTTGCAGAAATGTCTGTTCATGTCTTCTGCCCATTTCTTGATTGGATTATTTGTTCTCTGCCTGTTGAATTTGATAAGATCTTTATAAATTTTGGATACTAGCCCTTTATGTGTTGTTTGCAAATATCTTCTCCCATTCTGTCAGTTGTCTTTTGGTTTTGTTAACTGTTTCCTTTGCTGTGCAAAAGCTTTCGATCTTGATGAAGTCACAGTAATTCATTTTGCCCTTGCTTCCCTTGCCTTTGGTGAAGTTCCTAGGAAGAAGTTTCTGTGGCTGAGGTCAAAGAGGCTGTTGCCCATGTTCTCCTAAAGGATTTTGATGGATTCCTTTCTCACATTGAGGTCCTTCATCCATTTTGAGTCTATTTTCATGTGTGGTGTAAAGAAATAGTCCAGTTTTGTGTTTCTGCATGTGGCTCTCCAATTTTCCCAACACCATTTGTTGTAAAGACTGTCTCTTTGCCATTCTTTCCTTCTTTGTCGAAGATTCGTTGACCATAGAGTTGAGGGTCTATTTCTGGGCTCACTATTCTGTTCCATTGATCTATGTGTCTGTTTTTGTGCCAGTTAGGGTTAGGGTTACTGTTCCAGAAAAAAAAATAGAAATGGAAAGAAAACTTCCAAACTCATTTGATGAGGTCAGCATTACCTTGATCCCCAAACCAGACAAAGACTGCATCAAAAAAGAGAATTACAGGGATGCCTGGATGGCTCAGTTGGTTGGACGACTGCCTTCGGCTCAGGTCATGATTCTGGAGTCCTGGGATTGAGTCCTGCATCGGGCTCCCAGTTCCACGGGGAGCCTGCTTCTCTCTCTGACCTTCTCCTCGCTCATGCTCTCTCTCACTGTCTCTCTCTCAAATAAATAAATAAAATCTTTTAAAAAAAGAGAGAGAATTACAAACCAATATCCTTGATGAACACAGATTCGAAAATTC